>NC_069387.1:92430500-93680500 GCF_027475565.1 Acinonyx jubatus
CTTTCAGTATTCAAGTAACTTAAGTCCCTGGAATAAATAGTACCGAAGGTAAACCTGCTTTAATACCAAGACATAGTGAATATTTTATTGTGCATAGTATTAAAATTCCCCCAAAATGGGACACCTGGGTGCCTCAGTCGGTTGGGCATCCAACTTCGGCTCAGGTCGTGATCTCGCGATTTGTGAGTTCAAGGCCCACGTCGGGCCCTGTGCTGGCAGCTCAGAGCCCGGAGCCTGCTTTGGATTCTGTGTCTCCCTCTCTCTCTGCCCCTCCCCCACTTTTGCTCTGTCTCTCAAAAATGAATAAATGTAAAATAAATACATAAATAAATAAAAAATAAAATAAAATTCCCCAAAAAACAATAAAGCCACACACTCTATGACATTTAGATTTGTATAAATCTCCTTGTTATGTAAATCTCCTTGTTATGTATAATTTTGAAGACACAGAAGAAAATTAACTCTGAAAATATTTACCTTGATGTTCTACATAGAATCCCATGTTAAGATATCATATTCTTACTAAGAAATACATTTTATATCATGGACAGCATGTGTGTAGCATGTTTGTATACAAAACGAAAGTTTTAAAAAATAACAGTAATTCATGCTGTGTGTGTGAGTGCCAGGGGAAAGGACAGAGAAAGAGGCAGACATTAACTGTAAGGAGACATTGTATTTATGATAAGGTTTTTAGAAATAATACTCTGTATGTGATGCACTTCCATTTTCTTAAAATATAAAACAAAATAGCAAATGCTGTAGGTGATGCCCCCAACATTGACCTCAAAACCCATTATCTTTATTTATAGTCTTTTTTTTTTTTTTAATGTTTACTTAATGAGAGAGAGTGAGTGAGCAGTGGAGAGGCAGAGAGAGAAGGACACAGAGGATCTGAAGTGGGCTCCATGCTGACAGCAGCAAGCCTGATGTGGGGCTCAGACTCATAAACCTGAGGTCATAACCTGAGCCGAAGTCTGACGTTCAACTGACTTAGCCACCCAGGCACCCCTCTCTTTATAGTCTTAATGACAGGTCTGCACACAAAGTATTTTGTTGTTCAGAAACACTAAAATCCTAAGGTTTTTTTTTTTTTCTTTTTTTTAAAAATAAGGTTGTTATCAGTGCCCTGGGGGAGAGTGTATCCTTGCCTTTTCTTCCTTTCCCTTCATTGTTCCTATCAGTGCAATGAATTAAAATTGTGAGAGAGATAATTTTTAAGTGTTAATTTATGCTGAAAATTCTCAAGTCACAGTTAAGTATTTAGAAGACTAGCATATGTATTTAGGCCTTTGGAAACTTTAGATCATCAATCTGTTGAGTCTCTTCTCTGTAAAGGAGTACAGTGTTTAAATGGCATGTTTTTAATCAATGGGGATAATTTGTTTCAAGGAATTTTCACTTTCTCCAAATAACTGAGGACATTAGTGAAGCAAGGCTACCTTTCTTGGGTGATGTGTCCTGATAAGTAGTTGGCCTTTTTATTTTACAATAGGTATGTTACTTTTACTGTGTCCTAGGTAGTGGGTACACCTAATAATAAATTAACATTTCTGAGAGAAATAATTTTCTGATAGAAGACTCATTAAAAATCAGATTCTGTTCAGTATAAAGAACTGAGGCCAATAAAGGTCATCCCATGGAGTCAGGAACTAAGGTGTTCCACATGAGAGAATTTTCTAGAAAAGGAAAATTAGAAATCATAACTAATAATTTTGTTGCAAATTTTAAGAAATTAATGGGATACTTTAATGCGTATATTTGTATGTATCCATATACCTATATCGTGTGAGAGAAATGTTTCAAACATCCCCAAAAGTACAGAAACTATGTGGAAAAACATTTATGTACTCAATAAATCTTAATGTTTCTTCCTTGACTTTTCAGAGTGTATGGAACAGCCATCAGTGACTTAGAGGTGATACAGGTTAATCATTGTGAATGAATACTAATTAGTGACTGTACTATGACTAATTTACTCAGTTCCCTCAGACCTAAATGTAGCATATTTTTCTGATTCGTCTCTTAATGCCAGAGGTTTCTTACTAATGTATAACAGTGAATTTTCCCCTTTTGTCCTCTTACCTAAAGCAACTTTGGGAGAATGGAACACATTTCTTAAATGAGCAGCCTGGATTTATTTACATGTCATTCCTATAGGACAGATGCGGTATTTGTGACTAATAGTTTTATTCTATTTTACTGCAGATTATAATAGTGGAAAGAAAGATCTTGCATCCTTGGACCTGTTTCTGGTTTGGACAAGTTGTTTAACTACTCTGGGTACTTTGTTAATACCTTTCCTATAGAGAAGTTCTGAGAATTAAGTGAGCTAATGTAAATATCTGGCACAGAAGTTGCTCAAGAAAGGTTACTTTAATATCACTAGCCTTCTTTCAAGTGGTTGAACTTGCTAAAGTCTGATTTCTAAATGAGTGGGGGTATTTTGGCACAAAAATACTCAGACTTCTCTTTACCTCCCTCCCTAAACAAAGCAGATTTTAACATTAAATTTCATCATCCAACTCTTAGAACCCTTGCAGATTTTTTTCTTGTACTCTTGGTTTATTTTTGTACCTAAGGTTTGATAGGCACATAACAAATGCTTTGTGAACATTAAACTAAGTGAAAAAGGATTGTTCAGATGAAAGGTATGTGGATAAGTCAGTTTTTGGGCAATTCTAGAGAACTCTTGCCAGAACTGGTATCTTTGTTTTGGTCTTCAGAGACTATTAAATGTGATCACTGAGTCATACTTGCTGTTTTCTCTGTCCCCTGGCTATATCTCTTAAGATTCTGAAGCTTGCCAGCCACAGGATGTTTAAAAGGCAGAGTAGGCTTTAGCCCAGGGGGAGTTTGTTTATTTAAAGAAAAATAATTAAGTTCAAACATCCCTACCATGTCATAGCTAGTCTGGTCATGTTAGAGTTAGTTCTTTTGATTCTTTCTGGTGGTCACGGTGCCTAAAGATAACAAATTCGAAAGTAGTTTAAACTTTTGAAATTACTTGGAACTTTATAATGTAATCCCAAACAGAAGTCCCTAAAGGAGTGGGGGGAAAGGGCCATTTATTTTGCTAGTTGTTTTTTAATGAGAGTCATTTAATTCACATCATTTACTACTCCTTCCTAGAGTTATGGCACAGATGATTTTATTAAAAACAAAACCAAAAAAAGAAAAAAAACGCACTATGGTGGTTATATCTTTATTACTTCTTTGAAATTGGGACCATAAGAATCTTTTAAAAGGGACAGTATAGGAGCACCTGGGTGGCTCAGTCAGTTTTGTCCAACTTTCACTCAGGTCATGATCCCATGGTTCGTGGGTTCGAGCCCCACATCAGGCTCTGTGCTGACAGCTCAGAGCCTGGAGCCTGCTTTTGGATTCTGTCTGTCTGTCTCTCTGTCTGTCTCTCTCTCTCTCTCTCTCTGTCTTTCTCTCTCTCTCTCTCTGTCCCCTGCTTATGTTCTGTCTCTCTCTTTCAAAAATAAATATTTAAAAAATTAAAAAAATAAAAGGGACAATATAGTCTTACAGATGTTTAGACACAAAAGATATGGTAATTGGTGATGTTCATATTTCAGATGATTGTTATCTCCAGAATATTTCTCCTTGCATATTTTATGCCAGATAAGAAAATCAGAGACAGATATTTTGGCTTGCCTAGGGTACCAGGACTTGTCTCTTTGATGAGATAACTTGATAACTTGTAAAAACCAAGTCCTAGAGGAAGTAGAGGAGGTATAAGACCCGTATCTGCTTTTCTGGGCAGAGGGAAATGCAAGTCCTGAGGCCTTGAAGTGAGAATGTGCTTGAAGTGTTTAAGGAAAGGAAAGAGGCCAATGTGGCGAGAATGGAGTGAACAATGGGGAGAGTAGTAGGAGACGAGGTTAGATGTGGAAGGGATATTTCAAATCATGGTCCTTATGGCTGTTGTAGGGTTTTGGCTTTTAGGCTAGTAAGATGGACTCAATTAGAGGCTTTGAGCAGAATGATATGATCTGACTTTCTTTTGAAAATGACTAATCTGATTGACTTGTTGAGATGAGCAGAGGGGGAGACTGGGAGATCGAATAGGGAACTATTAGAGTAATGCAGATGAGAACTAAGGTGGCATGGACCATGGTGGTCAGATTGGAAGTGTTGAAAGTGGTAATATTATGGATGTCTTTTGAAACTGGAGCTCCTGGGATGAATATGTAATGGATAGTGATGAGTATTTCTGCACATAATGTTTGATTGACCCATTTTTAATGATGTTAAGATTAATCACTGGGTTCAAGTTTTGTCGACCGGATTTAGCCATTATGAGGTTTCCCATCAATTGTTTACCTAATGGTTTTAGCAGCTGTTGATCATTTTTTTTTATTAAATTTTTTTAATGTTTATTTATTTTTGAGAGAGAGAGAGCGTGCGTGCATGTGCATGAGCAGGGGTGGGCAGAGAAAGAGGGAGACACAGAATCCAAAGCAGGCTCCAGGCTCTGAGCTGTCAGTGCAGAGCCCGATGCGGGGCTCAAACCCACAAACCGTGAGATCATGACCTGAGCTGAAGTTGGATGCTTAACCAACTGAGCTATCAAGGCGCCCCAAGAGCATACAAGTTTAAAAAAAAGAATACCCCACCCGCAACATTTAGCAATCATTTGTCTAGCAGTTCCCTTTTAGGAGTTTTCCCCAAAGATTCCAAAAACAAAATTACAAATTCCTCGAAGGCTGGTAGCATCGATTGATTGATTGATTGTTTATTTTTGAGAGAGTGGGAGAGGGGCAGAGAGAGGGAGAGACAGAGGGATCTGAAGCAGGCTCCGTGCTCTCATTGCAGAGTCCAGTGCGGGGCTTGAACTCACAAACTGTGAGATCATGACCTGAGCCAAAGTCAGACGCTTAACTGAGTAAGCCACCCAGGCACCCCTCATGTCTTATCTTTTAATTATGGGCTTTGTTTACTGGGGGAAGAAACAATAATGATGATGTAGTTGGCATTGATATCAATGGTGTATATGTGGAGGGAATGGCATTTTGAGACTTTGCCGTTTTGAAATACTACCAGATTAAATATTTCATCAATTAAAGTTAAATCACTTGTCAGTTTATTCATTCTTTGAGTAAATATTTACTGAGCACTTACTGCATGGCAACCATTGCCTTAAGTGCTTAAAAGATATCTGTAAATAAAACCAGTAAAAATTCTCTCTGGATCTTACTTTCTATGGATGTGAGGGGGAAATTGGGATGCCTGGGTGGCTCAGTCCATTGAGTGTCCCACTTCTGATTTCGGCTCAGGTCATGATCTAATGTTTCACGAAATCGAGCCCTGCATCAGGCTCTGCACTGACAGTGTGGGATGGAGACTGCTTAGGATTCTTTCTCTTATTCTCTCTTCCCCTTTCCTGCTCGTGCTTTCTCTCTCTCTCTCTCTCTCTCTCTCTCTCTCTCTCTCTCTCTCTTTCTCTCAAAATAAATAAATAAACATTCAAAAAAAAGATGCAAGGGGAAATAGACAAACCTGTATAATTCATTTATTGTTTTCAAATGTGGGGTTTTAGAGTTCCTCTTCATCTTCCTTTTTCCCTTTTCTAGTCTGTAAATGGCATTCTTAGGGAGTTGCAAGACCCTGCTGGTGAGTGGAAGGCATTGAGGACTGAAGAATTATAGATCTTTATACTTAGTCTGTGTAACAGAAATGTATAATTCTGGTCCTGTGGGACGATAGCCTATATTCCATCCTTCTCACCTCATCGTCAGCCCTGTTAATGTTTTTTATTAGAAGGTTGCTCAAGAATTGTTTTGATAGTTCCCTCTCTTGTAGACTCTAAAATTTAGAAAATTGTCCTTAAAGATTTTGTGTTTTTGTTATAATGTGTTCTTAATGACTACATCTTTATTTCAGAAATGACCATTAAGAAGTAGATGCCCAGATGCAAAAGTGATGAAACAGTCAGTTTGTCATAAAGTAAGATGCAGCTGTGGCTTTTCAACCAGATTAGTAAGTGTGGCGAAATTTTCTTTTTAAATTTATACTTATTTTATCTCCTTTGAAAAACATTCAATAAAAAGTATAGTGGACATTTTCTTAAGTGTTAACTTGTATTTCTGTTTTTACTTTGGATTGTAGTACAAATTATAGTGTATGACTCGAGAAAATGTATGTCTGTGCTGTACCTTTTTAAGAACCATAGAAGTAATATTATAAAATCATAGTGTTAGAGGAGACATGTGACAAAGAGTCACTATAATACCACTA
Source organism: Acinonyx jubatus (assembly GCF_027475565.1). Classification (NCBI taxonomy): domain Eukaryota; kingdom Metazoa; phylum Chordata; class Mammalia; order Carnivora; family Felidae; genus Acinonyx; species Acinonyx jubatus. The sequence goes on from NC_069387.1 coordinate 92,436,747, forward strand.
TCCAAATATAGCTACTCCTAAAAATCTTGGATATTTGTTTTCCTTACCAGTCTTTGTTCTATACATTTAAAAAAAACAAACATTTTGCTCATAGTGTTATGAAGAGTGTGCTTCTTTTATATTTTAAAATTAAATTTGTGGGAGGGTAGGTGATGGGCATTGAAGAGGGCATCTTTTGGGATGAGCACTGGGTGTTGTATGGAAACCAATTTGACAATAAATTTCATATATTAAAAAAAAGTACTCTTCAATGTGGTATATATATATATATATATATATATATATATATATATATATACACATACATACGTACATACACATACATACATACATACATACATACAGTGGAGTATTACTCAGCAATCAAAAAGAATGAAATCTTGCCATTTGCAACTATGTGGATGGAACTAGAGGGTATCATGCTAAGCGAAAATAGTGAGTCAGAGAAAAAGACAAATATCATATGACTTCACTCATATGAGGACTTGAAGATACAAAACAGATGAACATAAAGGAAGGGAAGCAAAAAGAATATAAAACCAGGGAGGGGGACAAAACATAAGAGACTCTTAGATATGGAGAACAAACTGAGGGTTACTGGAGGGGTTGTGGGAGGGGGGATGGGCTAAATGGGTACGGGGCTTAAGGAATCTACTCCTGAAATCATTGCTGTACTACATGTAACTAACTTGGATATAAATTTAAATAAATAAATAAATAATGTATTCTTCAGGACAGAGTTTCTTATTGGGGTAATGAAAATGTTCTGCTATAATATGGTGGTGATGGTTACACAACTTTCTGAATATAGTATAAAAACCACTGAATTTTACACTTTAAAGAGGTGAATTTTGTGACCTATGGATTATACTTAAAAACTACCCTTCAGGTATCAAATCTTGGTGAGAGTAAAACCCAGTTCAGTACTGGTATTTTAGAATATGAAAATGTGCCAAGATACCATTGTGTACCTAGAAGAAATAATTTGATAATCAGTGGAATAGTGTTTTTGTAATAATAAAAAATAATAAAAATTATAAATTTTATAGATATTTTAATAAAATATTAAAGTACTTTTATTATTAGAGACTTATTATCTCTTAAGCTTTGGTAATATCAAGTGTCATAATATTGTGAATGTACTGTATTAGCATTTTGTTATCTTTTCATTTTTAAGGGACTTCCTTTTTTTGAAACTAACATTTCAACTTTTCTACCTGAAATTTTTTTAGGAACAGAATTGTATCTGTTTCTCTCAGAAGAGAATTCCACAAGGTAAGAAATTATTAATATAGTAATAAAACAAATATGGTCGAATACAGGCTTAATTGCTTTTGATTTTTTTAATCCTTTTCCCTATATTTATTTCATATCTTTTCTTGATTATTCCAAGATTATCACAAATTTGTTAGCTCCTTTTTTACTACCTCAGAATTTTGAAACAAGATGCATTTCATCTTATTTGAAGTTAAGATTAAAAGGACGTGATAAAAGTCATCACCTTTTGACACTCAAATACTGCTTTTCATGGCATCTTCCTAGCATTATTAGGGAACTCATTCCTAGCATTGTTAGGAGTGGGTTTGTCCATTTTAGGAAGAAAAATTTTCTTTTTCCATTGGGGCCCATTTACCTTTTACCTAAATGACTCAGGGCAGTAGAGGATTCATAGAAGCTCTATTAGGGGCTGTTAAGTTAAAGGAGATTATTTAGCTGTGTTTCCACCTATGGAAATTATATAACTCCTGTATTTGGTTTAAAAAATGGAGTGCTTTCTACTGGGTAGATAAGAAAAGATTGAGTAGCATCTAGTATTAAAAAAAAAATCCTAAATGATCATCTTTACAATGGATTTTCAATCATCATTTAGATTATTATACTCTTTGGACTGCTGAAGGATGAAATGTTCAAGTGAGTATATATTGGTGTGCTCCACTTGGTATGCCAAGAACTTAAAATCAGTTGCTTGGCCTTAAGAGATTACATCGTTTAAATTTTCTCAGGAACTCTTTGGTATAGGTAGTAGTGATCACTGCAGATTAATCTGACAACTGGAAAATGCTTATAAAGTGAATTATTCAGATCAATAACTCTTTCTCATTTATTCTCCTTTTTCAATGTAATGTGTGCTGAGGGGAACATGCACCCTCAAACACATCTTTCCCACAGATTTAATTAGGTCAGTTTTTATCCTGAAAACTGAAAACAGAGGGTTAAAATAAAGGGACCCACTGGCTGAAGAGGAGGGACAGGGAGCAATGCATCAATAGTTTTCACGTACAAGTGTCTTGTGTAGCTTTCCCCCTGTGTTTTTCTTCTACTTCTAGAGGCTTCAGGGAGTCCTGGAACCTGTGTGTAGCACTATCTGATCCTTTAGGGCACTACTCAAAGACAGTACTGCAGGAGAAATCCAGATCCCCATTTTCCTGGACCATCATGCTTAAAGCGAAAACAGAAATTTCACAAGATTTAATCTTAGTGAACTTGATCTGTTACATCTTTGTCCCTGTTCTTTTGGAAAATGAAATTTGAATCTTCGACATTAATACAATGTATGATGTGTAATACGTTGTATGACACATAATACAGCGTATGACAGTGATGGATCATAGTATCTGGTACCCATAGGGCTCCCCTGTAAGTGCTCCATAAATGTTTATTTTTATAAATGCCCAGATGCTGTTGTAACTTTATTTTAGAGTAGAAAATAATCAAAACATGCTTATTCATATTTATGTAGTATCATCTTCCTACACAAAGGTTAAAAGGACAATGACAACTTTAGAAAAACTGTTGTTAATTGTGCACTAACGAATGGTTGAAATGATAAATTTTATGTTACATATACTTTACCACAGTTTAAAAAGTTGTTTAAATTTTTGAGCATCTGGTTTATTATGAAAGAGGATAGCTATGTTTGAGGTATTGAGTTGATGATTATTCCTCAGTTTGTGTCATACCCATCCTCATTGGTTCATTAAAGGACTATTTTTCTGTTTTCCTTTGTAACTAGTTCCCATACATACTCAGGTGTCTCTTTAGATCATATAACTCTTTCACCTTTTACCAGTCCTCATATAAGTGACTTTTTAACATGTTTCATATCTATCCTTTTATGTCTTAGGAAAGGTTTTATTATTTTGTGTATTTTAATTATATGGTAGGTCTTAGTCCAATTCTTGTAGTCCCCTTCGCCCACCTCACTCTTCTGTTTTTCTGAGATCTGGCCATGTTGTTGAATGTTCGTCTAATTTGTTTTGTCCAACTGGTACGTTGTATTTTAGGTTGTTTATTAAAATGAAACTGTTACATGTAAAATTCCTTAAATGTATAAGGCATGTTACAATGAGCATTAGGAAAAGGCCAATTTGTGTTCACTTTTTAAATATTAGAATTGAATTTAAAGAATGTGAATTAGATGAGATGGAAGATTAGAGGAAATATAAACATCTGTTTCAGAGGCTGAGAATCTGTTAGAACAGTGAAAGGAAAAAATTGTGGGACCTAACAAAAACATCTATTTTTCTTCTAGAAACATTGTGTTAAAATGCTCAGGTCTCAGTGTTAGCCCACAAAAGCTTAATAGTTGAAAGATAACCAGTAATATTTTGGAACCTCCTTATTACTGATTACCTATTAATTTCTACATATTATATTTGAACATTATCTTACTTTGTTTTTAATTTCTTTGAAGCATAACCATGTTTTCTGAATCCACATCACTGAATCTAACACAGAAAAAAACAGTACAAATGCAGCTTTCTAAATTTGGGATGCAGAAACACAGTTTCATCTAGAGTAGCATATTATTAGCAGAAGCAACTTCTGTTGGATCCCCTAACTATAAACTGTCAGAGTGGGAACTTGAGAAGCTCCAAGTCCAAGGTGATGGTATGCCTTGCAGTAATGAAGAGGAAAGAGAGAGGAACACTCCTATGAGAGGATGGGGTGATCCCTGACTTTAGAAGAAGGGCAATGACAGCTGTGATCAGATCAGGGAATGGCTTCCATCACAGAGAAGAAGCTAAAGGTACCTTGTGGGGAGAAGTTTGTGTGGGAGGAGGATCTTAGGGGCACTTAGTTCTGGGGGCTAGGAGAAAGTGTGCTACTAATTCAGTCATGAAATGGAAAAAAGGGTAAAGGAATTCATGTTTGCTAAAAGTGAAGTCAATGTTGAGGCTTTTTGAAAGAAGTAGTTATTTATATGTCAACACTTAAGTATTTATACAAGTTCTGGTGGGAAAACCAGTAACTCTTTTGTTGTTGTTGTTGTTAAGTTTTTATTTATTTATTTTGAGAGAGAGAGCAGTGAAGAGGCAGAGGGAGAGGGAGAGGGAGAGACAACTGAGCCACTCAGGCACCCCAACCAGCAACTCTTGAAGTTAATATTGAGCTGGTATCCCATGCATTGTTGAACACTGTTTTTAAAAGTAACAGTTCAGAGAATTATACATCAGATAACATAATCTCTTTCTCTAGTTTCATTCGTTTTTGAGTATTTTATATGGCATAGTAATTTCATTAGTCTCACTTTGTTATATTAAGAGATGGTCTAAGTAAAACAGATAGTGTAGTATTCTCATTTTACAAATGATGCAACCAGAAGTGGACTTAGCTTTAGGTTCCCTATCAACTGATATTTTGCTCTAAATGGAAGATGTAATTACTAGTTTTAAATTAAAAGAAATTTTTCTAACCTGGAAGAACCTCATAGCCTAAAAAGTTTTAAAAAACACACACATATACAAACAAAAATATAGCCAGAGAGTAATTGATTGAGTTAACCTTCAGGTTCACTAAAGCAGCACTTAACAAATTAACTTGGATTTTGTTGGCTACTGTTATGTGGAACATTATTTCAGAAATATTTCCAATTTAGAACAAATACTATACATTTAGATATTTTTAAGTTTTGAACATGGCTGTTTACTTTGATAAACAGACACTTTGGTGTCTAATTTTGATGGATAGGAGATTAGAATCCTCAATTTGTGGGAATGGAACAAGGAATTTGATTTCACATATTTCAGTACATAGTAATTCCCTCCCCCCAAGTCATTTGTAGTATGAAAATCAAGAAAACTGTGTTATAAACCTGTGTCTTTTATCCTGAGTGACTTAATTTGGTTCAGGCTAGCTTTAGTGGTATAAGTACAGATCAAGTTTGGTTTTGAATAGTCCAGTTTTATCCTAGGGCGTTCTAGGTCTGCAGTGTTTTTGGATATGCTAACCATTTGGTTTCAATACCTAGCTGACATTTGATCCTGTGGAAAGATTGTGAGAGATTTCACATGTAGGTGGGGGGATGAAGGAACACAGATTGACTCATAGTCTACTGAGTAGACTGGAGTTATAGGACTTTGAAGTTTAGCAGTGTTTTTGTTACTCAGAAATAAACTCTGATTTATTATTGTATATTAAGACTTCAAATGTAATTTAAGTAAATTTCAACTTTAGAAAATGTGGATAGCTTTATCATTTTTATAAAAGAATATAGTTATTTCAGATACTCTTTGTTTCACGTTAAACTCTTTAGAATTCCATATGAGCTGCCTTTTTTTTTTAGCCACTTGCTTTCAGATTAAAACAAAACAAAACAAAACAAAACCAAAAAACCAAAAACTCAGAATAGGTTGAAACTTGACACAAATTGCTGCCACAGAACAAAAGTGCTGATCGAGTTAAATCAACCCCTGTAATGTGTATTGAAAAGAAAACCTCTCCTCTCTCCGCCAGTTTGAAGAACAAGCGTTTTTCCTGCCAAGAAGGGCTGACTTTAAATGGACCAGCTGTCCATATTAGGAGCACTGGGTTGCTAAGGTGACCATGGCTGTTTGGAGAAGAATGCAGCTGAGAGGGCAAGTTCTTGATGTGTGAGCTGAGGGAAGGAATGTGGTGTGATTGTGCATCATTCCTCCTAATCACATGCTCACAAAATGCTGTGTGGGCAGCATGTAGAAACTACAAATCTGAGTGCTAGAGCTTGTGTGTGGTTAAAATCATTTTGTTTTCATGTGAGCAAGAGGCTTACAGTTTAGATGGAAAACGTCCACTTTGTATACATGTGTGTGTTTTGGGTGAAGGGGAGGGTGTTTTGATGGTGGATGAAATGGGAATGAATTTATTTTGCATGATGGACACACACTTCCGTATTGTAAAGCAAAAATTATCCTGGGATAAATGTTCCTTCCAATTCATCCTTTCAGTCATATATACAGTGTTAATAGTTCCCCAAGTGAAAGATGTGTCCTTGTAATTGTAATAATTGTACTTATATAATATTAAGTAATTGTACTTATATTTTGGGCACTTTTAATTTCAGAATTATTTGAAAGTCCCAAGAATATGTTGTCTGTTTGGTCCATTTCTCCCCTCCCCCCTTTTTAAAATATAGTCTTACTCTTCCAAAGGGAGATTTTATCTTAATATATTGTGTTTCTTCCCTGAAGCATCCAAAGATAGGTTCTGGTATTTGGTAAAAAGTACTTTTCAAGGGGCAGTGGGAAGTGTCAAGCTAACAAGCCCACTTACCTGAAACACTTTTTAGATTTTACCATGGACATCATTGCTAATATTTGAAATGAGATATAGCCACATATATTGATATAAACACCTACTGAATGCACCATGAAGTTTTTTGTTTTTTTGTTTTAATCCTTGTTAACAAATCCTGACAATAACACGTTGGTCTTTAATGCAGATATAAATATGTAATATCTTTAAGATGTAAAGTCATTGGACATTGGCAGCTCTGTATTACATTAGCATCATATTCTTAATCAGATAGTCTACTTGCTTTGACATGGTTGCTGTTTAATTGATTTATTTATAAAATATGGAGGGAAATTAAAAGATTAAAATAATTTGAGTATTGAATTCAGTTGGTTATTCTCATGGTATACCTTGATAACTTTTGATGACATTCTCTCAACTAAGTGCTTTATGGTTTTCACATTTAATCCTCAAATCTCCTAGTAACTGATTTTTTTGAGAGATATGGGACATGAATTCACTTTTTTCATACGGATAATAGGTTATCTCAATGCTATTTATTGAAATAGTTCTTCTTTTCTTCCCTGATATGTGAAATTTCCTGTCTCACAAATCAAGTTTTCATATGTGGGTAGTTTTATTTCTGTACTCTCTCTTCTGTACCCTTGGTCTTTTTGTCTACCCCTGAGTTATTACTGTACTATCTTAGCTACCTCAGATACTCAAATTTTTGTTTCTTGCCTTATTCATGACTTCAAAAGGAATGCTTTCAAATTTCACCATTTAACATGATAACTTGTAAATTTTTTTTAAAGATGGTCTTTGCCAAATTAAAGAAGTTTCATTCTATTCTTCCTTGGCTAGGACTCTTGTTTTAAATCATGAATAGATGTTGTATTGAAAGGCTTTTGTATAACTTCAGTGATGATTAAAATTTTTTCTCCTTAATCTATTAATGTAGTCAGTTACATTGATTTTCAGATTAGGTTAACTAAGTATTCCTGGGATAAACCCAATATAGTCAAGTATGGATTCTCTTTTTTCATAATTATTGGATCTGGTTTGCTTACATTTTGTTTGGGATTTTTAGTGTTCATGAGTCAGATTGGCTTTTAATTTTCTTTTCTTACATTATCCCTGTTGGATTTTCAACATATTGCTTACTCATTCATTCATCCTTTCATTCATTCATTTACTCATTCATAGAGCACATATAAGGGAAGAACAGAGAGAGAATCCACCCTGGCAGTGTGGAGCCTGATGCAGGGCTTGAACTCTTGAACTGTGAGATCATGACAGGAGCAGAATCAAGAGTTGGATGGTTAACTGACTGAGCCATCCAGGCGCCCCTAACATATCTTTCTTTTTAAATGTTAGTTGTGGTAAAAACACCTATCATAAAGTTTACCATCTTACCCATTTTTAAGTGTACAGTTTAGTAGTGTTAAGTATATTCACATTATTGTGCAACAAATGTACATAACTTTTTCATCTTGCAGAACTGAAACTCTATACCCATTAACCACTCTTCATCTCCCCCTCCCATCGTCCTGGCAACCACCATTCTACTTTCTATTTTTGTGAGTTTTACTGCTCTAGATACCTCATATAAGTGAAATCATACCGTGTTTATCTTTTTGTGCCTGGCTTTTCACTTAGCATAATGTAGCATGTATCAAAATTTTCTTTTTAAGGCTGAATAATATACCATTGTGTGTATAAACATTTTGTTATCTGTTCATCTGCCAGTGGACAAGTATGTTGCTTCCACCTTCTGGCTGTTGTGAATAATGCTGCTATGAATATGTATGTACAGATATCTCCTCTACACCCTTTCAATTCTTTTGGATATAGACCCAGAAATGATACTGTTGATAATATGGTCATTTTATTTTTAATTTTTTGAGGAACTACAGTCCTGTTTTTTAATAGCAGCCACACCATTTACATTCCCACCAGCCATACACAAGTGTTCCAATTTCTCCGTATCCTTGCCAACACTTATTTTCCGTTTTTTTTTTTTTAATAGTAGCCATCCTAATGGTTGTGATGTAATAGCTCACTATGGTTTTGATTTGCATTTCCTTAATGATTAGTGATGTTGATTCCTAATGATTGAGTATCTTTTCATATGCTTTTTGACCATTTGTATATTTCCTCTGGAGAAATGTCTGTTCAAATTCCATTGTCCAATTTTTAATCAAGTTACTCTAATAGTTATCATTGTTGTTGCCAAGTCATACGGGTTCTTTATGCTAGGTATTAACACTCTTACTAGATACATGATTGGCAAATATTTTCTCCTGTTCCATAGGTTGCCTTTTCAGGCTGTTAATTGTTTCCTTTGATGCATAGAAGTAGTGTCATTAAGCTTTACCTATGGTTTTTTGGTAAGAGTATTACACTTTTAGGTCTTATATTTAGATCTTTATTATGAGCTAATTTTTATATAAAGTGTAAGGTAAGGGTCCAAGTCCTTTCTTCTGCATGTGGATATCCAGTTTTCTCAGCACCATATGTTAAAACGACTGTCTTTTCCTCCACTAAATGGTGTTAGCATCCTTTGTCTTGGTTGCGTTTCGGTATGAATTAGAAAGTGGTTTTTTTTTCCATTCTCTAGAAGAATTTTTTTAAGGTTGTAATTGTTTGTTGTTCATTCACTGTTTGGTAGGACTATAAAACTATCTGGGCTTAATTTTCTTAGTGGAAGGATTTTGAACTGCAACTCTTTGATTTTGTAGTAATTGTTTTTCTGTTTACATTCTCTTTCATGTTTTTAAATGGTCAGTTGATTTTTTTGCCCTTTAAAAGTTGATATGTAGGGGCGCCTGGGTGGCTCAGTCAGTTAAGTGTCCCACTTTGGCTCAGGTCATGATCTCACGGTTCATGGGTTCGAGCTCCGCATCGGGGTTCGAGCTCCGCATCGGGCTCTGGGCTGACAGCTCAGAGCCTTGGAGCCTGCTTTGGATTCTGTGTCTTCCACCCTCTCTGCCCCTCCCCCATTCATGCTCTGTGTCTCTCTTTTTCTCAAAAGTAAATAAACATTAAAAAAATAAAAAAAAATATTCTGTGTGACAGAAGGATTCATAAAGCATTCCTTTTGTGTACTGAAGCATGATAGTCGTCTTCAGAAAAAGTCCTTGCGCAACTGACTTGTGAGCTGAATTAGCTGCTTTTTTCTGGAGTACCTTTTTTTTTCCTTGAAAGAACTGGATAGGCAAACTGATTACTTGAACTTATGTATTTGATATTTGTTTTTCTCAAAAATGAACTGAGTGGGCCTAACACTTCAAGAAAAACAGCTGTATTTGTAGCCAGTGATTAAAAAAAAATTAAACTTTCAAGTGAAATTTAGTATCTGGGGCGCCTGGGTGGCTCAGTTGGGTAATCATCCGACTTTGGCTCAGGTCACAATCTCACGGTTTATGAGTTTGAGCCCCGTGTCAGGTTCTGTACTGCCAGCTCAACCTGGAGCCTGCTTCAGACTCTATGTCTCCCTCTTTCTCTGCTCGTCTCCCAGGGGCTTGCACTCTGTTTCTCTCTCAAAAATAAATAAACATTAGAAAAAAATTAAAGAGAAAGAATTTTGGAAAATTTGTATCTAACACCGGGAGCTTGATAGCTTCCCAGATACCTAAAGACTTTTCTGGGGCGCCTGGGTGACTCAGTCGGTTAAGCATTCAACTTCAAATTAGGTCATGATCTTACGGTTTGTGAGCTTGAGCCCCCCCCTTCAGGTGAGTATGAACCCCACTTTGGGTGAGCCCCACTTCTCTCTCCCTGGCTCTCTCTCTGCCCCTTGTGTGATTCTCTCTCTCTTTCTCTTTGCCCCTATCTCACTTGTGCCCCCTCTCTCTCTCTCAAAAAAAAAAAAAAAAAAATCAATCAGTAAACAAAAATAAAAATAGAAAAGGCTTTTCTTGTGAAGTGGTTAATGATAATAAAGAATGTGGTTTTCTTTTCTGTCATATTGTATTCTGAATTGTGTCAGTTTGGAATACCTGAATAACTCAGTGAATATTTTCCAGATGACCAATGTATAATGATACAAAATCACGTATGGGTAAAAGTGCTAGATAAACCAATGAATTTTAATGCAATAGAACGTGAAAAGTTCATTGATATGGTTTTAGAAACCATAGAAGTAACTAGACTTCAGGAAACTACCATTTGTTAAGTTCAGGTGTAGTATCAGGACTAGCAACAGTTACTTGAAATAATTATTGAAATATTCACTTTCCCAGCTATATCTCTGTATGAGGCTAGATTTTCTTCGTATACTTATATACTTTAACCAAAATAGTACATCACAGAATCAGTCATAAGAATCCAGCTGTCATCTATAAAGTTATACATTAAAGACATTTGCAAAACTATGTCTTATCAAAGACAAAACTTTTCTTATCAAGTTTTTAATTTTTTCCCATACAGATATTATTTATGTTAACATATCATAAGTTTATTATTCTTTTAATAAATTAATGAATATATTAAACATTTTTCAGATTTAACTTCTAATTTGGTAAATATCAATAGATAAGAACCCAGTTGAAGGAAAACTCTGAAAAATTCTCAAATAATTTTTTAAAAATGTTGTATTTATTTTTGAGAGAGAGAGAATGAGGGAGGGAGGGAGGGAGGGTGAGTGGGGGAGGGGCAGAGAGAGAGGGAGACACAGATTCCGAGGCAGGCTCCAGGCTCCGAGCTGTCAGCACAGAGCCCGATGCAGGGTTTGAACTCACAAACCACTAGATCATGACCCGAGCCGAAGTCAGATGCTTAACCGATTGAGCCACCCAGGTGCCCCTCAAAATAATTTTTAAAAGTGTAAAGGGATCCTGCAACCAAAAAGTTGGTGAACTGGTTGCTGACCTACAGATCACAATGATGTTTCATTTTTATTTCTGACATTATGCATTTGTCCTCCTTTCCTTTTTCAAAAAAAAAAGTGGTATCCCAATTTTATATTTAAAAAAATTCAGTCTCCTTTATAGTTTTCAGATTATTTTCATAATAAATCTGTTAAATGATGATAAATACATCTATAGTTGCATTAACTAATTTTAAAATTCCATAGGCCTAGTACAGTCTATTCATGAATGTATTTCTGTATTTTGTTATGCAAATTACCCCCAAATACTATAAAATTCAGTTAAAAACAGACCCTCCTGGAAGCAGTGACATCCCAGTAGTAAGAGTACACCTGGTTTCCAGATCTTGGTTTCTAGTAAGTTCTGTACTAAAAGGAACCAGGGCTCCTTGGAGAAATGGCTGATTTAAGGACTGGGGCAAGAAATCTATAGATCAGCTTAGAGCATCTTGTAGTGCCAAAAAGTAAGAATGTGCTTAAACAAACTCACAATGATGGGACTATGTCAAAGGGACATAGGAGCCAACTGAAAGAACTCCCAGTGGTCAAAGGTGGAATAATTTGAACAAGAATTGAAGTGTAAAGTTGTATTGGATTATAACCCAGAGTATAAAATAAGTACTCAAGGCTCCATATGGTATAAATAGGTTGTTGAATGAATGAATGAATGAATGAATGAATAATGAAGAGACACATCTCCTGTGCAGAGTAACTCCAAGTAATTTGTGTTGATACTCCCATCTTCAACAAGGTGGAACATTACTCTCCACTCCTTGAGTGTGGGCTGTGCATAATGACTTCCTTTTAAAGAGTACACTAATGAAAGGAGATGGAGAGGAGTAACTACAGTGGAGAAATCTTATGAACATTACCTCAGCCAGGTCAGTAGTGATGAGTCATATTGACAGTATGTTTCCAAGGATACGCTGTGATGAAAGGCATTTTTCTCCCTGGTCTTCTCCCAGAAACTCATAATGCCAATCTAATCATGAGAAAAACACCAAAGAAATTGCAGTAGAGGGACATTCTATAAAATTCTTGACCAGTATTCCCCCAAACTGTCAAGGTCATCAAAAACAAGGAAAATCTGGGAAACTGTAGCCAAAAGGAGCCTAAAGGGATATAGCTAATTATAATAATGGTATCTTGAATAGGATCCTGCAACAAAAAAAAGCATATTCTATAAAAACTAAGGAAATTTGAATAAAGTATGGATTTTAGTTGATAATTACATATCTGTATTAGTTTATTAATTGTAACAAATGTACCATACTAATGTAAGGTATTATTAATATATAACACCAGATGTGGAGTCTATGGGAATTCTGTATTATCTTCTCAATTTTTATCCAAATCTGAAATTGTTGTAAAAAATAAGGTTTATTAAAAAAAACCGAGTCCCGCAAGTATATTTTTAAACCCAGAAATCATGTACTTCACAACTTTTACCAGATTTTTTGCTCATATTCACTCTTAAATACTATTACTCCTGGAGGCAACCCAAGTTTAAAAAAATCTAGTAAAAGAACAATTTGCTTGAGGGTATTGCATAATTGATTCTTATAAACAGACCTAACATTTATTTTGTTGTATTTAATGCCAACTGAATGCCTACTCACAAATGTTAGAAGGTTGTATTTATTATGGTCTTAAGTCTTTTGTTATCGTTTTAAGTTTTTAAGCTTCAAGCCAGTCAAAATTTTTGTTAAAAAATACTGACAATACGTTTGAATGTATAATTTATTACTTAAGAGTCCTTTCTTATTCGAGATAATCTTACCACATTTTAAATTAATTTTTTTATTTGAGTGAAATTAACACACAATGTTACATTAGTTTTAATCTTAACACATTTTTAATAATTTAAAGAGAGATACTGGTTTCAAACAGTAATCTATACCTCTCTTTTTCAGAATAAATTTATCTTAGGCACTTGAATGGTGATTTTGGTGATCTTTTTATTACTAAAGCAAGTGTCACTGGGGCTGTATATTAGGAAAACAGTATTTATTGCCTCCAGCCCACCTATTTTCTTGTTGGAGGGTGGGGTGAAGAAGCATGTACTGGATATTTTCCCTTAACAGACATACTAGTTTTGACAAAATAAACATATTAATTTGTAGCATTTTAATTAAAAACTGAAAATGTGCATGGTAACAAACCCAATCTTAAACAATTGCAGCCTTATCCATAGGAGGAACTAAGCCTTACTTGGTTAGCTTAACCTTTGGTCTATTTATAGATGTAAGAAGAAAAAGTTGAGTTCTCTTTCCCTTTGAATTTTTAAGCAGATTTTTGAGTGAACTAGTATAAAGAAAGAAAATATTTGAAGAAGCTAAATTAATAGCTAAATCATTTCACTAGCCTGTGATGTTCCAAACTCATGTTTTCCGCTTGTGTAATCATACTCCTCTTTTAGCAGAAATAACTACCAAGTAACAAGACCAAAGAAATACCAAATACTTAGACCAAAGATACTGGTATTGGAATTGTGTATTACGGGTAATTCAGGTGTTACTCAAAGAAAATACTAATCAATGTTTGGCATCTTTTAAGGTTAAAAATTAAAAGAGCTTGGGAAAGATTTAGAATCCGAAATCTAACATAAATCTAGAAGTCTATTCACCTTCACCCAGGTCTTTGCCAAGACTGTAAAACTTCAAGGAGTGACAATGCTTGGAGGAAATGATACAGATTGGGTAATGACTTTTAGGCCATTGACTTGCCCAGTTAGACTCTTTGGGCATCACATTTGCTATAAAAATTGCAACTCATAAATGAGTCTTTGAATTTATGTAGTATGAAAAGGAGGACACCTCGTACCACCTAAGTCTTGTGCGTATACTTGCTCATTTTGACAGCCACTTCTAAGAGAAATTTTGTGCCACCATATGCTAAATTTTTAAGTTTATTTATTTTGAAAGAGCACACTCGTGAGTAGGGGAGGGGCAGAGGAAGAGAGCAAATCCCAAGCATGTCTTGTTCAGCAGGGAGCCCAATGCAGGGCTCCATCCCATGACTGCAAGATCACAGCCTGACCGGATATCAAGAGTTGGACGCTAAACCAACTGAGTCACACGGGCACCTTCCCCCACCCCCCCCAATATGCTAAATTGTAAAGCATTTTTTATAAGGGCACCCTGGCTGACTCAGGCTGTAGAACATGTGACTCTTGATCTCAGGGTTGTGAGCTTGAGCCCCACATTGGGCATAGAGATTACTTAAAGCATTTTTCACGAAATAACTGTCAGTGTTCAGACCAATAAGTAATACATTTTGAGCTCCACTTTAAAAAGTAATCTTTATAAATAAGTATTAAGTGGGGCACCTGGATGGCTCAGTCGGTTAAGCGTCTGACTTCAGCTCAGGTCATGATTGCGCACTTGGTGAGTTCGAGTCTTGTGTTGGGATCTGTGCTGACAGCTTAAGGCCTGGGAGCCTGCTTCGGGGTCTGTGTCTCCCTCTCTCTCTGCCCCTCCCCTGCTTGCACTCTGTCACTGTCTCTCAAAAAATAAAACGTTAACAAAAAAAGATTTTAAAAAACCTGCTAAAACAATAAATAACTATTAAGTTACATATGTTAATTAGTAAAATATAAGATTATTTGGTTGTAGTTTTATTAATATGTTTTTATGTTGAAGAAATTCAGGGGCAAAATTTATCAGTAAGTTATGTTGCAGTTTTGAAACATCTAGTACCTATTTATTCATTCATCTGAGTCATCTGATGACCATGACTCTTTTCTCATAAGGTATTTTCTCCATTGGTTAGAATGCAATATATAATTACTGTATTGGAAACACCAGTAGCAACTTGTATCAGTTGGGGTTCTGGCAGAAAATAGGACACTGACAAGTGTAATCTAAAAGAATTCAGTGAAGGGATTATTTGCAGAGTGTAGGCAGGTTAAGGGAAAGGAGCAGGTAATGATGAAGCTGTTACTACTTCTAGGTCTTGAAAGGAACAGGGGAGGAAGTGTTTACCTGAACCCGCAAGAGCCATACTTACTGGAGAGGGTTGCCTGATTGAGGCCATCAGAAAAGCTTTAGCAGGCAATGGAGCCACAGCCAGTCTGTTCTGTTGGTGCTCCATGCAGGTCAGGCTCCTACAAAAAGAGTAGAGTGGCTCTGGAGGGTCAAATGGAAAATAGCCAGCATTGCATATAACTTTTAAACTCAGCCATAAAAACAAGTAAGCAAACAAACTGGGCTTTAAGAAAGAAGAAAAGAAAGAACATAGTAGTAGAAGTTATTTTTAAAAATTATTTTTAATGTTTATTTTTGAGAGAGAAAGAGACCGAGCGTGAGTGGGGGAGGGGCAGAGAGAGGGAGAGGTGCAGAATCCCAAGCAGGCTCCAGGCTCTGAGCTGTCAGCACTGAGCCTGATGCAGGGCTCGAACTCACAAACCATGAGATCATGACCTGAGCCAAAGTTGGACGTTCAACTGACTGAACCACCCAGGCGCCCCAGTAGTAGAAGTTATAAAAACTCAGTTGGGAAGGTTTTAGTGACATTAAACAGGATTATTACAGCCAAAAATCAGCCATAGAATTCAGTTAAGCCTTAAAAGGTTTGTGTGTTTTTTTTTAATTTATTTATTATTTTGAGAGAGAGTGAGTGGGGGAGGGGTAGAGAGAGAGGGACACACAGAATCCCAAGAAGGCTCTGCACTGCGAGCGCAGAGCCTGATACAGGGCGTGAGCCCATGAAACTGAGATCATGATCTGAGTGGAAACCAGGAGTTGGTTGCTTAACCAACCGAGCCAGCCACTCAGACGCCCATTTTTTGTTTTTGTTTTTCTTTTTTTAAAGATTTTACTTTTTAAGATAATCTTTATGTTCTTAACATGGGGCTCAAACTTACAGCCCTGAGCTGAGATCAATAGTCTCATGTTCCACCAACTTAGCCAACCAGGTGTCCTCAATTTTTTTTTAATTGAGGTAAGTTAGTATATAATATATTAGTTTTAGGTGTGCAACATAATTTGATTATTTGTATACACTGTAGAGTTATCACCACAGTGAGTTTGGTGTCCATCTGTTGCCATGTTTATGTGGGGTATCATGTTGATTGCAGATTTTAGCCATCTTTGCACTGTTGGGATAAATCCCACTTGACCATGATATATGATCCTTTGAATGTATTGTTGAATTCAGTTTGCTGATATTTTGTTGATTATTTTTGCATCTGTGTTCATTATGGATATTGGCCTGTAACTTCCTTTTTTTTTTGTTGTTGTGTCTTTGGTTTTGGTACAGCACAATGCTGGCCTTGTAAAATGAGTTTTGAAGCTTCTTTCCTCTTCAGCTTTTTGGGAGCTTGAAAATGGTGTTAAATCTAATTTGAATGTTTGGTAGAATTTACCAGTGAAGTCTAGTCCTGTACTTTTGTTTGTTGCAAGGTTTTCTATTACTGATTCAATCTTCTTACTAGTAATTGGTCTATTCGGATATTTCTTTATGATTTCGTCTTGGAAGCTGTGTTTCTAAAATTTACCATTTCTTCTGTGTTATCCAGTTTGTTGGCTTATAATTGTCCATTGTAGTCTCTTATGATCCTTTGTATTTTTCTGGTATCTATTGTAACTTCTCTTTCTTTTCTGATTTTATTTCAGCCTTCTCTTTTTCTTGGTGACCCCTAGGTAAAGGTTTTTCTGTCTTTTCAAAGAACTAGCTCTTAGTTTCATTGATCTTCTCTGTTGTCGGTTTTTAGTCTGTAGTCCATTTATTTCCACTCTGATCTTTATTATTTTCTTCTACCAACTTTGAGCTTTGTTCTTTTTCTTTTTTTTCTAGTTCCTTGAGGTATAAAATTAAATTGATATTTCTTTTGTTTCCTGAAGGAGGCGTGGATCATTGTAAACTTTCCTGTTAGAACTGTTTCTGCTGCATCCCATAAATTGTAGATGGTTGAATTCCCATTTTCATTTGTCTCAAGGTATTTTTTCTTTTTTCTTTTATGTCTTCATTGACCCATTGGCTGTTGAGTAGCATGTTGTTTAATTGTCACAAATTTGTGATTTTTCCAGTTTTCTTCTTAACTGATTTCTAGTTTTATACCATGTAGTTGAAAAAGATGTTTGGTATTATTTCAGTCTTCTTAAATTTGTTGAGATTTGTTTTGTGGCCCACCATGTGATCTGTCTTAGAGAACGTTCCCTGTGCACTTAAGAATGTGTATTCTGCTGCTTTTGGGTGGAATGTTCTGTGTGTATCTATTAATCCATTTGGTCTAATGTGTCATTTAAGGGTGATGTTTCTTTTATTTTCTGTCTGGATGATCTATCCATTGATACAAGTGGGATATAAAATTCCCTGCTATTACTGTGTTGCCATCATTTCTGTCTTTAGACTTGTTAATATTTTCTCTTTATATTTAGGTGCTCCTATGCTAGTCCATGAATGTATATAAATGTTACATGCTGTTGTTGGATTGATCTCTATTATTATGTAATACTCTTTTATTATGCTTTTTGTTTTAAAGTCTGTTTTGTCTGATAGGAGTATGGCCATACCAGCCTTCTTTTTTTTTTTCCCACTTGCATGGAGTATCTTTTTCATCTCATCACTTTTAGATCTGAAGTGAGTCTTTTGTAGGCAGCATATAGATAAGTCTTTTAAAAAAATATCTATTTAGCCATTCTTTGTCTATGATTGGAGAATTTAGTTATTTTAAAGTAAATATTGGGGTGCCTGGGTGACTCAGTCATTTAGGCGTCCGACTCTTGATTTCGGCTCGGGTCACGATCTCACAGTTCACGGGATGGAGCTCCATGTCGGGCTCCGTGCTGAGAGTGCGGAGTCTGCTTGGGATTCTCTCTCTGCCTTTCCCTCACTTGTGAGCCTGTGTGCACATGCACGCACATTCTCTCTCTAAATAAATAAAAAAATAAAGTATTATTATTTTCTTGAAATGATGCGAAACGTTTCTTTTCTATATCAGACAAGAGCACGGCTAAGTAATCCAACGCTATTGCAGCATTATAAATATCATTCCTTCACCACACTATGAGATTTAAATGAATCTGCACAAGGGTGCATGCTGTATGAAAGGTGTAAGGTTGCTGTTGTCCTGCCAAGTCCTTCTGGTCCCTACCCAGGTCCTAGTGCAACACTTGGTGGTCCCAATGGTTTTATCAAAATAAATCATGTTTAAAAAATAAAGCATTTAAAAAGACAAGTAAAAATGCCTCAGTAACCATATATCCAACTCAGACTTCATCTGTTTAAATGTTCTGTTTGCCTCTTGCTAATAGACCTTTATTTCACTCAAACTGAGTAATAAGTCTTCCATACTGAAGTATGTTCCTTGCCCAATTAATCCAAAGGGAAAAAAACCCTCAAATGATTAGTAAAGAAAAATGTAGGGATTAACACACCCTTTTAATATGTTTTTAAATATTTTGAAGGTTTAAAAAGTATTTAAAGTTTCTAATTTCTGGTGGGAAAACATTATCTGAATAAATACCCGAATGGCAAACCACTGTAAGATGTTTCAGTTGCGTGTGGGGCAGAGGGGTAGGAATTCTCTTCATAGCATCCCAGCTTTGTCCACGAGAAGGTCAGGTACACTGGTTTATATTATTGTGACATTTGCCAGGTGATCTAAGTTGCTTTTGCTTCAGCAAGGGCTTGATTTGTCAGAAGGGCATTATGCTTGACCTCTGAATTTGGCTGACAATTTACTGATGAGATTCATAACCTTTGGGTTGCTCTGATATTTTGACATATTTGCTGAGTCCTGGGCCACATCCTAGAAGGCCGCCATAACTTCTAGATCCTACGTGGCTGTGAGAACCTCTGGATCACTTAGACTTACATTAAGCCCAGGCATTCCTGCCATTCCAGGCATTCCTCCAGAAAAATTACCAGGCATTCCTGCCATTCCAGGCATTCCTTCAGAAAAATTACCTGGCATCCCCCCCAGGAAAGCCACCTGGGAAAGAAGCTCTGGCTTCTTCCTCTCTCTGGGTGCTCTCTTGTTCTCTCCGAGCCTTCTTAACCCTTTCTGTTCTTTCTTTGATTTCTTGTTCTTTGTGTTTTCACTCATACTTTATCTAATGTTCAGCAGTTTTCGGGGTCCTCGGTTGAACTTCTTTCAGCATTGCACTAGCATCTTTGTCTTAATCCAGTTTATAAGCAAGGGCGAGGTCACATGCTGCTTCTTCCCAATGGCCCAGAAATCTGCATGCTTTCCATCACCACTTGAGAGGCTGAGCTGAATCAGGATTTATTTCAATAGCTCTGTCACAGTCTTGGATGGCAGCATCTGGCTTCTGTAATTTGATGAAGACACTGGCTCTCTTGGCATGCACAATGCCCAAGCGAGGATTCAACTTAAAGGCATGTGTGAACAAGTCAGTGGCTTTCTGTAGTTCACTGTTGTTTAGGGCTTCAGTGGAAGCCACTTTTTTATCATTTGCCTGATCCGTCATTTCCTCGGTTATCTCTACATTTTCATTTCCCATTTTTTGAGAGGCATCAGTATCTGGTTCAGTCACACCTTCATTGTCAATTTCTAGATCACTTTTCCTTACTTGATGGTTCATCTATCTTTATGTTTTCCTCTACCTTGTTACTATGATTTTTCTTCCTTCATACTGTCTTCTGACTTAGTTTTTTGAGTAGCAGGTGGTATTTTACCCCCCATGCTCTCCATCCGCTCCCGCAGGAAGCGCATTTCCTCAGTTTGCAGAGCACTTGGATCCCGTTTATACATTTTCATGAAGGCCTGGAGCTCATGCACTTTGTGGGGGTCCATGGTCGAGAGGCCGTGGCAGGTGGCAGGTGTGGCTGAGGTTGTGGCTGCTGCTACTAGCTCAGCATGACCGTGTGGAAGGGCTAAAGGAATTATTGACAGATATGTATTTATTGCTATTTTGTTCATTGTTTTCTGGCTGTTTTTGTAGTTCCTCTCTCTTCTTTTCATCTTCTCTTGCTCTCTTGCGTTTTGATGCCTTTCTTTAGTGTTATGTTTAGAGGTTTTTTTTCATTATCTTCTGTGGATTATAGATTTTTGCTTTGTGGTTACCATGTGGTTCATATAGAGCAGCATTTAACAGTATTTTAAGTTGATAGCAATCTTAAATTTGAATGCATTCCGAAACTCTACAGTTTTGCTTCTCCTTCCCTACATTTTGTGTTTTTGATGTCGAATTTTATATCTTTTTATTTTGTGTATCCCTCAACCATTAATAGTTCTAATTAAATTTACTACTTTTGTCTTTTAACCTTCATTCTAACTTGTAAGTGGCTAATCTACCAACTTTACTATATATTTACCTTTACCAATGAGATTTTTACTTTTTTTTTTTTAAGATTTTTATTTTTAAGTAATCTCTACACCCAATGTGGTGCTTGAACTTACAACCCCCAAGATCAGGTGTTACACACTCTTTGGACTGAGCCAGCCAGGCACCCCAAATCTTTACTTTGTGTTTTCTTATTAGTTATTGCCTTTTCTTTTCAGCTGAAAGAAGTCCCTTTAACATTTCTTGTAAGGCTGGTTTAGCTTTTGCTTGTCTGGAAAATTTGTTACCTCTTCTTCAATCTGAATGACCTTGCTGCGTAGAATATTCCTTGTGGGAAGTTTTTTCCTTTCAGCACTTTGAATATACCATGCCACTTCCTTTGGCTCGCAAAATTTCTGCTGAAAGTTCAGTCTCATGAGGGTTCCTTCATAGGTAACATGTTGTTTTTCTATTGCTACGTTTAATTATCTTTAACTTTTGCCATCTTAATTATAATGTGTCTTGGTGCCAATCCCTTTGGGTTCATCTTATTTGGAACTCTGTGCCTCCTGTACCTGAATGTCTCTTTCCTTTGCCAGGGTAGGGAAACTTTCAGCCATTATTTCTTCAAATAAGTTTTCTGCCCCTTTTTCTTTCTTCTTCTGGGACCTTTTTTTTTTTTTTAAACTTTTTTTTAGGTTTATTTACGTTTGAGAGAGAGAGACAGAGCACGAGCAGGAAGGGACAGAGAGAGGGAGACACAGACTCCAAAGGAGGCTCCAGGCCCTGAGCTGTCAGCACAGAGCCTGTTGTGGGGCTCGAACCCACAAACTGTGAGATTATAGCCTGAGCCAAAGTTGGATGCTTAAACTGACTGAGCCACTCAGGTGCCCCAGGATCTTTTTTTTTTTTTTTTTTTAATTTGTTAATGTGCATTTACTTTTGAGAGAGCGCAACAGCATGAGTGGGGGAGGGACAGAAAGAGAAGGAGACAGAATCCGAGGCAGGCTCCAGGCTCCGAGCTGTCAGCACAGAGCTTGACACAGGGCTTGAGCCCATGAACCATGAGATCATGACCTGAGGTGAAGTCGGGTGCTTAACCAACTGAGCCACCCAGGTGCCCTGCCCTGGGACCTTTATAATATGAATGTTGGTTTGCTTGATTTTGTCTTATAGGTCCTTTAAGTTGTCTTTACTTTTAATTTATTCATAGATTGATTGACTGCTGCTCTATTTGGGTGAGTTCCACTACCCTGTCTTGCAGGTCACTGATCCTTTCTTCGCCTTCATCTAGTCTGCTGTTGGACCCTTCTAGTGTATTTTTCAGTTCATTGATATTCAGCTGGGTAACATTCATCTGATACTTTCTTACATTTTCTATCTCTTTATAGAAGTTCTCATTGTGTTCATCCATTCTTCTCTTGATTGGTGAGCTTATGACCAGTACTTTGAACCCTTTATCAGATAGATTATCTTATTTATCTCTGTTTCATTAAGGTCTTTCCTGGGATTTTATCTTGTTCTTTCATTTGGAACATATTCCTCTGTTTCCTCATTTTGTTTGTCTTTCTGTATTTGTTTCTATTTATTAGGTAAATCACCTTTCTTTCCAAGTCTTGAAGGAGTGGCCTTGTGTAGACAATGAACCTAGATGAGCCTATTGTTCAGCCTTGCTCTAGCTCTTGGTTGTATCTCAAACCTTTGTGATTGTCTGAGTAGCCTGATTTATTCTTCAAAGGTCCCAGTTGATGAGAATGTGCCAAGACCTGCCAGTGTTACAAGGGAGTGATCTCAATCAGTACCTGGTTTCAGGCTGATTGGAAGCCAGATCTGTAGGCTTTTAATGTATGCAAATACATACAGTCCTGTGGGACTACAATTATAAACCCTGCTGACTTCTGGACCAGCAGATCTGGAGGTGTCCCTTGGGTGTGGCAGACCTGAAGCCTGTACCTACTGGTCCTGGGGATGTGTTTCTGTTTGCTGTCTTTGCAGTACCCCTGATGTAATAACCTGTCTAGAACTAACTGGTTTTCTGATTTTTATAGTGCTGTGGAGCCCAGAAATGCAAGCCCCTTTAGTAACCAGGGCCAAGTGATCAAGTGGTGTCCCCTATGTGGACTATGCTCACCCATGGGTTTTAGAGAGGCTGAGGAGTGCCGGGGTCAGAGTAAGCCTTAGTGAGGCAAGGAAAGAGTTTTGGGGGGGTGGGGGAATGCCTGTGGCCTTGGCAAGGCTGTGTCTGCATGTGCCCACCTTCAGTAGTAACATAGAGGGAGAGTACAAAAATGGTACTTGCTGGTACTTCCCTCCCCAAAGAAACTCCCAACTGGTCCTTGCTCCTTTAGCAGATACTTTTAAGATTAGTGAATAAATCTTCATATATTATCCAGTTAGCTCTCAAACTACTGCTTACTTTTGCACTGGGTCTAGGGATAAGTGAGTCCACACACAAACCCCTCAAAAGGAGTATCTAGGATCCATACAGCTCCCCAGATCCCCTGGACATAAACCTTCTTGGTTTCCAAAGCCAGATATTTTTATTCCTCTGTTGTAGGTCCACACTTCAGGGAGAGGCTCTGGTCTGTGAGATCCCTCCCTATTGTAAGTGGTTGTAGTGGGGTTGAGGAGGTAAGACCATGTTTCTGCTTCACTTACCTATCTTGATGTGGCCCTTTTATCCCTTATGGAGGGAGCTGTTCAGATGGCTAGTTTTCAGTTCTTCTTTAGTGGGAATTGTTTCATATGTAGCTGTAGATTTTGTGTGTCTATGGGAGGAAATAAGTTCAGGCTCTTCCTGTGCCACCATCTTGGATCACCTCCTAAAAGTTTTTATTTCGTATTAAATGTTTTACTTTGGACTCACAAGGTTAGGGGCACCTGGGTGGCTCAGTCCGTTAAGCGTCTGACTTCAGCTCAGGTCATGATCTCGCAGTTCCTGAGTTCAAGCCCCATATTGGGCTCTGTGCTGACAGCTCAGAGCCTGGAGCCTGCTTCAGATTCTGTGTCTCCCTCTCTCTCTGCCCCTCCTCTGCTTGAGTTCTGTCTGTCTCTCTCTCAAAAATAAACAAACATAAAAAAACCAGACACGTAATGGACTCACACAGTTAAAGATGCCTTTCTCTTTTTTA
This sequence comes from Acinonyx jubatus, assembly GCF_027475565.1. Lineage (NCBI taxonomy): Eukaryota > Metazoa > Chordata > Mammalia > Carnivora > Felidae > Acinonyx > Acinonyx jubatus. The sequence goes on from NC_069387.1 coordinate 92,460,470, forward strand.
TGTGTTTTACTTAGGATTAACTGAATATGATTTTTAAAACTCCATGGAGTCATTACTTTATATTTCTAAATATATAAGAGCTTTTTTGTTGAATCAATCCCTTTTAGTGCAAATATTTCAGATTTAGTTTAGTCCTTGAATTACTTCAGTTGAAAGAAAGCTCAAAGTCATCTCATCAACTTTTTGACCAGTAGTGGAATCTACTGAACATTGCCAATGACTGGTAACTCAGTTCTTTGTTAGATGAGATATGTTTTATTCTCGCTGACTTCTTATGTTTTGGTTCTTACTGTTTTGGTTCAATTTCTATTTCAGGAGGAAGTCAAGTCCGTTATTCCATGAAACAGACAGAAATTTGAAGATAGCTGATTGTTTCTACTCTGCTTTTCCTTACTGCTAAATATTCATTTCTTTCTTTTTTTTTTTAATTTTTTTAATATTTATTTTTGAGAAAGAGTGCGAGCAGGGGAGGGACACAGAGAGAGGGAGACACAGAATCTGAAGCAGGCTCCAGGCCCTGAGCTGTCAGCACAGAGCCCGACGCAGGGCTCGAGCCCATGAACCGTGAGATCATAACCTGAGCTGAAGTCGGATGCTTAACCAACTGAGCCACCCAGGCGCCCCATAAATATTCTTTTCTTTAAATTAGCTTTCCATGGTTTTTGCAATTTTACCAATGAGACACTTTTTCTTATCCTGTGTCATCTTAAATCATTCTCTTCCCTAGGCTTTTGTATAGCATACTCTTGGAGATATTCTTATGGGTTCTTGGACAGTGCCTATCCAGCTCTTTTGTGGACTTCTCTTCCCTGCAGTTCCCTTAAATATTGGTTTAATTTTTCTGTTTCTGTAGGTTTAACTTTTCTTCTCACTGGGCAGTCTCATCTTGTCCCATGCTTTGCATCCATAAGATGACCCAGATTTGTATCTCCAACTCAGATCTTTTTTCCACCTCCATACCTGTATTTCTGTTTGCCTGTTGGCCATTTCCACTTGGATATCTCATAGGCATCACAGTGCATTCAAAATTGCTTAATCTTGTGTCCTTCCTGTGTTCCCCAGCTCAGTGAGTGTACTGTCACCTGAATGAAAATGTGAGTGCATTCCTTGAATCTTGCTTTCCTTCCCAGTTTAATCAATCATCAAATATTACTGATGCTAACATTTACGTTTTGTTCTAATCCGTCTTCCTCTATTTTCAGAGAGATTAAAGAAGAATTCAGATTTCTGGGGGTGCCTGGATGGCTCAGTCGGTTAAGTGTCTGACTCTTGATCTCCCCTCAGGTTGTGATCTCATGGTTTGTAAGATGGAGCCCTCATTGGACTCCGTACTGACAGCATAGAATCTGCCTGGGTTTCAATCTCTCCCTCTCCCTGCCCCTCCCCAGCCGGCGCTTGCTCACTCTCTCTCTCTCTCTCTCTTTCTCAAAAAATAAATAAACTAAAAAAACAAACAAAACAAAAAACAAACAAAACCAAACCCAAAACAAAAAGAATTGGGATTTCTGTTGTCCTAAAGCCCATGATATTTTCATTTTATCATGCTGCCTTGCTGGCATTATCAGAGATTCATACTGCCTTCTGCTAGAGGAATTTAAAATGCTAAAAACAAAGCCTTTTATTTTAGGTTCTGATATGGTATTTTAAAACATATTAGGATAGTAGAGCTGTTGTAGGCCATTTATCAATTATATGAGAATTAAAGTCTTGCTTTAGCTGCATTCTGCCTTATATTTAGCAGAGTTCATAATTTCAGAGAATTCAGATTTGGAATTTACATGTGGAAAAAAAACTTTTTTAGATTTATTTATTTATTTTAGAGAGAGAGAGCAAGCGTGAGCTGGGAAGGTGCAGAGAAGGGAGAGAGGGAGACACAGAATCTGAAGCAAGCTCCAGGCTCCCAGCTATAAGCACAGAGCCTGATGTGGGGCTCAAACCCACCAACCTGTGAGATCATGACCTGAAATGAAGTTGGATACTCAACTACTGAGTCACCCAGGTGCCCGTGCATGTGGAAAAATTTCAAGACTTTGATCAGAATGTCATATGTACATAATTATATGAGACTAATATTCTTTGTAGCTAACTGTTGAATTAAGTTTACAGATTTTTATGTTTATTTTTTAATTTTTTTTTAATGTTTATTTTTGAGAGAGAGAGAGAGACAGAACATGAGTCGGGGAGGGGCAGAGAGAGAGGGAGACACAGAATTCAAAGCAGGCTCCAGGCTCTGAGCTGTCAGCACAGAGCCCGATGAGGGGCTCGAACTCACAGACTGTGAGATCATGACCTGAGCCGAAGTTGAATGCTCAATTGACTGAGCCACCCAGGCACCCCTTTATGTATTTTTTTAATGTTTGTTGTAGAGAGAGAGCAAGAGCACAAGTGCAAGTGGGGGAAGGGCAGGGAGAGAGGACAGAGAGGATTTGAAGTGCTTTGTGCTAACAGCAGAGAGCCTCATGTGGGGCTCGAACTCATGAACTGTGAGATCATGACTTGAGCCGAAGTTGGATGCTTACCTGACTGGGCCACCCATGTAGGCCCAGATTTCTTTTTTAAAAGGGAATTAGCATAGATAGCTTTTCAGCCAGTACTGGTGAAAAAATATTATGAAAGTGAGACAGGGTAAAACATCTTAGAAATTCTCACTGTTTGGGGGATGCCTGGGTGGCCCAGTCGATTAAGCATCGACTTGATTTCAGCCTAAGTCATTGTCTTATGGTTGTGAGATTGAGCCCTGCCTAGGGCTTTGCACTGAATGGGGAGCCTGCTTGGGATTCTCTCTCTTCCTCACTCTCTGCCCCTCCCTAGCTCATGCTGTCTCTCTCAAAATAAATAAATAAACATTAAAAAAAAGAGAAATTCTCACTGTTTTCTGTAGGTATTTGCTTTCTCCACATTTGCTTTTAAAAAAGGAAGAAATAGTCTCATCATTGCTTTAAAATTATGTTTTATCATAAGAGTGCTCAGAGGGAATATCCCCAGTGATCTTAGCTATACTTTTGAATATAGCTCTTTGGCATTATGTTCACCTTGGTTGATCGATATCTCGAGTTTAAAATCAAGGTACAACTGAAGGAAAACAAACTATGGAAGCTCTAGGGAAAAAGTGCATATTGTCTTTGTTAAAGTGGTAGACAAGAAAACTAAAAATTCAAAATTTGGCTTTCAATGAAATTTTGATTAATTTTTTCACTTCATTTCCCCATTTGAAGAATGAAGAAAATAGTTCCCAGCAGTCTTCACTGAAAGATTGTTCTCTAGACAAATATTTATCAAGGCTCAAAAGAACATTGGGTCTTGGACACTCTGAAATCCTTGATTATAACTGTCTTCTAGCATCTGGGAAAAGCAAAGCAAAGAGATTTTAACATACTTCTCTTGTTCTTCTTACTGTTCTTAAGTAGAGGAGAAATACCTAAAGAGCACACCATGGTACTGAAGAATGTTTCTAGAAGCTCTCAGTGGGTAGTTGTGTACCAGATGTCCAACTGCATTTTTTTTTTAAAGATTTTATTTTTTTAAGTAATCTCTACATCCAGTGTGGGGCTTGAACTCATAGCCCTGAGATCAAGAGTTGCATGCTCCACCAGCTGAGCCAGGAAGGTGCCCCCAACTGCATTATTTTTGTTTGGAATAGACCCAAGCTATACATCTCCATAAATTCTTAGTATTGTCGGGGCCCTTCAGGACATTCCCCTAAGACGTGAATTCTGATTACAACTTTGCTGGCCGTGAGCACCTTTAGCCTCAGAGTGGATGTTAAGTTCTGTGTATTGCCAGGTTTCCAACATTTACTAATTGGGTTATGCCTACTTAAATACTCCTGGCAGTTTCCCTTGGCCACCACATTCTCCACACTCTGCCCTAACCTGTTTTGTATATAGTCTGCCTTTGGGCTCTGCCTAGACATTTATAGCTTTTCTTTCACAAGAAATCTTAATAAAGTATTGATTTGTATATTCTTTAGTTAGTAATTTATTGTTGATTATAAAAGTAATTCACACTGTAGAAAATACAAAGAGAAAAATGTGCTTTTCATCCTACCATCGGTGAACCAAATATTAATACTTTAGTGTGTTTTAATGTAGTGTTTTTTTCTGGATGCATGTATTTTGTGTAGGTGTGGGAGAAAGAAAAATAAGTGTGGATGTTATTTTTTAAAATGAGAAGCCTCTTATTTTGCTACTGGGCACAAAGAGTAACTTTAAAAAAAAAACTTTTTTTTTTCTGGAACAATTTTAGAATCACAGAAAAGTTGAAAAGATACTGCAGAGATTCTCATATACCCTTTACCTGGCTTTCCCTGATGTTAATCTTTTTTATTTTTTTTAAGTTTATTTTATTTGTTTACTTAGAGAGAGAATCCCAAGCAGGCTCCACACTGTCAGAGTGGAGCCCAATGTAGGGCTTGAACTCAGAAACCATGAGCTATGACCTGAGGTGAAATCAAGAGTTGGATGCTTAACCAGCTGAGCCACCCAGTTGCCCCTTCCCTAATGTTAATCTCATATAGTTACTGTGACACATATTTCAAAACTAAGAAATTAACAATACTGTTAACTACAGACTTTATTTGGATTTCCCCAGTTTATCCACGAATGTCCTTTTTCTGTTCCAGAATCCAATCCAGGATACCATATTGCATTTTAAAAGAACAGATCTGTTCTTTCTTTCCTGCTTAACTTTATACCATGAACATTTTTTGGTCATTAAATGTTCTTTAAACAATGCTTATTAATGGCCCCATACGTGGATAGATGTACTCTGATGTAACTGTTTCTGGTTAACTTTGTGGTGGGGGGCATTTTGGGAGGTTGGGGAGTGTTAGAAAACACATATATCAACCATTTTTATTAATGGTGTACTTGAATCAGATAATTTTAATGCTAGATTATAGCAGTAATTTTGAATGCATTGCTCTAAAAGTGGAAAATAAATAATCAAGTTTATTTTCCTTTGAGGTTATGTTTAAGAGCATTTAGATTGAGTTAAATGCAGAATATGATGAGCTGTTCATGAAGCAGTTTGTTTTGAGGGTTATTTAGAGTTGCTTGGCATTTGGCTAACCTTACTTTAAGTAGATTATGTGTATACATTCTGTGTACACACAGTCAATATTTAGGCTTTTAATAGGAGTCTTGTACTAGCATGATATCCACCTGTGTTTGGAAATACAGATTTATGGTATATTCCACTTACATATTCAGTTTTTCAAATTACCACTTTATTTCCTTCCATTAATGTTTATTTAGTTCTAGGTTAAGCATATAATATAAAAAGCGAAGATGCCTAGAGATTCTCTTGCAATGTTGCATCATTTTATGGATATTTATTGCTTGATTGATACTGAATAAGTTGCATATTTCACATGACGTCTGAAGTTAGAGTGGCTTGCATTTAGTGTTTTGTTTTGAAGAATAAAGCCAAATGCTTTTTAAGAACCATTATTAAGCAAAATGCTGTAAAATTGATACTTAGATTTTACCTCTTGCTGTTTGCTCAGTTTAGTAAAATGTCATAGGTTAAATATTATGCTAGAGTTCGATCTAGGCTAGTGAACTACTGTCTATTATTAAATTTATAAGCTAGAAGTTTATTTTGAGGCTTAAGCTATCACTTGTTAATTTGATGCAGTTGTATGAATTCATATATATAAATAACTGAGCTGAAGAATCTGAACATTGAATTTTGTTACACAATACTCACAGAAAATTGAATGGACCATCTCCATAAGACCAAATATATTTATTCCAGTTTTCAGGCATTTCTGGAGAACACCTATTCTTTCTTACCGCTATCTTACATGACTGCTTTCTGTGGTGTGGTCTGTGGATTTTTATTGGGGAGAGCTACGTGATCTGTCATATAGAATATTTGGCACTTTGATGTTACTGGAGGACAGTATTTGATTTCCTTGTACATATTTTTAGATTGCAATATAAAGTTCTAAACTAAGGGTTTGAGAGGTCCCAAGGTTGATTTTTTTTTCCTATGCTTGAAGATGCTGGAATTGTTGCCGTTGGTACTGATTACCATTATTGACTTAGCTAGAGTAGAGTGACTCATCTTCTGGGTTTGCACATCTGTAGTTGTGTTTTTATATCTTGGGACAGAGATTACGGACACTCAAACTTAATTATATAAATTTCATTACCAGTGTTTCTAGGTGTAATATATTCCAAAGTTATAGATGATTCCAGGATTGAATTATGACCAGTATAATTAAAGGTAGAGTGGTGTTTTAGATAATCTTCCATTTTAATTTCTCTTATTTTTAACAAGCCATTTTAATACCACTTTCTCAGTATTTGCTAAGTACACACACAATTGTTGATAGATAGATAGTAAAGATATAGCTACAGATTCTTTTATTTCATTCTTAAAATGCATGATTGAAAGTGAATTTTTCAGATCAGTGTGAAATATGAAGTCAAAGTGGGTAACTTTTTTTTAGGTCTGGAAGAAGTATCTGAACTTTAGGTCATCGTCCTATAGTGACTCACTGCAGGCAAGTTCAGATGCTGTTAGGAGAATATTTATGTTTATAGATGGATGCTGTGACTGTGACTGTAGGTTAGACTTTGGGCATCATAGAAAGTAAAACACCATGGACTGTATTCTTAGGAATTACAAGTTCTCCTTATATGTACTCTAGATTTTCTGCCTCTATAGGATGGTATTTTGGTTAAGACATGAGTGGCATCTTTCAGATTCTAAGGGAGAATGTGAACTGTGAAAGTACAAACTGGCCCCTCAGGAAATGGCACGAGCCTGTCTTCCTACCTATATCTCTTAATATTTTCCCAGGCATACCCTGTCTTCCAGCTGTAAGAAATTATTTGCTATGTCTGGAGCAGGCCATGCCCTATTAGACTTCTGTGCTTCTGCATATACTCTTGATCTGGATTGCCCTTGTCTTGTTAACATTTTAGATTTACTCACAGGAAAATGAATTGACAACAGTTTAAATATATATAAGTATGTGCTTACTTTTTCTTGATCATCCTGGTTTTACTTATCTCTTACAGAGAAAACAGAAATGAGAGGAATCTGGTTTAAATTGCAGTACCAGGAATTTAGATTAGACATAAAGAGTTTCCAGAAAATAAAGTACCACATATTGAAGTGATTTGTAAGTAATATAATTAATTTTGAAGAGTTTTTTATTTTTGTTTTTTGAAAAGTTTAAAAAGGAGGGGGTGGTTAAAGGGTTCTGAACTGCAAAGTGGTTCACCACCATAGCCCCTAGTAAAATAAAAAACCTAAAGGAAGAAAAATCTATTTAGGAATATGCAGATACAACCATATTCATGGATAGAAGCTTAAAAGATAATTGGGAACCTTTTGGTTTTGTGTGTTCATGTGTACTTTAAATTTTTTCAGCTAACAAGGAAACTGTTGCAGGTGTCCTTACTTTTCACAGAATGGCTCTGGTTTTGTGACTAGCAAAATATACTGAGAAATCTCTCCCCTTAGCTTGTTTGTTTGTTTTTTAACTCTTCCTTAGAATAATATAAATAATAAAAAATCCTTAGCAGTGTTAAAATAAGCAGAAAACTAATATGTATCAATCAAAAAAAAAAAAAAAAAAAAAAAAAAAGACCTTCCCAGTAGTTTAAAAATAACCAAACCACTGACACAAAGAACAAGGTTTTTGAATACCATTCTCTTGATTGTTTTAATATAATTAAATGTGGAGTTAGCTGTGCCCCAAATTTAGAGTTATATTGCTATGCTTCTAACTATAGATATTCTGTCCTGGCTACATTTGAACAGAACTACTGTAGTATAAGCCAAATTCACCCACAGTGCTAGTGAACTGAAAGAACAAATCTACCTTCCTAAGCACCAAATTTATAATCACACTCATGAATAGAGTTCAGTGTTCTCTTTGCTTGTCATTCTGCAAGAATCATATTGGAATAATTTAGGACAGCTTTACTAAATTTATTAATATAACTCTTGTTATGAGGATAGTGCTTAAGTTCTAGGCTTCTGTGCTTAGAGAGCAAAAGGCTCCTTTGTAATACAAGAGATTTTTACCTGTAGTGGTGATATAATAATTCCTTGTCTTTTTAAACATATTAAACGTATACACATATTATATATATTTCTCTAAATGTTTTTATAGCTAGAATTTATTTGGTTTTCACAATAACTCTGTGAATAGGTATCCTAATGTTATAAATGAGGAAACTTAGGCACAGGGAGGTTGACTGCCATTTAAAACATTGTTTTACAATCAATTATTATTATTTCAGTGGCTAACATCTAATTGCTTACTATATACTAGACACTGTTTTAAGCTTTTTATATATTTTAATTAATAAGAGCTTGGGCTTTGGCGTCAGATTCAGATTTAATCCTGGATCTTCTTCTTATCAGCTATTGACTTGGGAAAGCTACCTAACTTCTTTAAGCCTTGGTTTCTTCATTTGGAACAGAGAAATAATGATAGTACCTACCTCATAGGGTGGTTGTATAGATTGAGATAATCCAAGTGAATCTGTCTAGCATATAGTGAGGGCTTTAGTGGAATCATAGTTGCTCTGATGTAGATATGTATTTTATAAAGTAATATCCATGTTACAGCAAGATTATGGCTCCATGTAGTGTCTATAACTACCTCTTTCCTTTCACTACCTCCAAATCACCTTTTGTAAGCCTTCTGCTTCTGGGAAGAAACCAAAGACAGTTAAGAAGTCATGGAGAGTATCTGAGACATTCATGTTTCAGAGTCAAAGGCAGGACACTGTGGTCCATTGGGTTGTTTCATTCCAGGAGTGCTTTGGTATATCAGTTATTCAGAACTCAGAATGTGTTCTTGTATATCCTTTTAAATGAGGCCATAATGTCTATTAATCCCTGATACAACTGACATACTAAATCTTTGCGTAGAAAAAGCAAGCAAAGAACTTCATGGTACTTTGGCAGTGCTAATAATCAAGTAATAAAATAACAAAAATGAATATATATATTGATACTCAAAAAGAGGTTCAGAGAGAATTCTGGGAACATGGTAAAATAGGAAGCATCAGGAATCAATCTCCCCACATAGGCAACAGTTGCCCTGGCAGGATCTTACATAACTGTTTTGGTAAATTGGAGTTATTAAAGATTTGCATCTTTTAGGAGAAGGCTTGGCTATAAATTGTGATTAATTTTGGTCAGTTTCAGCTCTCAGCACAGCTACCCATCCTCTTCTCCTAGTCCTGTGTAGCTTACACATAGCTTGTGAGAGCCAAGATAGGCAAAAAGGATCTTCTCTTCCAAATGTCAGAAATCTGTGCTTGGGTCACTGACTGCTGCTTCTGATCACAGAGGTACACAGGAAGAGATGGGCAATCAACCACTGTTGTTGAGCCTCTCCCTGTTGTTGTAAGCTCTTCCCCTCCAGCTGAAGTGACTTCTGGGAGATTTAAAGGGCTAGCACCTTCTTTTGCCCCATTCAGTTTTCTCTTTCTCCCCCTCTGGGAAACAGACATTAAAGACTACAACATTCTAAAACAACTGCATATACAGGGAGATTTCAAAAGTGACTACACATGCCCAGAAAAAGGCCCAGAAAAGACCTGAGAAGACCTTAAGTTTATATCTTAGGCTGACTGTTGGCAAAAGAGGGAGCCTATGACAATCAAAAAAATAAAATGGCAAAAAACAGCAAAGGGAAAATCTGATTTCCAGAGTTACCACATTAGATTAAAATACCAGTTTTCAACAACAACAAAATCACAAGGCAAAGGAATAAGAAAGTATGGCCCATTTGAAGGAAAAAAAGAAATCAACAGAAATTGCCCTTGAAAAAGTCCTGATGACAGATATATTACACAAAGACAAAAACAATTGTCTTAAAGATACTGAAAGAACTAAAGGAAGATTTGGAAAACAAATACCAATAAAGGAATAAATAAAAAGAAATCAAATCCTGGAGCTGAAAAGTACAATAACTAAAATGGAAAAATCAGTAGATTCAAAGGCAGATGTGAATAGGCAGAACAAAGAGTCAGCAAACATGAAGATAGGACCATGAAAATGATCAAGTCTGAGGAACAGAAAACAGATTGAAAAAAAGTGAACAGATCAAACAAACTGAAGAAAAATGAACAGAATCTAAGAGACCTGTAGGATACAGTCAAGTGGAGCAACATACATATTGGAGTGCTAGAAGAGAGAATATTTGAAGAAATAAGGGCTGAAAACATCCCAAATTTGATGAAAGACCCGATGAATGTAAACGTCCGAGGAGCTCTTTGCACTCTGAATAATTTAGATTAACTCAAAGAGACACACATCAAGACACATTTTAAAAAATTTATTTATTTTTTAATTTACATCCAAATTAGCATAAGTGCAACAATGATTTCAGGGATAGGTTCCTTAAGCCCCTTACCCATTTAGCCCATCCCCCCCTTCTACAACCCCTCCAGCAACCCTCTGTTTATTCTCTATATTTAAGAGTTTCTTATGTTTTGTCCCCTCCATGTTTTTATATTATTTTTGATTCCCCTCCCTTATGTTCATCTGTGAACATATAATATTTTATGTTATAATATTTGTCTTTCTTTGACTAATTTCACTTAGCATAATACCCTCTAGGTCCATCCATGTAGTTGCAAATGGCAAGATTTCATTCTTTCTGATTGCTGAATAATCTCCATTGTATATATATATACCACATCTTCTTTATCCATTCATCCATCGATGGACATTTGCGCTCTTTCCATGCTTTGGCTATTGTCAGTAGCACTGTTATAAACATTGGGGTGCATGTGCCCCTTCAAAACAGCATACCTGTATCCTTTGGATAAATACCTAGTAGTGCAGTTGCTGGGTTGTAGGGTAGTTCTATTTTTAATTTTTTGAGGAACCTCCATACTGTTTTCCAGAGAGGCTGTGCCAGTTTGCATTCCCACCAGCAGTGCAAAAGAGATCCTCTCTCTCCCCGCATCCTCACCAACATCTGTTGTTGCCTGAGTTGTTAATGTTAGCCATTCTGACAGGTGTGAGGTGGTATCTCATTGTGGTTTTAATTTGTATTTCCCTAATGATGAGTGATGTTGAACATTTTTTCACGTGTTGGTTGGCCATCTGGATGTCTTCTTTGGAGAAGTGTCTATCCATGGCTTTTGCCCATTTCTTCCCTGGATTATTTGTTTTTTGTGTGCTGAGTTTGGTAAGTTCTTTATAGACTTTGGATACTAACCCTTTATCTGATATGTCGTTTGCAGATGTCGTCTCCCATTCCATCAGTTGCCTTTTAGTTTTGCTGATTGTTTCCTTTGCTGTGCAAAAGCTTTTTATCTTGATGAGGTCCCAGTGGTTCATTTTTGCTTTTGTTTCCCTTGCCTCTGGAGACGTGTTGAGTAAGAAGTTGCTGCAGCCAAGGTCAAAGAGGTTTTTGCCTGCTTTCTTCTTGAGGATTTTGATGGCTTCCTGTCTTACATTTAGGTCTTTCATCCATTTTTGGTTTATTTTTGTGTATGGTATAAGAAAGTGGTGCAGGTTCATTTTTCTGCATGTCGCTGTCCAGGTTTCCCAGCACCATTTGCTAAAGAGACCGTCTTTATTCCATTGGATATTCTTTCCTGCTTTGTCAAAGATTAGTTGACCATATGTTTGTGGGTCCATTTCTGGGTTCTCTATTCTGTTCCATTGATCTGAGTGTCTGTTCTTGTGCCGGTACCATACTGTCTTGATGATTACAGCTTTGTAATACAGCTTGAAGTCTGGGATTGTAATGCCTCCAGCTTTGGTTTTCTTTTTCAAGATAGCTTTGGCTATTTGGGTGTTTTTTGTTTTTTGGTTCCAAATTTTAGGATTGTTTATTCTAGCTCTGTAAAGAATGCTGGTGTTGCTTTGATAGGGATTGCCACATCAAGATACATTTTAATTAAACTTTCTAAAGCCAAACACAAGGAATCTTGAAAGCAGCAAGAGAGAAGCAAATCATCATATATAAGGGATCTTCAATAAAGTTATCAGCAAATTGCAAAGTTAAAAACTTTGGAGGCCAGGTGGCAGTGGGCTTATATATTCAAAGTGCTAAAAGAAAAAAACTGCCTGGAGCACCTGGGTGGCTCAATGGTTAACCATCCGACTTCGACTCAGGTCATGATCTCACAGTTCATGAGTTTGAGCCCTGTGTTGGGCTCTGTGCTGACAGCTCAGAGACTGTAGCCTGCTTTGAATTCTGCGTCTCCCTCTCTCTCTGCCCCTTCCCTGCTTGCATTCTGTCTCTCTCTTTGAAAAATAAATAAACATAGAAAAAAAGTGCCAACCAAGAATTCTGTATCTGGCCAAACTGTCCTCTAAAAGTAAGGGAGAAATTAAGACATTCCCAGATAAACAAAAGCTGAGGAAGTTCATTATCACTAGACCTGCTCTGTAAGAAATTTGCAAGGGAGTTCTGCAACGTGAAATGAAAGGATGCTAGACAGTAACTTGAAGCCATATGGAGAAATGAAGATCTCACTCGAGATGAATACAGGGGAATTATAAAAACTAGTACTGTTGCAACAACGATTTATAACTGCATTTTTTGTTTTCTACATGATTGAGAGACGAATAACATTTAAAGGTGAAAAAAGGCTAATATTGTAATTGTGGCTTGTAATTCTTTTGTTTTCTATATAAGAAACTAATACATCGGAAAAGAATTATTAGTTTATCTTTTGGGGCACTATGAGTATAAGCACAGAGCTTTGGGACATCAGTAACTGAAAGGAGTGGGGATGGAGCTGTAAGAAAGCAGAGTTTTTATATGTTATTGATGTTAAGCTGGTATAAATTCACATTGGATTATTATAACTTTAGGATGTGATCTAATCGCCATGATGACCACAAAGAAAATATCTGTAGAAAACACACACAAAAGGAAATCAGAAAGAAATTTAAACATTTCACTATAGGAAAAAAAACCAAAAAACCTAAACACAAAAACAGTAATGTAGGAAATGAGGGACAAAAAACCTTAAGGCATATAGAGAACAAATAGCAAAATGACAGAAGTCCCTTCTTATCAGTAATTATTTTAATTGTAAATTCATTAAACTCTCCAATCAAAAGACAGATTGGCATAATGGATAAAAACACATGATCCAACTATATGCTGTCTACAAGAGGCTCACTTTAGAGATCCAAAGACAAGTAGATTGAAAGTGAAAAGATGGAAATATATATTGCATTCAAATTGTAACCAAATGAGGTCAGAGGTGGCTGTACTAATATCAGATAAAATAGACTATAAATTTAAAAAGTTTGTAAGAGACAAGAATATTATATATTAATAAAATATTCAACAGAGCAAGAAAGTATAGCAATTATAAACATTTATGTACCTAATGACAGATCATCAAAATATACAAAGTAAAAACTGACAGAATTGAAGGGAGAAATAGACAGTTTTACAATAGTAGTTGGAGACTTCAGTACCCTACTCACAATAATGGATAGAACAACTAGACAATATCAGTAAGGAACTAGAGTGCATAACCAACTGAATCTAACAAACGAAACACTCTACCCAACGATAGTAGCATCCACGTTTTTCTCAAGTACACATGGGACATTTTTCAGGATAGATGATATGTCAGGCTGTAGATTAATTCTTAATATATTTTAAAAAATAGATATCATACAAAGTATCTTCTCTAACCATGGAGGTGAAGTTAAAAATCAACAACAGAAGGAAAACTGGAGAAAAATCATAAAATTCTGGAAATTAACACACTTTTAAACAATCAGTGTATCAAAGAAGAAATCACAAGGAAAATTAGATAATACTTAGAGATAAATGAAAATAGAAACATGCCAAAAAGAATGGGATCCAGAGAAAGCAGTACTAAGGGGGAAATTTACAGCTATAAGTGCTTACATTAAAAAATTAGGAAAACTTCAAAATGACAACGTAACTAACTTAAGGAACTAGAAAAAGAAGAACAAACTGAAACCAAGGCTAACAGAAGGAAGGAAATAATGATGTTTAGAGCAGAGATACGTTATACAGAGAATAGGAAAAAAAAAAGCAACAAAATAAAAAGTTAATTCTTTAAGACAACAAAGTTGGCAAATGTTTACTAGATAAAGAAAAAAGAGGGAAGATTCAAATTACTAAATTAAGAAATGAAAGTAGAGATATTATTACTGATTTTACCAAAATAAAAAGTACTATAAGAGAGTACTATGAACAATCGTACACTAACAATGTATCTAACTATCAATTAGATAACATTGATGAAGGACAAATTCCTAGAAATAAAATCTACCAAGAAAATCACAAATAGAAAATCTGAATGGACCTAGTAAGGAGATTGAACCAGTAATCAAAAATATCCTGACTAGAAGAGGATTGGTTTCACTGTTGAGTTCTACCAAACATTTAAAGAGTTAACATTAGTCCTTCTCAAACTTTTCCAAAAAACTGAAGAGGGAACACCTCTTAATTCATTCCATGAGGACAGCATTACCCTGCTGCCAAACCCAGACAAAGACACTGAAAACTACAGACCAAGATCCTTTTTTTTTTTTACAGATTTTATTTTTAAGTAATCTCTACACCCAGCATGGGGCTTGGACTCACAACCCCAAGATCGAGTTGCATGGTCCACTGCCTGAGTCAGTCAGCCAAGTGCCCCCCGATATCCCTTATGAACATTGATGCAAAAATCCTCCCCAAAATACTAGCAAATACAAGCATACATTTAATATGTAAATCAGAAACATATTAAATCCCACATGACAAAGTGAGATTTATTCTTGAAATGCAAGAGTGGTACAACATAGAAAAATCAATCATTATAATGTATCATATTAATGACGTGAAGGGAAAAAACCACATGATCATCTCAACTGATGCAGAACAAGCATTTGACAAATTCAATATTTTTTCATCGTAGAAAAATTTAAAAAATGAGGAATAGAAGGAAACTACCTCAACATGACAAAAGCCACCTCTAAAAACACACAGTGAACATCATACTCAGTACTGAAAGACTAAGACTTTCCTCTAAGATTGGAACAAGTCAAGGATGCCTGCTTTCACCACTTTTATTCAACATAGTACTGGAAGTTCTAGCCAGAGCAGTTAGGCAAGAAAGAGAAATAGAAGGCATCCAAATTGGAAAGGAAGAAGTAAAACTATCTGTTTGCAGATGATATGATCTCATATGTATTGAAAGATTCCACACACAAAAATTTTTTAGGACTAATAAACAAATTCAGCAAAATACTAGGCTACAAAGTCAATATGCAAAAAATAGTTACATTTCTATATACTAGCAGTGAACAATCTGAATGGAAATTACAAAAACAGTTCCATTTACAGTAGCATCAATAAAATACTTACGAATTAAGTTAACCAAGGTGGTGAAAGACTTGTACAATAAAATCTACAAAACATTGCTGAAAGACATTAAGGAAGACATAACTAAACACACCTGTGTTCATGGATTAGAAGATGTAATATTGTTAAAATGTGAGTGCTCCTCAGAGCTGCAGATTCAGTGCAACCCCTATCAAAATCCAATCGTGTTTTTTTTTTCAAAAAATAGAAAAACCCACCCTAAAATTTATATAGAATCTCAGGGGACCCCAAATAGCCAAAACATTTTTTTGAAAAAGAACAGGGGGCACTTGGGTGGCTCAGTTGGTTAAGCATTCGACTCTTGATTTTAAAGCCCGGGTCATGATCTCGAGGTTGGTGGGATCAAACCCCACATTGGATCTGTGCTGACGCACAGAGCCTACTTAGGATTCCCTCTCTTCTCTCTTTGTCTCAGTCCCCCTGCTCGCACTCTCTTTTTCTCTTTCTCAAAATAAATAAACATTTTTTTAAAGTATTTTTAAAAAGGCAAAACAGGGCGACTCACACTTCCAGATTTCAAAACTTATTACATAGCTACAGTAATCAAACAGTATGGTATTGGCATAAAGACAGACTGATAGACCAGTGGAATAGAATAGAGAATCCAGAAACAAACGCTCACATACATGGTCAACTAAGTTTTGACAAAAGTGCCAATACCATTCAATGGGGAAAGGACAATCTTTTCAGAACATGGTGCTCGGGAAACTGGATATCCATACGCAAAAGAATGAACTTGTACCCTCACCTAACACCTATACAAAAATTAACTCAAAAAGGATCAAAGACCTAAATATAACATAAAACAATATAGTTCTTAGAAAAAAAAAACATTAAACAAAAGCTTCACGACATTGGATCTGGCACTGCTTTCTTGGGTATGACACCAGAAGCATAGGCAACAAAGGCAAAAATAGACAAATTGGACTTCATGAAAAATAAAAAATTTTGTACATGAAAAGACACTATTCACCAGACTGAAAATGGCAACCCACGGAATGGGGGAAATATTTGCAAACCATATATTTGATAAGAGATTAATATGCAAAATATATAGAGAACTTCTAAAAGTCCGGAACAGGGGCGGGCGCCTGGGTGGCTCAGTTGGTTAAGCATCCGATTCTTGGCTTTGGCTCAGGTCATGATCTCATGGTTCATGAGTTCAAGCCCCACATCAGGCTCCATACTGACAGCACGGAGCCTGCCTGGGATTCTTTGTCTCCCTCTCCCTCTGCCCCTCCCCTGCTCACTCTCTCTGTCTCTCTCTCAAAATCAGTAAACTTAAAAAAAATTTTTAGAGTCCAAAACTAAAAAACATACCAACTCAAAAATAGGCCAAGGACTTGTATAGACATTTCACCAAAGAAGATATATGAATGATTACTAAGCACATAAAAAGATGCTCAAGATCACTAATTATTAAGGAAATGCAAATCAAAACTACATGGAGATAACATCTCATACCCATTAGGATGGCTAATACCAACAAACAAAAACAGAAAACATGTTGGTGAGGATGTGGAGAAATTGGAACTCTTAGGCATACTCGTGGGAACATCAGTGGTACAGCTGCTGAGGAAAACAGAATGGCAGTTCCTCACAAAATAAAAAATAGAATTACCATGTGATCAGCAGCATTGAATTGAAAGCACAGTCTCAAAGATATTCGTACATTCACGTTAGCAGCTGCATTATTCACAGTAGCTAAAAGGTGGATAAATGTCCATCAATAGATGAATGGATAAGCAAAATCTGGTGTGTGTGTGTGTGTGTGTGTGTGTGTGTGTGTGTGTGTGTGTGTGTGTAGTGGAATATTGTTCCAGCTTTAAAAGGAAACTGTGACACCTGTTACAGCATGGATAAGCTTTAAGGACATCATGCCTAGTGAAATAAGGCAGGAACAAAAAAGATAAATACTATGATCTCATTTATATACGGTACCTAGAGTAGTCAAACGCATAAAAACAGAAAGTAGAAGGGTGGTTGCCAGCATTCGTTGGGAGGGGAAATGAGCTATTTAATGGGTACAGAGTTTCGATCTTTTAAGATGAAGAAGTTCTAGATATTGGTTGCACAACAATATTGAATATATCTAACTCTCCTAAACTGTGCACTTAAAAATAGATAGGATAATCAATTTTATGTTATGTGTCTTTTACTCAAATAAAAAAAAATTAAGAAAAGAAAAAAAAGAGGACTGAAGGTAGGACAGAATAAAAAGTTTTCATAGATTTTGTTGGATGCTTTTCAATATTTTCTAGAGCCTTATAGGTTGGTACACTGATTCTTTGATATATTTTATTTCAAGACTTAAGATTATTCCTTGGTATAGGGTTATAGAAGGGTCACTGTCACTTCTGTTAGTCATATTTACTATAATTAAACTTATTTCAGAAAGGAGGTTGTGAGATGCTTGTAAGTGGAATCTATGAGAAGAGAGATTTTCCTGAGTTAATTGGCTGACATCTCTCAGGAGAGAGAGATGAACAAACAATGTGTATTCTTGTAAGAGCAATGATTTGTGTTGGAATTAGCCACATAATTTTATAAGCCAAAAAGCATGATATATGTTAATCTCCTGGAGAAAAGAAGGGTGTGCTAAAGCAGAGGCACTGGGTAGCCGCCTGCTCTAACATGGGCTGTAGCAGCAGCTTATGAGGGGCACAAACACACCTGGCTGAACTGCTGATTTTGTATATAGGTTCGAAGTCCAAAATTGAAAATTTTGTTTGCATGTGGATTCATGATTTAGAAATCTTCATTTTGTAGTTTCTTAAATTTATTTTATTTAATTTATCTAATTTTTATCTTCTTAGAGAGTGGGGGGAGGGGGGAGGGGGAGGGAGAGAGAGAGAGAATCTTTTTTTTTAATGTTTATTTTTGAGAGAGATAGAGTGTGAGTGGGGGAGGGGCAGAGAGAGGGAGAGACACAGAATCTGAAGCAGGCTCCAGGCTCTGAGCTGTCAGCACAGGGCCGAACACAGGGCTCAAACCCACAAACTGCCAGATCATGACCTGAGCCAAAGTTAGACACTTAATCCACTGAGCCAGTCAGGTGCCCAGAGAGAGAGAGACAGAAAGAGAATGAATCTTAAGTAGGCTCCATGCTCAGTGCAGAGCCCGATGCAGGGCTCAATCTTGTGACCGTGACCCTGGGATCATAACCTGAGCCATATCAAGAATCAAACGCCCAACAGACTGAGCCGGCCAGGTATACCTGGAAATGTTCATTTTGGGAATCAATCATTTGTTAACTCTAGTTAATATATAGATTAAAATGAGACTATTTGCAAAACCCCTAATGCCTGATACAGTGTAGTTATTCAGTAAATGTTAGTGCCCATGTTTAAGTTTGATATTTTTCTGTGTTATAAAAAGGGAATTGATTGACCAGAAATTTCCCAAAAGTATGTTGGAATCTCTTGAAACTTTAAATTGTAATTTATTGCTATAAGTTACACCATTATCCTGTGACTCTATGACATGCTTGTTCTAATGACTGACTAATGACTGACTTGACTAATGACAGTCCTAATGACTGACTCCTCTGATTTGGTTCTGGAGGGGTCTTGTAGAATAGGAAGGTACAGCAAGTGGACTCTCAAGTCTGCTCTTTGGGAGGAGTGCCAGAAAGGTTTAAGAAAAGTGACTGGAAGTGGAGAATTAGCCTGCCACAGGATGAAATGGGGTTTTAGAGTTGGAAAGGAACGTCGGAGGTGGTTTAGTCTGACCTCTCATTTTATGGCTGAGGAGATAAGTATAGAGAAGTGAGTTGTCCAGTGTCATAGCTGTAGTGGAGAAGCCAGTCAATGACTTATGAAGGTTCTGATATCCAAACATTATAGAACTTAGACTATATAGCATGTTTACTTCTTCCTTTGAAAAGGCTGTGTGAATGGTAACATGTACATGTCATTTTAATTTTAAAAATATATCTTCTATATTTATCAGATTTTTATACTTTTGAGTTTATTTAAATAGATTAACTGAACTAACAGTGCTACTGGAAGTCTTATAAGGAAAATCATTGCTTTAAGAGAAATAAATTCTTGCCTTTTTTCTGTTTCTAGGTTAAGTCACCAAACAAAGAAAACATGGTATTTTGAAGAATGATTAAACTCATGCTGCAGAAGAGGCTAAGAATATTAATGGCTAGATCTAGGTAAGTTGAGGTTTATCTTAAAAAAAAAAGAAAAACATTAAGTTCACAAATTATATTCTCTTTTTTTTTCCCCACAAATTAAACAGGATATTTTAATTGTTTTCTTGAATGTAGTCACATTGCGGTCTGAGTTGCTGTCCCCTCCAAAGAATAAGGACAAGTGGCTTTAATTAAACTAAGCCAATGTTTACAAATTTAAAATAATCAGGGGCGCCTCAGTGGCTCAGTCAGTTGAGCATCTGACTTTGCCTCAGGTCATGATCTCACGGTTTGTGACTTTGAGCCCAGAGCCCTGTGTTGGACTCTGTGCTGACAGCTCAGAGCCTGGATCCTGCTTCAGATTCTGTGTCTCCTTCTTTCTCTGCGTGCACCCCCCCCCCCCAAATAAATAAACATTAAAAAAATAAAAATAT
This sequence comes from Acinonyx jubatus, assembly GCF_027475565.1. Taxonomy (NCBI): domain Eukaryota; kingdom Metazoa; phylum Chordata; class Mammalia; order Carnivora; family Felidae; genus Acinonyx; species Acinonyx jubatus. Next base: position 92,480,409 of record NC_069387.1, read on the forward strand.
TCAGGCAACTTGGTGCAATACCAATCTTCCCAAACGGTAGCTATCTTTTGTTTTTGAATGTAATCTCAGCTACTTTCTTGAGTGAGCATAGTTAGTCTATATAGGTTTTTGCTGAGTTATGAATTTGGTTGGGTAAGATGGTGAAATCATATGGTTTCTTATCAAGTATTTACAGTTTTAGTGCACATTATTAAGTCTTACATAACTCAGATGTGGTCTCCAAATATTAATCTGGTGGTCATAAATGCAGAATATCTAGTATCTTGTCTTTCCCCTTGCCTAGGAGTTTGTGGTTCTGGAGGAGGAGTCAGAGATGTGCAAGAGAGCTCCACACTAAAAAGTCTCCTTCTGTGTTGGAAGATTGACCACAACCTCCCGTTGCTCCAGCTGTCTAGTCTCTCAGACTGAGCCTTTTCTTTAACCTTACGGAGGCCTCCTGTTCCTTTTTGCCTCTGGTTTTTCCATTTCATCAGCCCTCTTCTTTTTTTACTTCTTTCCCGACCGGACCTGATGTTCCATCACTTCAAACCCCCTTATTGCCAGTATCCTCTAATTTCCTTGTCCTCTTACCCTCTGAGCCTGGGTCGCCGGAACCATCTGCCCTCTGGACGGCTGAGCACTGCTGCAAAAACAGTGCCATCTTCCTCTCCAACCTCTGCTGAACTCTGAGTGCAGCCTACTGAATAATCCTGCTACCTTTCGTGGGTAGCCCCCCCTGGTGAATAATCCTACCGTTGGCCTCAAGTCCTTCATTCTGCAAACTTGCTTTCTATTTTACAAAGGGAATTTAGGATGATAGGTGTTACCTACTTCAGTTTTTCTGCTGGGTCCCACCCATTCTTATTTTCTTCCCTCTCTCCTCAGGACAAGGCAGTCCTACTTCTGTGGGCAGACTTCTCATTCTGAGCCCTGGAACTCCTCTTCTCCAGTCTCCCTGTCTGTCTTGATCTACCATATAACTCATTTTTTTCCTTTGGTTTTTTTTTTCCTAAAAATTTTAACCTTTCTTGACCTACTGATTACAAACCTGTGTAAATCTATGTCATCTGAAAACAAATAACTCAAGCAGCATATTTTCTTTTGAAACCATGTGTGTCTACGCTGTCACGCTCTGCCCTTCCCTTTCTGAACCTGTTCGGGAAAGAGCAGTTTCTGTTCTCTGGGGGGCTACTTCCTTATCTTCCATTTGTTCACTTCAGTTTGGTTTCCGCCTCTACCAGTCTCCCATGATGGAACCCTCCTTCTTGACACTTTCTTTTTTCAGTTTGTACGATTCTGATTTTTTTTTTTCCTCCTTCACTCGCTTACCTCTACTCCAGTATTTCTACATTTGTATTCCCCAGAATTTTAACTGTAGACCACTCTCGATACTATCCTTGGGCAGTGTTTTCTGTTTTACAGCTTCAAATATTCTGTGTGTATCAATATTTTACCCCTTCCTCAAATCTATACTCGTGTATTTAACTCTCTGTTGTATATCTCCATTTGGTTGTTCTCTAGCATCTCAACATGGCTAAAACTGAGCTAACCACCATCACTTCCACTTGAAAACTACCATGCTTTTTTCTGTCTCAGGTTATGGAACCAGCCCCCTTCATCTGCCACACTGGAAGCTGCCTCTTCCTTCCCGTATGCCTAGCCAACCACTTCGTGCTGCTCACTTGCCTTCCTAAATATTTTAAAAATTCATCTCTTGTGTCTCCCTACTACTGCTGCACTGGTTTTAGGTCTGTAGCATATTTCATTTCTCAATATTCCCTAGCTGGTTTTTCTTCTCTGAACTGAACTGCCACTTAAATTTATTCTGCAGGTGGATATATTTAAAATGAAGTCATGAGCAACTCGCTTTCCTGCTTCCCATTCTTTACTGTGTTTCCATTATGTGTAGGATGAAATCCATTCTCCTTAGCATGGCACACGAGGCTTTTGTGTCACATACTAGGCTTTTAATTAATTGTTGTTGTGCCGAATTGGAACACTCAGTGTGGATAGAGTTTCTAAGTAGTTTGCACCGCCATTCAAGTGTCCCTGACCGCACGGGAGGTGCTGCCTTAACAGGTAGCCCATGAAGGTGGCAAATAGAAGAATGATTTTCTAGGGGCGTTTAGCGGGCCAGCTGGTGGAGCGTGCGACTTTTGATCTCAGGCTTGTAGGTTTGAGCCCCAAGTTGGGTGTAGAGATTACTTAGGAAGATATTTAAAAATCTTTAAAACAAAACAATAACAACAACAACAAAAAAGAGGGATGATTTTTTGTTTCATTTGAGGAATTGTTTAAAAACACTCCTTTGAATGTTTTGAGGCAGAAGCCACACTATAGTAATCTTTTAGCTCTTTATATTCATGAGCAGGTCATTGGTAAGGATAGATGTATAATTTTAAAAAGACTTTGTTTCTGTCAATTATCCCTCTACTTTAAAAAAATGTTTTATTCTTTTGCCTCTTTCTCATCATATAATTTATTAAATATTTTCAGGCATACCTTGTTTTATTGTGCTTTGCTTTATTGTGCTTTCCAGATACTGTGATTTTTATGAATTGAAGATTTGTGACACTCTTGCTTTGAACAAGCCTATCAATGCCATTTTCCCAACAGCATTTGCTCACTTTGTGTCTCTGTGTCACATTTTGGTAATTCTCACAATAGTTAAAACTCTTTTATTATTGTATTTATTATGATAATCTGAGATCGGTGATGATGACTCACTGAAGAGCTTAAATGATGGTTAGCATTTTTAGCAGGAAGTCTTTTTTAATTAAAGTACATTGTTTTGTTGGACACACTACTACACATTTAATGGACTGTCATATAGTGTAAACATAACTTTTTTTTTAAAGGTTTATTTATTTTGAGAGAGAAAGAAAGAATGAGCAGGGGAAGTGCAGAGAGAGAGAGAGAGAGGGAGAGAGAGAGACAGAATCCCAAGCAGGCTCTGTGTCATCAGTACAGAGCCCAACATGGGGCTCAGTCTCACAAACCATGAGATCATGACCTGAGCCGAAATCAAGAGTTGGAGGTTTAATGGACTGAGCCCCCCAGGTGCCCCTAAACATAACTTTTATATGCACTGGAACCCAAAAAGTTGATTTCACTTGCTTTATTGCAATACTTGCTTTTTTACTGTGGTCTAGAACCAAACCTGCAGTATCCCCAAGGTACGCCTGTATTAATTTTTCCATGTTTGTTTATTTTAAGAAAGAGAGAGCGTGGGAGAAGAGTAGAGAGAGAGGAAGAGAGAATCCCAAGCAGGCTCCAAGCTGTCATTGCAGAGCCTGATGTGGGGCTCGATCTCACAAACCCATGAGATCATGACCTGAGCCGAAATTAAGAGTCAGGCACTTAACCAACTGAGTCACCCAGGTGTCTCCAGTTGCATTAATTTTTAAAAAGTAAATATTGATGAACCATGTGCTATGTCAGGTGATATGCTTAGTGCTTAGAGAAGGCTTCTATCTTTAGGGAAATTACAGTGAAGTGAATGTTGAGACAGATAAACAGTACAATAGAATATGATAAATGCCATGATAGAGTCATGTCCGTGTGACTGTAAGGACACTGAAGGACGTCTAGCTAGTTGGAGTCCCAGATCCTACCTCATTGTTCAGGACCCTTTATATGGTTTGGCCCCTGCTCTTGTTACAGCCTGCCTGTATTCTAGCTGTATTGGACACCTCACTTTCTCCTGAATGCAAGATCACCTTTCATGATCTTTCATGACCTTACCTTTGTACTCTTTTATCTGTCTCAACTACCTATTTCTGTTCTGTGTCCAGCACACCGTTTCTGCTCACCTTTTTAAGTACCAGTTCAAATGGTGCTTCCTGCCCTGTTAACCCAGAAAGTTATTTGCTCCCTTTACTGTGCCCACAGAACTCTTCTCAGATTCTAATATAAGGTTTAAACATAAGGCATTATCTATTTACATCTCTGTCTCTCCCTTTAGACTCATGACTTTTCAGAAGTACATACTGTGACTTAATCATCTTTTTTTGTTGTTGTTAATGTTTGTTTTATGTATTGTTTTATGTATTTTAAGAGAGAGAGAATGGGAGCTGAGGAGGGTCAGAGAGAGTGGGGGGGAGAGAGAGAGAGAGAGAGAGAGAGAGAGAGAGAGAGAGAGAGAGAGAGAGAGAGAGAGAATCCCAAGCAGGCTCCATGCTGTCAGCACAAAGCTCAATGCAGGGCTCAAACTCATGAACTGTGAGATCATGACCTGAGCCGAGATCAAGAATTGGATACTTACCTGACTGAGCCACTCAGGTGCCCCTGTGACTTAATCATCTTTATGCCATGATATTTAGCTGGCATATTACCTGGAGCAAACTACCAAACATGAGTCTTAACTTTACTATTTAATTTATCGCTTCTTTTGGTTTGTACACTAATATACTTTTTCATCTGCCTCATACTTATACCTGCCAGCCTTTTTTACCTTTATTTAGTACAGTTCAATTCATTCAGCTCACAAGAGACTTAGAGCTCCCTGCTCTGTGGTGCTAGGTGGTGTGTTAGGGCATGGGGAATGCAAAAACTGGATAAGGTCTGTCCCTGCTTAGGAAGGAGCTTATGGGGCGGGGGGTGGGGGGTGAGGGAGCAGGGAGAATAATACTTAAATAAACAGTGTGAAAATGCTGTGATACTTACTGGGAAGCCCAGGGTGCCTTGGGGGATACATAAAAAGTGTAACCTTCCCAGTTTGCTTAGAATCAGCGAAGCCTCCCTGAATCACTGTATTCTGATTGGATCTTAAGAAAGGAAAGGAGCAGCATGGAAGGGTGTGAGGGGACAAGCTGCTCTGGGGACTGTTTAGTATGACTGGGTAGGGCTTGAAGCAGAGACAAGGAGAGTTCAGACTAGATCTGTGTCCAGGGATGAGATTGTGAAGAACCTCATGTCATATGGACAAGCTTCAAATTTTTTTCCTGAAGATAATGAAGAACGACTGAAGAATTTTAAACCAATTTTACCAGATTTATGTTTTTGAATATTTAGTAGCTTTTTGTGCTTCCTTTCCTTCCACTTTTTCAAATATTATCACATTCATTCTGATTCTTTCCCTCGTTTGTAAGTAGTGTTTTGAATTTTATCTTTGTTCATTTGCAGTGTTCTTGAACACTTAATGTCACCTATAACCTACTATCTCTGACTTTGTGTGGGAAAGCAGGATTACACAGACATGCTGTATCAGTTTGCCAATATTCTCTGTGTTAAGTTACCGCTTGATTTTTGGGTTGTCTTTCTCTCTTAATGAACTGTTCCAAATTTGTTTTTGTGTCTTATTTACCAGTCAGCTTTGGCCTGGTTAGGTACATAAAGGATACTACAGTGAATAATAAGAATCAAAATACCTGCCAACCTAGAAGTCTAACATCCCTTTAGAAATTTATTAAAAGAAAGATATGAAATTCCTGACAAACCATAAAGGGTTAATTCCATAAATGACTTCATTTAAATAGTGTTACATATGAGATAAGACCTTAAATTGGTTTTTGTTAAGGTAATTTAAAAATAGGCAGACCTTTGCAAATTAAACTGGAAATTTGAGATTTCTGTGAAGTCTACCTCATGCAACTATTCTCATTATCACTGAGCAAAATTCAGCAGCTGAATGTGTGAAATCTAGCTTAGCCCTATACCTTCTTGGGCTTAATTTTCCTCATCAAAATAAAGCAGGACTTGTGTTAGGTAGTTTCTTTCTTTCTTTTTTTTTAAGTTTATTTATTTTTAGAGACAGAGAGTGAGTGGGGGAGGGGCAGAGCCAGAGGGAGAGAGAGAATCCCTAGCAGGCTCCATGTTGTCAGCGAAGAGTCCGTCGCAGGGGCTGGAACCCACAAGTCCTGAGATCATGACCTGAAGTGAAATCAAGAGTCCGGCGCATAACCGAGTGAGCCACCTGGGTGCCCCTGTGTTAGATGGTTTCTAAAGTCTTTTTCTGTTTTACGATTTTTATATCCTATATTTAATAATTTTTTCCAAATTATCTTTCATGTAGCGCTCACATGGTCTTCTGAAGAAGCCATGGGTAGCTGTTGTAGCTGTCCAGATAAAGACACTGTCCCAGATAACCATCGGAACAAGTTTAAGGTTAGTAAAACTGGTTGAGTTACATCTCTCACTGCCTACTTGGATGTTCTTTTTCTTCGCTTAATATATCTTACTTCCTTACTTTTCTCTCTGGACCTTTTTATTTCTCTTTGTGTCCACTCTGCCTTTTCTTGTTTTAACAAATGATGACAGTATGTTCTTACTGACAGTGTGGAATCCTCTTTTACTTTTCCTTTGGTCCTGAGTATCCAATTAGCCATACAGTTCTAGAAATACTTTTTTAAATGCCATTTTATAGGTGCCTCTTCAGTCTGGTCACCACATCCCAGTCATTGCTTCATGTGCCTGGATAATTTCTTAGCTGGACTCTACCCTTGAGTCCATCACCTTTGTGATCCATCCTGCAGTTGACATCGTATTGATCTTACTCTTTCATCATCGTAAAACTTCCATGGTGTTCTGTTACCTAGAGCATAAATGTTCCATTTCTTACATATTCACAGCCATTTAGTGTCTCTCGTAGTCTGACCTCAAGTTGTTGTAAGTCATAGCCTCTGGATCACACAAACCTAGGTGTAAGTTGAAACCCTGTGGCTTTGTAGCTTTGTGACCTTGGGCAGGTTTGTTCCGTTTGTGTACAGTACAGTGGAGAAAATCGTATTACCTGCAGTTTAGGATTGTTACGAGGATTAAATGGGAAAAGTATGTGCAAAGCGCTCTGCCTACCCCAGGAATACAGACAGTTCTCCTGAAGTGTTACCTGTCTGGCCATTTTCAGAAACTCAGCAGTGCAAGGCCTTCCCTTCCATGAACTCTGTGCCAGTCTTGTCTTGGTCTCTCTGAAACACCTTCTTTGTGCTGTAGCACTGCATTGTCAGGATATGCCCTACAAGCCCTGACCCACCAGCTCTCTCCTGAGGCCCAGCTGAAGTCCCTCCTCCTCTTTGGTGAAGACTTCTCCAGCAACCCTAGGCCACAGTTGCTGTCTTTTGCAACCTCTGTTGCACCCATTTGTCTACTACTCCTATACAGCTTTGTATTGTTGATTTCATGTTTGTATATCTTATATTCTCACTGGGAATGTGAGTCGCTTGTGGATAGAAGCAGATCTTACATTGCTACATAGTTCGTGCCCTGAAAACACATTGGTTGATGAATGAGCTAACAACAGAGCGAATAACTGAACCAGTCAACAATAGTGCATTTTGCCGACAAATTGGTGAAATGTGTGTATGACCGTCAAGTGGGAGCATCAGGTTAGCACTAATTGAACTTTCTTTTTTTAGGTCATTAATGTGGATGATGATGGGAATGAGTTAGGTTCTGGCATTATGGAACTTACAGACACAGAACTGATTTTATACACTCGCAAACGTGATTCAGTAAAATGGCACTACCTCTGCCTGCGGCGCTATGGCTATGATTCAAATCTCTTTTCTTTTGAAAGTGGTCGAAGGTGTCAAACTGGACAAGGTAGGTAGAGCCTTTAATTTTGTTTTTCTACAAACATTTTCACATTTGACAATTGTTCTTTCATTTATCCTGTATATAATGTTTACATTAATACTTCACTTCTCTCCTGTCAGAAAAAAAATTCCCCCAAAGAAGTGGATTGTTCAGAGATATGATAAGCTATGTATTCATTTATCAGGCATTCATTAAGCATATTCTCTGTGTCCAGAATTTTGACTCATATTATTAACTTTAAGATTTTCAGCATATGATTAGTTGCAGTAAATTGGCTATGTTTCTTTACTGTTATTACTTTTTGGGGAAAGAACCTAGACTTTGGAGTCAACGAGAACATAGTTTGGTTTTTTTGCTGCCTACTGTGTGAAAGGCCTCGGACAAGTTACACGATTTCTGTCAAACATCAGGTTTCTGCTCTATCAGAGAGGTATGCTAATGCCTACCTTACAGAATTGTTGTAATAATTAAACAAGGTAAGGATCATAAACCACCAAGTAAGGGACAGTCAAATGGTAAAGGATCATCTGCCCATAACGGTGATTTGGGCTCCCCCTGCTGTTAAGAAACAGTCTAAAGTAAGTGTTCAAATCTTGTTTTTGTCTGCCTTGTTTTGGGCCATCTCTCTTAGACATATGAAAATTATTCTGTGAATTTCCTTTTGGGCTTATGTTTTGAAACAGAATGTCATTAATTTATCAGACATTTATTTAAAAGGCCTTTCTTGCTGTCAGTGCATAGAACACTTAACTTCACAATTTTGTTCTTTGACAGGTGCTCCTGTATCTTTTTTAAAGCTATGGCTACTATTTTTCCCTTCTATTTTGTATTTGTAGGAATCTTCGCCTTTAAGTGTGCTCGTGCAGAAGAATTATTTAACATGTTGCAAGAGATTATGCAAAATAATAGTATAAATGTGGTGGAAGAGCCAGTTGTAGAAAGGAATAATCATCAGACAGAGTTGGAAGTCCCCAGAACACCTCGAACACCTACAAGTAAGTACCTGTTTTTTCTCTTGTATTTTGAACAACAGACATTTATAAACTATGAATTATGGATTATTTAATCTGTAACATGTTAGAGATCACCATTGGCTAACATAAGCATAATGGTCATCAGTTTTAAAAAACTGTTACGTCTATAATTAGAAACATTTTTAATATTTTAATTAGGAAAACATTAGAAGTTCCATATTATCTAAAATGTGAATGGAAAGTTGGGAGTGGAAGGGGGTGTTATTTGTGCTCTGGTTTCTGCTGTGTCTTACCAGAAACACCTTGCTTAATTCTCTCCAGGCCTATTCGATTCTCATTCATTTTTATTCTGTCTGTCCTGCCCCCCATATCCTGCTTTCCTTCTTAAACCAATAAACAAAAACTCAGCTCCAGGGTTTGCTGCTCAGAATTTACCTAATGGATATCCCCGATATCCTTCATTTGGAGATGCTTCCTCGCATCCTTCAAGCAGACATCCTTCTGTGGGAAGTGCACGCCTGCCTTCAGTGGGTGAAGAATCTACTCATCCTTTGCTTGTGGCTGAGGAGCAAGTAAGTGTGCGCTGCTGTCTGATGCGATAATAGATTGTGTGGGGTTAGAGCGTTGCTGCGCCAATACTTGAACATTTTAGTCAATTTGAATTGTAGCTTTCACTGTTTGCATGTGACTTTTGTGGTGAAGAGTCAGAGGAAACAGCATATATTTTCTGACATAGGCCAAATATCTACAAGCGTGGAGGGAAACGTAGCATTACGGTAGTTTTTAGGCTCACAGGAGAGATGTGTCTATGGATAAAGGCAAATATAACTAATGGCCAGTTCCTGTTATAATAACCTCCGATGCTTTTGGAATTTTGCTGCCTTTTATATTAGTGGACTACTAGCAGAAAGGTAGATTTTGTTGTCAGGGTTTTTATGAAGCTATTTAATATCCCAGAGTATTACTCCAAGAGTATTTCATTTGAGAAATGAAGTATTTGGTTGAACATTGTCTCTGTATTAATTAGTTATACATATCTTTGTATATCTTTGTATGTCTTTGTATATCTCCATATGTATATCTCCATATCATTAGGAGATTTTTACTGTTTTGAAACCTATTTCTTTGTGTTCTTTACATAGTAAATGAATTCTTGTGTTATTTACTATAATTATACTTCCCTCAGTTTTGCATTTTAATTTTGAGTTTTTCACATTTTATGTATAGTGTCCCAAATGTTTTTGTGTTGTTCCCTCACGATACCATTGACCTTTTCTAAATAGTGATGATTTCTTAGCAGGTGGTATTTATTTTATATCTATGCATTTTACAGTACTCTTATTAAATCCAGTAGATGCTCTTTTTATAGTCACAGCGTCTGTAAGTCATGATAAATTTGTCTCTTCTTTTTAATACTTGTTATTCTGTATTTCTTTTTTTCTTTTTAAGTCTATTTATTTATTTTGAGAGAGAGAGCGTACACTCACACGGGGAAGGGACGGAGAGAGAGAATCCCAAGCAGGCTGTGCACCATCAGCATGGAGCCCAATGTGGGGCTCAAACCCATGAACCACGAGATCATAACCTGAACTGAAGTCAGATGCTTAACCAACTGAGCCACGCAGGCGCCACTATTCCTTATTTCCGAATCATGTTTTAATGCATTGATGAGAATTTCTAAAACAACATCAAAACGATAATCCCAATTTGTTCCTGATTTTTTTTTAACAGACTGATTTTCATGTATCAAGTACAATGTGATGTGTTATTTTAGAGTATTTTTTTTATCAAGTGAGGAAGATCTTTCTACATTCCTCCCCTCTCCCCACCTTTTTATTAGTGAAAAATGGATACAAAAGCTTTGAAGGAAGAGTATATCAAGAAAGTTAATCGATAAACTTAACTGATACAGTCACCGATTTTTGTTCCTGTTTTAAGCAAGTTATTGATTCACTTTCCTGTCTTGTTTTAGGTCCATACCTATGTCAACACCACAGGAGTGCAGGAAGAGCGGAAACACCGCACAAGCGTGCACGTCCCATTGGAGGCGAGGATCTCTAATGCTGAAAGCAACACACCAAAAGAAGAACCAAGTAGTATTGAGGACAGGGACCCTCAGATTCTTCTCGAACCTGAAGGAGTCAAATTTGTCTTAGGACCGACCCCTGTTCAAAAGCAGTTAATGGAAAAAGAGAAACTGGAGCAACTTGGAAGAGACCAAGTCGGTGGGAGTGGTGCAAACAGCACGGAATGGGACACTGGGTATGACAGCGATGAGCGCAGAGAGGCACCCTCTGTGAACAAACTGGTGTATGAGAATATAAATGGGTTATCTATCCCTAGTGCCTCAGGGGTCAGGAGAGGTCGTCTGACATCTAGCAGTACCTCAGATACCCAGAATATCAACAACTCAGCTCAGAGAAGAACTGCATTATTAAACTATGAAAATTTACCATCTTTGCCTCCTGTTTGGGAAGCCCGCAAGCTAAGTAGGGATGAAGATGACAATTTAGGACCAAAGACCCCATCTCTAAATGGCTACCATAATAATCTAGATCCAATGCATAACTATGTAAATACAGAGAATGTAACAGTGCCGGCAAGTGCTCACAAAATAGAGTTTTCCAGGCGTCGGGACTGTACGCCGACAGTCTTTAACTTTGATATCAGGCGCCCAAGTTTAGAACACAGGCAGCTCAATTACATACAGGTCGACTTGGAAGGCGGCAGTGACTCTGACAACCCTCAGACTCCAAAAACGCCTACCACTCCCCTTCCACAGACCCCTACCAGGCGCACAGAGCTGTATGCTGTGATCGACATCGAGAGAACTGCTGCTATGTCAAGTTTGCAGAAAGCACTGCCACGAGACGATGGCACATCTAGGAAGACTAGACATAATAGTACTGATCTGCCCATGTGAGCCGGGAAAGCATTACCTTGTTTGCACCTTTGTGAAGTTTTCAAAAATGAAGATGCGAGTGCTTCATTTTCATTTCTAAACACTAACTCCTTTTATAGACTGATAGGATTTTTTTTTTTCTGAATATTTCCTGTGCTTCTTTAACTAAAGGGAATTAATGTAGAGCAGGTACTCCTTAAAGAACACTCATTTCAGTATATACTACTCATTACTGTCCAGCAGCACCCCCATTCTCACAGTGCCTATTTAAAATGAGAGTTGAAGTGAGTGACAATGCTGGTTGATTTGTATCAATATTCCGGACGTACGCACATCACTCATGTCTAAGTCATGGTTGGCGTTTAAGACATTTTATAAAGCCTCTTGATAATGTGCATTGCTAACAGATAACTCTAGGCTTTGAAAGTAATATTTGTAGATTCACTATTCATGGTATATGGCCTCCAGCATGTAACGTGAGGAATCCTTTATTTCGTTAATTGTAGGCTTTTTGACTTGAGCCAAAACATATGTAAAGGAAGTAGAAGTACCACACCTCCTTATATACCAGTCAGTTCCTTTGCCTTCTGCGTTACTAGAAAGAGTCCTATGTCCGTGAATGTGGTTTGCTCTTGGTGTGTTGAAGGGCAGGAAGGAGTCAAGATTTTCTGTTCACTCATCTCATGATGTCATTTGAAGGGCATGCCCAGATATCTTAATGAGAATTCCACTAGACTCAAGAATCAGTCTCAGGTCACTTTACCCAAAAACTTTGGAAATCTGAACCAAGATCTCTTGAAAGTTTCTCTCCTATAGATTATTAACCATAACATTGTTTTCTGGAGGCATCTGTGACATCAGGTTGCCATTTACCTTCGGTTTTTTTCCTTTGGTGTTTGGGATGTCTTATTTTGTTGCTTGATGTCTTTTTCAATTTAAAATGTTTGAGTTTGTATATAGTTTTGAAATTGGATTATGTGTTCATTGTTTAGTTTGCATTTTTGTCAAATTGTGGTTTTGAAGGTTCATTTGGAACTTACTGTTATTCTATAACAGGGTTGCCCTTGTCCAGTATTTATTTATATGCTGTTTACTTTTCAAGTTGATAAAAACATTCGCTCGATTTGAAATTTCCCTTGCGTCCATTGGTGATCTCTTTAACAGCTGAGACAAAAAGGAAGCAACTTTTAACACGCAGAGCTCCCTAACGGTACTGTTTGCTCTGTGGGCGCCCCCCTCCCCCCCCCCCCCCCCCCCCCCCCCCCGGCACTTTAGCAGTGATTCCCTCGTCACACGGCTGCGGTTTTACTCTGCCCACGGTAGTGCTCCTCGGCTCAGCTGTCCTTTCTCACAGCTGGGTCTTTGATTATCCCTTGATTTCAGGAGAGTGTTAGCATTGTTGCCAGCATAGCAGGTACAGTGGAAGTCTTCTAGCAATGAGATTGTGTCATAATTTAGGATTTAAACCGAATTGAAGTTTCTATAAACTGATGAGACTCCACATGCCTAACTCTTAGAAAATCAGAATGTTCCAGTTTCTCAAACAGTAGAGAAGACAAGAGAAGGTAGAGTGGAAAGGTTAGGGTACTGTTTTCTCTAAATAGGAGGGCGTTTGAGGTCATGATTTGGATCTATCTGATGTAACTAACGTTAATTTAGCATGAAAAGGTTTCAGTCATATAGCACCCAACCTGATCAGTAAATAACCTAATTATATAGGACAGTGACTGGATTAGCAGAATAATAGAGTGGGACCATTATAAAGAAAATAAATTATTAAAGGTGTCTGTTATTTTCAGTGCCATCGGTTTATGTGCATAGCAGAATTTTCTTTTCTTTTCTGTGAACTTGGTGCTTGACTAAAGTGTTCACTGTTCTCTAAAAAGAGAATAGCGGTATAGGTGTGCAGTGTCCATTTTTAATATATTGTTCCATTTATGCTTTCTTCTGAGTAGAATGCTAATTGTGCCAAATTTATGTGTTGGTTTTTGTAACGAGGAATAAGAATAATAATGGAACCAGTACACGCGGTTTTCTCCAAAACAAGCAGGCAAGACAGAGCCTCCAAATGAAAGGGCTGACCTATTGATTCATTTTGGAGGTTGGATACTTTATTTTCTTTCTTTTCCTCATCATTTTCCTTTTCCTTCCAGATTCTAATTAGTCTTTATATATTTTAGGTAGCTCCGATATAATCATTGCAGTTTATGCTTTAAATACTGTGTGCTTTAAAAATGAAAATGGGACCAATATGTCTGCTAAGAATTTGATTTTAGGTACTATGAGTATTAGGAAGATGTATACAACTGGTGTTTATTTCTAGATGTCTCTGGAAATCACCCGTGTTCCTATTTAATAAAAAGTAATGTGGAACACTACTTGTCCTTTGCAGTAGTCTAGCCATGGGCATTAAGCTCTGTCCTGGAAGAATGTACCAGTTACTAGGTACATTTTAGAACGAGATTATTTTATTGGGATATAATTGTGGCCATAAGTTTCAGATTTTCTGAGACAGACCTAATTTTAGCTATTCTGTTCTTTGATAGACCACACGATCCCACTTATTGGTTTTGGAAATATACTCATTGTTTATATGCTCTCCCCCTGATAGAGTCCTCTTTTATCCATACAGGCGATAACAGCTTTTTATCCCAATTGGAAATTGATATGGGTATTACCTGTGTTTTTTCTTCATGTGTTTTATTTCCCAGTTTCATCTTCTTTTAAAAATGAAAATATGGTGCCTTCCCTCCCTCCAGGAAGATTGGCAAATAGTTCCTTTTATTTACTGCTGCTGTGGAGTGATGAGATATGCACTTTACTCTTGAAGACTCAGCAAAAAGCTTTTCACTTCCCAGTATATCCAGAATAGATCACATTTGGGACTTAAGAAAATTTGCCAAGCAATCTTTGTTTTTATAGATATTAATGTTGACCCCACAGTTCAATGTTATAAGTCAAGCTAGTGTTTGTTTATTCCTTCCCCCTCAAAAAAATCTGTGGCACAACATATAAAAATGTACCTCAATAATGTTCTATTAAAAATGGGACAGGGGCCTTATGTTTTCATAATTTCCCAATAATGTGCCACCGTATTTTTGCCTCAAGGTAAAGGTTTTAACAAGCTAAAAAGTACTTCCCACTTCCCCCTGTGCAGTTCGTAATCCGTAATGCCCAGTTGTTTTGTGCAATGTGTAGTGTGTGTGTGTATAAATATATATGTATGTATGTGTGGATATACATACATATATATATCTATATCTATATATATCTCCTTGAAATAGACATACCATCAAAGACAACATTCAGAAGTAACTGATGTATTGGCATCTTATTCATATTTCTGATATGTGAGGTATATGGTACTAATTACCCTTTCTCTGATTTTTGCCAAATTTGAATAAAGGCATTGGTACGAAATTACAGAATGTATAGAAAATGTTTTTGGCTTGAAAAATTAACAGATATTTTACAACATACTACAATATACTCTGCCCAAACCAGCACCCTATCTATCCTTCTTCTTCACATCCCTATTCCCCATTCCTGTTTCCTCATATTTTGGGGGTATAACACAATTCTTTTGTAGCATTGATACAATTGCAATTCTATGACAATTGGACAACAATAGCATGGAAACAGACTGGTATTAATAGTACAGTAGTCACCGGTGTGCCACATTTGCATTAGTAAATGCAAAATATACATTTTATAAAGGAAAAATTTTGTGTTATGTTTTTATTTTCATTACATTGTATAATATTGTAAGATTATTGTATGTCCTAATTTGCATTATAAATGTTTTTTTCCTACGTAAAGGCATAAATATAGCAACTTTGTATAAAGGTAGCTTATTAGATTTTTAATTTTTTCTTTTATAAAAAATTGTCTAACAGTGGGACTACCATTGCCAAATTGTATATGAAATAGGAATTTTATCCCCTATGGTTAATTTCTTTTATAAACATTCCATATTTCTCTAATAAAAGACATAAGTGATACTGTACTATGCATAAATTGTATATTAATGCTGTTTCATATCAGCATTTTAAATTTTGGTTTGCATTTTTAATATTGGCAAAATTTACCACTGTTGATTAAAACCTTGTTATATACATGTAACAACATCTTTTGCCCTCTTTCCCTTCCCACCCTTTGTTCTCTGTTTTTCCCTATCAGTGCCAACTTCATACATTTTGTAGCATGGCAATAAAATATAACTTTTACACTGAGGCCAAGTGTGGCTTTTTGGAGGATGTGGAGCTGGGAGGATTGCCCTCTAGTTGTTCTTTGCATATGACTTTTTGCCATATAAACCATATCTCCAGGCATGAGAAGTTATTTCATATATGATGTAAACATGCTTTTAAGGACAAGTGTGAATGTGCTTTTAAGCTTAATTTTTGTCATAACAAATAAGAACTAATTTTTTATCTTTGGAAAAGTCAGAGTTCTTGAAGTACAATCAAACCTTTATTAACTGGAGTACTTAAAGAATAAGCTAATAATTGAATTTAGTTCAACAAGGGCTAAGCAACACATTTTAAAAATCCTTATTTATTGTAGAGTATTAGTATTCTGTCCTAAAAGTTATATGTAAAATATGGTTTAATCTTAGATGATTTAGGATCTTGCAATGCCTTACTGTTGTCATTCTGGCATAAATTTCCGTAATGAGGTACTCAAGTTGATACTGGAAGCTGAGCTGACTATACACTGACCTTAAGCATTCATGAAAAACTGCTTTGTTGAATAAAATCTGATCAGAGTTCTTATGGTTACTTTCCCCTTATTGCCGAAAGTAGATTGCAATAAAACCCCAATAAAAGTTTGGTTGGACACCAATTTAAAGTTTTCCTGTATTTATATTTTACACATTTCTTAAAACTTTATGATAAGAGGTTTTCTTAGTCTTATATCAGTGCATCCATTTTCAAAGTGAACATATAATAGGTTAATGATCACGTTTCATCAGAGAAATGAAATTACAAGTATTTGACAGACCCTCACAGTTTTACCTATGTGGTCATTCAAACGAGTAGTTCTCAGCTTTGGAACTCCAAACCTAGTCAATAGGTTGGTACTGCAAAGCCTATTTGGGTACAGCTCAAGATGGAGATCACTTAAACAATGAAGGGCGTAGACAAGTCCACAAATGATTGGCTATTTACTATGTGCCAGATACCATGGGACCCATAAATTGGTTAAGATGTGGCAGAGACTGCATCTTGGAAAATTTGGACATTCATTCTCAGAAGTTAAAAACTTCTTTGGATTATTTCTGTATTTTTCCTTTGAGTTCCTTTGAAGACAGCTATTCATAGCTCATTTAATGAATGAGCACAAACAGGCCCTATGCTACTAATAAAGATAGTCCTTGCACTCAAAAGAATTTGTGGTTTAGAATAGCCCTTCTAATGAGGGTAATGCCCATCCTCCCCCCGCAGGGAACTAAGCCCTAAGACAAATTGTATATGATAAATTCTCTCTGATACCTCTAGAATGGTACTAACTATATACCTTAGGAGAATTGAAAAAAGTGTTTCTCCCAAATCCTAGTATAAGTGGTATGATAAAGGCACATACAAAAGAAGGGCATCAAACTCAGTCTAAGAATGGAGATTTTCAAGAAAAGCCTAGAGGTGGTAATCCCGAAGGTTTTTGATGAGAGTCTTCACAGATTTAAAAGAAGAGAGGATAGGATGTCTTAAGGAGAAGGAAGAACATGTGCAAAGACACAGAGGTACACAAAGATCATGGTTGCTCAGTGTTGGCAAGGGGTTTCATATGACTGGAGCATAGGCTGCAAAGGCAGGATGGCAGATAGAGAAGGAGGAAGAAATGAGATCACATAGGAATTTTGTCTTAATTAAAATGGTGAGTATTCGGAGGATGTTAAACATTGGAGAAACAATAGTTGAGAAAGATTACTCTGACATCAACATGGAGGAACATTGGAGGGCATGACATTTTAATAAAGCAGGGAGACTGATTCAGAAGCTCTTACAAAAATGGAAACACAACTGGATAAACGCCTATTCAAAGGCATTGTTGAAAGAGTATGTAGGTTAGTTATTGCTGTGTGACAAAGTTACAAAGTTACAAAACTAGTAAATAGAAAAACTGAAATCCAAACCCTTGCAGCCTGATTCCAGAAACTTGAGTGTTTAACCCCTAGGGGACAAGGGTGAAGAGTCAAAACACATGCAATGGGGAAAGGACAAATTGCTGAGTCCCTTCATAGGGGGTCTCCTCCTGGTGGTCTCTGGCCTAGTACCACTGGGAGCAAGGCCTGCCTCCTAGTCCCCATCCAAATGCCCCCCGTTATGCCCCCAACTTCTCTAAAGCCCAGGAGGGAGGGGGCATTGGTTTTTCCATCACCCATAGTCTCAGGCTTAGGTAAGACTCAGGCCTGCCAGAGGACATAGTATTTCCAAGTAAGCGACTTTGCCCGCAATGAAAACAGCCTTTTTTCAATATTGTACAGGCATCTCAGCTTCTCATTATTGTGACTCTTCTCATTCCAGTATATGATTTAGGATCTGCCCATTAAAGTGCATTTTTTAAAAGAAGAGCAAGTTTAAACAAAACAAAACAAAACTCTTGATAGATTTAAAACGACAATTTGTCCAGTATGAACAACTGTTTTCACGATGGACCTGAGTTGAGCATAGTGTAAACCAGGGTCAGCAAGCTTTTTCTGTAAAGGATCAAATAGTGACTATTTTAGGCTTTATGGGCTAGACAGTCTGTCACAACCACTCTGCCATTGTATAATTCTATATCACATTGCACAGTATAAAAATGAATGGGTAGGGGCACCTGGCTGGTTCAGTCAGAAGAGCACACAATCCTTGACTTTGGGGTTGTGAGTTCGAGCCCCACATTGGTGTAGAGATTACTAAAAAATAAACTTTAAAAATATATGTTATTTTAAAAATGGGTATGCTTGTGTTCCACCAAGCTTTATGGACACCAAAATACAAGTTTCATATAGTCTTAATGTATCATGAAATATTCACCATTTTTACCCCAACCATTTAAATATGTAACACCCAATCTTAACTCTCTGGCCATAAAAAACCAGGTGGCAGGTTGGATTTGGTTCCCTCACCATCCCTCCCTGATGTAAACTAACTCTCTTAAATCTGAAAGGTGAAAACGATTAAAAATTGAAAACATCTATCAATGTTAACAAGCTTGCTGAGTGATGCATTAGTCAAAGGAAGAAAAGGGTATCAGTGGATGATAGAAAACCAATAGGTTTTTTTAAGGACAAAAATTTTAACTGTCCTAGGGGGTCAACTTGAAGTAGAAAATTTTGTTTTTTAATAAACTGAAATATTTGGGATTGATCTTGGTCTCTATCAACACATTATGTAAGAGGGTATTGGTCATCTCTACTAGTGGAGGGGGAAAAATCGAGTGAAAGCTAAGACCTGAAAATGAGCAGGCAGGGCAAAGATAAAGTAAATGTCTCCATGAGAGTTCACAAGACTTTGTCCCGGACAGTCAACGTCCAATTAAAAACAGCTTTTTAAAATTCAACAAAAGGAATGTAAGTCTTCCTCGTAATACTAAATAAATAACGTTTAAAATTAAAATAGCAATAAAATATTATTTAGTAATATAATGGTAAGTAATCAAAGAAACAAAACCTGAAAAAGCTGAATGTAGTTGCCTCCCGGGAAAAAAGTGGTGAGGTTGGTGAATTGTCTTTCGTTATTAGTATATAACACTTTAAATTGTGTATATGTGGTACTTTCAGGCAAATTTCAAAAGTTTAAGAAAAATTAAACGCACGAGCAAGAACGCCGTTGCTATGGCAGCCCGACGTCCCGAAATCCCCTTTGTTCTTCGGGAGCTCAACTCCCAACCTGCCCCGCTGCGTCGGACCCACCCCTTCCAGGTCTCTGGCAGGCGGATCCACAGGGGGCAGAGCGCGAGCCGAAGCCCCGCCCCCCAGCGTAAGGAGCCGCGCTTCCGACCGCGTTGCTCCACTCAAAGTGGCACCACTCACTGCTCCAGCTGGCGGCGCCTGGCCCGAGCTTCGCGCTGGTCGGAGCTCCGCCCCCTGCAGTAGAGCGTGTGCCGTCATTTCCGGCTTCTCTTACCTCCGGTCCCGGGCGTGAGCTGTGAGGGATTAGTGTGTGTGCCGAACTCCTCGGAACCATGGTGAGTCTCGCCCCGCTAGCCCTGTCTAAGCCCTGCCACGTCCCGCCGTGCCCTGCCGCCTCGCTGTCCCCTCTGTTTTCCCTTTGCCGCGGACTCCTTGTGTCTGTCTCCTTAGGCCGCCGCACATGGCGCGGGCCGCGGCGTGTGGCCTGCGCCGGGCCCACCGGTGAAGCCCTCCATGCCTAGCAGGGGGTGGGGCGGGCCTCCATGCCAGCGTCTTGGGCCTACTAGGCCTCTCCGCAGTACCAGAACCCGGGGCCCGGGGCTCAACCCAAGCGAAGAAATTTCTAGTGCCCCGGGCGGGTCGGCGCGGCAGGCCGCGCCCTCTCTTGGGGAGGAGCCTATGGCGACCGGGCTGGAGGGACCGGACGGTGAAGATGGAGGCGGGTCGACCGCGTTGCCTCGTCCACTGGGCGGTTGTTGAGCTAGTGGCTTACAACTCTTGCCTGCCTTATGCTTAGCTTAAAACCATTTTAAGTCTTGCCATGTTTAACAGTCTCTTTGGTATAGAATTTTTACTCGCAGAGCCCTAGTAGATCCCAAAAGCAAGGTCGTCTTGCCGTGCAGCTTGCATAAGTCCCTCACTCCCCCCTAAGTAAATGCCCCAGTGATGGAGAACGTCACTTTTTTGGAAAAGTATGTTATGCTGTAAATTAAACTTGTCTTTAATATCTGCATATTTTATCTCCATGCATCTGAATATACTTGTTAAATATTGGTATTCAAACTGATTGTTGATTTTCCTTTTTAGGCGTCCCTTTCCCTCGCACCTGTTAACATCTTCAAGGCTGGAGCTGATGAAGAGAGAGCAGAGACCGCTCGGCTGGTAAGCCTTGTTCTCCCATTCTTTTAAAGATTCGATTGTACTTTTTGAATTTTTAAGATTGTAAAATTGATTCTTCTTCCCTTCAATCTCTGATTTTTACTCCAGTCCTCTTTTATTGGTGCCATCGCTATTGGAGACTTGGTAAAGAGCACCTTGGGACCTAAGGGCATGGTAAGGAAAACTAGGAATTTTTATGTTTTGATATTGTTTTAGAGCCGTTGGTGGAAATACAATTAATAACTCAATTTGGGGGGTGCTTTTTAATGTTGGAAAGTTAACTCTTAATTACACACGTAAGATGTGGATATATTCTTCTTGCTAAAAATGAAAACAGTGCTTATAAAGCTAAAGTTCCCTTGGATCACCATCCTGGATCCTCTCCCCAGCGACAACCACTGTTATATCTGGATGTAAGTCTTCCCAATATATTTTAGATTTATCTGTGCGTTATGTGTTTTATTGCATATATTTTGTTTTATCATAGGCACTACGCGTGTGTACTTTATCTGTAGGTAGCTTTTTAAAATTCCTTTCAGCATTAATGTTTAAATTTTATTTATGACCACATTGAGGGACATTTAGTTTGCTTCCATTGTTTTTGCTATTACAATGCTGAGACAACCTTGTTAATATTTCCCTGTTCTAGTGTTTTTAGGGGTAGACACCAGGATTTGCGTATGGAGTGTATGCATTGAAAAATTTGAATGGATACTGCCAAATAGCCATCCAGAGTATTTACACATTAACAGTATATGAGAATACAGGTTGACCCATGCATTTTTCCAGATATGTTTATATCTTGAACCGCATATTTATTATTTATTCCTTTTAGGATAAAATTCTACTAAGCAGTGGACGAGATGCCTCTCTCATGGTAACCAATGATGGTGCAACTATTCTAAAAAACATTGGTGTGGACAACCCAGCAGCTAAAGTTTTAGTTGGTGAGTATGAGGATGATAAGGTTTCGTTAACATTTTGAAATACATTTTTAAATAGGTTGTGTTGATGAACTATACTTGTGATTAATTGATGTCTACTTTTTAATTGTTACCATTATTACAAGCTTCTGGAGTACCATGCATTTATTAATGATAAAACATTTCAGACTGAGAATTTCCAGAGTTTGTCAGGTGAGGAAACCTAGATAAGTGAGATTCAGATTGGTGGTGGGTATGTTTAGAGAATTAGGTAAGCTCTGGAGAAGTAATTTAGAATGCAGAATCTCATAAGAATGAGCTAGTAACTATAGCTTCCTTTTTGTAGATATGTCAAGGGTTCAAGATGATGAAGTTGGTGATGGCACTACCTCTGTTACTGTGTTAGCAGCAGAATTGCTAAGGGTAAGAATATCTGAGCAACTTCAACCTCCTTTTATTGTTTTTTGCTCTTGGACCGGAAGTCATTGGGTCCTGCTTCAGTTTATTTGTTTTGAGAGAGCGTGCATGCACATGAGCAAGGGTGGGGGAGAGAGAGAATTGCAAGCAGGCTCTGGTGACAGAGCAGAGCCCAAAGTGGGGCTCAGTCCCATGAACCAGGAGATTATGACCTGAGCTGAAATCAAGAGTTAGATGCTTAACTGACTGAGCTACCCAGGAACCCCTTTATGTCTTTACTGTTGATGAATGTTTTCTGTTCTTTATTAATAGGAAGCAGAATCTTTAATTGCAAAAAAGATTCACCCACAGACCATCATTGCTGGTTGGAGAGAAGCCACAAAGGCGGCAAGACAGGCTCTGTTGAATTCTGCAGTTGATCATGGGTTGGTATACCAAAATAATGCTATTTTTAAGTATTTAACATTTCTTCTTTGTTTATTTTTGAGAGATTTAGAGAATCTTACAAGCAGGCTCATGCTTGGCACTGAGCCTGACTCAGGGCTCAGTCTCATGACCGTGAAGTCATGACCAGAGCCAAAGTCAGGAGTCAGATGTTTAACTGACTGAGCCACCCAGGTGCCCCTTAACATTCTTTTCAAAATATGCTCCATACAGAAAGTCTGGAGAATAAAAGCATTTACAAACATGACTCTGTTGCCTCATCCTGCCCTGATAACAAAACAAACCCTCCATGTTACGCTTCACATACAGGCTGGGTTTCCAGTTTCCTGTGTATATAATCACACAACACACAGAAACAAATAGTATTGTGTAGAGAATTTTACAGCTTCTAACTTAGTTGAATAATAAGGATATTTCTGAGTGTTAGTATTTTCTGCATTATTAGTTTTAATAGAGGTATGCATTTGATGATAGTATAATTTATTTGTGTTTGGAAATCTGTGTTTTGATTGATAATTTTTAGTTTTATAGTAATGTGACAAATCTCTTTCCTAAAAAAATGTTTCAAGAAGTATAATTGGTGGGTCCAAAGGTATGTGTGTATTTTAAGGCATTTTTATTTACAAGTAACTCTCTAGAAAACATTAATTCTCACTCCCAATATTTGTATAGCAATACCTATTTTTCCATGCTCTTGGAGCATTTGCTGTTTTTTTGTTGGCTTATTTGTTTTTTGGTATTTTGCCAGATAGGTGGGAAATTAGTAAGTTTTAATTTCGCATTTCTTGATTATTGGTGGTGAGCTCTAATTCTTTTTCTGTGGCTTAGAGCCCTGACTGGGGTGAAATGATCTACTGACACCTATTTGGATAAATTTCAAAAAGAAAAATAGGATTGATATCTTTGGAGAAGCATTTTAAGAACAGACATGAGTCTTCTGTTTTTTTGTTTTTTTAGTTCTGACGAAGTTAAGTTCCGTCAGGATTTAATGAACATTGCAGGAACAACATTATCCTCAAAACTTCTTACTCATCACAAAGACCACTTTACTCAGTTAGCTGTAGAAGCTGTTCTCAGACTGAAAGGCTCTGGTAATTTGGAGGCAATTCATGTCATCAAGAAGCTAGGAGGAAGTCTGGCAGATTCCTATTTAGATGAAGGTATGTATATGTTAAATATGGGAAAACAAAGTTTGATCAGATGTTAAGGGCTAAATAGCGAATCCTGTTTTTAGCTAGTCAGGACTAGTGACACTTCACAAAGCCAGAAAACTTGTCTTTAAGAATACAAATGATATAATAACCATTTTTGTCATTCTGATCAATTTATTATGTGTAACTGTGTGCTTCGTCTCACTCCATCCCAGCATTTCTTTGATAATCTCTAGGTTTTACTTATGCCAAGAAGTTATTACTTGCAGTTTCTAATAAAGAGAAATTGTAGTCTTAGTGGAAATCAGCTACTCTGAAATAGCACTTTTTCCAGGAAGGGTTTGTGTTAAGTCATATCATTTAGTTGGTGTAGGTATTGAGGGTATAGTTGCTGGTGTTTTTTAAAGTGATACAGAAGTTTTAGCAGTTGCTATTGTCTTACTAATAGTGTATTTTGTTCTTAGAGTATGAATTTTTCAAAACATCTTTACATTGTATTTACTTCACAAAATGACTTCTGGAGTGGAATGTGTAGGCGTTCTCTTCTATAGAGGAGAAACAGGAACAAGTTGTGTTTTACCAGTTATTCGTACTTCATTTATAGGTCATTTGTATTTCAAGGCAGTAACAATTCTGAAAATACTCTGTGTTGAATTTATCTATGAGGGCTGTGTAGCATTTCTAAAAGAGGCTAGTGGGTAGGTAAGGATAATGAAAACAAAGATAGCTACCATTCTTGAATGCTACATTCTTGAATGTTCTGTGCCAAGCATTCTAATAGGAATTTAACTTAAAATTTTATTTATCCCTCATTATGTTGTTGACCCAGTGATTGAGAATTAGGTTCATCTTAATAGGGTGGAAAACCCAACATGAAAATGGAAAAGGTAAAAATTATGCATGCCTCTAAAAGAAGCTTGGAGAGAGAGTTCCAAATCCTCAGGCCTCTAGGCTGGAAACGAGCATGTGTGCCACTGGTGATATTCCTGTTTTACAGATGACTAGCTAAGGTTGATTAATTTGTCCAAGAGTGTGTACATAGCCTGTAAGCAGCAAGAGTATGATTGGGGCAGGTTTGTTTGACTCCATTATACATGACTTTCTCATTTTCTTAACCGGCTTCAGTGCTTCAAAAAGTTCAGTAATCTCTAGCAATACCTTGTTTTTCTGAATCCTCAGTTTTTCTGTTGTGTTGGCTTTAAAGGAATGAAAGTGGATTTATTAGCATTATGTTGTAATCCACATCTGCATATTTTGTATATATGTGGAACAAAAGTTTCAAAATACTGTGTTTATTCTTAAAGTTTGTGCTGTACTCTTACATTTCCACCTGCTAAATTGATTTTTATGATCACTGCTTTAATGGAATGCTTTATAGGCTCTAGGAGCTTGAAGAATTGGAGTCAAATGTGTTCTTTGAAAGTAATTTGATAAAGCAGACATCTATAGAAGATTTATCAATATAGCTTTGAAGTATTTAATATAGTATTCTGTATTGTAGGCTTTCTGTTGGATAAAAAAATTGGAGTAAATCAACCAAAGCGAATTGAAAATGCTAAAATTCTTATTGCAAACACGGGTATGGATACAGATAAAATAAAGGTATGTTAACTACATTTCTTGGAATTCTAATTGTTAGCTGCTTTATAAACTCAGGCTGGGAAAAACATAAGAGACTCTTAAAAACTGAGAACAAACTGAGGGTGGATGGGGAGTGGGAGGGAGGGCAGGGTGGGTGATAGGTATTGAGGAGGGCACCTTTTGGGATGAGCACTGGGTGTTGTATGGAAACCAATTTGATTATAAATTTCATATATTGAAAAAAAAATAAAAATAAACTAATAAAAGCAAAATAATACAAAAAAATAAAAGTAAGAAGTTTACTTTCCAAAAAAAAAATAAAAAAATAAACTCAGGCTGGGAATCACTTGCACTTAAAAAACCTAGAACATATATGAATGTATCCAAACATAATTTCAGTGTATTTATGTGAAAATGTTTATGTTGAGACTCTTAAGTGTTGTTTTTATGCTTTCCTTTTGTTTTAGATATTTGGTTCCAGGGTAAGAGTTGATTCTACAGCAAAAGTGGCTGAAATAGAACACGCAGAAAAGGAAAAAATGAAGGAGAAAGTTGAACGTATTCTTAAGCATGGGATAAATTGCTTTATTAACAGGTCTGTATGTGGTTTTGCTAACAATAGTTATAATGTAATACATGATTTATGTCTTTGAAGGCTTACGGAAATACTTACTATTGAATTAGTGACTTGTTTAGAAACGTGTTTTTTCTGAATATAATTAGAATTTTATGGCAAGGCACTTTTATTATGATTTTGGTGATGTTTTATGTTAATACACTTTACTAAACCTTTTTTTATTAATAACAAAATAGTTTAAAAAAAAAGTTTTTTGATGTTTGTTTATTTTTGAGAGAGACAGAGACAGAATGTGAGTGGGTTGGGACAGAGACAGAGGGAGGCACAGAATCCGAAGCAAGCTCCAGGCTCCTAGCTGTCAGCACAGAGCCTGACGCGAGGCTCGAACTCACGAGCTGTGAGATCATGACCTGAGCCGAAGTCGGATGCTCAACTGACTGAGCCACCCAGGCGCCCCACAACATAGTTTTTTGATTTGACAGTTAACAGTTTTAGAGTTTTGGACTAATTGTGTGTGTGTGTGATATATATATATCTGGTGGAGAGGTTCAATTCCCATATCAAATGGTGAGAGTTTGAAGTGGCAAAAAATTAATACCAAAGAAAACAAGAATGAAGAGACCAAGTTTTAGATAAGAATTTTGTCTTGTGTTTTTTAAAAATCATTTATTTTGATTTTTTTTAATGTTTATCTTTGAAAGAGAGCACAAGCAGGGGAGGGGCAGAGAGAGGGAGACACAGAATCCAAAGCAGGCTCCAGGCTCCAAGCTGTCTGCACAGAACCCCATCAGGGCTCGAACTTACGAACCATGAGAGAGTGACGTGAGCTGAAGTTGGATGCTTAACCGACTGAGCCACCAGGCACCCTAAAGTTTGTTTTTGAGAGAGTGCATGCTTGTGCACAAGTAAGGTAGGGAGGGACAGAGAGAGAGGAGACAGAATTCCAAGCAGTCTCCATGCTGAGAGCCTGATGCGGGGCTTGAACTCATGAACTGTGAGATCATGACCTGAGCTGAAGTCAAGGGTCAGACACTTAACTGAGTCACTCAGGCACCTGTTTTCTTTAATTTCTGTGAAAAAGTATGTGTACGCTTCTTCTGTGTATTCTTTTTTTGTCAAAGTTTATTTATTTTGAGAGAGCATGCACGCAGGGAAGGGGCAAGGTGGGGGAGAGAATCCCAAGTAGACTCAGTGCTGTCAGCACAGAGTCCAAGGTGGGGCTTAAACCCACGAACTGTGAGGTCATGACCTGAGCTGAAATCAAGAGTTGGATGCTTAACTGACTGAGTCACCCAGGCGCCTTTCCCCATGTATTCTTAATTGTTAGTGTCTAAGGCATTTTTGGGTTTTTTTCCCTCCCACAAAGGCAATGGAAATTTTTTTTCAGTGAAACTAGAAAAGAGTCAATAAAAAGTCACGACTCTATCCACTCCAGTGGTCTGAGGCAGCGTAAAATGGAATCAGTGTCCAGGTGGCAGGCACTCCGGGCCCCATAGCTTGCTTCCATGGCTCTCAGACCAGCTTCCATCTTTGGGGCCCTGATGTTATAAGGGCCGAACATGTAGGATCCAGTAGTAGTGAGGGCCATTTCCTGGCAAGGCCTAGAGGCAAGAACTCTAGATTGGAGTTTTGGCAAGGAGTCCTGTATTCTCTTCCAGGTTCAGAGGGCCTAAAACCACTGCTTTGAATTCAGTTTGCTCATTCCCACCTCAGGGCCTCTAATGTACCTAATTTTCCCTCTGGTTGGCTCCCTTGGATTGTTTTAAATGGTGAAAATGCCAAGAGGAACAACATGTTTCTGTCAGTGAACTTTGGTTAACTTTGACAGTTAATATTTGATGAAAAATAATTGTTCTAGGCCAGATGTTTGTGGGCTTTTTTTGTTTGTTTTAATGTTTATATTGTTAGAGCATGTGCAAGGGAGACAGAGAGAATCCCAAGCAGGCTCCATGCCACTAGCATAGAGCCCCATGCTGGGCTTGATCTCACAAATGTGAGATCATGACCTGAGCCCAAATGAAGAGTCCGATGCTTAACCCACTGAGCCACCTAGGCACACTTGTGGGCTTTTTAAAAAGAAGTTTGTAAACTTCTGTGTGATCTGTGAATCTGAGAACATGCATTTTGCGTAACAGTGCTTTATAATGATTATTTTTAAAACTTTTTTTAGCCTTTTTTTTTTTTAATTAAGTTTTAAACTTTTAAACATCTCCTTTTTATACTCCTGATAGAAAAATAATACCCCATTGAGGCACCTGAGTGGCTCAGTTGGTTAAGGGCCTGGCTCTTGGTTTCAGCTTGGGTGGTGATCTCACATATTATGAATTCGAGCCCCACATTGGGCTCTGCGCTGACAGTGTGGAGCCTGCTTGAGATTCTCTCTCCCCTCTCTCCCCCCTCTGCCTCTACCCCGCTTGTGCACCCTCTTTCTCTCAAAACAAACTTTAAAAAAAATCTCATTTTGGAAAATAGAAACGTATAAAGAAGGAACAGAGTCTAGGGTCTGACCTTCCTGAAATTCTTTTATTAAGCTGATCTGTGTGTGTAGTGTTCTAGCTTCAGTTTTTCACTTACTTACAATGGCATTCTGTAAACTGTTGTAACTTGGTTTTTTTTTTTCAATCTAATATATTTTTAAAATTACAAAGTTCTCATCACTGGTAAATTGTGATCTGCACAAACACTTCCCAGTGAACATTAAGGACATTGGCAGGTTTTGCTGTTCTCTAAAAATTTATTTACAAATATCATTAAAATCTTTTAACATTTATTTTTTTTTTTTTGAAAGACAGAGCATGAGAGGGGGAGAGGCAGAGAGAGAGGGAGACACAGAATCCGAAGCAGGCTCCAGGCTCTGAGCTGTCAGTGCAGAGCCTGATGCAGGGCTCGAACCCACGAACTGTTGAGATCATGACCTCAGCTGAAGTCAGGTGCTTAACTGACTGAACCACGTGGCACCCCAAAATCTTTTAATATCTAAATTTATTTTCCTACTGTAGAGCCTCAGGAGTGGAATTAAAGCATGTGAACATTGACGTGGTTTTTTTTGTTTGTTTTTAAGTTTTTTTTTTAATGCTTATTTATTTTTGAGAGAGAGGGAAAAAGGGCAGGCAGAGAGAGAGGGAGACACAGGATGTGAAGCAGTCTCTAGGCTCCCACTGTCAGCACAGAACCCAGTGTGGGGCTCAAACTCAGGAACTGTGAGATCATGACCTGAGCCGAAGTCGGATATTTAACTGACTTCCAGGTCACCCCTGACGTGGTTTTTGATCCATTTTTTGCTACATTACTTTTCAGAATTATGGGTCTAGTTTATCCTATTAGTTAACAATATAAAATACCTGTTTTCAGTACTAGCATGAATGCACTAAGTTTTGTAATTTATAAATTATTGCATACAGAAGATACGGTAAAATTTGTATTGGTGAGGTAAAAATGGTTCCATGTTTTTTAGTCTGTTGAATTTTAGACTTGTGAAATAACAATTTTGAACAATGTTTTTATTTTATTTATAGGCAGTTAATTTATAATTATCCTGAACAGCTCTTTGGTGCTGCTGGTGTTATGGCTATTGAACATGCAGATTTTGCGGGTGTGGAACGCTTAGCTCTTGTCACAGGTATGGGAAAAAGGCATTAATTTCTTTTTTCTTTCTTTATTTTATTTATTTTTTTAAGTTTATTTTGATAAAGGGAGAGAGGCAGAGAGAAAATCCCAAACAGGCTCCGTGAGGTCAGTGTGGAGCGCGATGCAGGTCTTGATCTCACAACCCTTGAGATCATGACCTGAGCAAAAAGGAAGAGCTTAACCAACTGAGCCACCCAGGCACCCTAAAAGGCATTAATTTTCTAACAAACACTAATCGCTCTTGGATTTATTAAATGTTATGTATGGAACTTATTGCTGAGAGTACAAAGAAGTACCTTTTAGGGGGCTTAGAAAATAAACCATTATTCTGAAATCTGATTTATGGTTTTTTGACATCTTTAGTTATGTTATTTTACTATATACCAAATTATATGCTAGGTTTGCCCTCTCTTTTTTTGTTACATTGTTTTAAAGATACTAGATCTTTTCTCACAAACCCACAGGACCATTGTTCTATACCTAAAGAAACAAAAACTTAAAAAAGGAGTGTTCGGTTTTATTTTATTTTTAGTGTGAGTAGTCCAATGCTTTGTGCCCTGTGTGGTAGTAAGTTACAATAATAACCTTTATTGAACACTTAACTATATGTCAGAGAGTGGGTCAAGTGCTTGCACATTGTTTTTGTTAATGAAAAGTTTCGTATACTCTAATATGCTTCGGTAGAGGTAGGAGTTTCATAATCCCAGTTGTGTGGAATAAAAATATATTTATGAGTAAGATCACATCTACATCAAAATGACAGAGTGTAATTTGTTTATGTTGGGATAATAGTTTTTAAAGTAACCTTAAAGACGTAAGTGTAGCAACCTTTATTCTCTGATTTTTAGGCCCTTGAAAATAAATGAATATGTTGGAAAGGTGGTTTGGGATCTGGCAATGAGAATTTAAGGAGAGGGGTTTGAGATGTAAAGGCACTAGGAATGTTGAATTTTCAAGAGCCATGAGTATTAGAAATAAAAGTATACTAACTTGTAAAGGGTAGGATTGGTTTCATGTCAGAGTAACTTCTTCAGCCATTTTTAATAATTCTGAGAAGTGTGGTCTTCCGACCTAAAAAAAGACTTTTTTCTTTCATTAGTTACTTTGAAATGGGTTTATTCTTTCTTTAATTACTTTGAAATAGGTTTACTTTAAAGTTCTTTAAGAGCAATTACATACTTGATGCTTAAGGTAATAAAATTTAGGGTGTAATTCCTCCTTTAAGATAACAAAATTAAAGATATGACCTAAGAATTAAATGTGAATGATAGCACATTCATAGGATAAGTTGATCTCATAAGGACTTGATACATGAAATTGCCACATACACTCAGAGGAAAATTGACTGCACCAAGCACACCCAACTGCAAAGTTGATCTTACCCCGTTGGTGCCTCCTATCTTTAGCTTACTTGTTTTTAAGATGTGTGAAATTGGTTCTCGTAAACATCAAGGATATACATGCATATTTTTTCTAAGCCGGTATAGAGAAGTTAGTGAATTTAAGATAAGTGAAAATTCTCATAAGCCAAATTAGTCTCATTTTGGGGATGTGATGTCCCAAATGTATTGTGTCTCACATCTAGAACACAAAGCAGTCTCAGGAATTTGCCAATCAAAAGTCAAAAGAACTTCAGTTGTACGGATGAGTATAAATCGGTATAAAAATGACCCAGAGTCTTTTTCTATAATTTTTTTTGTAAAATAGATATAAAGCATCCATTATTCTGAGTTAAAAGAGGGGTTGGTTGATGGTAGAGGAAATCTACTTTATTAGATGAGAGTAGTGAGGTAGAGAAAGGGATTTTAAAATGGAAGTTGTAACTTTTGCCTAATTAAGGAGGAAAGGAAATGGCTGAACTTTTCAGTTTACACCATGGAAGATGGAGGGAAAATAGGAATAGAAATAAGACATAGGAGTAAAGTAAAATTTTTTTTGACATCTCATTAGGTTTGCTCTGGGAAATTTTCAGTATATGTTTTCCCTTTTTCTAGGCTTTCTGAGATTGTAGTTACTGTAATGATTAGCAGGTATCAGGTGCTCCTTTAAGCAGTTTCTAAGGTTTACATCTGTTGACATAGAATTAGTCAAATATTCTTATGTTTTGAGAAATTGGATCATAAGGGTACTGGTTTTCTAGACAGGATTCAAAAGGGAATCTGAATTTAAATTCAGATTTAAAAATAGATGTTAAAGTCCCAGTTTAACCTTTGGGAAATAGTATTCTACAGTGTGCTGCACATACAGGTCTAAAGAGACTGCTTGGATTTGAATTCCACTTTACTGTATTTGTTAGTGCTACATAATCGTGAACAAGAAACTAAATATCTCTTTGCCTCGATTTTAGTATTTCCTAACAGTATCTGTGAGGGTAAAGATTAAATAATTAGATTATGTGAAGTGCTTCAAAGTGCTTGGCATGTAGTAAGCAGTCAACTTTAAAAATGTCAGTTCATTAGTTCTTACTGGAAAACAGATTTTTAAATGTGTTGTGCATTTAATTAATGTGTATTTATGTTCATAGGTGGTGAAATTGCTTCTACCTTTGACCACCCAGAACTAGTGAAGCTTGGAAGTTGCAAGCTTATTGAGGAAGTCATGATTGGAGAAGACAAACTGATCCACTTTTCTGGGGTAGCACTTGGTGAGTGATTATATAGATCCTGATTTAGGTTCCTAAATGTTTGATAGACTCTGTTGAAGTTAAAATAAGTAGTTACACTATTTACTAGAATATGATGTGTCTTAATTCTTGAGAGGCATGATGTATATTAATCTCAGTTTCTTTTGAGATAAGCCTCATGTTAATCTTGCCTTTGTGAACAGTATATTCAACATGATTGTTTTCTAGGTACCTTAGAACTACTGTGAACATGGATTATTAGCAAAAAGAATGTACAACAGCAGAGGACATGTCCACTTTTAAAACCAAAGAATAATTATAACCAATATCTACATAAAGATTACAAGGCAAACTTATTTTTTATAACTAAGTGTTCACTGTGACCTAAGAATCTTATCTTTTAACTTTAGGTGAAGCTTGTACCATTGTTCTGCGTGGTGCCACTCAACAAATTTTAGATGAAGCAGAAAGATCTTTGCATGATGCTCTCTGTGTTCTTGCCCAAACTGTGAAGGATTCTAGAACAGTTTATGGAGGAGGTAAGCGTTTTAAAAATACTGAACGTGGTTTATTCAGGTATAGTAATGGTTTTGGCTTTAATGATTTTTAGAAAGTTTATATATAGTACTTTTGAGTTTAATTTTAAAATGTTTGACGTGTCTTAAGGGAAATCAGTAATTCAGGGTCTTGGAGATTAAATAAAATATTTAATTGGAATTTAATTTTAATCTGCAGGCTGTTCTGAGATGCTGATGGCTCATGCTGTGACACAGCTTGCCAGTAGAACACCAGGCAAAGAAGCTGTTGCAATGGAGTCTTATGCTAAAGCACTGAGAATGGTAAGTTGATAAAGAGATCTGAACTCCCATTTTGTGAGTATTGATGGTTTTTTAAATGAATACATTTTCCTATTGTAGACATGTTTGCCTTTTTGGCATTAAGAAAACTGGTTCACACCACTTAAATTTGATTCTGGAGTTTATCTTTTTTATGAGCAGTAATTAAAAGGAACAATTTTACATTGTTTCTAAATGTATAATTTTAAAAAGGTGTCCTGGTTAGAAGTAAATCCACTTTCTTACAGAGTATTTACTATTTGTCTTTCTCACCTTGTAGTTGCCAACTATCATCGCCGATAACGCAGGCTATGACAGTGCAGATCTGGTGGCGCAGCTCCGAGCTGCCCATAGTGAAGGCAATACAACTGCTGGACTGGGTAAGAAATTGCATGAAACCTTGCAGTAATTTTGGTAGTGACTTTACCAAGTTATTCTTTTTTTTCTTTAAGCTGAATTCTCATAATAACCATAAAAAAGTTTCCTGTGGCCCTTGCCTCTGTAATTGTTACATATTTTAGGAAAATGTTTAACTTCATATTCTCAACACTACCAGAACTGTTTTTCCATAAAGGGTATAAAACTAATTAGAAGATTTGTAACTAGTTTATTATGACTGTGAGATTGAAATACATAAACAGTACTAATATTTTCAAATAAGTGTAAACTTAATGTTAAGTTTCTTACAGTATAATCAACATTCAATTTTAATCTCCTAGGAAACTTACTGTGAGACATTCTTGAGTGTGGATCTTTGATACATAGGTAAAAGTGGCCAAAAGGGCAGATTTTAATTCAAATTGAAAAATTTCCCAGTGAACTGTCCAAGACAGGAGTAGTAAGAGGGTAGATAATCCTGGCACTGCAGAAGAGAGGTAATGAAAATGATCTGTCAGAAGGTCAAGTAGGGATTCTCACAAGAAAAATAGATGACTTCTAAATTCTCTTCCAGTTTTAGGAGTCCATGGTAGGGGCACCTGGCTGGCTCAGTTGGTAGAGCATGTGACTCTTGATCGCAGGGTTGTGAGTTCGAGCCCCGCATTGGGTGTAGATTACTTCTAAAAATTAAAATCTTAAAAAAGAATCCATGGTAATTAGTGATAAGCACATCTTCTGTAGTAATTTTACTTTTATTTTTATTTTTTACTATTATTTTGAGAGCGAGAGAATCCCAAGCAGGCCCCATGCTGTCAGCACAGAGCCCATCATGGAGCTCAGTCCTACGAACCATGAGATCATGACCTGAGCTGAAAGCAAGAGTTGGAGGCTTAACTGACTAAGCCACCCAGGTGCTCCCTGCAGTAATTTTACACATGTACGTACATATACACACGTGTATATATATGTACGTAGATAAAGATAGGTGATTGAGGGGTGCCTGGGTGGCTCAGTTGGTTAAGTGTCAACTCTTGGTTTCAGCTCAGGTCATAAACTTGCAGGTTGTGAGTTGGAGCCCTGTGTTGGGCTCTTCGCTGACATTGTGGAGCCTGCTTGGGATTCTCTCTCTCCCCCTTTCTGTCTGCCCCTCCCCAACTTGCTTTCTGCTTGTGTCTCAAAATAAATGAATAAACTTAAAAACGTTAAAAAAAACTGATGGAGTGTTCTATATTCATTTTCCATTATTTGACCTAATTGACCTTTTAATTTTCTCAAAGGCCTTGAGTGATAGGCTGATGAGAATGCTCTAATTAAATTGAGTGGTTGGGTCTTGTGATCTCATTTTTTATAAACATTAATTTTATTTGTTGTAAGTAATTAGAGATATTTTGATAATTTAGTTGCTAAAACTATAGTTTGGGGGTGCCTGGGTGGCTCATTCGGTTGGGCGACTGACTTTGGGCTCAAGTCACGATGTCACAGTTGGTGAGTTCGAGCCCCACGTCGGGCTCTGTGCTGACAGCTCAGAGCCTGGAGCCTGCTTCAGATTCTGTGTCTCCCCTTCTCTCTGCCCCTCCCTTGCTCATGCTCTATGTCTGTCTGTCTCTCAATAATAAATACATGTTTTTTTAAAAAAAAAACAACTGTAGTTTATTTAGTAAATACTGTGTCTTTTTTCAGATATGAAGGAAGGTACCATTGGAGATATGGCAGCACTGGGTATAACAGAAAGTTTCCAAGTAAAGCGACAAGTTCTTTTGAGTGCAGCTGAAGCAGCAGAGGTGATTCTGCGTGTGGACAACATTATCAAAGCAGCACCAAGGTATTGTAGCACTTTAACACATGTTTCTTAGAAAAAATTGTTTTTTAAAATTATTATTGTTTTTTAATGTTTACTTAGCGTGCCCACATGAGGGAGGGGCAGAGAGAGAGTGAGAGAGAGAATCCCAAATAGGCTCTGCACTGTCAGGGTGCAGCCCAGTGTGGGGCTTGATCCCATGATCTGTGAGATCATAACCAGAGCTGAAATCAAGAGTTGAATGCTCAACCAATTGAGCCACTAGGTGCCCCTCTTACAAAAAAATTAACACAGAAGCAAAAAATAGATAACTGGGTATGTTTGGTAATTGTAGTTGATAGAGCCATTTCTGCCTAACTAAAAGTATTACGCATGTTATTTAAAAATCTGTAGTCATAACTCTTAAAGTCAAAAAAGTTCAGGGAGAGAGGGGTACAGGTAACACAGGAGAGCTCTCAGAATTGACATAAAGAGGCAGGCTTGGAAAGGTTAAGAACCATACTGCATGGGGGCGAGGGCTGTAGTAGTAAGAATGAATGTCTTTTTACCAGGATGAGTCTGCTATAGTCCTCTATCCTGGGTACACTTTTTCATATAGGTAATCTTAAGTACATGGTGTCCAGAGTTCCTTATATGTTCCATTTCAGCAGTTTTTTTAAGGTGTCAAATTTTTTCAGAAACTCATTCACGTAAAAAATGGTTAGCCAGAAAATCTTAACTTCTGAAGATTTAGTTAACTTAATTGTTCTTACTAGTAGTTATGAAAATATTAATTTTACCTTTTGAAGTGGTGGTTCATGAAATTGAGAGGGGATGGTGGCCTGCACCAGGAGATAAGAGGTGAGGGTGGTCAGGAGGTGTTGATCATAGATTTTGAAGGTGGAGCCCGCAGAATTTGATGATGGGCTGCATATAAGGTATAAGGAAAAGGAATGAAGGATAATCCAATCCAAGGTTCTTGTTGGGAGAAATAAAGTTTCTCTTATGTGAGTCTCTTGTGAATAGAAGCAGAGAAGTGGGATGGTAGCTAGAGGATGTGTGGGTCTTTACTGTGAATGTTCAGTGCTATGTGGAGTGATCTTGTAGGGGGAGATGAATGCAGAAGGAGGGAGCAGCCCACTGAGTAGCTGTGAGAAGGAGTGGGAGAATGAGAGGGGGGTGCTGGTTTTAGTTGGAAGCACGGGGAGTTCATCCCTGGGAACAGGAGGGAAGTAGGAACATCATTAGGAAATTGCACCTTAAATGGACTAAGGTACAAGGAATTTCTTTGTGCAGATCGTGCAGCATCCACTTGAGGTCTTTTTTCTATTACATCCCATTACTGTTAGAAAGAGGAAAGAGGAGAAAGTAGTGATTTGGATGTGGAAAGAAAAGGGGGAAATGGTATTTAAATCTGTGGTGTAGTAGAAGGCCTGGGCTGAAAATAGTTTTTCTATGGTAGGGAAATGAGCAGTCATTTTGAAATGGAAAGTTGGTGAGGGAAGGAGAAATTGAAAGTTTTGGAAGCTGTGCCAGCAGAGATGGTTGTGCAGTTCTGTTTTCTACTGTCTTTAATAAGCAGAATGATAACAAAAGGAAACTGGTCTGTAAAGTTTTCCTAATAGGCCACATAATCATGCCTGCCCTCATAAATCTTTGCAATGACTTGACACCCTCAACCACATTTGTAATATGTTCCTTGGTATACCTCATTTGATCTGATACCACTGTTTTAGTGGTTTAAGTGTCTATTAAATTTAGTAGACGTTCTCAGTAGTTGCAGTAAAGAAACATGAATAATTTTGTTTAACTCAGCCTTCCCAAACATACTCGTCTGGGGACTCTTCATACCCATTATTTAACCAGCGGATTCTTATTCCATTCCAGACCAGTTGCCCTGTGAACTGTCACAGCTTGATAAGTTTCTATATTGACATCTTTTAGCATCCTTTAGTCCTACTCCCATAAGCTTCCAAGGTTGAAAGATTTATTTCCTTATATGGTCCCAGTATACTCTTTCAGTGTTTTTAGACTTTGTCTGCTTCTCTGGAATGATTGCTGTGTTTGTCTTTAGAATAGCAGTGCTTATACAGGCAGTAAGTAAAATTCTGTTAGTACCTCTGCTATGCCTCCTTCCTGAGAGATTTGTTATTTTCTCACCAAAGAATAAAAGTTTAACATCTAAGATGTATATGAAAGGCACTGTTGACATACTTTAGTGAGTTTCCCAGCTTACCTACCGGCATTTGTTTTCATTCGTTTAGAATAGCAAGAAAAATAGAGATTTTTAATCTGGAGGCCCCAAAGTCTTGTCATTCTACATACAACTTGTGGTTAAGAGTACCTGTCTTTGTCTTTGACTAATTTAGTAGTAGAATTCCCTAACGCATTTGCTGAAACATGCATTAACCTTTTAATGGAGAATATGTATTTGTTAAGTAGGTTGTTGGGATGAGAAATAGAGTATTGCTAAATACCTACAGGCCTTCACGTTCCATAGATTTGTAATGTCCTCTTACTAGTATAGTAATAATTGAGGGATATTAATTATGAGGTAGAAACAGCATCTTTTTTACAGAGAATTGGTTATAATGGTTTTAATAAAATTAAGAATTTAGCTGTGTTTGTATTTGCTATAAATCTTTGGTTACATGCTTTTCATTTTTATCATTGCCTTTTTCTTAAGTGTTTGTTTTATAATCCTTGCAGGAAACGTGTCCCTGATCACCACCCCTGTTAAACATTCCCATGTGCTGTTGAGTTCTGGACTAGGTAGTTCATAGCAAAGTTGTGTTTGAAAGACCACCTGTTAAAGAAGACTGTGGTATTGAAGTTTATCTGTGGCTCTTGTATCCTTACGTTTGGACATTTAACTGACCATCTGTTTTAACATTGGTCTAATTTATTTGCTGTTTCATTTTCCATAAAACTCAGTTGATTTAAAAGTTCATTTCTCATATTGTGCATCAAAATAAAAATTTGAACAATTATCTGTTCTCACCTGTCTTAGTGATTTGTACCCTGTTTTTAATTATTTAATGGGAGCAAATGATTATACTCTGTATAGAGTTGTTCAGCTTAACTAATGATTGACCTTACCTGATTATGAAATAATTATCAAGTCCAAGTCACACATGGTAAACATAGGTTAATCTCTTGGTTTTTAATCCTATATAACTTATTAGCCATTTAATTTTGTTTAGTGAAAGTACTCATTTAATTTTGTATAGTCTAAGTACTGTCTCTTATATAGGAAACAATTATGGTGTAAACATTATTTCAAGTTTGAAAGAGTCCTATATTACTTTTTAAATGTTACTTTTGAGAGAGTGCGTGAGCAGAAGAGGGCCAGAGAGAGAAGGAGACAGAGGATCTGAAGCGGGTTCTGTGCTGACAGCGAGCCCGGTATGGGGCTCATACTCCCCAACCATGAGATTGTGACCTGAGCCGAAGTCGGCCTCTTAACCGGTTGAGCAACCCAGGTGTCCCGAAAGAGTCCTCTATTTTAAAAGTTGCTTGTTACAAGCTGCTTCTCAAGGACCTTTGATGCTTTAAAGGGTAATACCCTCTTAAAGAATATGGATGTGGTTAGGTTTAAGCATTACTGATTGTTGTTTTGTTAATGCTTTTCGGTTTTGGCAAATGGCCGAGAGGAGGGAGAATGGGGATAGGTATGTACTTAGTTAATGGTTTAAAAGTGAATTTAGTTTTGGAAGTTATTTTAATGCATCGGTGTATAGCAGAATGCCCAAGAAATAAAGTGCAGCAGTAGGTTATAAGTTTTTACAGGGTATCTGTGCTAGCTTAATGGAGAGACATTTTATTCCCATAGAAGAGCAAAAGGGTTTTCAAGGAAACACTGATAAAATAACCTGTTTCTGTTGTGTTTTTGTTTTTTGAAGTAGGCTCCACGTGGGGTTTGAACCCATGATCATGAGATCAAGAGTTACATGCTCTACTGATTGAGGCAGCCGGGTGCTCCCAACCTGTTTTGTTTTTGTCTAAACAGTTTGTCTCCACATTTTAATACTGCTTTTGTAGAAGCTTTTGAAACTAGGAAAACTTGGTTTTCTTTGTTTTGGTACTAGTTTATGTCTTCTAACATTCACATAAAGGAGGGACTTTTCCTGAGATTATCAAAGAGAATTGCACTGATCTTTTTTTTTTTTTAGTATATCACATCATGACATCAGTTTTCAGGTGGAACAAGTGAGCATATCGTGACCAAGAAAACCTACAGGTTTCAGTGGAAGTGGGTTTAAATATCTGTCTTGAGGTACTAGGTACCCTGGAGTAAGATCTTGATCTTTAAGGATACTTGGGCATGTTTTCTCTAAAGGTCTTAAAAAGAATACAACAATAAATGTTAATCTAAAAAGAGGTAGAAACATGGGAGCTTCATTGTTACATCCAAGAATAACCCGTGCCTCTTTACCTCTTTGAATTCATATCCTTTGAAGCCCTTACAGATGTATTCATAAACCGAGATTATCTCAAGTTTACAAATTTTAATGTCTTTTCACTTTCAGAGGTAAAATAGCAACCTATGCCCCTCTATAATTCCTCTAACAGTTTTAGGATAGAGTTTCTTTTAACTCAAACTGAATATGGAAGCAGTTTTTTGCAAAATTTTTGTGATATGGAATTAGAGGTTTGGAATGTATGTTAATAGTACCTATATAAAAAATTGAGTAGGGTTTTTAAATCCATTCTAGGTACGCGTGTGTTGACTAAAACTAAAATAATTTTTAAAAATCTAGGTAGCTTTCCGTTTTTCTTTGAAGGATAATATGTATACTGGTAATTCTTTTATTATCCTTAAGCCAGGATCCATTCTTTGCCTGCTGGGAGGCCATGGGCCGACTTAACCTTTGCTGACTGTCTCACACCTTCCTGTGGTTTAACTCAGGAGGTACTGGCAGGACATGGGGATAGGCATTCGGCATTTTCTTCCTGCGTAGCTTGCTCTTTGGAGATGACTGCATCCCTGTAAGACCTACCACTACAGCCTCGCTGGTAGATCTTCTCCCCCCCCTTTATTTTTTAAAGTTTATTTTGAGAGAGAGTGCGTACACACTCGTGGGAGGGGCAGAGAGAGGGAGAAAGAATCCCAAGCAGGCTCCGCACTGTTAGGACAGGGCCCAATGTGGGGCTCAATCTCACAAACCGGGAGGTTATGACCTGAGCCGAAATCAAGAAGAGTCAGACACTTAACCAACAGAGCTTCCCCAGCATCCCTGGTAGCCTCTTTTTTATGCCTTTTAGCTCTTAATAGGTGAAGGTAACATTTCCCTGTTCATCTAGCCTCACGGGTGGCAGTTGCTACCCTAGCTGCCTCAGTATTATCTTGAATCCCCTCTTCTCCCAATCTTGCCCAGCAGTAGTTCTTTGCTAAAGGTCTCTCCATGTAAGTCATATGGGATGAATGCATTTTCTTGCCAGGATAAAATGCATTTTCTTGCTCTGATAAAAGTCAACAGAATACTCTTGTGCAGAATCCTTTTCTTAAAGTCTGCCTTGTCTTGTACCTATTCTAGTGTATAGTGTAAAGTGTAAAGAGGACTTAACTTTTTTTAATCATAGAATTACTATAGAATGTTTCAGGTTGTCAAAATAATAAGGACAAACCAGATTTTAGATTTCTTATTTTTTAATTTTATTTTTAATGTTTTATTTTTGAGAGAGCACGAGTGGGGGAGGGACAGAGAGCAAGGGACATAGGATCTGAAGTGGGCTTCACTGACAGCAGAGAGCCTAGCCTGATGCAAGGCTCAAACTCATGAACCAGGAGGTCATGACCTGAGCTGAAGTTGGCCCCTCAACCAACTGAGCCAGGCGCCCCATCAGATTTCTTATTTTTAAGTTGAGCAACACCTAACACTTCTTTCAAAGGTTTATTGAAAAGATTATATGAATTAACTTACACAAGACTCTGAAGATAGTACCTGACTGCCCTACAGATGTGCTCCATAAATGTTTGTCCCCCTACCCTGTGGGCTGGCATATGATAAAATCTCCAAAATCCAGGCAAACGTGGAAGAATTACACTAGGCACTGAGGATTCAAAATTTGTTTCCTATTCTGCAGAAGTGTATCCTCTAGAAAGGAAGAAAAGCATGTAAATTTGTTTTATAAGTAGCATTAATACTCTTTCTACAGTAGTGAGATTATAGGGCGTATATATACAGTGACAAAAAGCAGAGAGTAATGTCCAGCAGACACATGCCCGTGTCTTCGGTTCCCATGCCTCCTGCCTCTCAGGATACATGGGTTTTGTGTCAAGAAATAGTCACATTTTCCAAGTATGTACCTTGGTGATTTTGCGCATTCTAGAAGAACAGGAAAAGGGCAAAGTATATTCATTTAGAAATTGAATAAATCCTTGGTAATCATGTTGGTGTATTTTCCCAGTTAGATAAGCCAGAAGCATTTCACCACATTGTTGTTCTTTTTCTTATATTCAAGACTATAGATACTGTTGCTGGAAATTTTACCGAGCCAGAAAAGGCCTTTTTGTTCTATTAGCATCATGTTTTTCCCTTCAACCAAAGAATTAGACTGCTTGTAAGTAGAAATACCATGCTGCATGGTGTAACACTTCTTAAAAAGAACATGTTACGTAAACATTAGCTGTCACCTGCCAGGCACTATTCTGTGTGCCTTTTACACAGTAATTTGGTAATCCTTACAGTGCCTTCAAAGATGGAAATTTGCCATTTTACTGATGAGCAACCTGAGACACAGATGGTAAGTGACTAGGAAATGGCAAAGCTGGGATTTGAACTCACGTAGTTAGAAAGGCCATGCTCTTTACCATCATACTACACTGCTGTATTACTGTGTGTAGGATATGTGCTTCTAGTTAAAATTTGCATATAGCTGATTTTTAGGGTGCAAGCCCACTTTTTAAGTGTAAAATTATGAACTGTTAATGATGTTACATTTCAGATAAAAGATTTTAGTGGGCATCATTTGTATTTAGAGAAGCTAAATAAAATTCTGTATAAATTTCTCTGGTGCATAACATTTTGTGTTTCAGGGCTTTTAAAATTAGGAGTAAAGTTACATTTGGTGCTTCATTTCCCCTTTTTAACTTTGTAATTATGTCAGAATTTCAAGAAAACATCAGAGAGGTATGGAAATGTTAATATACATTTACATGGTTATTTTTTTATAAGATTGAAACCCTATAGTGAAAACATTTTTGGAT
Organism: Acinonyx jubatus; assembly: GCF_027475565.1. Lineage (NCBI taxonomy): Eukaryota > Metazoa > Chordata > Mammalia > Carnivora > Felidae > Acinonyx > Acinonyx jubatus. Next base: position 92,522,339 of record NC_069387.1, read on the forward strand.
AGCAAAATCAGTGTTGAATATTTAACCATTGTTTGGGAAATGTTCTGTATTATTTTAGAAGAAAACCATTTGTGTGCCAAATGTTTACCATTTGACATTTGATTCAGACCACTTAGCTCATTAGATCTGTTGGCTTCATGCTGTTATATGGCTTTAGCCTACAGTTGTACTGGAAGAGATGGGCACATTAATCTTTGGAGGAGGAAGACAGGGTCAAAGGTAAAAGTCTGAGCCATCTGTAAGGCTGGCTGTGGACCCAGTTCGGAGGCAATTCTGTTAGCATAAAGTTTTAAGCATCAACAGCATAGTTTTGTTTGTCATTAGGCATGAAAAAATAAACTATAAATCCTAGCTATGTAATGGGAATCTGGACTCATTACGAAAGGAGTTAAATATTTGAAAACCTATAACATTTAAGATTAAAGGGATCTGTTAGCAGGCTAATCAGTGGGTTGCAGATATTCTACAGACTGGGAGGTGGTTTAGCAAGAAATATTTATGGTAGGAAAACATGAAAATAGTCTGCTGGGTAACGTCATTCTAGAACCAAACTTTGCTAAGTTAAGATGCTTTTATGGCAAAAGTAACTTTAAAAGCCAAACACATGTAAGTTTTAGTTATGACACTTTTTGTGTCCTTGTGGGTTCAAGAACATGACTGTGTTATTAAATCACCCACAGACAGCAGTATCTTTAAGGTTGATGTATTTGTGGGAAGAAGAAACGGTCACAATTTACTTTTAAAAAAATGGCCAAAATGTCTAAGCTTGTACACTGACCATCAAAAGGCCCTATCTAGAAAAGTCAAATCCAAATAAAGGCTCCAAGAAACTGAGGCTAGAGGCAGAAGTGTCTTATATATACCACAACCTTCAACGCAGATTTCCAAATGCTTGTTTCAAGTAAAGATTTCTCACCTGCTACCTTTAACCTAATATCCTGGAAAGTGGTTTCCCTCCACGAAAGGGGATTCAGTTCAGTTCTTCGTAAATGTGAATAAACGGGAGGGCTCCATGGAGGCAGGCAGGTTACAACTAGGCTTGATTTTAATAAGACCACATTGCCAACAAGAGGTTCTACTTTCTAGAGGACTTGTAGTATTATAGTGACAGTAAGCAGTTGAGAGCAGACCTGGGGTCAAACCTTGACCTTTAGGGAAAACCAGCTAAATCAGCATGAACCACTGTCAAGTGTATAAGGTGGCAGCCGTACTCCACCAGGAGGCATTTTCTATCAGAGGTCCTCTCAGCATTCACTCAACTGCAGGGGAAAAGCTTCATCTTGAGCCTGTGCAACAGCACGGAGTCTGAGAGTCTGAGAGTCTGACTGACTAGGTAGAAATGTCTTTTGTAAGTGGCCTGAATTTGTCCCTATTTTCATATCACTTAAGGTCATTCCTAGTAAAATATATCCTGCAAAGGGCTGGAGCCAGGCCACCTGAACTCTCAGGTGAATTCTTTAGTAAATACCTTATTTGAGGAGTTCGTGAGCATCCTGACCAGCCGCTTGTGGAGTAGAGAAGGACAGAATGTCCTAGCCCTTTGTACTCTTCAATGTTGCAAAATACCTATTTGGAGGAGCTGATTTGCTTGCAGAGAGTGAGGCCGGCCATAGCACCCAACTTCACTTTGGGAGAAATGTTGGCCAGAAATTCTCCCTTAATGTGAGTGAGGCGTTTCTTTGAACTTCCATCACTCCCCACTGGCAGAGCATCCCGTGTGTCCCAGAGCAATCCTGTACCCTCTAAAGGAGAGATCAGAAGATGCTGGAGTCGGATCCTTGGCGTTGACCTACGACTGAAGCTCCTCAGGAGTTGGGAGGAAGAAGTAGAGGAGGCAGGACAAGTGCCTCTCCCTCCTGACTTTCCTCCCTGGCCAAGGCGTAGCGTCTGGCTTTTCTGGGGTCAGGCTCTGGCGTCTCCTCTGCCCATCTTCCCACGCGGCGCACGCCTTTGGCCACCTTGGGTGCGTTCCTGCAGGGATTGTGGTCATAGATGACCAGCTTCAGACTCGACAGGTGGGCCAGGCTGGGGAAGTAACGGATGCTGTTCCTGTCCACGTCGATCACCTCCAGGAAGGGCATGTGCAGCAGCACGGGGGGGAAGTCAGTCAGCAGGTTGCCCGAGAGCCAGATGGTCCGCAGCTCTCGGAGGCGCTGGAGCTGGCCTGGCAGCAGACGCAGAGAATTGGAGCCGGCATGCAGAGTCTTTAGGAGACTTAGCTCGCAGACCACTTCCGGCAGCTGGGTGAGGCAGTTGGCCTCGACCCACAGGGTCCGGAGATTCTGAAGCAGGCTCAGCTCACTGGGGAGGTCGCAAAGTTTGTTGTTACCCAAGTAGAGGATGCAGAGCTGTTTCAAAGTACACACCACCTGGGGCAGAGCCTTGAAGTTGTTGAAATCCAGGGCCAGGATCTGCAGATTCTGCAGCTGCCCCAGCTCAGGAGGCAGGCTGTTGAGGTGGTTGTCACTCAGGTAGAGCTTGACCAGCTCCCGGAAGGAGCACACGTGCCCGGGGAAATGGCGTAGCTGGGTCCCACTCAGATCTACCATCTTGTCCACGGGCATCTCCCGGAGATCTCTGACCACGTAGTTCTGGCAGCAGTCAGCAGGGATGAAGGCCACCAGGGCCCTGATGGTGTTCCCCATGAAGAGGCCGGAGGCAGGGTGAGCCCCAGCCCACCGACTCACCGACGGGGCCCACTGCAGGTTGGGGCTGCCGCCGACTGCCCTGAGGCCTATTTTCCTCTCCCATTATAACCTGGGGTTGGCGGGACAAAAGCCAGTCACTTCAACAGAGAAAAGTGCTCGTGATAGCGACTTGAGTGTCGGGTGACAGGCCCAACGCACGGGGTCTGGGGAGGCCGGGCCTGATTCGCGTACTCACTTTCAGTCACCTAAGCCCCAATTGCCTTTATCTACATTTTTCTGTTTGTTTGTTTCAAGCTGAAAATAGCTTCACTGTTTTTTCTAATGATAAAACAGTAAGACATCATGTAAAGGTGTAACAGGAGAAAATGAAAAACACGCACAGCCATATTCCCCAGGAATGAACACTAAACATTTTAAGGTATGTCCTCCAGCTTTTGCTAGAAGTAACCAATTTATTAAAAAAAAAAATTCATACTGCTTAAGAGTCTTACTTTTTCATAACATGGACATATTTTTGTGTTTGCAGGTATCTACACAATTATTTTTAACACCTGTATTCCATTGTATGGAGGCATCGTTGAAGTGTAAACAGCTCTCTGCTGTCATCTATTGGCATCTAGATTGCTTACAATGTGTCACTATTATAAATATCCTCGTACATGCACTGTGAGAGTTAACCACTGATTTCTTTAGGAAATGGGCTTAGAAGTGTTCCTGAGTCAAAGATACGCATGTTTGTTTTTTTTAATTTTTATAATGTTTATTCATTTTTGAGAGACAGAGACAGTGCAAATGGGGAAGGGGCAGAGAAAGGAGGACAGAATCCAAAGCAGGCTCCAGGCTCCAAGCTGTCAGTACAGAGCCTGATGAGGGGCTCAAATCCACAAACTGTGAGATTATGACCTGAGCCGAAGTCAGATGCTTAACCAACTGAGCCACCCAGGTTCTCCCCACCTCCTTTTTTTTTTGAGAGAGAGAGTGTGCAAGTGAGCGAGGGTCAGAGAGAGAGAGGGAGAAGGAGGGCTCACCCGAAGTGGGGCTTGAGCTCACCTGATGTGGGACTCAAACTCACGAACCGTGAGATCATGACCTGAGCCAAAGTCAGATGCTTAACCACTGAGCCACCCAGCCGCCAACAGGTGTCCATTTTCTGAACTCTTCATTCTTACCAGGTAATAGTTTTCCATAGTTTACAAATTTGCCTTTGACAAAAGACGAGTGGAAAAGCAGAAGAGAGGGAAGAGGAAAGTCAGACTCCCGAAGCTTAAATAAATGAGGATATAATTCTCCAGTTCATCTACGGCAGATAACAGCTAATTGCCCATCAAAGGTTTGTGCTTTTCTTCCACAGTGTCCAGTTGTGGGAAGCAGCTGCCCAGCCAGGACATTTTCTAGTATGAGTCTAGGTCAGAGAGTCTAATTCTGGCCAATGAAATGTGGGCAGAAGTGATACCTGTCTCTTCTAGGCCTGGCTCATTTAAAACCAACCCCGCCTACTTCCACGCTCTCTCCATCTGCCTGCTGGATATCAACACCCAGGGTGACCTTAACTGCCACCATGTGGAAGTCACATGTTGAAACTGACAGGGCCTTGGTCCTTCTGGATCCCTGGAAAGGTTAACATTCCTAACACCCTTAAAGCTTCAGGTCAATTCTGATCTTTCTGCAAGTACCCTCTTGTACTGTTCGAAATCTTTTTGTTTGAATGTTTTGTTTTTTAACTATAGACATCTATTTAAAAACCATTCCAAATGAGACGATCCATCAACCTGCCTGCTGTATGGGAGACAGCCGGGGCTGGGGGAGTCTCAGCAAACTCTTTACCATCCTCCAGTGCCTTTGCTGCTAAATTGCTCCTAATAGACTGAGCAGAGCAGAAGAACATTCCGCGGGAATGGCCATCCTACAGAGCTCTTTGGTGATGCAGTGCCACCACCCACCTTTCTCCTCAGTCACAACGGAAGCTGGTGTCCTTGGACTTTCTACACACTGAAAGTCAAAGGCTGTCATCTCGAGGCTTCTCCTTGCTGTGTTGATTTTTACTATAATAAATGGCCTCTCAAAATGAACAAATCAGGAGACTATAGATGCTGGAGAGGATGTGGAGAAACGGGAACCCTCTTGCACTGTTGGTGGGAATGCAAATTGGTGCAGCCACTCTGGAAAACAGTGTGGAGGTTCCTCAAAAAACTAAAAATAGACCTACCCTATGACCCAGCAATAGCATTTACTGCTAGGAATTTACCCAAGGGATACAGGAGTACTGATGCATAGGGGCACTTGCACCCCAATGTTTATAGCAGCACTCTCAACAATAGCCAAATGATGGAAAGAGCCTAAATGTCCATCAACTGATGAATGGATAAAGAAATTGTGGTTTATATACACAATGGAGTACTATGTGGCAATGAGAAAGAATGAAATATGGCCCTTTGTAGCAACGTGGATGGAACTGGAGAGTGTGATGCTAAGTGAAATAAGCCATACAGAGAAAGATAGATACCATATGTTTTCACTCTTATGTGGATCCTGAGAAACTTAACAGGAACCCATGGGGGAGGGAAAGGGAAAAAAAAAAAAAAAAGAAGTTAGAGTGGGAGAGAGCCAAAGCATAAGAGACTCTTAAAAACAGAACAAACTGAGGGTTGATGGGGGGTGGAGGGAGGGGGAGGGTGGGTGATGGGCCTTGAGGAGGGCACCTTTTGGGATGAGCACTGGGTGTTGTATGGAAACCAATTTGACAATAAACTTCATATATTGAAATAAATAAATAAATAAATGGCCTCTCGACAAGTACTATGCTTTGCCTCTATATTTAGCCTGGCCACTGTGACCACAGATGGTCATGAAACAGCTGCCCTGTTGTCCCTAGAAGTAATGATGACAATGATTGCCACCTGTTATTATTTGTAACTAATTGGCTAAACTCTAAGCACTGTGCCAGGGGTTTACATATACTCTCTCTTCTCGGAAACTGCCAGAGGAATATTTTTTATCCCCAATTTTCAGATGAGAAAACTGACGGTCCGAGAGGTTGAATAATAACATCAAATATTTATTGAGCACTTACTATGTTCTGGAGGCAAGGAATCTTGTGGCTAACGAGATAGACAGGATAGGACCTTGTCTCACAAACTACACAATTCCACCAGAGCCAGGGTGGGGTTCTCCTCCTGGAATTAAGGTCCCACCAGCTGACAAACTCTGGCCTCACACTCAGAACTTCCACTGGGCGCTTTAATGCCATCCGCTAAATACGAGCATGGAGCTAAGGATAACCAAATGGTTGAGAAAGGCCTTTTGTGTGGACGGAGACAGAAATAAGCAGAAGAAAAGAAATCAAGAAAAAAAAAATGGAGAAAGCAGATTGTAACCAGCCACACTACAGTATTTTCAGAGTTTGTCCTGCCCTCATTTTTCATGCCTTTGTGTCAGGTTTAAAGTGAACGAAACGTCCCTTGGGAAGCGTGGAGGGTTATGGATTGACCATTACCATGATTGTTTTATTGGCCCATCTCGACTGTTGTCCTTGGCAAGGGGACAGCCTGCAGATTCAATGGCATCTAGGTTGCTTACAGTGTGTCTGTGAAAGACCCACACGTCCCTCTTCACAAAGTCACTGGAAAGACCACATCCTCTCTGGCCACAGATGTCTGTGAGTCTATCAAATGGGTCACATGACCCCTGTGACCCCAGAGGGCTCTGAACTGGCTTATCTAAGGGACAGGTGGGAGATGTTCAGGGCTCAGTTTAAGGACTGAAGTTGGTGATAATCTCTGAAAAGGAATGTCAGAACGGTGGCCTGGGTGTAAGAAGGCAGCAGTTTACAGCAAGAGATAGGGGAGACAGGCCTGATCCTGACAATGACTAGTTCCTGGGGGGTTTGCAAAGGGCACAGCCTCCCATTGCTCAAGGCACACAGGGTTGTGATCTTGAGGCTTCCAAAAAGAGCACTGACCACGTCACCTCTGCCCTTCATCTGCTTAAATATCCACTGTGCCCTTCCCGACCCCCACCTACCCATTTCCCCCCTGTTGGCCACAATGCCTCCTTGTGGGACCATAGAAGCCCCACCTCAAGTCTGGGCAGGGGCTTCTGATTCCCGTAGAACGAAACCCAGACTCGTCAGTGAGGTTTACAGGACCCTAGAGGATGTGCCCCTGCCCAGCTCTCCAGCCCGCTGAGGGCTACCCTCCTCTTTTGCTGCCTCCTCTGGTTCATCGAATGTGCCCACCTTCCTCCTCATTAGGGCCTTCCCCCCTGCAGCCCCCTTTGCCCAGAACGCCCTCCCCTCCTCCCCGCCCCTCCCCTCACTCTTACTCATTTGTGCTGTTGCACCATACATGTCGTTTCCCGACCTAGTGATTTTGCACCGTGCTGACAGTACTCCCCTGTAAAAACTTACTCATCGCCCATCTCCCCGGCTGGATTCTAATCCCCACTCAGCACATCGGCTGGGATTGGCTTCCTGTTGAATCTGTCGTCTCCGCCTCAGTACCAGCAAGTGGCAGTAAATGAGCTGATGCTAATCGGCCGGTGAAGTCGGCCTTGATTTGCCCACAGAAAATTATTATTATTTTTTTTATTTATTTTTGAGAGAGAGAGCGAGCGAGCGAGCGCACAAGCAGGGGAGGAGCAGAGAAAGACAGTGACAGAGGATCTGAAGCAGGCTCCTCGGTGACAGCAGCGAGCCCAATGTGGGGCTCGAACTCCCAAACTGCGAGATCATGACCTGAACCGAAGTCACACGCTTAACTGACTGAGCCACCCAGGCACCCCACACAGGAAATTATTTTTAAGTACTAAAGACAGCACTAAATATAGGAAAGAACACAAATTTAACTTATTATCCCCATCAGCACTGCTATAGATCGTATCTTGCGTAAAAACCTTGAGTTTTACACACACACCCACTCCTGCTGGACTGCAAAGTCCCTGAGGCCTGTCCGCTCTGCTGCATTCTTAGCACAATGACAGCACCTTGGACAAAGTGGGCAGTGATTTATTCCACAAATAAGCGATGAACTACAGACAAAATTCCCTGCCTTCCTGGAACATTTGGATGAATGAATGAATGAATGAATGAATGAATGAATGATGTATTACTCTCAGTTTGATAACAGAAACTCAAACTGCTAGTAGCCAGTAGCTTGACAATATATATTAATGAGTAAATAGATTTTTTTCTACCATTGATCATCATTGAGGTTAAGAGACGGGGCTCTGAGAAAGACTCGGAATTTACTCAGAATAGTTGACCAGATCACATAGCGTTGGAAGCACCCAGAAAGGAACTCACATTTGCTTGGTAACCTGTAGGACACACTACCATTTTGTGCCTTCCGGAGCACAGTGCTGGGGCAGAGGCTGAGGGCTTGCTCTGGGGTTTCAGCCCCTGACTCTGGAGCATGCTGAGCCCGCTCTGCAGACAAGTCCAAAGGTGGATTCCAGAGTAGCCTCCCAGAACACTCTGAAGTTCATTAGATGCTCTGTCAGCGCTGAACTGCTGGAATCTGTTCAGTAGCAGCTGCTGAACTAAGACAATTATTCAGAGACAAGGGAGCTTCAAAAGTGAGCAGTGCAGTGAAACACAAACCCTGAAAGCGTTCCATCCACTCACCGGCTGGAGAGCCCGGGGAGAAAGGAACGCGATTGGAAAAGGCAGCCTTTTTCCAGCTTGCTTGTGAGTGATAGGAGGGAACATTGGCCTCGAAGGGATTCTGCCTGGCAACCCTTAGGAGCCAGCAGCGAGGGGATCCCTGTTCTGAAGCTGGGTTTCTTGACAGCCTGGGGTGATAGACCTTGCCCGTGATTACAGCTGAAGGCCGTTTGAGTGAGCCTCTCTGCTTCTCTACTTTATGGAGGGTAGGATTTGCTACCAGAACTCAGATCAGTACTTTCTATTTCACTGCAGTGTTTCACGGCTTTGTCAGGTTTAATGCAACTCTGGGAGTAAATAGGTCCTCCCAGTTTGTCGACTTTGGCCAGTGGTTCTTTTTTTTTTTTTTTTTTTTTTTTGGCAATTAAAAAAATTTTTTTTTCATGTTTATTTTTGAGAGAGCACGAGAGAGAGACAGAGCGTGAGTGGGGGAGGGGCAGAGAGAGAGGGAGACACAGAATCTGAAGCAGGCTCCAGGCTCTGAGCTGTCAGCACACAGCCCCACGTGGGGCTCGAACTATGCATGGCCAGATCATGACCTGAGCCGAAGTCGAGCGCTTAACCAGCTGAGCCGCCTAGGCGCCCTGCCAGTGCTTCTTAACTAGTGTTGATCTTGCCCTTCAAGAAATGCTTGACAATGTCTGAAGGCATTTTTGTTTGTCACGACTCAGTGCTCCTGGCATCTAGTGGGTAGAGGCCAGGACGCAACTGAACATTCTACAACGCACGGGAGAGCCCCCACAGCAAAGAATTGTCTGGGCCCAAATGTCAAAATGCCAAGGTTGAAAAACCCTGGGGTGTCCTAATGCCAGCCAGTCCTCCCCAGGAAAAGCAGCACCGTTCTTGTAAACTGGATACAATAGCTAGTATTTTATCTTGACTGGAGTGTATTCTTTTCAGTCATGGGGAAGATTTTCTTTCCGTTTAATAAGATCGAGTAGGATAGTACAGAAACACCCGTTACGTAACTATACTCTCAAGAAATTCCTTTGGCATTCCTGAGATTCTTAGATCTTCCTGACAAGTAAAGGGTTGATAATGTGAAAGCAGCTTTGGAAATTGGAATTGCTTACAAACTTTATAAAGGACTCATGAAGTCTCTTATAACTTGTTGGGTGTTTGTTTGTTTGTTTGTTTGTTTTTTGCAGAGTAGGGGTCAGGCGGTGGGTGAATCTTCCATGCATTTTCCAGTAGAAATGATACTATAAATGGTGACATCTCAGGTTGGCTTATTCCAGAAAACAACGAAAGTACGGTGATGATACAGTGATTGCAGTCTTACTGACTTCTGTATATAGGATGGTTTCTATGAGGAAGGAAATGGATTTTGAACTGCAGCCCAAGCATCAATCCCAGTAGCTAGAAGTGATTTCAGAGGATGGTTGATGCTGCTAAATGCTGGTACCACCTGGAACTGGGCACATTGCTGCCTCAATGCAACCATGGTTCTGTTAGCAAGGAAGAACAGAGAGGTTAGGTCGGAAACCAGCAGTGCCTGCCATGGGAACGTCTAGCATATGTGGGTTGGTAGTTTGGAGGGTCTGGGGTGGAGTTTCAGTTCTAGCATTTCCTGCCTGGATGGCCTTGGAGAGGTTGCTCAATACCTTTGAAGGTCTGTCTCCCTTTGTCAAATGGAGATGATAGGAATGTCATGGTGAGGTTTAAGTGATAGTAAATGCCCAGAACATACTAGAAGCTTAATACAGGTCAGCTTTCCCCCTTCCCCCACTGCATACTTTCTCTCTCATCAGTACTTGCTTGGTACGACATCACATCTTTAAGGAATGTCAATATCTGCCCAAGTCTGTGGTCAGCTCCAACCGCATCATTAAACTTGCTGCTAACTGAGAACCTCCTGGAATGGATGGAGCAACCTCACAACTTTGCAACCAATGGTGAGTAGAGAGCAGCCACCGAACAAGGACAGTGAAGCTGATCTTGGTGGCTCTGCTGTGCCTTCAGATCATCATGGCATGGAGAGGTAAGGGAACATGGGACATGGGCAAAGCTGAAGGCTGTGACATCGTCTCTCCTTGATGTCAACTGCTCTTCCCCACACAACTGCTGAACGGACACTGGGATGGGACAAATTGGAACGGGGGTTCTGATTTGGAGGGGCTGACCATGGAAGCTCACTCCTCCCTCTCTAGCTTGTCAGGATTTCTTTCGTCCAAGTGAAGCCCAGCAGGTGTCATGTTGGAGAAGGAGGGACTCTGGAGGAGTTCGCAAAAGACCACCAGCCACAAGTTTTTGCGGGTAGACATCTGTGACACTCCCCTGAGGAAGTGTGTTTACATGAGAGAATGACAGAAGAGCAGTTATGTGATTATGGGGGTACATTCTGTGAGTAGATTGTTGGGGGTCTGGAGACATCTTGCTCTGTAAGGCCACAAACCAACTTGGGCTCCCTAGAGGCCCAGGGCAAGCTGTGTTTTTCTCCAGTTGGAGAGTTCCTCCCATCTACTTTTGGAGGGAGGAGGAGCATTCGTTCTGTGTTCCACGATCGAGGGTGTCTTTCAGATAGTGGGGCTCAGTGTGAATCCTGAGTCACACTGATGGGTGGGCTGGTGCTATGGGAGAGACCCCTACGTGGACTCCAGGGATCTGTGTTCGAACTTCTCTAAACGGCTGTGTGCTCGTGGGCAAGTTGTTTAACTTCTCATGCTCTCCTTTCCCTTATCTGGAGACCAGAGGGTTGGACGAGATGGTCCCTAAGGTCCCCGTCCAGCTTGGCAGTGGAGATTTCCGCATGACATTTCATGGCAAATGCAGGTCAGGGCGGGTGAATGGGGCGGGGACTGTGCTTGAGAAACACAGCGTTGTTTTTGTTTTAAATTCCAGACACTAGGTTAAGATGGCAAAGACCTTGACCCAGCATTCCTTTTTTACTTTTTTTTTTTTTTAACATATTTCTGCCATTCCCTTCTCTGAGCCTCAGTTCACTCACCTGCAAAACTGGAGTAATTATACCCCCTGCATGAGGCTGCCAGGACATAATGTATTTAAAGTGTCTTACACATAGAAGGCACTTAAAAAAATGGTTGATATTATTATCCTTTTATTATTAGTGTTATTATTAGCTCTTGGGCTGGGATTCCTCCAGGGAGTCCTAATGCATGATCAAGAGAGTGGAGCCCTGGGCCAGCCCTGGTGTTATTTCTCTGTTCCTGGGCCCTAGCTGGTTTCCTGATTTGGTGTTGGGGAGACCCAAAGCCTACTGGGCCAAGCCTATATCTTTTGGTCCACTATGGACTCCCCCAACATCTCCTCCCAGCAGGTGTATTAAAACAGAAATTAATCTTATGGTCTCCCTTGCAGACATTTGCCCCTTTACAGCAAAGACAGCTTTGTATTGACCTTGAATGGTATTCTTTGAAACGTTGGCAAGATGCTACCGTTTGAACAGTACCTTACAACGTCTGTATGTTCCCTTTCCAGGGGCAGAAATCAGCATTACACTGGGTTCTCTCAGCTGGAGAGTGAGCAAGCATTTTATTTTTTTTAAATATTTATTTTTGGGGGACAGAGTGCAAGCAGGGGAGGGGCAGAGAGAGAGGGAGACGCAGAATCTGAAGCAGGCTCCGAGCTGTCAGCACAAGAGCCGGACGTGGGGCCCGAACCCACAAAGTGCGAGATCATGACCTGGGCCGAAGTCGGACGTTTAACCAACTGAGCCACCCAGGCTCCCCAAGTGAGCACCTTATAACTCCTTTGGTAAAATGCTTTGGATGGTGGTCCACACACCCGCAGAAAAACAAGCCCCACGTCAGGCAAACCAGTGGACGTGGCTTGATGTTCGCTGGCTGCCCCTTGGGCAGAGGGCTACCCTGCTCCTTTGTCAGAAGCACAGCCCGTGAAAGAATGCCTTTCTCTAAAAATAGGGCAGTTTCCGGACGCATGTCTGCACCAGCACATTAGTCTTCCCGGCAGCCTCGGGACAGGCCAGCTGATAAAACTCTCTCCTCCTGGTGCCCCAATTACTCACAGCTGTTTTCCAGACCAAAGGGCCCAGGGGATGCTGGCCTCAGGCCACATGTCAGGTGCCTCTTGTCAAACACCCGGGCAACATCAGCCTGGAAGCCTGGCCGGCCCTCTAGAAAGGATTAGGAAAGCTTGGCGTCCTGAGCTGTGAGTACATTCCAAACCCCGCCAATCTCTTTGTTTCCCTTCACGTGTACCTGTTTTTTCTTTTGTCCTTCTATCCAAAGTTGGACTTTTCTTTCTGCTAGAAGCTGGAGGTTAGTATAGTCTAGTGGTTAAAGAGATGTGCTCTAGAGCCCCACTTCCTGGGTTTGAAGCTTGTTTTTTGTGTTTTTGGTTTTGTTTGTTTTTTTTTAATTAGTAAACTTAATTTTTTAGAGTTTTGTGGTCACAGAAAAATTGAACAGAAGGTACAGAGAGTTCCTATATACCCCCTTCCCCACGCGTGAACATGCCGCATCCCCTATGGACATCCCCCACGCGGCGGTCGGTACATTTGTTAAAATCAATGAGCTCACACTGACGTGTCGTTAGTGCCCAAAGTTCAGAGTCTAACTGGGATTTGCTCTGGGGGTGGTACTTTCTATGGGTTTGGGTCGATGTGCGGTGATGCATCCACTATTGTAGTTTCATACAGAGTAGATTCACTGCCCTAAAAATCCTCTGTGCTCTGCCTACACATCTCTCCCTCTCCCTTAACAGGCAACCACTAATCTTTTCGCCGTCTCCATAGTTTCACCCTATCCAGAATGTCAAATGGTTGGAATCATACCGTATGTAGTCTGTTCAATTGGCTTCTTTCACTTAGTAATATGCCTTTAAATGTCCTCTATGCCTTTCCATGGCTCGATTGCTTATTCCTCGTTAGCGCCAACTAACATTCCAGTGTCTGGATGTATCATAGTTTATCCCTCCGCTGATTAAAGGACATCTTGGTTACTTCCAGTTTTTGTTTTTGTTTTTTGGCAATTTTGAATAGAGTTTTCAGCTTCTCTGGGTAAATGCCGAGGAGCACGATCGCTGGATCTTATGGGAAGAGAATGCTTAGTTTTGTCAAAACCTGTCAAACTGTTTTCCAAAGTGGCTGTACCATTTTGTATTCTTACCCGCGATGAAGGAGAGTTCCTGTTGCTCCACATCCTTGCCAGCATTTGGTATTGTCAGTGTTCTACATTTTTGAAGCTTTTGATGACCTGAGGCAAGTTACTAGACCTCTCCACCTTGGTTTCCTAGTTTGCAAAACCTGGAAAACAGGGGCACCTTTATTATTGGGTTGTCATGAGAATGCAGTAAAACCACCCATATAATGCATGTAGGACAGGGCTGGCGTGTGTGAACTCTCAATAAATACAAGCTATATGATGTTTGGATTAGGTCGCATTTCTGTTCTCAAAAACACCTGAGATTCTTGGGCACAAAGTGATGTTTATGTTGGGGGTGGATTCCATGATTTATTTCATTATTTATTTAATGTTTATTTTTTAGTTTTATTTTTGAGAGAGAGAGAGAGAGAGAGAGAGAGAGAGAGAGAGAGAGAGAGAGGGAGTGTGTGTGTGCAAGCGGGGGAGAGGCAGAGAGAGAGACAGGGAGACTGAGGATCCAAAGCAGGCTCCGTACTAACAGCAAAGAACCCAGTGCAGGGCTCAAACTCACAAACTGTGAGATGGTGACCTGAGCCAAAGTCAGACACTTAACTGACCGAGCCACCTAGGTGCGCCTATTTATTATTTTTTTAAGTTTTTATTTATTTATTTTGAGAGAGAGAGAGAAGGGGAGGAGCAGAGAGGCAGAGAGAGAGAAACCTAAACAGGCTCCCACACGGTTGGTGCAGAGCCCAATGCAGGGCTTGAACTCATGAACAGCAAGATCATGACCTGAGCTGGAACCAAGAGTCGGACACTGAATGGACTGAGCGTCCATTTTTTAATAGAGTTGGCCCCATGCTCTTTCCCATGCTGAGGACTTCATATACTCTCTCATTTGATTACTACTGTGCTACAGAGTAGATACCAGCATCGTTCTCCATTTTCAGATGAGCAAGTTACAGCCTAGAGAGGTTGAACTGACTCAGTTAAAGTCACCCAGCTAAGAAGTAGAGTTGGGTGGGGCTCGAACATGCATTCGGGTGACACCAGTATCCAACACTTGCGACACTGCCTTCCTCCCAACCTGGTCTCCCTGCCAACCTGCATCTTTGGCTTGGAAATTTAGACTTACAGGGTTATAGTCTTTCCAGACCATTCTCTGGTTAAGCAAGAAGTTAGGCTCACAAGTTAAACATTAATTGCACCCCAATCTTGACACATCAAAATGATTATGTTGAAGTTCATGTCAACTGTTCTGTTCTTCTGGGGGCTCAGCCAGTGTCTAGTGTTTGCACGGGCTGCTGCCTGCTTCTCCCATCTCCTCACGCGGCCAGCTCCCTCTCTGCCCTCAGATCTTGGCCGACACGTTATTTCCTGCAGTGAGGTTTCTGGGTTAGGTGCCCCCCCTTTGCTCTCTTAGCACCCTGTCTTTTCCCTATTGTAGCTCTTGTCACCCTGTATTATGCTTCTATGTTTGGCTCCTCTGCTAGGCTGAGCTCCATGAGGGCAGAGACGCTACTTGTCTTGCTCACTGTCATTTGCGCGGCCCTCAGGCCAGCACCTGGCGCCTAATGTGGGATTAACAAGTGTTAGTGGAATTCATGACTGAATGACCATAAGGGCTGGTGCTGGACCGCAGCACTGAGTGTGGTGCTTCTTTTTCAGGCCCAGGCTAGAGGGTCACCGGCACTGACATCCCGCCTCAGGAATTCACCATGGTGTTTGACTTGGGATCATCCCACCTCTGGATCTCTTCTTCCTACTGCAACAGCCAGGCATGCAGTGAGGAATGACAGGGCTAGGGGTGTTTTAACACTCAAGCAGCATCTTAGGCACTAAAGCTCTTCTCCCCAACTCACTCACTCTGCAAGCAGGGCATGAACCCCAAATGGACTTAATCCATTCTCTGGCCCCTTGTATTCTTGGGAGGAGGGTCCCATAATGACCTTCTCAGGGTCTCAACTGGAGGCAAGTTGGTTGGCACATGGTGGTGTGGTCATATTTGTTGTTAAAATGTGAACACGTTGCTATATTGGCTGGTAAAGAACCATTCCCTAGAGTCTGCTGAGGAATCTCCCCAGTGTGCCAGCTTCTCTGGACCCTCTCCTGAGACCCCTTACTTCCCTGAAATCTATAAAATAGGGTGGTGATGTCTGGTGCAACAGAAGGCTTCCAGGACCCTCTTTCAGCTCCATGGCTGACGTCATACTTCTTCAGTCTGAGTTTTTACATAATTTGAGTATTGCCCCTGGTAGAGTCCTTCCTATGTTCTTGGGAAAGGGTCCAGGGAAGAGGGGAGAAAGGCAAGGAGGAGCAGGAAAGGATTCAGGCAGTATGCCTCTCTCCCTGGCATTTGCATGGAACTAAGAGGATGTGGGACTTCGGGCATTCCAGATGAATGATGAGTTGTTCACCCCGTGGTCTCCAGCTACCTGCTGCATAGACAGCCGCTCTACGCATTCCTTCATGAGCCATCTCCCTGGAGAAGGTTTCCGGATCAATAGCCCCCACTTATTGAGCTTTTACTGTGTACTCAGTACTCAGATAAATGTCCATTTACCTCTCCTAACAACTCTGTGAATCTGAAGAGTTACCCTGATTTTCCAGATGAAGAAACAGCTCTGAGACGGTCAGCCATGCTCAGGTCATGGAGCTGGTAAGTGGCGGAGTTGGGAGTCTGCCTCAGATGCCACAGCTCTACAGGGACTACTCTGGAGGGGAGTATCTTAGTTCTAAGGTAGAGGCACAGGAGCTTCTGGAGAGGTAGACACACTTTCCAAAAAACATTATGCTCATGATAAATGGTAGCCATTCTGGTCAGTGAAACAGATTCGCGGAGAGGGCTGCCACATGGCCATGTCCCTATGGCAGCCAGAAGGAAACTTGCCAAGAATCTCAAGTCCTGTAGATGGCTGCCTGGGAGCTTGCCGTGCTCAGAGCTCGGTGCTAACCTCTGCTGGAAGGGAGCCAGGCACAAGTCCCTGAAGTTCACCCTCGACACCTGCCCTGAGGGCAGTGCACTTGGCTGACTGGCCCTGACCTGTCCTGAGGTTCCATGGCCACACTCTGTCTCTATAGTAATGCTGGCTCTCCGGGAAGCGCACTTGGGCAGGCTGGGACATAGAAGTCCTGGCGAGGACCTCTGGGCCAGATTCTTCCTGGAAATTCAAGTAAATACCTGTTGCTTTGACTAGGAAATGTGAAATTTACATCTAAGAACAGAAAATTCTTGGAGAAAAAAAATCTTTAAGAATATTTGTCATTGAAGAATTTATAACTATACCTTGAATACAGTTAGGGGGAAAAAAAGATGGAAAGGAGAAAAAAAAGAGATTGAAAGGAAGCACGTTAAAATGCTATCAGTTGTTTTGACTTGGGGATATTTATTTTTCCTTCCAATTTTTCCAAAATAGTTACTGTGTTTACTTTTACAATGGAAAATATATGTTCTTTAAATTCCCCCCTTTCCTTCTGGGGTGGCTTATGTCTATTTTGAGGCATTTGAAGGAGACAGGAACAGACCAGCCAACTTCCTCTGCCCTTTGTGACTTATTAGAGAAAATCATCTAATTGCTGTGATCAATTTCCTCACTTGTAATGTGGGCAAACAGAGTAGTAGGGCTTGATAAGGTTAGAATGAGCATTTAAGGGGATAATCTGGGTAAATTTTTTTTAAGTTTATTTATTTTGAGAGAGACAGAGGGAGCGTGAGTGGGAGTGGGGGTGGGGGAGGGCAGAGAGAGAGAATCCCAAGCAGGCTCTGCACTGTCAGCGCAGATCCCGAGGTGGGGCTCAAACTCACGAACCCATGAGATCATGACCTGAGCCGAAACCAAGAGTCGGACGTTTAACTGAGCCACCCAGGTGCCCTGGGTAAAATTCTTATTACAAGTCTGGCTCATGGTAAAATGCTCATGACAAGTGGTAGTCATTCTGATCACTAACTGGCTCCTGGTGTTAGTTACTCTCATGAGCATCAGTGTTGTTATGACCACCAGAGGGCACTGCTGGCCTCCAGAGCCCACCCTACCAGGGGACACCAGGACCCCAATATCGTGCACCTGTCCTATGGAGACTGATGTAAGGGGACAGCACGGAAATGCCCCTTCCTTGATTGCTGATCTCTAAGTTCCCGGCCGTGTGCTGAGAAAGAAATTCATTTTAGCGTTGGAAGTGGCTTTCTCTAGCAGTAGTGGAAGCTGCCTGTGCTGCTCCCAGAAATGCACATGTGATTGATTCAGATCTTTCCTGTGACGTTCCCTTGGGCAAGGAGGGCGAGCATTCCCCTTCAGTACTAGAATCTCCCAGGGATAATGGGGATAGAAGGGGAAGGTGGATGAGTCTGGGGGCTCTACTGCTTGGGATGAGTGTGGGGGGCAGAGGAGAGGCTGATGGTCACTGGCCTCAGGAGGCCATGTGGAAAAAGCCATGTTCCTGTGAGTTGGTGACTCCCCTCTCTCTCTCTGGCCCTGTCCTCTCCTCTAATCTCCAGACATGTCTGATATCCGGTTGTCCATTTGACGTGTCTACTTGGATAGGGCTAACTATGCCCCAAATAAAACCGTTCTTCCTGACTATTAACAACCACCACCACCAACTACTACTAGAACAAAACCCAAAATGAGCCTACACTCCCAAAATGTCACTCATTTACTAAGCGAATACTTCTTGAGTGACCACCCAGTGCCAGACAGTGGTCTAATCTCTGGGGAGAAGGGGTACAGCGGTGAACAGAGCAGGCGCGATCCCCCTGTTATGGGGTTATGTGGATAGGGGCCAAATGTCTGCAACAAGGAAGCTGATTGTGCTGCTCCCCTGTGCGTTGGTGGGAAAAACAAAATGCGAAGAAACATGAGGAGTGTTGTGTTTGCTTCTGGGGACACGTGTGAGTAGGGCCATTGTTAAATTATGACACTTCCAGTAGAGAGAGAGAACGTTGGTGAAGGGACCACGAGATGTAAAGAATTATTTGGCAAGATTTGGTCTCAAGAAACGGTGTGTGTGTACGTGTGTGTGTGGGCGCGTGCGTGTGTATGTGTGTTGGGGTTTATGTAGATGCAGCATAATGACATTCTTCAAATGTCTGAGGGTGGTCCTCGGTGTGGAGAAGGATGGACAATCTAGGTATGAACCCAGAGGGAGTATGAGAATGGTTGCCAGGAGGCAGATGTGGAGAAGGCCATCTACTGAGTGATGTCCCAGCATGCCGTGCTCCAGGGGCGAATTGTCTTTCGCTGGAGGAGTTCTGGTGGGAACAATCTTGGCAGTGATACCGTAGAGAGAATTCTGTCACACAATGGGGTAATGAACTAGGTGACACCAAAATTTCCTTCCCACCCCGAGTTTCTAGGAACTGATCAGTGATATGGAGACCCACTGTGAGTACGTTTCTGTAACCAGCCTGGTGACACTGGGGTATCAGCAGCCTCAGACGTCTGTCTCTTCCTTGGTGTTCTGCAGATGAAGAGACTCTCTATTCCATAATGTCCCATCCATTCAAGAAGAGAGGGCCAGCTGGATCTGAGGGGCCCCAAAATACGCCGAACCTCCCTAGCTCTGCTCAGACCGGTGTGTCAGATTTTTTTTACTGGTGCAGTCTTGCCTCCTCTGTTCCCATCCTGATGTACTTCCTCACCCTGACTGACGTCCCCAGGCACTGAGCACATCTGGAGAGGCTTGTTGAGCCACCCCCTTGATCTCAGACAACACTTTATTGCATTGTTTTCCCTCCCGATGAGACCCTTAGTTGCCAATTTCCTAGGTTTTTCTTCAGCAAACGACCCACTTGGAAGAGATTTGAAATGTTAACCAAAGTTTTAAGAAATAAATTATGTGTGGGGCGCCTGGGTGGTTCAGTCAGTTAAGCGTCCGACCTCAGCTCAGGTCACGATCTCGCAGTTCGTGAGTTCCAGCCCCACGTCGGGCTCTGTGCTGACAGCTCAGAGCCTGGAGCCTGCTTCGGATTCTGTGTCTTCCTCTCTCTCTGCCTCTCTCCTGCTCATGCTCTGTCTCTGTCTCTCAATAATGAATAAACATTTAAAAAAAATTAAAAGAAATAAATTATGTGTGACTGGGCTGTCCTTAGTTCCTATCTGGTAATGTCTTTGGGTTACAGGAGGGAGCATTTGGCAGGCCATTCAGAAAAAGGAGGAGGTATGCAGCCTAAGGCACCGGGGTTACTGAGCGGGCCTGGGGGATCATGTAGGATACCCTGCTTCATTTTTGCTTTTTCCCCTTTTCTCTCACACCACCCCATACTTCCTTTATTTTCCCCTTCATCACCTTAGACCTGGGGATCCCTGCCCCTAGGAAGTCTTGTTCCCACCCCAAGCCCTTCCATGCTTTGGAATGCCTTCCTCTGGTTTCTCATGTTTAAGTCCCTCCCTGGTGCTGGGGCTGGGGTGAGGGTGAAGCTGGCCATGCCATCTGAGCAGGGGGTCCTAAGGCTAATGAAGGTGTCCTGTGCCCTGTGGCCAGGCCCTGGTTTCAGGAGGGACCTGCCTGGCCAGTGGATCACTCCTGGGGTGAGTGTAGTTTTGTTTTTCTGCTGTTGCTTCCTCTTTTGGCACAAAATTCAGTGTCTAGAAAGGACATGCCGATTTGGGGTGACTCAAATTGTTTATACAGAGAGGAGCCCTGCACACCCTAGTCATGGCCCTGGTTACTCCCCAGTCCTGTCTTTGTCCCAAACTTCCTCTCCCAGAGGCAATTTCTAGTGTGTCTGCAAATCTCCAGAAGCCCTCAGGGATAAATATCATGATGACCCTTGGTTTGGGTGGATGAAATTGGATGGTCTGACCAGGGACTTCCGGGAAGTTCAACATGCTAAAATGCTACCACCCGGAGGCAGGTTGGGGCAGTGCTGCTTGAGAACCCCCCCCCCCGCCCCCCCGCCACCCTTTGGTCTCCTTGTGGGCCTTTGCCTCTGCAAGTGGAGTTTGCAATATGCTTTTTTCTCAACTCAGTTTTTAAGGCAGGAAGTTTAAGGAATTATCTACAGATCTTTGATTCAGGAGAGGAGTCATTTTTATACTTTTTAGGAAGAAATATTATACAGTCTCAAATCTTATTTTTGTTCTAAAATCAGGCCTTCTTCATCAAATAATAAACTACAGTTAACAATTATGGAGCCATAACTTTGCATCAGGCCTTGTGTGAATTGCTTTATACCCACTATTTCATTTAATTTCTAAAACAGCCCAGTGAGGAAGGTATGGGCATTAATGCCATTTTATCATTGCTGAAATAGAGGCTAAAACGGGTCAGGTAACTTGACTTAGGTCACACAGCTAGGAAGCACTTGAGCCTGAATAGTACCTGGTCCCCCAGCTCTTAATCCCCATATTATTTAATCCTGTGATGATACAATAATGGTAGCAAACATTTACCAAGTGCTTGCTAGATGACAGATGATATACTAGGAGTTGTGTATGTATTAGCTCATGTAATGCTAACAATCCTGGGCATTACGATTATCCCCATTCTATCTCTGAGGAAACCAAATCACAGAAAGGTTAAGTAACTTTGCACAAGCAGTGGTTGATTCAGGATTTGAACCCACACAGTCTGAATCCAGAAGTTCACATTCATACCCTTTATATTCTCTTCTTTTTAAAAAAATTTTATTTTTTAAATTTATTTTTGAGAGAGAGACAGAGACAGAGAGAGAGAGAGAGAGAGACAGAGCACAAGTGTGGCAGGGGCAGGGAGAGAGAGAGGGAGACATAGAATCTGAAGCAGGCTCCAGGCTCTGAGCTGTCAGCACAGAACGCAACATGGGGCTCGAACTCATGAACCCCGAGATCGTGACCTGAGCCGAAGTTGGAGGCTTAACTGACTGACCCACCCAGGCGCCCCTATGTTCTCTTCTTGACAAAAGTTGATGAGGCCACATTTGGAGTTTAGTTTTATGAATGGAACATGAAGTAAAAGCAGGAGCTCACTGTGCCTTCTGTGTCCCTGGTACACTGTGGATTGCAGAAGACTATAGATTTGTCTTGTGCAACCTTCCCCATTGACCAGCGGAAGTGGGAGCTATCTGCTGAAAAACACATCGAAAAAGCTGAAGCCCCATGTGGTGGAGCCTGGGCAGCTGTGAGGCCCACAGGATCCCCATCTGCTCCTTTGGATGCCCCGAAGGCCCTGAGGGACGGGACCGTAACCAGCAGCTTTAAAGTTCTACACGCCGCCACCAGCTCTGGCCAGCTCTGGATCTCAGCAGAAGCGCACTGTGCATTTGGTGGGTGACAAAAGAGTGGGCTTTGCAAAAGGTGTGCAGGGGGGTGGCGTCAACCCTGTTGGCCCCAGGTAACAGAGGTGAGGCAGCTGCTGAGAAGTGCCCTGGTGGCTGGGGGCCTGACCCCAACCCCAAATGCTGGCGGGACAGAGGGAAAGGCTCCTTTCTAATCTGATGTTGGGCTTCCTACTTCTTGTTCTCAGTCTCCACAGGGCTCCCTGCCAAGGGAGGAGTGTCCCTTGAAGTATATTCTGAGGAAAGTGACTCTGGACTTGGTATTAGCTGAACACAAAGCTAGTGCTCATTGGGGAGAGAACTCATAGACATAGGTGCATTCTTGCCTCATTTATTTGGTATTTCTCCTGATGTACAGTTTTTTTTTTATTTTAATGTTTATTTTTGAGAGAGACAGACCACGAGTTGGGGAGGCGCAGAGAGAGAGGGAGACACAGAATCTGAAGTAGGCTTCAGGCTCTGAGCTGTCAGCACAGGGCCTAACGCGGGTCTTGAACTCAGTAACTTCGAGATCAAGACCTGAGCCAAAGTTAAACACTTAACTGACTGAGCCACGCAGGTGTCTCTGTTTTTTGTTTTTTTTGTTTTTTTTTAATATTTTTATTTATTTTTGAGAGAGAGAACAAGTGGGGCAGGGACAGAGAGAGAGGGAGACACAGAATCCAAAGGAGGCTCTAGGCTCTGAGCTGTCAGTGCAGAGCCCAACGCAGGGCTTGAACCCACAAACTGTGAGATCATGATCTGAGCCAAAGTCGGACACTAACTGACTAAGCCACCCAGGTGTCCCCCCCAACTTTTTTTTTTTTTTAAATCAACTTTTGGTCCCTTATGGCTGTTAGAGGTTTTCCCAAGCAGTGAGGAGATTTGATCTTCTTCTCAGCCATCTCTTCCCCACACCAAGAGAATTTACCAACTAGGGCTTAGCTGCCTATTCTTCTACTCACCGACCTGCCATTTTCCTTATAGGGGTGAACCTTTTATCTCCCCTCTCTGTGGAGCTGCCCCCATTATTCCGTGTTCCATGCAGCTTGCTCAGGAGCTGACCTCAGACTGAGGTCAATAGCTGGAAATAGCAGGAGGGCTCCAGGCGGCCTCTGCCCGTGGCAGGAGACAGCCAGCCTGCTGGGGACTACGAACGGCAGCTGTGGCCGCGCAGACCCGCGTGGAGAGGCTAGAGTTTCCCCAGTGGGAACGACACAGAAATGACATGCTGTTCCTGGGTTGTCTGGATGGGACATTCCTGCAAGGCCTGAGCCAACGGGGCCCGGTCAGGCACGGTTGGCTAGTGTCAGAGTCCCTGCGTCTCAAATGATTCGCACGGTCATTGAGCCAGGGAGAATTCTGAGTGTACAGTTCACCCAGAGAAGCAGGTCAGAAAGAGGAACGAATACAGGTTTACGATGTCTGAGTGCTAGCATGGGGCCGGAGTTTATAGCAGTGACGAGAAAGATGACCTGACATCATTGGCTTTGTACCTTCTTATTCTTTCCGTGTTTGCACAGTTTAGGGAACTCACGGTGGTGGAGGTCCCCATGGAGCCGCTGATGCTTTAGTAAAATATTGCCAACTGAAGATACCCACCGGGGCCAAATAGACAACAACTGAGTGAAGCAGGCTCAGTGTAGGGCAATAGGGAGATGTGGAGACTGTGGTAAACTGGAGAATCCTAGATGAGTAAGAGCTATCAGGAAGTCAGATCCAGGCCGCCAGCTTGCCACTGCGGCCCAAAGTTCTACATCTACCTCTGGCTCAGACAATAAAATTGTTGTACATACTTCTACCCTTGCACTCTGTCCCCATTGTGCTTCCGGGATGCCCCAGTGTAAATCCTTGGGTAATGAACATATCACAGCGAGCTTATGCAGAGGTTCGGCCCTAAACTCAGCACCCAATGAGAAAACTGGTGGGGTAGAAATGACCACTGAGAATCTCTTAGGGAGGAACCGCATGGGGCACTTTATTGTATCTTTCTCAGGAAGCCTATGTGCCCAGATGCTGAAAGTCATTAGAAGTTTTTCAGTTGAACAGCAGATGATGTTTGGCTTGTGTTTAGGAGCCAAGCTGTTTAAGGAGTTCTACTGTTGTGCCTTTAAATGCCAGACTCACTCTCCTTGGAACTGAGGCTGGTTGAATGGAATTCTCATCTTCCATCTCCTACTCACGCTGAGGTATATGTTCCCTGGGGGAGGGGGGAAGTGAGGAGGGTCTTTTCTTTTTATTTCAGAGAGAGAGAGAGAGAGAGAGAGAGAGAGAGAGAGAGAAGGAGGGAGGGAGTGGGGGAGAGGGCCAGAGCAGGAGAGAGAGAGAATCTTAAGCAGGCTTCACGATCCGCACAGAGTCTGATGTGGGACTTGATCCCACGACCCTAGGATCATGACCTGAGCCGAAATCAAGAGTCAGAAGCTCAACCGACTGAGCCACCCAGGCGTCCCAGAGGGTCTTTTATTTACACATATACACAAGAGCTTCTCTTTCTTTGGTCAAACTCACATAGTTGAATTCATATATGTCACACACACTGCATATGATTCCATCATTCTCAAGGATACACCTACACAGCTCACCTGTGCGCAAAGGAGAAGAAATTGGTGTCTTGCACAGATCCACAGACTTGTTTCAGGCACCAACACCAGTTTTAACTAATGACAAAGGACAATCTTACACCCAATCTTCTATTAAACTCAGGGGCTTAAATTGTTCCCAGTTGAAGACAGGGATCATGAAGAGAACACGTTTACCTGCAAGAAAGCTGTTTATGGAGAAATAGGCTTTAGGTTTGGGCTATTCCTCAGGGAAATGAAACCTCTGCCTCCTAGTTTATGTGCAGACCTGATTCTGAACCCCAGCTCTGCCAATTATCAGCTCTGTGACATGGGCACACTATTTCACCTTCCCGAACCTCAGTGTCTTTAGGTGTAAAATGGGCATCGTGACACCTCACAGTCTATTAAGAGAATCAGATGGGATCATGTATGTCCAGCACCTCCCATAACACTGAAACATAATAGGTATTCAAGCAACCTTGGCTTCCTGAGAGTCCCCACCAGACTTTGAAAGCGAAATCAACAGAGCTGGTTGAGTAGTTATGGCAATTGACTGCTAATCTGTTGTGTTCTGAATACAGAAATTTCTATCCTATCCTAGTTCATTGTTTTTCAGATGCAGTGTGGAAGAGTAGAATCAGCAATGAGCCCAAGAGACCTGGGTTGAAATCCAAGATTGAAATTTTAACCGTTGGGTAACCTTCAGCAAGTTATTTAACGTCTCTGTCTCCTCCCATGTAATGAATGGGTAACAGTGCTTCCTGAGGATCCGCTGACGTGATAGATGTTAAACACTTGGCGTACCCCAGTACCCGATGGGTGTCCACTCTCTCTTTCCTTGTCCCACCGCCCGTTTTGTTTCTTTCTGCCATTTGTTTCTTTTTGCCACTCTCAATATCCATCATAACTATTTCTTCCTTTCTCCCCCATGTATAGAATCTCCAGAAATGTTATTAGAACCAGCATTTGAATGAGACCTTAAATCACTTCATCTAACCATTAATTTGATTTATTTATTATTATTTTTTTAATGTGTATTTATTTTGAGAGAGAGAGAGAGCACGCACACACACGTGCATGAGCAGGGGAGGGCAGAGAGAGAGGGAGACACAGAATCCTAAGCAGTCTCCAGGTTCTGAGCTGTCAGATGCTTAACTGACTGAGCCCAGGCACCCCTAACCATTAATTTTGGAGCCGAGCAAACCGAAGTCAAGTAATCAAGTTACTTGAACACAGCGAAGAGACCACACAGCTAAGGTTATGGTCACATTTGATGGAGATTTCCAGGTCTCTTAACTTCGGGTCTAGTTTGGATTCTTTTCTTTCCTTTCGCTTTCTCTCAAGGCAGTTCAGATGAGAAGTCCCAAAAGAATTAAGAATTATATGAAGGGATGTTTAATGTCATTAGTAAATCAGATAAATATCATACAGTGATCAATACTGTTTAATTGGCAAGGAAATGTCAATTCAACAGCAAGCAGGGATCACTTCACACTTGTTAGACTGGAAAAATCCAAAACCTAGGTGGTGCCAAGCATGGGGCAGGAAGGTGGTGGTGGAGAAAGTGTGCTGTGGGCGACAAGTCAGCGCTGTGATTCTGGAGCGCGTCTGGCAGTACATAGTCAGGTTAAGTATATCCAAGCTCCGTGACCCAGTGACTCTGCTCCTGGATATAAGATGCTCCATGGGGGCCATAAAGGAAGCGTCTGAAGGAGCTTACTGTGGAGGGGGTGGAGGCGAGAGGGGAACGGATGAATACTATAAAACATCTTAGAACATGTGGGTGTTAGAAGCAACGGATGAGAGGTGTTACACAGGGGAACTTGGAAGGGAGGATCTTAAAAACATTGTACTAAGGTGAGCAAACAGATGAGACCTATAATAAAAAACATTTACATAAGTTGAAAACACTTGCACCCAAATACACATCGTGGAAGAATGTTTACAAACAAAGGGCTTTACATTAAACATGTGAAAATAGTTGCTGAGGGCGTGCCTGCATGGCTCAGTTGGTTGAGTGACTGACTCTTGACTTCAGCTCATGTCATGATTCTACAGTTGGTGAGACTGAGCCCCACACAGGGCTCTGTGGTGACAGCATGGAGCCTGCTCGGGATTCTCTCTCTCCCCGTCTCTCTGCCCCTTCCTGTTGGCACTCTCTCTTTCTCCCTCTAAATAAATAAACTTTAAAAAAAGAATTCTCGAAAAAAATAGTTGGGAGGCGAATAGGATTGGGGATGAAAGGCAACATATAAACATACAAACAAGCCAAGTATTATTCCCCTACAGCCACAGAAGACAGTGACAGATGATGTGGGAGGCACAGGGTCCTAAGTGCCACCACTAAGCTTAGGCTGAATATCTGACACTCAGGAGTTGCCTAATGTCTCATGAATGACTATGAATAAAAGTCCAAGTGGTGACCTCATCCAGGACTTTACCAATTCCCGGATGTTATTCTCCTGGAGGTGCTGGGAAATCCATGAGGTTGTGTGGTCTGTGGGAAGGAGGTAGACATCCTACTCACTATAACAACTTTCTTCTAAAGTGTCCCTTCTCTACAAAATAAAATGCCAAGTTATTTCTCTAGAAGATATGGTTTATTTGTTTGGTCCTAAGTGAGACATATATAAAGGCTGAAGCTGGAGCAGATCTCTCTCCATTACCTAGCAGTTTACTGGCACGGGTTCCTGTGTGATATTTGGTAGAATATATTACTGTCACCCTTTCTGTGAGCCACACTGTCAGGCTAGCTGTGGCATTTAGCTACTCTTACTGGTAGGAGCCTTCTAAGGAATTCTCTAAGGGCGGACCTCAGGGTTTGCAAGCAGTATTTCGGGAGTTGACATATCAGATCCTTCTGCATCAAGGAGAAGGGGTGAAGCTTGTGCACAGAATAGGAATTTAGCCAGTGGCTGGGTTCATCTGATCTCTTCTAGTTCTATTTCTTCTTCGTCTCTCTTCATTAATCTCCTTGGTGTTTGTTTCGTTTTAATCTTCCTATTGGCCTAAATCAGGGTTCCTAACCTAAGTATTTGGGGCCCGATAGTTGTCATGGAGGGCCATCCTGTGCTCTGTAGGATGTTTAGAAACATCCCTGGCCTCTGCCCACTAGATGCCAGTAGCGCCCCCTCCCCCCCCCCCCCCCCCCCCACTGTGACAACCCAAAACATCTCAAGACATTGCCAAATATCTCCTGGGTGCAAAATCACCTCTGGTTGAGAAGCACTAGCCTGGACAAAGAACCCGGGGGACACATCAGCATTTCTGTATCAAATGTATTTTAGAAAGGTTCTTATTTGTTTCAGGATACATGATGTAGCCTTCCCTTGGCTGACTCTGTTAGGTAAATGTTTAAAACCAGAAGCTCTGAGAAGATGGTTCCAGGTAGCCATCTGGCCAAATCTGCCTGTGGCAAAAAGATCTGGGTTTACTTCCTTAATCCAGAAACAAAACAAAACAACACAAAAACAGAATCCCTGGTCTGATCTACTTGAGTAATTAGGGAAAATGTGGTTCTTGTGCCCCTACTTTCCAGGGTCATTGTTCCTGTCATCTGTTTGCCTTGGCCAGGGATGATGGCCACGCTCGGCAGAGGTGCAAAGGGAGGCTGGAAAGAGGTAAATGTTGGGATCACGTCTCTCAAGCTGTGCCAGGGTTGGGATCCTTCTCCTGGGTTTTCCATGATTTGCAATAAGAGAACAAGGCTGGCATTCTTGAATTGATTCTTTTGACTCAGTGGCCATTTCAGTGGTGAAGACTGTCCTAAAAATTAGGGTTCATAGAACTAAGAAAAACAGAACACACATGAAAGGATTGAGGATCTCCGTGAGATGGTCAGATAAGAGGAAACGAGGAAAATCCTTGGTTATTACTGTTAATACCACACCACTTTAGAAAATGTTTATTGTGGATCGTGTAAATGATGATTGTGATGAGGGAAGGGCAGGTGGAATCAGATTCGAATTTGGCTCTTGCTTAGGAGTACAGTTGTCATTCTTATTCTAAAATTAACTGATATAAGACCAGGTTTAGGGAGGTTAGATGCCGTAAGATGGTCCTCTGACTTCAAACCAGGGGTGCTAAATCCCCTAGGATTATAGTGGAAAGAACAGAAGCAATTAATTGTTCTCTAGTTCCACATTTTGTGGGAAAGAACTTTTTTTTAATGTTTATTTATTTTTGAGAGACAAGGAGAGAGACAGAGTGTAAATGGGGAGGGGCAGAGAGAGGGAGACACAGAATCTGAAGAAGGCTTCAGGCTCTGAGCTGTCAGCACAGACCCCGACACAGGGCTCGAACCCACAAGCTGTAAGATCACGACCTGAGCCAAAGTCAGACGCTTAACTGAGCCACCCAGGCGCCCATCTAGTTCCACGTTTTGATTGAGGGGATTGGTACACACACTGGGGAGGGAGAGGCACTTGTTGCCATGGTGGTGAGGCCTGGGGATGTAGGGTCAGGAGTGAAGGAATGACAGGAAACACTGGTGAGAAGGAAGATGTGGGAGATGCTGGGAAGCATATGAAAGAAAAAAAAAATGAAGCCAAAAGAGAAATGATAAGCTTTCTTGAATGAAAGAGATTAGAATCCTTTTGAATGAAGGGATCTTGACAAGTGAATGGCTAAAGTGGAAAGGAACAAGTCCTTTCTTCTGCAGAATGGTGGGGGGCATCGAGTCCAGCCGTGCCCATCAACCAGACATCGCTGCCTGGGCTCCCAGCCTTTTCTCTTAACCCTCCTCAGTCCCTCACAAGGGCCAGTGAGATGATGCAGATTCCCAGCTGAGACTATGCGATTCAGAGGGATGGAGCTCGTTCAAGTTCATAAAGCTACACAGGCAGAAGTCACACGCCAGTTTGGTATTCCTCATTCCGTTACACCACATGGCTGCTGGGGCTCGGCGGGTTCTCAGAGAGTAGACGTTATGATACGAAGATTTTGGAAAAATGATTGAGCACGGAATCAGTTTCTCTGAAGAAGGAAGAAGCTAGAGGGGGAACACACTGAAAAAGATGATGTATGAGTCTTCAAATGAATGGTAAATTTTACATTTCTCCATTCCACTTAAAAGGTGCTTTCTCCATGGCTAAAAGTGACCGCCTGGAGTGGTAGAGGCCGTGAGCCATGAAGTACACAGGACGATTCAAGAGGGGAGAGAACAGCTCTCCTTGTTTCGTGGAGGGCCAATCATCCCTAAATTCTTGGACGACAGAGAAAAAGCTCATGGGCCTTTACCTTCACTGTCCTGTGGGCAGGCATCAGGGCACAGCTATGTCCAGAGGGCAGAGAGAGAAGGCAGCAGATGGGGTTTGGCCTCACTCTACTCTCTGGCTGGGGGATTACATCTAATGCACGAGCCTGTTCTTGGAAGGGACAAACCAAAAAGACTAAGCCGCCAGGCCATGTGACCATTCATGCAGGGGTAGAAGTTTCCAGAGCTCAGGAGAAAAGGGGCTAAGCAGGCAATGAAATCAGGCCCCAGAGAAGAAATAATTTTGTTTTTGCAATGTTGGTCTGTCTTGGGTAAAAACTCATTTTAGAATGAATAGAGGATTTCTTCATCTGATCTGGGCAGTTGCTGGCTCGAATCTGTAGCTGAATTCAACTACACGGGCTCATTGAGTGAGTCATTATTCAGTTTCCAGTGCCAGGAAGAAATGGAAGGCCACCTCAGAGTCTGATGAAATATTGAGGAGATTCAATAATTCTCTGGACAAAGGTGCATAAGGGATGGATGGAAGCAGAGACGAACGAACACTCTTCTAGTCCTCCATGAAACCTATGATTCTGTTTGTGTATAATTTATCACCTTGGATTTATGAACAAAAATTGATTATATTTCAAAAGCAGCGAAGTGGAAATTTATTTGAATTTGAGCAATAGCTAAAGCCAAAGAGAAGAGAATAGAGGGACTTAAGTTGCAACAGCCAAGAAAATAGCATTAAGAGGCTGGGGGAGGGTTAGGGTTCCTGCCTCTCAGTGGTGTTATGTCGGGGCTTGATGCTCTAGTCCATACTTAACGCTTTGGGAATGTTGGTCCCTTCCTAGGTACTAATGCTCTCAAGCAACATAGAGAAGCATCAATGTATAGTGTTTCTTTCAATATTATTTCCTTTTAGTCTTTTGAGAAAAACCAGTTAATGTAAATGTCACTACTGTCATGCAGCTGGGGTGGCCCAGTTGGATGCAACGTCTTGCAAAAATGTGCTAATGATAACACTGCATGTTGGAAAGAGTGGGGAGGGGTAAGGAGGGGTTCTGCCAACTTTCCTCTGTCAGAAAAATGGAGAGGATCATGGCTGGGAAGAGGGATGACACCCTCCTGTGTGCATGCAAAAAAGACCAGGTAGACTCAAGCAGGGAGGACCCGGAGGGGTTGCCAAGGCTGGAGAAGCTCAGGTATGGCTTACGTGGGGCATCCTCCGGAATTCTGGGCAAACTGCTGGTAGATCCAGCACCTTACGCATGGCACAGCACAGTGAGGGAGCACCCAGGGTAAGAGTGTAGGCTCTTGAGTCAAATAAACTTGGGTTTGAATCCAAGCTCTGTCACTTTCTGGCCATGTGATTTTAGTCACGCTACTTTACTTTGCCAAAGGCTCTGTTTTCTTCGTCTTTACAATGGAGAGAACGTGGCATGCCTGGGTGGCTCAGTTGGTTAAGCCTCTGACTCTTGGTTTTGGCTCAGGTCATTTCATGGTTCGTGAGTTCAAGCCCCACATCGGGCTCCATGCTGACGGTGCAGAACTTGCTTGGGATTTTCTCTCTCCTTCTCTGCCCCTCCCCTGCTTGCTCACTCTCTCTCTCTCAAAATCAATCAATAAATAAATTTTAAAAATAAACTAGAATAAGATGGTGAGAATAGTATATTGACCCATAGGATTCCTGTGAGGATTAGTGAGATTCTCTGTGAACTTTACGCACTGCTGCCTGGACTTGAGCACTTGATAAAGGGTAGCAACTAGGGTTACTTTATTTCGTAAGTCATATGTAGTTGAGCCTCATCATTCAACAGAAATAGTGACAGCAGTACTCCTAAGACATGGCCTTCCAGACAAAGTTGGAGGCCCCAGCCAATTGCAACCCCCACAACCCTTTGGAGGGAGGTGGTCAACATCCCATCCCCATTGTGCAGTCCTGGACCCCCTTAACCTCCCAGCTCCGAGATCCTACCTCATGCCAAACAACCTGGAAGACATGGTAACTGGACCCAGATTGGGACATGATTGGGATTTTTGCTTTAAGAGTTCAAGTTAAACACACTCAAGCCTTGTTATTCTTTGGTTCCATATCATTTGGTTATTCAGTTTCCTTGTCCTTCCAATTTTTCTCCATTGTTCAAGACCAAAGAGTGGATATGGAAAGAACAGCAATGGCGGCCGAGGGTGTGGTGGGGTGCCATCAGCTCCCACACCCCTTCCACTAGGAGGCTGGCATGTGTCAGACATCTTTGATCGCCCCGTAGGAGGCATTGCCAACACCTCATGGTTTGAAAACTGTGGCAAGAAGTAAGCAGCAGAGATAGCAAGAGAAAATATTACCACTTGAAAGGAGGGATGGAGTAGAAGGGAAGGATGAAGGGATGAGAGAATTAAAAGAAAACAGAGAAAAGGAAATTGAAGGGAGATGGAAGTTGTGATGCTGATAGAGCTTACGAATCAAGAAGTGATAATAGTTCTAGAAAGGAGTGAGACAGAAAGCCTCAAAGAGTTGGAATTAGGAAGGGGCTTTTGAGGCATTGTGTGACCCAGCTCCCTCTGTTTATAATTGAAGCGCAGAAGAAAAGAAAAAGGAGGGGAGGAGAGACTCCTTTGTCTCCCTATAGGCACAATCAGGGGACTGGACTATCTATCTACAAAGCTAGCAATCTATGAATTATAAGTCATATATATATATATATATATATATATATATATATATATATATTTTAAGATTCCTTATTTGGTTAAGATATGTCACTGTGGTCTGTGTAACTTTTATGAAAGTCACCTTGTAATGGATGATGTGAATGTGTTTGATTTTCTCAGTTCTCAGACACTCAGGATCATAATGCCCTTCAGTTTAAAAAGTAGCTTATACAGTGTGATGGCTTTTTAAAAAGTTGACCAGTCCTTAGGTATGTTCTGGAACTAATGCTGAACTTCTGGGAAAGTAAGAATCTAGGCTAGAACCAGGTCCTAGACCTTTCTGGTATTCCGTTGGGTGATGCCTCAGCTTTCTCATTATTAAAATCTACGATGTCTGTTTCCTTGGTGTCCAGGTTTTCCAGTAAGTATAACACATCAGGAGAGGCTCGCGAGCCAGCCACAATGTTGATTCCACTGGTCTCTGAGGATGTTTTTGTGTCAAGTGAAAGAACGGGCTCAGAACTGATGGGATCTGGACTTAAGCCTGTCAGGGAGGCATGGCTGGACGCCAGGAAACCGGGGAGGCTCCACCGTTTGAGGAACTTGTCATTATCATTAGGGTCTTCCCCAGAGGCTAACGTGAGGATGTTTCTCTCATCTTTGGCTGAACTTGTCTGAGGACTGGGGTCCGTAGGAGGTGTCCCTTTCTCTGAGGGGAATGCAATCAATCCCACAGGCACCTCCTGCTGTCCAGTCCTGCTTGGCTCAACCCCGGTAAACTCTGCGCTCTGGATGGAGGCAGTGGAGTCACGTGATGTGGGCACTGGTGCCTCGGTCACTGTGATCAGTACCTCCGGGACCTGTGGCATTTTGGTGGGGGAGACCCTCACGCTCGACTGTGGAGTCAGGCTCTGCAAAGTGCTTGTCTGGCTGGTCTCCCTGATCGTGGACAGCTCCCCCAGGCTGGAGTACGCCTTGGGGTTCCCCTCTGGGGAGCAGGGTTGCCTTTGGGCAGGTGAGGCACGGTGGGGGCTTCTCGAGGGCACATCCAGCAGATCTCTGGCTGGGCTGACCTCGCCACTTGGGGGGAAGAACATGGAGCTGTCGCTGGCCTGCCTGCCATAGCTTCTCCTCCTGGGGCTGGCGGGGTGTTCGTGGGCACTCAGGAACCTCTTGACTCTTCTAATCATGGAATGGCGCTGGCCGTGCTTCTCGAAACTCCACAGCCACTCCTCACCAGGGAGATCCGACCCGGACAGTCTGAAACACACAATGGCAAAATGCAGGCAGAGCAGTTTCAGGGCCCCAGCTCTGTGGGCAGAGTCTCTGAGATCAGGACTGAGTTTTGTATTTTCACATTACAGATTTTGAAATGGGGGAGACTTTAACTTGAGATTGTCTGGCAGAGATTCTCCAACCTTTTGGTCACAGGACCTTTTTAAACTCTTACAAATGATTGAGTACCCCGAAAAGATTTGTTTATGTGGGTTACAGCTATTGCTACTTACTGTGTCAGAAATAACAGAGGAATATAAAAAGATTGCACACATAAGAATGTACAAGCACTCATACCATGAAATGTTAAGTGATGACATCATCACATAGCATGTAGCTTCTGGAAAATTCCACTTTTCCAGAAAGTCAGGGAAGAATGAGAATGAAAAGGTGAATAACATTTTAGTGTTGTTACAAAAATAATTTTGACCTTAAGGACTTGGGTCTTGGGGTGTTGGTTTTTGGGGATTCCCAGAGTTCCCCACACCACACTTTGAAAATCACTCATCTACAGACGTGGACCTTAAAAAGAAGATATAGTGTGTATTCTTTCTCCTTTATTGCAGGTGAACCAAGGTCATGAACTAAGGATCTGTAAACCCCCCCCCCCCAATAATGCATCATAGCCAAATTCAAGACAATGCAAAAACAGCTCACATTTACATTTATTTAAGGACCTCCCATGCCTTAATGCAGTTAATTATTGTATTCATTGTGTGAGTTGGTACTATTATTATTCAGATTTTACAGATGGGGAAACTGGGGCCCAGAGAGATTGCTAAAGATAGTGTAGCCATTGAGGGCCAAACCCAGAAATCTGACTCCAAAGCCTTTGTTCTTAGTCCCTTTTATATAAAGTTTGCTACCTGGATGTCAAGTGGTGAGGTAGAGCCTGGGGGGGGGGGGGTGAGGGGAGGGGAGGGTGCAGAATAATGAGTAAAACACAATCCTTGCCCACAGGTAATTTGTTAACATCCCTGGTCCACTCATCTAGGGTTACAGAAGGAGAAATGGGACCACACATCCATCAAGGAGGGCGGTGTGTGGTCTCTCGACGTAGCTGGGCTCCCCTGTGATGAAGTTTGATAGATTTGGTAATGTTGAACTTTCAACATTTGAGACATAAAACGAATAACCCTAGCCTTTTGAACCTTCTCCTTCAAGGCTGAAATAAAATGGATAATTGGGATAACAGCGAGGGCTATGGGGTCGCAAGGCCTGCTCCCGCCTCACATTACATGGTTGTCTCATGTGTCGGTGGATTTGTGGTCTTAATGGGGTTCAAAGAGGAGCTACTTAAAGCCTTGCCTTTAAACCGCAAATGCTCACACCAGCTCCGGGAGCAACAGTGCTTGGTCCGCCCTGGTTCCAATGTTCCTATCGACAGCCCTGGTGACAAGATGCCTTCACAATGCCAGGTGCGCTTTGTGTGACACAGAGGGGAGTGTCGGGGCAGCAGGATGTTGGTGTAACCTGAAAGGGTAAAGTGAGCAGCAAAGAGAACATCATTCCTCCGTGTTTATGAATAAAAGATGGCTGATCGAGATGATTAACTGGCTAAGTGTCCCGGGATGGCGTCCGATTACAACCTTGTGCTGGTATTCTAAAGCCCCAGCAGTGCCCTTGGCTACCAGATAGCCTCTGGCCCACCTCGGCAGTGCATGGCTCCGATTCGGTTACGCCAACTTGAGAAATGCAGACTCATGTCTCAGCGGCCCCGGTGACCCAGCTCGCCGAGTTTCATTAGGTCAGATCTCCAGTCACACCAGAGGAGCGACAAGCGCAGTTGTTCACTAAGATCGCCACGCTGGATGCGCCCTGGGAATCCAAAGTAGGGCTGCCAATCTCTCTTTATAGGGCGAGCCTCTGTCCTCCATTTGAGATCTTGACTTTTTATTTGGGATTTCTCTTCCTCAACTACTTCTAAATCACACTGCCTTGTAAGAATGATAAAATCTCCCAGGGGCACCTGGGTGGCTCTCAGTCAGTTAAGCGTCTGACTTCCGCTCAGGTTCTGTATGATCTCATGGGTTGCGAGTTAGAGCCCGGGTCAGGCTCTGTGTTGACAGCTCGGACCCTGGAGCCTGCTTCAGATTCTGTGACTCTGCCTCTCTCCCGCTTACACTCTGTCTCTCTCTTCCTCAAAAATAAATGTTTAAAAAAAAAAATCTTCTAGGAAACATGTTTATACTATCATTACTTCAAAACTTTGTAAATCCTAAGGACAAAATTTTCTAACTATGCTGATGATGGACATGTATATTCAATGGGGGCAAGAAGATTAAGGCCCTGCATCACAAATTAGAGAGAAACAGACCAGTTACAAAGAGCAAACTGCAAAAAGGCCAGGGCTCTTGCTAATGTTCTACTGGTTCACCAACTGACACCGGGCAGGGCTGCCAGTGACACCCTATTGTACCTTCCTGCCTCATGAGACTGTGTCGTGGACGCATGAGAATTATCCACTTACCCAACTAAATTTATTGAGCATCTACTAAGAGTAAACCTGTTGCATCAAGAACTGTATAACACAGTTTAAAAGGAGGGAGAAGGCACATATATAATTAGCTAAATTGGGACAAAGTAAGTTTTTGAGCTGACTTTTTGATATCGAGAAGGAATCAAATGGGCAGAGAAGGGGCAGAGCATGCCAATGGAAGAAGTGACTTGAACAAGTAAGTAGGGGGAACTTTAGGGTGTTTGTGTGTGAAGATGGGAAAAACTTGAGTTGTACAAGCACAGAATAATGTCAGGCATAAAGCTGAAAAGGTAGCCTTGGATTGTGTTAGAGTCTTATGTACCAGGTAGAGGGATTTGGACTTTATCCCAAAGGCAGGGGGCAACTATGGGCTGCCTTTGTGAACGAAGGGCATAGGTAGACTTGTGCTATTTTGTGGTAGTTCTGGAAGAACTACGTGGACAGCAACATTGATGAATGTTGTCGTCCAGAAATGCTTTGGGTAAGAAACATGACATGGGAACTTTCTACGCTATTAGTCAGAAAGACCTATTGGTGGGTCTTTGGAGGAACACTTGGTGGCCTGTGCTCTGGGGGGGAGGGGCAGTTTTATGGAGGTCATGCTGAAGTGGTGAAGGAAGCCTTTTGGGTGTTTATGTTGTCAAAGAGCAGTCGTGAAGCTCCCCGCCCCCACATGATGAACCCAATGACCTTTCTTCCAAATGTGTCCGTGAGGGAATGTTTCACTGCCAGCACACAATCCCTATCTCCTTTCTCTGAAAGTCACGGTTCCCAGTAGGACATCAGAAACCGTGGTTTAAGAACAAAATGGTTTAAAGCTTAGAGCACACAGAACAGACTACATTGAAAGATGCTCCATTTCCCAAGTTGGGCGACTTGGATGTACCTTTTAGGTCCTTTCAGACTTTCTTCTCCTCCTTATTTGGTTTTTAAAGTGTACTTTTAGTACAAGGTTAGTACAATCCTGGGGCCCAAATATCACACCACTTAAAACACTCCAAAACAACTATAGCGGAAACATTATATGGTAGAATATAAGCGTGCTCATTATATTGCTATACATTAGAGAAGGTCAGCTGAAAAAGGTTCTGGAATTCGCTTGGACTTAGATAGGCAAGTAATTAGAGCTAGGAGGACATTCATGGAAAGTGCCATGCAGCCATTATTGTCCAGAAGATGGAATTTGAGAATTGCCTCTGTGGTGAGGAAAATGATTTATTCGGGAGCTCGCAGAGCCAGGATTTCTGCTGCCTGGGCTGATTCTAACTAGCTGTGTGACCTTAGGAGAGCCACTTAACCTTTCTGTGACTCAGCATCATACTTGAAAACTAGTGACAACAATACTTCCTCTACCTGCCTTAGAGGCTGTGGGGGAGTTCAAAAGAGTAATAGATGTGGAAAAGCTTTGAAGAGTAGGCAATACGAAAAGGACTCTGTCAATGACTGGCAGACTTTCAGAGGTGATTTCCAAGTCATTGTTGACTTCTCGCACCTGCTTGGAGGAAATGATAGCGTCTGCCTGAAAGTTAATCCCTTTTCTCCTCCGAGAGTGTATTTTTAAAATGTCACTACCCGGGGGCACTTGGGTGGCTCAGTTGGTTAAGTGATTCTTGATTTCGGTTCAGGTCTCGTGGTTTCGTGAGTTCGAGCCCCTTGTCGGGCTCTGCGTTGACATCACAGAGTCTGCTTGGGATTATCTGCACCTCCCCAGCTTGCACTCTCTCTGTCTCTCTCAAAATATACTTAAAAAAGTGTCACTACACCTTGGTGCTGCCATCTGACAATGAACACCTTAGAAGGGATGACTCTCACAGTCACTTAATGGTTAGACCAGGGCACTGAGTGAATGGAGAGGAAGCATAAGGACAGGAGAAAGCTGATTATTTGGGAGAAGGAAGATGGGGCCGATCAGGTGGCTTTCTTGCAGACATTGCCAAATCCTGCAGTTAACATTTATTGCACAATGTAAATCCTCCATACGGAAGAGATGAGAATGAGGAAGGTTGTGCTATGTGTTGGGCATTATTTTGAAAGGGTGGAGAAGGGTAGGTGTGGGAGAGAGAACAGGTTATGTTAAGCCAGGCGGGCTAGTTGGTTGTAGCTGAGTCTAGGAGGGAGAGCAGGCGTCATCCTCCAGGTCGCACTGGCGTCAGGATTGGGATATGTTATTTCAATCGCAACTGTTATAAAAGACCAACAACCCGCACTTTCAAAATATCTACTGGGCACCCAGTGAACCATCAGCCCCACAGTCTCCCTTGCCAGTGACAGATTTCTGAGGGCACAGGCAGCAGTGATTTCAGGGCTTTTGAAAAGACCCTTGGGCTGCTCAGGGCACAGAAGAACACTTGTCACCTCCTGTTGCCATAATAAGAGGGGACAGGACTGCTGGAGACGGCAGTGACTTTCAGAATTCATGGCGTGTGTCTCACATGGAAAGACCAAAACAGCCCCATTAACTTGAGAGATCTGATGCATTTTTTTTTTCCCCCGAAGCAAGCTTTTCACAAAGCTTTCTCATGTGTGTGATCAGGTAAATAAATACAGAGCTTCACAAGATTAAAGGATAAAACTGGATAATGCTTGCCTTTCTTTCTCTGGGCCACCTTTTTTTTTTAACCTCCTCCCCCCAGGTTTATTGATATATAACTGACATATAACATTCTTTAAGTTTAATGTGTACAGTGTGATGGTTTGACATATGTGTATATTATAGGATGTTTACCTCAGTAAGGTCAGTCAACATCTTCACCTCACACAGTGGCCATTTTGTTTGCTGTTGTGCCAACGTTTAAAGTGCTATTTTGAGGGGCATCTGCGTGGTTCAGTCTGACAGTGTCTGACTTTGGCTCAGGTCATGATCTCACAGTTCATGAGTTCGAGTTCCACATTGGGCTCTGTGCTGACAGCTGGGAGCCTGAAGCCTGCTTTGGATTCTGTGTCTCCCTCTCTCTCTGCCCCTCCCCTGCTCATGCTCTGTCTCTGTCTCTCTCTCTCTCAAAAATAAATAAAAATTTTTAAAAAGTGGTATTTTGACACTTTAAATTCAATTAATTTAGGCCATTTTAACAAAATTGAAATGAGGAATTTAGGAAATTGATATTTAATATGATGAATTCTACTTCTCAGGTCAGATTTATTATTTTCAAATTGCTAGTGTTCCTCAAAGTCAGGCAGCTGCCTTGGAGGGAGCTGATGATTTGCCTGAAAATCTATCTGGGCAGAGCCTGTGTGGAGGGACATTTATTCACAGCAGAGCAAAATGTACTCTTCAAACCCATTAGGGGCAAGTGCTGTTATTTTTAACCTTCTGCTCTGCAGAATCTTGTCAGAGCCGTAGCCTAGGATTTATAAGATGGGAAAGGTAACTCGTGCTGAGCTGGGAGGTGGGGGCCAAGCACTGGGAGGAAAACCCAGCGGACAGACGTTGTATCCACCCAGCACCCCCTCCTGACTCCCTTGCTGGGGGACAGTTTGGAGTAGGGGAGCATCACGGGGGGTTTGCTTAGCTCACAATAGGGGCTCCCAGGGCTGGTGACCCTCCTGCTGCCACTCTCTTGCCTCTCTGCTAGTTTGGGCCAAGGATTACAGCAAATCTGGTAAAAGAACGGGCATATCTAGACTCCTGTTACTACTCTGGTTATGGTCATGGGCCCTCCGCTGGCTGATGCAAAAATAAGTTGTGGCCCCAAATGGGGGTTCACTTAAAGTCCCCCACATTTCAAAGCTGTTGTATCCTGTGGGAGTTTTGTGAGAAAAGGACATTAAGTCATCTATACCTGTCATGTCTTTTAGAAGGTGAAAATCGAGTGCCAATGGTGAGCCTAGGTCGGCATATGAAAGAATCCCTGAGAAGGTTCTAGAATTTTAAAGTTAATAACGCACAATCATCTCCTTGGGAGGCTCTGTTTCTCCTTCCTTTCTGGTACATTAAGTGAAAATCAATGTTCCAAGAATACATTTTTGTCGAAGTTAGTGATTCAGAATTTTGAGATATTTTTGGTAGTTTATAACACACGCATGCAATAGTATGTATCAGACTATGTATTTTCTTGTAAAAGCTATAATATTTGAATATAGTTAGCTAAGAGAGGATAACTTACTAAAACATCCATCTAGAGGTATATTTAACCACAATTTAATAAAGGACGTGCTTGTTAAATACATATTTTGGTATATTTGAACTAATACCGCCAAGAAGACTTCTGACTGTGCTACGCAACCCGAATGTTTTGTACACATTAAATACATACGTACAATTGCAAAAAAGTAATTATATTATTTCTACACATTCGGAGAGACTTTGGAATGAAGATAGATAAGTAAAAGTCATTATTTCTGGGTGTTTGCAGTTTTACAGCACCAAATAAATCCTAAATAAATCCCTCCGCTCCTAACCAGAAGGAACGCTTGCAAAAATCTGTATCTTTCTCCTCTGTGCTAAGTGCATCCTTAACTGACTTCATAGATCCATTCCTTAAGACCACTTAAGTGTGAGGAAGTTGCGACATATTTGAATGACAGCAGAAAGCCCAGTAAAGCGGTGTTCATTAAAGGGTATCGCAGCAAGTCCACGGGCTGAGAGCACTCTTTTACATCAGCAGGACCCTTAGAGCGAGCACACTTCCATGTGTGCACATGTCAGTGATCCATTTCATAAGCAGCTACTGCCACTCTTCTCCAGGATTTGGAATCCTTTAGCTGCTATGGATAGATGTTTCAGTGGGGTTTTCCCAATGCCCTTAAGGGGTTATTGCTTCTTTGCTCTTGGGGATTTTGATTTTCGAGATGGGATTAAAGGGAGTTATGAGACCTTAGGACTTTAATTTCCTTGTGTTCCATTCCTCAGAGACTTATACATTTGTGCTAATGGATAATCCTAAGTATTTAAAAAAGAACAAGAGTTTTGGAGCGACCCATGGTGCTGTCATGTGAATAGCATTCTACCTCTGGCTAGCTGTGGTGGGCTAGCCCTGGATCTTACTTTTTGTTTGTTTGTTTGTTTTTTAATGTTTATTTATTTTTGAGACAGAGAGATTCAGAGCATGAACGGGGGAGGGTCAGAGAGAGAGAGACACACACAGAATCTGAAGCAGGCTCCAGGCTCTGAGCTGTCAGCACAGAGCCCGACGCAGGGCTTGAACCCATGAACCGTGAGATCGTGACCTGAGCTGAAGTCGGACGCTTAACCGAGTGAGCCACCCAGGCGTCCCACTTTTTGTTTGTTTTAAAAACAAATTTGGGGGGCGCCTGGGTGGCTCAGTCAGGTAAGCGTCTGACTTCGGCTCAGGTCACGATCTCACTGTCTGTGAGTTGGAGCCCCGGGTCGGGCTCTGTGCTGACTGTTTGGAACCTGGAGCCTGTTTCAGATTCTGTGTCTCCCTCTCTCTCTGACCCTCCCCCGTTCATGCTCTGTCTCTCCCTGTCTCAAAAATAAGTAAAACGTTAAAAAAAATTTAAAAAAATAAATAAATAAAAATAAAAGCAAATTTGGGGCACCTGGGTGGCTCAGTCGGTTAAGCATCCGACTTTGGATTTCGGCTCAGGTCATGACCTTGTGGTTTGTGGGTTTGAGCCCTGTGTCAGGCTGCACTAATTTGTGCAGAGCCTGCTTGGGATTCTCTGTCTCCGTCTCTCTCTCTGCTCCCCTCCCACTTGTACTTTTTCTCTCTCAAAATGAATAAACAAAAAAAAAGAAATTTGTTTTCAGCAATGCTGGCTTGAGTTTAAACATTCTAGGTTTGTTTTAGTAAAGTTTGGTATGTTAGGTGTAAGTGTTTGCTATTGTCCAAAGAAGAGTCATTTGCATTTCAGGGCTTGGGCGTGTTTTCTTCACACGCATCTTATAGAAAACTCTTCCCTCTGCTTGTGGGTGACCTCTTCATCTTGGTTAATAGTGTCTCCAACAGTAAGGATGATGAAAAGACACCTTAATTAAAACAGCAGATCACCGCAATGTATACTTTAAATACCTCATAATTTTTATGTCAATTATACTTCAATAAAGCTGAAATTAAAAAAAAAACTGTTACTTTAAATACACTGTCATTCCTTGCTGTTTGTGCATATTGGCTTGGAATTTACCCTTTGCTGAATCTCCTCCTCCTATTTGTGTGCTAGCTCCTAATTTAGTCTTAAAGATGCACATTGGACTCCTCAGCTCCAAGAAGCCGTCTCTCATTCACCACGCTGGGTGAAACATACCTTTCTTTTATTCCCATAAGACTGAGCGTTTCTCTATTGCTGGGTTTACCACATGGTACCAGAACATGTCTCCTTGTGTCAGTGAGCTGAAGAGGTATTTGTTTTGTTTTTGTTTTTGTTTTTTTTGCCTATGCCTAGCATTTGAAATAGAACCTATCGTATACCAGGCCCTGAAAGAAAATTTGCCTGAATAAATGGATGAGTTCATTCCATATGTGAAGATACGAGGAAAAACGTGATATTTTAAATTTGTATTTGAGATGAAAATATGGGGCAAATCTTACTTTATTTCGCTAATGTACATTTGGTAAATGTGTAGAAAATATGGCAATATTTTGAATATGTCCCTGAATATAGAGAACAGAGGAATCGTCTCTAAGGAGTT
Organism: Acinonyx jubatus; assembly: GCF_027475565.1. Lineage (NCBI taxonomy): Eukaryota > Metazoa > Chordata > Mammalia > Carnivora > Felidae > Acinonyx > Acinonyx jubatus. The sequence continues at coordinate 92,564,698 of NC_069387.1, forward strand.
TTCTTTTTTCTTTTAAATTTTTATTTACTATGGTGGGGGAGGGAGAGAGAGAGAGAGCACGCATGTGGGCCCGCGCGCTGTGGGGGAGGGGCAGAGTGGGGGAGGGGCAGATTTGGGGGGACAGTAGGCTTCCTACTGAGAGCAGAGAGCCCGATAGGGGGGCTCAAACTGGTGAACTACAAGATCCTGACCTGAGCCGAAGTTGGATGCTTCACCAACTGAGCCACTCAGGCCCTCCTAAGGAGTTTCCTTTTTATGTGGAAATGAGTAGTCCCCTGAATGTAAAAGAAAATAGGAGGCAGAGTAATTTCTCAGGTTTCTCTTGGATAGTACTTTTGTTCAGTTATTGAAGGGCATTGCCTTGATTTTAGAATTTCTGGGTCATGGGAATTGTGATCATAAGCTTGAAACATTGATGTGAAAAGGTAAGGGAAATTTGATTTCTGAATTAAATATGCTAGGAACGTACATCATAAATAGAATAAGAAAATTAAAAACTTACTCAACCAGGAAAGGATTTTATATGCTCATCAAGCAGCAAACATTTTTCTGAACCACTTGAATCCATACTACTTTGACACCCGGTCTTTATCCTAATGCACAGGGCTCATTGACTCAGTCATCATCAACAAAATCACCTGTGCTACAGTAATCCTTACTTTTACCTTCCCTTTTCCCCTGAGCCTTCGTCAGATGGCTCACTTGATATTAACTTTGTATTTGGTGAGTGAACAGTGAAATTCTTAGGGAGTGACTTTTATGAGTTTAGAGGACAATCATTGCTTTCAGCCTAGCAAACCATTCACCTATTCCTGGTAGTACCATTCTAATTTTCTTAAGACATCACCTCCTCCCTATGGTTGCTTGGGGCTGACACATGCCCCTTGGTCCAAAGATGGACATGTGAACAGGCCTCAGCTAATCAAAATATTGTGCTTCCCTGTTCAAGAATGGGCACGTTCGCCAAGCCCAGCCAGTTAATTCAGTACTTTAGTTTTAAGAGTCATGTTCTTTCCACAGGATTTGCTGACAGGATAGGTTGTAAAGCTGCTGGCTGCCATCTTGCTGTTTTGCCAGTCTGAAACCTGAGCCAGTGGAGAGAAAAGCTGAACTGAAGAGATAGAGAGGGCAATAGTGAGTCCCGGTGACATATTTTGAGCCTCTGAAATTAGCCACACCCAAAGCTAGGCTAGTCTCCAGATGTGACCCAAGAAACCCCTTTTTGCTTAAGTTAGCTGGAGTTGGTTTTCCAACACAGGTGAGCAGAAACAACTTGTGTAACAGCACAGTCCTGGAAAGAATCAACAGTGGGCATTTCTGTGAATACTCCAAAAGCCTGCATTCCTGTAGCGACTTTTCCTGGACTGTGAGGTTCCCTTTGAATGGTCCTCATTCATGCACAAAATCAAGATCAAGTGAACTTTTGCCTAATTGTTTCTTTGATCATTTGGTTCCAGAGTCCAATTAAATGCCTCCCAGAAACCTCCCCTAATAGACTCTGGCCTTTGCCTGTGGCCGTTCCCATCATGCTAGTAAATAGGCTGTCTTAATTAGAGGAATTCAATTCTCTCTGATAACTAAAAACTTTTTGCTGCATTCTTAAATATCACATCTCCCAGTTTTCTCTCAAGAATTTTTTCTCTGTTCCAAATTTCCAGTGCTAGCTTAATATGAAAAATGGCTTAGATTTGTTTAATCTTTCTTTAATCTTTAATCATTTTGACATCCACAAACAGGGTACTTACATGAGTCAATATTAACAATGCTATATGGTTACATCTAGAGTGTTTTGATGTTTCCAATCTCATTTAATATTCTCAATAATTGTTTGGGGTAGATATTTTCTTCGAGGTCTTATAAATCCCCAATTCTGTGTCTCTATATTTAGAAATAGAAATAGATATTTTAATAATTTCTAAAGAACATGGACACAGAAGAATGTAATATTATGATGCTTGGGATGAATATGTAGACCAAAATGAAAATCTTGAGACCAAACAAAAACTGTCATTGTAACCATCCTGCAAAAACAACTAACTGGATGATAGATATGGAGCACAAGGGCACTTACAGTCCCAACAGTGATACCACAATGATTCTCCAGCCCTATCAAATGTGCTAGTCTCTTTTCTCTTACAAATTAGACCTTCAATTCTGTGCATTAATCAGTGATGGGAAGGGAGAGAAAGGTTAAAGCCTGTTGAGTTATCCAAGAACAAATCCACAGAAAAGCATCTATTAATTTTTAAAATTGAGAAGGATTTCAAAACCCATGAAACTGCCACCACAAACTGCCGAGAAGGGCGAACAACAGTGAATTGCTCTTTGTGGAGACTGAGCAACCAGCTGGGGTTGGGATGTGCACAGGAGAATCCAGGCTTGTCGGGCCATCTGGAAGCCAAGGCAAGCCTAGCCTGGGGTGTGCAACCTTCTATCAGGTATGCTTTGAAGACAACAGACAAATCTCCTGGCTCCTAAATCATCTCATCATTTGACCCCACTCCTGAAATTCTACTTGGTCATCTTTTCCTTTGGGTCTTGAAGACCTGTTAGGATTAAGAGACATTCAGCCAAGAGTGAAGCCTTGTGGGAATAGGGCTGAAGCTGGATATCCTCGTGGTTGGGAAACAGGAGGGCTGAACACCGTGGGAGAGAGGAAAGAAGGTCCCAGGTAGCAACTACAGGACGTGAACTTGCCTCACAAATCTGCCGAGAGCTGGTCTCAACAGCAAACCACAGTTTTGTCACAAGTTGTAAGAAAAATCCTGCAAAAGTTTTCCTCTTTTTTAAGGGGGTTCTCCTTATTTTTCTAAATTTGTCCACAGTCTTCTCTTTAAGTTACTTGGAAACTGTGGCAGCTGCCTTGAGCAAAAATACTTAAACTTCCCCCACATTCACACATTTCTCCAAAATCAAATACATTATCAGATTTAATAAAATTATTCGAGAAGTGTGCGTGAGTTACTTCAGGCCTCAGCCCATTTATTTAAAGCTAAGTACATAGGGACAGATTGTTATGTTAAAACCACAGAACAGAGACTGACTTGTCTACTAAACATAGTTGAATTAAAATCTTAGAGAAAACTTATCTCATTCCTTAGGATTTGCTTGTCTCCAAGTAGTCTAACACAGTGCCTGCATGTGGTATATGCCTCATAAACACTTGTTGGAAATACATTCAGTTATGAACGTCTTAAGTAATAAATGATTATATAATTGAATAAACTACTTTTCAAATCGGAAGGAAAAAAGAGGATAATTTCACAACTATTGCAAAAGTTTTCTGTGGCATAAAAACAAGGTGAAATGCAAATTACCCCCAAATACACATGCCTGCATGTACGCATACACCACATTTAAACTGGAAGCTATAGTCTCTTTGCTCTCAAACTTCCTCGGGCATATTAATTATACCTGAAAATCTGAAATAAGATGTTACCAATTGAGAGTTGTCGTGAAAGTGAGTTCAAGACCAGAGCATAAAAAATCAGAACAGTGACCAACTTATTTTCTAAATATTGATGATTAAAAAAAATGCACTCACCCCATTTCGACTGTTGACCCCAGAAAGGAGGGTATGCAGTAGTCAGCGGCTGCCAGTGTATAAGGTGGTCGAGCAGCAGAATCATCCCAGTAAATGTCCTTCTTCATCTTGGGTAAGCTCATGTGCATTTCATCCACAGCTAAAAGAGAGACCTAAAATCATTGTTTTATTGTTAGAATAATTTGGATGTGGATTGTATAAAGACAGAGAGTAAGCTCCAATGGGTGGATGGGATTTGCAGCAGGATGGAGCAGTCTGAGAGAGTAAATACACAAATGTCCGTTGTTCATATTTGCTGTAACCAGGACCGTTGCAGAGACTTGCACATGTTTATTGCGTGAGGGCACTTGGCAATGGGGGTTAAGTGGGGCTATAAAACTGCCCAGACTTGGTTTATCAAGCCACATGCCCAGAATGGAGCTAGCTACATTTTACTAGGAGGCAGGAGAGACTCCTTTTCCTTCTTGGTTCAAAGTTACCGTATTGTCTAGTGGCTATCCTTACAGCAACCTCATAATTCCAGATATCATAGGAAGGAGAAGATTCTTAATATCCCATTCCGTTGATTCCATAAACGTACTTATACTTGATATCATTTCTTTTTAAAATCATTTTTAATGTTTATTTATTTTTGAGAGAGAGAACATGAGAGGGGGAGGAGTAGAGAGAGAGGGAGACAGAGGATCCAAAGTGGGCTCTGCATTGACAGCCAGAGGGGCTTGAGCCCACAAACCGCACAATCATGACCTGAGCTGAAGTCAGATGCTTAACCGACTAAGCCACACAGGAGCCCTCTTTTTTTTTTTTTTTTTTAAAGTAGGCTTTAAGCCCAGTGTGGAGCCCAATATGGGGCTTGAACTCACAACCCTGAGATCAAGACCTGAGCTGAGATCAAGAGTTGGACTCTTAATGGACTGAGCCACCCTGGCACCCTGTAATTGATATCATTTCTTATGTGCCCTGATTATTTGTTTGTTTGGATACATATATCAGCAGGTCTATACTGGTTGGGGGATATATATATATATATATATATATATATTTTTAAACATTTAAATTTTTTAAAAAAATTTTTACTTATTTATTTTTGAGACAGAGAGAGACAGAGCATGAGCAGGGGAGGAGCAGAGAGAGAGGGAGACACAGAATCCGAAGCAGGCTCCAGGCTCTGAGCTGTCAGCACTCGAACTCACGGACTATGAGATCATGACCTGAGCTGAAGTCAGACGCCCAACTGACTGAGCCACCCAGGTGCCCCTGGTTGGGGCTATATAGTGGTCTCTCTCCTTGACTTTGACAAACTAATGCATGAATAAATTATTAACCTGCAAATCCGATCTTTACAAAGAGCAAGTGTCCTAACCATTATACTTCCTCCTTGATAGATTGACAATGTGATTGTTGGAGGAGGTCATGGAGAGGATGTAACCTCTGCTGACCTCAGAGCTGAACCCAGGCTACAGGAGGCCCTTTACCCCCACCCCTCCCCTGTCATGGGAATGTACATTCTGCTCACTGTTCTCACAGTGGAGCCATTTCAAGGACACAGCCTTGAGAGAGCAGTGTATTATTGAGACCATCTGGACTGAAAGTGTGACTGAACCCAGTTAAGGACTTGGTATAAACTTTTACAATTCTGGCAGGTGGGCATGGAGATCTACGTGTCTTGTGGCCGCCCCAAACAAGCCTTGTAGGTCAGTTCCCTAGCTTATTAGACCTGCCACCTACCAGTCTGGAGTAGCTTCTTTCTTCCATCTCTCCCAGCCCTCTAGGTATGCGGCCAGTTTGTGAACCAACAGTGAAACATAGTGAAACATTTGAACCTGCTTAAGAACTGAGCAAGGGCCTGAAGCAAGTAGCCAGGTTGAAGTTCTTTCCTTATCTGTGAGGACAGAGAATGGTCTGAGGAGAGTCCTGCCTGGAAGGAAAATTCTCTCATGCTGATTCTTTAAGAAAAACCTCTCTGGAATAATGCTTTGGGGGTAAGGGTCCTGGGGTCCATTAGGTTTAGTTCTGTCAGATTTGAGACATAGGCTGGTATGGCCCACGTTTCCAGTGTCCAGCTGCTTGGACATCTGACTGCAGGGAACTTCATGACATGGATTTGGGAACTCACACCAGATCACTTCTGGCTGCCATTGTCTGTCCCTGCTAATCTCACTTGGGTGGCCACAGAAACCAGATTAAAGAATGAATTAAAACATTGCTCTGCAGTATGATGGAAGAGGCTGTGTAAAGTTAATAAACTTACAAAGAAAACTGGCTTGAAATTCTACTTAGGGGAAGGGGAGGAAAAATAAGATAAAAACAGAGAGGGAGGCAAACCATAAGAGACTCTTAAATACGGAGAACAAACTGAGGGTTGCTGGAGGGGAGGTGAGTGGGGGGGGTGGGCTAAATGGGTGATGGGCATGAAGGAAGGCACTTATTATGATGAGCACTGGGTGTTGTATGTAAGTGACGAAACACTAAGTTCTCCAAAACTACGCTATATGTTAACTAACTTGGATTTAGATAAAAATAAAAATAAAAATAAATTCTATTTACAAGGGACTAAATTTCACTGCAACTGAGACCCAGGACCTGTGAAGTTCCAAAAGGAGCAGAGACAAGATACTGAAAAGCCAAACCTCTTTCTTTTGTGGCTGCAGTTCTGAAGTTCAGGGGCTTGCCGTCAGAGTCTGTTCAGATCTGAAACGTCACAAATGATTCATTATTCATGTTTGTAAAGGAAGGAAAAGCTCCTCTAACCTGCAGATTTCTGTCAATGCACCAGTTGGTTTCGAAATCATCATCATCTTCTCCAAAAGGGTTGATAAGCTGCTCAGCTACCTGCGGTGGAGAACATAGAATACGTCCATCGTGATGCTTATGAAAACTAGGAATGCAAGCTAAAGGTGACGGAGGTGATGCCCTTTGCCACTTTCATAATACGAAGCCCAGAGGGGAGTGGGTGGCTCCACAGACGCCGATGTTTACCGGCAAGCGACACTGCTCTCAGACCACGAGTGAGGCACCTGCGTGGGTTTGCTCTCCAGCGGAACCTGTCTGTTCAGCTGGTGACAGCACAGGCCCTTCAGGAGAAGTTGTGCCATGTAGGAGCCAAATGATTGATGTCCGGGTACAAATCAAACCCGTGAATGTCGAAGGAGCGCAGATAAGGTGCACTTCCAGGGCGACGTAGCCTGGGGGCTTAAGGAACTTACAAGGGCCCAAGTGATGAGACAAAATGTAACCATGAGGAAGGGAAAACAGCAGAGATGTAGAGCACAATGAAAGAAAATAAGTCAAGGAGTTTTCACAATTATTGGATCCAACTGTTGAATGAAAAGTCAGAGAGCTGGGGGGTTATGAAGCTGGAATTTGTCTCACTTTGTTTTACTCTAAAGGATTTACTTTTATCTGGTGGGTCAGTTTTCCCCACTATGAAAAGTTGAGGCAGCGTCTTACCGTATATTTTCTAATAGTTGGTCAATATGAAATGATCTTAACCATGTTCTGGCATTGAATAGCCTTCTTGGTAAGAGAAGGCTACCAAATATGACTCCTTTATTATTCTTTTTAAATCCCTTGCTTTTTATTATCTAGTGTGTGTGTGTGTGTGTGTGTGTGTGTGTGTGTGTGAGAGAGAGAGAGAGAGAGAGAGAGATATTTTACATTCGGTCTAAATGGGAAAAAAGTGTATAAAATAAAGACACCATTGATTAGTTGAATTTCTATGTTCTGAGACCATTTTGTAGAAATTCTGTCTACTTATTTTTTAGGACTTAAGTCTAACCACTAACCACTTAGAGCAGTTGTTCTCAACCTTGGATGAAGATCAAAGTCACCAGGAAGGCTTTAAAAAAACTTGATGCCTGGGTTCCTCCCTTAGAGATTCTAATTAAATGGGTGTGAGGTTGCGCTGAGATATCAGCACCTGGTGAAACTCCCGGGAGATTTTAGTATGTGGATGGAGTTGAGAACAGTCAACTTAGAGAGATACGTTGCCCCAGTTCCCCAGACAGGGCAGGGCCTGAGCCCAGAATCAGTCAGCCTCACAGCGACATCCACGTCAAGGTCCTTTCCAGGGCCTGTCTATCCTTCCTAGCCTGAGATTTTCCCTAAGTGGGCCACTGAAGAGTCCTGGAAAATATTCTTGTTATAACCAGAATTTCACTTTTATGGGATCAGTCCTGCATATAGTATGAGAGTCTACATTTAACTTTCAAAATGATACCTATGTTTCAGAATTGATTTTCTCAAAAAATATCCTTTACTCTTTTGGAGGCTTCATTTCCAGCAGGTAACTAATATACTGTTTATAAGGTTAAGATGGGATTTTTACACTTTGAAAATATTTATAAATATTGGAATGGACAAGATAAAACAGCTGCTTAGAAATTGAGATATAATCCATTGAGTGGGAAAACACTTCTCCTAGGACTGTCTATCTCTTAAAGGAGCTAATGTGGTATTTTCATATTTTGCCTTTAAAAATATTTTATAAAGGAAAGGAATGTTAATATTTTATTTATTATTTTTTAAAATATAGGGGTGCCTGGGTGGCGCAGTCGGTTAAGCGTCCGACTTCAGCCAGGTCACAATCTCGCGGTCTGGGATTTCGAGCCCCACGTCAGGCTGTGGGCTGATGGCTCAGAGCCTGGAGCCTGTTTCCGATTCTGTGTCTCCCTCTCTCTCTGCCCCTCCCCCGTTCATGCTCTGTCTCTCTCTGTCCCAAAAATAAATAAACGTTGAAAAAAAAATTTTTAAATATAATTTATTGTCAAGTTGGCTAACCTACAGTGTGCTTTTCAGTTTGGGAGTAGATTCCCGTGATTCAGCGTTTACATACAACACCTGGTGCTCGTCCCAAAAATATTTTAGAGGGCATTTCCCAAGGCAGGAACTGCTAACTGTTCCTAACAGGCTGGTCGAACACCTCACATAGACACAAAGCAAAGAATAAGAAGCTTAGCACAACTCAGGGGAAAGGGCAATAAAAGACTAGAATGATTGGGCACCTGGGCCATTTGTAGTGATTTATTGTTTATAAAACTAGAGTCTACTTTTTTCACTAATGGGAGAGGAGAGCTATTAGTCTCTCTTACTCTTTCTCTGTCTTAAATGCGTAAAAATAATTAAGAATTACCATCACCTGGTTGAAAATGGTTTTGCCATTTATAAAGGACATGCTTTTACTTTTTGAAATGTCAACGTATTTATCGTTCCTGGTTAAGATTCAAACCAGTGAAGGTAAAGGCACTGGCAGGGAAAATGTTGCCACCGCCTGGAAGGCCTCCACGGTGCATGTCAACATGTGGCTGGCCAAAAGGTCAAAAGTTTGAAAATTCGATTTTATTCATCTTCAAACTGTCATTAGATTTCATTTACCTTGATTTAGCCATTGTCTTTGTGCGTGTGTGTGTGCGTGTGTGTGTGCGTGTGTGTGTGTGTGTGTGTGTGTGTGTTCCATTCACTACCAGGCTCCGGCTCTGGTATTTACCTGTGCATCCAGGGAAGGGTAAGGGGTGCCGGGAGGGGCGGGGGTTGGAGCAGATACAATTCTACACCCATGACTGGACAAGTCCTCCCCTCACTGCTATGACCTGTTAATTTCCTGGCAAACCAAATGTCGTCACAAATCCTGGTGTTTCTGGTTTTGATTCTGTTGAATCATTTTCTGAGTCTCGGTTCTGGTTTTGAAAATGGGATGCATTTAATGGGGGACAGCTAGTGGGACTGCGGAGAATCACAGTTAACTATTTACAGAGTTGAACAGAACCAAGATAATAATATAATACGAATACTTAACTCTGATACACAAGGCTTCTTATTTACTCTCTTTTACTCTGCCTACTTGCTTATTGTGGCATAAAATATCAGTGAAGTCACAGTTATTACTTTAATTACATTATTATAATCCTAATGGGAGCACACAAAGACTTAAATTACTGGCCGTAAAAGAGTATTACTGCAACGTCTTTGCTTAGATTGCTGCAATATGGTACTCACCACATCACTTGAATCCCTAGTTTACAAGTAATAACATCTCTGAGTGATTAAATCTTAAATCTACCTTTGACTCGCTCATGAGCGAGTGACTCAGTAAAGGACCAGGGTGCAAAGGACAGAACACGACAGATTACAGAGCAGGTCTCAGGCACAGAGACGGTGGGCTACCTTGAGCCATCCTGCATAGAAGAAGAACTGTAGGAGAGTGAAGATTGGAATGTAAAGATCTAAGTCATGCCCCGCGTAGCCTTTGGTGGGATCCAAAAACTGGCGTCCAATCAGGCAGGCAAAGAAGAAGGTGTAGACAGCCAGAGTGACAACCTGCAACGGAGAGAAGTCTGAGTGAGAACACAGCGCTGGACCCCCACAGCAGGCCAGAGTGCCTAAGTGGGCAAGTAGCTAAAAACCACATGCAGGGGCACCTGGGTGGCTCAGTCGATTAAGCATCCAATTCTTGGTTTCAGCTCAGGTCATGATCTCATGGTTCGTGAGTTCAAGCCCCGCATTGGGCTCTGCACTGACAGTACAGAGCCTGTTTGGGATTCTCTCTCTCTCTCTCTCTCTCTCTCTCTCTCTCTCTGCCCTTCCCCACTTGCACTCTCTCTCTCTCTCTTTGAAAATAACTAACTAACTAACTTGGGGTGGGGGGGGGGGGGACAAACAACACACGTGCAAAGTATTTTATACCTGGGTGTAAACCAGCGGAATCCCAACCCAGTCATAACCAAATAAGAGGCTGCACCAAGAGCGGTATCTGTTCATTTCCTAAGCCAGAAACAGATAAAACATGGTTTGCTAAATGATGCGTGTGGCAATAAATATTTCCTGGGATTCATAACGTGGCCATGTCTTTTATGAACATGTCTGTAGAAGGACAAGGCTGACTTTGTAAGGCTGGTAATTGGTTCTGAAGGCTATTCCAAAAGGAAAATCCTGAAAATGACAATCAACGCCATTCAACAGTGCAAAAAGGATGGAGACTGATGGATATTTTTAAAAAAATATTAAAATAAATCAGGACTTTATAGAACTATCGCCTACTCTATTGAATCCATGATTTGCAACATGTATATTGGTCCAAAGTGTTGATGGGAAGGCAGGGGTTAGTATTTTAAATAAGTAATTTCTATCCATTTTGGTAAATTTATGTGGAGAGCAGATTTGTTTGTTTGTTTGTTTCTCTACTTCTTTTGGAAACATGCTTGCTGTAGAGTTTGGGGAAAAAAAGTACTTCCTAAACCTTTCTCCCCCACAAATGAGGACTTTAGCACACTTATATTGGCAGAAAATATCTGTCTGGAATGGAAAGGACTTGAATCTACTGATTTCTCCTTTATCACACATAAATTACTATATAAGCCTGGGAAAAAGTGTTATGTTAATTTGGGAGCTATTTTTATATCATTCACTCCTTTTGGCCTAATACAGGCAGGAGACTGTCATAGGGCATATATATCTAGCCCTTCCATAGATCTGTTTCTCAGATGAATTCAGGGTTATTTCGTTTAATGAAAACATAATTTTGTTTCCTGGAGCATCTGACAAGTTGGCTTAAACTCAGGAACTTCTAGTTTGGGGGAACTGATTGGGCAGGTTTATTTCTACTCCAGATTTTACTCTAGGATCCTGGGGGATGATAAATATGCCATGTGGACACCAGGTCATTCAGAGCCCTTGACAGCTGTTGCTAATCAATTAAGGGACACTTTCTTACAGAGCCCATGACAAAGCCAAATTCTGTTTAGACAGAATTTCTAAGAAACCACTCCCAATCAACCTGAGTCAAAACCTGTATACTACCCCTGTCCTGCATGTTAAGGGTTCTAATACTAGCCCAGTCTTTCTGGTTCCTTTGGAACCAGGCATGAACAAAGCAGACACATCCTGGTCTGACCTGCTACATCCAGGTCCCTGTTGGTCTCTGATTAGCATCTCTTATGGGTGGTTTGTGACGCACTTACAGTCATCAGTGATTGCAGATCAACACTGTCTCTGATTCTACCTTCCTTCCGGGCTTTAGCTGCAAGATTTCCAAACCAGATGAATGGAACCCAATATTTCAGATGAGGAGATTTGAGGTGGTCAAATAATTTTCTTTCATCTGCCGTCATAAAACCTTTAGCACAAAATAAAGATAGCTCAATTTTACAGAATTAGCTTAGTACTAATACATTACCATAAATACTTTCATGCTTAGTATGTGAGCATACAATGAGGGGAATATTAAAAATATATAAAATGATGGTTCTTGCCTCAAGTAGTTTATGCTTGTATTAGAGATAAGGAATGCGTTTGTGCGAGTGCACACACACAAGTTTTATATCAGTAATACATAAGGCAAGACATGTTGGCAATCCCTCATAGAGATGGCCAGTAGAAAGTAAGGTGACATTAAATGTGGACTAGAACATCTGGGGAAAGTTTCTTCTCTAGGTTTTGGTTTATTCATCTAAAATTGGGAACAAGGATACTTAGAAATGTTAGGATTAAAAAAGTTAAAGGTGTTACCACATACAACTCACTTAGTATAGCATGGAACCCGTGAATCACATACTTTTCCTCCTGACTGCTCACTCCTTGCACAGTCCTGATCAACCAGGACCCCTTCTGTGAAGCCTTCCTTGATTTCTATCTTCTACTTCCCCGGGAATTTCTCCCCTTCAAAGCTCCCCACACAGTGCTCTCTGTTGCCTTATATTTTAGTAATGCCATACATAAAGGTTTTGCCTGCCAAGACCCATTGGAAGGGCCAAGAGCATACTGTCTTCATAGTCCCCACAGCGGTTTGCATATACCTTAAAAGTATAATTTTTATAATCTTTATTTATGTGTGTGTATAACACAGTTTGCCTGAGTCCCAGTGACCTTTCTGAGCCTCAGTTTTCCCAAGTGCCAAAGGAAGATGATAATATCTACTTCCCAGGGATGTTGTAGAATTACCTGAGTTGATGGAAACATGTCGAGAGCTTAGCATAATGCTTAGCACATACTTAGCACTCGATACGTGCAAAGGCATAATATATTATGAAATTTTAGCTATCCACCCCACCTTCAACCTGCACACCAAGGAAAGAAGAGATTTGAAAAAGTTGAGAGGAGAAATTAAGTAGGTTTATTTAAGAAATAAACATTTACTGAATATCTACTATGTGCCAGGGTTCATTCATACAAATATATACTTTAAAAGCTTACAGTTTGCACTTGACTTTTTATTTTTTTAAAAAAATTTGATTGAATCACTCAAATGGTACAGAAATCCAAAAGGGCCAAAAGAATATTAATAGGAAAAGTAAGTCTCATTTTCCCAGCCACACAGTTTCCCTCTCTGAAGGAATCACTACAATGAATTTATTGTGTATCTTTCCAGTTATACAGGCTTAATTTTTAAGAACACGAATGGCTTTCTACTACATGCATATCTGCCATTTGCTTCTATTTTTTGTTTATATCTTGGAGATCTTTTTTGTTGTTGTTGTTAATGTATAGAGAGTGGCATCATTGTTTTTGATGGCTGCATTCTAGTTAATTCTATACGATATTTTAACTAGTCCTCTTTTGAGTAGACCTTTACATTGTTTAAATTTTTTTGTTATCAAAAACAATGATGCCATGACTATCCTTGTACTTACTCCTTTGACTTTTTAAGTGGACTTTTCAATGTTAATTATGATTTAGTACAAATAATGTTTTCTGAACTAATGCTGTTCTCAAAAACTGAGTTTTGCTAGATATTGATTTTGAGTTACTTTTGTCTCAGGAGGAATGTAATCATTTGCTTATGAAATTCTAACACATTCAGATGAAAATCACTTTTGCCCCAGTGTAGCACAGTTAATATCTTTAATGATCTGTAATCAATCTATGAATCTGATTATCCTGCTTCAACTAATCCGCCCTCTTTACCATGTAGTTTTATTTCAGAGGTGTTACCATAACAGAAAAGAAGTCAAAGGAGAAGTGAGATGTGCTCTGGTTCATGGAATTTTGGAAATACCTAGGTCTAGGTCAGTGTTTTTGAGAATAAGGTCCACAGATCATGGGTACCTGAGTCACTTGTGACATCTATTACACGTGGAGAGGGTGAGGCTCCACCCTTTCCTACTAAATCGGACTCAGTAGTGCTGAAGTTCTCAACCCAGGTCTTCACCCTAGAGTCTCATGTGGGTACTTTTAGCAAATACCAATGTCTTGGCCTTATCCCTGGAGATTCTGATTCTATTGGTCTACAGTGAATCCGGGCATCAGCATCCATGTAAAATCTTCCTGATTGGCTTAATGGAATTGGATACAGGCAGTCACACATGTACCAAGCTCTGCCGGAAATTCTAGCACACAGCAATATTTGAAAATCACTGCCCAACCGAATGAAGATCCTATTTGTTCAGTATTTGAAGTAAACAGAGTATCAACTACAAAGCCAATATTTACCAACATGAGACTCATTTTAGATAATACTCAGGTTATTTATGTTAGCTTAGAAGGGGGGGTGGTGGTTCTGCCCATCCCTGAGGAATTGGACTTTCTCCGGATGTCAAAAATAACAACGAGCCTGATCACTCTCTTCTCATTTCTCAGTGCGTCTCAAGTTTTTGCATGATCCAGATAATCTGCTTTTTTTTTTTTCTTTTTAAAGACTTGCAGAGCATGAGTAAACCTTATTACGAGAAGTTAATAAACTTGACCTGTCCTGGCTCTGTGCTTAAAGATTTGAGGCAACGGGTCACCCTTTACCTAGAAGCCTGTTCTTGGAGATTTCATGTCAATTGTCTAGCAGTTTTATTCTTGGGATTTCTACTGCAATTTTCAAAAATTACCCCATTTATATCCTGGCTGCAATCGCTGTCATTTGACCCAAGAATAACTTTACCTCTGGTTATTTTTTATTCAGGAGTATAGATCAAATTGTGCTGGTGAGTTCTTTTTTTGGCTAGCAGAATGCAATATGCCGAGTGAGGGTTTATTCAGCGCGTGCACTAAAGCCAGAGTTAGGTCCTCCCCCATACAGCACATCCACCAATTGGGAGGGGACATGTAGAGCAAGGAAAGCTGGTGGTTTTTAATTTTTAGCCCAAACGTACTGAGTGCTTTGCTAGGCTCCGTGAAAGATGAATGACAAGACACTAATGACGATGATGAATACCAAAGATGAATGGCGAGACACTGACGCGTCCTGCAAGAGTGCACAGGCAGGGTGATTTTTGTTATTCCCTGCATGGTCACACATCTCATCTAAAGTAAACCCTCTCTTTGAAAATCAAGGTATCGGGCAATTAAAAGGAAATCTATAGATTGTTGGTTAAATCAATTGAAAGAACATTTATTATGAAATGCAAGGTTATCCTCATCAGCACGTCAGGTCATTATCACCACAGGCCAGTGATCTTTTTCAGAATGTAGTCATAATCCTCATCTCTCGGACTATGTGAACCACAGGCACTGATTCGCCACAGTTTGGTAGCACTGTTAACTGGCTGGTCCTCACACAACCCCATGACCTTGATATGTCAGTCTTCATGCCATGCTCCCTCGGGCCCTGTCCACACCCCTGGCGTTACTATTTCATCTTGCTGTTGTATCTGCCCAGAACTTCCTTGCTCTCTTTTCCTTCTGGCTTTCTGGCCAGTCCAGCTCTGTTCGGCAATTTCCATACTGCTTATCCCAGGAAACCTCCTTAATATTTCAAACCAGGGTAACACACACACACGCACACACGCACACAGTGTTTACTTGCGACTTGAACTGTGGTTTGATGGAGTAAGTGAGACCTGTTACTTTAAGGCAAAATGTTACAGCCCTCAAGCCAAAGGCCTAATTGTGTCCACTGATAATATGCCAGTCTTTACGGATTTTGCCTGCTGTATGGTTGGTCTATTTTGCCTCCGCTGAAGCCAAGGCAGGTGTCTTTAGCTGTTAAAGCAGAGTGTGCAAATGAGCCTCTATTAGCAGAAGAGCTAAAAGCACTGCATCTCAAAACTTGGAGGCAGAATGGGTTTGTTGCCAGTTCTTTCTGTAAGAGAAAGTTGTGCGTTCAGCATCTGAGCCCTTCCCAGAGAGATGGCTTTTTCAGGAAGATTGCAACGTGCCTGGCTCATTTTCATCTCTGTACTGTACTTTCTAAATGAATGGAATGAAGCCATCGGATTCAACTATAACTCTCCTTTAAACTCAATGGTAAGGGTTTAGAAATCCTTGTCAACTGGGAAAATCAAAGGGAGGTAAAATGAGATTGAGGGAGAGAGATGGAATCACATTGTGAAACCACTGTCCTGGCCAGAATGTCAGAATTTTTTTATTTTTACTTTTATTTTTTTTACCATGAACCACGGTAAGATATGTATGGTTCCCCAAACAATTATTGGTTCTTTCACATAATGTGCTCTTTAATATTTAGTGTTCGTCTCTGTTCTATTCTATTCCATTCCATTAAAAATGCTGCTAGCAAGCCATTGAAATGATTTAAGAACCCAATAATGAGTTACAGCCCAGAGTTTGAAAAGCTTGAAATAGGATTTGGTTGAGTAAAATCAGTTTCTGGGGGAGTAATACTGAACAGAGAGATAGAACCTCCTCTCTTTTTCTGATATGGGAAAAACATCTCTACTCAGCCATATCCCTGGCCCCACATTAGTATCCCATTTGGTAGTTCACTGCCTTCTACACATGACACACAGGAAATAACATAGCCCAAATCAGTGCTTTTAAGTGCTTACCCGTCTAGGTGGCCCAGAATTACATTTGCCCTGAACGAATAGATTCGAGGCCGTCTGCAGGTGAAGCTGGAGGAGTTAATAGATATGCTCTAGTGCAGTGGTTCCTAAACTTTGCTGCATATTAGAACGGTCTGGAGAGCTTTAAAAACTCCTGATACCCAGGTTTCATCAGACATCTATTGAATCCTAATGTCTGGGGGTGGGAGCCAGGCATCAGTATTTTTTAAAAAACCCTAGTGATTTCGGCTTCTGACAAAATTTAGGATCATTCACCCTTGTGCACAGAATACACGGCAAGCTGGCCATTTTAGCATTCTTGGCCCGAGTCAAACATCCTGCAGTGCTTCCGGGAGCTTGTTCAAAATGGAGACTCCTAGGTCGTAAGCCCCAGATATTCTGATTCCGTCAGCTGTCTGGGAACCTGTAATTTAAATTTAAAGTACCTTTGAGGGCGCCTGGGTGGCTCAGTCGGTTAAGCGTCCGACTGTGGTTCAGGTCATGTTCTCGCGATTTGTGGGTTCAAGCCCCACGTCGGGCTCTGAGCTGACAGCTCAGGGCCTGGAGCCTGCTTTGGATTCTGTGTCTCCCTCTCTCTTGCCTCTCCCTCACTTGCACTCTGTCTCTCTCTCTGTCAAAAAACAAATAAACACTAAAAACATCTAAAAAAAATTAAGTACTTTTGATAATTCAGTGAAAGTTTGAGTAACATTGAGTGGCTGCTTTGATTCAATTCTTAGAACTGTGTGTAACCTTCAAACACTGACCTGCTGAGACTACCCATCGTGGCATTAACTCAAGTAGGGCTAGTTCTACCGTGCACTCTCTCTCCTATATACAGCAAGTGTGCATAGGTGAGCCAAGTTTCACTCACAGGATGACATTCTGTCTGTTCTGGGCACATCATGTGAGACTACAGGGGTAACTGACTCAGCCTGTAAAAGTTCAGCCAAGGGAGTGAAAACTGGCACAACCCGTGAATACCACCGTCTCCTTGATCATCTCTGTGTCGCATGGAGCAGCTGGAGATTTTACAGAGACCAAGGAGCCCCAGTGTCAGGGAATGCCTCTGGAAGAATTGAACAGCAGACCACAGGGCAGAAAGTCAATATTATACAACATCTATTTGATTTTACTTAGTGAGAGAAGATCACAGCTTACGTGAGCTAAGTATGGGGCTAGCCTTCCAACCAGTGCATCCAAAGGCAGAACTTGTATCTTAACAGCCACTTGACAATTGAGAGCTTGGTTAGTTGTATTAATGTCTGTTAACTGTAAGTGTTGCTAAAATTGCTGGTGGGGTCTCCTCATTGTAGAAGAAGTTTGAGGAATATCATGTTAAGATTCCAGGGCTTTAAGAAAACTGAAGAGTGCCCTTTCCTCAAATTTTACTCTTTTCTGACCACTTTTACTGGCCACCAAACACAGAAGGAAACTATTTTAGAGAAATAGAGATACAATGCAGAGATATAAAGTTTAGCCGTAAATATATTTGTACTTGTCTCTGAAAACGATTCGTGTGAGAAAAGATTTACAGTAATTTTTACGGATTCTTGAAGACAGGGACCATACCTATTCTTGCTTCTCGCTGTGTTCCCGTGCTCAGCACAGCGCTTGGCATATAATATACACTCAATAGATCTTTTTTAAATAAGCAAATGCAAGACAGATGTAACAACAGCTTTAGTAACATTTCTTTTAGAGGAATGCATATAATTTCCCATTACCTATTTTTGTGCTTCTGGTGAGTAATTTTGAAGGGAAATATTTTTTTTTTCCTGGTCACCATGAAACACCAGATAAAATGTTTCAGTTCAGTCTCAAGCCATAACATAAACACCCAATTAAGGCCATCACTTGACTCGGTGAAGGTCTGGAATTGTGCACCTGACTTGACTTAGAATGAATGACATCTTCCAGGGTTGGTGATTGGAATGACTGGAATTTTCCAGGACAGGTTTGTTGCCAAAAAATAAGAGAGACTCTTCTATCACAGCTCCTCTGGTAAATAACTGATGACAGGCCAGTTCAGGGAATTTTTAGTGTAACTGATACTATTTTGCACTCAATTGTTATTTCTATTTTCATGTGAGCAGAAATAAAACTATTTTATTTTTAATTTGACAAATTTAACCTGTAACATCAGAGCATATGCATTACCCCGGTAGCATGCATTTGGTCCTTCTGATTTTCCAGGCTAATGTAACTTGACTGTCCAACTTCAAAGCAAGGAAAGTTTAGGGACTAGCAGGTGAGAGCCCCAGCCCATCCAGCTCTGGTCTAGGGGTTTCCAGGTGCCTCAGAAGGACATGCTGATCTTCCTTCTCTCTGCCCTCTCACTCAGTTCCTCCTGGCCAGCCCTGAATCTTTGTGGCAGGGACCCTTCCTGAAGCAAGGCAAAGAAAAGGTTAGAAGGAAACTCCGATGGCCTTAAAGCCTATTTTGCTCAGAATGTGATCTGGGGACCCCTTGCCTCAAAGTCTCTAGGAGCAGGTTAAATACATTCAGTCCTGGACACCACCCCAGGTCTACTGAGTCAAAATCTCTGGGGGTGGTGTCTTGGGATCTGCATTTTTGGCAATATTGATTTTGAACAGTATCTAATGTGCACTGAGGTTTGAGAACATGTACTTTTTTCTGACAGGTGATTCTATGTAGGAAAGTCACCTGGCAAGAAGTAGGTATTTTGTGTCCTCCACAGTGCCTCCAGCCTTTGCCCCCACTCCTCGGGGGCCCCTGTGCTCCACTCACCAGCCCTGTCTGCCCTTAGGCGGAGCAGGTGTCCTGGCTGTGGCTCAGGACATCTGCCAGACATTTTCCGCCATCCCTGAACTTCCTGTTCTTCCCAGAAACGTTGGCACAGGCCAAAGACAGTCAGACAGTGGCGGAGGCGTGTGTCCAGTTGTCGGAGCTTGGACACTAGCCCCATGTGCAGACTGAGTCAGCCCTCTCTGCTGGGGAAAGGAGCAAGAAGTCTGGTGAGTCAGTGCTTCCAGTCGGCAGAGAGGGCGCCCAGTCGTGGGGTGGGCCATGGGGCGGTCAGGAAGGACCCTGACTCTGGGGCGTGTCCCCCAGCTTCGAGGGCAGTGGCTTGGACCCTCTGCCTCGCTGCCTGATGCACAGACTTTATGTTCCTGGGGGCCCAAGCTGCCTTTTCTGCTTTTTGAGAAAAAAACTACTTATGAGAGCAGTGGGGACGTGTCCACTGTGAGGTCCGAGAAGACCCCAGAGGCACCTGCAAAGGCTTCAACCCCCTCCTGGCTCCATCGGTTCTCTCCTCCTTCAGAGGCTCCACATAAACCGAGCGAGAGATTGAAGTCAGAATGATGCCCACTATGGCCATGCAGGTCTGATTCAAGCACCCTGGATGGCAGCCTCCGAACAGACTGGTGGCAATGCCCCTCTCCAATTCTGGAGGCTCTCGTGTGGTCAAAACCACAAATTCCCCCCTTCTCTTAGTTGTTGCTACTTTGCTATTAGTAATGAATTACTCAGTGGATGCCAAAGCCTTTTACCCCAGGGGTGAGAAAAAGGGGTTAAAAAAAAGAAGCATCCCAGAAAAGACTCCACTCTTTTCAAACTTCAGTGTTTAACACAGCAGCATTAGGAGCCTGGTTAAGTGCTGATTTGCTGAGCTTTACAGCCAATGGTTCTGATCCAGCAGGTCTGAGGTAGGGCCCAGAAATATGCATTTTAAATAAATAACTCAAGGAATTCAAGATGTAAAGTGCCTGTGGGTCCGCAGACTACACCTTGGGACACACTTGTCTAAATGCACATCAAGGAGTGAATACTTCCAGATTCGCTTAGAATGGTCACGGATGTGGGTGGTGGGGAGAGAGGAGTCCAATATTCCAAACGCCTTGGAAAGGGGCAGAGGGTAAACACAGGTGCAAAACAGGCATTTGCACAAGTTTGACAAGGGGTAAGCCTTGGCATTATGAAAGATACACGTACAGGAAATGAAATCACATCATTCTATTCGTCCTCCATATCAACTCGCCCCTCAGAACCGTGCACGACTCGACCTTGTTTGAGCTCAGCTGTGACCAGAGGCCCCAGAGGCCTCTTCATCGCCACCTATCCTGGCTTCCTCCTGCTGTGCTTTGAATATGAAGGTGACGCTGGAAGGGATTTGCTTTGAGAGTTGGGCCTGGCGGCCTGATTCCTGTCCAAACACACTCTCTTCTCCCCCAAGGAGGCGTCGGGACCAGCGACACACCATCTTTATGCATCGAAGTAAACTTCAGCTCTCACTTGTCAATTTGGAACAGGTCAAACCCTTCTTGCTCATTTTTAGGACTTTCTTCAGAGGTGGAAACGCTTACTGCTTTTGATCCTCAGGACATCAGGGTAAGAAAATTAACTCATCATGTGGCATTTTCAACTAGGTCATTCTGAAACAGTATTCAGCTTTTAAATTCGGAGGAGGGGTGACAGGTAATTCTTTAAAAGTCCCTCCTGGCTTTATATCATCACAGACCTGTGTGTATGCCTAGGCCATTTGTATCCTTTATCTGAATCCTTAGCCTACACCCCAGACCGCACTATTTTCTCACGTCTTACCCTGTACTGCAACACCGTCCTCTACTCTCCTCCATGACCACCTGGTCATAGCAGATCCAGAAGACCCAGGATGTCACATCAAGTGAGTCTTCGAAAATGAGCGAAGGGTGACGTTATGCCATTGTGCTGGGTGATTTCATTCTTGATAGCAAGAGCGTCCTTACCACGTGCCAGGTACCGTTCGGAACGCTGTGCAAATATTAATTTATTTAATCCTCACAGAAGCCTGTGAGGTATATGAGTGAGGTGGTATTGTAAGTTCTCATCAGCGCGTTTTATGGATGAGGAAACTGAACGTAACAGGTTAAGTAAATCACGCAGGCCATGCAGTTAGTGAGTGGTGGAGTAAGGATTTGAACTCCTCCTTTGTTCTGAGTCACTACCTATATTGTTTATCTAAGGAGGCAAAACCAAATCCAGGCCAAAAAGGCCTCAAAAAAAAAAAATCCCAAATACCATTCTTTTTTAAAAATCCGTTTTCAAGGACATTTCAGAAAAGGAGACGGGATATGGCAACCTAATTTGAGACTGTCCTCAGTATAAAGGCAGAGTCGTCTCATGGTTTTTATATGGTCTACGTATTCACTACTATATTCCAACAAACTGGCAGATTGCTAACAACGGCCCAGCACAACCACCAATTTTTATTCAGTGTGTGCCAGCAATGATCTCATTTAATGCGCTCCACATTGAAGGCCGCTTTAACCGCTTCTCTCCTAAATATTAACACACCGAAGAGAACCATCCTTCCACCATGACTTGTTCTCAGCACACTGTGTCCCGGAGGACCAGGGAGAACACCTGCATCTACTCTGAGGCATGAGAGAGACGACATACCCGCACGGCCTGGATGACAACTCACCTTCCTGGTTCCCGCTAGAATCTACTTCTGTTTGGAGAAAAGCATTCACCTTAGGAGTTTTGAGCCTGTATCATAATTCTGGCTCCTCTACTAATGGTCCAGGGCCGGTAACAACCTCTCTTTTTTCTCTCTTTTTTTAAAAAATTTTTCTAGTGTTTATTTATTTTTGAGAGACAGAGCATGAGCTAGGAGGTGGGGGAGCAGAGAGAGAGGGAGACACAGAATCCGAAGCAGGCTCCAGGCTCTGAGCTGTCAGCACAGAGCCCAACATGGGGCTTGAACTCACGAATTACGAGATCATGGCCGGAGCCTAAGTGCGAGGCTTAACTGACTGAGCCACCCAGGTGCTCCAGTTATAACCCCTCTGAATCTATTTCCTACCTTTCTCGTGTCTTGTTTTTGGGGTTTTTTTTTTTGGATCCAAATGAAATATTTATGAAAATGGATAAACCATAAAGTGCTAGAAAAGATCAGGTACTAGGGACGCCTGGGTGGCTCAATCCGGAAAGCCTCCTATTTTGCCTCAGATCACGATCTCACAGTTTGTGGGTTCGAGTCCCAAGTCGGGCTTTGTGCTGACAGCTCAGAGTCTGGAGTCTGCTTGGGATCTGTGTCTCCCTCTCTTTCTGCCCCTCCCCCACTCATGCTCTGTCTCTGTCTCTCAAAAATAAGTAAACGTTAAAAAAAAGAAAAGATCATACAATATTAAAGATGATTTTAATAAGTATGATACTTTTTACTCTGGCATATTTATGTAAAGGCCAGTGACTCTCTGCCACTTAATTTAAGGTTGACTGCTGCTTCCCCTCCTTCGCCGCCCTGGCAGACTTCTCCAGAGCGGTAACTACATCTTATTCATCGTTGCCTCTTAAGACTGTCTGGCACATAGTAGGTAATCAATAAATGTTCCTTGAATGAATGAATAAATAAAAGACATTTTCAAAGGAATTTTGAAGGTTCCCATCTAGGATGAGAGGAGTCCGTGGAGGGAAGAGTCATTCACAATACCTGCTTCAACCACATGGTCCATCGTAGGGAACCTTTTGTACACAGCCGTGCTCACCGAGCGGAAGATGAGCAGGGACGTGAGATTCACATAGCGCATCAGGGTCCTTCTGAGCAGGCGCCCGTGTTCGTCGCTTCCGTGAACACTGCTGGAGATGAGGAACATCAGCCTGTCTGGCCAGGGCAGGTTCACAAACTGGTTCCACCATCGGTTCACTACCAGAGTAACATAAAACCCTGTAAAATAACAGGAAGCTATAAAGCAATTTCTTATAGCAGACATGTTGTTGACACTGATGCTTTTAGCAGAATTTCAGCCTCTTTAGGGATCGGGGTGTAAAAATATGTTGTTATCCATACTTATGACTTTGCCCTCCAAAAAAAAAAATAAAAATGTAATTTGTGCCTGGCAATGTCATAGCACCCAGTAAGTGGGTGTTAGAATTCAAATATTGATGGCAAAAATGGGCAGTTAGTGAAGAGAAAGCTTGATTGTCTGATAGCAAATTATTACCTCAAACTTGTTTGGTGTTAATTTAGCGAAAGCAGCCCTGAGGGCAAACTTTATGGATGATTCTGGTTCTATTGCAAGCAGTGGCTTTTCAGGCATGCCTCTCAGCTTGGAAACACTCCCATGCAGAGTCATTGATGTCATCCGAACAGAGACAGTGTGGCTGCGTTCTGCGTGTGACCTATACTTACCAAGCACAAAGGTTACTGGAATTTGTTCAGCATATCTGTCACAGTAAATTGATAATTTTTCAAAGTAACGTTTTTGGGCTCCTGTAAGTAACAATCTGGAGCAAAAATAAAATGCACAGCCCTTTATGATATTATACTTCTGCACCTGCTTTGCAAGTGATATTCAGTGCAAACAATTAAGCACAAATAATTGTAATTTTTTTTAAGAAGCGATAATGCTTTTTTCTACCTAAGCTGATAGATCTCAAAAGCTTTTTAATTGTTGAATGTTTCAAGTACCAATGTTTTCAGTACATAAATGTTATTGGCCATTAGACAGTGGGATTTATTAACTTCCATTTACTTATATGTTTTTTAACTTTTATTTTTAAATACTTTATATTTTAAACTTTTATATGATGAATACATTGGATTTAGAGCAAAATAACTCATTAAAGAGTCCAATTTTCCATTATTCATCAGGTATACTTTAAAAAAGGGTGTCTTGATTAAGTGAACTACAGTTGTTAAGTAATTATGAGGATTAAATTATAACCCTAACCTTGACATCTTGATCTTACGAGTATGCTACTTAGCACATTCTTGATTATATGTGTTGTACTTCAAAGGCTATTATAACCGTTTATTTTAAAACCCGCAATTATTTAAAATATAAAATAA
This sequence comes from Acinonyx jubatus, assembly GCF_027475565.1. Lineage (NCBI taxonomy): Eukaryota > Metazoa > Chordata > Mammalia > Carnivora > Felidae > Acinonyx > Acinonyx jubatus. The sequence continues at coordinate 92,588,738 of NC_069387.1, forward strand.
CACATAACAACAAGGAGTAAAAATTTTTATTCCTGCATTTGGTGGGTTTGTGTTTGCATAATACACATATCAAAATTTATATTATGCATCTCACCAAAACCCATTTTCTGGTATGAACTTAGGCTAAACCTAAGTTCATTTAATGGAACTATTATTGATATTTATGTTACAGGGAGGGGATTTGCAGTCAGGAGAGACGTCCCAAGGCAGGGTAATCGTAATGGTCGAGATCTACAAGGAGAAGCAACACAAAGAAATTTGCATAAATGAATGGTACAGCTGTTCCAAGGGAGGAAGAAATCCCTGGGAAACATCCATTACAACATATGTCAAAAGGCCTGTTTGAGTCAGTAGAATTTTGATAGAGGAAGCAGAGGGATGATGGGGTAACAGCGAGCCACCAATCAGATTGCGCATGAAGAGCTGGTAGTGACAAAGGAGTTTGGGGTGCAGGATGGGCTTGGAGTTCCTGCCTCAGCTTTGAGGAGGTTTCAGAAATTCTTATTCAGCTTGTTCTTATTCAGCTGCCCAGGCCTGTCAAGGTCATGCCAATGACAAGTCACAGCCATAACAGTTTCCGACACTCAAATAGAAATGGTCCAAGAGGATTTAAAGGCAGAAAGCACAGACCTTAAGGTCAGACAAAGCCAGGTTTGAATCCCAGATCTGCCACTTACAAATTTGGACTTGGAACATATTTTTAAATCTCTCTGAGCCTCAGTTTCCTCACTTGTAAATGGGGACAATAAAGCCTATGTGTTAGGAATGTTATGAGGATTAAAGAATATATCATATATAAAACCACTGAACATACAGTGTCATACTTTTTCGATAATAAAGTGGTGGTTATTATTAACAGCTGGCCAAAGGAAAAAATATTTAGCTAATAGCTCCGTAGAAAGTTTACTAGCTAAAAAGTACTAAAATGGTGATTTTTGTCAAATTCACCCCAAAATAAAAAGAGGTATACTCAAAAGTAATGAAGTCTGGTTTTGTCTCATGATTTTTGCTAAGTATCATTATTTGCTTAGAATAGAATTTTAAAACTTAGGATGATTAGTAGACATGAGAATGATGCTATAATTTTCTACAGGTATGTTTGACTTTCTTGATAAATTCAACCTATCGTGGTTGGTATACCTTCAATCAAGATTAAGAAGATATTTTGACGAGATTTTATAGCTGAACTTTACAAAAATGAAGAATGACTTGCACGACTGATCATTGTTATAAATGTAAGCACTCTTTGGTCTTTAGCAAAAATACGTGCATACAATTTTGTGGGGTATAAGCAAGATATTGAAGCAAGAGTGGAGGCCCCATGGAGGATTTCTGGCCACGATGCAGCTGCTCTGAGTGCTATTCAGAGTGCTATTGCAGCAGTAGCAGCAATAAACTCACATTAGTAAAAATAAACTAATGAGACAATTCTTCTGAAACGTCATGTGTCTTCCACTATTTCATATTCTGAAGCATTAGGTGATACAAAAATACATTGTCAAAATAACGTTGTACTTATAAGACACATCTGAAAAATTATTAGAGGTTTTTAAATAAAACCCCTGATGTCCCTTTACAGATATTTTGATATGCAGCAAAATAGCCCTTCCTATTCTATTTTTGACAATTATCAGCTGACCAAATTACTCTCTCTCTCTTGGTCAAAGGGAGTCCTGTGGCTGCAAAGAAGAAGGTCAGTAAGAGCAATGATAATACGAAGTCGTTCATCAGTATGCGGGAGAGAAAGAACAAACTGAAGTACATAGAAAAGGTGGAAATACAGCCTCAAAAACCTTTAGCTTTTCTATTTTAAGTTTTAAATTCCCCCAGAGTAGAAATGTATGCAATAAGTTTTAATTAAAAAAAAACTAAACACAGATATCACATGTTTTCACTCCTACGTGGAATTTGAGAAGCTTAACAGAGGACCGCAGGGAAAGGGAAGGAAAAATAAGTTACAAACAGAGGGGGAGGCAAACCGTAAGAGACTCTTAAGTACAGAGAACAAACTGAGGGTTGATGCGGGTGATGGTTGTGAAGGAGGGGAAAATGGGAGACAGGCATTGTGGAGGGCACTTGTTGGGACGAACACTGGATGTTGCATGTAAGCGATGAACCACGGGAAATCTACTCCCAAAGCCAGGACTACACTGTACACGCTGTATGTTAGCTAACTTGGCAATAAAGTATTTAAAAATAAATAAATAAAAATAAAATAAAATTAGTTAAAAAAAAAAACCTCATAAAGCTTCCCATTTGCACTACTGGTAACATTTTATTTAGACTATAATTTTAGTCACACAAGTATTTCCTCAACATGATTTTGCTCAAATTTTCTGTCGATCTGACGGGCTTAGGTTGTGATGGTATAAAGAATAAACATCTTCTGTTGTGAACATAATGTACCCCGCACTCAGAGGGTAAAAATAAAATAAATTCGTTTTCAGGCCTCGGCACCACCCTGGAGGAGATCTTGTCATTCCAGGCAAAAGAAAGGAAAGTCACCTGATAGACACCCTTCATGGACATTTCAATTATGTAGGCAGTGGCTATAAGCTGCCAAGTCACAAATTCAAACTATCAATGACATAGCTGAGAGAGGCACCGATGATTATTTGTTCGTGGCCTTTGCCACTCAAAATCACCACTGAGTGAGGAGTTAAGTAATAAATCTGCCATTTTATGCCTCCAGCAAAATCCTGGCAGGGTGCCTAGTATCACATTGTGATCAATTCACATGGGGCTGGCATGAGGGCCACCTGGACATGATAGAGTCTACTTGAGATCCCTAAGCATGGGTTAAGTGTGGATTAAAATACCCTGAGATGAAGAATGCAAGAGAGGATCATGCAAAAGAGGAGATTACATAAGGCAAAAGTCAGCGGCAACCCAAGGCTCAGATTTTTGAGACTGTATTCTTACATGATATTTGATGGCCGTTTAAGGAGACATGCAAAGGAAGGTACCTGTACACCAAACTTATTGCCGTGTAAAAAACAGCAAAGACAATAAATTCCCTGTACAGTAGTTTGTAGATGCTGCCTCTCCACTTGAGGAGTAACCTATGAAATCCAAAAAAAGTCGCATTTGCTACTTTACTGGAGTACGTGACAGTCATCTCGGATAGCTTTTCTATTTTTTTCTAGAAGAGCAAGAAGACAAAACACAAGTAAAAAGCAGTGCTTAAGATGGAGCATAAATCTGTGTCTCAAAGAAACCCAAGCCGGTCACCAGTCAACCATCTCCCCATTTTGCCTTTCTCTGTTTAAACCATTTGGAATTTGGAGATAACCAACGTCTCCATGTTAAATCTTTTAGTAGAAAAGGGGAGGAGAGTAGTCTCTGGAAAGAGTATTATTAGAACCCGGCTTAATTTATAAATATTATTTTCAAGTTTTATAGTCATGACTTAGTAATATTTGAACGAACGAATGAATATGATATATGAAATATGTTGTAGAATCACCCGTCATGTTATTTTCCTAACCCACGGGAAGATTCAGGGTACTGATACGCTATATTAATTGATATTTTCAAAGGCACTGGCCATACTTACTGTTTGGGTCTTTATCTGCTACAGTATGTAAAGAAGTGTTTATTTCACCCTTAAATTTCATAAGGGGAACTTAATGGCTCTCTTCTGAGAACTCAGGAGATATTGTTGAAAAGAAGCAAGACTCTTAAGAGAATTTAATTGATGGGTCACTTTTGGTGGTTTTAGTTGGATGTGGGTATCTCTCTAGCAGAGCTGCAAGTGCACGGTTGACACTGTACATTTCAAAAGGCAGGGCCACAGGGATAGTATACAGAAGGTGCACTTCCCTTTGGAAGTCATGCGTAAAAGGCTTAGGGAGGTTCACTTTCTGTTTGGAGCCGACCAAAATAAGGCCATTATTTAGGGCTCTCTCCACGTGGATCTGTTCCACAGATACGGGTAGAATGAGAATTGGACCCCTATGCCTCGTTTCAGTGAGTTCTCTGGCATTCATTGCTTTTCAACAAGACATCAAACATTCAGGTTCTGAGACGGCCCCGAACTAATCTTTGTTTGAAAATCCTGCACCACCACTTTCTAACATGGAGCATATACAGAGAAAATGAAATTTCTCGGAAATCTTTCTTGTTTCCAAAGAATCTCTGAGGGGAGTCTTCCAGAGCTACTTAGATGGAAATTATGGAGGTCTGAGGTAGAAGTGGGCAGATTTCTCATATAAAGTAGCCTGCAACCCACATTTTATCTAAACGGGAAGATGTTCTGTCTTTCTTCAGAGGTGGGAAAACAATCCAATTCTAATTTGCCTAGTTTCCCTAAAGAAATAAAACTCTGGCACTATATTCACAAACTTAAGCCTTCAGCATCACTGATTTTAGTAAAGAAACCAGGACTTTTGGCATAAGTAAGTGGCATTACGAGAGGACGGGAATCATGCCACAGCCAGTTTCATTTTTCCATTTTACCTTGTCTATCTGTGTAATGTGAGTACAGTCAAAACTGGGAGAGAGGAGCCTAATAAATTAACCACATTTTATAATTTGTTCTCGTGGGCAGCATCATTTTAAATAACAGTCCTCCACTTTTTTTTCGTTTAACCATCCACCCTTCTATTTCGGCTATCAGAAAAATTAAGATCAGACAGAGTAGAGATCAGAATTAAAATGCATAGATATACTCTCTGTGCACTAACCTATTTCTTTGGTTTCAAGTCTCCGACGGGAAAGAAACTCTTCCAATTTCAGGCTCCCCCTGAAGAGGTGCCTTCAGGTCGGTGTTGCGTTCGGCTCCGCTCTTCACTCACGCACAGTCAGATTTTCTTTCCTTCCCTGGCCACCGAGAAGACCCAGAGGGTGACAAGTACAGGAGTTAAATGTTTTTCCACTTGTGGAGGCCTGTTTATGCCAATTTGCCCACTGATGACAGTTATAGCCGGGAACAAACAGAAGCAACAGCTGCTGATGTAGCTTTTTCCTCATCTATAATTATAACTCCACCTGCCGCCCAAAGTACCCCTTTGAATGAGAAGTCGGAGGTGACGTGAAGGAGATTGGGCCATTGAAGTACGTTATTTCATTTTGGTTCTACCCTGGGATCAAGGAAGAGAGATCCATTTTCCCCTACAAGGTTCTGAAGAGGCTCCACTGGTCAAAAAAGGGAATTAGGACAGTCTGTGTGTGCTTAAAATGAAGAATGAGCTGTTGTGAAGCCATAAACTGGGGCAGATAAGAATTTCCTTTCATTTGAGAGGTATTGAGAATGCTCTCCCATTAAAAGCAACAAGCATACGTGTTTCAGTGTGCGTGTGGGCGCACGTGTGCGCGCGCATTTTAGCAGAGCATAGAAAATTATTATGTGTGATGGCTTAGTGTAGCGGAAAATAACACCCTGATTCATTCATTACGTTTGTTATCCTTCCATGTCAGCTAAGAAAAATTGTAAATTATTCAAAATGACTTCCATAGTTTCCTTCTTGAAAGAGAGAGTTCATTGGTATTCTTTAGATAATGAAATAAATAATTTCAGGGTCAATTACTGGGGACTTTGCAATCTTCTAAAGTAATGTGTGCACCCAGCGTTGCAACTTAAGCTTAACTAAAATGACTACCAAAAAAACCCATATATTTTTGTGAGGAAAGAAGAGTAAAAAGACACTCATTCTAAAAATGAGAATATATACATTTAAAAGGTGGTGTTTTTTTTTTTACAGCAGTCTTAAGTTTTATATGCATTTGCCTGGTTTCTTTATCAAACTATAAGCACCTTAGAGCAAAGAGTTATAGTGTCTGATTTCTTGCCCCCATCCCTGTTCATAGTTCCAGCATGAAGCCCTGTGTATAATGGATATTCAATATGCATCTGTCGTTTGATTATCACCTTGTCACTATGATACTTCTGTCAGTACATTTGGGGGAATTTATGAACATTTTATTTATTTATTTATTTATTTATTTATTTATTTAAGTTTGTGAACATTTTGAAAGCACATATTTTCTATTTGGTTGCCGTGAAAAGTGGCTGGATAGACCTGACATTGCATTTATAAAGGTTTGCAAGACTAATCAATGTTATAGAGTTTGAGCAAATCTAAACCCAAGTGCTTATGAAATAGAAACGTGGGAGGTAGTTTTAAAAATTCTCACTTTTGGGGGCTCCTGGGTGGCTCAGTCAGTTAAGCAACCAACTCCTGATTTAGGTTCAGGCCATGATTTCACAGTTCATGAGAGCCCTGAGTCGGGCTCAGTGCTGACAGTGCAGAGCCTCCTTGGGATTCTCTCTCTCCCTTTCTCTCTGCCCCTCCCTGCCTCTCAAAATAAATAAACATTAAAAAAAAACCTCTCACGTTTGTGTCTCCTGTTGGATGTGTGGTTGGCCCTGAAACGTGGCATGATTCCCAGCAATCACGACTGCATAACTGGGGAGTCTGCCTCATCTTTGGGGCACTGTTGGCTGGTCTCACTTTTAAACAAGGTTAATGATGTTCATATTTCCCATCAGGCTCTTTTAAGGAATGACTAATTAATGGTTGAGAACGCATTCTAAATGCAAGTTAGTCAATAATGACTAGACTAAATGAACAAACTCTCATTATTGGGCTCTGAGTCTGGCGGCTATTTCTAACACATACCAAAAGATGCCATTCAGAAATGAACTCATTAGAGGGGACAAGCCACTATAGCTTATTTCAAAATATCCAAACAAATTGCAAAGTTAACTGTTTATATGATTTTTTGAAGAAAACTTTAAAGTCTCATGTTTAAAATAGACATATTCCAGATTCTGAAAGTAACATATGCTTATTAATAATTAAAACAACATATAGGGGCACCTAGGTGGCTCAGTTGGTTAAGCAGCCAACTTTGGCTGAGGTCATGATCTCACGGTTCGTGGGTCTGAGCCGTGTGTCAGTCTCTGTGCTGACAGCTCAGAGCCTGGAGCCTGCTTCAGATTCTATGTCTCCCTCTCTCTTTGCCCCTTCCCCATTCTCACTCTCTCTCTCAAAAATAAATAATAAAACATTAAAAAAAATGAAAAAGCCCCACATTCATTTTAAACTCTTTTACTTGTATCATTGATGTGAGGAATCTTTGCTAAATTTCTTTTGAGTGCTTGGTTGAACATGGTCATGTGCACACAAAACTTTGCATTCAAATAAGTTCCAAGTTTTGCTCAGTCGGAAGAGCATGCGACTCTTGATCTTGGGGTTGTGATTTTGAGCCCCACGTTGGGTGCAGAGAATACTTACAAATAAATATGCCAAGACCAGAAATTGTTGTATTTTGGAGAATTTTATTCCGACTCTCAGATTTTTGGACATTACTAAATGGAGAACAATGAATCATAAAGGTTTTGCACAGGAAAAGGGCTTGAAAAAAATCTGTGTTGTAGAAAGGGGAGTCTGTGAGAAGAGTGTGTGATGTATTTGAGTGGGCAGGGACCATAGAGAGGGAACCAGTTTGGAGTTATTGTGGCTGTTGGTAGTGGGGTGGTGGGTGAGTGCAATGCAAAAGGATGGTGAGATAAAGTCCAGAGGAAAACTACCACTGGGGGGAGAAAAAGGAGGGCCGACTGAAGGGGGAGCCAAAGGACGAAAGAGAAGTCTGATAGGACGCTTGCTTTGTTCATTGAGCCCGCTTGCTCATGAAGAATGAGAACCACATAATATTTCGGATTTGTTCAAATGACACAGTTCTTTGTAGGGCACCATGTAACTTTCAGATGTTTATCCTGCAAATAAAAACTTCTGATTAGAAAAAAAATGGATGCAAAGTAAAATCACAAAGAGGAGCTCATGTGTGCATCAACAGTCAAGTTGTTGAATTATGTTTGATTAGCTAATCTTCAGTTTTTCTGTTAATAATTCTGTTAATAATGATTCTTCTGGCACTTACTCATTTTGCTATATGTTGGATCTCTCTAGAAAAAAGACGGTAGTCAGTGCCAAGGCCCAAGAAAAATTCATACAGTAAACTTCCAGTTGAGAACATTCATTCATTCATTTTTCCCCCCACATCAGAATACCTTGGTTCAGTTGGTTTGAGAACCACTCACGGTGATATTTTTCCCTACAGACAATTTTTTTATTGGCTCAGTGGTACTGTAAGCCTCTTGGGAACACCTGCCTTACTCTTTCTTATTTTTCCCCTGTGTATTGGCTGCCATGATTGATGCCATAGCTGCGAAATGAGCAGCTGAGTGGGACAAGTCTTGTGTCTGTCCAGATGAATGGAGATTTCTGATACATGTTGTTGGTGATAGAAATCTGCCGAAAAAATCAAATCCAAGTGGGATTAATTAATTATTTTCTTTTTGAGTTCAGGGGACAAATAGAGAACTTCTAGGATGAGAAAGACTATTGAATTTTATTACAGATGAAGCTCTAAGCTCATAAGTGACTGGATATTTGAGGAGTCATCATAACTTTCCTTACACAGAGTAATTGCCAACTCAGCAAAACAAAATGCATTAGTTCAAATTTTGAAGGTTACCTTTTTCTAATGGGAGGTACAGATACTTTGTTCTATTTTAGGGATGAAAGCTCAGAGTCTAGAGAATTCTTACTATGGTACTTAAAGTGTATCCTGTGCTTTCTAATCAATATTTCTTAAATGGATGGTACCCCCGCTTAGCTCAGGTACATTCCTGATTGCTGAAGAAAAAAACCCCTGCAACATAGAACCAATTCAAAAACAGTTTCATTTTGCATGAAAAAGCACGCAAATCCAAGTATGTTGTTTGTTCCAAACTGCTGAGAAATTGTTACTTCACCACTGCAATGGCCATCTGGAAATCATGTGGTAAATCATGTGGGTAAAGGGAAGATACAGGTAAATAGAAAAATTCTATGCATAAATATCTGGATACGTCTAAGACACCCTTTTATCTGCGGTAAAATGCGCGTGCATATGAAAACCAGTTGTTGGTTCTGCTTCTCCCATAAGGTGGATTGCTCCTTAATGGCTACCGTGGGGAGAGTAGTGGGTTTGGAGTAAGAGAATGAAGAAGGAACTTCAGTTTGTGCTCCATATAATTTTGTATTTTTAAAATACCATCCATATTTTCATATTTAATCATATGCAATAAAAAAATCTTATCTTAAATTTATTCCTCCAGCCCAGATCTTACACCCAACTCCAGAATATCCTTAATACTCTCAACAATATCCCAAACCCTAAAGGCCTCAAACTAGGCCCCTGATCTTTTCCCCAAAACATGCTCCCCCTGCAACCTTTCATCTCCGTTGATGAAAATTCCTTCCTTCCAAAAGAGAAAAAACCTAGGAGTCACTTTCATCTCCTCTTTTTCTTTCGTACTGCTGTCCAGTCTTCCACAAATCCATCCACAAATTCTCCACTATCCAAATGTACTCAGAATCTGTTATTTCATTCTCTTCTCACATCCTTGTCTCCTCCCTTCCCACCTCCCCAGAGCCACTATCATCACTCTCCCAGCTTATTCTAGCAGCTTCCCAGCAGGCGTCCTTGATTTCCACTTGCTCCCTTCAATATCTGACAAAAAGGCGGAGTGCTCATACTAAAAGTAAGTCAGGTGAGTGGTGTCATTCCTCTGCCCAAAGCCCGTCTATGGCTCCCTGTTTCTCACAGTAAAAGCCCAAGTCCTTCAGTGGTCCACAAGGTCTTCATGACTTGCCCCATTTCCTCTCTGGTCTCATTTCCTATTACTCTCTCCTTTCCTTCCTCCAACATATCCAGCATTGTTCCATTCTAATGTTTAGGAATGGCTCGTCTTTCTGCCTGAGATGCCCTTCCTCCAGATATTTGAGTGGTTGTCTCCCTCATTCTTTCAAATCTTTGCTCAAATATTTTCTCAATGATCTGATAATCCTACTTAAAATTGAATACTGACCCAGCACACCTCTCTCTCCATTGCCCTCCTGACCCCCCCTTATCCTTTTGTTTTTTTATCCATGCCATTTATCTCCTTTAAATATACCATCTAATTCACACATTTATTGTGTTTACTGTCTATGTATTTGTACTAAATTGGAAGTTTCATGAGGGCAGAGGGCCATCTGTTTTGTTCACTGATGAGAACAAAGTGCATCCAATGCCTAGTTCAATAAATATTTATTGAATGAATAAATCTAAAAAGACTAGAGGGATTTCCACTTTCTGTCATGTAAGTTTCATGAGAACAGATTCCATTATTTTGTAACTTGCTTTATATCTAATGCCCAGAAAAGTGTCTGGCATCTAATAGGTACTCAATAAATATTACTGAAATGAGTAAGAGAACATACATTTTCACTCAGAATTTAGCCCATCTTTTTCATATAAATGGTTTTTATAGAATGAAAATGAAAAGACTCAGTATTTTTTCTGCAGCACTATTACAGCGCACCAGAAAACTAAAGACTGATACCACTTAGGGACCTCTGAGTACCGACTTTGCATTCTCTCTGTACTGTGGGAAGCTACACCTGCATTGTGTGGTCACCTCTCTCCTGGGTTTCTCTATCCTTAGCTAAATAACTCAGGAATTTAGAGAATCGGGGTGTGAATGGCCTCTTTCAGGCATCCATCTGCCTACCTTTTATCTATTTCTTTTCTTTTCTTTTCTTTTACTGACCTCAAGGAGATTCAGACTAGGATACCACTGTCCATTAAATAACAATAAGGAAAGAGGCAGAAATAAATTGATTCCTTCTACTTCCTACTGACTTCTTCCATAGCATCATTTTGTTCCAGGCATGGGACTGAGCACTCACTTTGCTGGTGACAAATGCATTGCACAGCCATTAAAATAGCAGTGTAATGAAAGGATGAATACAGTAAATGTTCTTTGATGATGGTCTCGGTGGTGGTGATATCATTCTTGTGGCTCATAAGGTGCCTTGAGGTTCTTGACTTTGAATGCCCTTCTGGGATAGGGGATAGGATTCTTGGTGAAGATTAAATTACAAAAGTCCTTTAGGGTAATTACAATGACTAAATCCAATATCAGAGTAATAGAATATGAGGGGTGTCGATATTCAGATCCACTGATAAGGTGGTATTTCAGAGCATATTCTGATATATTTCAATATTTCTGTGACACAAAAATGGAGTTAAATTGAGAATTAAGTAATCTCCTGTCTTCATTCCTTACCACCCTCTACATACTCTGATAGCTTGGGGATGACTCACGTTCACTCTCATCTGTTTTTCACATAGACTCATGATTAGACTAAATTAAAAACACAAAAATGAGTTGCATAAAAGCCAACTCATAGAACCCAGCCTCTACCAGACCTCATGGCATCCTATAAAAACATAAATCTTGCCTTCAGGAAAATGAAGTGTGTTTGTGTGTGGACAAGACTACAGATTCTCCCTTAGCACAGTATTATCTTGCTGTAAGAGGACTAAAGAAAAAGGTAAGCTATATACAGTTTCCTTTTCCTCGTGGTACAACTAGGTGGGTGCTTCTTTCTCTTGGGCTTCCCTTCTGCAACCCTTTTAAAAAAAGTTTAATTTTGTTGGGGCATCTGGGTGGCTCAATTGATTAAGTATTCGACTTCAGCTCAAGTCATGATCTCGCAGTTCATGAGTTCAAGTCCTGTGTTGGGCTCTGTGCTGACAGCTTGGAGCCTGGAACATGCTTCGGATTCTGTGTCTCCCTCTCTCTCTGCCCCTCCCCAACTCGTGCTCTGTCTCTGTCTCTCTCTCAAAAATAAACATTAAAAAAAAACTTAAAAAAGGAAAAAAAATTAAAAAAGTTTAATTTTATTATATTTATCATTAGACTATTTATGAGAACTAGAATTGTTCCTTGCTAGCTTCTTCTGTTCTTTTGCTACAAAATTATATATTAACTTACCTTTGACCCAGTAATCCCATTTCCAAGAATCCACCCTGATGTATTCCTCCAATAATGCAAAAATGCATATGTACCAGGAAATTAATTAAAGCATTATTTGTAGCTGCAAAATGTTGGAAAGAACCTAAATGCTTTCACATAGGCAAGTGGTTGAATACACTATGGTCATCCACAAAATGGAATACTACACGCATGCAAAAAGGAATAAGAATGATCTTTATAAATTGATATAGAGTGACTTCCAGGATGCATTGGGTGAAAAAAGCAAATGCAAAAGAGTAGCTATAGAAAAAAAGCATATGGAAAGAAAGATATTTACATCATTAGTCATTAGGAAAATGCACATCAAAACCACATTGAGATACACTTCACACCCACTAGGATGTGTTGGCAAGGATGTGGAGAGACTGGGACCCTTGTACATTGCTGGCGGGAACGTGAAATGATGCAGCTGCTCTGGAAAACAGTTTGGCATGAAACTGTCCAAAAGTTAGGCATGAAATTACCCTTAGGACCCAGCAACTCTACTTCTAGGTTTGTATTCAAAATATTGAAAACAGATATTCAAACCAATATTTGTACATGAATGTTCATGGCAGCACCATTCGCAATAGCGAAAAGGTGGAAACAACCCAAATGTTCATCAGCTGACAGACAGATAAACACAATGCAGTATATCCATGCAATGGAACACTTTTTAGCCAAAAAGAGAAGTGAAGTACTGACACATGCTATGATCTGGATGAACCTCAAATATATTATGTTAAGTGAAAGAAGTCAGATACAAAGTTCACACCTACTGTGTAATTCCATTTAGATTAAATATCCAGAATAGGTAAATCCACTGAGACAGAAAACAGATTAGTCACTGGCAGTGGCTGTGGGGAAGGAGGACTGGGGAGTACCTTCTCAATGGGTATGAGTGTTCTTTGAGGGGCAATAAAAATATTGTGGAACTAAACAGAGACAGTAGCTGTACATGTGAATATGCTAAACACCCGTGAGTTGTACACTTTATTTTTTTATTTTATGTTAAATGTTTGTTTATTTATTTAGTTTTGAGAGAGAGAGAGAGAGCAAGAAAGGGAGCATGTGTGCACGTGTGAGGGAGGATCAGAGAGAGAGGGAGAGAGAGAGAATCCCAAGCAGGCTCTGCACTGCCAGCACAGAGTTGGACACGGGGCTTGATCCCATGAACTGTGAGATCATGAACCTAGCTGAAATCAAGAGTCAGACAACTGAACCACCCAGGCACCTCAAACTTTACACTTAATTATTTTTTTCATCTTGGTTTTATTTTTGAGAGAGAGAGAGAGACAGAGAGAATGGGGGAGGGCAGAGAGAGGAAAACCCAGAATCTGAAGTAGGCTCCAGGCTCTGTCTTCACAGAGCCTGATGTGAGGCTTGAACCCATGAACTTTGAGATCATGACCTGAGCCAAAATCGGACGTTCAGCCTACTGAGCTACCCAGGTGCCCCCCAAACTGTACCCTTTAAAATGGATAGTTTTATATTACGTGAATTGTACTTCAATAATAAAAGAAAGAGTTCCTGTAGTATGCCTCCTTTCATGAAAGATAAAAGGTGAGATAAAATATACATGTATCTATTCCTTTATGCAAAAGAAATACAAGAAGGATTAAACCTCGTGAAATTGGTTACTCAGGATTGAGTGGGAGTCGGGTGGGAAGAACAAGGAGGCAGGAATGGGGTAGCAGGGTTGGGAGAATGCCATTTACCTGATATTCCATTTTGTAGTTTTGTATGGCTCTAACTCTTAGAAGCATGGTAATGTTTCACATATCCCCAAAATAAAGAATTAAAATAAACCAGGAGGTGGGGGGGAGAGGGGGAGCCCAAATTAGAATACAAAGAGTAACAAATGGATGTAAATGTATTACTGATTATTATCGTAACCATACAAAAGAAGTTGGTGAAGAACAAACCAACTCTGGACTGTGTAATGTAAGGCTAAAGACAGAACTGTCTGCAAATATTATACTCTAGTTAGCAAATTTTTTCCCTCAAGGATATGGGTTAGCAATTCTGGAACTACTTTATATGTATACTAGGATTGAATAAGTAATGGGCTTCCTTGAGAAATGATTGATTCCAGGGAAAATATAAGATGAATTAGGAATATCTTAAGGTACTGGAAAGTATGGAAGCACTAAAAATGATGATGTGTGTAAAAATGATACAGGAACCAACTTGAAGGAGTTTCCAATGAAAGCTGGGACAAGTTGAGCTAAAAAATAAATAATGATAGTAATGGATTATGATGTAAAAAGTGAAATTATCGTCCCTGAGTCCATACTGATATAAATAAATAAACAAATGGAGAGAAGAAACAGCTCTTCTTTAATAATAATAATAATAATAATAATAATGGAATGATAGGAATAGAAAATCACCAAAAGGCAAAGATTAGAATAGTTCATGGGCACTTAAAAGCAGTGAAGGTAAGAATGTTGAGAAATAGGATATTTGCATAGTCTCAAAGTACCTCCTCCCAAGATAGTTTTAGTTACAAAAGGATAAATAGTAACTTTATAGAGATTACACATGGCCAAACTGTATAACCAAGTGATGAAAGTCAACTTCTCCAGTAAGAAGTCATTGGCATCAGAACCCTTGAGATGAGGTGCTGAGAAAGCACACCCTCACTTACACTGTATTCTTACCTCAAATGCATAACCTCAATTTAATCACAGGAAGACATCAGACAAATGATCAATGGAAGGCTATTCTACAAAATAACTGACCAGTGCTCTTTGACAGTGTCTAGGATATGAGAGACAAAGAACGATTGAGAAACGGTCATAAACTGGAGAAGACTAAGGAAACATGACAACTGGATCCTGGACCAGAAAAAAGGACATGAGTGGGACAACTTGGTTAAATTTGGGTAAGGTCTGCAGACTAATTAATAGTATTGTGTCAGTGCTCACTTTCTGGTTTTGACCACTGTGCTTAGGTAAGATGTTAACATTAGGGGAAACCCAGTGAAGGGAATATGGGAACTCTGTACTATTGGTGCAACTTATCTCTAAATCTAAAATTTTTCAGAATAAGTTAAAAACAGAAAAGTCTTTCTCACTCAAAACCTTTTTGTTTATTTTGCTTGCCGTCACATATAGCTGAGCCAAGATTTTGAAAATATGTGTAGAGTGACATCATTAATTTCCCTTTGAAAAAAAAATTGAGGGATTAAGGAAGAAAATTGGGATTATTAAATTAAGTTGCCTCTGGTCCTTCTCCCTTCCTAGGGAAAATATTTCACTGAAATAGGAAAATGGTGGGGCGGGGGGGTTCAGTGGGATGGGATGATCTGGAAAAATGATGTGGAATGATGTGGAATGATCTGGAAAAATGTCACCACCCCTATACCTGAATGAGAGAGGGAAAGGAGAAGTTGGTGGAACCCAGAGAGGATAGCTGAATGAAAAGAACGCTGGAGAGGATTTGTGAGTGCCTTCAGGGGCAGGACACAACCAGCCCACAATACCCATCTGAGATTGCCAGGTGAATAAATGGCCCAGTCTTACTCCTCCTTTGCCGTCTCAGCTCCTGCCAGGGCCTCCCACTGGCTGCACCCATCCAGAAGCTGGAGGTCAGTTTAAACATTTCCACCTCTAGAGATTCATAACAGAGTACAGAAGTTTGGAAAGGGGATCTGGAGGGAAAAAAATGGAAAGGCACCAAGTACTGAGATCAGCTAGTGTATCTCTTGTTTTGCAGATGGGAAAAATAAGCCTCAGTGAGAGGGAAAATTTTTCCCATGTCACAATAAAAGGCAGTATAGTAGGGCTGAAAACCTATTGGTTTGCAAATTAAAACACCTACGTTCAGTCTTGATTTGGGCCCTACACTGCACTTCAGTTTCCGTATCTATGAATAAATGAGGTAGACTAAAGCAGAGGTATGGTTTCATACATACCTCTGGTATACATGAGGGTTTTGAGGTGGTAAAAGGGCATGAAGAGTTTTAAGTGAATCAGTTTTTAGACCCACAACTTCCTTATATATGTGTATTCTCTCCTAAAATTAATGTGCTTTCCTTTTCATAAATGTTCTCCTACTTGATGAAAGGAAAGCGTTCCTCTCAGGCATCTCAAATACCACTGTGATGCATTATTCCAAGATGTGAAATTTTGAGGGCACCAGACAAAGGGACATTTTGAAAATGCATAGCTTTTGAGGCACATATCTGTGACAACCAACCAGAGAGTTTCAATGAAGAACTATGGAAAGGGGCAGCGGTTACTCACAGAAATGTGCATTCATACATTGTCCCTCTGAGAAGGGTTTGCATCTTATAAGCAAACATTTCACATTTCAAACCTAAGGTGGAAAGCAGGTCTTTGCCCATTTAGGAGGAAAGAAGTTTCTAGAGACAAACAAAAACATCAGACTTCTAACTATAGAGAAGAAACTGATTGTTACCAGATGGAAGGTGGGGGGGATGGGTGGAATAGGTGAGGGAGATTAAGAATACATTTGCCATGATGAGCATGAGTGATGTATAGAATTGTTGAATCACGATATTGTATGCCTAAAACTGATACAACACTGTATATTAATTATATTGGAATTAGAAAAATATTTTTAATAAAAAAATAGGGGCACGCAGGTGATTCAGTCAGTTAAGTGTCTGACTTTGGCTCAGGTCATGATCTCGGAGTTTGTGAGTTCGAGCCCCCATTGGTCTCTGTGCTGACAACTCAGAGCCTGGAGCCTGCTTTGGATTCTGTGTCTCCCTCTCTCTCTCTGCCCCTCCCCCTGCTCTCGCTCTTTCTCTCTCTCTCTTAAAAATAAACATTTAAAAAAATTTTTTTTAAATAAATAAAATTGTGTCAAATATACCTCGAAAAAGCTGTTAAAAACATTGCAAAAAAAAAAAAAAAAAAAGAAGATTCTAATCTGATTCTGATTCAGATGATGAGTAGCTTGAGGTGTTCCAGGAACTGGTCGTGCCACATACCAGGCTGACTAACACAACCACAAGTGATAATATGCAATTATTTCTACTTCTTAGTACATGGTTTTATACCTGCACAGAGTTCTTGTGTCTTCACAGAAAAACCAGTTCATGGTGAGCTAGATGGAGCCAGAAGTTTCCACGAACAATTGTCACTTCCTTGGACACTTTTTTTTTCTTTTTTGAGAGACAGTGAGAGCCCGAGTGACAGAGGGAGAGAGAATCTCAAGAAGGCTCTGCGCTAACAGCTAACATCTCATTGTGAGATCAATTGCGAGATCATGACCTGAGCTGAAATCAGGAGACGGACGCTTAACAGACTGAGCTGCCCAGGTGCCCGCCTTTAAACACTCTTAAACTCAGATGGAGGAACTCTTGTGCCAGGTCAGCCTTATGATTTATCTTACTCTGCTGTCCACTTGAGGAGCAGCACTGATCTCTTGGATGCCAACTTTAAGGCTAATAATTTCCAGGTTTCCAGTAGTGGTCAATGACGATTCCGCCTTCCTTACATTTCTCTCAATAGCCCATCCGGTTCTTGAAAATGGTATTATTATTTTGTTAAACTGACAACACGCCCATTGTAAAAATTCAAACAATTCAGAATAGTGAAAAGGAAGGACAAAAGCATCCTAAATTCCACCAATCAACAATAATACATTTGGTGACTGTCTTTCCAGACACACTCTGTGCCTAGATACACATGCACATTATTTTCCATAAGTGAGACCATATAATACACACCGTGTGGTAATCTGGTCTTTCACGGAACAATGTGCTGTGATATGTATGCTGCACATCACGTATATTTTATGTATGTGTTCAACACTCTCTTATTGAAGTCCATTTAGATTGTTTCTGATTTTTCACTTTCAAACAACGCTGTGACAAACATCCTTGTGCAAATTTCTTTTCATGTTTCTGCAAGTGTCTCTGCATTAATGGATTGTATTATTTTTAGATCGTGGACACCTTTGAGAATCTAATGAAAGCTATGTATGGACCACCTCCTTTGCAAAATACACATATTCATATACCTCATTCTGACTTTGACTTTTTTGTGTGGTTGCTAGATACGCCCTTTGAAGTTCATCCTCACTAAGGATGCTTGCTAAAGATTCATGTCCTCGTGTTAAGAATACCTACTTTAGGGTTAATTCCAAGATGTGTATTTTCTTTTCTTTTTTTTTCCTTTTTAAAAATTAATTAATTTTTTTAATTTTATTTTTTATTTTTTAAAATTTGCATTCAAATTAGTTAGCATAGAGTGAAACAATGATTTCAGGAGTAGATTCCTTAATGCCCCTTAACTATCTAGCCCATCCCCCCTCCCACAACCCCTCCAGCAACCCTCAGTTTGTTCTCCATATTTATGAGTCTCTTCTGTTTTGTCCCCCTCCCTGTTTTTATATTAGTTTTGTTTCCCTTCCCTTATGTTCATCTGTTTTGTCTCTTAAAGTCCTCATATAAGCGAAGTCATATGATTTTTGTCTTGCTCTGACTAATTTCACTTAGCATAATACCCTCCAGTTCCATCCATGTAGTTGCAAATGGCAAGATTTCATTCTTTTTGATTGCCGAGTAATACTCCATTGTATATATATGCCACACCTTCTTTATTCATTCATCCATCGATGGACATTTGGGCTCTTTCCACACTTTGGCTATTGTTGATAGTGCTGCTCTAAACATGCGGGTGCATGTGTCCCTTCGAAACAGCACACCTGTATCCTGTGGATAAATGCCTAGTAGTGTAATTGCTGGGTCGTAGGGTAGTTCTATTTTTAGTTTTCTGAGGAACCTCCATACTATTTTCCAGAGTGGCTGCACCAGTTTGCATTCCCACCAGCAATGCGGACGAGATCCTCTTTCTCCAACATCTCCTCGCCAACATCTGTTGTTGCCTGAGTTGTTAATGTTAGCCATTCTGACAGGTGTAAGGTGGTATCTCATTGTGGTTTTGATTTGTATTTCCCTAATGATGAGTGATGTTGAACATTTTTTCATGTGTTGGTTGGCTATCTGGATGTCTTCCTTGGAGAAGTGTCTATTCATGTCTTTTGCCCATTTCTTCACTGGATTATTTGTTTTTTGGGTGTTTGATAAGTTCTTTACAGATTTTGGATACTAACCCTTTATCTGATATGTCATTTGCAATATCTTCTCCCATTCTGTCGGTTGCCTTTTAGTTTTGCTGATTGTTTCCTTCGCTGTGCAGAAGCTTTTTATTTTGATGAGGTCCCAGTAGTTCATTTTTGCTTTTGTTTCCCTTGCCTCCAGGGACGTGTTGAGTAAGAAGTTGCTGTGGCCAAGATCAAAGAGGTTTTTGCTTGCTTTCTCCTCGAGGATTTTGATGGCTTCCTGTCTTACATTGAGGTCTTTCACCCATTTTGAGTTTATTTTTGTGTATGGTGTAAGAAAGTGGTCCAGATTCATTCTTCTGCATGTCGCTGTCCAGTTTTCCCAGCACCACTTGCTGAAGAGACTGTCTTTATTCCAAGATGTGAATTTTAATAACCTTTCATTTTATTTCTATTAATTTATTGTTTGTTGTACAAAGTTCTCATATGGTCTCTGTCTTTCTTAATTGGGTCTACCCTCCAGTCTGTGTCTAACTCTGGAGGTTTGGTAACATAACAAATGATCAGATTATATAAATTTCCATTGACTGCCACAGGGGCCAATGTGATTTTGAACATAAAACCATGCGTTCCATCTTACCTTACAGGCTTTAAGAAAGTTTCATAAAAAAAAGTTGCATAGGTAAAAAGAAATGTATTTGAATGATTCCCTCATTCAACAAATAGATACTGAGTAATAGCTATGTGCCAGGCTTGGTGCCGGGAGCTAAGAGATACGAAGATGAGTAAGACTCCATCCTTTCCTTCAAGGGATTCACTGTCTAGAAGGGCTGTCAGGCATAAAAGCACAGCATTGTCAGGTGGGGAGAGATTACAACCTGCTCTAATTGGGCAGCTAACACAAAGGTGTGACATAGCACACACTCAGGGAACTTTAGGGGGTCCGTGTGACTGAAGGGTAGTGGTCAGGAGGAAAGAACCATTCCCTCTGAGTTGGGTTAGCAAACTTGCTCTCTTTATATGGCCCATCTCGAGCGCCACACATCTGAATGTTCTTCCCTTGTCTCTACACAATATTTATTTTACTTCTCAGGGAGACTCAATACTGACCTGAAAGTCAACGATCTCCAGGATGGCTGAAGTGAATCAAGGAAGCCAAATGGTTCAAGAAATAACACAGGTTACAACCAGCAGTGCAGCTATGCTGTTTGATGATAAGATTTACTTCTGCTCGTTTGCGGATGTAGATGTCTTTGCTATGAAATCACTCCAGTAGACGAAAAGCAGGAGAAACCACAAGTCAAGTTTACATATAAGTAGACTTAAATAGATAACTAGATTGCTTGCTGTCAGCGGAGTGCGTAAATCTTGTAAACACAAAGAAAAGTTTTGTTTTTGTTTTTTTGCGCCATACTTCATACCTCTTGGCTTGGACTTAATAGTCGCAGTGCCCTTAGAAATAACCCATTTCATTTAACTTCACCTCAGCCCAGGGATCTCTTCAGTAGCTTGATTTCCTTTTGAAATCCGTGAATCTCACCTATCAGCTAGAGCAGCCATGCCATTCCAGTCCTCATCTTGATCCATTCCGCTCCTTTTTTCTGCTGTCTGTATTTTTCCTATTTCTTCACTGACTAGCATCTCCTCTTTCTCTAGGCTTCTCACGTGAGGATTGACATTCATTGGTAAGTTCTTCTAGGACTTCACATTTGCAACCCATCTTCCGCTCCATACTTTACCTGCCCTCCTGAGTCAGGCCTGGGGTTCCCAGGACATGTCAGAAGCCCATCCATCAGCTAAGGTTTTCCCTTCTATTTGAAAGAGGAGGAAGGAAAGGAGTGTAACCATTTCCCCCAGCGTATTTCTTAAGGACAGCATTCATAAAAATATTTTAGTTATATTGATTTCCCCTAGGATTTTGATGCACGGTTGTTCTCAGGATAAAGACTGATTAAAAAAAAACAAACGTGTTTTGGGTGTGTGTGCTTTTCATTCAAGGTGAAAGTATATGTTGATGCAAAAAGTATGTTTTTAATACATTTATTATTCACAACTGTGAGTCACAGGCATCTGAAACCAAGCATTCAAGCTTATTGAGAATAGGGATAAGTAGCGTTGAAATAGGACAACGGAGGATGATTACTACATCTATCAGCATCCCTGTCACTGCTCTAGGACAGTCAGTGACAGTCTTTTTCTTAAGCCTTCTAAGAAAAGTGCTTAAAAAAATCTCTGCAATATTTCTTGCACATTCAATTTTTAAACTTTTTTTTTTTGCACATTCAGTGTTGACAAAAAAAGCTTTATGTTAGTGTCTAATGTTAATTTTGTTTTTGATGTAAAATGTAACTTGTTTCCCTTAACGTTGTATATACTTCACTAATGCGAAAATACCTTGTACTGTGTTTTTCAAATCTGACTCGCACCTCTAGCCAGGGATCCTTTTTTAGATTTGAATGGTATTGATGCTAGGTTTTTTATAATTGGTATAGTTTTTCTGTTTTCTCAACAGTAGATGGGAGATCACAGTAGGATCACAGGGTTGTAATGAGTTTAAGGAATTAATACATATAATGACGGCAACAACCGACATTAATTGACTATTTTCTGTGTGCTGGGCATCACTTTAAGTGATTTGCATGCATTGCTACACTTGCTCTTCCCTAGACCTCTGTTAAGTCCTGTTATTACCATCTCCTCCCTGTTTTTTACACCCACGGAACCTGAGGTCACTGGGCATTTGAGTAATGTTCCGAGGTTACAGTGTGGCAAATGGCAAAGCTGGGATTCACATTCAGGCAGGTGGGTTCAGAGCCTGTACTCTTATCCACAGTGCCATACTGCCTTGCAGGTGAGCCAGTATCTAAAAGAACCAGGCTGTGGATAGTGAGGAATTTTGTATAAAACCTGAAAAGTATAATCTAGAGCCTGAAATGAATGTTTTTATGTTACTAATGCTCAGTGTAGTCTGGCTGGGGCATCTCTGACACTTACAGCTGCTATTGTAATAAATTTTCCAGGTCCCTTGCTTTTTTGTTTTCTTGAATGCCTTTGTTAAATTTTTTTAATGTTTATTTTATTTTTGAGAGAGAGAAACAGAGCATGAGCAGGGGAGGAACAGAGAGAGAGGGAGACATAGAATCTGAAGCAGGCTCCAGGCTCTGAGCTGTCAACACAGAGCCCAACATGGGGCTTGAACCCACGAACCGTAAGATCATGACCTGAGCCAAAGCCGGACGCTTAACCCCGAGCCACCCAGGCACCCCCTCAAATGCCTTTAAGCATCTGACTTTGGGTAGGAGCGTGTTAGTGGAAAGAGCATGAGGTTTAGAATCAGAAAGTGTTTGACTCCTTACTGTGTGGCCTTGTGCAAGTTACATGTCTCTCTGAACTCGTTTTCTTATCTGGAAAGATGACAATAACAGCTGCTCCAGGTTCTACAGCAGGAAGCATGAAATGATTAAGTATTCAGAGGAAGGCAGAGAACTGAGACAATGAATACAGAATTTGACACGTGGCGACTAGAACTGATGGCATGGTCTTCACTGCCTCCCTGGCTCAGAGTTTTGTCAGTTCTTGATGAAGATGGACATTAACATCAGGATCTCACTGAATATCACTATTTTGTGGCTTATATACTTAAGTCTTGAATTCTGTCTATAGAAAATTGTATCTTTTTCTAATTCCGTAATTCATATAATAATTCTCAGTGGCTCTTTCTGCTATTTTTATCAAGTCTGAACATACAGAGCTTTTTAACATACACTATACATATTTCTAATTTGTCACATCAGTAAAAATTCTGCTGTATAGATGATGTAAACAAACAATTCATGGGATAGGAAATGCAATTAGTTAGCCAGCATATAGGAAACAGCTAAGCCTCTCTAGATACCAAAGAAATGCAAAACAAAAGGCATATATCATGCTTTGCATACGAATATATTCTGTGTCGGTGAGGGCCATATTTATTATTGATGGGTATATAAACCGGATGAAAGCCTGTTAGAAGGCTTTTCATAACATATAATAAGAATCTTAAATATGTTTGTGTATTTTAAGATAATTTGTTTCTGGAATCTAGCCTCAAGAAATAACATGAAGCATAGAAAAAGCTTTTAGTATAAAGCATTCATTGTGGCGTTATTTATAAGAAGTGGGAAACAACCTAAATGCCCCCCCGTATAAGCTGGGAATAGTTAAGTGAACAAGATGTTCTTTACATGATGGATTACTGTGCAGTTATTTGAAATGATGCTCATAAATAATGTATAATGACATGGAGAAATACATGTAATATAATTTAAGTATGTAAATACTTATATACATATCTGGAAATAAATATATAGAGTGCTAATAATAGTTACTAGGTGAGGATTATGAATGATGTTTCCCTGCTTTTAACTTGTCTGTGTTTTTCAATATATTTTCATGCACAATGAGTGTATGCTATTTTACAGTATTAAAACACAAAGCAAATGCTCTATGAGTAAGGATTTTGTTGCTAGGATGGGCGGCAGTATCTGCTCCGGGAGGATGCTTCAACAAAGCAGTAATCTGTCAGTGCGCCTCGGATTACACTGCTCCACAGGGTTCTTGTGAGAGTTAAATACTCTCCTATGGGTAACTGTGGCCAGTATAGATTACTACCTGGTAAGACACTGTTACAGAACATTTAAATTTTACACCCTTACAGAGGACCAGGGAAGGGCATTGTGGAGGGATTTTATTTTATTTTACTTTATTTTTTTTTACATTTCCAAAGAATTCACAAGTTTCCTTAACTAGCTTTCTCATGCATTCCACAGCATGCAAGCTCTCAGGAATATTTTGTTTTTGTGTCCTGTGAAGATATGGTTGTATGTACTGGCACCTTTATCAGAAGCACACCAAGAAAGAAAAACCAAATTTTAATTCAGCCAGTTGTGTTTTTAAAAAGGTTTTAACAACTTACTTGGTGGCGATAGGTAGGGTTTATCCAGGACAATCTTGGTCTACACGTTACCCTGGCTTAATTATTAAGAGTGCCCTCGTCTTCTCTCAAAATTGCTCTGCTTTGGAGAATAAGGTCTATGATCACCCTAGCAATTTTGTTTATGGGGAGAGGGGAGGAAAGAGTGGTACCATCTGGCAGCTGACTCTTCAGTGGAGGGGGGTGTACGAGAGGGACAGTTGGCTCCTGACAGCCAGCTTGTAGGAGAAGGAGCAGGCAGCAGCCCTTGAAGGGACAGAAAGCAGCCCAGTTGCCCATAAACACTGGCCCACGGGCTGTATTAATTAGTCCAATCAGCCTTATATCTATCAGTTGATAATGATTTTGATTCTGACAGCATTGGCTCTACTTGAAGGTGGACCAGAGCATCTTTCTAGTTGATTTAAGGCACACCTGCTCCAGGATTCTTTTCTGTCAGCCCACTCTGGTGCTTGGCATGTCCACCTTTAGAATTATAACAAAATGTTACCAAAATAATTCAAATTATCATCTGGAGAGAACGCGCAAAAGAACCAGGGAGAAAACAGTGCAGTCAAGGAATTGGAAGGATCCTCAAACCAACTCTGCTCTTTCCAGTGGAATGACCCTAGACCAAGGACTCAACTTTCCTGAGGCTTAGTCTCTTCAGCAGTAAAAAGAGAGAAATAAATCCTGCCCTGCCTATTCCTTGGGGTAGTAATGTGACCCAAATGGTTTCTGTACGTGAAAATGCTCTGCTAATACAAAAGCACTCTGCAAATGTCAGGGACTAGCAGTATCGTGGAGTTTTTAAAATAAAGTCACACATTAGCTTGAGCTAATAGCACCACTTTGGAATGTAGTGAGCAAGTCCTGGTGGGGGGGGGGAACACACAAACTGGGCAAATTTTGATGGGAGGCAGCCGGGAGGAGCAGGCTGGCTGATCATCTGAACCATCCATCTGGAGAGGGTTTTAGGGGGAAAGAAAGATTGGTGGGCTTCATCCCAAAGAGCTTGGGATTTCAGTTGACAAGACACCCAGCCCAGCGTAAGCAGGATGAGGGGTGGGGAAGCCGCTAAGCGAGAAGCAAAAGGGAGCAGACAAGGCTATAAAGAGAGAGGGGGAAGAAAATAATAGAACTCGGTTGCTCTGACACGTTTTCTTCAGAGCTGGCCTTGCTAGGAAGCTAAGGGCTAAAATTAATTTTTGAAATTTTTGGTTACTTTCCCTCCCAGCCCACTCCCCACGCCCCCAATTCTAGAACATAAACTCCACGTTGGTGGGGATTCCCTGCTGAATCCCAAGTACTTAGAACATTTCCTGGCACATGGTAATAAAACTCACGTAAATGAGTATCGTTCGCCTGTATCAACTGTTTACCCCACCCACAGCTATGATTGAAAGCCGGCTACTTTCGTTATTGCAGTTCTCAAGCTACTAAACGGAGGGCTGTGGGACCAGGTTTAGGATGAAGGCCTTGACCTAGGTCACACAATGGTAGCTCTCACTGGTGGTCATTGCTACGTCCACCACCAACTTACATTCTTTGTTGGGGACTGTCAAGTCCTGTTGTCATGGTCTTATTTAGGTTCTTCTTCTCAAGCCCTGGGGCTACCCGACCAAGAACAGAATTCTTTTTAAAGCTGAGTTTAGTTGGTGACAGTAGGCCCCCCTGCTTATCTGTGGGGGGATACATCCCAAGACCCCCAGGGATGCCCAGAACTGCAAGTAGTACTCAACCCTAGACACGCTATCTTTTCTCCTATCTATACATACCTATCATAAAGTTTAATTTATAAGTTAGGTACAGAAGAGATTAACAACAATAATCCAGTAGTAAAATAGTACAATTATAATATACTGTAATAAAAGTTCTGGGAACGTGGGCTCTCTCGGAGTATCTTATTGTACTGTACTCAGCCTTCTTGGGATGATGTGAGATGATACAATGATACAAGCCAGTGTGATGGCATGCAGTGAGGTGAATGACATGGGCGTTGTGAGTGATGTAGCATTACTCTCCTACTGATCTTCTAACAATCTGTCAGAAGGAGGATCGTCTGTCCAGACTGTGGCTGACCATGGGGAATTGAAACCTTGGGAATTGAAACCACAGATGAGTAGTCCCTTAAAAATTACCTTTATCCCAGGTATGTATTTACAGGAAAAAATGTGGCATAAACAGTGTTCAGTGCTGTCCTTGGTTTTAGGCGTCCTCTGGGGATCTTGAACGTATTCCTCTCAGATAAAGGGGACTACTGTATAGCTTCGGCATTTAGTTTGCTGTGGTCTCAGTCTGGGTGCTTTAAGCCAGGAGAACCAGAAACAAGGATTAAAGTGTGGCGACTTTACTTGGGAAATGCCAGTCAAAGATGGTGAGGGTGAAGAAACAATGGAAAAGATAAAAAAGATGCAAAGCAATGGGATGTGATGCATCACCACATGGCTGCTGCTTCATCATGGGCCTGCAAAGACATAGCAGGTGCTTGGTAGGTGTGATACCTGGCCTGCAGGACTCCTCTGGAAAGGCTGCAAGCAGAAGCCATGCTTCAGAGTAGTCCTCTGCAAGAAGGAAGAGGGGGAGATTTTTCGGCTCAGAACCCTCCTGCCTCTCATTTCCTATCAGCCAACATTCACCCCATTGAGAGGTAACTCCTTATATTTTCAGCCCTTGGCAGCCACTGAGGAAGCCAATTGTGTGGCATTGCATCCAAATCTAGAGAGATAACTCGATGTAATAAGGTTAGTGTGTGGGGAGTAAGGGCTATGCAGGGCCAGGGTTCCAACTTGAACTCTGGCCAGCTAGGAAGGTCAGAAAAGGCAATGGTTATGTTAGGGATACAGTAGGGGTGTTGGGGTAACCTCCAGCAAGAGGTAGTAGAGGAAATCAGAGAAAATGCACAAAGATTGCATCCGATATACTTGCTTTACAAAATGGAAATTTTGTAAAAAGGGAATCATACATATTGTTCTAATTCTTATTTTATCATAAAACGTCATAGCCATTTTTTCCCATCCGTATATTGTGATCATTCTTTTTAACAAATGCCTAAGATTCCAGAGAATGCATGTGCCATAATTTATTTTGTCATTTCCTTATTGATGGACATGCACGTTGTTCCCAATTCTCCACATTATAGTAATTATCTTGAAGCACTATGTATGAGTCTCTTTGGAGGACATATTTAAAGTGCTAAAAATAATCTGAAAAGAAAGATCTTATTTAAAATCAGTCACCACACTTAGCTGAAACTTTACTGATCTGTTACTTGTGACTGCATTAATTATGCCCTATTGCATTTTGCCCAGGGTCAGGCAATTGTGAGTTTATGCCCATGACTGCAATCTGCTGGCTTC
Organism: Acinonyx jubatus; assembly: GCF_027475565.1. Classification (NCBI taxonomy): domain Eukaryota; kingdom Metazoa; phylum Chordata; class Mammalia; order Carnivora; family Felidae; genus Acinonyx; species Acinonyx jubatus. The sequence continues at coordinate 92,615,922 of NC_069387.1, forward strand.
TCAGATGGAGGTCTGCAACGTTGATAAGGCATGCTACTCTCCCAGGAGGGTCCTAACTCAGAGAGGACATTTTTGCATATGTCCAAAGCCTTTCCATTTGAGTTATTTTGTCAGTGAATAAGTGCCTTGAATAAATAAAGAAATGAAATTCTATGCATTCTGACTTGCCCAGCCTGGTTTTCCTGAGTGCTATCATCTAGGGAGATGTAATTAGTCAGGCAATGGCCTAGGGGTGAGAACTTGGATAGGATACTAAATATTCCCTGACGAGGGGGTTGAAGTGTTTGTTCATTGATAAGAAAAACAGCCCCACGTGGGAAATTTTACATATCTTCTGTCTCAGGTTTCAGGCATACTTTGGAGGAAAACTCTTTTGCCTTATGTTTTTATCTTGTTAAGTCTTTGACATCTTGACAGTTTTGAAGGTAATGACCCCTTATGGGGAACAACGGGACTCCATCTGCTTTTCCTTTTTTCCAGGCAGCTCATCCCCCTTAGCCTCCAGCGTGAGAGCCTCTGAAGACCCATCACTCTGGTCTCCCTCCTCACTTATCCTAAAGGGGTTAACTATGGCATCTCTCAAATCTGCAGTTTTTCTGACTATAAAAAACCCATCACTGTACTTCAAAAGTCAAAGTCTTTAGTCTAGTACCCTTTTGATTTCTTTCTGAGAGAATCTGTTATTAACATGGATAGGTTATAAAATATAAATCAAATTCTACATGAAGCTATTTAAAAAATTGATCAGACCAAACAGAAAAGATAAAATTGTGAATGTAACTTAGCCCTTCATGGTATTTGGCTAATAATGTTGAGTAAACTAAAGAATGCTTCTACAGTCTTTAGAAAAAAAAAAATCTGACCGCTGAATTTAGAACCAAAACAGTATGTTTTTATTTTATGTGATATCATTTAATATATTTTTAAATTTTTAAAAAATATTTTATTTATTTTTGAGAGTGACAGAGTGAGCAGGGGAGGGACAGAGAGAGGGGAACAGAAGATCTGAAGCGGGCTCTGATGCCCAATATGGGGCTCAAACTTATAAACTGTGAGATCATGACCTGAGTCAATGTCAGACGGTTAACCAACTGAGCCACCCAGGTGCCCTACCATTTAATATTTTAACTCACATATCTTATACCACTGTATTAGTTATTTACTGTTCTAAACCTAGAAAATTAGTCAGTAATTTCAGGTGAACAAATAACAACAACCATATTTTAGTTATGATATTCTAATAATGGGATACATTTTGTGATTTTTAGTGATAAATCAATTTCATAAATTATAGACTATACCCCCTAGATTTGGTGATCTCTAAGATCAGGAAATGCCTACCACCTATCACATGATCAGCAGAAGTTCACACTATACCAGCTCAAAGCTACAAAGTATGACATTTCCATTTGCTTATGGAGGAGAAATTTCTCCTGTGATACAATTTCTATGTGATACATTTTTTGAAATGTTGAAAATAGTTTATTCAGCCACGTAATGACCTTTGCATATCCTCAAGCTTCCAGAGACCCCAGGTTGGTAGTCATTTCCTTAGGCAAGGTTTCATATCAATTCTTAGACTGTACTAATGTGACACTTGTATCCTGCCTGATACTCTTCTCAAAGTGGCCTTAAAAAGCAATTTAATAATTCTTATTTGATTCTGAGTTAGTGGCAGAAAACAGCAGAGAATGACAAGGGAGAGTGGATACTTCTGTAGTTCTGTCCTTGATGAGTCACCAAGGTGACAGCTCCTGTCAAGCAGCCTTCTCCCTACAGTCTTCCAGTTTCCTGGTTCAAGTAACTGCTTCCTTCCTTAAACGAATCCTTTAACGAGGCCTTTAAAGATGTACATTTGGTTTGTTTTTAGTATTCTATTAAGAAGAATGCTGCAGTGAATAACTTGGTATATATGCCATCTTTTTTCCTTGACTATAGGATCAAAGGATCGCTGGGAGTTGGGGCAGTAAAGGGAGTAAGTTGGAAAGATAGGAAGTGAAATGTCAGAAAACAGAATGATAGAATTAAGATTATGAAGTTATTGATAATGACAAGGTCTGGAGCATGACTATAGGGTGATGAATGAGGTATGCTAAGAACAATGTCATTTGAGTGGAGGTATTAAAAAAACAGAGACTATGGTGTTGGAAAGATCACCTACAATATTTATTAAAATCACCAAGAATTAAAAATAGAGAGATTGTCAGGCTGTAGCTAATATCATTGAGAAACAAGAGCAAATGACCTAAGGGTCAAGAGATGATCACGAAAATGAACATTATTAGGTGAATTAATCTGATAACATGGGACTTGAAGCTGGGGAATTTTAGTGAGGGGAGTGAGAAAAGTCTGCAAGTGACAATGAGAGCAAAGAGGTGGCCTACCCCACCCGAGGCCCAGGGATATGACTGTGGGAGAAAAACAGCTGCTATGTAGGATGGTTGCAGGGGAAGCAGTATCCTCAGGGAAGAGCCAGCTTTCTAGAGTAACGAGGTGAATGAAATGTTCAGAGAAGAGGTTGAGGATACAGGGACTTGGGCTGATGATGGCTGAATTCCAGAGGGCACAATGGAAGGATTCCATTCAACTACATGTTCACAAGCAGAACTTCTTTGCCCCTAATCTCCTTTTTGCCTAAAGTTCATCTTTTAGTAATTTTCTTACAAAGGCTGATAGGAACAATGTTACCTGTGTTTTTTGCACATTAAAAACTCTTTGTCTCTTGGGTCGCTTGGGTGGCTCAATTGGTTGAGCACCAGACTTCTGCTCAGGTCGTGGTCTTGTGGTCTGTGGGTTCGAGGTCCGTGGGTTCAAGCCCCGCGTGGGGCTCTGTGCTGACAGCTCAGAGCCTGGAGCCTGCTTCCAATTCTGTGTCTCTGGCTCTCTCTGTCCCCCCCTACCCCCCACTCACACTCCATCTCTCAAAAATAAATAAATGTTAAAAAAAATTTTTTTTTAACTCTTTGTCTCTAGTCTTTATATTTGAAAGGCAGTTTGGCTAGACTTAAAGTCTTTGTGCCCATATTTGAGTATCTTACATATGTTGCTCCAATGTCTTCTTATAATGAACATTACTGCATAGAAATGTAAGGCCACCTAACAGTTCCCCTTTATAACTGACTTGACTATTTGTAACCTCCCAGAAAGGATTATTGTTTTCTCTTTGTAGTCAGTAGCTATTCAAGTAAAATATCCTTGGATTATAATACAGTTTTTCAAGAGAAGAGTTGTCTTTTAATTGAGCAAAGTTTTCTTCGATTGTATCTTTAAACATTTACTTTGTTCCATTATTTTGGGGCTTTCTTGGGGGCTTGGGGCATCAATTGTAAGTTTTAGAAAATCTCCTTTGCCTGTTTTCTGTATCTATTGTTTTGTTTCTGATCTTTTTTACTCTACTTGTCATTTTATTTTGCGTGTTTTTTTCTCATTTCTTTTCTCTATATTTTTATCTTTTCTTAAGTTTCTTTTCTTTCCTTCTAATTTTGTCTTTATTTCTTTGAAGGTTTTGGTTTTTTCTACTTCTTTTCTGAGTTCTATTTTTCCTTTCACTATATCTTCACTATAGCTTTCACTATATCTTTGTTTCTTTGTTTTCTTTCTTTTTTAATTTTTAAAAAATGTTTTATTTACTTTTGAGAGAGAGAGAGAGAGAGAGAGAGAGAGATGTGAACAGGGGAGGGGCAGAGAGAGGAAGTCTGTTTTCTTTTTATAGAGGTGATGGCCTCATTTATTTTTCTAATTCAGAGGAAGATATTTTTCCAAAACTATATCTGCCATGGTGACATTTTATTGGTAAAGAGAGCTTTGCATGTTGTATTTTGCTCCCCCCCCCCCCAATTTTCTTTATAGTTTCTTTATGTTGGTGCTGTTACTTCCTTTTTTATCTCTCATCATTGGATGAAATGCAGTTTCCTGGACCAGCGATTTACAAGAGTTTCCAGTATAGGTGGGAGTAAGGACAGGAAGGAGATGATTTTTACTAGGTGTGGGCTCTCTTCTCATCTGCCACATGGAAGAGATTGCTCCCTGCAAATATGGCTTATCTGTATGATTTTTTGTGTAGCATCACTTGCACGGTTATTCTGAATCCAACTGAGTACAAGACCTTTTGTTGCCAGCATGGCTTGCCACACATTCCCCACCCCCTTTTGCAAACAAAGGATAAAATTTCTTCAACTCAGGATGTGTTCCTTACCTTCACGTGTTACACTTTTACTAGCAGTGCCTACCTGGGTCTTCTTGCTGTTGAGATCCACCCCTGTGTTTTTTTTCTCTCTACTTTCTCCCATACAATTTCTACTCAACTTCAGCTGCTTTTGGCAACTTCTATACATGTTTTAGAATCTGGGCAGTATGGTAATGCCCTAGTTTGCAAAAGAAGAAAAAAAAAGGATTTGTGGATTTTGGTGTGTGTATATGTGTGTGGGGGGTGTAGGTTGTGTTTTTAGTCTTTGTAACTCTTAAATGATTTCCAAAGATGGAAAGAGAAAATACTAATAAAGCTAGTCACGTCCATACCGAAAGTTCTCTCCAATTCCTTAGAATAGTGATACCATATTTTACAGATAATCAGAAACTGTGTGTTGTCTGAATTCTCTCCTAACGATATTCAAAATTATGGATTTTTAGGACAGTATTAAGAGTCCTTCAAGATTACTTAGTCAACTATTAATAAAATGTGCTACAGCCTACCAAAACTAGGGATGACTCAGATCTCTTGGCTAGGCCTTACTAAAGCCTCAGAATCACAAATTTCAAGACCCCAAGAGATAGACTAATTAAGGGTTTATATTGTTCATCTGCTCTGTATAAATACTATGCTAAGCAGTATTCAGGTATTTCCCATACTTTCTAGTTTGCCTCAAGGTCAGATTCTACAATTATCTGAATCGCTTGGGTACTGAGCCGGCATTGCTGGCACTGAATGGGGGACAGAAGTCCATTCCTTGCAGCCAAAAGTGTCTGCCCATCTAGCTGGATTTATTTCACATGGGGATGATGTCAGAGTATTTCTGGTCTTGAAAAGTATTTACCTAAAACAGAAACTCACGGATTAATTTTCATCATGACAATGACAATATAGTTAGGTATATGGCTGAACGGTTCTTGAGACATCTGGACTATATTCAAGAAGCATATGGACAGTTGAATTTCTACTCCAAGTTTTTGTTACTGATAGTTACCATCAGTTTCCTGCTAGATTGCAGGAAAGAGAGCCATGTAGGAAGACATTTAGGACAATTTTGTGACTCATATGCCACTTCTCCAATTTTAATTAAATTGTGTCTTTGATAGTATAGTTTCTTCTCCGGTCTGTGAAATTAAATTCTTCTTGCCACCAAGCTGCACGGATGAGAGGTACTTGGTAGTTCAAACACATCTTGAGGTTTGCGTGCCAAAAGCAGCTGCAGAAATGTAAAGTATGGTTCATATTCATCAAAATCTGTGTCTTTTGAAATGTGGACTTTATATCTACCAAAATAGTACAGCAACTCCTCAAAATCTATAATTCCATTAAGCCCAGTTGCCATTAGCTCAATTCACATGCCTGGTTTGAGCCTAAGATCTTCATTTCCTGAGACAAAAGCCCTTCCTTTTCCCTGTGGTTTCAAGCTCTGTACATTCAGGTGTTTCATCACATCAGCAAGAAAGTGCAATCTCTCGGGCCGCTGCATGTTGAGTAAGTTGGGCCTCTGAGAGACCTTCAATTCCCCAAAGTCCTTGACCTCAAAACATCTCTAACTAGTTCCTGTAATCTAGCCTTCTGGCTGCATTAAAACACAACCCAACTGTACACGATGCTTTGTCTTTGTCCAGCCCGGTGACGGTTAAGAGCACAGGCATAAAGAATGTTGACAACCACGGCAACTTTCATCCTTACTCCAGGAAAAGAATCTTACACAGCTCAGATCACAAGCTGGCCTGTTGAATGAAGCAAGGAGGATCAGACTCCTCCTTTGTCTTCAGTTAGTATTGAAGCACTCCCGCCACACTCCATTGCTGGTGCCCCACCCCTACTAAACACCCCTGTTTATGCCAAAGTTCTCAGACTCCTTGCTGGCAGATAGCCCTTGAAAACTTTCTGTGTTCCAGCTAACCAGGGTCAATTAGGTCACCTCCTGGACACTGTTGCTTTATAGCATTCCATTCCATACAATTGGCACGTGGGCTGTGGATCTTAAATTTAAACTAAAATAAATATTTTTACATTATTAAGTGTGTGTGTGTCACAGTAGTTTTCAAACTTCCTTTTTTTTTACATCTGGAAATTCCATGTGTAAAGGAAATAAAAGAGCAGCCAGCTGTACTAAAGGGGGCCGAGAATAAAAAAAGCATTCCCCAACCTTAGGGTGGGGCCTGTATGAAGACCCTTTTGATATGTAGTCAATTTTTGTAAATAGTTCATGGGTAATTTACAAAAATTGACTATGCGTCAAAGGGGTAGTTTTATTCTCTCTCACAACTATGTATAGCAGTGTATAAACATGTATATAATCTACCTTATTAATTATGTTACTTAGGGCTTTTCTATTCTTACTTATTTTATTATTTTTTTAGCACTTGATCTGTTCTGCACGAGAGGTAAATTAATTAGCCATGTTTCCTGTTGATTTCTCCTTGGATCTGCTGTAATTTTTCCTCTATAAATTTTAAATGCTATGTAATTTGGTTTATAGATATTTAGAAGTGTGAGATCTTAATTTTTGTACCTCATGCTTTATTGTTATAAAGTGCCTGTCTTTGTCTCATTTAATGCTTTTTCCCTGAATCGAGCTTTGTTGGAGATAAAATTTTGATATTGGCTTCATTTGCTTAGTATACTCTCGTCTATCCTTTTATTTTCATCCTAAGTCACTTTGTTTTCATTATCTTATGTATGCAGCAGAGAGTTGGGATTTGATTTGATATTCCTTCTGAGAAGATTTTTAATTAATTGGTAAGTTTAATCTTTTTATACTTAGTGAAATGTAAGTTATGTTCTATTTTAGTCCACCTATAATTTTTTGGTTATGCTTTTAGTTTATACTGTTCATTTAACTTTTTGTCACTATATGGCCTGTGTACTCTTTGGTATGCATGTTTTTGAATTTGAAAGGCATGCATTTTTATTCCAGTGGATATCTTGATAACTTTATAACTATATATTTATATATATATTACTTATATAAAAATATATATTATATATATTTATGAATATATTAGATATTATTCAAAGCAGTAAGCAGTATATTTCCTGCGCCTCCTCTCCCATTCCCTAATTACATTATTTTTTGTAACGTTTACCTTGTTTCTCTTCTTTCTCAACTTCTATTGGTTGTTTCATTGATACATTGTCAGGATTTATAATTTACTCTCTGTTCTATGACCATATCCTTCTCATATTTGTTTTAGACGTAATTCTACAGTTAAATGGATTCAAGGATCACTGTCAGTTTTGTTTGTTTGTTTTTGTGGGTTTTTTTGTTTGTTTTGGTCCTAAATTCATCTCTTGTTTGGCTGAGGTTCATTCTCTACTGTCTTACAAAAAGGTTCCTGAAAACTATATTGCATGCATGTTCAAAAATGTATATTACATTTGTATTTAAACAAACTTCTTTGTTATAAAATTCTTGAGCATAAAATCCTTTGGGTCACATTTTGATATTTTTTCCCTTTACAGATGTCTTGATCATTTTTCCCTAGTTATCCAAAAGATTTTCATTAGCTTTGAAATCCAATAGCTTTATTACAATAGGTCTTAGTTTGACTATTTTTGTGCCATTTGTTTTTCCTTTGGGTTATTATATACATTTATGTTTATAGTTTGGGTCTTCTTTTATTTCTGAAAAGTCTCTCAAAATACTTACCTAAGTTTTGTTTTTTTTTTTCTGTTCCAATATCTAGATTCTTTTCTTGGTTTTATTCCTTGATTATGCATATGGTGGATTTCTTTTGTTTCTCTTCCGTTTACATAATCTTCTCTCTAATCCTTTCTGTTTGTTCATTTCCATTTCATTTTACTTGCTTTTCTTAATCTGGTATTCTATGACTCTTTAAAAATGCTTTATTTTGTTTTTGATTTTTTCCTTTAAAAAGTTTATTCTCCTTTGTGCTGTTTCCAAGTTTGCCTTCATTTCTGAAATAGTTTAATATTTTTCCTCCCTCTTCTTCAATTTATGTTTAAGCTCTTGTAGTGGTTTTCCTTCATTCTTAAAACTTTCAAGCAGAGTTAAGAAATCATAAATCATAATCATACTTAAATCATAAATCGTACTTATCAGTTCAGGCCACATTATCATAATTGATCATGCAAGATTAGTGTTATTTTTTTCCTTTTTATTTCTATTCCTATCCCCCAGATAGGCAACCTTTCACATGTGTTAGGTGTGTATCCTTTTATGTGTTTTTATAAAATGGCTATTTTTATGTATATCGTTTCTAATGTACATACATGATATTGATCATACATCTATTTTTTTTTTTTCCACTTAGCACTATGTAGGGTCTGTGCATGTTGCTTTGTGGCCTTCTAATCAGTTGCTTCTAACTGGTATAATAGTAGTTATACCCATTTTTTGCCTATTTACTCTCCTGGTGATAAACACTAGAGTGCTTCCAACTCTGCCACCACAAATAAGCCTGCTTAGTCCGTTTGGGCTGCTATGACAAAATACCGTAAACTGCGAAGGTTATAAACAACAGAAATGCTTATTTCTTACAGTTCTGGAAGCTGGAAGTTCAAAATCAGAGTGCCAGCCCAGTTGGGTTCTGAGGAGACCCTCTTCTAAGTTGTACTTTTAATCTCTAAAATTTATGGCTATAGGTTTGGTTAAAATTTTCTTTTGCTTAATGGCAAGTTTTTTGGACGAACATTTTAATTTGGCATTTTTTTTTCCTGTTGCTTTTTTTTTTTTTTTTTCTCATGGTATCTTTGTATGCTGGTTCCTTTCTAATTGATTACTCATCTTTGAAGCAGGAGAGATTTCCCAAGTTTTCCAAGACATGCTACTTGCAGGTTTGTGCTGAGGGGCTAGGACCACGTGCCTGCTAATAGTCCGTAGGATAGGAAGGTCCTGCGTGAGTACCGTTAATTCCTCCTTCTAAGAGACCAGGAGTTGCAGGGCTGCTCCCTTTACGGACTCTTTTTTTCATCTTGCCTCACCAACGGAAGGCTTCTGAACATTCCTCTTTCAACGGTGCCTTACCTCCCTCTATTTTATAATAAATCGGGTTCATGGAGGAGACACTGCTGCCAACCCATTTAGTACTTGATTCCTAGTTTCAAATGCAGGATTGTTGGTTTTGCCCCTAGGGTAAGTCACTTAATTATGTGCAAGTGTGCTTTGTTGTGGTTTTCTGAGCTCGCTAGCCATCGACGTCTTTTGTCTGATTGGTTAAGCCTGAGTCACATGCTTACCTTTGACAAGGTAGAATTCAGTTCCACTTGAATCCTATGGACTACACGTGGTGAAAGGGCACTTGCCCAAATAAAATCATTGTGCTGATTTCAAAAAGGTATAATACATGCTGAACATGAAAGCGGGGGGGGGGGGGGGGGTGGTACGGATATTGAATCACTAGTTGCATCAACAGCACCAACAAATGAATCCTTTGAAACGTTGCTCCTTTCCTGTACGTATTGCAGAATAGGCACTCATCTCATAGTAGCTTCCCATCTAATCTTCTTGCCTCTCATCCCCCCCCCCCCAAGTACTTTCTAGGCATTGCTACCACATTTCTCGTCTTAAAACATTGTTTTGACCATTTATTTCACCCTCCAACTCAATATCTTTCAGGAGCTTTCTTCTGACTCTCACATTCCTCGGTTTGGCGTTTATAATCTTGCGCAGTGTGACTCCCACATACCTTTCCAGGCACTTGTTCCATGTGCTCATCATCACTGAACAAATTGCACGTTTTCCTTACAATGCCTTTGCTCTATTGCGTGTTCTACCCCGTTGCCATTTCTCTCATCCTGAGTCTGATCTCACATGATGGGCCAGAGACTGCTAGTGGTCTCTAATATCTGTTCTCCTCTTTTTCTTTAGTGTCAAGACTGAGCACATGGCTACTCAGTAGAAATGACATGTTTCGACATTATTTATAGTTAAGTTCCGGGCACGTGAGTGGCTCAGTCAGTTGAGCCTCCGACTCTCGATTTTGGCTCAGGTCATGAACTCATGATTCATGAGTTCAAGCCCTGCACTGGGCTCTGCATCGACAGTGTGGAGCCTGCTTCGGATTCTCTCTTTCTCCAAAAAAAGAGTTAAGTTCTGACCAATCAGGGGTAAGTGTAGTGAGGTATACACTGCAAGTGTTCTTAAACAGAGCGAGATGTCCTTTTCTGCCCTTATCTCTTTTCTGCTGGGTGGAAATAAGGATGTGATGGCTGAAGCTTGAACAGCCATTATGGATCATAAGGTACAAGCTGCATGTTCGAGATGGTAAAGCCACATGATAGAGAGAGAGAGAGCCTGTGTCTGTGTTGATCAGAAAGCTACCATACCAACATAAGAGGAATACATTTTATTTTATTTAAGCTACTGCTATTTTGAGTTTTTAGCTGCGACAGACACCAATCCCTCCATGAAAATACGTTGTTTAGGATAATTTTCTGGTGGCCAATGATAGGAATCCACTGAAAATATAAGCAAAATGGCAGAATTAAACATACAAGGATTTGTCACAGAACCTATGGGTAGGAATGAAGAAAGCCTCAGGAATAGACTGGAACCTGGGACAGTGGGGAGGCCAAGAGGTCCTCTCATTGTGTCTCACCTCTCCTTCTCCTCTCTCTCACTGCAGATTATTTATATATCTGGCATAGAGAAGTAATAAATAAATATGAGTTCAATGGATGGCAATTTGGGTGTCTATAGATCTGAAGCCAATTACCCAAACTTTTCCTTATATGTATGTAGCTTGTTAAAGTGACTCTTTTGAAGAGCACCATACTTTTTAGAGTCTAAGCTCTTCTGTTAACCTTTTTCTCTCAGCTTTCCAAGTTTTTGCAGTTGTTTATTCCAACATTAGAAAAAGGGCCTGAAATGCAGAATTGTCCATAACCGATCTAATAAAAGACACTTCAGAGACAGCTCTGCTTTTGTACAGAAGTTGTGAAATTCCCCAATTTTTGTGGGAATGCAAACACTAGCTTGCAAATAATTATTTTGCTAGACAAGGAAATATTATTTTTGGTACATTTCCCCTTGTAAACATCTTTTTTCTTTCTTTCTTTCTTTCTTTCTTTCTTTCTTTCTTTCTTTCTTTCTTCCATTTTGCATTGTTATTATTTACTGTCTGGGTTCCTGCTTTTACCTAGTTTTTTTTGCCCTTGAGGATTTATGTTCTTATCAGCTTATTGATATGTTTGATAAGACGTTTTATATATTTCATCTAGCACTTTGAGTTGCTTTTGGTGGGGCAATCAGCCAGTCTCTAGTTTGCCATACTGCTGGACATGAAGTCCGGTATGCTTTTTAGAGTTTTAACTTCATTTGTCTGTAAGATATTACCCTGTATTCTGAAGACCAAGGCCCTAACTTTGGTGGTCCAAGCTCCCTGTCGGTAAAGATGAAGATTACCTTTCTACCTATGTCAAATTGTTTTTTGTAAAAGGTTCATGAGATAATTCGTGTGAAGTTAGTTTGAAACTGGAAAGTACCCTGTAAATATACATTGTCTGGACTTGGAAAAACAAAAGAGGCAAATAAGCAATAAAAAATTATAACTGATGACTTGTCAATTAAAAATTTCTGGATATTTGCATTCATCTCCTTCATTTTCTGGCCTCAGGTATGGATGTGAAAGTCTTAAGATTTCTCTAAAAAATACAATATCATCTTATATATTGTATAATTTATTTTTTTATTTTTTTATATTAAAACAAACTTTTTTTAACATTTATTTATTTTTGAGACAGAGAGAGAGCATGAATGGGGGAGGGGCAGAGAGAGAGGGAGACACAGAATCGGAAGCAGGCTCCAGGCTCTGGGCCATCAGCCCAGAGCCTGACGCGGGGCTCAAACTCACGGACCGCAAGATCGTCCTGAGCTGAAGTTGGACGCTCAACCGACTGAGCCACCCAGGCGCCCCTGTATAATTTATTTTTTTAATGAAAGAGAAAGAAGGCAGATTTGATCACACAGCAAAATCTATCATCATATTTTTAAAGTTTGTGAAGTGTTTGTCTCTTTAATATATGGGTGAGCAATCTAACCTAGGATGCTTACAACACTTTACAGATTTTGTAGGCTGAGACTCTGAGTGTCTCACACTTTGCAACATACTTTGGTCTCTGTGTTGCAAGGACACCAAGGCATTATTACAGGTAACTACTCATATGGCTCTTTTCATTCTTAAACTATGCTTCCAGGTTAAGCATGTGGGAGGAAACACCTCTAAGTACATTCCAAAGAGTCTCTAGGATGGTAGGTAATTTGCAAATGGACTAGCCTGGGACTCAGGCATAAGGCTACTGCTTACTATTTCCTGTAGATGCTTGATGTCTTAACTCCTATGCAGAACAGATCACAGGGCCTGTCCTCTAAACATTTATATACCAAGACAGTGTGTCAGTATGTATGTCATTTACTCATCTGCATTTATTGAGCCAGTTCTACTACATGTCAGGTCTTGTGCTTGTTCTCAAGAAGCTAATAGTTAGTAGGAAAATAGACAAAACCCCAATTACCATTCTATGTGATAACTGCTAGAAAGAGACAAGGTCCTATGGGAGCACAGCTAAGAGCACCTAACCCATACTGGGGTGGGACAGGGCTAGGTGGCAAGCAACAGGGAAGGGTTCAGCAGGGAATTGATGCTTAGTCTGAATAATGAAGGATAAACAGGAATTAGGTAAGAAAAAGGTGGAGGGTCAGGACATAACAAGAAAAAGGAGTAGCATATGTAAACATGACATACATGAGAGAGTATGAGAAGAGTGGAGAACCCAAGTAGTTTGCTGTGTGCAGAGTTATTCATTCCACGTAGTTACTATTATGCTTGTCTCCCTCGCAATGTTTGAGTTCTTGAGATAGTGTGTAATGGTTTCTCTGTCCCCAGGTCCAGCAGTAGGCACAGAGATGGAGCACAGTAAGTGATGAATAACAGTATTCATTCAGGACATGACATGAATGACAGGGGGTAAGGGAGAATAGTTAGGAAGAAGGTTAATGGAAGAAGGTTATTATCTAGTGACAGTGAATAGGAAATGGGATAGGTTTAAGAATGACTTGGGAATTAGAATGGATAAGACTCGCTATATTGGTGAAAGTGAATAATGACTTTTCAGGTTTCTGTTTGGATGATACATGGATGATGCCAGTAATAATGTTGTTAATAATAATAGCTAATATTCATTAGACATTCTGTCATGCAGTACAGCATTTTACATGTACTAAACCATTTGCTCTCTCACGAGTCAGAGAGGTAGATACTCTTATTATCCCCATTTACTGATGAGAAAATTGGTACTATTAGAGTCTATCAACTTGACCAAAGGCACCCAGCTAGCACTAGTGATTTCAATCCCAGAAATCCTGATTGCTATAGTCATACACATAATCTACTCTTCTTTACTGCCTCTAACAGATGTGATCAACATTTAGAATGATGGTCCTGGTCAGTATGTCTATCACATAAATTCCATGTCTTTTACTAAACACAGAGACACATATGGCGATCGCTTCTTACTGATCAGATTTTGGGAGCTTGGTTCTGTATTTTCACTTTTCCTACCCAGAGAACCTAAAGTGCGGTGGAAGTTTGATAAAAGAGTTGACACAAAAAATGAGAGAAGGCGGATACAGAAAGAACATTCTCGAATGCTCTAGCCACTGATCAGATGATGGAATCTGGTTCTATCAGACTTCCTCTGCTTCCATCCCTCATACACACACGCACACGCTGTAAGATACATATGGACGCCCAGTTTGAGGTTGGTTCTAGTAGTCCTCAACTCACATCGAAAGTTCATTTCCCGACTCCTGGACAGTCCAACACGAAGTTAACTCGAGACGCCCACAAAGCGCAGGGAAACTTGGCTCAGCGCCGCGGGTGCTTGTTCCCAGGGCAACCGCCCGCGGAGGCACCTGGGGCACGCTCCTCGGCACCTGCGAAGAGCCCCGCCTGGCGCCAGGGGGCGCGGGAGCGCGTCGACTCCTCCCGCCCCACGCCAGCCCCACGCCAGTCCCGCCCCCGCCCCGCCCCCAGCCCCGCCTTCCCTCCATCGGGCCTGGCCGCTCCCGGCTCCCGGCTCCGCTCCCGGCGCAGGCGCAGTCCCGCTCTCCTTCGGCGGCTCCCAGCGCAGTGCGCCCACCTTCGTTGAGTGTAGCGGCGTCGACCGGCCGGCAGTCCTCTTCTTCCTCTTGCTGCCTCAGGACAGGCTCTGTACAGCGCTGCGAGCGCCCCTGAGCGCAGGCAGCGACCGCGGTGGTTTCGGCAGGTGAGGGCAGCCGCGGGAGGGAGAGGCCCCGGACGCGGAGCACCGCCCCCCTCGGCGCCCGCGCGCCCGCCTCTCTCCCGCGAGCCGGCCTGGAGGGGCGGCGGTGGCAGGTGCAAGTGCGGGCGCGGCGCGCGACGACTTGGCCCGGCCGCCCCTGCTCGGCAAGCGCGCTCCCCCATCTCGGCACACGGGCTCGGAGAACCTCGGTGAACCTCGGTGGAGGCGGCGGCGGCGGGGGGCGCGGCGCCTCGGGGCGTCTGGGGCCGCTGGGGCGTCGGGCGGCGGCGGCTCCTCCCCCGCCCCCCGGACGCGGGCGCGTTACTCATTAACTGCGCGGTCCCGAGCGCCCGCGGCTGTGAGCCGGAATCCCGGTTACCTGTCGGGGGGGCGCGCGCGGCCGGGAGCTGGGGACCTGCGGTCGCGGAGGGGGTGGGGGTCTAAGAGTTCCCCGAACAAGTGTGCAGCCCCGCGCTGCGCGGGACCTGGAGCAGGGTGAAGCCGCCGTAGGCTTGGACCTGGGGTCGTAGAAAAGGACAAGCGAGGCTCGGTGCGGAGGCGTAGAGGTCACGCTCGGCGGGTTTCGGCGAAACCTGGGGGACCGGAGCGAGCGCCCGGAGTCGCGCGCCTTAGGGTGGCAGCGCATTTCAGCCTGACTTTTGTTTCGGGGAGTTGAGAAGAGCTGCACCGACGTAATTGTAATTACACTGCCCTTTCAGCGTTGACAACTCTCTGACCGCCCTGGGACCAGCCGGCTCTAATGGACTCTAGAAGTGATGATGTTAGGTGGAATCTGCAGCACGTGAAGAGTTGCCAGTTGTTATGGGATTAAGAAAAATCTGTAATGGCTAAAGGGTAAGGTCTCGAAAATTAAGAATGCTGAGTTCATACTGGTCCCTAAGAAGCAGACAGTTTAGTTTCATGGAAATATAGCATATTTTGAGGCTACCTGTTTCACACTCCTCTGTTTCTCCCTCCAACTCCTTCCTTTCAGTGTAGGAAAAAAGCCGTGTAATCTTTTGCCGTGGAATGATTACATAATTGGAGGAGACCCATAAGCGGATTAAAACAAAACTGTTCTATGTAAATCTGTTGAAAGACCCAGTTTTTGTTCATTATCCTCTTTCTTATTTTGTTGTCCGTAGGGTTTTTGTAAAATGGTGGATGACAAATCAAGGAGAAAAGAAGCAGAATAGATTTGTAGACTGATCACAGTAAATATTTGATACTGTTAAATATTCCACCAGGTTTATGGGGCCTTGTTCTGTTAACATTTGTTATTTATTTACCAGTACTGTGCATTTTGATAGGACTTTTCATGTTCGGACAGACATTGAATCCCAACTGTGGTTTATGTGATCTAATCCTAAAGCCCATGTAGAATTTATAGAAGTTAGTTTAGCAGTTCTACATTTGTACTACAATAGTGCTTTTCTTACTACTGGAAGAAAAGCCTTTTGAGTTTTTTTTTCTTTTTCCACTACAGTAAAGTTACATATTAGTCCATACCTTTGTTAACCAAAGTGAACACTTTACTATAACTCTTCCTTGTGTGTTTGGCAAACAATACTGCTGTGGTATTAGATACCTGTACCCTTTCACTAGGATGGACATTTGCTGTTCAGCTACTTGAGGGGTTTCTAATTAGATCCAGTTGTACTTTTTGAATCAGTATAGTTATGCATATGCTTCCTTTAATATTTTTTTCCTATAATTTTCTTTAAACCCTTAGTTCACAACACATACATAGACATTGCACAGATAATTTTTACAATGGAAGGTTTCTTAGAAATCTAGGTCCCCGTCAATTTTTAATATGGTAGAACAAAAACTTGTAGGTTACAGTAATTTTGCATGTATTATGGTACTTAGTATACCTTTTTTTTTCCCCCTTCCTGAGAGGGACTCACCTAACCAGTTAGCTAGCTAGCGAAATGAAAAATTTTTAATCTGTTTTAAAGCTTTAGCTTCATTACTTACCGTGCATGTGACCTTGAGTAAATCATTTAACCGTTCTGAGCTTATTTTCTCTATTTGTAAATGGATAGAGTGAATTTGCCAGCTTTCAGCTATTTTTACCTATTTATTTATTTTTAAATATATTATTAATTTACTTAAGTAATCTCCACACCCAGCTGGGGGCTCAAACTCACAACCCCGAGATCAAGAGTTTCATACTCTTCCAACTGAGCCAGCCAGACGCCCCTCGATTCTTTTTAATGTCGTTCAGCCTGATGTGAATATCATAATGAGGGGATGAGAATCAAATGGGATAGTCCATGTGAGGTATGGGAGTGGGAGAAAGGAACAGATATTAGCTTGGTAGTTGGCCATACACCGTGCTTGTTGATTTACATACCTTGACCCCTTTGGTCCTCAGGACATTCCTGGGGTATGGATGGTATTACCACATTATACAGATCAGAGAACTGAGGCTCAGAGAGGCAAACTAACTTGCCTGTGGGTACTTAGCTGTCAGTGGTCCTGTAGATGATTAATGGTAGAGCCAGGGTTAATGGAACTCCTAACATGCTTGCTCTTCCATTCCTTTCTACATCTTCTGTGGAAGAGCTTTATAATTATGAGGAGACCTCAGATAAAAGGTGTTACTATCATTTGAATTTCTGGCTACAAAGTATCCAGGTTTTTTGGTGATGGCAATACCACTACTGCTACTATTATTATTGAACTTACAACTTACTCTGTGTCAGGTTCTGGTATAAACACTGTACCAAGTCATTTACTCTTACAGTGACTTACGAGTTAGCTCCTGTTTTATTCCATTTTATTTCATTTTTATTTTTAATTTTAGAGAGCATGCAACTGAGGACGAAGGGCGGAGGAAGGGAGAGAGACAGAGAGAGAGAGAGAGAGAGAGAGAGAGAGAGAGAGAGAGAGAATCCCAAGCAGGCTCCACACTCAGCAAGAGCCTGATGTGGGGCTCGATCTCATGGGATCATGACCTGAGCCTAAATCAAGAGTTGGACACTCAACTGACTGGGCCACCCAGGCACTCCTGCTTTATCCCATTTTATAGTTGAGAAGATTGAGACACTGAGAGGTTATGTAGCTTCCTTAAGGTTACACAGCTAATTAAATGATAGGACTAGATTAGAAGTCAGGCAGTTTATCTTTAACCACTGAGAGCAGTGCTCTTAACCACTTTGCTCTGCTACTTCATGTGTAGGTTGTCATGCTGAAGAATTGTTTTAATTAAGCTTTTATGTGATACTTAGCATAATAAGTAATTCTTTATGTGTCACCAGAGATTTTTAAATCAAATATTCATTGAGCATCTACTTTGCAGGTCACCGTGGGGGTTAAAGGAAAGTATTCATGGAGTGTGAAAGGCAGACCTTATAATCATTCCTGTAGCTTTTATAAGTTCCTCAAAATTTAGAAGGCATCTGTGTTTCTCATATATGTGTTATTGTTGTAATTTTTTTTTTAATGTTTATTCTTTGAGATACAGCCAGAGTGTGAGCAGGGGAGGGTCAGAGAGAGAGGGAGACACAGAATCTGTAGCAGGCTCCAGTCTCTGAGCTGTTAGCACAGAACCTGATGCAGGGCTCAAACTCATGAACCATGAGGTCATGACTTGAGCCGAAGTTGGGCGCTTAATGACTGAGCCACCCAGGCACCCCATTGTAATTTTAACGAGTGCCAAATAACACAAAGTGCTAGAATAGTTGGAGAGTGGAGAGGAATGATGAGTTGTGGGTAGAGATACTGTGTGTTGGTTGAGGTAATGAGGGAGAGCTTTCAGGATATTCTGAGGAGGTACACTTTTCAAGTGTAAAAGCTTTGTCTTGTGTAGAGTTTTGGTTAAGGTATAGTTCAATAAAGGATAGTAACTTGGTTACTAAGTTACTTAAGTACACTTGATATTTAAAAATAAAATAACAAAACTTTTGAAAACTCCTGGCTAGCTAATTTCTCCTTTTCTCTACTGATCTCCTTAGCTTTGCTAGGTAGTACTTTTTTTTTTTCTCTTTTATTCTTCCAGAGCACTGAGTAAATGCCTCTATTTTGATATTTATTAGTTTTGGTATTCATACTGTCCTGTAAGTTTTGTTGACCTTGAGTTCCCTTCCTCTAGTGTGCACATGCTTTGAAGGCAGGATTTAAGTTATCCTAGCCCTTTTATAGCGTTTGAACTGGGCCTGGTATACCTGTAGGTACTGGGCTGTGTTTGGTGATGGGTGTCAGTGGAGGAATGTCGGGATGTATTGAAAGTCATCTAGCAGTAGTAATGGAAATGTGTTCAGAGTGAGAACTGTGTGGGCTAAGGGGAGGAAGAGAGGGATACTTCCAACAGGTAGCATTAACTTGCTCTCTGTGTTTTTCTCTTCTGCTTTCCCTTTCAGTTTACAACAAATGAGGCAGTTTCATAAGCTTCAGCTGTATCTAGTCATGGTTAGAAAGAAGTGAAATAGTAGTCTTGATTTATCTTAGAATATCAGCAACACAAAATTGGATAGCTATAGCCATAAGCTGAGATTACTTAGATCAGAGGAAAAGAATGAAAATTTCTGTAGTTAACGGGATTGTAAACATAAGCATAATGGAAGTTAATAGAATTCTACATATATGAATTGACAATCTAGTATAAAGGAAATCTATGGAAGAATGTGAGAGTACCTTAGAAGTTTATAGGAGCATACAAATGATAGCTTTGAACCAGTTAAGTGCATTGTAATTTTATGTGTCCAGATAATAGTATTGAGTATTTGGGGGCACCTGGTTGACACATCAGGGTAAAATACAAAAAAAGGAAAACAAAATAAATTCAAAAGGCAATAAGTAAATGTGCATTAATTTCCTGTTAGGAAAAGAATTATATTTGATCCCTAGACATCAGAAAGAAAAACTTGTTTTCCCTTTTCTTTCCTTTTTTTTTAAGTTTATTTATGTGTTTTGAGAGAGAGTGTGTGAACGAGTGGGGGAGGGGCAGAGAGAGAATTCCAAGTAGGCTCCCCCCCTGTCAGTGTAGAGCCCCATTTGGGTCTCGATCTCATGAACCTTGAGAACATGACCTGAGCCAGGATCAAGGGTCAGATGCTTAACTGACTAAGCCACCCAGGCCCCCGAGAGAAAATGATTTATATATAAATAACATACTGTTATATCTATATCTATCTATATATGTAAATAACATACTGTTTTGGTCTTTTTCCTTATTTATATAGTGTTTGAATAAATTTGAAAGCTCTCTAATTAATGGAGAATTTCAAATAAGTACTTGCAAAAATGTAATGGATCTCAAAGTTTCTGTCATTGAACCCCAGTAGTCAGCAAGAAGAGTCAGTCCTGCCACATCTGTTTCTTCCCTTCTTGTATTATTTTGAGCAAATTCCAGGCATTGTATACTTTCATCTGTAAATATTTCAGTATGTTTTTTTAAAGCGTGAAGGGCAGTTAGCTACAATACTGTTATACACTTAAAAAAAAATTAACAATAGGGGTGTCTGGGTGGCTTGGTACATTAAGCATCCTACTCTTGATTTCAGCTCAGGTCATGATCTCATGGTTCATGAGTTCGAGCCCTGTGTTGGGCTCTATGGTGACAGCACAGAGCCTGCTTAGTATTCTCTTTCTCTCCTCCTCTGCCCCTCTCCTACTCATGTGTGTACTCTCTCTCTCTCAAAAATAAATATTAAAAAAATAAAAATAAATTAATAATTCCTTTGTATCAAATATCCACACATTTTTGAATACATAATAAGGCCGCTATAATAAAATCAAGTCTCTTTATTTTTATTTATATGCTTCCTTCATTCCCCTAAGTTCTATAAGAGGCTAAATAAGTATTTTAAACCCCACATAGCAAAATAGAGGAGGAAATGGTGATAGAAAAGAGAATGTGGGAAGAAAGAATAGAAAGAACACATCGCAATAGCAAATGCTTATTTTAGTAGCTGTGCATTAGAGAAACTTTAGTTTTCCCTTCCTGAAAGTAAGTATAAGATTAAACTGTGTTCTTGTTTAGATTGTTCACTTACTTATGGTTGGGTGAGACCTGCCCTAGAGTGCATCTGTCTTGATCTACCATTTATCTGAATCTAGCCTTTCCCCCCCATCAGTTTTATCTTTTAAGTGATTCTTGGATGTAGTGGAGTCAGGTGTCAGAATCAGACACACCAGGATTGAATCCTAGCTGTTATTTATTGACATGTTTGATCTGGATGAAATTAATTATTCTCTCTGAGCCTCAAGTTCTTTTTCTGTAAAAAAAAAAAAAAAGATACGAGGGGCGCCAGGGTGGCTCAGTCAGTTAAGTGTCCGACTTCGGCTCAGGTCATGATCTCACAGTCTGAGTTTGAGCCCCGCGTCAGGGCTCTGTGCTGATGGCTCAGAGCCCGGAGCCTGCTTTGGATTCTGTGTCTCCCTCTTTCTCTCTTCCCCTTCACTGATCTTTCTCTCTCTCTCTCTCTCAAAATAATAATAAATATTAAAAAAATTAAAGTAAGAACCAGTTCAAAGGGTTGCTGTGAGGAATAACTGGAATAATGTGTATGATGTGTTTGTGTGTGTGTATCACACATGCAGAGTATAGGTGTGTATGTGTGTAATGTATATGTGCATGTATGTGTATATAAATACAAATGACGGTGTCCTGAAGGTTTTTCATGTGTGTATATATATGTGTGTGTACTTCCATTACTTCCAATATCAAAGTATCAAGATTGACATTAAATCAGACCTTTGTAATCTCTTGGCTAGCCTGTTGCAGTAACCTCTTAACCAGTTGCCTCTAGTTTCTTCTCTCTAGTTAAAGTCCTTATCGCCTTGGGAATTATTTTTTCTAATCTACACTAACTGCACTAATCTTTACTACATCAAAGTGTATCTACACTTGGTAAAATGTAGATCTGACCATCTCTCCAGGATAAACTACAAGCAGCATTTTCCATGTTAAATGAAGCTTTTAATGATCTGTCACATATCTGCCTCTCTAGCCTGATGTTCTGTCCTTCTCTTCTTTGTTAGTTTCATTAGTGCCAGACTGTTATTCCCTGACTGTCCTGTATTATTGCCCTGCCTTGTCGACCTATTGAATTCCTACACAGGGTTTAAAATTTTATTTTTTATGTTATATTTTATTTACATTTTATAACTTATATTACTTATAACTTATATTTTACTTCTCCTGAAACATTTCCTTCCCTCCCCCAGCCCTCAGGGTAATCATTTAGTGGCTCACAACAGGCTGTGCACCTTCTCTTTAGTCCCATTTCATTGCATCATTCTTAGAACTTGGTGCCAGGATTTGCCCCGAGGAGTTGAAGCTGGCAATCATCCTTCCATTCCAAATAGAATAGACACAATTGATAAAAAAAACTTATTAAATACACTAATATTATATATGGATAAATGTATTTAATAAATAAAATTTAAATATTGGTGGTTTTTAAGGAAGTGACTTGATGGAATTTGTAACACTTTAATTCGTTATACACTGTTGAGATAGCAATCTAATTTTTAATGACAGGCTGTTTCTTCCATAATTCATGCTGAATTGAGTCATTTGGGAATTACTAAAAGCATCTGTACCTTCCTCCCTGCTTTCCATCCTCCAGCAGTCTTTCAATAAGTTGAAAGAGGAAAATAATACAGATGTAAACATTTCTGTATGTTATATACAGTATATATAGTATAATATATAGATGCTTGCTTTGTTGAGGAAGAACATTTAGAACAGTATGCCTATAATTTAACAATATTTAAAAATTTTTTTTTTAACGTTTATTTATTTTTGAGACAGAGCATGAATGGGGGAGGGTCAGAGAGAGAGAGGGAGGCACAGAATCTGAAACAGGCTCCAGGCTCTGAGCTGTCAGCACAGAGCCTGACGCGAGGCTTGAACTCACGAACCATGAGATCATGACCTGAGCCGAAGTGGGACGCTTAACCGACTGAACCACCCAGGCGCCCCGAGCAATATTTTTAAACCAAACAAAACAACCATTGTTTTTTTTTTCTCTTGATGATGTTTGTGCTGATATTTGGCAAGTATTAGATTAACACTGGTTAATTCTTCCCATCAGAAAGTCAGAATCTGGTCTTCCTTCTGGCCTACAGATACACTCACCCACCACCTTATAATCAGGATCATTGGTTCCAATTCCATCGCTAAATAGATGAAGATATTGGGGCTCAGAGAAGTTTAATTCACCTGCCCAAGTTTGCAGGTGTAAGTTAGAGGTTGATCAAAGCTAAGACTTGAACTTTCTTCTTCAGGTAGTGGTGTTTCTGTTCTGCTGTGGTGCATATAGCTTGGAGGAATTTTAGTAAATATAGAATTAAAATTATTTAATTTTCAGATATTAAATTGGCCTAAAAAAGATTAAAATTACAGCCATAAAGTTTTCTTTCCTTAGAGGTAAATCTTTTGTTTCTTGTTAAGTAAGTCAAATAAGGGGAATATACTTTTTGTGAGAAAATGGATTTTATTTGTTCTTTTGGACTATAATAGAAATTGAGTTTCTTGATTTCATTTAGATTGTGTATGTATATCCATTTTATCCAAGTGCTTTAGTTTTTAATTGAAAATATTGTAGCAGCAATTCATCTTAATTTCTTGAGTTATTCTAGGGATGTTTTTTATTTTCAGTTAGAAAATTCACTTTAAATAGAAAAAAGAATTTTTATGTCAAGTTACTGGAAATTTTCTAGGCATTTATTAAATAAGTTAATACATATGAACTTTTTAGCAACAATATCTGACACATAGTTAACTTTAAATATTGGCTACTGTTTTAGCTGTGATAATACTGACTTCTAAAAAGAAGAAATAACATGAAATACATATGGCTAATCAGAAATAAACTGTTTTGGGGTGCCTTGGTGGCTAAGTTTGTTGAGTATCTGGCCCTTGGTTTTGGCTCAGGTCATGATCTTGCTGTTCGTGGGTTTGAGCCCTGGGTTGGGCTCTGTGCTGACAGTAGGGAGCCTGCTTGGAATTCTCTCTCTCTCCCTCTCAAAATAAATAGAGAAGGGGGGGAGAGAGAGAGAGAGAGAGAATATGAATATGAATGAGTGGGAGAGGGGCAGAGAGAGAGGGAGAGACAGAATCTGAAGCAGCCTCCAGGCTCTGAGCTGTCAGCACAGAGCCCAACACTGGGCTCAAACTCATGAACTGTGAGATCATGACCTGAACCGAAGTCGGCTGCTTAACCGACTGAGCCACCCAGGCACCTCTTTAAATGTTTATTTTTGAGGGAGGGAGGGACAGAGAGAGGGAGAGGGAGAGAGAGAGAGAGATGCAAGCGAGGGAGGGGCGGAGAGAGAGAATCCCAAGCAGGCTCTGAACTGTCAGCAGTGAGCCCAGTGTGGGACTGGAACTCGTGAACCATGAGTTCATGACCTGAACTGAAGTGGGATGCTTAAGTGACTGAGCGACCCAGGTGCCTCAAGCTTCCATATATTTTAAAGAGCAAAAGATTTTCAGACCAGTGTGATTGGTGGCTGATTACTAGCTAAGTTACATTTTATGGAAATTGTACATGCTTGAAAAAGGCACTGAATTTAATCTTAAAATAATCTTTTTCAGAAGTGACTTGAATTTAAACAAAGTTTAAATGTATCCTCCAGAATGAAAACTTGTAGGTAGATGCCCTGCCCAAGGGTGCTGTCCCAAGTGTTATGTACGTTTCTTTTATTTCTCAGCATATAAGGTAGAAAACCCAGGCACAGATTTCCAGATGAGAAACCTAGGCACGGGTTGGCCCAATAATTTGACAGAAGTGAATTCAAACCTGCCTCTCTTTGAGACTTGCATTTTATGTTCGTTACTTTTGTTTCAGTTTATAGTCTGTTTGTATTCTCCATAAATGCTTTGCTTTCACACCTCAGACATGCCTGAAAAGCCCTTCAAAGAGCTTTATCTTTCTCATTAGTTTCTTGTTCTTTGGGTCTTTTCTTCGGCTTTACTTTTTCTGGAAGTCTTTCTTGTGATTCATTTGCCCCCTCCTCTCTGGTCTCTTAATACCCTTTGTGTCTTCTGTGGCATTTATTACACTGTATCATTGCTTCTACTTGGCAGTCTCCTACTTTCTTCAGACTATTTGGGAGCAGAGACAATTTTTCATCTTCTTTCCCCAGAGCCTGACACATAGCAGGCCCTCAAAATACTTGTTGAAAGAATAGCTGAAATAGTATGTATATAGGTCAGAAAAATAAGATGGATGTTGCAGGGATGATGGATTTTATTCCAACATAAGAAACATTTTTACTCAAACAGTCTAACACTGGAATGGCAAAGCAGTTCAACTGGTGGTAGTATGTTGTGGTTAAGAGCTCGGAGTCTGGAGTTCAACAGATGGAGGTCTTCGTCCTGGCTGTCTTAAGCTGCAGTGTCTTTATAAATGCACTGGAACTACACTTGATATTTAGTAAGTGCTCAAAAAATACTAGCTGCTATTCTGAGAGAAACTGCCTTACCATCCTATATGATTGGGACTGGTAGTTGGATGGCTCAGAGTCCCGTTCCCTCCTTCTCCCTCTGGGTTATTTTGAAGCAAATCCAAGTAATTTTCAGTACATATATCTAAAAGGTAAGGATTTTTTTTTTTATATAACCATAATATCATTATCCCTAAAAATTGACAGTAATTCATAACATCAGTAATATCCAGTGCTCAAGTTTCCTTATTTGTCTCATAATTTTGTTTTCTGGTTGGCTTTATTCAAAAATTCAAACAAGATCCTCACATTGTATTTAGTTATATCTGTTAATTCTCTTTAAATTTGTAAGTTCCCTCTACCTTTTTTTTTTTCCTATTTTATTGAAAAAACCAGGTGGTTTGCCTAGTAGAGTTTCCCAAAGTCTAGATTTTGCTGTTTTGTCCCTGTGGTGTTATTTAACATGTTTGTTTCTTTTCTGTGAAGACCTACCTACAGGTTTGATTTGTTTGGGATTCCGCCCTTTTTTTTTGAGGGTGGCAAGAATGCTTCATGGATGGTGGTGCTGTCCATTTCTTACTTCACCACATAATCCCATAATGTCTTAATTTTCTTTTTGTGATAAGATGTCATCAGTGAGTTCAGGTCCTGTTGTTCTGATCCACTAACTGTAAAGTTCCCCACATAGCTTTTTACCTTATGGCTTTAATAGCTATTCATTATTGATGCCTATACCCATTTTATTAGGATTGCAAATTCATATTTATTAAATGGAATTCTTTTAAAAAGAGCGTTTTCTCATAAACTGTTTAGTTCTCTGATGTACAAGAAAATCAGGGTAAGTACCTGATTCTTTATTTTACTGGTTTCCAAAATAATGAATCGGCTCCCTAGCACCAATCAAAGGGGATCAGTGAGATTTTGTTTTTATTTATGATCATGAGTTTCATAAATTTAAAAATATTTTTGTTTTCGTTCCTTACAGATAATATCTTTTTGATGTTCAGGTTGTCTCATCTTTGGTGAGTGGGAATCCTTTTGATGCCACTCCAGTAGTCTTTGATGGCCTTCTTGCTTCCTGGTATAACAGGATGTTCCAGGGTCTTTTTGTACGTTACTGCCCTTGGCCTGGAAATCAGCCATTCCTCTGAGGAGCCCTCGTTCTTTTTTTTTGTAGGAGATGGTATTACTCTGGGCATTACTCATTGCTCCTGAGTGGTTACTGTTGTTACACCACCTCAGTGGATACATTTAGGAATTTTTGTTTTAATAGAAATTTTTTTTCTGATTTTTCTGATTCAAATGTAGAACTTCAGAGTTTTTGCTTCTTTGATTTTATATTTATAGCTCTTCTCATGTGCTGAAAATCTTAATGCTGAATGACATTAGCATAATAACTTATTTGCCTATTATATAAAATAGTTTCAAAATAGGGATATCAACATTACTAATACGATTACTGAAAATAGTTTATAACTCTTTTCACATTTTTTATCTTTAAAGTATATTCTGTATAGTTTTAATGTTTTAAAATCATTTGCAGTAGCTCTTTTCTATGTTGGTAAGCTACCATCTCAGTACATAGCCTGAATCATTTGTTTTATTTTTAGAGATTCTTTTTTAAAATTTAATCTTGTTTTTTTATTTGTGTGGTTCCAAGGTCAAATTCAAATACAAGGCAAAATCCATTTGGAAAAGTCTAGTTTTCATGCCTATCTCCTCTTCCTATTATCTCCCTCTTCCTATAGATGACCATTTCTATTAGGTTTTGGTTTATCCTTCCACTTTTAAAATATAAGTATGTATACATAGTAATACATCTATATGTCATATAGACATAGAAATTAATTTGTATTTTCTCCTTTTTTAGGTAAAAGGTAGCTTCCTGTGCATAGTTATTTATTTTGTTTTTTAATGTTACTGTAGCCTCAAAATCCCCTCGTAGCAGTATGTAGATATTATTTATTTTTTACAGCTGCATAGTGCTTCATTATGAGCATGTACATTATTAGCTCATTCAGTCTTTTGCTGTAACAAGACTTTTGCTAATGTTGCTAGCCTTATGCATTTATCTGTTCTTTTTTATTTTGCCAGTTTATCTTTGGAATAAAGCCCTAAAAGTAGGCATGTTGGGTCATAGGTTTAATGAATATGTCATTTTGCCAGATATTGTCAAATTTTCCTCAGTAGGGTTTGTACCGTGTTGCATTTCCAGAAATGCAAATGCTTTCACATTCTATGATTCCATGAACTTCCAAGGTGTAAAGACATGAATTAAAGGTATATGGGATGGTTGAAATAAAGTATCAAATGGTTACCGAGAAAATGTCGAAAGGTTAATGAGAAAACCTGTTTTCTGCTTAAAAGTGAGTGTGATTAGTAAACCGTATTCAAATGAAAATGAAATTTTCAGGGTTAATGTTTGTTTGGTATATGTATGTATTATGAATAAGGAATCAAAATATTCTTTTGGATGAAAAATAATAAGTATTAAACACTTTAAATTCCTTGTTAATAGGACCTTTCATTTGGTGTAGTGAATATTTTGGGTGAAAAAACAAGAATTAGTTTCATTTTGAAGACTAAAATTATTATTTGCTACAACAGAGAAAACACTGGATTTGAAATTTGGCAGTTGCAGATATAATATCTATAGCTTTCATTGTCCGTATATATCTTTGAAGGTTTGTGACATGTTGTAATTGCACTTTTGTGAGATTATATTAGGTCACCTCTCTTCTTTGCCAATTTTACTGCGGCCTTTTTGTTTTCTACTTGTCTTGTTTCAAACTTTTTAAAGGATATAAAAGTATAATTTTTCAGTTTAATGAGATTTTCTGTATTTTATGAAGAAATTAGGTACTATATTGGTGCTTGCGTTTGAGAATTTTGGTAGGGTATCACTCGCGATTATCAAAGTTTTATTGTAGGAAGGAAAAAATTGGGAAGAGAGGTTGGGCTCAGATCATAGAAGGTTGGTTTCCAGGCTGTTTAGTTTGGACTGTATTCTGTAGATAGTGGAAAACTAATAAAGGATTTATGAGTTCTTTCACATTCAAGTGAAAAATTTGAGTGGTACAGTTTTTAGTTTTAATGTAAACTTTGTGATGTGATTGAGTGGTTATATGAAATATTTTTTGATTATGTAGATGCAGAAGTATACATGTTATTGTTAATGGCCAGTTATGGTAACAAATGTTTTTTGAGGCCATACTGTGTACCAAGTACATAGTACACCACTAAGTACTTTATTTGGATTGTCCCCATTAATCCTTACAGCACCTTGGAGAATGGAGACAATGTTGTCATTCTCATTCTCATCCTATCAGAGGAGAAATTTAAATTTTTTTAAATGTTTATTTATTTTGAGAGAGAGGGAGAGCAGGGAAGGTGCAGAGAGTGAGGGAGAGAGAGAATCACAAGCAGGCTCTGAGTTGTCAGCACAGAGCTTGACGTGGGGCTTGATCCCACGAACCACGAGATCATGACCTGAGCAGAAATCAGCCTCTGATGCTTAACCAGCTGTGCCACCCAGGCGCCCCAGGAGAAATTGAAGGCTTAGAGAAATGCAACACATTATCCTAGATTGGATCCTGGATCTATAAGTAAAGCCATTATTGGGACAATCAGTGAAATTTGACTGGGGCCTGTTGAATAGATTGTAATATCAATCAGTGTTAATTTCCTGATTTTGATGGTTTTGTGGTTAGACAGGAAAATGTCCTTGTATTTAAGATACATATATTGAGATATTAAGCAGTAATGGGCATCATGTCTGAAACCTATTCTCAAGTGGTTCCAAAGTGTTAACAGTTTCATAATCTGGGTAAAGGGTATATGAAAATTCTGCAGCTCTTACCTGAACTTGAATTTATCAGTTGATCCTTGACCAACATGACTTTGAACTGGACGGGTTCACTTTATGTGGGTTTTTTTTTTGGATAAACACAATACAGTACTATAAATGTATTTTCTTTTCCTTATGGTTTTAATATTTTCTTTTCTCTAGCTTTATTGTAAGAACACAATTTATAATACATATGAGTACAAAATATATGTTAATTGTTTATGTTATCATTACGGTTTCTGGTCAAGAGGAGGCTAACAGTAGTTAAGATGTTGTGGAGTTAAAAGTTACATGTGGATTTTCAGCAGTTGGTGCCCCAACCACAGTGTTGTTCAAAGGTCAACTGTATAGTATAATGTATATATCTCATTTTAAGTGTGAGTATATATGTATATATGTGTGTGTGTATATATATAAAGATATATATAGATATGTATATAGATATACATACATGTATATAGATATGTATATATATCTTTATGTATATATATCTTTATATATATACATACATACACATATCTTTACTGCATCTTCTATTTACTCTAACCAATATCATGATAGAAAAGTTAAAAATATCAAAGAAATTTTTATTTATTCCTCATTGTTACTTATTAAATTACTCAGTTTGACAACATTAGCTATAACTTTCAAGTTTATTCCAAATCAGATTGTTTGTATTTTGTAATATTTATGCTCTGAGATCACTTAATAAATGTTAAGTGATAATAGTGTTTTTTTTTTATATTTTTATTAGAAGTTTATTCTTTATAATGGACTGTTGTTAAAAACACATTTTATAAAGGGGCGCCTAGGTGGCTCAGTCAGTTAAGCGTCTGATTCTTGGTTTTGGCTCAGGTCATGATCTCATGGTTTATGAGTTTGAGCCCTGTGTTGGGCTGTCTGCTGGCAGTGTGGTCCTTCTCTCTGTCCCTCTCTCACTGTGTCTCTCTTTTTACCCCCTGGTTGTATGCATGCTCTGTGTCTCTCAAAAATAAATAAACATTAAAAAAACATTTTACAAGTTCTATATTTAATTTTAATTTAGTTTTATTTTGTTAATATAATTTTAAATACCACTATCAAAATAACTCCGCTTTTTGTTTTAACATAGGTTATCTTATGATGAGGCTTTTGCTATGGCTAATGACCCCTTGGAAGGCTTCCATGAAGTAAACCTTGCTTCACCTACTTCTCCAGACCTTCTTGGTGTGTATGAATCAGGAACTCAAGAGCAGACTACCTCACCAAGTGTCATCTATCGGCCACATCCTTCAGCTCTGTGCTCTGCCCCTATTCAGGCTAATGCCTTAGATGTTTCCGACCTTCCTACACAACCTGTGTATTCATCCCCCAGACGTTTAAATTGTGCAGAAATATCTAGTATCAGGTAGGAGATCATTAAGATACTTATTTTGGAGTATCATGTTAAACAAATGACAGCTTGCTTGTTTGCCTTATTTTCAGTTTTAATATTTTAGAAAATTTAAATAATAAAAGCATGTCCATGAAGAGAGCAATACATGTTAATGTTGAAGAGCAGGGGTCAGCAGTCTTTTTATGTAAAGGGCCAGGTGGTAAATATTTTAGGCTTTGCTGGCCATACAGTCTCTGTTGCAGCTATCGAGCTCTGCCTTTAAAATGTGAAAGCAGCCACAGACAGTACATAAATGAAAAAAACTCCAATAAAACTGTACGTATGGACACTGAATTTTGAATTTTATATAATTTTCCCATGTCACAAAGTATTTTTATTTTGATTTTTTCCCCCCAACCATTTGAGAATGTAAAAATGAATCTTGGTTTGTGAGCCTTATAAAACAGGTAGCAGGCTGAATTTAGCCTACATTTAATTTGCCGACCCCAGTTCTAGAGTAGCACTATCTGATAGAATTTTGTGATGATGAAAATGTGCTAGCCATTGGCCGTATGTGGCTATTAGACTTGAAATGTGTTAGCTTTGACTGATTTTTTAATTAATAAATAATTTATAAATTACCTTAATTTTAAAGCTAAGGCTATTAATTAAATATTAGTGCCATTACAGACTTTTTGTGTTTATGCTAGTTTTGTATGAGCATATGCTGATGTTTCCTGAACTCTCCTTTATAGCATCCATGTTACAGATCCAGCGCCTTGTTCTACCTCTGCAGTCACAGCTGGGT
This sequence comes from Acinonyx jubatus, assembly GCF_027475565.1. Lineage (NCBI taxonomy): Eukaryota > Metazoa > Chordata > Mammalia > Carnivora > Felidae > Acinonyx > Acinonyx jubatus. The sequence goes on from NC_069387.1 coordinate 92,646,757, forward strand.
TAACTAAATTAACTGCGAGAAAGGACAACTGTAATGCAGAGAGGGAGTTTTTACAGGGTGCTACTATACCAGAGGCTTGTGATGGCAGTGACGATATATTTGGGTTGAGTACTGATAGTCTGTCCCGTTTACGAAGCCCATCTGTTTTGGAAGTCAGAGAAAAGGGCTATGAAAGATTAAAAGAAGAACTTGCAAAAGCTCAGAGGGTAAGCAGAAAAGATGCTTTATTCTTCCATGTTTTGTATTTGAAATTAATGTTTACTCATGAAGTGGGGCAACTCAAATGAAATCATTGTAGTTTTATACCTACCTTCTCATATGTGTAGCCTCAGCTCCTGTTGGGCAGCATCTGGGAATCTCTGAAATTGGTGGAGTAGTAGTAAAGAAGCTCATCTAAGATTACTAACTGGAAAAATGAGAATCTGAAACCACTACATTGCCTGCTCCCTGTCTTACATTAATATTAACACAGATTTGATGGGTTATGTTCCATGCGTGGGTTTTCCCCTTCTTGTATATGGTTGACTTTATGGTTCTTCGCTTGAAGTCATTTAGTCCAAGTCATTTTTTGGGGGGGGGGGGGGGCGGGAATTGTTTTAGTAATAATTCCCTTTGCCATTCAGCTGGGCTTGAATATTTTCTGTATCTTGGAGAATTTTCCTTTTTTGGTAATTTGTTCTGTTTCCCATTTGGGTCATCTTTAAAATTTCTGCTATTTATTCCCAGATTTGTGGCTATGTCCTGCTCTTTTTCTGTGACTGCAATTAAGTTTCAGAGGGAAATTTATAGTGCTAAATATTTATAATTAGAAAAAGGAAAAAGTCTCAAATCAGCAATCTTAAGCTCTCACTTTAAGAACCTAGAAAAAAAGGGGCACCTGGGTGGCTCAGTCGGTTAAGTGTCCGACTTCAGCTCAGGTCATGATCTGACGGTTCGTGAGTTCAAGCCCCATGTTGGGCTCTGTGTTGACAGCTGAAAGCCTGGAGCCTGCTTCAAATTCTGTCTCCCTCTCTCTCCCTGCTCTTCCCCCACTCATGTGCGCTCTCTCTCTCTCTCTCTCAAAAATAAATAAAAACATTTTTAAAAATTATAAAAAAAGAACCTAGAAAAAAATAGCAAAAGCAGAGCAAGCAGAAGGAAGAAAATAATAAAGGTAAGAGCAGAAATCAATGAAATTGACAACAGAAAAACTAGAGAAAATGAAACAAAGTGCTGATTCTTTAAAAAATAATGAAATTGACAAACCTCTCACAAGACTGACAAAGACACAGATTATTAATAGCAGGAATGAAATGGGATATCACTACAGATTCTGTAGACATCAAAAATACAATAAAGGAATAATATGAACAACTTCCTATATAAATTTGACAACTTAGGTCAAATGGGCCAATTCACATTTAGAAACTTGAGAAGATAGGGCATATTTTAAATGTGTAATTTTTAGCATGTTATGACATTTCACAAACACATATTCCTTCTCTCTTGCTACCAGATTTGTCTCTTAAGAGTGTAAATTGTTGTTTGTATCCCTAGTGCTTAGCAGAATTCAGTACGATGCCTGACATTTATGCTTCCTTATGAATGCTTCAGTGAATGGCTGATAGCTAAAATAGCCACACAGATATTTTAAAACATTTCTGGTTAAATATATTTTATCGAAAAGAAAAATCAGTAGCCTTTTTATCTTTTTTCCAAAGGGAAGGGATATGTGATTGTATTTGGCAGAAGCCATCTGGATCAGACTCTATTGTCTTAATATACAGTAGTAAGTGCAATCACAGTTTATGTAGAGCTGAACTATTGAGCATATATATCTATCATTGAGAATATGTTGTGGTTACTTATTGGTGAGAACAGATTGCTAATTTCTTAGTTCAAGTTGAGAATTTCTTTTAGAGTCTTTTATTTGCTGTATTTATAGGTCCTGTTGAGGTCATTGAAATAGTAATGACATGTGAATGTATACATATGGTGAATTATGAATGTACAAGATAGTATTAATACTTAGAGGTTAAGTCTTGAAAATGTCTTGAATATGAAAATATTTCTTGATTGTATCAGCCTGTGAATTAAAATTATGTCAACGACCATTCTCTTTATTCTGATTATTCTTTTAAGAGACTACAGAGAGTTACTGTTTTTCCATTCTTTTACCTTTAACCTATTTTTATCTTCTTCTATGAAGTGAGTTTTTTGCAGGTGGTATATAGCTATCATTTTGCTTTTTTATCCATTCTGTTAATCTTTGCCTTTTAATTGGTGTGTTTAGACCATTTACATTTAGTGTGATATTAATATGGTTTTGTGTATATATGCCATCATTACTGTTTTTGTTTTCTGTTTGTTCCATATTTTCCTTTTTCTTCTTTTTCCTTCTTTTATGCTTTCTTTTGGATTAATTCCATATTTTTGCTGATTTCATCTTGTCTCCTTTGGCTTATTAGGTATATATCTTTGTTGTGCTAACTCAGTGATTGCATTAGGGTTTATAATATACATAATTAACTTATCCTTGTTTATTTTCTAATGACGTTATATTATCTCACATATAATGTAAGAACCTTACAAAAGTGTACTGCCTGTCTCTTCTTTTCCTGCCTTTGTGCTATAATTGTTTTTTGCTCATGATTATATTTTGAATGCATAATTGGTTTTCAATACGTTTTGTTGATTAAATGAATATATATGTATGCATTTACATCATTGTATGAATAGACACTTGTTAGGTAGGGACATGCTAGCTGCTTATAAGCAACCCCTAAATTTTAGTAACTTGAAGTTAATTTTTATTTATTGACATTCTGGAATAGATGTGCATAGTTGTTAGGCAGATCTTTATGAAATAATTCAAGGCTCCTTTTTCTTCTGTCTTGGATGTTTGTAATCTTTTGGAATTTTATTATCTATATCTAACCAGTGAGATGAGGGGAAAAGAAATCTTGGAGAAGGCACGCTGGCTTCTAAAGAGCCTTGGCTTAGAAGTGACACACACAACTTTTGCTCACATTCCATTGCAAACCAATTTCATGCTGATACTTAGATGTGTGGTGGGCTAGGAAATGTAGTCCCTACTGGGCAACCACTTCCCAGCAACAAATCCATACCATGTGTAGGGGGAATACGAATGTGATCATTGATTTTGAGGTACAGAGATGCCAGAAATGATACGGTAGTTCACTTGTTTGGCCTTCTGTAGGTCATTGCTGAAGAGCAGTTTTGATGGAATTCTGAAGTAGAAGTTGGGCTTTGGTTTACTTTTTTTAAATGTTGCTTCTTGGGTACTAACCAAAGCAATCTACATATTTACTGCAATTCCTATCAAAATAACGCCAGCATTCTTCACAGAGCTAGAACAAACAGTCCTAAAATTTGTATGGTATCAGAAAAGACCCTGAATAGCCAAAGCAATCCTGAAAAAGAAAACCAAAGCTGAAGGCATCATAATTCCGGACTTCAAGCTGTATTACAAAACTGTAATCATCAAGACAGTATGGTACCAGCATAAGAGCAGACACATAAATCAATGGAACAGAATAGAGAACCCAGAAATGGACCCACAAATGTATGGGCAACTAATCTTTGACAAAGCAGGAAAAGAGTATCAAATGGAATAAAGACAGTCTCTTCAGCAAGTGGTGCTGGGAAAACTGGACAGCAACATGCAGAAGAATGAGCCTGCACCACTTTCTTACACCATACACAAAAATAAACTTAAAATGGATGAAAGACCTAAACATAAGACAGGAAGCCATCAAAATCCTAGAGGAGAAAGCAGGCAAAAACCTCTTTGACCTCAGCTATAGCAACTTCTTACTTGGCACGTCTCCAGAGGCAAGGGAAACAAAAGCAAAAATGAACTATTGGGGCCTCATAAAGATAAAAGCTTTGGCAAAGGAAACTTCTGCAAAAGCAATAATCAGCAAAGGTAAAAGGCAACTGACAGAATGGGAGAAGATATTTGCAAACAACATATCAGATAAAGGGCCAGTATCCAAAATCTATAAAGAACTTATCAAAATCAACACCTAAAAAACAAATAATCCAGTAAAGAAATGGGCAAAAGACATGAATAGACAGTTTACCACAGAAGATATCTAGATGGTCAGCCGACACATGAAAAAATGCTCAACATCACTCATCATCAGGGAAATACAAATCAAAACCACAATGAGATACCACCTCACACCTGTCAGAATGGCTAAACTTGACAACTCAGGCAACAACAGATATTGGCAAGGATGTGGAGAAAGAGGATGTCTTTTGCACTGCTGGTGGGAATGCCAGCTGGTGAGCCACTCTAGAAAACCGTATGGAGGTTCCTCAAAAAATTGAAAATAGAACTATGCTGCAACCCAGCAATTGCACTACTAGGTATGTATCCAAGGGATACAGGAGAGCTGTTTCTTAGGGGCGTATGCACCCTAATATTTATAGCAGCACTGTCAAGAGTAGCCAAAATATGGAAAGAGCCCAGGTGTCCATCGACTGATGAACGGATAAAGAAGGTGTGGGTGGGTGGGTGGGGGAATACTATGTGGCAATCAAAAAGAATGAAATTTTGCCATTTGCAACAATGTGAGAGTATACTGTATTATGCTAAGCAAAACAAGAGAAAGACAAATATATGATTTCACTCATGTGGAATTTAAGAAACAGATGAACATAGGGAAAGGGAAGCACAAATAAGATAAAAAAACAGAGACAAACCATAAGAGACTCTTAAATACAAAAAACAAACAGAGGATTGCTGGCAGGGTATTGGGTGGGGGGAAGGTCTAGAAGGGTGAGAGGCATTAAGGAGGACACTTGTTGGGCTGAGCACTGGTTATGTAAGTGATGAATCACTAAATTCTGTTTCTGAAATTATTACACTATGTGTTAACTAACTTGGATTTAAATTAAAAATAAATAAAATAAAGTGTTGCTTCCTGGACTCTGTCCCAAATTCTGCTGAAATAATATTATCATGCTGAGGCTTGGGGATATGCATTTTTAATAAACTCCCTCATTGTTTCTTATATTTACTAAGTGTGAGACCCACTGGTATAATGTGTTACTTTCAGCTTTTAATTACTCTTCCTCAAAAGAGAGTGAAATAACTTGGAAAATAAAATTCAGTGGAATGACTTGCAGCCAGATAAAGTCACTCAAATACACGTACCTGTATCAAATCCATATTCAGCATGGTTCTACTAACTGTGGCCATGGATGTTCATAAACATGTACTATGTTCTTTTATAAACAGATATATTTCTTGAGTAACCAAAGTATTAACAGCATTGTTCAAAGCCCTGTAGGGGGCAAAAATAAATTAGACTTGACCCTGTCTTTAAGGTGTTTACTAGTTGGGGAGAAAAGACATGTATACACGGTCATGTTTACTGATACGGAGTTGTACATTTTTTTTTTCCTATTTTAACCTTCATGACACTCATCATTGCCTACTTGTGTGTGAACTTGGTTGTAGTTGTTCATGTGATTAATTCAGTTGAATTCTGTGAGTTGGGTTTATTTGTTGGTCTTAATTACTGGCTTAAATGTCTTCAAAATGACCTCATTATGATAGCATTGAAACAGAAAAATATTTTAAAAAAGAATAAAAATCTCTGTCTCTGTCAGCTTAGAAGAGTTTTTCCTATAAGTGTAAAATGAAAAGTCTAAGTGGAAAAAAGACATAGTTTCATTGACAGCACTTTTTCTTTCTTGATGTATTAAATGTTTATCTTAAATACGGTAGTCTTAAGTTTGGAATATACTTGATCAGAGACCTAATGTTCTGTGGTTTGAGTGTCTCTCAAATTTCTTTTCTTTAGTACTACCACTCTAAATTTGTATCTGCTGTCTAAAGTATACCAGTGATCAGTGAACTGTTTTTCTTGTATCTAGTCTTTTTTTAACGTCTCTACACTTCCAAGTTAGCACTTTGAATTGCAGATCTGATTGTTGCTATCCTGTTTAAAATCTTTCAGTGACTTCCCATTTGCCTTTGAGATAATTTCCCTTTGTCTTTAAAGGAAATCCTGATTTCCAAGGCAGTGCTTTTCAGGACAGGTCATAAACCTAAGTTGCTGGCGTTATCTTTTTGTGGTGGTTATCCCTCGTCTTTAGCTACTATAAAGCATACTCTTTTATTTCTTCCTCTGCATTTGGCAAACTCCTACTTTTTCTGGTATGTATGCATCACTATACAGGAAAATCATTAATGGGGGTTTACTCCTTTTCTAAGTGTCCCCAGCACCTAGATGAATGCCTGAGGCTAACAGAAGAATCAGCATTCAATTAACACAAAATTAATGTTTCTTGAAGGAATGAAGTTTGAATAACTATGTTACGGTGTAACATTCTGATAATGAAAAGTACAAATTCTGAGAAATAGTCATACGAATTACAAATTCAACTTCACATAGGTAGACTGAGAATAGACATTGAGGCATAGAGAGAAAGTAGTCAGACATTTACGTGGAAAAGGTTAAACCAGATGGATGGGCTCGGATGGGGAGTGAAACGAGTGAATCAGGCCAGTTTTACTCTAGCTTTAGAGTATGGATCAAGGGAGATAACTCGAAAGGGAAATTGAGCACATGTTGTAGAGGGCCTTTAGTATTACAGTGAGGTCCGTGCCACTTTGGTAAATGATAGGGAGCTATTCAAGAATTTTGCCTTCATGAACGACAGTGTATTGCTCTAGTGGATTGGAAATTTCTCTAGGGGCAGTATCTCAGCTGGTTTTGTATCCTGAGGGATTACCATAGGGACCACATAGCAGGAAATGTTGAATAAATTGGCTTAGTTTTCATAGGAAATTGTAAAATAGTGAAATTTTAGAGTTTGAAAGAATCTGGCATTAGATTTATGCAGTTACAGATTTAAAAATTAACTCAGGGAGAATTGGCATCTTTATATCTTTCTACTCAAAAACATGGTGTGTCCTTCCTGTTTGTTTAGGACTACTTCTGTATTTTTGTATTTGGCAGTATTTTAAAGTTTTCATTTTGCATTGTGGTCTTTAGCGTTCTGAAGTTTTGTCATCAGTGATTTTTGCCCTGTATTCTGTCTAGTCTGATATCAAGATTCAGATTCCTATTTTATTTTTATTTGTATTACGTTTTAAAGCATACTTCACCCATTCTTTTTTTTAATCTGTCTGAATCACTTTGTTTTAGGTGTGTCTCTTATGTATAGAGTACAGAGATAGATTTTGTTTTTTTTAAGCCAACCTGAAAATCATTTTCTTTTAATTAGGTGAGTTACGCCCATGCGCTGGCCATTTACTGATAAATTTGTTACGTTTGGGCTGGTTTCTGTCACATAGTTTTGAGATGGCTCCTGGGTGTGTATGCAGACCCTTATGTGCTCTGTTTTCTTCGTGTCTTCTTCCTTTTTGGTGTTTTGGAAGGTTTGATTTCCGTTCTAGTTGTTACTTTCCTTTAATCAAAGATGTATATATCTCACAGCCTTTCTTGAGATACTGCCTTTGTTCCCTGCCATAAGCAATACTGAAATTATCTAGCTCCTGTTTATTTCTCTTATATCATTGAATTTTAAAGTTTTATCTCTTTGTTCCCAGCCATAAGCAATACTGAAATTATCTAGCTCCTGTTTATTTCTCTTATATCATTGAATTTTAAAGTTTTATCTCTTTGTTCCCAGCCATAAGCAATACTGAAATTATCTAGCTCCTGTTTATTTCTCTTATATCATTGAATTTTAAAGTTTTATCTCTTTGTTCCCTGCCATAAGCAATACTGAAATTATCTAGCTCCTGTTTATTTCTCTTATATCATTGAATTTTAAAGTTTTATCTCAGTTTTAATTTCTTGCTCTTAGATATGTTTAGGTTTATAGTAGTTAAGTTGTCAGTCTCAAGTTGTATACCTTTGCTCCCCATGAATATTTGAGAAGTTTATGACTTTAATTTCATCTTTTTCTTATTTGTGTGTATGTATGTGTGTTATTTAAAAAAATTGTTTTTAATATTTTTATGTTAAGAGACAAGAGAGACAGGGTGCTAGCGGGGGAGGGGCAGAGAGAGAGGGAGCCACAGAATCAGAAGCAGGCTCCAGGCTCTGAGCTATCAGCACAGAGCCTGATGCCGGGCTCGAACCCATAAACTGCGAGATCTGAAGTCAGATGCTCAACTGACTGAGCCACCCAGGTGCCTTAATGTTTGTTATTTTTATATTCCTAAAGCTCATAACATTTAAGTAGCTGTTTTGTCAGCTCTATCCCTTTTTAAAAAATAGACTTAATTTTTTTAGAGCGGTTTTAGGTTCACCTAAAATTGAGAGAGAAATACAGAGTTCCCATACACCTGCATGGTCCCTCAGCACTATCCAATCCCACCCCAGGATGATACATTTATTATAATCAATGACCTTATATTGGCATATCACTATCCCCCGAAATCCAGAATTTATATTAGGGTTCCCTTGGTGTTCTGTATTCTATGGATTTTGACAAGTGTATAATGACATGTACTGACCGTTGTAGTATTACCCAGAATAGTTTCACTGCCCTGAAAATCCTCTAAACCTGTTTATTCCTCCCTACCCCCAAATTCTGGCAACGATTGATATTTTTATGGTCTCCATAGTTTTACCTTCTCCAGAATGTCATATAGTTGGAATCAGAGTATGTAGCCTTTTCAGATTAGATGCTTTTATTTAATAATACGCATTTATTTTCCTCCATGTCTTTTCATGGCTTGGTAGCTCATTTCCTTTTAATGCTGAGTAATATTCCATTATCTCAATGTACCACAGTTTATTCATTCACCTACTGAAGGACATTTGGGTTGTTTCCAAGTTTTGGCAGTTAGGAATGTATAAACATCTGTGTACAGGTTTTTGTGTAAACCTGTTTCCAACTCCTTTGGGTAAATACTAAGGAGTGCAGTTGCTGGATCATATGGTAAGAGTGTGTTTAATTTTATAAAAAGCAGCCAAACTGTCTTTTAACCTAGCTGAGCCATGCTAAATTCCCAATGCATGGGAGAGCCTGTTACTTCCCGTCCTTGCCAGCATTTGGTATTGTCAGTGTTCTGGATTTTGGCCACTCTTGATAGGTGTGTGATGGTATCATTGTTGTTTTAATTTGCATTTCCTGATGACCTATAATACAGAATATCTTTTCATATGCTTATTTGCCTTCTTTATATCTTTGTTGAATTGTCTCTTCAGGTATTTTGCCCATTTTTTAATCCGGTTGTTTGTTTTCTTACTGTTGAGTTTTAAGAATTTATATATTTTTGGTAATAGTCTCTTATCAGATATGTCTTTTGCAGAAATTTTCTCCCAGGCTTGTCTTTTCGTTCTCTTGATATCGTCATCTTTTAGTTGTAGTTCTACAGTTAAATATGTTTGCTTCTCACCCTCAGTCCTTAGCGTTAAAGCTTCTCCAGCTTCTTCTGGATTATCTGAATCTCATTCTTTACTTGGTCACTCAGTCACTCATAGAGAGATTCTCTGAGGTTTTGCAGGTTTATAACTCTTTGTCTCTGACTTTATACTTTGGCTAAATATAAAATTCTCATTTCACAGTGTTTCCCTTGACTATCTTAAAAATGTTATTCTGGGGGTACTTGGGTGGCTCAGTCAGTTGAGCGTCCAACTTCGGCCCAGGTCATGATCTCATGGTTCGGGAGTTCGAGCCTCACATCTGGCTCTCTGCTGTCAGCACAGAGCCTGCTTCTGATCCTCTGTTCCCCTCTTCCTGCCCCTCTCCCACCTGCAGTCTCTCAAAAATAAAATTAAATACTAAAAAAAAATGTTATTCTGGTGTTTTCTAGCATAAACTGCTGTTGGCATTTTAATCCCAATCTGATTACCTTATAGGTGACTTGGATTGTGTTTAACTTTTTTTATAACAGTAACTTCACATATCTGTGTTTGTTTTCCATATTTAAATGAATTGGATTTTCCTGGACTGTTAGGAGGAGGTTCCTGTGAAGGAGGAGGATAAACCAAGGAGTTTCATGTTCAAGAGCTTTCCCTTCTGTTGTTATTGGTGTATCTGTGTAATCACTTCTGTCTTTCAGAGGTAAACCTTGTTCAGGAAGGTTTTCTCCTCTAGCCCAGTGCCTCTGCAAACTTAACAAGCTTAACATTATCTCTAAAAATGGTATTTCTAGTAGAAATATAAGAAAAGATAATTATTTTTTCTTACACTACTTTCTGCGATCTGTTTCCTTTGGAACCTTGCCACCCTCTTTCTCCTTTGATATCTTAGCCTTCTTTCTCTCTATGTCCATTATTCCTGTCCTGCAGTTTGGTTTCAGATTCCAAGCGTTTTTCCCTTGGGGTGGGCTTTGTACTAGAAGGGTCTCTTTGCTGGATGCTGTGTGATTCCTCAGAGTTTAGGGCATTACAGCACTGTTTGCTGTGTCAGGACTACATACACATTTTTGCATTCCACCTGCAACTTGGAGCCTGTGAAAACCTTTTCCTTTTTCTCCATTTGTTCTCATACTTGTTCTCCCAGTTTTCAGAGAGGCTGAGTCCTCTCCTTTGGGGTATTTGTAATGATTTTTGGGTTCTGAGGCTTCATACGATACCTCTGTAGTCACTTCCACTTCCTGCTGTCCCTTCCACATAGCTGCTGATTCTTTGGTGTTGGTAGTGTAGCCACGTTCTCTCACAGTCTAAGATTTGTGGGGATTTCCTTCCGTAGTTTTGTTGAAGGTGTACTCATTGGGTTCTTCTGACCTTCCAGTTGGTATATTTGATTTTCAGGAGTTGCCCTTGGGGGATTCTGTGCTGCCACCACAATTACAACACAACAAATCCATTATTTCATTAGTGTAATTGTGACCAATATATAGGAAGGTGGGATTTTTTTTAGCCCTAAATTTGAAAGATTAATTTAGGACAGCATATAAAATTGCATATTATTTACATCTTAATAAGGGATTTTTTAAACATCTATTTGATACCTTTTGAGAACTCATGTATAAATATTAGGAAGTGATTTTGTCGTTAACATTTTTCTTAGTTTTAAATGCAAATATGTTTCATTCACTTCTGGTTGCAGGGCTAAATGGGTATAGTCTACTAATGGAAATTTTAGACTAATTGCCATATGGTACATAGTTATCTATAAGTGAACAAATTTTAAAATAAACTTGAAAAAACCACACTGAACTTTTACTGAGATGGATAAGCGTAATTAAAGAAATTCCCTCCTGGATGGAAATAAATATCTTCAGAGAACAGTTAAGGGAAAAAAGAGTGAAGTTATTGAATTGTGTATTTCACATATAATATATAATCTTAATCTTTGTATGTCTCATGACAGAAACATTAAAATTTAAATATGTAAGTTGGAAATATTTGTAATTTTAGACTTGCCTCATTGTCTTCCACACAGCAAGTGCTAGATCAACATTTTCAGTGTGAACCTTAGGAGGGGACAGTATTAATATTTTGTAATTAGTAAAGATTATGTAGTCTGCTGAATCTAACTTCAAACTATGGAGATTCAAAGTAAAATGATCAATTTCTCATAGGAACTGAAGTTAAAAGATGAAGAGTGTGAGAGGCTTTCTAAAGTGCGAGATCAACTCGGACAGGAACTGGAGGAGCTCACAGCCAGTCTGTTTGAGGTTGGTCTATTTATGTCTTGGCCAAGAGCAACGTCTTGCTTTTTTTATATTCATAGAATTGTTCTTTGAGGGAATCTTGGAAAAGTAATGCTTAACTTTACATAGTTTCTAAGTCATCTAAGAAAAATGAAATCTTTAAGATGGAGTCTACAATTTAAAATGATGGGAAAAGGAAAAGATACCGTAAGCTACCAGTATCAATCAGGTTGTTTAAAAATGCCCATGTGGGAAGAAAGGTTGTAAATTTTAATTCTGTTTTTATCAAGTATTTAGGGGCTACTTTAAGATAATCTTACAATGTGACTCCAGAACAAAGATGGGAAACCCTTGAGGTAGCTATCTGATAGGTGATGGTTTGAGGATTGTTAGAAAGCACACCTACTTGTGAGACGGCACACTTCACCTTCCTCCCTCCCTCCCTCCCTCCCTCCCTCCCTCCCTCCCTCCCTCCCTCCCTTCCTTCCTTCCTTCCTCCCTTCCTTCCTCCCTTCCTCCCTCCCTCCCTTCCTCCCTTCCAAGTTTATTTATTTTTGAGAGAGCGATTGGGGCGGTGGTGAGGGGGGAAGGATCCCAAGCTGTGCTATCAGCACAGAGCCTGACATGGGGCTTGATCTCATGGTTCACAAGATCATGACCTGACCTGAGATCAGGAGTTGGATGCTTAACCGAGTGAGCCACTCACGCATTCCCACACTTATCTCCCTCCTGCCAACAGGACCAAAATTTCTGCCCAGTTCTAGCAGTGTTTCTCATTAAGGGTTCCACTGACATTGTCATTTTGCATTTTTTGATATATTAGTCAGGGTTCTCCAGAGACACAGAAACCAATAAGATGTGTATATAGAAAGAGATCGATCTAAGAAATCAGCACCCGTGATTATGGAAGCTGGCTGTTCCCAAAACCTGCAGAGTGAGTTAACAGGCTGAAGACCCAGGAGAGCTCATGGTGTAGTTACAGTCCAGTTACACAGGTCTGAGAAACCTGAGAACTGATGGTGCAGTTCTAGTCCTAAGGCTGACAGGCTTGAGATGCAACAAGAGCTGATGTTTCACTTGGATTTTGAAGGCAGGAAGACTTTTCTTGTACTCCATGGGGATCAGCCTTTTTGTTCTGTTCAGTCCTTCAGCTGATTGGATGAAGCCCAACCACAGTATGGAGAACAGCCTGCCTTATTTCACATACCAATTCAGATGTTAATCTCAGAAACACTTCCACAGAAACACCCAGAATAATGTTTGACCAAATATCTGGGCATCTAGTGGCCTAGTCAAGTTGACGCATAAAATTAACCATCGTACTTAGTGTTGGCCCTAAGATAAAAGTTCCTTATTCAGAAAGGTTGATGTGTTACTGGAATGACTACTGTCATTATCACATCAATAATTTCTTTTTTTTCCTCTAAAAATTTGTTTTTAAAACTTTGTAGTAAAAGATTTTAGAAAAATTTCTTCCGTTTTTGTTTTTATTTATGCAACATTTTTTTTCAGTTTTAGAGGTATGCATATTTTCTTACATAATTGTAATCCTAATATATTTTGTATTTTTTCTTCAAATAACATGTTTTTGTGTTAACTTACATGGTCATTGCAGTGATAGTCCTAATCTATCAACTTGCATACTCCACCATTTTTAGTGTTGTAAGTAACATCATAACAGGTTAAATGGGGGTTTCTTCAGATGTGGACTTTTCTGTGCCACACACCTTTGGCCCCTCCTCTGGCTTTTTTGGGGTCATTTTCTTTCATGATCATTGGAAAACTGATCTATTATTATTTTTTGTTAGCTAGTCCTCAGAGATGAGAGGAAGATAAATGTAAGGATGGGAAGAGTGGGGAATTAAAGCTCTAGAAGACAAGAGCTGTAGGACTTGTCACATTTTTGTTTGCAGAAGGGGTATGCAGAAACCTTAGACTTTTTCATCCAGTATTGTCTGGCCAGAAAAATTTCATAATGATGTATAGGTACTAGATAAGAAAGCAAATGTGTTAAGTTTCTCACATGCCTGCCCATAATTTTAGCCTTGCTTAGTTCCTCTTGTTTGCACTTGTCTGTATATTCTATTAGATGAAGTAGGAGGAGAACAAACAGGAGGAACTTCTCCCTCTCCATAGTGGGATGTGAAGGAACAGAAATGCTGGTTTTGCAATGAATGAAAAAGGATACCAAAAAAAGGTTTTGGGTCCCTGATCTATCCCTGACCCGACCATGGCTAATAACCTTGATACTATGTATTCTTTCTGGGAAAGAAGTTACATTAATTAAAGATGATTTCAGTAATGAAGAGAATTGTCTTCAAACCAGTTATTTATGAATTTTGTGAAAAGGTGCTAAACATTTTTCTGTGGTCTTTTTAATTATGCCTTCATGATCTCAGTTTACCATTGTATTATGAAAAAGCTTTTTGCTTGCATTTTAGGTATGTGTACATATAGTTTTTTAAGAATTAAATATTATTTTGAATAAACAATTTGTACAACTTTGGCAAACTTAACATGTAACTTCAAATTAGGAGTTTGTTGTGTATGAATCATCTTGAATATAATATACTTTGTAGCAAAGTTGTGTCTTAAAAAAACTATCAGAAATAAGAACTCTAAAGTTATATAGATGTATTCCCACCTAGTATCTCAGATTTTTAGATAATATAGAATGAAATCAGTTGAAATAATGCTTTACAAAGAAAAAAAGAGGGGTAGCCTTAAGATTTTTCTATTTTTTTTTTTTACATTTTGTCAACCACTTTTAGTAAATGTCTGTAATATGCCTAGTTTTCTCTCTGTAATGCCATGAGGCATAAAATGAAAATTATTGTCATTTTATCTGTGAGGAAAATGAGGCATAAGAGGTTAAGGAGCAATGTTGGGATTCAAATTCATAACCCCAACCCTTACTTTAAGTACTATGGAAATCATAAATGGGACTTCTGTTCGTCTGAAGCCACAGAAAAGGAGTCATCATTGAGGACTCTCCTTTTTCTCACATTCAGACTGTCCGTATTTTACAAGCCATTAGTATTTATTACCTAGCCCAGTAGATGCCACATTTTTTGATCATGTACTCAGTCTATAAAAGAACAATTTGAGCATGTACCTTTATTATGATGAAGATATGTAATATTGAGAATTACCTATGTGACAGGCACTGTTTTAAAAGCATATATACTTACTTATAAATTGCTAATATATATAAATTGTTATATAATTTATAAAACACCAGTTTATAAAGCAACTCAATCGTAAATGCTTATTTTTTATAATAGTACAGAAATGTTTTATTCTCACTAAAATATGTCGTGCATATGTATATATTTTTTTAGTGAAAGTAGTACACTTGCATATGTTACCTTTTTCTAGAGAATTTTAATCTTAACAATTTATGATTCAGATGAAGTTCTGGTCTAAATTCCATATTTTAAATTAAATGTAATGCAGCTAATAACTCACAAATACATGGATCCAAATGGAAGAAATACATCTTTCTCTATATTAAATCATTATACTGAATTTTCAGTTCCATTCCTGGTTATGTGAAACTTTTTCTAGAATATTCTCTAGTGAATTTGTATTCTCTAATACCAACGATGTCTTTGTGAATTAATCAGCAAATGTTGAGTTTAAACGTTATTTGAAAGAAAGAGTAAAAACACCTTCATTTGAATCACTGCTAACCAGATAGGAAAAAAATTCTGTTTTCAAATTCTGGAAGTGTATAGACATGAATGTTTATATCAGGTCTGCAAACTACAGCCTGTCTTTACTTTTGTGCAGCCTTATGAGCCAAGATTGGTTTTTACACTTTTGAGTGGTTAGGGAAAAGAATCAAGAAAGTATTTTGTGACATGAAACCTGAAATTCAGAGTATTTTGTGACATGAAACCTGAAATTCTGATAAATGTTTATTGAAACGGCCACGTTCACTGTCCACGTGTTGTCTGTGGCTACTTTCACACTGCAGTAGCAGGGTTGAGTATTACAGCAGAGACCGTATGGCTCATAAAGCCCAAACTGCTTACTGTGTGACCCTTTACAGAAAAAGTTTGCTGACTCCTGGTGTACCTGATACTTGCATTTTTTTCAGCTTTCAGAATGGCAGAGTGATAGAAAATTTTCCAACTTGTTTTGAAGCTACTTTTTGATGTCTTTTGTCACCTTGCAAAACCCTATACGTTATCTTTTTAGCTGTTGCTTCTGCCTCCTTCTAGCTCTCTTACCTTTCCATTTGGGACCCCAGGGACGCTCTTTTATTGTATCCCTCATATCACTAAGGGAAAAGGCACCCCAAATTCCAGCTCTCTTTGGGTTTACATCTTCTCCTGGATCTTGGTCCCCTAGTTCTTTACTTTTGTTAGTTCTCTGATGCCTTCAGACACATTTAAAAAAAATTTGTCCTTGTCCAGCTTTTCTGTTTATTCTCCATGTGAAGTTTGGTCCAAATTGCATAGTCTGCTGTTAAGGAAGGCAGAGTGCATTTCCAAACATTTAAACAGATAATCTCTCCTTCACATGAGTTACTTTTGCATTTGTAGTTAAAATGTCACTTATCCTGAAGGGTCAGATGAGATATGTTTATTATTTTGAAAATATCTTCCAAATAGATATCTGTTGACAGCCACTTGTCAGAAGAATTCAGCAAATCTGGAACGTTTATTATTTTTAAAAGAAAAATGCATACCTCATTATTAAATTGGCAGCTCTTAAGGACTTCGTTACAAGATAACCAGCGTAATTGTGCTTGGAAGATTTTCAGTTAATCTCATTTCATTATAAAGCATTGATAGTAAAGCATCTCTTATTTAAGCTAATGTGACCTGTAAATTCATATTATGGGCATGTAAACAAACTGCAGTTCACTACAGCACTGGAAAAGCAAATGAACAAATGGGCATGCTGCTGTCAACTCTGATGTGGAGAATGTCTACTCTTCCACTGAAAAGTTGACAGACTTAGTAAGGATGCCATTGTCAAACATGTATTAAACGTCTTTGAAGCCGATTTCCTTCCTTGCTTCCTTTCTCCTTTCCTTCCTTCCTCCCTCTCTCTCTCTCTCTCCTTTTCATCCTTCTCATAAACTGCAAAATGTAGTTCTAACATATGTGTTCTTAAATCCCAAGGGATTATCTCAAGCACCCTATGTACTGTTCCAGTCCGTCCTTAATCCTTAATGGGATTATTCCATACAGCAGAGTAATTTTTTAAAAATAAAGATCAGTGACTGTCTTCCTTAAAAGATCATAAGGCTTCCTATTGCACTTAGAATAAGAGCCAGAATTCTTCCTTGGACATTTTATTTGATTATTACAATGTAAACTGAATGTAAGCTCCTTAAGAGACAGGACCCATCTCTTTTCCCAGTAGGTTATTAGCACCTGGAATAATACCTCACAAAAAGGTGTCATGAGTAAATGTTTGATGAATAAATATAAGAAAAGAAAAAGGAATTAAATACCCAGAGTTTCATAGTTACTGTACACAAAATTAAGACCTTAACTAAAGGCTAATCTCTGATTTGTCCTTTTAGATTAACTCTGCACAGAATTGTCACTTAATATCATTTTGTGAATGTTTTCATTGGAAGCCCTAAGGCTTTTCAGCTGTCATTCCTACAAACTGCAGCATTATTGATGTATTAATATTTTTACCTGTCCCTTCAGTATATCTTTGCTATGACTAATAATATGAGTATGCATATTGTGACCCAAGTTACAGAAACCTAACCACTGAGAATTTGGGTTTGACATGTGGGATGTTTATTCTTTCACACAGTCTTTTTACACAAGCATTCACCAGGAGGATTGAACTTGGCTACCTCAGTGATACTGGTACTAAAAGAAGGTACCTATTCCTAACTCCTACTAGTTTGTCTGTCAGACGACTGTTGTTATTTCAGGAGTTGACATGGAATACTTCATTTTCAGGTTAAAAGTTGGTAGTACATTTTTGCTACTGTTGTAGATACTTTTTGAGAGATTTTTGAAAACAAATGCTCAATACGTTTCCGAAATTTGAGATTTCACCTTTTTCAGGAAGCTCATAAGATGGTGAGAGAAGCAAATGTTAAGCAGGCAACAGCAGAAAAGCAGCTAAAGGAAGCACAAGGAAAAGTAAGTTTTTGCTGCTTTCATAGTAAAAAAGTACAAAGAAATCAGTGATTACTGTTTTAAGGATACTTTAACATCGATTGGCTTCTGTTCCTATTGTAAACTAGTGTTTATTTTAGAAGATTTGGAAACTGCAGGAAACTATAAAATAGGGAATAACCACTACACAGATAGAGTTAATAGTGAACAGTTGGGGTTCACTGATATTAGAACCAAAGGATTTAAAGTCTTGTGAATCACATGTATTCTCAAAAGGACTAGACAATCACATTTTAAAGTTAATATTTTTCTTAATTCACTGAAAAAAACCCCCATCAAACTGTTATTTTATTGTTTTAGGAATGAACCACAACTAATCATAAACTATTCTATTTGGAGATTTTCAAAATTCTCATGAAGTTTGTGTTAGACATTTTGGTAATCTGAAAAATTTCCTCTAACATTGTGAATAGCAGCTGAATCTAAACTGTAAGAAACATTAAAAAACTTGGTTTTACTTTCTTTTTATTAGTCCACAACAAATACCAATTAAGCTTATATTCATCTTTGAAAGGAAAGTGTTTTGATCAAATTGCTGACATTTAGCTGAATCTGTCATAAAACTTAGTGTATGGGACTATGTTGATTTCTTTTCAAGATTGATGTACTTCAAGCTGAAGTAGCTGCATTGAAGACACTCGTATTGTCCAGTTCTCCAACATCACCCACACAAGAGCCTCTGCCAGGTGGAAAGACACCTTTTAAAAGGGGGCATACAAGAAATAAAAGTACAAGCAGCGCTATGAGCGGCAGTCATCAGGACCTCAGTGTGATACAGCCAATTGTAAAAGACTGCAAAGAGGTAACGCGTCAAGGACTGTCCCCTCTGACTATTGATACTTAGTAATTCTCATCACTGACGTGTCAGTTATGATTTTTGCCAGCAAAACTTTTAGTACAAAATATGCAATATTAAGATGGGGGAGGCTTTATCTAGAGCTGGCTGCTTTCAGGGAATCTCCAGTTCCATTCTCTACTTGGCTGACCTTGGAGTACCTGCTAGAAACTTGGTAAGTTTCTTCCTCTTGCTATTTCATTTAGGGAGCAAACTGTCTTGTCTTATGTAAAGCAGAGTGGGTGGCTTTAATGATCTGGCTGGTCAGAATTGGTTGGTAGGATGCTCTAACAAAATATGAATGTAAGAAATGTGTGAAAATAAGGTGATTTTCTTGAACAGAACATTGTTTTTACTTAAATTCTAGGAGAGGTAGAATTTTGTATTCTTTCACTGAGTCTTAGAGTTAATTCAGATAATTAAGCAACAAAAAATAGAACTAAGCCGTCCCTCCCCCCACTTTTTTAGAGCTCTGTTTTACATTGTTTTATTCAGGTTCATCATTAATCTTTAAGAAGTTGTATTTGATCATTTGGTTAAGTTTTTGCATGGAAGCCAGGAGTTTATTAAATTGAATAACCAGGGTTGTTACTTACTTTAATTGAATTGCATTTGTTTACTTATTAATAAAAAGGATGCTAGTGAGAGAGAAGTTCAATATGTGGCCAGATCTGAATGTGACAGAATCTAAAATCCATGTTCATGAAATACTTAAGAAACTTTTTTAAGTTATAACCTTAATTTCTTTGAATTTAATTAACATTTTTAATTGCTTGGTACAACTTGCATTTTTGCTGCAATTTCTCAGTGTGTGTGATTATATACCTTGTTTTCCATTGTTTACACTAACGAAATTTAAGTGTTTTCTCATGGAACGTTTTAAAGTTCTTAGTTTATGAACTCTTAAAATGTGAATAGGTAACATACAACTTTTTGCTTTGTAGATAGATATATTCGGTATTCTAATGTTTTGTGAAAACTTATCAAAAAGGTTTTTTTTTTTAATGTTTACTTATTTATTTCTAAGAGAGAGTGAACAAATGAGAGCACATGAGTAGGGGAGGGGCAGAGAGAGAGGGAAACAGAGAATCCCAAGTGGGCTTGGAGCTAACGTAGGGCTCGAACTTACTAACTCACTAAAGGTGAAATCATGACCTGAGCCGAAATCAAGACGCTTAACTGACTGAGCCACTCAGGCGCCCCTCAAAAAGTTTTATTGGACAAAGGAAACACACAGAGTTGACCTGTGTAAGCCTTAGAAGAAGGTAAAACAGTTGGAGAGAAAGTGAAACATGCCCACGTTTCTGTAAAAAAAAGTGACAGTCACGATATTTGCAGCATATCTGCTGAAAGCACTTGAAGCACACGTGCGTGCGTGTACGCACACACATTATGCAAGACTTTGCAGTCAAGTCACTTAGACACGAATCTGAACTTGTACTGGTTTTTTGATCTGTAACCTTAGGCAAGTTACTTTTTTCTCTAAGCCCTAGTTTCCTTCTCTAAAACAGTGAAGAGCAGAATGTCTGTCTTGCACAGCTGTGACGATTAAGTGTTTAGGAAGTACTTACCGTAGTTCCTCGCACAGGGTCAGCTCTTAATAGTTTAAGTTACTGCCTTTAAACTAGAATCTTTTCTTAGAATACCACTTAACCTGCTTTGGGGTTTATGTCCATTAAAGGGTAGACTTTACAAAGAAAATGAATTTGGAAATGTAAGTATTGTTATATACCTTAAAAGAAAGTCTGTGGGGAAGCTTGGATTTCAGACTCAGCCTTTCATTACTTCCATGGAAACCACCTGCACATGTGATTAAGCTGTCCTAGAGGCCAGAGCTGTAGTCAGTGTGTCGTTTGTGGTGTGTCCAGTGCTTCTGGATGAGAGTGGCTTAGAGCTGGGTGAGGGGCACTACCTTGAGTGGGCAGCCAGGGGCAGGTGTGGCTCTGTATGTGACAGGTGGTATTGAGCTGAGTAGAGGGCATCTGGAGGGAAGAATACTTGGGGAACAGTTCATTAAAGAGAGGAGGGGGAACAGAGGACAACTGAAGAGTGAATCGGGAGGCAGGTGCCAGCCTGGATTATTGTTGATAATTCAGATAGTAGTCATTGATGTTGCTGTGGCAAAATACGCCTTAATAAATGTTATGTTTTACGGTAGTCAATTTGGGAGGGTATATGTATGCTGCTTTTAGACCTGCTGCTTATACAAGAAACATTTTCAAAATTCTTTTGAAAGTGCCTTCAGGTGATAGCAGAACAGTTAGTGTCCCCTTTGACCCAAACTAGGTTTCACAACTTAGTCTCCATTTAGTCAAACACTTTATTTAATTAACTTCTCTCCAGATTACTTTTGGATTATTTTCAGAAAAGACTTCTCATTTGTTTTATATTCAGAGCAGTGTGCGCATGTGTCTTAAGAGGAACTCCAGCACTTTTGAGGGGTGGGGTGGAGATAATGGTAGCATCATTGGACACCATAGTGGGTCCGTTGTAAAGGGCTCATTTGGATTTGAGAGCTTGAATTTTTTAAAGAAAGTTGGTACCATGTATTATAACTAATCAAGAATGGTTCAGTTCATTATTTTAAATGAGTAGGATTTCTTTTTCAGTAATGTTTAAATTAGGTTTTAGTTTTATAAAGTGATTTTATGTTTTGTACCTTTAAAAAGATTATTTTATGTTTTTTTGTTTTTTTGTGTTTTTTTTTTTTTGGTTTGTCAGGCTGACTTATCTCTGTATAATGAATTCAGATCTTGGAAGGATGATCCCACAATGGATAGATCGTGTCCTTTCTTAGACAAAATTTATCAGGAAGATATCTTTCCATGTTTAACATTCTCAAAAAGTGAGGTAATTTTTTTAAATTTTAATAGGAATGCATTAGAGTGGTTCCTGTACCTTTTGCTAAATCATGCTGTATGTTTTCTATTATGTAAATAAGCTATTCTAACATGTTGTGATTTACCATTTTCTTTATTCCGTATTAAGATCATGATAATTTCCTGGCATTCAGTTACTGAACATCTTTGCTTATTTGAGCAGAGGATCATTCATAGAGTGAGGTGTTCGTTACACTGGAGTGAAGTATTAAATGTGCACTGGGGGTAGGGCTTAGTTCTTGATTCTTACTTAGCCCAACACTCAGGGTAAGGGAAGTTCTCTATACTCTGAGGTGTTTATTAGGTTTATGTATACATGATAAAAAAAAATCATAGTTTCTTCATCTTTAAAATGGAAAAAAAATGCCTTCCTTGCCTATGTCACAGGGTTGTTAAGAGGTTAAAATGAAGCAAATTAAGTACATACAAAAACTTTTTTAAAATGTAGGGTACTATACCAATGTCAGGTCACAGTTTTAATTTGTACATATGGAAGGTTTGTCTATAAATATCCTGTCAATCAGTGTCTAAGAAATGTAATCCTAAGAGTCTTATGTTAAGTCTTCAGAGGATTTAATTATAACCTTACTTGTCAGGAGAAGTTAAAATGAACAGTAAAACACTTTTGATGTGTAGATATGTTACTCACTGTGTCTCTGTGTCTGTTTCTAGGTAGGCCATATTCCGTATTAGTAATCTTGCCAGACTGAAGCAACGTGCTGGTTTCAGCTGTTGTTGATCAGTTGCTACCATCTCCATCTGGGCATTTAATATTTGATAATTCAGTTCTTTTGTGCACATAAGTACAAGTTCAGAAAATACATAGCTATAATTAGTATATATTGCTGTGTTATGAATGACTAGTATTCAAAAATATGCATAAATTTAGCAAAATGAGGCATTAGGGTATTCATCTTGAAGTGGTGTTAATAGTGGATGCTAATTGTGGGTAAGAGATGGACAGAGATTGGAATTAATGCCTTCAGTTCTCTTCCAGATAATGAGGTAAGTTACTTAGCTATAACTGAATTGCCTGCCTTTCATGATAATATTTGAGTTGTAAAAATACTCAAACCAAGATTGTATAGTTTCTTTCTTTTTCATTGGCTAAGACTAAGCTTACAGTAGAGCTTGGGGAAAGAATAATTTTGAAGATTAGTTTATTATAGAATACAATTTTAATATTTTTATGTCAGCATAGCTTCTGATACTTTCTGTTTTTTTTTTTTAAAGTTGGCTTCAGCCGTTCTGGAGGCTGTGGAAAACAATACTCTAAGCATTGAACCGGTGGGATTACAACCTATTCGATTTGTGAAAGCTTCTGCAGTCGAATGTGGAGGACCAAAGTATGTTTTTAGAACTGTGTCTTGTAGAAAACACTGAGTTTTAAAAATGTTACATTTGTAAATATTTCGTTTTCCTACTTTTAAAAGGTTAAATTTCTTGTTAGTTTTCTATTTTGTGCAGCTAAAGACAAATCCTCAGTGCAAGCTGTAGCATTTCAAATGTAGCATCAAAGGGAGAGCCCTTTTAATTCAAAAGTATACATATATGTTAGCTTAGGTGTTAGAAACATTTTTTTAAACCGTCCGTTGTGACTCATTAACTGATCATAAAATCAGTTTAGTGGGTCATAAGCAGAATATTTGTTATACATATAGAAACAGCTGTGTGTAGTAGGTTTTGGTGTAGAATATTTCTTCCTAACGTTGCCATTAAAAATAGTCTGGAAAGACAGTGAATTAGACCAGGTCTTATCAAGCATGAAAACAGGACACCAGAAAGACTTGAATAGTCCTCCCGTTTCATGCTGTCGTATAAAGGATTCTCACTCTGGTAAATAATCGGTTCTGTCTTACATGAGAGCTACTTGGCAATTATATACCTTCAGAGGTAAGACTCCCACATTTCATAGCAGAGCAGACTTTTTTCTCTCCAGTCCTAGGAGGAGGAAAGACTCAAACCAGTGGTACCTAGAACCTTTGGCATAGATGTTTGCAAAGTGACTTAGAAAGATTTGGAGGAAGCTGCTTACTTGGTGGTTCAGAACAATGTATATATGTGACTGGAAAGCCTGAGAAAGCTCCTAGAAAGCACTAATTGACTCCTGTCTGAGTCATTTTGAAGGCAGAAGAGGAAAGGGCTTTTTGAGATTAACCAGTAGGTCTGTGTTAAAGCCTGCTGTAGGAGTTGTGTGCTTCTTCTCATTTCCTGTTGTGCATATTGCCGTTCTTAAATTTTTTTTAATGTTTATTTATTTTTGAGAGAGAGGGAGAGGTCGGGAGAGAGAGAGGGAGGGGCAGAGAGAGAAGGAGACACAGAATCTGAAGGAGGCTCTAGTCTCTGAGCTGTCAGCACAGAGCCCGAGGCAGGACTCGAACTCACGAGCCGTGAGATCATGACCTGAGCCGAAGTCAGACAACCAACCGAGCCACCCATTGCCATTTTTAACAGGATCACACAATGTTAGTATTCAGATAGTTATTTGTGGGGAGTGCCTAGTCAAGTATTTGCTCTGTGAGCCACACATCCACCTAGCATTGTGTCCTGTTTTATGCTCCGATGTGCTGGTAGCACAGCGGCCTCTGAATTTCTAAATTTACATTTCTAAATTCTACTCTTTCAACAAACACCGAAGTATTTTTATCTTGATCAATTATAACAGTTTTTGTGCTTTGAAGGTCTATGTGTACCTTATTTTAAATGTAACATATAGCAGTTTTTATTACAGAATTTAAATTTCTACTTGCGTTATATAGAACACATACATGTGCAAATATCATATGATGACAAATGAGCATATCAGAGCGAATTTATGTAGTGTTTTGGTAAAATAATTATAGATGTCAGGTTTAGGGAACACTTTACATAGTTTAGGGATATTGTGTTTGTGGCAGTGGGGTTAGATGTCAGGTGTTTGGGAGTGCATGTCGTGTGACAAAACTTAAGGAAGATACTCTCTTCTGTGACGTGTGCAGTATGGCCCCAGCCAGGGCTCTCCTGGACTAGGTAGTGAAGGTAATCCCTAAGTAAATGGCACATGCTGTAGGAACGTTGAGAAAGCCAGGATCAGTCTTGTGACGGTGATGAGGGGCTGTTCCTGGAGGCGGGGAGATTTGATCCGGGTTCTTGAAGCATGGGTAGAATTTGAGTAAAGAAAAGTACATGTGATTGGAGGCCTGGAAAAATCAGAGAATGGTGAGTGTGTAGATGGGAAAGATGTGACAAATCTGAAGAGCATTTTGGAGGGAAGAGATTCAGGTGGGGGCTGGGGAAAGAAGAGCTAGAGATGCGTCAGGTTTCCATATAGACATGTTGACCTCCCCAAGTGAAAATGGCAGCTGTGGGTTTGAAATCTGGGGACTAGAGCTGTTCAGACATACCAAGGTCCTGTAGCAGGCTGACAAAATGCACTTGGAGGTCAGAAGACTTGGCATTGGATCCTACCTCAAATGAAAATGTATTGGCTGTGACAGTTCACAGGTGGCTTTATAAATGAGATAAGAAACACTGTCATTATTTCAAAAGTTGATACTTGAAACCACTTTAGCAAAGCACTTTCAAAATCAAAGTACTTGACAAACAGGTGTATGTCTGTTTCTGGAAGAGTAGTGTATCCATTGACTTTTATCAGTTCAATGCAACTTTTCCTTCTCGTGTAAATTACCCCTTTGGCGGTTCCAAGGACTCTTGACACTTGTGCCTGAAATTTCTTGATCTTCTATCCTTCCCAAGCTAGTAATTAGTATTTTTAAATTATTTTTATAGATCATTAAAGGAAATTTCTTTTTTTTAGTAAAAAAATTTTTTTAATGTTTATTTTTGAGAGAGGCAGGACAGAGTGTGAGCAGGGGAGGGACAGAGAGAGAGGGAGAACACAATCTGAAGCAGCCCCAGGCTCCGGGCTGTCAGCACAGAGCCCAATGTGGGGCTCGAACCCACAAACCATGAGATCATGACCTGAACTGAAGTCGGACAGTTTAACTGACTAACCCTCCTAGGCACCCCATGGAATTTTCTAAGAAAGGAGCAATGAGGCAAACTTTCTTTGAAAAGATGAGAATTCTTTTGTGGGTGGAATGGCCATCTCCAAAATTATCCTATTTTAAGTACACATTCTCCATTTGTTTTCTTAATATGGAGGTGCATTTGTATTATATTTCTTACAAGTATAGCTGAAATTTAATGTTCGTGTAACGTAGTTTTCTTTATTATATAATTTATAATGTCATTTAAAATGTTGGCCACTTTATCTTAGTTACAACTATATTCATTTTGCCTTGAGAGGGAGTGGTAGTTGTGTTCAGCCATGGTCCTTGCTTCGGAGGGTACCAGCTGGGCTGCTGTAGGTCTGCTCTGGCAGATAAGCCAGCATCATGGTATTGAGCTGTACAGTGACCAGGGGCTCATCACTTAGCCAGCAGTTATTGAATGTCTGCTGTATGCCAGGCACATGCTTGGTGCCTGGCATTTAAAGATAAATAAGATACAGTCCCCATCCTCGAGAGACTTACAGCCTCATTCCAACCGGAAAGCCTTCATACCAAACCTTGAGAGTCCATGGTATGCAAACAGAAAGGATGGTATGTTTGAATATAGTGTACTTTGTATAATTATTGAGGGTCAATATTTTTGTAAGGTGGCCTGTTCCTCTGTATTTCTCAGGCCTGGAGCCACATTAAATGCATATACTGCAACCAGACCCACCGAAAAGTACCACATCTAGAAACTTATCCTGCAAGCTGTCTTAGTAACATGTTTTGAGACTTGAACACTCATCATCAGGTTTTTTTTGAAACTGAGGAAGTAGTTGAAGTCCTGATGGGAAACTCAGAACTGCCCTGTGGCTGGTTACTCATTTGTAAATTTGCTTCAGGATAGGACATATATTTGAAACATTTAGTTTCTGTTCGAAAACCATGGTGAATGTTCTGTTGTTGAGCTTATGTTAGAATGTAGGCCCCAAGGGGGCAGGGTCTTTGTCATTTTCATCATGATAGCCCAGCATCTATAACAGTGCCTGATACACAGTAGGTCTGAAATATTTGTTGTCTTAGCAAATGTAAAACTTGTACAGAAGGTAGGAGCAAAATGTTTTTAATTAAAAAAACAACAAACTAAAATTTGTCATTATTTTACAGAAAATGTGCTCTAACTGGCCAGAGTAAGTCCTGTAAACACAGAATTAAATTAGGGGACTCAAGCAACTATTACTATATTTCTCCCTTTTGCAGATACAGGGTAAGTAACTTAACCATGAATTTTAATAAAGCTCGCTTTGATATGACATTTGACTAATGACTTTTTTTTTCCTTTTGGCCTAGATCACCTCTGTATGTAACTTCTTTACATACATTCGATATATTCAGCAGGGGCTTGTGAAACAGCAGGATGGTGAGTGTTCTTAATTGGTTATAAAATGTTTACATAAGACTTCAGCAAAAAGTATAGAACATAGTAGTAATGCTCAAGTTTTATTATTGGTGCATTTATATTGAAGCTCTTACAGTTCTAATGTGTGGAGAATTTGGGAACTGATGTCTCTTAAAATGATTCAATCATTGTATTTGCCTCATTTTACTCCAATTTTGAGTTTTAAGCAGGATCAGTTATAACTCTTAAGAGATACATGATAAACCAGATGGTAAATGTGAGGGGACTAGTAATTAGCTCATTGAATTTACTCCTAAGAAATAAAAATATTCATTTTTATTATTCAATTCAATAATAAATTCATTTTTATTATTCAAGCTCTAGACATGGTCAGATTTATTTTAATTGGTGGAAACCATGAGGATCTAACAATAATTTTTTTGTATATTTCCTACTTTTATGTATGAATTAATAAAGCAGTCATGAAGATAGTTCTGAATGGGATAAAGATTACTGTATTCTGAATCAGCAGAAACACGTAGATGATATATTCAGGAGAGCCAACATCATGCAAGTGTTTTAATACTTTTAATACAGTCTTTCATGATTACTGATGATTCTGTAGCCAAATGTAAATGCCAGGCATAAAAATGAATAAGGCCCAACTGCTCTAAAGCAGTGTTTCTTGAGTACATGTGATTATTTTAAAACAAATAGCAAATACTAAGCTAGGGATGAGTCCATACCCATTTTGTATTTGATGTTGTTAGGGGAATTTCCTACTCATATTTTTTTTAGGCACTGAAAATATTTTTATATTTAAAAACTGGAAGAAACATACTATCTTTCGGTCATGTAAACCAGTGACTCTTAATTCTGTGGAAAAGTTAGTTATGCTGATAAAAACTTAGTTTAGTATTTCTAAAGCTCTGGTATGTTGAGAAGAGACATACTGATTTAGAATCCCATATAATTAGATTTTAATGCCTAAAAGAATGAGGGTGAAACCTCTCATTAATGTTTAATTTCAACCTGAGCAGCAAAGTCTTTAAACTGTACAGTACTTTTTATGACTTTTCATAAAATTGAAATATTTTTGAATACCCGTTGGTAGATCATAGGATTTAAGCCACAGAACAGATGATTTATGTTAAGTTAAATTGTCAAGCATGTTTTTTTCTCTCGTTAAAATAAAAAAAAAGGTTTTCTGGGGAAGATGAAAGATAATTTCCTTTATGAAAATAGTAAGAAATTGTCATGGGTGGTAGTGGGGGTGATGGTGATAGGAGTGGTCTCTTCTCTGGTTCTGTTACTTTTCCACTTCATGGTACTTGGTACACATCATATACCGTGTGAGTTTGTAGCAAATAAATATCATTAATTTTAAAATCTGTTAATTGTCTGTGCCTTTTGCCAAAAAGGATTTAGGGCAGCTAAATCTAAAGCAGGGTTTCTGAGGCTTGGTACTATGAATATTTTGAGCTGAATAGTTCTTTGTTGTGGGGGCTATATAGTGCATTGTAGGATGTTTAACACCATCGCTGAGCCTTACTCAGTAGAAGCCAGTAATGAAAAATGTATCCAGACATTGTCAGATGTACCCTTTAGGACAAAATCTCCCCTAGCTGAGAACCACTGATCTAAATCAATCCAATCGGATGATGTGTCTGTCAGAGGGAGACCTTTTGTCTGAAATACAAAGCCACTTTTTTCAAGTTACAGAAGTGGCTTGCCAAAGTAGAGATAATTGAAATTTACAGATCAACCTTTGCATTTATTTTTATTTCTAATTTGAGCCATATACAAAACCTTTCTTATTATTACAAACAATGTTACTGAGTTTTCTGGACTGTCTTTTGTTTTCCTTTTTTTCCTGTTTTACTCTCTGTTGGTGTTGATAAACAGTGGAATGGCCAAGATGTAGCAAACTAGAGCAAGAAGATCCATGAGTTAGAATAATTGAGGACTGAGTGTAATTACTTATGAAGGCACTAGGATTGCCATTTATTCAGGACCCTGAAAGTGTCTGCCTTCTGTTGGGCTAACGTGGTCATCTATGTATCTAACAAACAGTTGTGATAAAAGTGGGATGCTCACAAATAACATGAAAAAGTTTCTGTTGAAATAGCAATAAAATGTCGAGGCATTCGGTACGTCATTCAGAAATGCCCAATTGGCATTTCAGCTAATGTTAAATTCTCAGTGAAACAGTTAAAAAATAATGAGGATGGTAATTTATGATTTATGTGTCTCCTTTTCTATTTGTATAGTTGATCAGATGTTTTGGGAAGTTATGCAGTTGAGAAAAGAGATGTCATTGGCAAAGCTGGGATATTTCAAAGAGGAACTCTGATGCTCTCTGCCTGGGACCATGCATGAACCTCCCTGAATACCTGGAAAATGGCTGAATATTTTTATGGTTACTTGATATTTATTACCAAGGAGTGGGCCCAAGACTTTTTCCCTCTTTTGCAGATTACACTAAGAAGTACTGTGATTTCTTTTAAATTGACCTATGCTGTGTTTGCTTACTCTTTAGTTGAACACACTATAGAGAATTACAGGTGTACTAGTGATTGTAATTTATAGTTGCCCAAAAAACAAAAATAAAAGCTAAATAAATAAGTACATAAATGTTAGATTGAATATGTTTTTGCTTTCTCTTCTAGCTCTGACATGGTATGTAGGGTAAGCTGAATGTATTGAATTGTAGCTTTCAAACTGCACAGCAGCCTGTGACAAGGAAGAAGGCTGAGTGGACAGGATCATCTCTTTACCCCCACAAGAATGACTCTGTTTTTGTCTGTTTTGTATATTGAGCCTCAAAGAAGGATTTTATTTAAAGAAAGAAAGAAAAAAAAAAACACTTCACTATATCCATCTAGAGAAAGCTACTGTTAGTATTTCTGAAGAATAGCTTTTTGGCTTTCAGATGTTTTCTCCCTGCATATGCATATTTCTGAAACAAAAAGACTTCCTTTTTTTTAATGTTTTTTAAAATGTGTATTTATTTATTTTGGGAGAGAGGGAGAGAATCCCAAGCAGACTCCGTGCTGTCAGCACAGAGCCCGATGTAGGGCTTTAACTCACAAACTGTGAATTCCTGACCTGAGCGGAAATCAGGAGTCACATGCTTAACTGAATGAGCCACCCAGGTGCCCCTAGACTTACCTTTTTAAAAAAAATTTTTTTAAACATTTATTTATTTTTTGATAGAGACAGAGCGTGATCAGGTGAGGGCCAGAGAGAGAGGGAGACAGAGAATCTGAAGCAAGCTCCAGGCTTTGAACTGACAGCACAGAGCCGGACGCGGAGCTTGAACTCATGGACCATGAGATCATGACCTGAGTTGAAGTCAGACACTTAACTGAGCCACCCAGGTGCCCCCTCTAGACTTACTTTTTTTTTTTTTTTAATGTTTATTCACCTTTGAGAGACAGAGAGAGACAGAGCATGAGCTGGGAAGGGGCAGATAGAGAGGGAGACACAGAATCCGAAGCAGGCTCCAGGCTCTGAGCTGTCAGCACAGAGCCTGATGCAGGGCTTGAACTTACGAACTGTGAGATCGTGACCTGAGCCGAAGTCGGATGCTCAACTGACTGAGCGACCCAGGCAGCCCCTAGACTTACTTTTTTAACTTAAATATTTTTTCTGCACCTCTTAATTACTACATGGTTTGACTATAGGATGTTCATATAACTTGTTTGCAAATTAGGTTTTAAATTATTTTTTGCATCATAATGCTGTGATCAGTATCTTCATGCATACTTCTTTGCACATTGTTGGGTTGTTTCCTTCATGTAGATGCTTAGATGTAAAATTGTTGGGCTAAGGTGTATGTATATTTTAAAATATTTGATCTGCTTTGCCACATTGCCCTCTACAGCAGTTGATTGTATTTTTACAAATACGATCTGAAGATGACCTTGTTTTCAATCCTGTCTTCAAAGACTTGGTCAACCTTACCTATGGAAGATTCAGTCACCAAAATGGATGGGACTCTACAGACAAAAGGATATTTGAGTATGGAATGGTATGGACTGGTAGAAACCATCACTACCCTGCCCAGTTCAAGAATCTGAAATTGAGCATGAAAAGATCTTTGAAACTAGAATTTTCTGTCCTGATAAATAGTTACTCAAATGTGAAGGCATAATAAATGTGTTCTCAGACGTTCAAAACTTCAGAAAATTTTTCACACAAAGATGCAAGTTAAAAGCACTTAAAAAAAGAAAAAAAATTTTTGGAAAAAGTACCTAAGGATGAAGATAAACAAATCCAAGGGATGCTACAAGAGATTTGGGCGATAAAAAGAGATACTTATGAGGTTTGTTGATGACTTTAAAAGAATAAAAAGTAAGGCTAAAGAAAATAAAGTATATGCATAACAATGTAGAATTAAAATTCTTTACAGCATCAATATAGTGGGAGTGAGAGGAAACCAGAGATCTTGAGGGTAAAGTTCCTATCTTGTTAGAAGGAAGAGAAACATACTAATTAAATAGGAAAGAAAAAAAGAAAAAAAGACCAACTAAAGAAATGAATAGAGTGGTAGGGAAATAATGTATTTATACACAAAGCATAAGGACATGGAAAGGTTGAAATAAAAGCATGGAAAAAAGATAGGAAAATACTAAAAGAAAGCTAGTGTGGTTATGCTATTATCCAACAAAACAGACATTAAAATAAAAGCATTATTAAGGATAGAGATAGGTGATATATAGTGCTAAAATTTGAGTTCAAAACTTAGTAAGAAAACCAATAGTAATAGAAATAATTGAAGAAACTTAAAAATACTAGGGTGACTAATACCAAACTTGAAATATATAAAGAACTCCTACAACTCAGCACTAAAAAGCTAATCTGATTAAAAATGGGCACACATCCAAAATAGACATTTTTCCAAAAGAAGCCATAAGGATAGACGCATGAAAAGGTGTTCAGTGTCACTAATCATTGGGGAAATGCAAATCAAAACCACAGTGAGATAGCACTTTACACCGGGCAGAATGGCTAGTATCAAAAAGACAAGAAATCATGAGTGTTGACATGGATGTGGAGAAAGGAAAACCTCATGTACTCTTGGTGGGAATGTGAATTGGTGGAGTCACTATGAAAAACAATATAGAGAGGCACCTCAAAAAATGAAAAATAGAATATCATTCAGTTCAGTAATGCCACCACTGCTGGGTATTTACCCAAAATAAATGAAAACACCAATTCAAAAAGATACATGCACCCCTATGTTTATTGCAGCATTATTTACAGTAGCCAAGATATATCCTAAGTGTCCATCAGTAGACAAATGGATAAAGAAGATATGGTATAATGATACATTACTCAGCCATAAAAAGAATGAAATCTTGCTATTTGCAACAACTTGGATGGAGCTAGAGAGTATAATCTAAATGAAATAAGTCCGAGAAAGACAAATATCGTATGATTTCACTTAAACGTGGAATCGATAAAAACAAATGAATAAACAGAAACAGACTCAAACACGGAGAATAAACTGGTGGTTGCTAGAGAGGAGGGGAGTGGGCTTCCAGCAAAATGTGAAGGGGATTAAGATAAATCATGGGGATGAAAAGTATATCATAGAGAATATAGTAATATACAATAATATTCTAGTAATATTACAATAATAATTATACAATAATAATATTGTAGTAACTTTGGTGACTGATAGTAGCCATACTTCATGTGGGGAGTATTGAATAATACTATGAAATTGTCAAATTGCTATGTTGTACACCTAAAATGTATGTCATATATATATATATGTCACATATATGTCATATATACTTAAATTGAAGAAAAAGTGTAGAGAAAGTAGTGCTTCAAGGAAAATTTTGTAGCTTTAAATCTTTATATGTATATGTATATATATATTTTTTAAATGAGCTAGTGTTCAATTGAAGTTACAGAAGGACAAGATAAAGCTAAAGCAAGAGATAAGAACAGAAATAGAAAATAGAATAGAAATAGGATCAACAAAGTCATATGTTGACTGAAAAGATGAACAAAAGGGACAAAAATTTCCAGTAAGTTTATTATGGAGAAAAAGAAAATGCACAAATAACCCATATCACGAATAAAAAAGGTTATGTCACTATCAATACTGCAGATTTTAAACAGCTGAATATTGTGAACAACATGCCGATATGTTTGAAAATTTAGGCAAAAGGGCAAAATTCTAGAAAATGTTATCTAGAAAAAGAATCAGAAACCTGAACAGTGCCATTACTATTCAAGGAAAGGAAGTAGTTTAAAATCTCACAAATAAAACTCTAGGCATAGATGATTTTAACAAACTTTAAAGAGTTAAGAGTTATTCTAATCAGATACATTCTTCCGGGAATAGGATTAGTATGTCTTGCACATCAAAAACCAATATAATCTTGATAGTAAAACCAGATTGGGAAGTTGATACAAGAAAGGAAAATTATAGATCCATTTTGTCATGAAGATATCAGCAAAAGCAAACACTGTAAGACACTGAGTGGCATTTACGCCAGGAATGCAAAAATGGTGTATTAGAAAATTTATAAATGGAATTCACATTTATAGAATAAAAGTGAAAAACCGCCTGCCTGATCAATAGATGCAAAAAATAATTTAATGTTTTCAGCTTGATGAAGGATATCTTTAAAAATCTTACAAGTAAACACCATCCTAAGGTGGGAAACAGTAGAAGCATTTTCTTTAAAATCAACACTGGGACCAAAATTATTGCTCTCTTCACTTTTATCCAAAATTGTACTGTAACTGTGTTCGTGCAACAAGACGAGAAAAATAAAGTTACAGTGATTGGGAAGAGACTGTCATTGTGATGTGATTGTCTACATAGAAAATCAAAAGTCTTCCACCAATTCAACATAATTGGAGAGTTTAGCAAATGCCTAAATATAGGATCAATGTCTAATTGTGAATTTTACTTATATGCAGCCACAGTTAGAAAATAAGAGTTTTAAAAAGACAGCAAATAAGGGGCACCTGGATGGCACAGTTGGTTAAGCATCTGATTCTTGGTTTCAGCTCAGGTCATGATCTCACGGTTTGTGAGTTCGAGCCCTGTGTCAGGCTCCACACTGAGCATTGCAGAGCTTGCTTGAGCTTCTCTCTCTCGGCCTCTCTCCCACTCACGTGTGCTCACTCAAAACAAATAAACTTTAAACAACAAATAATTGCAAAAACAATTCTGATGTATCTAGTAATAAAGCTAACCAAAAATGTGCCAGATCTGTGTACAAAGAGTTCTAAAAGACGTTAAAGAAGACTAGAGTGCCCTGTGTTCATTAGAAGGACAATTAGAAAGTCTTTTCAAATGAATGTACAGATTTACTAGTGCATCTCCAAACTAAATCCCAACATTTCTGCTGGAATTGACAAACTGTTCAAAAGTTACATGGCAGATTTAAGGATGAATAATGACCAAGACACTTCTGAAGAACAAGAAGGAGAGTTCATCCTACCAGAAGGACTTTTTATGAGGTTGAAGTGTTTAAGAAAGTCTTACTGTGCAAAAATAGAGAAAATGACCAATGGATAGAATAGAGAGCCCCAAAACAGGCCCACACGTATTTGTAAATTTCATATTGACAGAGATGGTATGGTAGGTCAGTGACAGGACTAATAATTAAATGGAGCTGACAAAAACAAACGAACATACAAGATTGGATCTTTTCCTCATACCATACACACACACAAAACAACTGTTTAAATGTCCCAAAACTTTAGAACTTCTGATGTAGAAAATCTAGTTAAAATTGTAGGTGAAATATATTTTGAAAATACAGAGGGATACCTTCCTGATCCTGCTTCTAAGAACTTCGTAAACTGCAGGCAAAAGAAACCGTAAAAGAGAACCATAAAAAAGTAATTGTGCTATATTATAAATTGTTAATTTAAAACTTCTGTCCCTCAAAAGGCATTTTAAAGACAAGCTACAAGCTATGAGAAGATATTCGCAAAACTCATAACCAATAATAGGTTAGCATCAAGAATATATACAGAAATTATACAAACCAACAACGAAAAAAACAAACACTAGCAGAAAAATGGGCAAATGACTGAAACAGGTACTCCACGAGTTGCCAGTGCAGTAAACCTATTAAATGGTTTTCATTTATTAATACTCCGGGAAAGCAAATCAAGAGTGCAGTAACAGGTTTACATTCATTCAACTGGCAAAAAGTCCAGCAAAGTCAAATGTTGCAGAGAATTTCAATGGGATTACTCCTATATTGCTGGTGAAAGTGTCAATTGGTATAACTATTGTGAAAAACCATTCATTTGAGAACTTGAACCTTCCCCATGGCCCACCACTCAATTTGTAGGCATATACACAAGAGAAATACTTGCACAAAGTGCCCCAGAATACAAATATAAGAATGTTTTAGAAGAAACCCGATGTCCATCTAATAAAGTGTGCTCACATAGTGGACAGTCACATGGCAGGCAAGATGAATGAACATCAGCTGCAGGCAGCACAGCAACTTAATGTAATGGATTGAGTGAAAAAGCAAAATGCTCAGAAGACAACATGACCTAATGCTTTTCTCATAAAGTTCAAAAACTAAAACTGAACAAAACTAAAAAAAGTCCAAATAGTGATAAACCCAGAGTTCAGGATAGCGTTACCTCTGGTATGGAGGAGGAAAAGGGAGAGAACCGGGCGACTAAATATAAGAGTAAGTCATTGTGAACGTTCTCGTCTCTGGGTTGGATGATGGGTTCATTTGTTATTAAGAGTAAATATGTGGATGGAGAGAATCATGCACAGACCACTGATAGTGTGTTACGAACCAAGAGTTAACGATGAATCCAATTATATGCTCCTGCATTCAGAAACAAAAAACAGGACCTGTTGATGAGTTGGATTTGGGACAGAGGGAAGAAGAGAAATCAGGTCTGAATCCTAGGCTTTTGGCTTGAGCTGTTACTGCAATTTATTGATCTAGAGATATCTGGGGTAGGTTCAAATTATGTGTGCATGAAATGGAGACAAGAACGCCTTTTGTGACTCATCGAGATGCCCATGAAGCATCAAAGTGGAGAATTAAGTTGTATCAATACACAAGTCTAAATTCAATGATAAGGTCAAGGTAGGCCATACATTTGGGAGTAGTTGGCCATAGGATTAGATAGGCACTTAAGGGATATGGAGAAGTATGGCACTGGGCCCTGTGTTACCGTGACAGGGAGAGAAAAATCCTGAGAAGACAGGAGCTAGCAGAAATGGCAAGGCAACGGGGATGGAATAATTTGTGTGTTGATTAACTTCGGCTCTGGAGAGTATATCTGGACAGAATTTAATTGCCTAGATTTCCAACTCTAAAAAAGAAGAAAAGACTTTTTGATAAGTTTCTATAAATAGGTTCAGAGCTGAGGAGAGAGCCTGGCCTCATGTAGAGAAGTTGGATTAGGAGTCACTCAGGAGACCTGCGTTCTTCAGGCTTGGCTCCCAAAGCTGATCAGTTAGGCAGGTCATCACTCCCTCTGGTCTCCTCAATAAAGGCTAAACCAGGTGTCCTCTGTTGTGTTTCCAGCTCTAGGACAATCCACAACCTTGACTCATCGTTTACACTGGAAGAATAGAACAGAGATTTGGTTTCCGAGCATTGGATCTCAGCCCTTAACTTGCCACCACCCACCTACCTACTTAGCACCACCACCATATGAATTCTGTGTTTTTGTTTTGCGCAGCCAGAGTCTACAGTAGATGTGCTTTTATTCAAAGCTTTTGTTTTTGAAGGTTTTCTTTGTTGTGTTTTTCCCTCAGTAGTTTTGACACCATGTTTAAAACGAAGAGATGTCAAAGCAGTGTGAATTTATATTTGTGTCTAACTTTTGTGCTAGAAAATAGTTCTTTGGGGTGCCTGGGTGGCTCAGTCAGTTGGGTGTTTGATGATCTCAGTTTGGGTCAGGATCTCAAGGTTCGTGAGTTCAAGCCCCATATTGGGTTTTGCACTGATGGTGTGGAGCCTGCTTGGGATTCTGTCTCTCCATCTCTCTCTGCCCCTCACCTGCTTGTTCTCTCTCTCTCAAAATAAATAAATAAACTTAAAAAAAGTAAGAAAGGGATGCCTGGGTGTCTCAGTCGGTTAAGCGTCTGACTTTGGCTCAGGTCATGATCTTGCGGTTCATCAGTTCGAGCCCCTCGTCAGGGCTCTGCGCTGACGCTCGGAGCCTGGATCCTGCTTCAGATTCTGTGTCTCCCTTTTTCTCTGTTCCTCTGCTGCTCGCACTCTGTCTCTCGCTCAAAAATAAACATTTTTAAAAATTAAAAAAGAAAAACAGTTCTTCGTTTGTTTCACAGAGTGCAGTACAATTACCATCTCAGCAGACAAGTTTCTTGTCTCCGATATATAGGCAAATAAGGACCCAGTAGTTTCTGTAAATTTTGTGCAGAACGTCTAGAGAGAATTCCACTTCATCGTCCACACACTTGAGCCTCGTGTGTGCCAGCTGCGACTGCAGGTGTTGGAGATACAGCAGTGAGCAAGACTGGGGAGCTCTGTGCTCATGGGGCTAGCTCTTGGTTCCGTGACGAGTGGACAAAGAGACTAATGTTAGAAGATGAAACAGGTGCTCTGTAGGTACTTAAAAGGGGGTAATGGGCTAGAAGGAGAATGGATGACTACTTCAGATTGGGTGGTCAGGAAAGGCCAAATCAGGAGGTGACATTTTTCAGCTGGGCTCTGACCAGATCCAGGCCTATGAAGAGAGGCAGGCAAGGGAGAGCACTCAAAGCTGGTGGGAGGCCCCTAAGGAAGACCTGCACTTGACATACTTGAAAAATGGCAAAAAGATCTAGTGTACAGTTGGTGGCAGGGAGATTGGTAAGAGAAAACTGGAGAGGTAGGCAGGGGTCAGACCTATAGGTCCAGTAAGCTACGGTGGGGAATTTGGAAGTTTTCTGTGACAGCTGTGGCCACAACTCTCCTGGCTCTTTCTTAGCTCTGCTTTTATTTTATTTTTTAAGTTTATTTATTTATTTTGAGAGAGAGGGAGAGAGAGAGAGAGAGAGAGAGAGAGAGAGAGAGAGAGAGAGAGAATGCACATGCCAGTGGAGGAGAGGCAGAGAGGTAGGGAGAGAGGGAACCCAAGCAAACTCTGTGCTGCTGGTACAGAACCTGGCACGAGGCTGGATCCCATGACTGGGAGATCATGACCTGAGTCAAAATCATTAGTCCGATGCTTAACTGACTGAGGCACCCAGGTGCCCCAGCTCAGCCTTTCAATACTGGAATCACTATAGAGTTTTGCCTGAGCCCCCTTATCATTATCTAAATATTCTCTTTTAAAAAATTTTTTTGAACGTTTATTTATTATTGAGAGAGAGAGACAGAGCATGAGCAGGAGAGGGGCAGAGAGAGGGAGAGACACAGAATCTGAAATAGGCTCCAGTCTCTGAGCTGCCAGCACAGAGCCCAACGCGGGGCTCAAACTCACAAACTGTGAGATCATGACCTGAGCTGAGTCGCTTAACCAACTGAGCCACCCAGGTGCCCCTCATTATCTAAATATTTTTTAGATCATCTCATCTGGGTCCCTGACCTTGAAAACCAAATATCAATTCCATATAACTCTACATTTCCAACCCTGACATCCCTTCCCTAGCTTTAGGCTATTGTATTCATTTGCCTATCGGCCCCTCCACTTGAAATTTTAATGGGTGCATCTCAGACCTATCATTGACTCTTGGCCCAGTTGCTTAAGCTACAGCCTAGGGCTTATTCTTGGTTTCTGTTGCCACCACCTCCAATCCAGTCCATCAGCAAACCACATCAGCACTGCAAAACATACCTCGACTAGGTAGGTCTCCTTCTCTCCTTGTCCACTACCACCACTGAGTTCAAGCCAGCATCCTTTTAAAACTAAAAGAAAAATTACAATACCACAAATGAGCAAAGCTGCTGAAGTAAAGAGAAGAATAGAAACCCTAATAACTCTCAAGGAAGTACAGATCCACACATGGTCTAACATCAAGATGAAGCACTGTGTTGTGAATACTAGCATTCTGGAGCTGTAGACCTCAGGGACAGACTTGAGAGAGAAAAGGTTCCCATCATTACATTCCCAACTTGAGCCACGTCACCAGATTTAACCACAGCAGCTCAGCTCCTACCTACTTATTTATTGGAGTTCTCTAGGAAACGTCAATACCAAAACAAATCTAAACCACAGCTACATTAGATTACTTCTCAAGAAACTAATGTCCCCCAAATTTGTGCAACATGGGATGCCCAATAGATTAGAAGATACTAGAGATGTGGAGACTAAAGACCATAATCAAGGCAATATGGATGGTATTTGTTATTCTCTGAGAGGGAAAAGCCTTAAATCCCCATGGCCGCCAGCTGGATTGCGCCTTTGGCTATGTGCTCTGGACTCATTCATTAATACAGATATATTGTCCAGCCATTCCAACAAATTTCTTCCACATTCTCTTTACTTGCCTCAAACCATGTTGGTTGTTCTAGGTTAGGCTCTAACCCAGAGATTGCAAACTGAAGTCCTGCAGGCTGAATCATGTTTTCACATATGCTATTTGCCCTTGACAGTGTTTTGGTTTACTTTTATGTTTGTTTTATTTTAAACAAATTAGTTGCAAAAACTAGAAGATGAATTTCTTTAAGCAACTTGTTGACTTGTCCTTAAAGGTCTGGAACCCGATGTGAGCTTCGAAATAGGATTCTAAGCCTCTTCCCACCCCCCCACCCCCCAGTATAGAATTAGCTTGCCTGTTTTCAGGGAACCATTTATATGTATGAAGTTTTAAAATACTTACTAGGAAGCATACCACATCACCTGTACCGAATCTAACAATAACGAAACAGACAAATTCAGAATTGAGACATTCGATAAGACAGCGGGTCTAGATTGTTAAAAAAGTGTCAATGTCATAAAAAGCCAAACAACTAACCAAAATGACAAAAGGAGAATGTTCTATATCTTTTAAAAAGACATAACCAGGGGCACCTGGGTGGCTCAGTCAGTTAGGCATCCCACTCTTGATCTCAGTTCAGGTCATGATCTCACAGTTCATAGGATTGAGCCCTACATCGAGCTGTGCACTGACAGTGTGGACCCTGCTTGGGATTCTCTCTCTCCATCTGTCTCTACCTCTCGCCTGCTCATGCTCTCTCTCTCTTTCAAAATAAATAAATAAACTTTAAAAGTAAATAAATAAATAAATAAACAAACAAACATGACCAAATGCAATGCATTAACATTCATTAGATCCTTGACCAGGAAACAAAAAGTCATGAAAGATATTTTGGGGGACAAAGGTATTAATACTAATGAGATATTAGTATTAAATTTCTATTATATTTCTTGGGTATAACAATACTGTGGTCATGTGGGAGAATATCCTTATTTGTTAGGAGACATATACAGAATTATTTCTGGGTGAAATGTCAAGATGTCAGGAATATTTTCAAATGACTCAGCCAAAAGTGTACATAGCAAGTGAGAAAAAGCAAAAGTGGGAAAATATTAACTATAAATCTGGGTGAAGAGTAGGTGGGTATTGCATGGTATTATCCTTTCAGCTTTTCGATAGGTTAAAGACTTTTTCAAAATGAAAAGTTGGGGAAAAAGAAAATGAAGGGTTAAAGAGCCGATTGAATATCCTAATTATATTCTTAGGCTATGAAGTAAATTAATAGTTAAGCAGTGAAAGCAAAACATTTATTTGCATGTAGTTTTATATTTAGGAGTGAAACCAGCTAAAAGTGAAGTGTATACTCAACTGTAAGAATTACTGAATCAAATTTGCTCATCAGAGGCACTTCTCATACTTTCTAGTTTATACTTTCAAAGAAAATAAAATCTGGAGGAGACAGACTAGGTGTGTATCAGGGAATGTAAGTTTTCATTGTGATTAAATTTAGAAATACTTAACAAATCCCAACTCTTCATTATCACAAGTCTGTCTAAATTATCTGCTCCTCTAGGTATCTATAAAAGTGATTATTGATTTGCCCCCTTTCTCTAGGTAAACACACACACACACACACACACACACACACACACTGTATATTTGCCTGGTTATGGCTAAATTGACCTGGTTGACAGAGGGGGAGATATAAATATATTGGTGTAAAAGGACAAATAAGAGATAAGACTATGTATTTATTGCCCATTTATGTAATTACATGTGTCACTAAGGACAAAGGTCCTTAAAGACAAAAGGCAGAGTAGAAACAGTTCCCTACAGTAAGATAGATTTGTTACCACTTCCCTATTCATAAGGTTTTTTTTTTTTCCTGCATGGTCCCATAGCCTGGTCTTACAATCATTTGGAGAATTTAACCATCTTTCTGGACACAATTTGTTGGCAGAAGATATGCTTCACTCCAATAAAAAGAAAATGAAGAGTTTTCAAGAGCATTCATAGGCGTCAAGTCAAGAGGACGAGCACTTAGTTCCTGAGGTCTGAGAACACTTGTTCTATGAGGAAGCGTTACTAGGACCGCGGCACCATGGACGTGGTAGGGGAAAACGAGGCCCTGCAGCAGTTCTTTGAAGGTAAGTGCCCACTTTCCCAACATGCAGTCCCTGCTTCTGAGAACTGGCTCTGCTCGCAGTCACTGTTTTGCCTTTTTGGGATTCACTTAAACTTGGACTTGAAAGAAATGCCATCGTACTAACTGTCCTGAAGTCTGAAGTGGAGGTTTATTTGCTCTGTTCATAGGAAAAATCAATGGTATAGGTAGTGATTTAAAAGAATACAGGATTTCCATCTTCTAGCTTGGTTGTTAAAAGAGTCACAGGGTCAGCGTATCTGTGTGGCTAGGGTTTGTCTCTGTCCTGTGCTAGATTATATTTCTTCTAATCCCCTACATTTCAAAAATTACAGATTTGTCTTGTCTCTAAAGTTTTTGAGGATAGCACCAGAAAGGTGTAAGATTTCATTTAAAATAGTTTTTCTGTTAGTAAAATTAAATATAAAACAGCAAAAGAACACCTCCTTCCCCTTCTCATCTTTGTTTTTCACAACACTTTAAAAATGTGCAACCGAATAATGATTGGTTTTTGAAAGGAGAGCCATACTACAGAAATGAGTACTTCTTTCTCAAGGGAGGGGCATATTATAGGACGTGGTTACAGAGATTTTCTTTCTTTTACAAATCTAAACTGGCAGTACGGCTTCTATTATTTAATTGGGTTGATATTCTAATGGGGGTCTGTTGAAAATGTCAGCAAGGACTCACCATCAGAGACTTCAGTCTTTGGTTCTTTATCAGCAATGCTCAGACTTCCATGTGAAGGGAAATGTGACCATAGCTTTTACACATTTCAAAGGTATTTCTCAGGAGGAAGTATGAGAAGAATTGAGGGTAGACCTGTTTATTCACAGAATCCAGAGGGCAGTTACCACCATATAGAGAAGTGCTTCTGGGATTTCTGGTGATCAGTAAAGTACCTGACAAATTCTAGATGCAAAAAGGTTGAATGGAATTGACCCAACACCAAACAGTATGAAATAATGGAGTGGTCGTACTAAAGAACTAGTGAGATTCTAGGTCACCATCAGAAAGAATCACATACAATATGGTAGTTTCTGTGGCTTGGATTTTGCCAGAAGTGACAAGAAGAAAGCTAAGACCAAGAGAATTATCACATTATCTCACTCGTGATCTATCCCATTGAATTTTCTGTCTCTGACAGTAGCCAAATCCGTGTGTCTACCTGGGTCAGGCTGTGTACACAGTAGGCACACTAACGTTGCATTGCTCGATTGTTATTGCCTGATTTTATATTCTGTGTAACTTTCATCCTGGCAGGGGGTAGCAAGCCCCAGGCTGCAGTTCCATACATATGCTTTATTTAAAAAAATTTTTTTTCTTAATGTTTTTATTTATTTTTGAGACAGAGAGAGACAGAGCATGAGCAGGGGAGGGGCAGAAAGAGAGGGAGACACAGAATCGGAAGCAGGCTCCAGGCTCTGAGCCATCAGCACAGAGCCTGATGCGGGGCTCGAACTCACAGACTGTGAGATCATGACTTGAGCCGAAGTCAGACGCTCCACCGACTGAGCCACCCAGGCACCCCATATGCTTTATTTTAGAGAAACCACCCATTCATTTTATAGAAGCATAAAGTCTTGGTTTCCTTCTGTAACTGGAGAAGACCTGAAAAGTGAATGTGGTCTACCTTCTGTTCTTTGGAAATTCTGCTGTACTTAGAGGATTCCTATACTATCTTTGTCTTATTTTCAGAAGTCTCCAGGGATATAGTTTCCACCAGTCTTCTCTGTCACTTGCTACAGTATCTGATTATTATTTTAATAGTATTTTTCTTAGCTTAAACCAAACTCTGGTCTTCCATTTGAAACCTTTTTTTTTTTTTTTTTCATGAGGGAGGGGTCATTTCTCTTCATTTTTAGAAATAAAAAATGGAGACACCAGCTTAAATGATTCTCTTCCCCCTGAAAACCACACAGCTCATTGTCAAATGTTTATACCTCCACTATTCAGCAAATATTGAGTACCTGCTGTGTGCCTGGTCCAACACCACCTCCCTTAAGTGGTAGCTTGTAAGGCTTTGAAGTCTTTCCCTTAGATTTTAACGATTTCCTTTCTCGAGTATTCCTTAGACTGAGGACAGCAGTGATATTCTAGTGAGGAGGACCAGTTGTCGCCATCGTTCTCCTGTTGATGTGTTGGTTCTAATTAAATGTGATCTTGTATAAAAAAAAAAAAAATCCGGGGCGCCTGGGTGGCTCAGTTGGTTGAGCGTCTGACTTCAGCTCAGGTCACGATCACAGTTTGTGAGTTCGAGCCCCATGTCGGGCTCTGGGTGACAGCTCAGAGCCTGGAGCCTGCTTCCGATTCTGTCTCCCTCTCTTTCTGTCCCTCTCCCCCTCACGCTCTCTTTCTCTCAAAACTAAATAAACGTTAAACAAAATTAAAAAAAATCAAGGTCTGAAAAATCAAAAAAAGTTTTGGCAATTTGTTACCCAGCTGAAAGCTATTTTTCTGTTTCCTCAGACCCTTTGTTCTAAGAAACTCAGCCCTAGCTGCATTTTTCCTTATGAACGCATTTGTATGAAAAAGTATCTGGATTGACAAAAGTATCTGGATTGACAATAAATGGCCTTGAGGGTCAAAGCTCAGGATGATCTTAGTTTTTATTTTAAATTTCAAATATGTCTAAATCTTTACGATGTGTCTCAGGAAAATGATAAGAACAAAGGGTGGTTTCGGGTAGCTGGAATTCTAATTCTAATTCTAATTCCCGGTCTGCCCCTGATGCCACAGGTAGGTCCATTAACTAACTAAAGCAGAGGCAGATCAGGTGTGCTAGGGATCCCAACATCCTCTGGAGACTGATACCATGTGAAATGTTTGGCTTTTTCAACAAAGCTGGTACCACTACAAGAGAAAGGGTGTCAGAAGAGAAGCATATTATTTTCTTTTTCATAACTAAAACTTGGTTACAATCTAAATTTCTGATGGTGGTGGATTAATTAAATGAATTATGGTTTTTCCATATAATGGAATATTTTATAGCTATTGAAAATGATGATAAGGAAAAATGTTTATTATATAAAGGGGAAAAGTGGTTTGTAAATTGGTAGATACAATTGAATATTTTTATATATGTAGCTTCCCAGAACAAAATTTATTATTAAAACTGATCTGAAAATAGTTAATATATATACATACATGCTCACACATATACATAGAAACAACTGGATGAATACACTTCAAGTATTGATAGTTGTTATGTCTTAGTGGTAAAAATATGTCGATTTTCATTTTCTTCTTTATACTTTATTATCTAAGTGCTTCATAATTGAAATGTATTATGTTATAATCCGATTATCTTAAATAGAGGAGAATGAGTTTTAATTCAGCAAAACTCTTCTGTTTAAGATCCACGTCTAAAGAAAAATTACAAAAGACATTGACACAGATGAAAAAGATTATGGACATCTTCCGTAGAAAAGATCACATCCTTCTGGGCTATCAGATTCTGTGGGATTTACACCTTTTATTGTCTTAGAGATATATTAAAACTCTATACATTGTAGATAACTGATATCAATGCAAATGAC
This sequence comes from Acinonyx jubatus, assembly GCF_027475565.1. NCBI lineage: Eukaryota > Metazoa > Chordata > Mammalia > Carnivora > Felidae > Acinonyx > Acinonyx jubatus. The sequence continues at coordinate 92,691,659 of NC_069387.1, forward strand.
TTTTGTCTATAGGTATGCAAATGAATTTACTTTTAGTGGGATCAACAGTTCTAGTAAAAGACCGTTTTGCTTTTATTTGGAAATTCACTGCATGGTGTAGCTAGATAGATACAGATGGGGTAGATATAGATCTAGATCTGCTGTTTGAATTCTCCTTGAGCCAGTTGTGACATCTTCCTGCCTCCTTCATTAATTAGGTAGTTGAATAAAATCTTTGATATGCAACCATCTTATATTTGTATGCAAGTCATGGTTTTGGGGCACCTGGGTGGCTCAGTCGGTTGAGCGTCTGAATTCGGCTCAGCTCATGATCTTACGGCTCTTGAGTTCGAGCCCCGCATCAGGCTCTGTGCTGACGGTTTGGACCTTGGAGTCTGCTTCAGATTCTGTGTCTCCTTCTGTCTGCCCCTCCCCGCTCGCGCTGTTTGCTCTCTCTCAAAAATAAATAAACATTAAAAAAATTGTTTTTTAAAAGAATGTCATGATTTTATCTTTAAAAAGAGATGGTTAACTATTTTAAGTTGGTTAACTTGGAAACTTTATCAATTCCACCTTTAGTTTGACCCTGATTACTAACAACATGTATTAAGCATTTACCATATGCCCACCCCTATGCTGTGCCTTTATGTTCATTAATTCATTTAATTCTTACAACTCTCTGAGTAAAAAGGAATAAGAAAATGAAATACAGTAAATCTCAGTTCTTCAGTTTACTTCCTTTGTTTTTGAAAGCTGTGACTTCACATTCTTAATTTGTTTTCCTCATCGGTATTTTTGGGGACTGCCATGATATCAGAGGTCTCACTTTTTATTCCCAGGCTTTTTAGAACATTTTATAAAAACTGATTTGAGAAGACTATTTAGTTTTTCATTGTATCTAATTTTTAAAGAGGAGGTTTTCTGAATTGAGAAAATATTTAGCTCATGCTCTTGGTAATGCCCTGAAGTAGGTTCTCAAATGTCTGTTGGCTTATCCTGAAAGGAGAAGAGGAGATTCATTCCTGCCCTGATTGAATGGAGTGGGGAAAACCACCTACTAGGAGCAGATAACAAGGAGACACAAGAAAGACACTGAAGGACTGAAACTCCAGCACACTCACTGAAGTTTGGGGGGACAGGGACCCCCAAACTCTAATTGGTTGATGGCTCTGAATTCCCGTGAGAGGAATCAGAAGCTCTGAACAGCTGAAAGCAGGACAGAAGGCCTATGCTGCAGTGCCAGGACTGGCCCTGGGCAAGGCAGTCTTGTGGGTAGAGGGTATCTTTTTTTTTTTTTTTAATGTTTATCTATTTACTTATTTTTGAGAGAGAGAGAGACAGACACAGAGAGAGAGTATGAGTGGGGGACAGGCAGAGAGAGAGAGAGGAAAACACAGAATCCGAAGCAGGCTCCAGATTCTCAGCTGTCAGCATAGAGCCTGAGGTAGGGCTTGAACCCACAAACCACGAGATGATTACCCGAGCTGAAGTCAGACTTAACCGACTAAGCCACCCAGATGCCCTGGGTAAAGGGTATCTTTGACCTCAGGCCAGCCTCTTAATCCTTTTCTTTCTTGCACGTGGGGACCACCACTTTCTCACCCTCCCAGCACCCTTATGCCCTCCTCTTTCTGTCCCAATAAAACCTGAGCTTGCACACAAGGTACAAGCAGCAGATAATCTGATGCCACCATACATCTCTATAGAGTCTTACACTCAATGTACTTTCAGAGAACACAAAGATGTTTGGTCAAATGAATCAAAAAAAGTTACCTTCTCTAAGGGTAGGTTTGGTTGCTCTCTAATGATGGAATTTTAGACATCCTGTTGTGTCCTAGCAACATCCTCCAATAATAACTAGAAATAAGGACTTAAAAATTTTTTTTTAACATTTATTTATTTTTGAGGCAGAGACAGAGCATGAATGGGGGAAGGTCAGAGAGAGAGAGAGACACAGAATCTGAAACAGCCTCCAGGCTCTGAGCTGTCAGCACAGCGCCCAACACGGGGCTCAAACTCATGGGTGAGATCATGACCTGAGCCGAAGTCGGACACTTAACAGACTGAGCCACCCAGGTGCCCCAAGGACTGTTTTTTTTTTTTTTTTTTTTTTTTTTTATTGAGCATTTACCATGTGCTAGATATAGAATTTTAATTAGGACCATGGCTTTGGAGTCAGTAATCCTGGATATGAATCCTGGCTGTGCCATTCATTGCCTCTGGGATGATGGAGAAGTAAACTTCTGCAGGTCTTAGTTTCCTTGTATATAAAATGCGGATAACTGTATCATCTCGAAATGTGGTTATAAAGGGCTATGCCTGGCACAGAGAGCTCAATTAATGGTAGCTATTATAATTCTCATTGTTACCCTGTTATCATTTTCTCTGTGTAACATCAAAAGGGCCCTGTGAGAGATTTTTTTCCTCCCATGAGAATCATGAGGCTGGCAGAGGTGAAGTTGCTTGAAGGTCATCCAGGTAGTAAGTGGCTACAAGTTCATCATTCATTCCGATTCTTTGTTTATATTAACCAGCCAATCAGATGCTGCCCTAATGGCTGGGGATTCAGTGGTGAACAAGCAGAGGCCTTTTCCCAAAGCAACTCCTCTTCTAGCTGAAGAAAGAAGACCATAAAGATATAAGCAAGTGAATAAAATGATTTCAGATAGTCATTAAGTATGAAGAAAATAAAGCCAGATAGCAGTGCAGAGAGACACTGAGGATGGGAGGGAGAGCGGGTTACATAAGCTAAGGTAATCAGTGAATCTTCTTAGGAGGTGACATTCGAGCAAGTTGCCCACCAGTCATCATCCATCATCCATCAGAAGAGCATCCCAGGCAAAGGGAACACCAGTGCGAAGTCCCTGAGCTTGGAGTGGGCAGGTGGAGGTGGGGTGGGGTGAAGAGCTTGCTGGAGGGGGCAGGGGACAGTGTTAACTGACAATGAGGAGGGTGGTAGGGGATGACGTCAGAATTTGAATATTTATTCTCGGTGTGATAGGAAACCCTTGAGAATAGGCAGGACTTGTAGATGGGTAGGATGTGGGGGATGAAGAAGGCAGAGAAGTCAAGGATGATGCCCTGGTGTTGGCACCAATAATTGGTGGATGTTGGTACAATGTACCCAGGTGTGCAAGACTAGGCAGAAGTGCTGGTGTATGTGTGTGTGTGTGTGTGTGTGTGTGTGTGTGTGTACGTATGTGGACACACACACATATGAAATCAATAATTCATTTGTGGCACTTCAAGTTTTAGATACCTTTTAGACAACAAAATGGAAAATATGAGAAGGCAATTGGATGTTTGAATTTGGAACCCAAGGAGGTGATCAGGGATATGCATATCAGTTTGGGGGTCATCAGCATATGGTTGGTATCTAAAGCCCTAAGACAAGATGAGATCCTGAGAAGGGAGACAGACTAGACCAGGGAGACCCATGATAACACTTAAGGATGCGAGTGAGAATAACTAACAAAGGGATGTTAAATGAGGTAAGAGGGGAGCCTGCAGTGTTGAGCTGGGAAAGAATAGTGTTTCAAAGAGAACATGATCATATGTTTTAAGTGTTTCTGAAATGCCAGATAACTGAGCATAGAATGTGGGAAAGAAGGTTTAAGTGACTTTGACAAGTGGTTTCCATGTAGTGGAGGAAGAAAGCCCAGTCCATGGGGTTGAAGAGGCAACAGATGGTGAGTGGCTAATATGGGTAATGTTTTTGAGAAGTTCTTTTGTCCCATGAGCCAAGGAGTTGAGCCAAAGCCAGAGGGGGTATAGAGGCAAGAGTTGTTGATAATTTTGTTTTTTAAAGATGGGAGATACTGGGGCGCATGGGTGGCTCAGTCAGCTAAGCGTCTGACTTCGGCTCAGGTCATGATCTCACGATTTGGTTCGTGGGTTCAAGCCCCGTGTCAGGCTCTGCGCTGACAGCTCAGGGCCTGGAGCCTCCTTCAGATTCTGTGTCTCCCTCTCTCTGCCCCTCCCTGCTTGCACTCTGTCTCTCTCTCTCTCACAAAAATAAATAAACATTAAAAAAAACATTAAAAAAATAAAGATGGGAGATACTGAAGCATGGTCTGCCCGTGGGAATGATTGAGTGTAGAGGAGTACGTGCATGATGCAGAAGAGGGAGGGGGCATTAATTGTGGGAGAGGAACCTTGAGAAGGTGGGTCAGGATGGGATTCAGAGCACCTGGAGACGCTTGCAACTCTTGCTGTCTTGTGATAGCAGTAGAGGTGGAGTATCTGAACAGATGCAGGTGGTGTGGCAGATTTCAGGGTGGAAACCCATGACAGGTTACTTCTGCTTTGCCTATGAAGTGTGAGGTGTATTAGGAGGGAGCTGGTGGCCGGAGTGTGGTAGGGGACTATTTGGGGGCGTTAGAAGGGAGAATAAGTTGTGAAATTCTTTTCTTTGAGAGTACATAAGTCTCCTAGGCTGACATAACAAACAACTGCAACATTGATGGCTTAAAACAACAGAAATGTGTCCTCTCACAGTTCTGGAAGTCAGATGTCCAAAAATCAAGATGTTGGCAAGGTTGCATTCCCTCTGAAGGCTCTAGGGGAGAATCTGTTCCATGTCTCTTACCTAGGTTTTGGTGACGCTGACAATCCTTGGTATTCCTTGACTTGTAGACTAATAACTCCAATCTCAGCCTCCGTTTTTACATCATCATTTTCTCTGTGAGTCTCTTCTCTTATCAGGACAGTCATCATTGGACTTAGGGCCCACCTTCATCCAGGATGATCTCAGCTCGAGATCCTTAACTTAATTACCTCTGCCAAGACATTTTTTTCCAAAGTTCACATTCAGAGGTCGTGGGCGGTCAGACATTTCCGGGGGGGGGGGTGCATTTTTCAACTCACTACAGAAAATAAAGAAGCAAATACGCTAGGAAATAGGATTGCTGGTCACTGCTTTGTCCACTTAAGATTTGTGTTCAATTACTTTAAGTGAGGCCAGTCAGTACACTTGGATGATTTTCTGAGCAACATTCAGATGCTTAAGTGCAGGGTTGGGGTGGGTGAAGAATTGGGTTTTTTCAAAGTTGAGGTTTTCCCAGATGAATCCTGCAGATGGAGAGAAGGGAAGAAAGTGACTAGTCTTTGCAAGGGAGTAATTAGAGTGATGGGGCCTGACATCTAAGCTGGGTAAGAAGGGAAGTGGGGATAGCAGGGGCGTGAGGAGGTGTGGAAAAGTGGTAATAAGGTTCATGAATAGGGGATCCCAGTGGGTGAACTGATTCGAATAGAGGCATAAGTGTCAGTGAGTGGAAAGGATGGGCCGGTCAGAGAATACAGCAGGTGGAAATGAGATCTCAGAGGTTGATGCAGTTACTGGGTTGATGCCAGGGTTTAGCAACGTGTCAAGAGAGGAGGTGTCTGAGGTGAGATGGAGTAAAGGTGGTGGAAGTAGTGAGGAGTTTACGAATTCAAGAGGCTGGGAAGTATCGGGTGGATGTTGAAGCCACCAGAAGTGATGGCAAGAGTGGTGTTGCAGGGAGGAAAAGAGGGAACCAGACGGTGAACAAAGTGAGTGACCAAGAGGTCGCTAGATGCTACTACCAGGAGGTGGCCCAGTCATGTGGGATCTGCTTCATTTGAAGAAGGGAGGAGGGAAGCTAATCCGGAAATAGCAGTGAAGACCAAAAACACCTCCCATTTTCAGCCCCCAGGGACATGTGGGAGAACCTCTATTGCGGTGTTTCATAAATGTTTTCAAAATTTATTTATTTTTGGGGTGGGGTGGAGACGGAGTGAGAGGGAGAGAGTATCCCAAGCAGGTTCTGCACTGACAGCCCAGAGCCCGATGTGGGCCTAGATCCCGTGAATCTGGAGATCATGACCTGAGCCAAAATCAAGAGTTGGATGCTTAACCGATGGAGCCACCCAGGCACCCCGAGATGTTCCATAATTTAACCAGTTCTTATTGCTAGCCATTCGGGCGTGTTCTAGATTCTCACCTGTGAGAACCTTTAGTTATTTGCTTTGCATGAATTTCCTCAAAATAGAGTTACTGCCATATAGAATTTTTTTTTTTAATTAGCTCTTTGATAAATATTGCCCAATTATCTGCCAGGAAAATTTTTTTTATGCTTATTTATTTCTGAGACAGAAAGAGAGCATGAGTGGGGGAGGGGCAGAGAGAGAGGGAGATGCAGAATCAGAAGCAGGCTCCAGGCTCTGAGCTGTCAGCACAGAGCCCGACGCGGGGCTCGAATTCATAAACTGTGAGATTATGACCTGAGCCGAAGTCAGTCACTCAACCGACTGAGCCACCCAGGCGCCCCTCTGCCAGGAAATTTTTTAAAAATTAATCTGTAGACTCTCACTGTTAAGGCTGCCTGATATTTTCATTTTTTGACTTAAAAAAGTTACTCTATTCCCAGAGTCCTTAACCTAGGGTAAGATTCAGGCGGGCTCCAAGCCTCTGGCAGTGAGTGGAAGTAGGTATTTGTGTAGGCTTATATGTTAGGGAAAGTCTCCACACCTTTTATCGGAGGCCCAGTGAGCTCTACGACTCAGAAGATGTGAGGAACCCCTGCGCTGGTCTCAGGCCGTTGACGGATCCTCTCACCTTCCCCTCCTGAAGGAGCCAGAGCCTGGAGCCACCCATGGTGGAGAGGACGTACTTTGAACCAGTAGAAGATCCTGCACTGGGGCATGTTTCAACGATCAGAGTCTAGAAACTTATAGACCCTACTTAAAATGTGGTTAAGAGATGAGAAAGAGAGGTTTGATGACATGATTAAAAGCAGTGATGAAAAAAAATAACTGTTTCATCTCTATATTCTGAGTTGTAACTGTATCGGAAAACACTCCTGCCAGAATGATACTGTAACCTAAAAGGGAGTGAATTCTGAAAAGTCTGCTCTCAGTTTCGTCCGTGGGTATAGAAAACCACGTGACTTCTCCCCTAGCAGTTGACGTGACCAGAAAAGGGTGATTATTTCCTCTGCACTGGGCTTCCTTCTATCCCTGGGGGCTGTTCCAGAAGCACTTGAAGAGATGCTTCCGGAGGCCCAGTCAGCCAGGAGGAAGCTCTTGGCAATGGATTGACATTTGTTGATTATTTGTGCCTAGCCTGCTTTTGAAAAGATTCTGGGAATACTTTACATTACAGGTTACCTTAAAAATTGGTATAATAAAGTCCCTACAAGGGAAAGGCAAAGGTAACAATATATACTCCCAGGGGGCGGGGAGTAATAGCAAAATTCAGGTATCAATGGGTCAGTGAGGAGATTTAAATCTCTTCTCTCAACTCTGTCCCTCCTTCCAGCCATTCACTTCTCTTTCTCTTCTCTTTCATCACCAAACTCTGAAAAATACCCATTCTCTTTATTCTTTGCATCTCAAGCCCAATTAAATCTGGCTTTTGCTCTGACTTGCTCTTCTGAAATTTCTTCTAATTGCTAGATTATATTAAAAAAGCCCTCAGCGCTCATCTTCCTGGTGTTGTCTCTGGGATTGGTCATCATCGCCCATTGTTTCCTCATGGAAGCTCTCTCCTATGTAATTCCATGGCACCTTCACTCTGGTTCTCCTCCAGCCTCTGTTTCCTCTCGGATGCTTTCAGTAATTCACTCCCTCCTTGTCTGCCCAAGAGTCCTGTCTCAGAAACTCTTTTATTTGAACACCAAAAGCTTACCCTGAGTGGGCATTCCCATGGGTCAACATATCCCAAGTTTCAGACCTGTATATGCCAGGTTTCAGACCTATATTTATAGCTGTTTAAGGTACATATATATGTATGGATGGATCTCCGTTTTCCTAAATCAACACATTCAATGTGGAACTCATTCCCTCCCTGATTTCAGTCTTCATTGCCTCCTCTGTTCCCTTCACTCTCCAACAGACCTCCCAAATTAGAAACTGGGGTATCACTCCTGACGACTCCTATACTCTATAGCTAATCCTTTATCAAATGGTTGCTTCCACCCTAAGGTGAAATGTCTCGCTGCTGCAACCTCCCCTTTGTTCAGACATTCATCTCTTGCCAGAGCCTCCTAACATCTGTCCCTGTGCTAACCACCTTCCACTTTGCCATTGGCTCATGTGGATGCCATTGCTTAAACATTGCTGTTGAATCTCCATTGTCTGAGCTCAGTGTAGTTGTCCCAATATAACATTCCGGGCATCCTTACACTGGGGACTCCCCCCATACTGATATCTATTGCACGTGGTTTGGTACAAGTGGTTAAGAGCATGTTCCAGGGCCAGAGTTCTAATCTTGACTCTGCCTCTTGCTAGCTGTGTGATTAAGCTGTACTTAATCTCTCAGTGCCTCAGTTATGTATCTATAAAACTGGAGTGTTACTAGTAACTGTCTACTAGGGTTATTGGGCAAGTTAAATGATTCAGTATACATGAGGCTCAGAATAGTACCTGGATTCTGTATGCCTGTTATTACTATTATTATCTTCAGTATCGTTCTTACTCTTATCTATACCCCAGCTACACAGCTTTTCATGGTTTCTTGAATACATTCTTTTACTCTCCCTTTCCTAACGCTGGGTCTTTGTGCCTTCTGCCCAGAATGTACTTTCCTACTTCTTTATCCAGCCAACTTCCTTGGGCAAAGTTAGAGGTACAGCTCTCCATGCTTCTGCAGCTCTTTGTCCATACCTTTGGATATGCACCCTTTACATTAAAGTTCAAGTTGTGTGTTTACATGTCTGTTTCCCACAGAAGACACTTTAAGCATCTCCGTGTGAGGATTTGCCTTTGGGTCGTTCACCTCTGCAGGCTCAATGTCTTGCGTGGAGCACTTACTTAGAAAAATGTTTGTTGAATGTGTGTTCCGTGAATGAGATTCTTGACCAGAATTTCTGGTGGAGAAGCAGGGCCCTTATTTTATTACACATAGTGGTTCAGTTTGTGTTCATTTTCTCACCGACATTTTAATATCCAAACCAGCTCTGGAGAGGAAGTCACAGCTCCTCATCAATACTGGTTATGTAGATTACTGTTAGATCCATGACCTATAGTAATGATCTTCCTCTAGTATATGGTAACTCTGTTTTCCTTAAAAGCAACTATTAGTAGGGAGGGAATGAAGGTGGTGTGGCGCTCGGTAGAAAACATGGCGGAGATGCTGGCTGGGGACAGGCAGATTCAAAACCCTAGTCCCTTTATAACAGGTTAAGGCTTTAACTCAAACTGGGTCATGAGCTGAGAATCAGAATCAATACTTAGAAGTCACTAGGAGGGGGCGCCTGGGTGGCTCAGTCAGGTAAGCATCTGACTTCGGCTCAGGTCATGATCTCACGGTTCATGAGCTCAAGGCCTGCGTCGGGTGAGCTCAAGCCCCACTCCAGTCTCTGCATCCTCTCTCTCTCTCTTTCTCTCTCTCTCTCTGTACCTCGTGGGATTCTCTCTCTCTCTCTCTCTCTCTCCCTGTCTCTCTGCCCCTCACTCACTCACACTCTCTCTTTCAAAAATAAATAGATCTTAAAAAAAAAAAAGAAGGAGAAGTCACTAGGAGGCTTTGCAGTCAAAATAGACAGGTGGAGGGGCGCCTGGGTGGCGCAATCGGTTAAGCGTCCGACTTCAGCCAGGTCACGATCTCGTAGTCCGTGAGTTCGAGCCCCGTGTTGGGCTCTGGGCTGATGGCTCAGAGCCTGGAGCCTGTTTCCGATTCTGTGTCTCCCTCTCTGCCCCTCCCCCGTTCATGCTCTCTCTCTCTCTGTCCCAAAAATAAATAAACGTTAAAAAAAAAATAGACAGGTGGAAGCTGCAGTCTGGAGAAAACTAAAGGTCCAAGCACCAGGAAACAGTCAAAGTAATGGCCCTGGGGGTTGTGGGAATGATCTTGGGGGGACTGTCTGATTATACAGCTTTCCCACCCACATCACCCCTGGAAAGTGGGCACCATTACAGATCACACACATTAACCCCAGGCTCCTGACTCCAATGTGCAAGTGTGGTAACGAGTGACATAGTGGTTAGAGCACAGGTTTGCATCCAGATTGCCCTGAGATCAAATCCCACCTCTACTTACAATGGACTTACAATGCAATCTTGGCAAAGTCTCTCTGAGACTGTTTCCTCATCTATCAAGTGAAGTAGATATTATTTCATAGGAGAGGAGTGAGAATTCAGTAAGCTGATATATGTGAAGTACTTTGCATTGTGCCTGACCCACAGTTACTGCCCAGCAAAGTGGTATTATCAGTAATCTATAATTAAGAAAGTGTTTGTTCTTTTTTTTTTTATATATGAAATTTATTGACAAATTGGTTTCCATACAACACCCAGTGCTCATCCCAAAAGGTGCCCTCCTCAATACCCATCACCCACCCTCCCCTCCCTCCCATTCCCCATCAACCCTCAGTTTGTTCTCAGTTTTTAACAGTCTCTTATGCTTTGGCTCTCTCCCACTCTAACCTCTTTTTTTTTTTTTTCCCCTTCCCCTCCCCCATGGGTTCCTGTTAAGTTTCTCAGGATCCACATAAGAGTGAAACCATATGGTATCTGTCTTTCTCTGTATGGCTTATTTCACTTAGCATCACACTCTCCAGTTCCATCCACGTTGCTACAAAAGGCCATATTTCATTTTTTCTCATTGCCATGTAGTATTCCATTGTGTATATAAACCACAATTTCTTTATCCATTCATCAGTTGATGGACATTTAGGCTCTTTCCATAATTTGGCTATTGTTGAGAGTGCTGCTATGAACATTGGGGTACAAGTGCCCCTATGCATCAGTACTCCTGTATCCCTTGGATAAATTCCTAGCAGTGCTATTGCTGGGTCATAGGGTAGGTCTATTTTTAATTTTCTGAGGAACCTCCACACTGCTTTCCAGAGCGGCTACACCAATTTGCATTCCCACCAACAGTGCAAGAGGGTTCCTGTTTCTCCACATCCTCTCCAGCATCTATAGTCTCCTGATTTGTTCATTTTGGCCACTCTGACTGGCGTGAGGTGATACCTGAGTGTGGTTTTGATTTGTATTTCCCTGATAAGGAGCGACGCTGAACATCTTTTCATGTGCCTGTTGGCCATCTGGATGTCTTCTTTAGAGAAGTGTCTATTCATGTTTTCTGCCCATTTCTTCACTGGGTTATTTGTTTTTCGGGTGTGGAGTTTGGTGAGCTCTTTATAGATTTTAGATACTAGCCCTTTGTCCGATATGTCATTTGCAAATATCTTTTCCCATTCCGTTGGTTGCCTTTTAGTTTTGTTGGTTGTTTCCTTTGCTGTGCAGAAGCTTTTTATCTTCATAAGGTCCCAGTAATTCACTTTTGCTTTTAATTCCCTTGCCTTTGGGGATGTGTCGAGTAAGAGATTGCTATGGCTGAGTGTTTGTTCTTTTAAAGGAGGTCCCTGTAGCAGCCTGTGTGATCGGGAAGAAAACCACTACCATTTAATGAACACTTGACCTTATGTTAGACACTGTACTAAACTCTCAGGTGTATTACTTCTTAGTTTGTACAATAAAATGAGCAAGGAGATAATATTATCACCACTTGAGAGATGAGGATACAGATTCAGAGAAGGTTTGTACCTTGCCCAAAGCAACACAGCCATTATGTAGCAGAGCTTGAAGTTGGATAGAAATCTTTCTCTTAAGGTTTGACTCCTAGTCACTGTGCACGGTGTCTTCTAGACAGGTTGCAAAGGAACATCTGTAGAGTTGGCTGTGGAAATTATGGCTCCTGTTCAAATAACCAGGGTGGTGTGTGTGCGTGTGTGTGTGTGTGTGTGTGTGACAATTTGCACGTAATTCCATTCCTTAGATGAAATTATTCTGGAGTGTGAGTGCTTGGTACATTAGTGCTTTCTGGTGTTTTTTTGGCAAAGCCCAGCTCAGGTGTTAGTGGTAAAAGGGCAATAGTTTATGTTCATAGAGGAGGCAGCTACAGACACTCAAAAGATAAGGCTACAACAATACAAGGATATAAGAACACTAACGCTGGCCTACAGTACTGCTCAGTGCAAACCAAAACTTTATAGAGAGAATTTAGGCAGCTGGGTTGCTCACAAGTATAGTAGCAGATATTAATTCTCCTTGGCTTTTGGAAACCAGAGTCAGGACAAATAGTCCAGTGAGATGACACCCTGATATTTGATACCCTGATGTTAGCAGCATACGAAACAATTGTTGGGGGTGCCTGGTAGCTCAGTCGGTTAAGTGTCCGACTTCGGCTCAGGTCATGATCTCATGGTTCATGGGTTCAAGCCCCATGTCGGGCTCAGTGCTGAATGCTTGCTCAGAGCCTGGAGACTGCTTCGGATTCTGTGTCTCCTTCTCTCTCTGCCCCTCCCCCATTCATGCTCTGTCTCACTCTGTCTCTCAAAAATAAAAAAATGTAATAAAAAATTTTTTAAAAATAAAAAAGAAACAATTATCAGATATAGCCATGTGGGGTCATGTGTTCTAAGGAGAACATTAAATGACTTAATAGTTGGAAATAGTGTCACTCCCGCAGGATTAAAGTGACCAATATCCTCAAATATTAGGAGCCGAGAAATATGCTTCCTATGAATCTATGGCTGTGGATGATGGCATAGGCCTTGGTTCAGGCATACTTGGGTTTGAATCCTGGTTCCTCTGCTTCTTAGTTATGTGACCTTGGGCCAGTTACTCAACATTTTAAAATTTCAGTTTTCTCTACTTGTAGGATGGGTATAATAACATCTGTTTCTTAGGGTTGTGAGGATTAATGATGAAATAAATATAGTTATTGATTTTATTATAACATTTTCAAGGTGAAGGAACCAAATTTCTTTCTTTCTTTCTTTCTTTCTTTCTTTCTTTCTTTCTTTCTTTCTTTCTTTTTTTCTTTCTCTTTTTTCTTTCTTTCTTTCTCTCTTTTGAAATAAGAATGAGTACAAGCTATATACAAACACACACACACACACACACACTTTTTTTTTTTTTCCCAAAGAAACACTTCTGTCTCCAGGGAGTTATTACAACTTTTACATGTTCACATTAATTCCTGAGCCTTTATAATCATAAAATCCATTTATAGCCCTTAGTTGCCAAGCAACATAGGACAAAGTACTGAGTATTTCCTTTTATTGCAAAAGGTTCAGCTTTTCCATATTGGTCTTGAAATCAACATTTTTCAGAAAAGACAGAACAGTGAAAGTACTGTATTTCCAAGGTTTCATGAGCATTCCTTGTTTGGGGATAGAATCAAAACTGAAAGGAATATATTGTTATTATTGTACTGTTCTTGAATAGCCTAAAGAATTTTGTGCTAATTATACAGTCCATTTGTAAGAAATTCTGAAGATGGGAGACTGCAAATTTAGTTTAAGGAGAGAACTTGCTTTGTGTAACCTATGTTCTGAGACGCTCTCACTGTAGGAGAACTAGATCTTTGATCTGTCAGTGTCTTTCCAGAAAGGCTCGGGGGTGGGGGGGGGGTGGAAAATTCATATGAGAAGTGTTATCTGCTGACCTTGGGAACCACTGACCTCAAACAGGTCATTCAACTGGGTATTGGCAGGGTTTGGGGAAGCTGGCTTTGAGGCACATAACTAAATTCTCTTCTTTAAAAGGTATTAATGCTTTTAATTGTTTTTGTTGTTTTTGCCCGTGGATAATCAGCAAGTAAAGGTTGGAAATCCAAAGAAGGGCACTGTCTGATGTCGGCTCATGTCGTGATCTTGCTGCTTGCCGGTTCGCGCCCCACATCGGGCTCTGTGCTGACAGCTGGGAGACTGGACCCTGCTTCAGATTCTGTGTCTCCCTCTTTCTTCCTCCCCTGCCCCCACTCATGCTCTCTCTCTCTCTCAAAAATAGATAAGCATTAAAAAATATTTAAAAAAAGAAATCCAAAAAGAATCAAAAGAGTATATTACTGTTTAACATCCTATAAAGTACCCCAGTACAACTTATATTTTTAAAAGCCCATAAAAGCATGCATAGAAACAGTTTTTAAATTCACATAGCTATTTTTCTATTTGTGTGTATTAAAACAGTGCAAAAGCAGATTAGAGTATCTCAATGGGAATTCTACCATGCAGTGGGATTCTATAGACGGAAAGAATAGAAGCAATGTTCCTCTTTTCCTTTCTTCCCTTGTTGGGTTAGGCAAGCTTGTTGCTTTGAGACAAAACTGTTAAGTCACATACGATGTATTATATGCAGGAAGAGGCAGAAAGGACACCTACAAACTATTTCTTATAAATTTCACAAGGTAAGAGCTAGTCAAGTCTCTTCTGCTAAGAGTAAATGTACTTTGGGATGACTCTGTGTGCAGGTATAAAAGAGTAAGATCTGGCTGTTAGCATGACTAGGCTAATTCCATTCGATCGGTAGAAGGGCACTTTAAAATCTATTATCCACACATCTCCAGAAGAGTTGTGTCTTAAGAAGCAGTTGGAAAAATTCCATTTCTTCTTTTTATCTGCATGGGGATAAGACCCAGACAATAATCTGCTCCTCTCCCCAGGGGGCAGCAGGCTCCTGTGTGAGGATCTGAATTGACCTTTCATGGTAGTGAGGATGTCAGGGCTACAGGCTGTGCTCAGGACTTGGTCTTCCCTTTGCTGGTTGTTTATGGAAATGTTGGGAAAAAATAAAAGTCCCTACTCGGCCACCAAATTTTTACATTTTCTTATTTCGCCAGCTGCTTCCTACCCATCTTCAAAGTTTTCTTCTCACCCTTCCATTTGTATTATGCTTGTGGATAATAGAGTTTGACATTTTACAGACTTTTTCATTTCTGTCACTCGTTGGTCCCTCTCACAACCCTGGGAGGAAGGCATTTTACAGATGAACAAAATGGAACCTTAAAGAAGTTGAAAGATGTGTCTAAAACCACACTGGTAAATGCCAGTGGTCGTGGCAAAATCTTTGTCTTCTCATTCCCAGTCCAATGTTCTTTCCATCTTCATACCACTTTGCTTTCCCAAAGGAAAAAGAGATAACACTGGCTATGACTCACTGGCTTCCATAGTCTAGGGTAGATGTCAGACAAATACTTCAGTAAACTTAGCAGGTCTTTGGAAAACGCTCCTCCATTTTATCGTCCTCTTGCTTCCTGAAACCCAGTTACCACCTTGATTTCCCACAAACTGGCCACTGGCTACCCCACCGCACCTACTCTCCAGAGCAGGGCCAGCAAGTTCCTTAACCCCCTGCTTTGATGAAACTGATCTTCCCTGATTTCAGCAATTGGTTCATTGTTCTGAGTCCTGTGTTTGGGAGTTGGGGCAAGGAGCAGAGAAGGAACAAGAAAGGAGTGAACATTTATTATGTGCTGAACATTAGTAGTGTTAAAGAAAAAAAATCAGTGATACTTGTTAAAGCCTAGTAAGGATGACTTTATTCAAGGGAAGGAGTGTCACAACAGGTATAGTGACAGCTGTGATGGAATTTTGCAGTAGGGGAGAGAGACTGGGCTCAACCCCTCATGGGTATAGCCAAGGAGCAGGGTAAGGGGGGATTCTGGCTAGACCAACCTAACAGGATTCTTTCTGAGAGCAGACCAAGGAGACACAGAATCTGAAGCAGGCTCCAAGCTCTGAGCTGTCAGCATGGAGCCTGACGCAGAGCTTGAACTCAAGAACTGTGAGATCATGACCTGAGCCGAAGTCGGATGCTTAACTGACTGAGCCACCCAGGTGCCCTGAAAACTTTCTTTTAAATGGTATAGGAACACATCAAGGAATCCCATTTGTTTTACGTTGAAGATTTTGAAGAATTATCGTTCTGGTTTGGTCTAATGTTGCCAAGGGCCAAAAAGGAGGAAGAAGAGGAAAAAGGAAAAAGACGAAGAGGAAGACACCCCACAGGAAGGTCAGCTAAAGTGGGGATGTCCACCCACAGTCTTTGCGGGTGGTTTGGTTCCTCTGGAATGGACAGTGTTGAATATGAAATTGATGCCCCAGTGGGCAGACCCTGCATGGCACAAATTAAGGAAAATGTGATGCGGAAGCTGCCCACCCTGTGGCTTTCAGGCGTGTCTGTCCTGTCGCAGCAATGCCTTCCTCCTGCCAAGCCAGGCAGATATGGAAGGGACAGCCCAGCAGAGCACTGACTGAGGGCTGAGTCTTCAGTCAAGTGTAGGATGAAGGTTCATGTCTTCTTGGGTAGGAGAAATAAGGAGGGAAGCCCAGCAGACTTGGAAAGAGGTCAGGCTTGGGGTATTTATTGATTGGTTTCATAAATATGTTTGAGCAACTACTATGTGCCAGTCCAAGCTGCTGAGGCTAAAGGAATGAATGAGACATATTTCCTTCCTTCCTGTTGTCCATAGGAGACGGACACAAAAAAAGGCAATACACGCTTTTAGAGGTGAAGTACAAAATACTATGGAATACACAGGAGCCCTCAGGGAATGATGCCAAAGTGGAAATCTCAAGAGTGCACAGCAATCAGCCAGGTGAACAGGGTAGACTAGGGCATTCCAGAAGGAGACAGCCCCATGTAACCTGCAGGCAAGGAAAGAACGAGATTTGGAAAACTGCAATCAGGTCAACTTGGGGTCAATTCCACTTCTACTGAACCTCTCTGGGCCTGTTTCCTTATCTTGGGCGGGGGTGGGGGGGTGGGGGAGGAGGTGGGAAAAAAAGATGAGTTTTTAGCACCTTAGAGCACTGCTCACAGACTAAATGTGACATGTCATCCTGCTGCTGTCAGACTGACTCCCAGATCAAACTCTACTCAGGCCCCCTTGACCTTTTCAACAAGGTCTACTTTCATGTTTCTGTCTGTATCGTCCAATTTGAGCAAGAATCCTGACAAATCAGCTTAACCAGAATCCCCCATCCTCCATATCTAATCACCCTTGCTGTCTGATCAGCTTCCTTAAAAAAAAAAGAAGGAAAGGTTTCAGCTTCTGTTTCCCAAATGTATCTTCCACAGTTAAAAATTAGTATTGGTTAACATGCAGTTGATCGTGTTTTATTTATTCCTGTATATATTAATGTTAGTATATGCTATTGAAGAGAAAATTGACAAAGCATAAAAGTTTAATCCTCATGGTGAAGGGCTAGGAGGAAGTTCAGCTGTAAGGTTCCAAAACTCCTTGAGAAATGGATTCCCAGACCCCCAGAAAGGCCAGAGGATCTTGCCTAATTTATATTTCCAATCACTAATTTGAGAGGAAAAGAAGTGTGAACTTGATAAGCAACTAATGAAGACATTGAAATACTTTCATGAAAATTGAGGTCACGTGATGCAATAGACTGACCATTTTCACCTCCTACTTTAAATCCCAGGCAAATTTTTAGATTATTCACTGAGAAGCTATGCAAATCACCACAAGGGCAGCTCTCCAAAGGTATTGAGCAATCATTTATTATTTACACTGAATGGCTCCTGAGTTTGTGAAAAAGCAAATTGGGCACATTCATATGGAATTATAATAACGTTAGTGCTGGAAGATCATAGATCTACTACATTCTTAAGCTGTATATGGCAGATGCTATAAGCTGCCTTCCCAGTAGTGGTCCAGCCACCTTCTTTTCTGCAGGCAGAAGCTTAATCTCTTTAGAGAGGAGAGTCCTTGAGCTGAGGAAGGGTAGGCTGTAATGTAATTGATTTAAACCAGTTATCACAATCTCAAGTTCCTCCTCTCTCTCCCCTTCTCTTCATAACTCAGCAGCTATAACTCTTTTTTTTTTTTTTTTTGCAACCTTCTTCCATCATCCTTTTTATAAAGGGTAAGTTTCTCTATTTGCTGAAACACCTAATAATATTAATAACTTGACATGTCCTTTACATTTTTATTAGGAATGTTATTATTTTTGTTAGTTTTTGAGTGGTTTGTCCCAACCCTACTTTCCTACATTCTTTCGCATGATTTTGCAGAAAGCAAGGTTGTTCAAGAACACATTCATTATGGTAGAGTAGAAAACACCGTGCAAGAACAATTTGTTATTGCAACTTGAACAAGTTATGTAAGCTGGCTAAGAATATTTGCTCTTCTGAAAAATGGGGATAATAATAGGACCTATTTGATTGAATAAAATTATTATGAGGATTGAATGAGAAAGAAATGTAAAATTGTTAGCATGTTATCAGTACCCAAAAAGTGCTCAACAAATTTACCACGTATTTATTATTATTATTATTATTATAATTCTACATTGACCATCTCTCATGTGGCTTGATTTGTGATTCTTTCCCACTCTGTTGGATCTCCCTTAGACACCCTATTTGTCAACCTTCCTCTGAAATTATGGGGCCCAGGTCATCATGGCTGGACCTATGCATTGAGGAACAGGGACCTCACCATCCTACTTCTGTACTCAGTGATTTTATTAGTATAATTCAACATTAGTTTGTCTTCCCAATACTTCCTCATGATGACCCAACGAAAGGACCTTTGTCTCACCTATTCACTCATAAGCCAAGTTTCCCCATCTCCTATTCACATAATTTAAAAAGTCAATGTAGAGCTGAATGCTACACCTGCTGAATGTCATCTTGTCAAAGTTAGCCATCAACCCAGTCAGTGAGATTCGACTTGACTCTTTCAAAACATATTGTGCCCCGCCTACCTCCTTCAGGCCATCTGCATACTTGGCCAATTTGCCTTCTTTATACTTCTAAAAATCACAAATACCCTTATTGACAAGGATGAGAGCAGAGTCATTTTGTGCTGAATTTTAGGATTTTTCTCTCGGTTAGCATGGTGGGGTACAGTTGTTCTCCCAGGTATGAGTTCACCTAACGCCAATGTAATTTCCACACCTTTCTCCATCTTAGCTACAAATACAACCATCTTTGACTGCCCCTCCCCACGTTGGATTGGAAGCCCCCCAGGTATCTCCTTGGGCCTGACTTACCAGACTATGTTGGTGCTGCCTGTTTTTTGGGTTTTTTTCCTGTGCCCCTCCCTCACCTTGAGGGTAAGATTGAGTGTTGCTCACTATTGCATACCCAGTGCCTAGCATATACACACTTCATTAAATATTTATCAAATGCTGAATGAATTAAGAATTCTGTTAAGTGTCCAGTTGAAGTCAGATACACATTTCCATGGAGAGTCTCCTGATCTGCCAGTCTCAGGCAGCTGGACAGGCAAGAAAATGAAGTTCACCCACCTGGCTAGTTTTTGGTGGGCACATGAAGACTCTTCAATGTCTTCTGCTGTTCGTAAGAGTCTGGCAGCCAAGTTTTTAGTGATCCTTTCTAGAATTTTGCATCTGTGACAGTTCTGGAAGCCCCGTGTGGGCGTTGCCATCCTGTTACACAATGTGCTGAAACTATTTATTTACTCAAGTTGCATAAAGGTTAATTTTTATTTTATCGTTTGATTATCAGGCACATAAATTTCAGGTGATTCATATCATGTTAAAGTCCAGACAGTCTTTTAATTTGGTCACGTTTCCAACAATGGGTCATGCTCCCTCTGGTTAAAAGAACTGATTAGATTCTTCCTGGATCAATGTAGGACTTCCTGTGCAAGGGGAACTGGGGAGACTCCAAGGATTCTAGGTCATTAGGTGGAGTTTTTCTTGGGAGCAGTGCCCTGCTGCTCCCTTCTGTGTCTGAGTGCAAAAACAGGATGATATGACACGAGCAGATGAAATCTCCAAGCTCCTTCTCAGGCTCCTCACCCAAATCTCTCATATTTCTTACCTCAAAGCATGAGCACAACCTCCCACCCAATCACCAAAACTAGACTAGACTAGAGAATTACCTAGCTTCCTTCCAATCAGTCACAAAGTCCAGTAGGTATCCCTTCTCAAATACTAGTCTCATCCAGTGGTGTGCTGGTGAACATTCAACAACCAACTCTTTGGGGAAAGAATTCCCAATTTGTAGTGTTTGCCAATTTCCATTGTGTAAACCCTCCCTCATGGCCAATTGCAAGCTGCTAACACAACACAGCAAATAGGGATTTGGGAAGAGATGTGCACACGCTTTGTACAAGCTGGCTCCAGGACACCAGGGATTTTCCACCTTCCCGACACCCCCTCCCTGCTGCTGCTATACTGGATCAGAGTTTCATGGCATTTAAGACCCCAGGATCTGTCCCTGCTGACAATTCTAGCCTCATGGACCCCTATTCCTGGAAGCTTTGCCTGACACCTTTTTGTCCTTGTTAGGTCATTTAGGTGACCCATAATGCCATGTGTACATCTCTGTTGTCATATCACATTGCTGTGGTATGTGTTTATGTCAGTCTTTCTCACTAATCTGTGAACTTGCTGAGCACAGAAACTGATAGTACTGACAAAGGGTGGTAGTTATTGAGCTGGGAACTATGCTAAGCATCTTAAATGCATTATCTCATTTCATCTTTGGGTGCCTGGCTGGCTCTGTTGGCTGAGCATCTGATTCTTGATTTTGACTCAGGTCATGATCTCATGGTTTGTGGGTTTGAGACCCACATCAGGCTCTGCGCTGACAGTGCAAAACCTGCTTGGGATTCTCTCTCTCCCTCTCTGCCCCTAACCTGCTCGTGTTCTGTTTTTCTCTCTCTCTCAAAATAAATAAACAACCATGAAAGAAAATTTAATCTTCAGAACAATCCTATGAGGTAGATGCTCTTATTATCCTCATTTTATAGGTAAGGAAATTGAGGCACCGAGGGGCTGCATGATTTGCCCAAGGTTGAAGAGCTGGTTACACAAATCTACAGCCAGAGTTGATCCCAGGCCTGATTGTAGAACCAGGACCCTTAACTACTAAGGCCTCTTCGTCTTTGTGTCTCTAGCAGTTGGGACTCTTCCTGGTCCGTAGCGGGTGTGTTGAGTGATTTAATGAGGGAAGGCTCATGTTGGCAGCATCCGTGACTAGTCTCGCTCAGCTTCAGGCCAGTCTCCCAACAGCAAGAAACTATAAACCTGCTCACATTACCCCTCTGATGGAAATGTTGCAATGTCTCCATAACTTTCAAGATAAATTCCTTACCTTGGTACCTATGAAGCTTCATGATCTGGTGTCTGTTAGTTTCTCTAGATACCCCTTCCACTCTTCATCATCACATTTATTCATTCAAATTTTATTACTTATCCAACAGATGCAATATTTATTGAATAGCTAGGCCTAACAAGGTTCCAGCCCTTGTTCTAGGATGTATACGAAAGAGGCAGTTTATCCCCTAGAGAGGCTTAGAGGTTAGTGAGAGAGACAGACACACACCACACAACCACAGGGGTTGGAACAGAAGTGCATTCAGCTTTCACCAGGGTCTGCAACAGGCATTGTCTCCATCTCTGACGTGTTCTTTACCTGGCTCTGGCCATACTATTGGCACATTTCCACAGGAGTCCTGCTGCTGGTTTTATAAATTCATCTGCACATGTATTCATCCCATAGTATTCATGTCTACACCCATCCTAACATTTAACACGTATGGCTCTAGCTGACTTTCTTGTCCCTCTCACTGGATTGTGAACTCATTTCTGATTTTGTTCCCGGACACAAAGTGGACACTAAGTATATATTGAATAAATGAATGGAAAAATTAGTGAATTAATGATTGGAAATACCATCTTTTCTCATCTAACTCTGAATTGGCTGTGGCTCTAAACACTGACATTAGATTTGAAATCCAGCTTTAAAGACATCCAGATGGCCAACAGGCACATGAAAAGATGCTCAAGGTCGCTCCTCATCAGGGAAATACAAATCAAAACCATACTGAGATACCACCTCAGGCCAGTCAGAGTGGCTAAAATGAACAAATCAGGAGACTATAGATGCTGGAGAGGATGTGGAGAAATGGGAACCCTCTTGCACTGTTGGCGGGAATGCAAACTGGTGCAGCCACTCTGGAAAACAGTGTGGAGGTTCCTCAAACAATTAAAAATAGACCTACTCTATGACCCAGCAATAGCACTGCTAGGAATTTACCCACGGGATACAAGAGTGCTGATGCATAGGGGCACTTGTACCCCAATGTTTATAGTAGCACTTTCAACAATAGCCAAATTATGGAAAGAGCCTAAATGTCCATCAACTGATGAATGGATAAAGAAATTGTGTTTAGGGGTGCCTGGGTGGCTCAGTCGGTTGGGCGGCTGACTTCGGCTCGGGTCATGATCTCGTGGTCCGTGAGTTCGAGCCCCGCGTCGGGCTCTGTGCTGACAGCTCAGAGCCTGGAGCCTGTTTCAGATTCTGTGTCTCCCTCTCTCTGACCCTCCTCTGTTCATGCTCTGTCTCTCCCTGTCTCAAAAATAAATAAAACATTAAAAAAAAAGAAAAAAGAAAGAAATTGTGGTTTATGTACACAATGGAATACTACATGGCAATGAGAAAGAATGAAATATGGCCTTTTGTAGCAATGTGGATGGAACTGGAGAGTGTTATGTTAAGTGAAATAAGTCAGGCAGAGAAAGACAGATACCATATGTTTTTACTCCTACTTGTTAATATGTCTATTAACAAGTCCTGTGTATTCAACTTGGACTTGTCTGTGCTAATCCCTAGTGGATTGATCCCCTAACTATGTGTTTTTTTCTTGTCTGTCCAAGGCCGAGGGGTAGCAGGACAAGTTACCATGTGTCAGCTGTCGCTGTGCCTAGAAGGGGAGGCAGAGACCTAGGGTGAAGAAGGGCTTTCTTTCTGAGAGCAATAAAGAGGGCAGTTCTCTGGCATTCCCAGGAGGCCTGGGCAGCTTCTCCCATTCTGAGTAGGATGGTGACAGCCACAAAAGACAAATGTAGAAAAGGGTAGAATCCAGGCTTGAAAGCGAGCCTCCCTGACAGGGGGTGGGCTGCCTAACAATGCCATCTCTGCAGGCTTGGGTGTAATAAATAAGTGTTTAAGACATTTATAGCAAAGTGATTATTTTTAAAAGCATGAGATTTATTTAACAGTCATTTAAGAGTTTCCCTGTGTGCGTGTAAAGCCTTCTGAAAACAATTTTATCTGACAGTATGGATTTATCTTGTTGAGTAATTTCCTTTGAGTCTGGAAGGCATAGATGTGATTTTAGAGTCCTAGAGAAAGTTGGCTACTGCGGGGATCAACTTTCCTTGTTCATTAAAGTGTTTGGACAGGCTACATGGGGCAGGTCCTGGGAGCTGTGGACCGTCTCCTATTTCTGCCTGGGGGATGGAGGTGGGGGAGCATGGGTCATAGAAAGCAAGTGATACATTGGTCAGGTCTTAGCATCTGTTGGCCACCTCCAATTTTTGCCGGGGCATTGTGTGTGTGTGTGTGTGTGTGTGTGTGTGCGCGCGAGCACACTGTATAAAGCAGATGGGACACCAGCAGGGGCTTCAGTGGGAAATTAAACAGATCCTTCCCTCCATCTGCTTCTCTTAGCAATTGGCTTGACCAAAGCCCAGTGAAGTAGTAGAAGCAAGTCAGTCCTGCCTGCAATTTGGAGCATGGGATGGGGTGGTGATGGTGGGGAGGGGAGTGGGCGCATGCTCAGGAATCAGGCAGCCTGCTTGGATTCCCTGCGTACCACTTACTAGCTGTGAGACCCTGGACAAGCTAGTTACCTGTGTAACCACTTTGTCTTCTGTGTAAGCTGGAAACATTAGTGTCCACCTCCTAGGGCTCTTATGAGGATTAATGAGTTAGGTAAAGTGGTTCTCTTTG
This sequence comes from Acinonyx jubatus, assembly GCF_027475565.1. NCBI lineage: Eukaryota > Metazoa > Chordata > Mammalia > Carnivora > Felidae > Acinonyx > Acinonyx jubatus. The sequence goes on from NC_069387.1 coordinate 92,715,113, forward strand.
CCTTGGCTCACAGTCAAAAATCCAAGCTACCTCTGAATGTCCCTGGACAGCTATGATAGCCCTGGACTTCATTTTCCTTCTGTTTTTATCCCTTTATAGTCCTTTCCCACAAAGCAACCAGAATGGCCTTCTTTTTTTTTTCTTTTTGTTTATTCATTTATTTTTTGTGGATTCCACACATGGGTGAAATCATATGGTATTTGTCTTTCTCAGTCTGACTTATTTCACTTAGCATGGTACCCTCTAGGTCCATCCATGTTGTCACCAATAGCACTATCACATCCTTTTTGTGGTTGTGTAATATTCCATTGTAGATATATACCACATCTTCTTTATCTATTAGTCCAGTGATGGATACTTAGGTTGCTTCCATATCTTGGATATTGTAAATAATGCTGCAGTAAACATAGGGTTGCATGTATCTTTTATTTTTTTTAATGCTTATTTTGGAGGGAGAGACAGAGCGATCAGGAGGGTGCAAAGACAGAGGGGGACAGAGGATCCAAAGCAGGCTCTGCACTGATGCAGAGAGTCCAATGTGAGGCTTGAACTCACAAACTGCGAGGTCATGACTTGAGCCAAAGTCGGATGCTCAACTGACTGAGCCACACAGGTGCCCCTATAACTTTTCAGATCAATGTTTCTATTTTCTTTGGGTAAATAACCTGTAGTGGAATTGCTAGATCAGATGGTATTTCCATTTTTAATTTTTTGAGGAACCTCCATACTGTTTGTCACAGTGGCTGTAGGGAGGAAAACTTTTAAAGATGTCAAGTGTATCATATCGCTTTCAAAAGGCTTCCCATTGCTCTGACCACCTCCCCTAGCCCCTTCCTTGTGCTGCTGTGCTTTAGCCACCCTGGAATTGTTTCTCAAGCCGGCCCTGTGCTCTTGCCCTTCCTGTTCTCCTCTGCCTTCCATGCTCTGCTCTTGGTCTTTGCATGGCTGGCTCTTTTCTGAGACGCCCTTCCAATCAGAAGGAACTCTTTCCTTCTGATATGATAAGCCTGCAGCTTATCATATCACTCTGTTTCACTTTCTTATGAAAATATCCTGTTTACTTATTGTTTCTTATATGTCACATCGGTCCTCCCCTGGCCCCCATTGATGCCACTTTTCCCTCCCTTAGAATTCAGGCCCCCTGAGGGAATTTGTCTTTTTGTCTGTTTTACCCCCTCTTGGTAGGTGCTTTTTTTTTTTTTTTTAGAAGAGTGCAAGCAGGGGAGGGGCAGAGAGAGGGGGACAGAGGATCCGAGGTGGGCTCTGCACTAACAGCAGCGAGCCAGCTCACCAACTGTGAGATCATGACCTGAGCTGAAGTCAGACATTCAACTGCTCAAGTGACTTAGCCACCCAGGTGCCCTGGTAGGTGCTTGATAAATATTAGTTGAATCAGTGATAGAACGAATATGTCTTCCCCTGCTCATCTCCATCCTATTCTTTCTTTAACATCTCATTCAAGACTAAACTCCAGTATATACTATGAGGTCATTTCTCACCATCGCAACACTTAAGAATATCTTCCATCTATTTCCCTCTTAGTTTATGTCACTGAAAAAAGTGGGTGATCTCTCTTCTCATTCCCTCCTCTTCTCTTTCTTCCTCCCTCTCTTCCACCTGTCTCTGATATCCATCAATGTTTCCCATTTGGGAGGTGCTCAAGATTTTAAAAATTTTATTTTAATTGGTGAAGTAGAAAGCCAAAAGCTAAACATATGATGGTCCTCCTGTCACTAGTGCTGTGATCTGAATGTGAGTGTCCCTTGCCCCTGGAAGAATACAAGGAACTGGATTACATGAGGGATATTGGTGTGGGGGCTAGACAGTTGATGTGTTATATATTAAATTGTGCCTAGGAAAAAACCCACGAAGTTAATAATTGGTGAATATAAGTGAAGGGTGCAAGTGAGTTCCTGTAGCTTCTCTTTGGGTTTGAAATTATTTCAAAATAAATTGTTAAAAATTCTTTCCCTCTCAACAAATGCACAAAGTTAAATTTATCAATCTTTTTCATCATAATTTTTGGCTTTTAGACTGTGTTTGGAGAAACCTTTATCTTAAGATCATAAGAATATATTCTTTAAATTTTTTTAACATTTATTTATTTTTGAGAGAGAGATTGACAGAGTGCAAGTGGGGGAGAGGCCGAGAGAAAGAGGGAGACACGGAATCTGAAACAAGCTCCAGGCTCCGAGGTGTCAGCACAGAGCCCAACATGGGGCTCGAACCCATGAGCCATGAGATCATGATCTGAGCTGAAGTATGATGCTTAACTGACTAAGCCACCCAGGCACCCCAAGATCATAAGAATATTAACTCACACTCCTTTCTATAGTTTTATTTATTTATGTTGGAATTTTTGCTCTATCTGGAATTTTGGTGTGGAAGTAGGAAAATAATCCATATTTTACCCCTCATATGTCTAACCAGTGGTCCCCAAAACTTTTATTGAATAATCACTCTTTTCTCACTGCTGTCAAAGGATTTGTTTATTGTGTGCTTAAAGTCCTAATATGTTACATGTATATGTGATATTTCTTGATATATCCTGGATATATCCTACATCCTTTGATGTGTCCTTGCGTGTATGTCTCAATATTTATTTACCTCCTCCTCCATAATTTTTCTGGTGATTTTTGACTATTTATTCTTCTAGAAGAACTTCAGAACACTCTAATTCGGGGATTAATTTCAGGCAACACACAAACCAGTTCAAAGGGGTTAATAGGGTATATGCAAGAGTTTGTCATGTAATTGGAATAAAAGTCAAACAACCAGGCTTTAGGAAGGATTAAAAAATCAAGAAGGACCTGGGTTAATGTTATGGAGATATTTAGACTATTATACTCTAGTTTGCCTAATAATCATATGACTTATCTCAATCATCAGCTCTAAAGTCTAGTTCGGGGCACCTGGGTGGCTCAGCCAGTTAACCATCTGACTCTTGATTTTGGCTCAGGTCATGACCTCAGGGTTTGTGAGATTGAGTCCTGTGTTGGGCTCTGCATTAATGGCACAAAGCCTGCTTGGGATTATCTCTCTCTCTCTCTCAAAATTAATAAGTAAACATTTATTTTTTTATTTTTACTTTTTTCAATATAGGAAATTTGTTGTCAAATTGGTTTCCATACAATACTCAGTGCTCATCCCAAAAGGTGCCCTCCTCAGTACCCATCACCCACCCTCCCCTCCCTCCCACCCCCCCAAAACCCTCAGTTTGTTCTCAGTTTTTAAGAGTCCAATAAGTAAACATTTTAAAAAAATAATAAAATCTAGTTCAAATTCTTAGGAGAAGTAATTGAATTGGTCACTGGCTAACCAATGGATTGGTTCTTCCTGATTCAGGTGCCTGTAGAGGTTGTGTTACAAATATGGCTGCTAGAGACTATTTTCACAAGGGTAAAGTTCTTAGAAAATGAATATATGGGTTTGGCAGATGTTATCAATAATGTCTAGTAAAAGTTTTATGATACTGAATCCTTTAGTCTAAGATCAATGTCTTTCCATTTGTTCAAATCTCTTCCTATGACCCCTCATAGAGTTTTTTTTTAATATTGTCCCCAAATATATGTTTAGGTATTTTATACTTTTTGTCATTTTGAATGGAATCTTCTGCACTATATTTATCAGAATTGTTGATTGGTTATTTTTTGTGTGTAAGGAGGTAATTATTTTTTTACTTTTAATCAACTACTCTATTGAGTTTTCCGGTTATTTTGAATTGTTGTCACTTTTTTCTCCTGAATTTACTAGGTATAGAGTCATATTTTCTACAAATATTGTTTCTACAAATTGTTCTACAAATATTTCTACAAATATTGTTTTGTTTCTTTATTATATATTCCTATGTTTTATATTCTTTTTAAATTCTAACATCTTTATTATTATCAGAAAGAAACCAGTGAGTTTATTTTCATTTTTTTAAATCAAGGAAAAGGATAGAAATATTGTGTTACATTTTGTGAAGTCTAACAAAAATGTGAAGCAAGATACTGAACTTCTTGTTGAGCTTAACTGGAAATAATCTGCCCAACCATCCCACCTTCCTCCCTCCCTTCCTTCCTTCCTTCCTTCCTTCCTTCCTTCCTTCCTGTCTGCCTGCCTTTACTTCATCCATCCATCCATCCATCCATCCATCCATCATCCATCCATATATGCATACATCCATCCCATAAATGTTTATTGCTGCCTTTTTTATACCATAGATTCATGTGGCTACTTTAAGAAGGACAACACCCCTGCTCCTAAAGACTTTAGATGGAGAAACAGCCACAAAGGCAAGCAATTATAATAGTGTATAAGGCAAAGCACAGGGTGTTAATGGAGGCACATAAAAAGGGTACCTACACCAGCCTTAGGCAGGGAAGGAGAGTAAATCTAAAAAGATTTCTAAGAAAATATTTGAATGGAAGAAAGATCACACTCTCAGTAAATGTATTATGCCATTTAGTTGCTTTAAAATTCTTGGGTGTAGCCATGTCAATATCTTTAGCTGTTAGCCATTCTGAAATCTTCATGAATCTCAAGATTTTCAATTTGCCTTCGCAGCTCACGGGACCAGTGACAGTCTGGGGAACCCAACGCTGGATACAAGTCTGCTGGAGGAATTCTTGGGCAATGATTTCGATCTGGGGGCCTTGTAAGTAATGAAAGTACTGCTCTCCATTTGATGTTTTAAAAGTTATGAGATAGTTAAGTGAACTAGGAAGTGTTCTCTCCTCTTCTGTTTTCCAGAAAGGCATGGATGGAGTTGATGTTTCTTCTATAAATCTTTGGCAGTTTTCACTGAGTGAGGTCAGCTGGGCCTGGAGTTTTCTTTATAGGAAGGTCCTCCCTTTCTAATTCAATGTCTTTACTAGATACTGGGCTATTCAGGTTATCTATTGGTAGTTGTCAGCTTAGGCAGTTTATGTGTTTCAGTGAATTTACTGATTTCATCTAAGTTGTCAAATTCACTGGCATAAAGTCATTCATCATATTCCCTTATTTTACTTTGAATGTCTATAGAATCTGTAGTGATGATCCTTTTGCTCTTCTTGATATCAGCAATTTGTGTCTTTTTATTCTTGATCCATCTGGCAAGAGGTTCATCAGTTTTTCAAACCCTTTGAAGATCCAGCTTTGGTTAAATTTATGTTCCTAATCATTTTTCTGTTTTGTATTTCATTGATTTCTGCTCTTATATTCTGATAATAACATAGCTACTTCAGCTTTCTTTTATTTTTAATTTACATACAGTAATATTAAATTTTTGTCCTGTATATAGTTTTGTGAGTTTTGACAAATTCATAGAGTTGTAGACTGCTATCATGATCAGCACAAACAATAGCTCCCTCACCTGAAACATTTCCCTGATGCTTCATAAGGGAAACTTATCACCCATCCCAAGACCTTAGTGACAGTTGATCTGTTCTCTGTCCCTATAGTTTTGCTTTTCTGGAATGTCACATAAATGAAATCTATGGTATATAACATTTTTAGTATGGCTTCTTTCACTAAGCATAAAGTCTTTGATCGATAGTTCATTCCTTTTTATTTCTGAGAAAGACTCTGTTGACTGTTTATAATACATTTTGTTTATCCACTTGCCCACTGGATTATTTCCAGTTTGGGACAATTACGAATAGCTTCTTTAAATATTAATGCATAGTTTTTTATGTGGTCAAGAGTTTTAATTTCTTTTTTTTTTAATGTTTATTTTTGAGAGACAGAGTGCAAGTGGAGGAGGGGCAGAGAGAGAGGGAGACAGAATCTGAAGCTGGCTCCAGGCTCCGAGCTGTCAGCACAGAGCCTGATGCGAGGCTCAAACTCACAAGCTGAGATCATGACCTGAGCCAAAGTCAGACACAACTGATTGAGCCACCCAGGTGCCCCAAGAGTTTTAATTTCTATAGGGTAATATTTAGAATAAAGACTCCTGGGTCGTATTTTAAGTGTAAGCTTAACTTTATAGAAATTGCCAAATTTTCTAGCGTGGCCATACCATTTGCCATTACCACCTGCAGCATATGAGACATCCGATTGCTTCTCTTTATTGCCAGTTCTTGGTATTATCAGTTGAAAATTTTTTTCTTATAGCTGTTCTGTAATAAAAAGCCATTCTATAGTGGTATCTCACTGTGTTTTAACTTGCATTTTCCTAATGATGGATGATGTTGAGTATCATTTAATGTGCTTGTTTGCTATTTGTATGTTTTCTTTGGTAAAGTGTCTGTTCAAATTTTATGCCCATTGAAGTTTTCTTACCTTTGAGTTTAGAGAATTGTTTAAATATTCTGTATATAAGAACTTCGTTGGATTTGTGATTTGTGAATATTTTCTCCCAGTCTGTAACTTTTCATTCTTTTAACAGTGTCTTTCCCAGAACAAAAGTTTAAAAATTAAAAAAAAAATTTTTTTAACATTTATTCATTTCTGAGAGACAGAGAGAGACAGAGCATGAGCGGGGGAGGGTCAGAGAGAGAGGGGGACACAGAATCTGAAGCAGGCTCCAGGCTCTGAGCTGTCAGCACAGAACCCGATGCAGGGCTCGAACTCACGAACTGTGAGATCATGACCTGAGCCAAAGTCGGATGCTCAACTGGACTGGGCCACCCAGGCGCCCCTAAAATTTTTATAATGTCCAATTTATCCATTTTTTCCTATACAGTTTAAGCTTTATATCTATGCAATATAGATACTGCCTACTCCAAGTTCCCCCAAATTTTCTTCTGTTTCCTTCTAAAAGTTTTAGAGTTTTACATTTTACTTTTAAGCCTATAATCCATTTTGAGTTAATTTTTGTGTAAAGTTTGAGATATAAGTTGAGATTAATTTCCTTGTGTATGGATGTCCAATTATTCCAGATTTATTTGTTTAATAACCATTCTCCATTGAATTACTTTTAGTAAAAAATCAGTAGAATTTTTTATCTAGCAAAAAATCAATTGGCCATATTTATGTAGATCTATATCCAGACAAATATTCTGTTCCATTGATCTATGTGCCCATCATTCTGCCAATACTACACTATCTTTAAGAGATATATTTTCTGGCTAGAAGTCTCCCCCCTTTTCAGCCCTGAGAAATAGAATAGAAACAGATGAGGGAGAGGGAGAAGATGAGAAAAAAAAACAACTCTGTCACACAGTGAAGATAAATCAGACATAACATGAGGCAGTGGGAATATAGGATATGACTAATAGAGAACATCTGTTTTTTTAATAAATGTCTTCTCATTTGCAAATATCCTCTTTTAATGTGTATTTTTGAAAGAGAGAGAGAGAGAGGGAGAGAGAGAGAGAGAGAGAGAGAGCAGGGGAGGGGCAGAGAAGGAGAGGGAGACATAGAATCCAAAGCAGACTCCAGGCTCTGAACTGACAACACAGAAAGAACCTGACATGGAGCTTGAACCCACATTCTGCAAGATCATGACCTGAGCTGAATTTGGGCATTTAACCCAGCTGAGCCACCCAGGCACCCCAGGGAATTTCTATTTTTAAGGGATATATTTTCTGCACATAAAAATTCCCCCCTACTTTTCAGCCCTAAGAGACAGAATAGAAACAGATGAGGAAAAGGGAGAAGATGAGAAACAAAACAAAACTCTGATTTCTATCTTGGTTATTGTGCTTTTATTATAAGTCTTGAAATCATATAGTGTAAGTGCTCCAAATCTGTCTTTTTCAAAATTTGGCTATTCTAGTTCCTTTGATTTCTCATATAAATATTAGAATTCTCTTGTTGGTATCTGTACAGTCCTGCTGAGATTTTGATTAGAATTGTATTAAGCTCAGAGATCCATATGTGGAAAGTTGGTATCTTAACAAAATTGAATCTCCGGATCCATCAACATGATATATCTCTCCATTTATTTAGGCCTTCTTTGATTTCTTTCATCAATGTTTTATACATTTCAGCATGTAAATCCTGCACATATTTTGTTAGATTTATGTCTAAATATTTCATGTTTCTCTTTGAGGTATTATAAATAATAGTTTTTTTCCTCAGTTTTAGGTTCCAATAATTCATTACCAACATATAAAAATAGTATTGATATTTATATATTGGTTAGGTCCTGCAACTTAATGAAGTCATTTATTAGTTCTAAGATCTTTTTTTTTTTTTTATAGATTTTTTGGGATTTTCTGTGTTTACAATGATGTCATATGCAAATTAGGACAGTTTTATATCCCAAACTCTATGCCTTTAGATACTTCTTTTTTTTTTTTTTTTTTTTTTTTTTTTTGCTTCATTGCACTGGGTAGGACTTTGGGTATAATGTTGCCCTGTCCCTGATCTAAGAGAGCCATTATTCAGTTTTTTAAAATTATTGATTATGATACAATGCTTTTTTCCCCCCTTTAAAATGTCTTTTTATTTATTTTGAGAGAGAGAGCGTAAACAGGGAAAGGGCAGAGAGAGAGGGAGAGAGAGAATCCCAAGCAAGCTCTGTGCTGTCAGCACAGATCCTGATGCAAGGCTCAAACCCACAACCATGAGATCATGACCTGAGCCAAAACTAAGAGTCAGAGTCAGTTGCTTAACTGACTGAGCCACCCAGGTGCCCCAGTGCTTTTTTTTTTTTTTTTTTTTTTTTTTAACTGAGGGAGATTCTCTTCTGCTCCTGCTTCCTCTCCTTAACTTTTAAATTTTGAACAAACCTTATATTCCTGGGATAAACCTCAGTTTGTTGTGAGGTATTGTCTTTACACGTATTGCTAGGTTCAATTTACTAGTATTATGTTGAGGATTTTGCACCTACATTCATGAGGATATTGATCTGAAGTTTTCATAGATGGTGTTTTTCTGGCTTTGGTGTCAGGGTAAAATAGCTTCTTAAAATTATTTGGGAAGGGTTCCACCCTTTTAAATTCTCTGGGTAAGATTGTGTGGAATTGGATTTATTTCCTCTTTAAATATTTGGTAGACTTAACCAGTGAAACCATCTTTGCCCGTAGTTTGCTTTGTTGGAAGATCTTAACTACAGATTAAATTTATCCAATAGATATAAGAATATTCATGTTATCTCTTTCTGCTTAGTGATTTTGGTAGTTGGTCTTCCTTCTCTGTTGCCCCCAAGGAGTAAGTCCATTTCAAATATGGACACAGTTCAGAGTATTTCTTATTAGCCCTTTACAGACTGGTGAGTCTGTAGTGATATTTCCTCTTCTGTTCATCATATTGATGATATGCTTTTTTTATCTTCTTTTTTTTCTTGATCAATCTGGTTAGACACTTAAAAGTTTTATTAGCAGCTTTTGGTTTCATTGATTTTCTGTATTGTGCTAGTTTTCAGTAGCACTGATTTTTACTCTTTATTTCCTTCTTTTGCTTGCTTTAGGTTCAGTTTGCTCTTCTTTTTCTAGTTTCTTAAGGTGGAAACTTAGTTCCTGATTTGAGATCATTCTTTGTTTTCTAATATAAGCATTTGATGTGTACGTTTCCCTCTCTCTATGGCTTTAGCTGCCTGCTTCAGTTTTTGACATATTTTAATTTTCTTCAGGCTTAAAATATTTCCTAATTTTCCTGAGGCCACCTCTTTGACTCATGGGTTGCCAGAACTGTGCTTCTTAATTTCCAAATATGTGTGATTTTTTTCTATGTTTTTCTGTTACTGATTTCAACTTTATTTCTCTTATGGACAGAGAACATAATTTGTATGATTCTAATTCTTTTAAATTTGTTAAGACTTGCTTCATGACCCAAGATAGAGTCTATCTTGGTAAATTTTCCATGTGCACTTGAAAAGAATGTGCATTCTGCTATTGTTGGGTAATATCTTCTATAAATGCTAATTAGGTTAAGTTGGTTGACATTGTTGTTCAGGTTATCTCTATCCTTGCTGATTTTTTTACTGCTTTCATCTATTAGTGTGAGAGGAATATTAAGCCTTCAAGAATGATTGTGGATTTAGAATTCATACTTCTTTCCCCAACATTTAAAAAATTTTGACCTACTGTCTTCTGACCTTCATGGTTTCTGATGAGAAATAGACAGTTATTTGAATCATTTTTCCTTTGCATATGTCATTTTTCTCTGACTGTGAGATATTTTATCTTTGGTTTTCAGCAGTTTTATTATGATGTGGCTGGGTATGGGCATAGTTTTCTTTGAGATTATATTGTTTGGGATTATATTGTTTCTGAATTTGTAAATTTATAGCACATTTGTATGTGCTGAATTTGTAAATTTTCAGGACATCCAGGAAGTTTTCAGCTATTATTTCTTCATATTTGTTTTTCTGTAATAATGTCTTTCTTACATGTTTTTAGGACTCCAGTGATACAAATGTTAGACCTTTGATACTGTATGGGTTCCTGGAGTCTCAGTTGACTTATTTTTTCAATTTCTTTTCTTTCTGTTGTTCAAATTAGATAATTTCTATTGATTCACTGTCTTTAAGTTCACTGACCCTCCTCTGTTATTTTCATTTTGTTATTAACCCTATCTTGGCATACCTGAAAATGCCCTCCCTCTTCTCCCATGTGAAAAGAATGAAACCAGACCAGAATCTCAGTAATGAGAAAACCTATTTGTGGATATCTCTGGTACCTGACTCTTGCTGCTGTTTGCCAACAAGAACATCCTTGCCAAATGACCATGGAAAAAAGGCAGCTCAACATTTTGCAAGCTAGTTAAACACACACACACACACACACACACACACACACACACACACACACAGCTAGTGGGTTGCCAAATGTGTGAGCCCACACTCTGAGCCAGCTCTTCTGCTATAGGCACTGCGTGGGTTGAACCTAGACACTAATTACCCTTGTGCCTGCCCTTACATTCCCCCTCACTCCATCCAAACCACTGATGTGAGTCCCTGTAGGAAGACTGGGCAGGATGTATCCTTTCCATCTCTGGCCTGGAAACAATCTGCCAGAAATTGTCTAGTCTCTCTTCTATGTAACTGCTCCTTAAGAGAAAGTACAGCTAATTTTACCTGGGTTCTAATCATCTGGATCACTTTTATAACTAGCAGAAAGAATTTTGGCTGTTTGGTGGGGAGAAGTGAACAAAAGTCTTATTCAAAGAATGGTCTTCTTATCTGGGAAGTCTGAAATCTGCCATATGATCTTAGTCTCCATGATAATAATGGTCCTTCCTGTAGAACCAGAGTTATCTCCTCATGGGCTATCACTATTGGTTTGCCTAACCAGATTCATTCTCTACCTTTAGGGGTGGTTGGGTGTAAGAGAGGTAGAGGAGGGAATTAATATTATTGAGCGCTTACCAAGCAATGGGCAATGTTCTTTGTGTTTTACATATTCATTTATTTAATTACACATTTGATTTTTATTTTACACATTTCATTCTCTGAACAAATTTGCCAAATAGAAACAATAATATCTACATTTTATAAATATGGAGGTGGAACGAGAGTAAGTCCACAGGTCAATAAGTGGCAAAGCTGGGATTAAAATGTACCTGGCTCTCCAACACATGCCCTTTCTTCCATATGCAGCTTTTACATTAATTAGGTGATATTTAGGAGGATGTGAATCTCAGGGAAATACATTCAATGCATCTAAAATTATCTGACAAAAGATGTGACTCAGGATGGATCTGAGCCATAGTTTGCAAAGATTGTCAGAGTTCATGCCCATTAAAGAAAAGTCCTATGATCAGATAACCTGTCATTGCTTGATAAAAACTGCTCAGCTGCATTAAATGAGGCTGCAATAAAAGTCAGAGAGAGAACAAGTGGAAACAGTTCCAGTCCATGACCATGGGGCTGTTCAGGTGGTTCAATGATGATTACATCTGTGCAGCCTATTCAAATATTCCAAGTGTTGAGTATTTCTAAATACCCGGCTCTTTTTTGCAGGTTATTGCATTTCTCATAACAGCCCTGAGATGTAGATTTTCTTGCCTGGGCTCACAGCTAATAAGTAGCAGATCTGGGATTGAAACTTGAGTTTCTACCAATCCTGAGTTACTTCCTCTCTATTATATTGCCTATGAATTGTGCCTTAAAAAATGTCAGTGACAACTCTTTTCCTAAGCGATCTGAGACTACTGGGCTGCAAAATTGATGAGAGCCAGTTTAAATCTCATAGGGAGATTTCCATGTCTCAGTCATATTAAAAAATGGAATTGGAATTATTGGCCCTGTAAAACAGGTACCCCTAAATGCTGTATGGAAAACTGGTCCCATGAGATGTTGTGGGAAAAAAATAAAAGTTCATGGGCACTTGGGTGGCTCAGTCAGTTAAGTGTCCACCTTCAGCTCAGGTCATGATCTCGTGGTTCGTGTGTTCAAGCCCTGCATCAGGCTCTGTGCTGACAGCTCGAAGCCTGGAGCCTGCTTCAGATTCTGTATGGCCCTCTTTCTCTGCCCCTCCCCCCGCTCATGCTCTGTCTCACTCTCTCTGTCAAAATAAATAGACATTAAAAATTTTTTTTTGAACGTTTATTTATTTTTGGGACAGAGAGAGACAGAGCATGAACGGGGGAGGGGCAGAGAGAGAGGGAGACACAGAATCTGAAGCAGGCTCCAGGCTCTGAGCCATCAGCACAGAGCCGACGCGGGGCTCGAACTCACGGACCGCGGGATCGTGACCTGGCTGAAGTCGGACGCTTAACCGACTGCGCCATCCAGGCGCCCCAAAATTTTTTAAATAAAAAAACAAAAGTTCCATGATGAGCAAATGAACTGGCTTAAAAAAATATTAAATGAACTTCACTGCAGGACTTTTCAGAGCTTTTGATATGCTAATGTGCAACTGAAGAAGGGAAATGGTATGCAGTGTTTTTCAAATTTATTGGCCATGAACCCCTTTTGGGAGGCATGCACTCATACATGAGCACTGAGATATGCTGCTCAGGACTTTCTCATCTTTCTGTGTAAATCTAATTGGTATGTTGAGCTGGGACAGTCCTGTCAGCACATGGAAATTTCTAAATATTGCCCTTAACCCTTTGTTTCCTTGTGTGGCAGAGTCCAGGGCAGCTGTCTGCCCAGGAGGAGCAGGCTGAAGTCCTCTGATTTCCCTAGGTTAGCCAGCCAGTTACCTACTAGGTACACAGGTAAGCTGTGGTGGACATACTGGGAAATGTCTAGGTGTGGAGAGCTGCTTGAAGGGAGGGTGGGTAGAGCTTTAAGAGATAGCATAAACCCTGGAGGATGCAGGAAAAAAGGACAAGAAGTGTGTGTGTGTGTGTGTGTGTGTGTGTGTGTGTGTGTGTGAAAGGAAGACTCCAGAAAAGGGACTAGTGAATCTGAAAACAGGCTTTATTTCTTTCAAAATGCCCAGAGGTTCACCTGCTTCTTTTCTTTTCTCTAAGTGTGGGTCAGGGAGCAGCAGCACCCGTATCACCTGTGAGCCAGAGATGTAGCATCTCAGACCTTACCCTGGAAAAGCTGAAACAAAATCTGCATTTTTCATGAGATGCCCATGGGATTCACATGCACATTATAATTTGAGAAGCCCTGCTTTAGGTCACATAAACATGCCTCCTTCCCCATCCCCTCCTATGTTCCGATCCAAATGATTTAGCATGGTTTGAGTAAGTGTGCTCTGTGGGGGTCATATCATATCAGGCTTTAAGCTGGCCTTGGGGTCCTGATTGTGGAGTAAGAGAGAACTAGCTGAGGGCACTGAGGTAACACCTATTCACAGGTTTGAATGGGTGACTTCACAGGAGGGGGACCTTAAAGGCACATTAAGTCTGTGAGGAATCAACTGCAATCAATATTTCATTCTAATGATGGAGCTTATTCTGGGTTTTACTTAGGACTTGGCTCATTGGGGTTGGACGGCAAAATGAGCTAGGAGTCAATGACCAGCTGCGTGCTTTCGTTCTGCCGCCAGTGGAGTGGGGCTGATAAGCTCTTTACTGTGGTGTTGTGAAAGGGGTGAGGTAACGTGTAGTTCTGTGAGACGAGCTTGTCAAAGGCTGTGTGACCAGCTTGGCTTCTGGGTTCAAACTGATGCAGTAGGAGAAGGCTAAACAGAATCCTGTGCTGAAACGTTACTGGCAGTGTCTCCATTCTAAAGATATTTGTGGGAAGTGAAATCACCTATAGTAATTAATTTGATTAGGAGAGTCTGTATTTATTTAATTTATTTTAATTTTTTTTAATGTTCATTTATTTTTGAGAGAGAGAGAGACAGAGTGCAAGCAGGGCAGGGGCAGAGAGAGAGAGAGACAGAATCCGAAGCAGGCTCCAGGTTCTGAGCTGTTAGCACAGAGCCTGATGCAGGGTCTCAGTCTCACGAACCACAAGATCATGACCTGAGCCGAAGTCAGATGCTTAACCGACTGACCCACCCAGGGACCCCAGGATAGTCTGTATTTAAATCACTGTGTTCGTTAGAGCATTAACTCTGGTGGGAGACCATTTGACTCCAGCTTGACTACTTGCCAGATGAATAACCTTGGATAAGTTATTTAACTGCATCAAGTCTTAGTTTCTTTGCCTGTGGAATAGGGGCATAGCCTTTCCTGTGATGGTCCAGAGCTTCGATAAGATAACACATGCAAAGGGGGAGCTCAGTGCTTGGACCAGAACAGGTTCTCCATAAAAGTTTATTTCTAAAGCAGCAGAGGAGTGGCAGTAAGAGGCTCAGGGTCCTTGCAGTTTGCCAATAAAGGGCTGGAGGGGTGGGGTGACATCATACTTCCTTTGCCTTGTCAAGAAATTATTTTCTTGGGCTACCTTATCTACTGACAACATTTCTGCCAAGACTCTTGCTCATCCCAACTTCCAGGTAGTGGGTACAAGCTCTAACCAAGCTCGATCAAGTATTTATTGTGTGCCTATGACATGTTCACTACCGGGGCACTATGCAGAACACACACACACACACACACACACACACGCACTCACTCACTCACTCACACATATATACACACAGTATTAAGACATATTCTTAATGCAGATATCCATGTGGGAGGGTAAATCCCATACTTAAAACATTGGAGAAAGCATTTTCAATAGCAGTTATTTCTCTAGTTGGTTGATGGGGTACAACAGTGAACCAAACAGATGAAATTGCTGCTAATGGTTTACCAAGGGCAGTGTGTTGGGAAGCAGTCTGCCCTGGCAGGACACCCAGGAATTTTTCTCTGAGTTGGTGGTGCATGGTGATAATAAAAAGCACACTGGCTTTTTGTAGGTTTAAGTATTGTTTTTAAGTTCCCAACAGACAATACATTTCCTTATTGCCTGTTCCTGGGGTGAGCTGTTCCCCTGCCTTCACTCTTGATGCTCCACTGCTGTCATTCTGCTGTAGCGGGAAAAGAAAGACAATGGCATATGTCAGAATAATGGCAAATAATGGCAGAATTTAGTGTAAAGTCATTCAGTAAGATGAAGAAAAATAAGCATTAGAAGGTGAAGGAATAGGAAAAGGGGGTAGGGAGGCCATTATTTTTGATTGGGTGGTCAGGAAAGCCATCTTTAAATATATGAATATATATATATATTATATATATGTATATATATATACATACATATACATATACATGTATATACATACATATATATACATACATATATATACAATATGTTATATATATATAACATATTTATGGTCATATGTTGTATAAAAAAGCAGTCATTCATATTTATTAAGTACCAACTCTGTACCAAGCACTGTGCTGAGTTGAGATCACTGTGCAATAGAGTTTAAGAGAAGGCGCAGTTGGTGTGTGAAGGCACTAGGGGAATCATCAAAGAAAACTGGGGATTGGATTGTGAGTAATCCCAGCTGGGCATTCACATGAAGCCCATGTCTCAATACTGTATTTCCCACGCAGTGCCTGGTATAGTCATGAGGACATAGTAGCCACTCAATAAAAACTTGGTCAAGCCTGGTTACAATCTGAGAGAAATATTGGCTGCTTTGGGCACAGTATGCAGTTGTCATGGATATACATATAATCTCACCAGCTGGAAAGAAGAGTCTATTTTGCACTCCCTCCTTCAGTTTGCATAGCATTCAACCCCCAGGAGACCATATTTATCCATATATCCTCCCAAACACAGAAACAAATTATATATCTGAGCAGAGGAGATTTAGAAGGCAAATTATTCATTTTTTATTAGTAGCTAAGAATCTCTTGATTATTACAACTATCTCCTACAGAAGGTGGAGACAAAGATGACCACTGAAGGAGTGATCCATGATTCTGTTCCTTTCCAAGTCCACTTCATGGAAATCACTTTAGCATAATAGGAAAATTGAGAACACAAAGGCCAAAACAGTCTAATATGCATGACTGGGTGTAAAGAGGAGATTAACAGCTCATTAACAGTCCCAAACAAAAGTATTTTTCTTAAAGTTAACTATTGCCTTTGTTTTAACAATTTGCTCAGTTTCAGAGGTAGCTGTCATTAATTCTTCCTTCAGATTCTCTTAAAAGGACTGTAAAATTTTTCTCAATACTATAAAATGCATCAAGCATGGAATGCAATGAAATAAAGGAGTAGCTGTGGTGAGTTTTGGAAGGGAGAGTAAACTGTAAGGAAAGCATTAAAAAATGTCAGTGTTTTCATTTTGAAACCATCCCCATATGTTGCTGCCACTCAACACAGGGACCTTTGATTCTCCATGCCTGTATTCCTACATAAAATATTCCATGCATATTTCTCGAGTGAATTGATAATTTACTTCTGATTTTTAATTTTTATTAACGTTATTGAATTCAGTGGTGCCACTAATGTAAAGGTAACAACTGCCTAGAATCTTGAATGTGGAATTGTGAAATCAGAGAGCCAATCAAAAAATTTAATTTATAAATCTATAGAAGTGATACATGTGCAGAATTTAAGAAGTCAAATAGAACTGTGGGTATATGGCTTATAATGAAAATCAGCAATCCTCTGCCCTAGTTTTCACCATGTTTCTGAGTCTGGCTCTCCTAGAGGCAGATACTTTCCAACTCTTTTAGAGATTTCTACCACTTTATATCGGAATGGTGTTTTATATTGCTATTCTTGCTTTATGTATTTTAGAACTTAATATCATCTTCAGAGAGGATTTAACTTTCTTATACCACATCTGACATCCACTTCTAGCACCAGCCTCCCAATATCATAAAGTTGTATAAAATTTTTGGTTAGGTCAGTAGCCAGGGCTTACATTATTACCACTATGTGTTCACATATTATTTATTACAATTATATTTTCTTTCTTGAACTTATTGTTTTTCTCAAACCTAGTCTTGTTTTCATGATTTTCTTGACTTTGAATATAACTATCATTAATTCTTCCCACAAATTCTCTGAAGAGAATTGCCAAATTCCTCTCAGTATTAAAACACATCAATTCCTTTTCTCCCTAAAGAAATTTCTCAGATGATCTTTGTCATTACTGACTTTTTTGTTCTATCAATTTGTACTACCTATTTCTATCAATTGATAAGAGAGGGATGTTAAAATCTCTATGATTGTACAATTATTTATTTCTCCTTTTATTTCTGCAAATTCTGCTTCATGTATTTTGAAGCTATTAAAGAAACAATCATGATTGCTATGGCTTCTTTTTTAAAAAAAATGTTAATGTTTATTTATTTTTGAGAGAGGCAGAGACAAAGCATGAGTGGGAGAGTGGGAGACAGGGAGACACAGGCTCCTGTGTCCGAAACATGCTCCAGGCTCTGAGCTTGTCAGCAAAGAGCCCGACGCGGGGCTTGAACTCATGAACTGTGAGATCATGACCTGAACCAAAGTCAGACCCACTTAACTGACTGAGCCACCCAGGTGCCCCTGCTATGCCTTCTTAATGAAAGAACTATTATTGTGGAATGAGCCTCTTTATTTTTAGTAGTGCTCTTTATTATGAAGTCTATTTTACCTATTATCCATGAAGTCACTTCTGCCTTCTCATACACTTTTTTCTCCATTAATTTTCAACTTACCTGAGTGTTTATATTTAAAGTGTTTCTTGCAGGCAACATAAAGTTGGGTCTTGCTTTTTAAAAACCCATTCTTACAATCTCTACCTTTTATTGGAGTCGTTAATCCATTAACATTTAATGCAATTATTGATGATGTATTTAATTTTGCAATTTTATTATTTGTCTTTTTATCCATTTCTTATTTCTTTGTAACTACTTTCCTACTGTATTAGAATTCCATTTTATCTTCTGACCGTACCTATATACTTCTTTGAATCATTTAACTTTTCACTGTCTACTTAGAGTTAATGAATTAATATTGTACCACTTTACATAAAATGTAGAAACCTTCAACTGTATAATTCTATTTTACCCCCGACTCCCTTCCTCTATGCTATAGTTATCATAAGTGTTACACTTTCATACATTATAAATGCTACAAGATAATGTCATAATTTTTGCTTTAAATAGTCCTATGTATTTTAAAGAAACTGAGAAAAAATGGTTTTTTATTTAGATATATATATTTTTTTATTCTCTACATTCCTTCCTAAAGTTTCAAGTTTCCATCTGATATCATTTTCCTTTAGCCTTAAATAATGTCTTTAACATTTCTTATTGTGCATGCCTATTTATGGTTTTACTTAAAATTTTTTTAATCTGAAAATGTCTTTATTTTGCTTTTATTCTTGAAGGATATTTTCATCATATTTGAAATTCTAGATTGTCAGTTTTGATTTTCTCCAGCACTTTAAAGATACTGTTGTACTGTCTTCTTGCCTCTGGAGATTTTGATGAGAAGTCATTGGTTATTTGAATCACTGTTACTCTACATGTAATATTTTTTTTCTGGTTACTTTTGAAAGTTTCTCTTTATTTTTGCTTTACACTGATTTGACTCTGATGACCTATGTGTGGTTTTCTCTATATCTTGCTTAGGATTTGTCGATCTTCTTGAACCTATAAATTTATGTCCTTTGCAAAATTTGGGAAGGTTTTGGTCACTATATCTTTAATTATTTTTCTGTTATGTCCTCTCCATGGTTCATGAATCTTTTTCTCTCCCTCTTTTTAAATTCATTTCTCCCTCTCTGTTCTTTAGGTTGGATCATCCCTGTTGATTTTCTTCAAGTTATTCTGCTACACCACCTAGGCATTTTTTCATTTTCTATTTTTATTTTCATTTCTAAATTTTTTCAATTCTAGAATTTCCATTTAGTTCTTTTTTAGTTTCTATTTATTGGCTAAGATTTTGTATTTTTTTATTCTTTACAAACACATTATCCTCTCCTCCATTAGGCTTAGTTGTAACAGCTGTTTTTATAATTGCTGCTACTAAAATCTGGATTTGTGTGCTAATCCAATATCTAAATCATCTCTGGGTTGGTGTCTTATAATTGTTCTTTTCCTCAAGGCTAGGCCATATTTTCCTGGTTCTTTGTTTGTTGAGTAATTCTTAATTGTATTCTGGAAATTGTGAATGTCTGGGTTTTTCTTTTTTTTCTTTTTACATTCCTCTAAAAAGTATATATACTTTTGCTTTCCAAGCGGTTACTTTCTTTAAACTCAAATATAAACTCTGTCTCCTGTGCAGCAGCTCAAATATTTGTTCAGTTGTTTTTTTTTTTTTTTTTTTTTTTTGTCTTGTTTTGTTTTGTTTTTGGTTGGACTGTGTATAGTCAGCCCCATACATTGATGGCTCAGGAGTCAGCCAGACATTTGGCCAGAGTTTTTATACAGAGTCTAGGGTTTCTCCTCTCTGAATCTCTTTTCCCCAAGATTTCCCTTTCACTTTAAGCAGCTGTTTGCCCCCAACTCTGTTCTCTGGTTCTTTAGGTCAGAAAGTTTGTGTGTTTCTATCAGAGTTTTAGCTGTTCTGTGAGTCTGCCATCAACTGGGCCTGAGGCTAAAAGCTGTAAATAAGTGATTTACCTTATGCTATTTCCTTCATCCAAGTTTCAGTGTCCCTCCAGAATCTTCTTGCTTTTGACCACTTTCCAGTGTTTTCAGGCAGATTGTTTTTTGTTTTGTTTTGTGTTGTGTTGTTGTTGTTGTTTTAAATTTTTCAGAGTTCACAGTTTTTATTTATGGAAGGGTCAGGTCTGGTAGGAGCTTACCAGTCATATGAGAAGCAGAAGAGCTTTTTGTGGATTTTTTTTTTTTTTTTTGCATCCCTTCTTTATCTATTTGCTTGTTCTTTGTTTTTAATGTTAAAGGTTTCTGGAAATGTCTAGTCCTTCATCTTTTGTTCCTGTGTAAGACGTTCTGTTTGCAAACCATTATTTTCAAAGGATGCGTTTCATCATAGAGTGATCAAGCGGGGATTGGCTATGTTTGGGGGGGGGGGGGTAACTTCAAAATATCCTTTTTTCCCTTGAGGTCATTCAACTTTTCTGGGGAACAATCTTTCAATTTCCTACGGTAGGAAATCTGCTCGGATGCCTACAAAGTCAAGTTGAAGAAGGCTCTCAGGGTTCGGTATTTAGACTTTTAATGAATCCTTCCATTTTTAGCTCAGTAGTTTTGCAATCTCCCTGGATCTGTTTCTTCAGAGAGTAAAACTTTCCAACTTGCGTTGCAGTGATGGAGGTAGTTGTCTGGCTGTACAGGCTGGGAAAGCTACTCTTAGGATCCAACCATTCTTTAATCAAGGTTTCAATCAATTCTTTTGTTTTCAGCTCCACCTTCAGCCTGAACTCAGAGGTTCCTGGTGACTCCAATGTCTTGGGCTTTTCTGAAGTTGTATTAAAATTGGATAACTTCTTGTTGGCTCCTATGTCCCTTCTGCCTTCCCCAGGCAGTCTTGTTTTTGCCTTTTCCATTCTACTAATTCAAGTTACCATCCATCCTACTTCAGTGTGCCACAATGTTATTAAAATATAGTCTTGTTGTACACTCTCTCTGCACAGGTACTCTATGTCCTTTTGTGTTTATGCCTCTTTATTCCTTTACTTTCATTTTTGGTGGCATTTTTGGAGGAAGGCGGTGTTTTTGGAGGAAGGTTTTCTGTTACTCATAAAGAGCGAATAAATTATAAAAGACTAATTTGAGGAGAAAGCCTAACTTTTCTTTTTTTTAATATTTATTTATTTTGAGAGAGAGACAGACAGCATGCAATCAGGGGCGGGGGCAGAGAGAGAATCCCAAGCAGGCTCTGTGCTGTCAGTGTAGAGCCCAATGTGGGGCTCAATCTTAGAAACCGTGAGATCATGACTTGAGCTGAAATTAAGAGTCAGACGCTTAACCAACCGAGCCACTCAGGTGCCCCGAAAACCTAACTTTTCTAATAAATAATAAAAACAGACTTTTCATTGTACGAGGTTGAAATCTTAATCAACCAAGAAAAACACGATAGCTTACTCTTCCAGCAGGAGAATCAAGTAGAGGGTGGTAGTGCTTATGAATGACTTAGAATCATGGAGTTTCTGAGCCATAAGGGACTTGTAGGTTTTTTGGAACAGAAGATTTCACACTTTTTTAGTGGTGGTACTCATTTTTTTCTTAAATGAAATTTTACTTGCACCTCAATCTATAAAACAAAAAGTTATGATTTTTTCCCCCAGGCATTTAAATTTTTTCTTTTGTAAAATCACTGAGCTCATTCCAATCTCTGTGGGATTTCCCAGAGCACAGATGGAAAACCATTGCTTTAGTGGTGACATTTCACAGTGCTTTAGCCTAAACAGTGTGCTCAACCTTCTCTCTGGTATAAGAGCTTCAAGAACGTTAAGAAGCCAACAATACGGTTAATTAAACTGTATTGAGCATGCACTACATTTGGGGGTAATTATGTTATGGGTTTTACACATAGTATCTCATTTAATTCTCAACAGTGTTATGAGGAAGGCATGATGATTATTTCCACATGGTAGGTGAGGAAACGGGGACTAAGGTTTTGTTCACGAACACACAGCTAGGAAGTGGAAGAGCTGGGGCCCAAACCCAGGTCTGTCTGACTCAAAGCCCATTCACTTAACACATGACACCAGGCGTGTCCTGGTGGGCTTTGGTCCCCATGGTGCACTGTGTGTTGTACCCAGCGGTGCCTCCCATTTGTGGCCAGGGTATAATGACCGCACAGGTTACAACAAAAAGCAATGCATGTCTCTAATCCTCAGGCAAGGGCAGCTTCCGGATACTCCACCTTATTCTGCGTCAGACTCCTGTTCTCCTCCGCAGATCAAAGGTGAGTGCCATCTGCCTCTAGCACGCCTTGCAGCGTCCCTCTTCTTGGACTCTGGGTGGTCAGAAAGAGAGCTCTTCTCACCTGTGTGTTCCCCCAGGTGCATGCTGCCCAGCAGTGAGACCTGCAGCCGGGAGGACTCCAGCTACTTTTCTCCACTCCGCGGCTGCACCTGACTCGCTGCCTGCGCAGCTGCCGCAGAGCTCGTGTGAAATGAGCAACTCTGCCGGCACCCACAGCGGCGTCCACGACTGCTATCCAGGCTTCGGTCATCTTACGACCCCCCCGGACCATTGCGTGTCCTGCCGTCCGGGGATAAGCCGTTCTTACCATCAGCAGCCTCTGTGCCACAGCCCTGGGTAAAGGGCAAGATATTTAGTTATGAAAGACCTCAGAGCAGCCAGCACCCCCCGCAGTGCCGGTAAAGAATGAACAGTGGCGTTCTCTCTCCAGGAGATGGCGGTGTTGAGACATATATCAGACACGGCAAGGCCCCAGCGCTCTTGGCTTTAGGCCGTCTTTTAACTAAAAACCCGCTAAACCCAAAGTCCTCGTTCGATGGAAAGTGAAAATGTCAGAAATAGAGAGAGACATTCTGAGTGATGGAGAAAGCACTATTTACATTTGTAGTCTTAGCTAGAATACGCAAGTAATTTGTGAATTAATACATAGAGTCCTCAGTAAATATTGAGCATGAACTAATATGCGTTTTAATTTTCTTTCTTTTCCTTCTTCTCCTTTTTGTCTTTTATTCTTTCTTCTGAATCTACAGAATGGCAAGGAGAGTAGAGGTCATCAAAAATTGTGGTGAAGTTCCATGTGAAAAAAAAATGTCAGGTGTAAAATGGATACATATTTTATATACTTACATTTATAAGTATACTATAACACTATCTTGTCTATACTGTATTTATATATAAGTTCATATACTATATTTTAACTTCTCTGTCTCAATATCTTCTCTGCCTTTGGAAACATTGGCAGTTTATTTTTCAGGTAGGTGAGTCTCCCATCCATTGGATATTGGGAAACTAAGTTTCAGACTCGCGGGTTTCTGGAACAGAAGCTTGCTCTTTCCACTCATGCACAACCTAGTGTTGCACACCAGTAGGGCTCAAGGAATCTTAGCTAACTGGAATTAGTCTTAAGAAGTCTGAGAGAAGACACCTGGGAAATTGAATCTGATTTAACGTAACATGGAGAGCACAAACTCCTAACCTGCATTTTGGGTTCTTGATTTTAGAGCCTTGTTGCCACCAACCAAGAAGAGGAAGTGCACACAGGCGCTGGAGGACTCCGGGGACCATCAGGTGTGGGCCCACCACTCCAGACCAAGTGAGCCAACCCGGGGCCCATCTCTGCTTTCGCCATTAAGACGGGGATTTTGACCAGTCTTGCAGTAGCTCTACAGAATGATTTTCTCTCTCATAGAAGGGCAAGGATAGGAGTTTCTTTCTTTCCTTTTGACATACAGTTTCGTGCAGTCTTCGGTGGGGTCATGTAGGTCCTTCTCTCCTAGGAAGAGGTGCCATTGTCTCTCTCTTTGGTGGAGATGAAATGCCGGTCCTTTCAATTTTAGGGGCAAGGTTCTGATTCAGTAGGCTTGAGGTGGGCTCTGAGATTCTGCCGTCCGAACAGGCTTTCAGTGTTGCCTGCTCGTGGAGGGTACTCTGAGAAGCAGACCTGGGAAGATTTCTCCAGTGGGGCAGGAAGGTAGAGAGCTGAGCTCCTCTAGCATCTGCTTCAGGTTAGCGGCTCCCAAGTAGGTCTTTGAAATTTTGTAAGATCATTTGCGAAGTCTTTCAGCAGACTCATGATGCCCAAGTGGTGAGACTACCTTATTTTTTGCCTTCTACAATATGTGACACATCGTGTTTCAAGCTTAGAGACCTTTTCAAGTTATGAACAAATTGGGGATTTGGAGTCTGAAGGCTTGAGCTTTCAGAAGAGATGCTATGGCACTTATTGGGTGAAAGGAAAATGCTCCATGCCAATTCTGTTAGCCCCTGTAAATAATCAGATGTAGGCAATGTGAATAGAACCCTGGATTCAGGGTACATCTCTTTTATTCCCACATGCAACAGCTTGACGGGAAGGTCAAGATTTCTGTCTTCCAGCTCTCCCTCCCACTATTGTCCCCCAATTCCAGAGGTTTATACTGCCCTGAAAGGTGATGTGGTGGCTTCCTCACCTGCTTGAGTTGCTGCCTTTGTCTTTCACAGCCTTATGACAAGTGCTGGTCCTCTGTGCCCATGGAGCCTGCTGGTCCTTTCAGGGATGGCTGGCCTCCGCTCCAGCATGGGCTGGAGGGTCCTTCAGCCAAGGCCCACACGGGGCCATTCCCTGGGAGTGCTGTGGCAGAACTGTGCTGGGTATTGGGCCCTTGCATGAACCAAACCTGTCACTGCCTTTTCTTTCACATGGATCCACTCTGGCCAGCAGGGTGCTTGGTTTTTCTTATTCAACGCTTGAGACACAAAAGGCTAAAGTCTCCTTTCTGGATAATATAGAGTTCACCATCCACCTTCCTGTGCAAAGCTTACTCTAATTTCTTCAAGAGTCCTTGCATCTAGCCTGCAACCCCTTTGTGATCCTCAAACATAAAAGGCTGAGTGAATTTCTAGCCAGACGAGGGAACCATCTGTTCACTTCCACAGATGCACCAGCTCACTGAGAGGACTGGGCAAGCCACCCAAACCTCCCCAGCGTTTCCGCATCAAACCAGATTGCTGCTCAAATCATCCTGGCTGTCTCAGAGTTAAGCCCCATCCTGTGATGATTTTCTGCTGCCTGTCTCTGGAGAGGCCATTGATTTTTCACCATCTCCAGAGAAAAATCATAGAAGAGTAACTGAAATGTCTCAACAGATAGGAAATCTTGAATCCCGTGTTTAAGTCCTATTCCAACAAAGGTCACTGAAAAGCTGACTAAAGATAATTGGCCCCAGACAACTGGGCCAGAATGTAAATGAACAGGTGCCCAGGGCTGGAAAAAAAAAAAAAGACAAAAATCCAAATGCCATGTTTTCCTTACAGCTTATATTTTTAGCAGAAGTTTTCTAGTAGAGAACTCATAGTTGATGTGGCAGAGGCCGAGGATGCTTACAAAGTTCCTGGGGAAATGGTACAAGGGCAGAGGAAGAAGGAGCTTATGCGAGTCTTATTAGGCAGGAATTTTGATGGGAAGAGATGTTCTAAATCAATCAGTAAGGCTTTTCTAGTGACCGTCTCCTGAGCGGTTTATTTTGCCCAAGGGGTTCCAAGATCCCCATTTATAGGGCTCATGGTGTAGACTCACTGGTTTGCTGTGGGCAGATGTGAAATGTTGCTTAGAGAGAAAGCAGCTGGGGGATAGGCTCTTGCTAGCTGGTTCCAGCCTCACATGGCCTAGATCCCAAATATGAGGGGGTTCTGCTTCCATCTGATCTGAACCCCAACTATGAGAGGATTCATTGACTCACGTAGTTTGGACCTCAAATACAAAAGGACTTTTGAGCCCCAGAGTTATGGCCTTTGGCTCCCAGTGAGAGGTGCACTGGCTGAATTCACACTGTAGAGTCAGAAAAAGTATCTGTCTCGTCTCTTCAGCAGTTGGGGACTTTCTGAGGCTGACTTTTCTTGATTGCCAAATGAGAATCATAATTTCTATTTCACCCATTTCTAAGATTTTTTTTAAGTAATGTAGAAAAGAATATTTTGAAAGGCATTAAAATGCAAATATGAGTTTTTCCAAAAGGGTTGGGACTTGGGCAGTTTGCTGCCTTCCCACTTCTATTTCTCTTCTGCTACATTTTCTTGAGAAATCCTCGCTGTAGCATGAAAAGAAGAGGGTGGTTTGAATCCTGTCTCTTCCACTTACCAGCTGTGACTCTGGGCAAGTTATTTCAGGTCTTTGAACCCCATTTTCTGCATTTGTTAAATGAGATTAGGAATCCTTACTTCAGTTTGGCCGCACCTACTAAACCATATCCTGTGACCCAGTAATTCCACTGCCAGGACTGTGTCTAACAGGAATGTGTACATATGCCCACGAAAAGACATTCACAAAAAAATACCCACAGCGGCATTACTTATAATAACCACAAACTGAAAATAACCCAAATGGCTGTCAAGGGCAGGATAAATTGTGGTATAGTCATACAGGGGAGTACTTACTCTACAGGCATGGGAATAAACAAAACGCCTGCCATTTGCAACAATATGTGTATGAGTGAATCTCATAAACATGATATTGGGCAAAAGAAGCCAACACGCAGGAATACGTACCGTATTATTCCATTTCTATGAACTCCTCTATGGTATTAGGTATCGGACTAGTGATTTGTCTTGGGTAGGGGAAAGTAGTAACTGCAAGGGGGCATGAAGGTGTCTTCTAGAGTCCTGGACGTGTCCTATTTCCGGGCCTACTGATAGTTACCCGGTATAATTCACTTTATTAGAAAGTATCAAATTGTGCACTAATGGTCTGTGTATTCTTCTTCATGTATATTAGACTTCAATGGAGAAAGGTTATTGAAGAAAAGGCGTTCTTACTTTGAAGACTGGGTGAGAAACTATGTCAAGTGTCTTGGTACAGACAGGACACAGGAGTAGTAGACATTATTATTAGTGTGAATAATAGTAAGTCCCAGTATTGGGCTCAGGCTTGTGCCTGGCATTTCAGTGTGGGCCTGGGGTCCCTGGATGTCACCAGCGGATGGCCAGCTCCCAGGGAAGCCATGACTGTGTTGGTGTTGTTAGAGTGACTGCCCCTTAGCTTTGCTGCTATAATGGGAAAAGGCAGGAACTGCTGTTATCCTTGACCTGGCCACCATGCCTGAGTGGGAAAGGGCCCACATTAGCTGATATTCACTCAGGCACTCGGTGTTAGTTATTTCACGTCGGATAGAATTACCACAGAGGCCAAGAATGAAGTATTCCTCAAGGCTTCTTGGGAATAACTGAGTCATCTGAGCCAAAACAAGTGCAGGTGGTGACGACAGTGCCACCAACATTCACCAAAAGCGCCATAGTTTACATCCTTGCTAGCGACAGGCCCTGTGCTCAGCACCTACAGTCATAACTCATTGCGTTATGAGTGAATCTCATAACACAGTGAGCCTGGGAGGTTTCATACTGTTGCCTCCATTTTGTAGATGAAGAAACTGAAGCCCAGAGAGCTGAACCCATTTTCCTAGATTGTACAGCTATGAAATGTACAGTTGTGCCTCAAGCCCAGGCCCATCTGATTTCAGACTCCAAGCTCCTGAACTTCCTTTACCCTCTGTCCCTTGTAGGACAGAGGAAGGAAAGAAGGAAGAACTGATTTCTCCTCTTCTCTGAATTTGGTATAAGCAGGAGAACCGTGGAAGGTTTTTGTCCGTTTGTTTTAAAAAGTTTTTAGGTCTGGTAACTTTTGGAGGAGTGATGGCATGAGGAGGTCCTTGCATTGCTGACCCCCTGTAGTCTTAGCCGAGGTGGCAGGGGTGGCGGGGGGGGGGGGGGGGGGAAGGTTTTCATGATTCTGAGAAATCTTTTCAAAATGGTTGGTCACAAAAACTGGAAAAAAAAAAAAAAAGAATGTTTTGCTTAGGTGACGTGTTGATAGGGACACTCCAAGAAAACACGTTTTGTATGACATTTGAGATCAAAGACAACCTGAAGCAGTGTGTTGTTTATTTACGTGAGCAAGTCTGCAGTGCAAGTAAAAAGAAAGAAAGGTAGGTGAGTGAAAGAAAACCCTGCATTTTCTAAGCTCTGGGCTAAGTGCATGCTCCCCAGGAGCCCATGTTGTGTTTCTCTGTTGTTGCTTACAGCCTGCATCTGATCTTATGAACGCCCACTATTTCCCTTTCACTCCTGATGTCAGGCATGAGTGATAGTAGGGGAGTTAAAAGAAAAACAGAAAACGTACCAATAGAATTTACATAAAAAGTATCCGAGGTTGAACCACACGGTCTGGAAGCATACTCAAATGAAGACAAACAATTTACAAGGATTATGCAAAAATAGTAGCTCGGGTATGTGAAATTGCTGTTATTTTAACACACAAAAGTGGCAATTTCATATAGTCAATACTACATACGGTATTTTGTTACTTTATCTTGGCATTAGCTTCTGAGTGCACTTGTACTATGATATTCTCTCTGCTTGATGTTGCAAGATGGGCAAGACATCTGTTTTAATTTCTATTGTGCAGTTGAGGGAAGTAAGACACTAAGTGAATAAATAGCTCCTCTAAGCTCAGAAAGCTAGTGCCACAAGGGACCCGTAACAGAGTAGAATGTATGGGTTGCAATTAACAAAAACAAAGAAACAAAGGACAGAACCCCCATACCTCAAACTGCCTTAAGGAAAAAACAAACCAAAAAACAAAACTGGAGGATTTATTGGCTCCTATAACTCAAGAGTTGAGAATTGGATCCCAGAACTCAAATCACGCCATCAAAACTGGGCGCCCTTCATTCTCAACTCTGTTCTGCTGCTGTGGGGCTTCATTCCTAAACATTCCCAAAATGGTGCCGGCAGCTCTTGGGGTTATATCTCAGAGGTTTAAAGCTCATGGAAAAGAGTCGGCATCTTTGAACCCCTGTCCGCTGAAGTGCAGAAGTGCACTGTGCTTGGATAGGATTGGGCCATGAGTCTACCTGATGGAATTATTGATGCAAGTAGTGAATGTTGTGTTTTAACTGATCTGGTCTGGGTCCCCATACCCTCCTCTGACTGGGAGTAGGCTTCCCTGGAACCACGTTGGCTGGAATGTGGCTATGCAGGAAGTAGGGTAGACAGATACTGAGGGCAAAATATCCAGCAAGTACCATTGCATCTTAGGGATCACTGACCCCAAATTGCTCTTTTTGCAGATGAGGAAACAAGGCTAGCCACACGTCTCCTGTCTCCCAACACTTGTTACTTCCCACGTGCTCACTCTACCTCATCCATGGCCAGTTCATTGGCTCCCTGCAGCTGTCTGTGAATCTAGGAAAAACAGCCTTGGAGGAAGGATCTAACATGCCGATTTCTTTGCAGTGACAAATAAGAGTCACAGCAGTGAAGTGCAAGACTACGACGGTGAGGGACAGAACATGATGCCTGTGGACCAGTGTTCTCCTACTCTGAAGTGGCAGCCGTATCAAAGTGTTCCTTGGCACAGTTTGTTGAATGGTCATTACGAGAAACTGTAAGTGGCCCAGGGATGCCTGGTGCTGTGCTGGAGAGTGAGGGAAGGAAGGCAGTGCTACTCTTTGGGACTAAATCCAAGTATTTGGGCTTTGATGCCACTCCTGATTGAATAGGATGGGCCAATGAGAAAGCGTGCTTTACTCCTTATGTTTTGCGTTCCAACTAGGGAATAGTTGAGATGTGGATTTCTGGCTGTTAGGACTCCAAAGTTAAAATTCTAACTCATTATAATTTGCCCACTAAATGATGGAGGGAGAGCGAATCTTTCTGAGATCAATACCCAGTTCATCTAAATGCTGGAAAATGGAGATTTCCCAAATCAGTAACATTTAACCCTGCAGTTAATTTAAAATTCCATAAAATACTGTTTTAGGGGGCCACATTAAATTGCTAGCTGGTGACACCCCTACTTCCCCAATATTTATGCTGTGAATCAGTATTGTCAAGTTCATTGGCAACATCTACTGAAGCAGTCACAGTTGGTGGTGGCTTTGTAGTAAGAGACTGAAAGTAAAACATAGAAAATATCTTTAAACCGGAAAAATTTTCATCCTAATCTTGTGACATTATAGTTTCAAGAAATAAATGTGAACGTACATATTATTACTCTTAAACATCCTCTGAGCCTTCTCTTTATTCCTGAGGATATGTTACCCACTTAAGTCTTCTAGAATTTTTTAGATTAAAAACGCCTTCTTGAAAAACCTAAAACAATGTTAATGGATAAAGAATAGGATTTTCAAGTAATACATATAACATGAAATAAGAAATGTTGGTCTACAAATGAGGGCCTTCGCGGTATTTTCCAAATTCAAATATAGCTTATTTAAGAGCAAAACTTATCACTAGGACTTTCATGTTGGATGAACTAGAAGGAAGAAATCTTTTCCTTCAAGCAAATTCTAAGGACTTAAACAGACTTTGGGAGTTGGTATGTTGAATGGGAGGCAGAAAGAAGCAAATTTCTAATTGTATCATTGAACTGTCACAACTTTTGTCTTTGCCACTGAGTGCAATTAGAAAAAGAAAGGAAGGGTCCATAGGTCTTGGTTTTGAGTCTTAGTCCGCATTTAGTTATCCTTTGGGGAGTATTTCATAGGCTTTCCTAAATATGAGTACCAAGGTATGAAACCTCAACTTCTTGAGGTAACTTCTCTTTCTTCTCACTTGAGTAGTTTTTTTTTTTTTTAAGTTTATTTGAATAGCCAATCTAAACTCCGATCTGGAAAAAAAGGAGAACATGGATGGTATCAGCTCAAAGGTATAGAGGCAGATGTATTTTGAATGCTTAGACATAATTCACTTTTCTTAAGTGCAAGAAAAGGACAATATTAATCTACATTAGAATTCAGGTCATCTTAATTCCACTACTCATATCATTGAGACAGACTATCACTTGTCTCAGATTATTATGTCTAATTTGATACAAAAATATTGTTTCCTTAAGATTTCCTGAAAGCACTAAAGTTAGGGGATTGAAAATTTATCAAAAACTTTTTTCTGAGTGATATTTAAAACTTGTGTCAACAGAGCTTTTTAAAAGCCAGTTTAGTTGACTTTATGTATATCTTTTGATACCAAAATCAGAATCACTATTTTTAGGTAAATAAATTTCTATAGCCAGAGATTGGTGTTTAAGATTCACAGGAATCTTCAACATTGTAATTGTTGGTTGATTCAGTTTCTGCTTCTAGCAATCTTTAAATTTCAGGCTAATGCTCATATCTGAGCTACAAACCTTACCTTCTCCGGAGTTTTTGATAGTGAAACATGGAAGATCACAAAAAGATATTTTACAAAAAGGTATTTGCTATTTTCTCAACCAAGACCGTTCTTATTACCCTCTGCAGTAAAATCTATACGATTCAATTCATCTAGCCTTTAGATGAGCAAATTAGAAGATTAGTTCTAGAAACCTGAGTCAATATGAAGTTCCCAGATGGCATAAGACATGTGGTCTTTATCAAATCCTTCATTCAGTGACTGTTCCTGAATTTGCTGCTGGCAGCCGCATGACTGTGGAGCCTTTGACATGTCAGCTACTTGGAAGTGATCAATGGCCCAGTGACTTGACCCATTGGGAAGGAGCTTAACTTGCAAAGAACAGGAACACTCTTTTCCCAAGAGACTCATCCATATTTTCTGTCTCTGGAGTTAAAGGAAAATTTAGAAATTCAGTGTTGTTCATTATACTGGCAGCCATCCAAACTGAGATCCCGGGAAGCACATACACAGCCGCAGAGAGCCGGCAGAGCTCTAAGTCCTGCTCGCCTCTGCTTGTGGTCCTGGGAAGGAGCTTCTTACCTGAGGAAAACCCCACATTTAGGAATCTTGATGAATTAGAAATCATGTTCCGTATCTACAATATGTATGGGAAAAACTCGCGAAAAAGTTTTCACCTTTTATTTTCTCTTCTCTATCCATTAAGGATGTTTTATTTTCCTTAACATTGGAAGTAGTTAATTAAACATGTCATACACATAGCATTGATATTGAACGTAATTTTATGGGGCAAATAAAACAAGAGTCTGATTAGCTACCGCACTACTTCTGTTCCCGGCGAAAGTAACCAGCATAGTAGGTTTTCAGTGCTATTACCAGAGCAGGAGGCTAAGAAGGAAATGACTAAACTCTGGTGAAAACAGGTTTTCAATCAGTGTTCTGACTGACTCTGGTTAATGTGGTTTAAAGCTATTCCTAGTAATTCTGACCAGTCTGCCTTTTTCTTATGACCACCAACAGGCTGAATCTGAGGGATTCACTCATCTGAGGGAGTATTTGAGTGTGGTGTTGCTGATGACATTTAAAGGCTTTTTTTTTTTTAAGGTGGAAAAAGATGAATTTTATCCCAGATATTTCACAAGTCTGAGTAATGTGGTGATTTCTCAACTTCTGGACTACGTCTTTCTATTGTGTGGTGGGGTCAAATTAGAATTCTGGAAAGCACAAAGGGAAAAGGCAGGCCAAGGCGACAGTGCTTCCATTTGGCAAGAATTGTGCTTCTTCCTTGTGAGAAGATAAAATGCTGTGAGAAAGCCATCTGTGTTTTGAAATAGCATTTTCACTTCCTCAGCAAAAATTCACCAAATTGATTCAATATAGCAAAAATCACTTTCTACAATATATTTTCTTGAAATGTTTATACAATTGATATAGTTAGTGAAAGAAAATGTGTGGATAATGTTTGTTAAACTCGTTTCTTGATTCCTCTTTCCATAGACCCGATGTAGGTTATCGAGTTATCACAGACAAAGGATTTAATTTTTCACCAGCAGATGAAGCTTTTGTTTGCCAAAAGAAAAACCATTTTCAGATAACCATCCATATCCAAGTTTGGGGAAGTCCAAAATTTGTCCAAACCCAAATGGGCCTAAAGCCAATAGAAATGTTTTACTTGAAAGCTTTTGGGGTTAAGGTAAGTTTTTTATTTAGCTTGGTTTAATTAAGCTAACTTTTATTAAGTGTTCCTGTTATCTGTTGCTGCCTAACAAACTGTCCCCCAAACTCAGCAACCTAAAATAATAACAGCCATCTATTTGGGTCACGAATGTGCAGGCCAGTTAGGGGTTGGCTCTAGCAGTTCATGCCTGTTCAAGAGTCCTCAGCTAGGCCTGGATCCAGTGTCAAGATGGCTCATTTATATGTCTGTCAAGTTTGGACTGGCCATTGGCCAGGAGCTCAAATGAGACTGTGGCTGGGAGGCCTTGGCTTTTCTTCACACAGACCTCTCTGTGGGATAGGTTGTGCTTCCTCACAGCATGGCGGATGGGTTCTAAGAGTGAAAGTTCCAAGACATAGGAGGCAGAAGCTGCTAATTTCTGAAGTCTGAAACTGGCTCAGAACCTGGGACAGCATCACTTCAAACCACATTTTGATAGTTTTCAGTATATAAATCTTGCACTCCTTTGACTAAATGTAATTATTTTATTCTTCTTGATGCTGGTGCATTTTCAAATGCAATAGATTCACAGTTTTCACCAAATTCTCAAATAGGTCCCTGACTTAAAAAACCAAGGAACTGTTAATTTGGTCAATGTCCCCTTTTTTCCAGTTTAACAGAGGAGAGACTGAGTAAAGTTACACAATTCATTCAAGATAAGTGGATGAGAGAGTTGACTTTAGAGTGCAGGTAGGATGATTTCTGAGTGGTCAACAACTCTTTCTTAACTTGTGACCTCAGATCCAGCTTCTCAGGGGGAAAAACATCCATTATCTGCATATTTTGTTCTGATTATTAACCTGAGCTTAGCACTGAGTCTCCCAAAATAAGGCTTGACTGCTGAACACATCAGCTGCTCTTGCTCCAAACTGAGTTGCTTGCTCCAAACCAAACCCAGAGTAAATACAGATAACAAACAAACAAACAGCAACAAAACATATTTTTCTGATCATGGAAGTAATGTGAATCCATTGTGAAAATTTTGGAATGCAAAAGAAAACTATAAAGAAAGAAAATTCATTCATATTTGGGACCCACCATTTGTTAGTCTAATTTTTCTCTTATTAAAATTAATTTCGGGGTGCCTGGGTGGCTCAGTCAGTTGAGTGTGTGACTCTCTATTTTGACTCAGATCATGATCCAAGAGTCGTGGGATCGAGCCCTGCGTTGGGATTCTAACTGGGCGGACAGCCTGCTTAAGATTCTCCCTTCTCATCCCCCTCCTCCTCCTCCTCCTCCTCCTCCTCCTCCTCCTCTGCCCCTCCCCCGGCTCTCTCTCTCTCACTAATAAAAAGTTTTTAAAATTCATTTCATATTGTTAATAGCATATTATGAAAATAACATGTGATATTAAAGATTGTATAAGGTATTATTTACAAAGATGATACAGTTTCTATTGTATAAATGTATCATATTCCTGCATTATTATAAGTTTTGCTTGTTTTCAATTTTTTATTGTTAGTTAAACTTCAGTAAACATCCACGTATACCTGTCTTTGCATGAGGATACATTCCAGAAGAATTTATACATCAAAGGACAGATGTTATTAAAACTCTTGATGTAGATTGCCCAATTGCTTTTCAGAAAAATTGTTATTATGCTAATACCCACAAGCCATATATGACGGGGCAGATCTCACTACCGCCATGCCACTCTTCATTAAGAGCAAGAAGAGTTTTGTAACAAGTACTGAAAAAATACCATTCTCTGTATTTTATTTATTTTTATTGTTTATTGTTATTTCTTCTTATTCAAATGCAAGCTCTTCAAGGGCTGGGATTTCTCTTAATTTTGTCCACTGCTCATCTTCAATGCCTCGGGCAATGCCTGGTGCATAGCAGGGGCTCCTACGTGAATGAATAAATGAATGAATGAATGCAGGTATCTATGGAATGAATGGATCAATGAACGAATGAATGCTTGCATCCTTTGAGCTGCCTCGCTGCTGTGTTTTGCTTCTGGTGTTTTTTTTTAAATTTTTTTTTTTCAACGTTTATTTATTTTTGAGACAGAGACAGAGCATGAACAGGGGAGGGGCAGAGAGAGAGGGAGACACAGAATCCGAAACAGGCTGCAGGCTCTGAGCAGTCAACACAGAGCCCGACGCGGGGCTCGAACTCACGGGCCGTGAGATCATGACCTGAGCCGAAGTCAGACGCTTAACCGACCAAGCCACCCAGGCGCCCCTTGCTCCTGGTGTTTTAATCACCTACTAGCTCAGACTATAATCACCGCTCACCTGAAGTTTTCTGTTGTCTTGTGTTTTCATTGTTTAGTTTTACAGATAATTGTTTTCTCACCAATAGCATACTGCTTAAAGGTTGGGGCCATTGTCTTATATGTCTTTTCAGTGACTTGTTCCTCCTACCCAGTGCCTATCATGATGCCTTGGAAAAGTTTTAAAGCACTTGAATGTTGTTTACTAATGAACATTTTTATTAATACGTTTATGTAGTCAGTAACTAATTTACTTTTTGTTGTTCCAAACAGGTAGAAGCCACCAGTCAAATAATTGCTATTGAACAATCCCAAGCAGATAGAAGCAAAAAGATTTTCAATCCTGTTAAGTAAGATTTCTTTTCTGAATTCCTTTGTGAATGCTATGGTAAAAAGACCCATTGCCCAATATATTTTGTTTATTAAAAATGAATTCCACCGACCATGTGATTTCTCTTACATGTGGAATCTAAAAAACAAAACAAATGAACAAACAAACAAACAAACAGAAAGCAGAAACAGACCTATAAATACAGAGAGCAAACTGATGGTTGCCAGAGGGGAGGGCTTGGGGCATGGTCAAAATGGGTGAAGGGAAGTAGGAGATACAGACTTCCAGTTATAGAATGAGTAAGTCCCAGGAATGAAAGATACAGCACAAGGAATATAGTCAGTGTTATTGTCATAGCATTGTGTGGTAGCTACAGATGTGGTGAGCACAGCCCAAGTAGAGAGATGTCAAATCACTGTGTTGTACACCCGAAACAAATGTAACATTATTTATCAACTATATGTGAATTAAAAAAAGTAATAAAAAAATAAAATGAATCCCACTGCAGAAACTACATTGGTAATAAGATGTTAATATTATGAACACATGCATATCAACAAAAATAAAATAGGTAAAATGCATTGAAATAATTTCAAACAAACTCTTGTAAAAAGCTTCATTTTTAAGTCATTATTTTCATAACCATTTATTACTGACACCTTTGCTAACTACCTGGGTTCCTTGACATAGGTTATGATGAGACCTTTCTTTTAAGTTACGCTGTGCTTACAATTCATTTTTTCTTATTTTTCAAAGCTATGTTGATAGATTGCCTAATGGGTTCCAAAATAGAAAGCGCACAGCCCTGGGATTATCCCAAGCAATATGGCAGTCCAAAGTGAGCATTCAGCCCGTGGAATGACTTGGAGTGTGATTTGCTTTTCGACTATTTGGCTGGGACGTAGTTGAGATATCCCAGTGTTCTGACCCTGAGGCAATCCCACTCCGGGTGGCACAAAGATGGTCCTACCGCCCGGAAAGACCAGGCAGGAGCTTGGCCTGACGCTCCGGTGGGAGCCATGTGTACAAACACAGCAGTAAAGTCGCCTGGTGCATCTGGTTCTCCCTCTTCCGCCTGGGCAGTCTGGGTGTGGTCTTCCTTAGGGGCCAGGCCCAGAGAGGGCAAATACGTGAAGGGAATACAAAGGAGTTCGCGAGGAACCTAGAGAAATTGCTTGTCAGGAGGCAGTTCTAGCAGCAGTGGCAGAGGCACAAATGAAATGTCTTTTCTCCCCATTGTGGAGTTAAAAGGACCCATATGTGGTGTGGGGAGCCTACTGCCCTTATGGGTCAGAAACTCCAGGCTCGAGCTTCTGCTGAATGAGCATATCTTACCTTTCAAGAATTATTCCCTGGCAGCCTTTCCAGGCCATGTTGTGGAGAGTTTATTAAAAATCAGCAACTGGAATAAACTGTCCTCTGCAGTGTGATGGGAATGGGGGACTGAACATACTTGAGACTCTCAGGATGAGTTAGGTATGATCGAGGAGTCTACGTTCTCTCACAGTCTCTCGGTATTTCTGCTGTTTGTTTTAGAATCGACCTGCTGGCCGACCAGGTCACCAAAATTACATTGGGCCGCTTACACTTCAGTGAAACTACAGCAAATAACATGAGGAAGAAGGGAAAACCAAATCCTGACCAGAGGTACTGGCATCCGTGTGTATGCCCCACGGTGGCCGGGTACTCGATCTGACTGGCCAGTGCCCTCCAGAGGCCCCTCTGGTCCTCTTGGTGCTGCCAGCCTGCCACCCAGGCTGCCCTTGGCCACTTCCCCCTTCTTGAACTCTTCCTGTTTCTTAACACGTCTCATTTACCCTTACTGTCTTTCCATGCTCATCCCCCACAGTGCCTACTCTCCTGCCCAACCTCAACTCTGCGTGCCCTGACTCCCTCCACGATTCTCTAGAATGACCACATGCTTATGCCTCACTGCTGTCCAAGGGTTGAGGACCAACTGCCCTGCTGAAACCTGTGTGCTGGTCACTAGTGTAAAGCCCCGATTCCTGGAGTTCTGCTATAGCCTCTTTTTGATTAAAAAAGGAAAGGAACTCAGATCGATGATTTACACCTGTGGTTCTCATAGTGTGGCCCCAGACTGTCAGAGATGGTGTCACCAGGATACTTGTTAGAAGTGTGATCTCTCACCAAAGATCTACAGAATCGAAAGCTCTGGAGCGGGGCCCAATAATTTGTATTTTAACAAATCCTCCAGGTGACTTTGATGCATACTCAAATTTGGAATCACTGGTTTTTAGAACATACGTTTTGGAGTTGGAAAAAATTGAGTTTAAAATTTGAAGCCGCCGTTTACTAGCTGGGTGACCTTGAGCATGTGACTTAACCCTCTGAGACTCATTTTCCCATTCTCTAAAATGGGGACAATGTTCATATCCTACTCCAATGGGGTTGTTTTGGGGTTCTAAATGAAATACTATAGATAACCTGCTTAGCCCAGTGTATGACACATTTTGAGGACTCAGAGGGGACAACTCCTATTCTCTAAGGATTAGAGAATCTGTAGCATTGCAGAGGAAGTTGGCAAGGTTTTCTCATGCGGTTCTTAAAACTAAAGCTACTCTCATAGGGATAGTTTTGTTTTGGTTTCAAAAAATGAGCTGATGTTAAAAATGCCTCATCAGTGTTACATATGAAGAAGCTATTAAAATAACCTTGATGAAAATTCATTGGGAGCAATTGGAGGGAAGGGTCCAGGTTTTTGACTAAGTCACGACATGGGGGTATGTAGCATACAGGGCCAAGAGCAGATGGGGTGGGAAGGGCCCGGTGTGGTTGGGCAAACCCTGCTGTGATAGGGTAGGTGGCTTGGGCAGCTCTCGGTAAGGGGACCTCTAAGATGGCTGCCTGTTGTGCATTTGTTTGTGATCAGCGCTGTGCTGGGGGGCTTGTGGAACAGCTTGCAAATACCTCAGACTGGGCAGAGGGTAGACCCAGACCAGTACCGAGTGAATCCACTGCTATTTCCTCTCACAGGAGGGGCAGCTGAAAGCAGAGTAGAAAATCTTTAAATGTGCAAACCTGCTGAGATAAATTCACCATTGATGAACTGTTGTGTGGCATTTGATCGCACAAATTATGTCTCTGTTTCCTTACGCGTTGGCCTTGATCTACTGTTTTTGACTTAGGTACTTCATGTTGGTGGTTGGACTGTATGCTGCTAACCAAGACCAGTTCTATCTATTGTCTGCCCACATCTCTGAACGGATCATTGTAAGGGTAAGGTTCAGCCCTTTAATCTTTCCGGATCCCACCTGCTTTTCTCGGCTGAAGTGGAAGTTGCATTTTCATTGGCATGCTTGAAGTATGCAATTTCTCAACTGATGATAGTAATAGCAGATATTATTATTTTAGTATTCACATAATGGTTCTCAACTAGGAGACCTTTTGTCCCCCAGAGGTCACTTGGCAATGTCTGCAAACATTTTTTGGTGGTCACAATGAGGGGGAGATGCTCCTGGCATCTCGTGGGTATAGGCCGGGGATGCTGCTCAGTCCCTTACAATGCACAAGATAGCCCCCACGACAAAGAGTTACCCCTTCCAAAATGTCAGCAGTGCCGCAGCTGAGACACCCTGGTTTAAATGCTGTATTCCAGGCACTGAGCTGAATAATTTATATATGGCGTCATTTTACATTGGGCCACATTTACGTTACCTTCTTTACATGCAGAGGAGCTGAGGCTCAAGGAGGTGAGAAACTCATCGTGATTGCACAGCTTGTGAAGGATGGAGCCCGGGTTACAACCTAGTTCTCTCTGATCCCAAAGCCCACAGGGTGGGGAGAGTAGTAAAGAAGGAATTTCATACCCAAAAATGATTGGTGACCCCAGGAACCATCTGGGCCGCTGCCTAGCACATAGTCATGGTTCAGCACATTTTGCTGAATGAATGATTGGTCACAGCTGTGGACAGGCATCTTGGCAGCCACAAAAGCATAAAGCTGTTGGCAGCTGGAAATGCAGCTGTGTGAGGCCAGGCTGGCCACCGTTGAGAATACCAGGGGCATAAGGTAACGGGTCACCACGGGCCTGGCAGCCGGGGAGGAGCTAGCTGTCCTGTGACACAGGAAGGGCATGTGAAGTCCAACAGGAGAAATCGTCCAGTGTGGGCATGCCCACGTACGTGGCTGTGACTCTTAGGCCTGGGGACCAGATTGGCCTGTTTGGGGAAATGAGTCTTTCCTCTCTTGCCTCAAGCTGTTCTGAAACAAAGGGTCTTCTGTGTAATTCTTCCAATCAATTAAAAATAATAAGCCACTTATAAGTGGAAATCCTTAAACTGCATCTCAGACTTTTAACGGGGGGTAAAGTAATGATGGAAATGAGGTAAAACACTTGTGTTCAGATGTCCCAGAGTAAGGGCTGGACTATGTGCCTGCCGTTTTTGTGGAACCCGATCTAATCTGTGGCAAACAGGGTGCCACTGGAACAAAAGCTGGTGGAGCCTTCTTCTTTGGTCATGGAGCAGGGGCAGTGGTTCCCCATCCCTCAGCGGGGGGTGGAAGGGTGGGGGGTGGTTCGGGTTCGGGGCCCAGGGCATGATGTGATCTGGGATTGCTGTGCTGCACTAACAAGTGTGATTTAAAGTAAAGTCACTTATTGTTGCTGGTTTTTCATGGGGAGAATAAAGACAGATAATGCCATTCTTTTCAGAGTTAGCATAGATTAGATATTCTGAAAATGTTGCTTTGAGCTGGGAAACTCATGCTTGAGTCCAGCAGCCTGCTAGTCACCTGCACACCTTGAATAATTTACCTGGTGTCGGGTTTCTCCATTTCCTGCTGGCAGGTCTGTACTCCAGCAGAGTGGAGTACAGTGGGGGGGTGGGAAGGGGGAGCACTCTACTGTCTGATGTTCTATTTCCAGAACTCTGTTAATTGGTGCTTGCTCGTATCCAAAACACAATTATCATTTAACTCATGATGGTAGCTTTGAGAAGGTGTTTCTGCAATTCCTATTTGTTATAAATACTAAAAAACATTAAATTATACTTAGTGAAGATTGGGTACCATGTTATTCACTAAATTTTTATTTTTAAAAAGTGATTCCATTCCAGATTTGATTGCTTTCTTCCAGCCATAATTGTTGGTTAAAGAGAATGCCCTATTTTGGAAGTGTGCTGGGCAACACTAGGGTTATCCTAACAACAATGAGAAGAAGAATGGTGATAGGGAAAACCATTCTGCCCCTCCCCCGAACTGGAAATATCTTAGTGATACTATTTTATTCTGACCCCAAATGCAGAAGTGAAAATGCATGCACTTTTGAATCTGCTTAATTGTTTAACGTTGAAACCAACCAAGAGAAAAAAACTGAATTTCAGAAATGATGATATGTTTGGGGCACCTGGGCGGCTCCGTTGGTTGAACGTCTGACTCTTGATCTCAGCTCAGGTCTTGATCTCGGGGTCAGGAGTTCAAGCCCCACATTGGGCTCCATGCTGGGTGTGAAGCCTACTTATAAAAGAAGAAAGGAAAAAGAAAAATGACAAAAAAAAAAAAAGAACTGGTGATATGTTTGAATCAGTGAGTTTTCAAAATGTCCACAGAAAACATTTCCTGCCCCTAAGTTTTTAAAGAGCTCTATATAGGTATATGCCTTGGATATATATATATATATATATATATATATATAATTAGTTAGTTAGTTAGTTAGAGCACAGACCAGCTTACATTCTCCAAAAAAGCCAGAGGTGCCCTCCTAGGTTATGGCCTGGGTCTGTTAGTTTGAGCTCCAGAGTAAAGAAAGAAAAAATTGACAACTGAAGATGTTACAAGAGCAGACTACGTTATATGGAGAACTGAAAAGTGCACGGAGCAAATGCAGGTTCATTTCGAAGCCTAAGAATCATTCTTCCCAATAGCAGAGATTAACATAAAGGGCAAATGTATGAGGCTTGGACTAGATGAGTTTCAGGCCCCCAAGAGGGGTTCAAGAGACCACAACTGTTAGAATTCTCCTTGGAGAGAGAATGGTGGGCCAGACCCAGTAATTGTTCATCTGGATTGTCAATCAGAACAGCTTTAGAAATATCTTATGGTCCTGTAGTGTAAATTGACCAATTTCATGGAAATTAAGCTTTACTACAAAGACAGGTTTATTTCCCAGGTCTTTGTTTTTGGGAGCATTCTGCAGTGGAGTTCCTTCACATTCTCTTGTTAATGACTAGGTTTTCATTCAGCTTCACTTTCCTTCTAAAACATGTGATTAAACCTGGTTTGGAGTGCTGTGTTGTAAGCAGGAGGGATGATTACTTTTGTCTGCCCTTCAAAGGCGCACTGGGGTTTCCTAGTTTTGAAAACTAATACATTATTCCAGTTTCTTTTCCAGAAGAATATAAATGGGCATGTCCCCAAGAAGTCCCCCTTTACTGCCCTGCAAACTGCACTGCCCTAAGATGGAAAACTGACAAACAGGGGCAGGGAGAACAAAAGAAATAGTGCAGCTGCAGGGATGGAGAGGGATGGGCGTAGAGTAGGGCATCTTCATTGCTACCAGCTCTCACCCCTTTCCACAAAACCCCCTTCCCTCCCCTAACACACACACACACACACACACACACACACACACCTCTTCTGGAGTTCAGATGAATTTTTTATTTACCCAGAGGAATCAGTGTGTGGAGCAGTGTCCATTTCACCCTGTAGTTGGGATTCAACTTCCTGGTTAACTATGGAAGAGATAACTCGACCAGGTGTGTATGGTACAAAGAATCTCCTGGAGAGTAGAAAGAACAGAGATACCTGGGTCCCACCTCCGCAGTTGTTGGTTTTTTTGAAATGTTTATTTATTAATTTTGAGGTGGGGGGGGGGGAGAACTTGAGCGGGGGAGGGGCAGAGAGGGAGAGAGAATCCCAGTCAGGCTCCGCTCTGTCAGCACAGACCCCAACACAGGACTCGAACTCATGAACTGTGAGATCATGACCTGAACTGAAAG
Organism: Acinonyx jubatus; assembly: GCF_027475565.1. Classification (NCBI taxonomy): domain Eukaryota; kingdom Metazoa; phylum Chordata; class Mammalia; order Carnivora; family Felidae; genus Acinonyx; species Acinonyx jubatus. The sequence continues at coordinate 92,757,235 of NC_069387.1, forward strand.
CAAAAGTTGGACACTTACCCGACTGAGCCACCCAGGCACCTCCACAGTTTTTGATTCAGTAAGTTGAATATACATTTCTGACAAGTTTCCAGGAGATGCCGATGCTGCTGCCTACTGACCTCCAGACCACACTTTGACTAACACTGGTAGGGAGCATATCTGGGCCCATTTTCCATAGCCCTTTCAAAAGATACAAAAATTGATTTGTTATTAACTGCCTTCCTCAACTCAGGCTCTCCTATTATGCTCTTTGGCTGCTGCTTTAGAAGCCCAAACAATGGAAAGCAAAGAAATTCCAGCTTTCCATTCCAAATTTAGAACAAACCTCAAATTACTGTTAATTGCTATTTCCTATTCCAAGCACCTGCAGAGGGCGCCATTTACATTTTACTCAGTGAATGGTGCTCCCTGGCAGAATTTCACAACTTTGCCGCTGTGTTGCTGAGGAGAGCAGATTGAATGATTACAGGCATATTTCAGAGACATTGCGGGTTCGGCTCCAGACGGAACCTTTTAGAGATGGCGGAGGGTCCTGCCTCAAAGTTCATGGCTGCTGACTGATCAAGGGGGTGGTTGCTGAAGGTTAGGGTGGCCCTGGCACTTTCTTAAAATAAGACAACAGTGAAGTTTGCCACATCAGTTGACTCTTCCTCTTATGAATAGTTCCTTACAGCATGTGATGCTGTTTGACAGCATTTTACCCACTGTAGAACTTCTTTCAAAATTGGAATCAGTCCTCTGAAACCCTGTCGTTTTATCAAATAAGTTTATGTAATATTCTAAATCCTTCGTTGTCATTTCAACAATCTTCACAGCATCTTCACCTGGAGTAGATTCCACCTCAAGAGACAACTTTCTTTGCTCATGCATAAGAAGCAACTCTCATCAGTAAAAGTTTTAGCATGAGATTTCAGCAATTCATCATATCTTCAGGCTCGATTTTTCATTCTGGCTCTCTTGCTCTTTCTACCACCTCCGCTAAAGCTGTGAGCCCCTCAAAGTCATTCATCCATGAGGGTTGGAATCAACTTCTTCCAAACTCCTTTAATATTAATATTTCCACCTCTTCCAATGAATCAGGAATGTTCATAATGGCATCTGGAATGGTGACTCCTAGGGGCACCTTGCTGGCTCAGTCAGGAGAGCATGCGATTCTTGATCTTAGGGTCGTGACTTCCAGTCTCACATTAGACATGGAGCCTACTTAAAACAAAAATAAAAAGAAATATAGAATGGTGAATCTTTTACAGAAGGCTTTCAATTTACTTTGCCCAGATCCATCAGAGAAATCACTATCCATGCCAGCTGTAGCCTTCTGAAATATATTTCTTACATAATAAGACTTGAAAGTCAGAATTACTCCTTGACCCATGTGATGCAGAATGGATGTTGTGTTAGCAGGCATGAAAACAATGTTAATCTCATCGTATATCTCCATCAGAGCTCTTGGATGACCAGGTAAATTATCAATAAGCAGTCATATTTTCAAAGGAATCTTCTTTTCTGGGTGGTCTCTACAGTGGGCTTAAAATATTCAGTAAACCATGTTGCAAACAGATATGCTGGCCTCTGGGTTTTGTTCCATTTGTAGAGCCCAGGCAGAGTAGATTTAGGGTAACTTTTAAAAATATATATGTTTTTAATGTTTATTTATTTTTGAGAGAGAGAGACAGAGAGAGAGAACAAGGGGGGTGGGGGTGGGGCAGGGAGAGAGAATGAAACAGAGAATCTGAAGCAGACTCCAGGCTCTGAGCTATCAGTGCAGAGCCTGATGCAGGGCTTGAACCCACGAACCGTGAGATCATGACCTGAGCCAAAGCTGGACGCTTAACCGACTGAGCCACCTAGGCATCCCAACTTAGGGTAGCTTTTTAAGGGCCTGAAGCTTTTTGGAATGGTCAGTGAGCGTTGTCATCAATATAGAGTCAGCTTGTCCTTTGAAGTTTGGAAGCTAGGCATTGACTTCTCTCTAGCTACAAAAGTCCTAGATGGCATCTTCTTCCAACATAAGACTGTTTCATCTACATTAAAAATCTGTTGTTTAGTGAAGCCATCATCATTGATTGTTCAGATCTCCTGGAGAACTTGCTGCAGCTTCTATATCAGTACTTGCTGCTTCACCCTGCACTTTAATGTTATACATATGACTTTTCCCCTTAAACCCTAACCAACCTCAGCTAGCCTCAGATTTTTCTTCTGCAGCCCCCTCACCTCTTTCAGCCTTCATGGAATTGAAAAGTTAGGGCCTCGCTCTGGATTAGGCTCTGGCTTAAGGAAATGTTGTGGTCGGTTTGATATTCTATCCAGACCTCTAAATCTTTCTCCATATCAGCAATACGGCTTTCACTTTCTTATCATTCGTGTGTTCACTGGAGTAGCACTTTTCATTTCCTTTGCATTCACAACTTGGTTATCTGGTACGAGAGGCCCAGCTTTCAGCCTATCTCAGCTTTCAACATGCCTTTCTCACTAAGCTTAATCATTTCTAGCTTTTGATTTAAAGTGAGAAACGTGCGTCTCTTCCTTTTACTTCAGTACTTAAATTCCATTGTAGGGTTATTAGTTGGCTTCATTTTAATATTCTTGGTCTCAAGGAGTAGTGAGGCCCGAGGAGAGGGAGAGAGATGGGGAAATGGGTAGTTTGTGGAACAGTCAGAATAATACATATAACATTTATTGATTAAGTTATGCCGTCTTATGATTTTAGCATGGTTTGTGGCTCTCCAAATTATAACAGTAATGTTAAAGATCACTGATCACCGATCACCATAACAAATGTAATGATAATAAAATAAAAACGTTTGAAATATTGCGAGAATTTACCAAATTGTGGCAGAGACATGAAATGAGCAGACACTGTGACATCCATAGTCTAGGGTGCAGACAGACTGGCTTGATGCAGGGTTGCTACAAACTTCAATTTGTAAAAAAAAAAAAAAAAAAAAAAGCATAATCTGTGAAGTGCAATAAAGCAAAGCGTAATAAAAGGAGGTATGCCTGTATTGGTTGGACAGTAGTTGTTATGCACAGCAGTGTTTTAAGGATAATTTGAGATTATTCCTCCTCATTTCTGCAAAGTATTCCCATATATGTGATTTCAGTAAATTCCCACGACGCTGTGAGATAGGTAAAGAAGTCATTATTATCTTTATTCTTCAAAGAAAAAAGCCAGTACAGAAAGGTTAAGTGACTGCCCCGAGGTCACACAGCCAGTTTGTGTCATAACATAGATTAAAATGTTCAGGTTTTCCCTACATATATGGGGCTGTGGGATAAATAATAAAAGTATTTGGAGACTTTGATTCATTTCAGTGTTTGATATCAATGAACCACCAATGGACCATATGGGAACACAACTTCATAATTCCAGAAAGAGCTAGTACATTACAGTTTGTTTTGACACATTAAGATTGCAGATACCAGAGAAGGGGGAAGAAAGTTCGCAGATTTTATGACATCTCCCATTAATGACGAGGAGGACTCCTCCATAGGTCTATATATTTAGCAAATTGCAGATATGCGGCCCTTTCCCAAATGATCTGAACATATTTTAGGGATCTGAGTTTTCATCTGATGAAAGCCAAGTGAGATTGTTATAATTGTTCCAAAAAATTGAATCTACCTTATCTGCTATTCCAACATGATATCAAGTTTATGATAACAATTATTCCAAAGCTCATTAGGAAAAAAAAAATACATCACTGTCTGTTTTGTTTTCTTGTAGTGGCTCCTTATGTTCAAGGTAGAGCAAAATACATCAACATTTATATGGTACACCTTTGGTTTTAGTTGACTGCTTGCTATAGAAGGATTTGGGTCAAAGCCAATTTGCCATTCACAACCCAGGGGGATCTAGGGACCTTGCAACAAAGCTCTTTGCTTAACTGACACAAAATGATGTTCAAAGTTGTTACTTTTTTTCTGCTTTCGCCTATCAAATGTCAATGGTTGACTCTTCCAAGTAGCTTGGGGTTCAGACAGGTGAGAATGAAAACCTTGAAGACTCCTACACGTGCTTCATCTGAACCCAAACTAAGAACTAAACTTTATGGGTTTTTAAAAAATTATTATTTTAAAATCAGTAGCACATGCTTGTGGCAAAAACATTGAAACAATATCAAGAGAGTATAAGTTGAGCAGTGAATCTCCTTCCCAGATCAGTTTCCCATCTCCCAGTTCCTGGCCTTGAAGAAACCACTGTTACTGGTGCCTCAAGTATTCTCCGGAGATGATCTGTGCATATTCAGGTCCTGAGTTTGCAATGTCCCCTGGGCTGCCCAGAAAGGCTGAAAGTCAAGACTTTGGTGTTAGCGTTGACTTCCTAGATGATCAGGGTCTATAGTGCTTGTCTGAATTTGTGACAGCCTGCCTCAAACACACAAAAGTTTCACATTTAGAAGAATAGGCCATCATGTTAAAAACATTAATTCTGTTGTGAGGATTTGGAGGGATTCAGAGATCCCTACTTAAAGATATTTGGAAATACGTTCAGCAGCCCCAGGAGGTGGGGAAGAGGGAAGGCAGTAGAGTGAAGAATCCCTCAGCAAAGGATTTCATTTAAGAGCAGAATCTCCAGAACTTTGTCTAATCTCAATAGTTTCACTTGGATTCTCGTTGAAGACTGCTTTTGGCCAGGGCTACTTCTGATAGGAGAAGTCAGAATCATTATTTAATATTTAAAGGAAGTATAGGTCCAGCTCCAGAATTTACTAGCTTTGTGGCCTTGGGCACAGAGTCTTTTCGATTATCTGTAAAATGAAGGGAATGGTACACATCTCCTAGAATGGGGATGTGGACTAGACGCAACAAACGTAGCTGTTGTTATCCCTTTTCAATGTCATCTGTGTTTGGGGAATCATTGAGGTGTATAAGTATATTTGTCCTGTCATTTGCTTGTCAATTGTGTATGAAATCATAAATATTAAAGTGTTTTGAAACTATAAAAGGGCTAACTAAATGCAAAGTATTTTTATTTATCTGGGCTTTAATAAACTCGTAGTATCTTCTGATATAAGGTTCTGGTTTTAGATCCTTATTAATATTATCATCCCTGAAAAGAAGGTCGTTTTGAGTTTTCTTCTTCCTTATCATCCACCCAGTATAACTTACACGTTCTCAACTCCACGTAGTTGAAATAGAGACTGGGCGTCCCAAACCATGGCATGCTGAGCTCCTGCTCATGGGCAGCAGAGCAGTTAGGGGCTCTCCTGGTGCCACAGTTATTTGGATATGTCAGAATGTCCCATCTGATATATGATTCGCAGGTGAAAGACTTACAGAACATTCTGTTTTCCCCTGCTCTGAGGAATCAAGCAATCATCTATTTGCTACTGTAACTTCAATGGTAACATAGTTCTGTATTTTTTTCCAGGCCTCTAACCCTGGGCAGTTTGAAAATGACAGTGATGCATTATGGCAGCGAGGACAAGTTCCAGAATCTGTTGTTTGTCATGGTCGAGTGGGAATCAATACAGATGCGCCGGATGAGGCCCTGGTCGTCTGTGGCAACATGAAAGTGATGGGGACAATTATGCATCCCTCTGACAGCAGGGCAAAGCACAATATCCAGGAGGTGAGCACAGGGCAGGCCTTGGGCGCCTCCGCTGACACCTGAGTCAGGTGTGCTGGGCACTCCTGGACTCTGACACACCTCGCACAGAGCGTCTCTATATGTCACCTGTTTATAGGGGATGAACACAATGCGTAACGGTTATGAATGTTGGAGCCGACAGGCATCTCTGCTGAAAGGGTAATGTAGCTCCTACCCAGGAGAATGGATTCACCTGCCAGGAGCAGTGGGCAGTGACAGACAGCACAGCACTGGCTTCCCAAGCAGAAGTCTCTGAGCTATTTTCCATGGGCCATTGCCTTTCCTTCCACACATTGTCAGCCGTTGAAGCTTGCCTTTTCCTTTCTGTCTCCAAATGTCCATTTCCCTGTTCATCTGAGCATTGTCTCAGTCCAGTCCCTGCCTGTATTTCTACTAGACCCCCAGCCTCTTCCTCCCAGAGTCCCTGGGACCAGCCCTGCCAGCCATTGTCTTCCCCATTCATTGTCCTTCTCTGAGGAGCAGTTGGAGAAGCTCCTCTTCCCACCCCTAGCCTCCACCAAGGTCAATCCCCATCGCCTGAGGCTCCAGACCAAGACCTCCTCCCTCTGTGGAAAGACAGTTACCCAGTGGAAGGCAGAAATCAGGCTCATGAATCAGGTGGTGCTTCTCCACTTTAGGCTCGCCCTGGGCGGAACAACCCCGCCCCAACCCAGTGCCTTTATCTGTAAGATGGAAACGGTGCCTCTCTGCTTGACCCCGCCAAGTCCTTTATTTGTTTTTACACATTGAGATAAGAAGTGAGTCACCATGGCAAGTCACAGCTGCTATGAAGGCCTAAAAGATTAGGATTAAGATGCTAATCCCTTAGCCAGGCCACTCCAGGTTCTAGCTCTTCCATCCTTTAAGTCTGTTTCCCATTCACTGCTTCTGTCACTTCTCCACCTTTGCACTCACACTGCTGCTCCTGTAAGCGTTTTTGAGGCTGTGGCGGAATTGTGTTTTTAACCTCCTTCCCTTATTCTTTTTTAGTGAATAGGAGACACAATCTGTAAATCATTGGCCATTCTTCCAGACCGCATTCCTTTCCCAGTGCAAATCTGCACTGGTGTTTCCAAACCGGCCAAGGAATGTCCTCCTTTGCTGAGTGCATTCCAAAGAATGGTTGTAATTGTAGACTTTTATACTGGTTGCAAAGCTGTGGTTCATGTTCGAAGAGCTGTGACCTGCTAGCCGTATGGGAACTCTTAGGGCTAGAAAGTTCTCACGTATATTTCCCGATTCCAGTCCTAGATACTGTGCTTTTTTGACTTCTAGAGAGAGATAAACTGTCTGCATTTCAGATCACACCAACTCAAACTTATTTTTGCAATTGGCTATACAATTCCCTACAGGGCTTATCTAAATGCAAATGGAAGATAACAAGCTGGGAAAGTCCTCCACAGCTCCTCTCGCCACTATTAGGCTTTCCCCACAGTTCACTTACCAGATGTCTTCGGGCGCTGCCCCTTGTCCGAAGAAAACATATTGTCTTAAAATAACAAGCTTCCCTAGAACTTCTCAAATCCCTTCCATGGCACCTTCTTGTGTAAATAAAATCTCACCCCAATCCAGGCTCCAAATGTGGAATTTCTGTCTCCCCTGCCTGTTCACGGCAGCGTGATGGTGGAAGGAGGTTTAGTCCTGATTCGGGCAAGCGCTGGCCCAGGAACCTTGGCCCAGAGATGTCCTGTGCTTCTGTTTATTCTCCTGTGAGCAGGGAAGGCTCATGTTCAATTCACTCGTGTTAAGGGCTTCTTCTAAACTCATATACGTGAAGCATTCTTTAGCGGGACAAATAGATATTATCATTATTTACTTGTATAAAATGCAAATTACATGTAATTCATTTATTAACTTATTTCATATTAATATATTTGTTTTTAATAGGTCTATCCACATGTATGAAATATAGATCTCTAGAAATCTTATCGTAGAGGCTGCTTTTAGGCAACAGACTTGAGCAATGGAATGTAGAAAGGGCTCACAGAGACCACGATGCTGAACACAGACAGACCGACCCATCAGGTGACCCACCTCAAAATATCCATAGGCCTTAAGTAACCAATGGGCTACTTACAACCAGGCACCGTTACCAGGAAAGGGAAAATTCCATATGTCCCCATGCCTCCTCGCCTTCCCCATCCAACTACAACCCCCATCCACCTACCTCACTGCAGACAGCCTCTCCCTCACTGCCTGCCCCTCCTCCTGTGGTATATTCACTAAACTTCTATCTCCTTTGTTCTGCGTTGGGTGAATTTTTTTCATAGCCCGTGCTGCCAGCCTCCACCCAATCGAGTGGCCCCACATTTGGGGGCCCCCATCCAATGGGGAGAGACGCACTTACCAGTCCTGTTCACCATTACAGACAAAAGAGGCGATGATAATGCTGATGATGGGGCTGACAGATGTGTGAACTTTGTCTTCACCTCCTCCTGACTCAGTTTGCCCAACTTTTAAGAATAGCCATTCCTCCAAATGCTCTGGGAAGTGGGCCCTTGGTTGATCTGATTACAAGCATAGGACTCAAGGCAATTTCTCATTGTTAAAGGATGCATGATAACCAGAGCTGGCTTCCAGATGAGCTGTTGCAAAACATAGTGGCCAAACACATTGCCCAGTACTGTGATGATTGGGGGAGGGGGAAATAAATATAAGTTGCTTCCTTGCCCCGGCTCTGTGCATCCTCACTCAGGGCAATGGAGGTTGTTTTGTAGGTATTAAGCACATGAGCACTCTGCATAGAGAGTCCTGGTGGAGATCCCTATGCTCATCTGGACACGTCTACAAGACACGGAGAAGATAAAGCAGATGTGACCGAAGCCCGTGCCCTGGACCCACTGGGAAAATGAGGTCAGCCTTAATGAGGAGCAGCCTAACATATCCCAACATTGTGTTTACTGATGTGACTACAGACTGCAGAAGGAAATGCAGCTCTTTCAATGGAAACAGCAAAATTAGGGTGGAGATGATATGCTGGAAAACAGAAGAGCGTGAAGATCATCAAGGCCAATGCAAAAAAAGTGAGGAAGCTGAAAGTTGAACGCATCAATGCAATTTTATGATGAAGGCTGAAAACAAGGTTACAAGAGATTCCAAAATAAAAACCAGGAACGAAATCAGTTAAGATGAAAGTCTCCAAGGGCCAGGAGCCAGATGCAGAAGTTCCTCAACTTGGGGTGAGCCAGTGTTACTCAAGCTGCTCCTGATGCGAGACTAATAGTCTAGGCTGTGGCCAGATGGTGGATAACAGGATCTCCCTCCCTGGACAAACTGTGGAGTCCCACAGACAAGAATGACTTTTCTGTGGTGCAATTCTGGGGTTAATGATAGAGAAGCCTTACAGACGTCACCCGCCGCTGCAAACTGAGTGAGTCCCTTTGATCTGGGCAGCACAGGGGCTGGTCTGCATCGTCTCCCTTGCTGAGGAGTGCACCTCTGAGCCCACCGAGCTGGGAGTGGTGAAGAGATGGGCACAGCCCTAGGCAAGAATGCCATGGACTCCTACTGTTCTTACCCAAAGTTCAGCAGTTTTTCAAGAATAAATGCTTCTCAGATTGTAAAAAGAAAGAAAGAAAGAAAGGAAGGAAGGAAGGAAGGAAGGAAGGAAGGAAGGAAGGGAGGAAGGAAAGAAAAGAAAAGAAAAGAAAGAAAGAAAGAAAGAAAGAAAGAAAGAAAGAAAGAAAGAAAGAGAAAGAAAGAAAAAAAAATGATAGAGAAGCCTTGGGCTTGAGGCAGCATGACCACGATGGCCATGTACATTCAGGGTCAAAACTTTCCGAAACTGCTGTGGGCAAGGTCACCTCAGACACCTGAATTCAGCTTCTAGCTTCTTACTCAACCCACGTGGATGAGCAAGGTGTGGTGTTAAGTGCTGGCCAGTGTTTGGCTCCTGGAGGAGGATTTTGAGAAGGCACAGCCCTTGCCTTGAGGGCTTTCCCTAGGTCAAGTGTACACAGAGGGAGTGTGCAGCATGGGCAGTTTATATTTAACTTTGGAAAGTACAGCCCCACATTAGAAACCAGAAGAGCATTGTCTTATAGAAACGCTGTTGCAGAAGGGGTTTAGATCCCCAAACCAACCCTGAAAATTTTCTTCAGCCAAAAATCTCTCTGAAGCACAATGGTAATAATACCATCAAACCCACAATATGCTTCGTCCAGCAATATGCCTTTGGGGGAAAATGCATTAAAGGATCCAGCTTAGTCACCAGGGGTCATGTTCCCTCTGGGTAGCCTGGACAGCCTCAGTGAGGACACAGCCTCCTCTGCTTCCTGTTGGCAGCAAAGGTCACCCATGAGGGCTCGTGCAGGAACCACGGGGATAATGAAAAGTAGGCAAAGCAGCCACAGGATTCCCAAGGGTGCAGGGAATGGGGAACTGGGTGGGGCCTGACTAGTGCAAGGCCATGCCACGCTGGCTCCTGATTGACAGGAATTGTTCTGCTGTTTCACTACCTTCATTCTTGCATGGCTTTTTCTTTCATTGAAGGTTTGGGGTGTCTATAACATGTGAGCCACTCTGCTGGGCACTCCAGAGGTCCTGAGATCAACTAGATGTGAGACTTTCCCTCAAAAATAGAACTTTAAAAAAAAAAAATCTAAACTCTGAGTAAGAAACATTCATTGCATCTCCAATGCCTAGGATAGCACCTGGCACACAGTAGCTGTTCATTAAATATTTGCTGAATATAGGAGCTCACAGTGATAGCTGTGTGCACAGGGCAATGTGAGATTGTGACTGCCCCTCCCTAGCATGGCCTGCAAGGCCCTCCCTGCTCTGGCCTTAATCTTTACAGTCTAATAATGCCAAACTCCACGCTGGTTGGGCAGACATCATTCAGGGAACTTACTCCCTTGGCACTTTACTCATGGTGTTCTTTCGGTCTAGCATCGGGTCTTGGCCTCACCCTTTCTGTCCCTTCTTTCTACCCTTCATCTTTCCCTGACTAACTCCTTTCTTAAATTTATTTGTATGAGGTTTATTTATTAAGTTATTAATTTATTTAAGAAACGTTAGTTGAGTGTCAACTACACGCAAGGAATTGTACTAGAAACTGGTGATTTGGTGGTGAGCAGAAAACCATGGCCGTAGATTTGTCCTCATCCTCAGGGGGTATATATCCTATAGGGAAGACAGATAATGAAGGTGACACAACTTTGTCTGGTGATAACCAGACAAAGCACTATCTGGTGATAACCAGATAAGCACTATGAAGAAAAACAACAGCTCCCATTGGCACACAAGGCAAAGGGATCCTTCCTGTTGTTGGAAATCAAGAAATGCTTCCCTGGTGAAGGGATGTTAAAGTTGGGGGAGAAGGTAGGAGAGGGAAGGAAGAGTTTTCAAGGCTGGGAAATGCCCAAGCCAAAGGCCTGAAGCGAAAGGAGCAGAACTTATTTGAAGATCGAAATAAGCCAAGATCTCAGTGAGGTTTTGCCATCTCTAGGAAGTCTTCCTTTATGCTCCCCTAGGAATATTTTGGGGTCCCTTTTGGAGCTGCCAAATTCTCGATCCATAGTTCCATTTTCCTCCTGCATTTCTCACATTTTAATTTATGATGGGTCTGCCTGTCTAGTCCACAGACATTTAGAAAAAAAATTTTTAATGTTTATTTTCGAGAGAGAGAGAGAGGCAGAGTGGTGTGAGTGGGGGGGGGGTGCAGAGAGAGGAGGAGACACAGAATCCAAAGCAGGCTCCAGGCTCTGAGCTGTCAGCACAGAGCCTGATACGAGGCTCAAACCTACAAACCGTGAGATCATGACCTGAGCTGAACTCAGCGGCTTAACCGACTGAGCCACCCAGGTGCCCCACAAACATTTTTTAAAAATTTCATTTAGTAGGTCTAAATTTTAGGAAACTTGGAATGTGTAATCCCAGAGAAACCGTATGCTACAAAGTCAAGACAATTAGAAAACTTATTTATTCGTTTTCATTTTGTTTTAAAGTTTTTCTTAATTTTTATTTTGCTTATTTATATTTTATTTGAATATAATTAACACACAATGTTACATTAGTTTCAGGTGTACAGCACAGTGATTCAACAATTCTGTGTGTTATGCTATTATCATCACAAGTATAGTTGCCATAAATGGCTATTACAACCCCAGTGACTATATTCCCTGTGCTGTACCTTTTATTCCCATGACTTTTCCATTCCATAACTGGAAGCCTATATCTTTTTTTTAAAAATTTTTTTAGCATTTATTCATTTTTGAGAGATAGAGTTTGAGTGGGGGGGAGGGTCAGAGAGACAGAATGAGCCACAGAATCCAAAGCAGGCTTCAGGCTCTGAGCTGTCAGCACAGAGCCTGACCCGGGGCTCGAACTCACAGACCATGAGATCATGACCTGAGCCAAAGTCGGATGCTTAGCCCACTGAGCCACTCAGGTGCCCCTGGAAGCCTGTATCTTCCACTTTCCTTCACCCATTTTGCCTATCCCCACCATCCCTCTGGCAACCATCAGTTTGTTCTCCATACCTGCTTTTTGCTTGTTTATTCATTTGTTTTGTTTTTAATTGTGTTTGTGTTTAATTCCACATGTAAGTAAAACCATATGGTATTTGTCTTTGTCTGACTTATTTCACTTAGTATAATACCCTTGAAGTCCATCCATGTTGTCTCAAATAGGAAGACCTCACAATGTTTTAATGGCTGAGTAATGGTCCATTGTATGAATATACTACATCTTCTTTACCCATTCATCTAAGATTGGACAGTTGGGTTGCTTCCATATCTTGGCTATTGTGAATAATGCTACAGCCAACACAGGGTGCATATATCTTTTTGAATGAATGTTTTCACTTTCTTTGGGTACTCCTCAGTGGAATTACTGTATTATATGGTATTTCTACTGTTAACTTTTTGAGGAACTTCCATACTGTTTTCCACAATGGCTGTACCATTTTAATTCCCACCAACAGTGCACAATGGCTGTACCAATTTACATTCCCAACAACACTGTACCAATTTACATTCCCACCAATGGTACATTTTTCTCCACATTTTGGCCAACACTTGCTATTTCTTGTCTTTTTGATTCTAGCCATTCTGGCAGGTATAAGGTGATATCTTACTGTGGTTTTGCTTTGCATTTCTGTGATGATTAGTGACACTGAGCATCTTTTCCTGTGTCTGTTGCCTCTCTGGATGTCTTCTTTGGAAAAATGTGTATTCAGGTTGACTGCCCATTTTTAATCAGATTATTTGTTTTTTTGTATAACTTCTTTATATATTTTGGATATTAATCCCTTATCAAATATATCATTTGCAAATATCTTCTTCCATTTAGTAGGTTGCCTTTTTGTTTTGTTGATGGTTTCCTTCACTGTGCAAATGCTTTTTATTTTGATGTAATCCCAATAGTTTATTTTTGCTTTTGTTTCCCTTGCCTTAGGAGACATAAAATGTTGCTGTGGCTGATGTCAGGGAAATTACCTGTGTTCTCTTCTACGAGTTTTATGGTTTCAGGTTGCACAATTAGTTGACCACAAACTTTTAAAAGCAATCACTTTTTAAAGTCCCAGCACTTAGTGTAGTGCATGGTAAGTTGAAGGTGACTGTTAAATGTTAGTTGAATAATACAGTGAATAAATGAATTGAACCAGGCTTTTGATGACAGCAAGTATCAAAATAACAGTGAGCTCAAAATTATACTTCCCAAGAAGTACCTGAAATAGAGTTTGCACAGTTAGCCAGGTAAGTGTCAAGCCACAATTTTTCACAATCAGCCAAACTAGTGAAGGACAGGGAACTTTTAATAATATCAGAGGAGCTTTCCAACTCACCCAACAGAGTGGGTCAAGGGAGGAGTTGAAGGCCATTTCAGGGTGTTCATAAAACAAGAACAACAAAGCAATTTTGGTTACTCTAATACATGGATGAATGTCAAGGCAGTATAAGAGACCACTGGTTTTGTAATCATTATTTCCTAAAAGAAAATTATAGCCTAAGAGAAAACCCTAAAAGAAAAAGGGTAGGGTGCCTGGGTGGCTCAGTCAGTTAAGCCTCTGACTTCGGCTCATGTCATGATCTCCCTGTTCGTGAGTTTGAGCCCTGGGTCAGGCTCGGTGCTGATAGCTTGGAGATTGGAGCCTGCTTCAGATTCTGTGTCTCCCTCTCTCTGTTCCTTCCCCACTCGCACTCTGTCTCTCTCTCAAAAATAAATGAAGATTTAAAAAAATTTAAAAAAAAGAAAAGGAAAAGAGCTACCAGCATTTTACTTATAGAATAAGGTCATTATAAAAATTGATTCTACTATTACCATGAATACATTAAAAAAAACTCAAAAGGAAATCCTTTGAATGAAACATATTTAGCTTTAGGAAAAATTCACTCTATTGTGTATTACTATCATTTTGCTGGGACCCAGTGACACTATTTTCAGGAATTGGCAGTGGAAGTTGGGAATACCTTCAATAACCTGTAAAAGAAGTGAGCTCAGAGAAGCACACCATCACTGACCAGAGTGGTTTGGGGGAGAAGCCGTCTGTAGGAGAGGAAAGTCTGGATCTTGGAAGGTCCAGCAGGTGAACAATACAGCCTTGCAACCTGCCTCTTGAGGAAATTTTCTCCAGTGAAATGTCCAAAAGCAAATCAATGGTATAGTAGTTATATCCATTCCTCAAAGGTTGTTACTTGAACTAAGCATTTTCAGTTTGTAAATACAAGGTTGGCCTATATTTATTTGGTGTTTATACTGTATGTCCATTTGGAAATGATCCCTTGCAATCCTGAGTGGCGATTTTTTTCTCTCTAACGTGATCAGTCTCCATTCTCAGAAGGAGAGTTCACCCCTCAAAGGAGAGAAAAAAGGCAAGAGTAGTGAATGGGGGAGCTTTCACCCTGTAATTTAGACATAAAAACTCTGTCTCAGTTTGTCAGTGGATGGAAGTCATTGATATGGACCTTGAAGCTTTGGTTTCTCTGAGGAGAAAAACATAAACTTTCCTTAAAATAGTTCGGACAAGAGGAAAGAACCCTGCTGTCAACATTCCTAATTTCTCTGGGTCTCTTTGGGCATTGATTTGAATGGGAAATATCTAAATGGGTGAAATCCGCTCTTCTTTAATTAAATTAGGTTGACACAAATGAGCAGCTGAGACGAATAGCCCAAATGAGGATTGTTGAATACGACTACAAACCAGAGTTCGCATCTTCAATGGGAATAAACACTGCCCATCAAACAGGTATGCACACAAATTCCCTTTTTAATTTTGTGTTGTCAACTCTTAAAAGTTCAATTCCCTCTTTATGTGGAGATTGTGTGCTATGGCATTGATTTCCTCTGTGAAATCCATAATCACTAGAACAGGAAAGGTGAGAGAAATTTCTGTGTCATCTTGACTCAACACCCCCATCCCTACTCCTACACTCCAAGGTACTGGCAGAATATTTTGAATACATTGTTTCTTTTCACTGGAATCATCTTGCTCAGAGCTGGGGGGCAGATCAGAGCTGGTCAGCTCCAGCTGTAAAAGGCAGACCCGGGAGAGGGAGAGGTGTGGAATAGATCAGTCTAGGTCAGAGAAAGGGCAGAGTGGTGTTTGTACTCTGATCCAGGAATCCTAGAGAAAGAGGGACCATTTAGGTGGCAAATCCTCCTGCAAGAAAAGAAAGGAAATCAAGCTAACGCCCCACCCTTACTTCTATATACAGGGATTTGAAGGTATTTACTCCCTCCTTCCAAAATCCGGCCCAGAGTCTCAAGGAAAAGTCAAGAAAATGACACCCCTGCTTTTAATCCTATGGTGGTTATGGGCTCAAAATTCCTTCTTTGCTTCAAATGTATCATAGATCAAAGCGAAAGCTGGGAGGGGATAAGCATGTATTTGCAAAAATGTCCTGGAGGGGGCTGTCAGCCTTCCATTTTGATGTAGGCTAGGGAGGATGTTCTCCAGAAAGGTCTTTTCCTGACTAAACCTGTTGGGAGTGTTTGTGTCTAGGAATGATCGCCCAGGAGGTACGAGAGATCCTGCCCAGAGCTGTAAAAGAGGTCGGTAATGTCACCTGTGAAAATGGGGAGACGCTGGAGAACTTCCTCATGGTTGATAAGGTAACCACTGAGTAGATCTGCCATTGGAGCTATGACCCCACGGTGAACCCCTTTCTGTGGTACCACATGCACTGAAACTTCCAACCAGGAAACAAGACAGTAAAAAGAAAGCTTCACTCAGCTATGGAGTAATTGGTATCAGTTATGCTAAGCTGTTCAGAGGTACCAAAAAGAAGCCCCGTAAGGCAAAAAAGAAAAAGGAATATGTAACAGTGACAGCAGAGTGGAGCAGGTCTTAACTGTCAGAGAAAAACTGGCCTGGGGAAAGTCCACTTAACAGGAGCACAACTAAAATGTGACCCAATGTCATGTGAAATAGTGACAGCAAGATTTGATCAGCCTTGTCTTAGAAAATGGAACTCAAACTTGAGGAAGTGTAATTTACCTCATCTAATATACTTTAGGTTGTCATTAGGATCAAATAATTAAATTCTTAGCCTGATTAAAGGCTGAATGGAGTGTTGATTTTTCTTTTCAAGCATAGTTTTTCAACAAAGTTGTATGTTCCATTTTCATAACACATAAAGTGGGTCAGTCTTAAAAAGATATTCATGAGCCTCATCGTTTTTTCCCAAGGGCCCATCTGAATTCTTTGATATTCAAATCATTCTCTTTTGAAGGAATGTCCCCATCTAAGGCTGTCATTCCCTTGATTGCCATTGCTCTGTGTGTGTGTGTGTGTGTGTGTGTGTGTGTGTGTGTGGCTTGAGTGGTTCTCCAAGCTCAGGTTTATGAATTCTGTGAAATCCTGCATTTTTTTGCAAGGTTGGCAAATTCACCCTGCTGCGGACATGCTGTACATTGCACTGTTATATTTGATGCTGGAGGGAAAACTGATTGACATGGGGATGTTATAGTTGTAGGGAGAGATGTCTGAGTTGAGACTAATTTGTAATCTGTCAGTTCACGGGGGCAGTGCTTCTCGAACTTCAAAGTGTACGTGAATCAGTGAAGGAACTTAAAAAATACGGACTCTGATTCAGCAATAATGGGGTGAGACCCAAGATCCTACATCTCTAACCAGCCTCTAGGTGATGCCAATTTTTCCACCCTCTCTGGTCAGCAAGCCACACTTGGAGTAGCAAGGTGGATAGATGGTGCCTTTCCATGCTGGGTCCTTCCTCGGTCTTCTCCCTACAAGTGCTTGGACAACAAATACTTAGATAATGGGCCTGGATGGCCTGCTCTGCCCCAAGACTGCAAGGACAGAGGGGCAGAGGTCGAGTTACTTACTCCTGCTTCCCAGACCCATCTCGAATAGAAGCAGCTCTTGGGTCATGCCCTCAGACCTGGGCTACCCTTGAGAGGTTTATCATGAGAAATCTATTTTTAATAATAAAGTACTGAAGTTTCCCAATTATTTACTTAAAATATAAGATAAGGGTGGGGTACCTGGGTGGCTCAGTCGGTTAAGTGTTCAACTTTGGCTCAGGTCATGATCTTGTGGTTCATGGCCCTGCGTTGGGCTCTGTGCTGACAGCTTGAAGCCTGGAGCCTGCTTCGCATTCTGTCTCTCTCTCTCTCTCTCTCTTTGTCCCTCCCCTGCTTGCACTCTGTCTCTTTCTCTCTCAAAAATAAATAGTAAAATATATATATATATATATATATATATCTCATATATCATATATCATACATCATACCTATATGATAAGGGATATTCTGAGGTATTCATGTAATAAGGTCATCCTCACTGTCTTGCATTTCCAGAAGCTTCCTGGGTGAGAGAAAAGTATGTAGGCACAGCCATCAAGCTCAGGGTGCAGCCTTGGGAATGTGTCATTAGGCTACCAAGGTCGGGCTCTTGGTGTTACTCATTTGGTAGCAGCCATATCTCTTTTGGCTGTGGTCCTTTGCTGGAACACCCAGGGAAGAGATTTCTGTGTTTTCTGTGTAGGTAACATCTGTCCAGGGCCTTATGATTGTCACTCTTCAGGAAAATCATTAGTTCTCCCCTGGCCCCGTGTCTTCCCATTCCCAGTTGAGTTGAACGAGGATAGTCAGGATTATTAGCAACAGCAGTTCCGAGGGCTACCCACTCCCTCAGTCCCCCACAGAGGCTACAACCCAAATTCATTCCTAAGAAGGCAAGCCTAGAGCCCTGGGAAAGTAAGGGTTGGTATTCCTATTGCAGGCAGCCAGGCTCATTTGTCATTTGAGAAGCAATCCATGCCAAGGCAGCATTCAGTTTATAAGTAAATCAAACTGACAGGAGTCCAGAATGGACAGGTTGTGATTCTCTGAGTAATAGGATCTTGTAGTGATTCAATCTACGAGGACATCACCAAGACCGCCCTCGTTTACAGAATCTGTAACACTAAGAGCAGGTGAACACCTCCATGCTCTGAAGCCTGGCCTTCCACCTTGGTTCACTTCTGAGGATAGATTTCAATTGCTGGTTTAATCCTCAACACTGTGAAATATCCCTCCACTACATTATAAATACTTCACAGAATATCTCCTTTATTCTTTCTTATTAAGAACATGGGTAATGTGACTCCTATTGCCCCATGCTGTTTGTTAATTGTACAATGGACAAGATATACAGGGAGCCTCTTGGTTTTCTGGCCTCCTACCCATTTGTGTGGGTGCCATGTTGGCCTTGGTTGCCATATCCAGGACTGCTTGTTTTAAGGAACTTCTCTAGGACTTCCTGGGCTTCGTGTACCATAGTAATAGGTCAGGTTCAGTTACAGTTTCTCCCTCTACACTCTATTTCTCTTCCACTGAATGTCCCATTTTTATTTTTTTATTTTAATTTATTTATTCTTAAATGGTTTTTTTTGAGAACAAGCATGAGTGGGGGAAGGCCAGAGGCAGAGGGAGAGAGAAAATCCCAAGCAGGCTCTGGGCTGACAGTGCAGAGCCTGACATGGGTCTCGATCCCACAAACCATGAGATCATGACCTGAGCCAAAATCAAGAGTTGAACGCTTAATCGACTGGTCCACTTAGGCGCCCCTGAATGTCCCTTTTTAATAAAGAAATTTTTGTTGAAGCTGAAGTGCAAACTAGAAATGCACATGAAAATGTTGAAATGTTGCTCTCCGTGACTGCGCTATATTTTCTATATGCACGTTTTGCAACGTTATGCCCAAGTAAGAAACAGAAATGGCTGGATCTTTACAGACTGCCCATGTAACCAACCAGAGCTGGAGATTAGTGCTGTCGGTCAAAGTTGGTATAAGTCACCTTTGTCTCTCAGGACAGATGACTGTGCACGATGAACTTCTCTTACCTGGGATAATTTGCTTCTTCTTACAAAATCCTCATGGTTCGTGTACCCCAGTGAAAGCTCAGTGATGGGAGGGGGCTGGTCCTGAGAGCCAGGAGCCATGGCAGGTGACCACCGCAGTCTAACCCTGCATTAGACTGTGAGGGCTTCGCTGTTTGGCTTACTCATCTGTCTCTTCGCTTGGCAACTTTATTGATTTCTGTGATTATTTAGGACCAGATGGCTACATTTCTTGAGCAGTATTATTAGGTGTGTTTGGTGTAAGAAAAATGTGCTCAATAAATGTAAGAGTGGCCTGAAGTGAATTTACAACTAAGCTTCTATAAAGATGAGGTTCACTCTGCGAATAACTAGGCCTTGAGTAATGTGTGTGTGTGTGTGTGCGTGTTGTGTATGTTACAATAGCATGATATAAGCCATCCTACTATGCCTTAATATGTAGTTACTTTTCACTGGTTCTCTTTTCCTTCAACTGTAATGTGGCAGGAACTGTCTGTTTGAGTCATGCAAAGCTCAGTAAGACAGGGTTCCTATCTTCAAGCAGCTAAGCGGGGTGTCTAAGCGGGGTGATGAGATAGGATGTAAGAATAGAACTCTGAATGACAGTGTGACAAGTACTGTGGGATGCGCAGTGCTCCTGTCTGTGGACACTAGGCAGGGGTTCACAGATGAGAAGGAAGCGGGGGACCGAGAGACAAGTGACAGAAGACAGTGGTGGACCTTGGGGTCCAAAGGTGTGACTGAGGGTGGAGCATCACAGATGGCCTTTCAAAGTTTCCTTTTTCTCATGCACAGTATTTGATTAGACACCAAGTGCTGCTGTTCTAACTTTGGTGACATCTCTTGTCTATTATCATCCCTCTTTATTCTCTTTATGTTTCTCACTTTTCTCCCTAAAACAAAAACAAAACTAAGCACCTCTAATCATACGATCTCCCTTTCCCACTTTGGCTCTTCACTGGTTTATTGCTAACCCTCCACAATCTGGATGGAATCTTCTGTTTCTAACTCATTTCCTAACACTCACACCCACTCCCCCCAACCCCAAAACACCTTCATAATACCATGTCTCTGCACACATGGGCACATCTGGTTTGCCTATCCCCTCCCCTACAACCTTTATTTTCTGTTCTCATGCTCACCAAAGTTTGTTGCTGCCTCAGAGCTGTTCTGTTGAGTGTTCTCTGCCCTTAAGACTCTTTCTTTAGATGATCTCATCATTTAGATCTCACTGCCAAGACCTTCCCTGACCACCTCATCTAAAATAGTCTCCACATCACTTGGTTTCACTGTTTTGTAAGATTCAGGACCACTGAGAGGATACGTAGTGCCTTTGCTGTAATTAGAAAAAGGTGCCTCCTCTGGGCCAGTGCAGACCCCATCCAGCCCCTCAGCTGGGCTTCTGTGAAGGGGGCACATTGCAAACTTCTTCACGACAGCCTGGAGACTTCTGTCCCTAGCTGGAATTATCTTATTTGCCTATTTATTCTTTGCCAGTCTCCCTGGTTAATTGTGTGACTCCAAAAATCTTCTATATTTTTCAAAGCTATATCTCCTATACTTTTCTTGTGGATTCAAGCCCAGGGCTTAGAGTACTGTAGGAATTCAACAAATACTGGTTGAATAACCTAATGAATTCTGTGATGCCTTGATTGATCCTGTCTCTACATTGGCTCAGGCTTCTGAATATAACATCTTCTAGAGTATTTGTCATATTGTGTTGTCATTCTGTTTCTATTCCATATCTCTTCCACTAGACTGTGAGCTTCTCGGGGTCAGAGAATGTGCCTTGTCAATCTTGTACTGTTTAGTACGTATTTGGTATATTGTGGGTTCTCGTAAGAATTTGTTTATGTTAATGGCTGAGTTTCTGAATCTCAAATAAAGAAGAGAAGTAGTTCTATTAATATAAGGAAATCTGATGGGAGAAGTGGTTTTCTAGTGGAAAAAATGAGTTCAGTTTTGAGTTTGAGGTGTCATCCGAACATTTGGATGAAAATGCCCAGTGGCGAGTAGGAGTGTGGAGACTGAGAGCACAGTAGGGCTTGAGGAGAAGCTGCAGACATGGGTGAAGATGTTAATAAGGGAAAGGTTATGGATGCTGGTCACAGATCAGAAGCCTGTGGCCAAGTCTGGCTTACACTCTTCTTTTCCTCATGGTGTTTTAAAATTTTCAAATTTATTGCATCTCTGTAAAAATTAGGAGATCTTAGGGGCACCTGACTGGCTCAGGCAGTTAAGCATCTGACTCTTGACTTTGGCTCAGGTTGTGATCTCACAGTTTGTGAGTCCCGTGTCCTGCTTAGGATCCTCTCTCCCTCCTTCTGCCCCTTCCCTGCTTCCTGTCTAAATAAATAAATAAATAAACAAACAAATAAATAAATAAATAACTTTTAAAAATTAGGAGATCTTCACGCAAATTTTGGATTTTTGGCTCCCTTGAAATACCAGATCTGGTGACAAGATGCTTAGGAGAAGCTTCCCTACAAAGGCTTCCTGGGCCATCCCACCCCTACTTCCTGCTACTTGCCTGGTCTATAGGCTTTCAGTTCTTACGGAATAAGAAGCAAGTAGACTAAAAGCAGCAGATTTCTTCTAGTTGAGGCCCAGAGAGGAAGGAAGAGACCTGGGAAGGCTGAGAGGGTTGGGCTAATGCAGGAGACTAAGGGGCAAGCACAGTGTCAGAAAGCCAAGTGAGCAGAGAGGATGGATGAGGACATGGCGGGGAAA
Organism: Acinonyx jubatus; assembly: GCF_027475565.1. Taxonomy (NCBI): domain Eukaryota; kingdom Metazoa; phylum Chordata; class Mammalia; order Carnivora; family Felidae; genus Acinonyx; species Acinonyx jubatus. Next base: position 92,778,842 of record NC_069387.1, read on the forward strand.
GAGACGGGAGTGGGAAGAAAATGAACGTTAACAAAATCGTGTTGATTTTGATGACTGAAAAATCACCGATCGTATACGGCAAGGTGGTTAAGAGCGTGGATTTCAGCATCAGGTAAGACTTTGTCCAAAACCTGGCTCAGCAAGTTTGGGGGATTATAAAGTCACTTTCATTACTATACAGACCAAATTACTTTATTCTTTATAGTTCTCAGTAAATACAACTTTAGTATGGCAACTTAAAATTCTACCTTAATCACTTTTTCCCCCATGGAAGCAAATGCTTTTTTTTTTTTAAACGATTTTTTTAAATATAAGTTTTCTTAAGACCACAACTTTTGGGGTGCCTGTGCAGCTCAGTCTGTCAAGCAGCCAACTCTTGATTTTGGCTCAGATCATGATTTCACAGTTTGGGAGTTCAAACCCCGCATCAGGCTCTGCTCTAACAAGGGGGAGCTTGCTTGGGACTTTTTCTCTCTCTCCTTCTCTCTCTACCCCTCCCTAGCTCAAGCTCACACTGTCTCTCAAAATAAAGAAAGAAACTTAAAAAAAAAAAAAAAGACCACAACTTTTAGGTCTGTAACGTAGGATTAACCTAATAAATGGTTAATTGTTGATAATTTTTTTCCAGATGCCACTCAGAGATGGCTACCACCTTAGCTGTCTCTGAAATGATTGATGTTTTTTTGACAGAATGACACATGCTATGTTTTTATTCAGAATAACTGAGTTGTAAAAAAATGCATTAGTTTGAGTTCATATGGCTGGCCCAGAATCCAAACGTAGGCATTTATTTATTTATTTATTTTAAAATCATTAACGTTTGAAGAGAGTTGACGCGCAACGTCACATTAGTTTTAGGTGTGCAACACAGGGATTCAACAAGTTTATGTACATCATGCTACGCTCAAGTGCAGCTGCCGTCTGTCATCACACAACACTATTACCCTACCGCTGTATACTGACTGTATTCCCTGTTCTGTGCCTTCTATTCCCCTGACTTCTTCATTCCGTAACTGGAAGCCTGTATCTCCTGCTCCCCTTCCCCCAAAATGGGGGCTTTTAAATGTCCTAGTCAGCAGCTGGTTTAAAAATCTAATCTTTTCTCATCAAGGGAGGTAGCAGAACTCATTTACTGACAGTGGCGATAAGTTTCCTGTCGGAGGTAAACGTTCTCTGTTGCACTCACATGATTGATTTGACTCCAAGCCTGATGATTGCCTTACAGCTAGTATGTTATTAAAAGCAACCCTGGATATTTTAACAACTGATCATCTGTTTGTAGGCCATCTTCTTTCCTAAGAGCTCCTCACACTGGAAGCAGGGAGAAAAATCCTCTTGTTTCTGGTAGTAAACATTCAAAATAAATTTTTTTTAATGTTGACTCATATTTGAGAGACAGAAAGAAACAGAGTGCAAGCGGGGATAGAGCAGAGAGAGAGGGAGGCACAGAATCTTGAAGCAGGCTCCAGGCTCCGAGCTGTCAGCACAGAGCCCCATGCGGGGCTCGAACTCATGAACAGGGAAATCATGACCTGGGCCAAAGTTTGACGCTTAACTGACTGAGCCACCCAGGCTCCCCTCTGGTAGTAACAGTTTAAAGGGAAACATGACATTTATTGTTTTCTTGGGAAATTTGGTTTTGTAGGAAAATTTCTTTTTGTAGTTATGTCTTCTTTTAAAAAGTTACTGCTCATTTTTTTCATGTGTCAAAAGTTCAGAAGTAACAGAAGTAAAACCAATGGATCACCAAAATAGTGATTAGTAAAAGTTTATTGTGCACACACAAAAAAGATGGTTTGCAAACTGGGAGCGCTGAAGCCAAAACATGGAATAAGGATCCAGGGTGTATTATTATGAAACAGCTTATATAGAGAGAAGGCAGTGACTGTTTATTTTTCACTCTGATTGGTTATAATATTAGAATTTTCTTAAATCATAGGGAATTAGTCAACCTTGGGAAACAGTTCATGTTTTGCTGCTGATTTCCAGAGGCACAAACAAGAGATGACCTATGTCAAGTTGGTTGTGCAAAATAAGTTAAATTAAGCTTTGTTAAATGACTAAACTAGTTTTGTCTGCTCAGGGAATTTTCAAGTCTAGTCTCCATTTGTTTTTTATCTTATTTTATTTTATTATTATTTTTTTAATTTTCTAATAATTATCTTTTTTTTAATATGAAATTTATTGTCAAATTGGTTTCCATACAACACCCAGTGCTCATCCCAACAGGTGCCCTCCTCAATACCCATCACCCAAATCAGGAGACTATAGATGCTGGCGAGGATGTGGAGAAACGGGAGCCCTCTTGCACTGTTGGTGGGAATGCAAACTGGTGCAGCCGCTCTGGAAAACAGTGTGGAGGTTCCTCAAAAATTTAAAAATAGATCTCCCCTATGACCCAGCAATAACACTGCTAGGAATTTACCCGAGGGATACAGGAGTGTTTTTTATTTTAAAACATGTATTTAAACAAGATGGTTGGATGGATGGAGATATGTGAGAAAGTATGCTAATTGTGGAATTTAAGTGGTAGGGTATATGGGCATTTACCAAACACTTTTGAAAACTTTTCTGTGTGCTTGAAAATTTTTGTAATGAAATGTTAGGAAAAGAAGATGTTATTCCAGACACCTAAGACTGCAATTTAAATATTGTGGCAGCAGGTGGTGGCAATACTTTGAAAATCAGATAGGCCTGTTTAGTCAAGCCACTGATTTAATACCTGGAATTTTATGCTTTACTAAAGTATAACTCAGCAGCCTGCTTTTCTGGTTTAGGGATTCTTTTTTTTTTTTTTTTTTTTTTTAGTGTTTATTTTTGGAGAAAGAGAGAGATGGAGCGAGAGCCGGGGAAAGGGCAGAGTGAGAGAGGGAGATACAGATTCCGAAGCAAGCTCCAGGCTCTGTCTGAGCTGTCAGCACAGAGCCCGATGCGGGGCTGGAACCCATGAACCGTGAGATCATGACCTGAGCCAAAGTCGCACACTTAACTGACTGAGGCACCCAGGTGCCCCGGGATTCTGTTTTTTAAATCCGTATCCAGGCCTGGTGAGCTATCTACAAAATAAACTCTTGGACAGAGATGTAAAGCTGAGTTTATTCAAAGGCCAAATAATTGCCTGGCACATCCATTGGCTAAAGGTTTTTCTCCCATTGGTAGTCATTTTCACGATGCTCAATTACAGGCTATTTTATTCCCATCATTTTATTATAAAACATTAGTTCATGCAACATCAGATGCCACCAGGAGAAATTTTCAAGTCTGTGACTGTCTCTGGGAAAGAAATAAGAAGAGCCTGTTTCAACTTCTCAAAGCTTGCTTTGTGATCAGACTTCATTCCCCTTATTTAGTGTTCAATAGAGGACAAGTTGCAGCCCCCCAGAGAGAAAAGGAATGGGCTCTGCTGCCTGGCTGCTCCTGTTGTAGGCTCCTTTGTCATCAGAGATGTCAGGGACCCGGGAGCCTGCAAACTGTGTTCTGCAAGGGTTACCTGGGGAGTGAGGAGGCACTGAAGGACTTTTATCCATTTCCTGAGCCAAACCCTCCCAAAGAGGAAAGGACCCAACCCGAGTGGAAACCAGTTTGCTGGATACTGTCCAACCAGTTGCCCATTGAGCTGAGGGTGTTACACACTAGTATTTCTTTGTTTAATTCACCCACATTTCCATGGACATTTCCTAACATGGAAATGGAATTTGGACCTCAATCTTTTTCCTTTTCTGAGAGCAACCTCGGACAAAAGAATAAACTTGAAGTTTGGCCACTCTTTATTTGACTAGAGAATGGTGCTATGACCTCTCAATGCCACATGACACGAACAGTCCTGGTAAGAATATTCGTTCATTTAATCATCAAATCCATACTGAGTTTCTGCCTGTATTGGAACATCGACTATGGACAAGATGCGGCCCTATCTCTAGGTGTTTACAATATAGGTAAATATGACAGTAAGTGGAAGGAGAGTGGGAGGTGGGGGAGGACAGGTGGTTCAGGTAGAGGGAGCAGCCTGTGCTGTGCTAGGCCCAGACACTAGAGAAAGCTTGATATGTTCAGCAAAGGGCAAATGGTTCAATGTGATTAGAGCACAGAGAGTGAAGGGGGCTATAGGAAAGGATAGGGCTTAAGTAAGTGACCTCCTCTAAGCTCAGCATTGCTCTGATTTCATATTGCTCCTTGTTGTTTTCATGTGCACATAGACTTGCCAAACTGCCCCACGTGTCTTTTCAGAAAATATGTCATGCTGTCCATTTGTACCTTCACCCCAAAGCGAGTCTTACACGGGCACAAGATGCTTGTGTGATTTGAAGCAGTTTCTGTTTTCCCCCAGAGTCTCCCGAACAGTTATTGGTGGCAGGCTGGCTTCATGACTTTTGCATCACAGTTGTAAAGCTACATGTCAGCTGAGATAGTGGGTCCCATTAATATGGTTAATAATAACTGGACAGAGTTGAATAATTAAATTAGGTTCAATGATAAAATAGTTATGAACCAACACTGGGTATTAGATGGGGAAGCTTTTCAAAATGCCCCAGACTTATGCCCATCCGAGTCCTAATGAATATAAACCTTTACATAGGACCTGGATGTGTGTATTTAGATAAAGTTCCTCAGGGATCTAGGTGCATGTTCATGGTTAAAGTGAACTCACAGAGACCTTAGCACTTGCATAGAAAAGAATATTTTCAGAAAATTCTGGATTATGTTTTTGAACATATTTATACTGGCTTCAATACGGTGATAGAGGATTAGAAGTCAGAAGTATTTTAGTCAGAGTCAGTCTCTAGAACATGTCCTAGAAATTTATTTTTTGGTAATTTTCTATTGGATCCATAAAGTCAGGGCCATAATTACAACCAGGAAGGTAGTAGTAAATTCCCTCTCCATCTTTATTTCCTCTTAAGTAGGAAAACACATGAATTATCTTCTTGCCTATTGGATCTACTTAGAAGATGTATGGTGCTAGTAAACTTGAGTTGGGGAGATCAAAGCTGGCTTTTTATCATTATTTACAAGTAACTGGACAATTGCAGCCAATCGTTCATATCTCGTGAGGCAGCATGAAAAGTCCCATTGGGTAGATATTGCAGAATGAAATTACTGTGTTTAGAGGGGACTTTAGTATCATTCTCCATGGCCTGCTCTCAGTTGGAATCAAATTCATGGATCAAGCAAACATTAAAAAAGAAGAGGAAGCTGGTTGCCGAGAAAAATAGAAAAGAATATTAGGTATAGTAGTGCCATTGAAGATGGATAAAAGTGGGTGGATTCAGGAGATTTGGGACATTGAACTGACAGCACTGCATGGTGGGATCGCCTGTGGGTAAGCGGACGGAGGAAGAGTCAGAGATGATGGCTGGGAATCTGTCTGGATTCCCAGTGGTCTGGGACCACTGCTTGGACATAGTGACCAGTTATAATTATAGTGTAAAGCTTTCTACAATGTAAACATAGTGAATGGTCATATGACATTTACTGTGATTTAGAACCATAGAACAAAATTCTTGTCTTTGTGATTGCTGCCTTATTTTTATTAAAATAAATTTAGAAGCAAGCAAAAATTTGTAACAGAATTAGAAAATTTTAAAGAGCTTTTGTCGGGAGATTTTTTGTTTTTGTTTTTGCTTTCCGATTTATTTGTTAACATTTTTAATGAAAAACTTCAAACATACACAAACTGAGATTAATAGTGAAACCCATGTATATACTTAGCAAATTCGACAGTTTTCAATTTGTGTCCGATCTCATTTTATTTAAACCCCCCACCAACTATCCTACCTTACCAACTGAATTTTTTTTGGCTTTGTTGAGGTATAATACAAGTTTAAGGCATACAACATGATGATTTGATACACATACTTATTGAAGAGTGATTCTACAATAAGGTTAGTTAACACATTCATCACCCACACAATCATCTTTTGTGTGCATGTGGTGAGAACATTTAAGATCTACTCTCTTAGCAGCTTTCATGTATATAATACAAGATTGTTAACTATAGTCATCATGATGTACATTAGATTCCCAGAACTTAATTCATTTTAAACTGAGTTTGTACCTTTTGACAAACATCTCCTCATTTCCCCCATCTCTCAGCCTCTGGCAATTACCATTTCTACTCTGTTTCTCTGAGTTTGGCTTTTTTTAGCTTCCACACATAAGTGATATCATACAGTATTTGTCTTTCTGTCTCTTACTTATTTCACTTAGTATAATGCCCTCAAGGTCCATCCGTGTTGTCACAATGGCAGGATTTCCTTCTTTGTTATAGCTAAATAATATTCCATTTGTGTGTGTGTGTGTGTGTGTGTGTGTGTGTGTGTGTGTGTCACATTTTCTTTATTCATTTATCAATCAATGGACACTTAGATTGTTTCTGTATCTTAGCTATTGTGAATAGTGCTGCAATGAGCATAGGGTGCAAATATCTCTTAGAGACAGTAATTTCATATCCTTCAGACATATACCCAGAAATTTTTTGAGGTACCTTCATACTGAGTTCCATACTGCCTGTACCAACTGACCTTTCTAACAAAAGTGCACAATGGTTCCCTTTTCCCCACACCCTCACTAACACTTGTTATCTCTTGCTTTTTTCAAAATAGTCATCTTCACAGGTATGTGGTGATATTTCACTGTCGTTTTGATATGCATTTCCCTGATAATTAGTGATATTCAACATCCTTTCATGTACCTTTTAGTCATTTGTATGTCTTCTTTGGAAAAATGTTTATTCATGTCTTTTGCCCATTTTTAATCAGATTTTTTTTTGTTTTTATTTTTTATTTTTGCTGTTGATTTGTGTGAGTTCCTTATGTACTTTGAGTATTAACCCCTTATCAAATATATGATTTGTGAATATTTTCTTCCATTCTGTAGATTGCCTTTAAATTTTGTTGATTGTTTCTTTTGCTGTACAGAAGCTCTTTCATTTGATTTAGCCCCACTTGTTTATTTTGCTTTTGTTGCTTGTGCTTTTGGTGTCATCCAAAACATGATTCCCAAGACCAATGTCCAGAAACTTTTTCCCTATGTTTTCTTCTAGGATTTTTATGGTCTTGGGTCTACATTTAAGTCTTTAATTTATTTAGAGTTACTTTTGTAGAATAGGGGTTCAATTTCATACTTTTCTTGTGAATATCCAATTTTCCCCACACTGTTGAAGAAAGTATCCTTTCCTCACTGAGTCCTCTTGGCTCCCATGTCAAATTTTAGTTGGCCATATAGGTGTAGGTTTATTTCTGGGTTCTTGATTCTATTCCATTGGTCTATATGTCTATTCTTATGCTAGTACTATTTTCATTACTGTAGCTTTATAATATAATTTGAAATCAGAAAGTGTGATTTGTTCTTTCTCAGTGTTGCTTTGGATATTTGGGATCTTTTGTGGTCCCATATAAATTTTAGGACTTTTTTTCCTGTTTCTATGAAGGATGCCATTGGAATTTTGATAGGGATTGCGCTGGATCTGTAGATGGCTTTGAGTAGTATGCACGTTTTAACAGTATTAATTCTGCTGATCCAAGAACATAGGATATCTTTCCATTTTTTCATGTCTTCGGTTTCTTTCACCAACATTGTATAATTTTCAATATACAGGTCTTTCACCTCCTGGTTAAATTTATTCCTAAGTATTTTATTGTTTTTAATGCCCTCGTAAATGGGGTTCTTTATTTCTTTTTCAAATAGTTCACTGTTAATGTATAGAAATGCAACTAATTTGTGTATGTTGATTTTGTATCCTGCAACTCTACTAAATTTATTAATTCTAATAGTTTTTTGAAGGAATATTTAGAACTTTCTGTATATAAGATCATATCATCTGCAACAGATATAGTTTACTTATTTCCAATTTGGATAACTTTTATTTCTTTTTGTTGTCTAATTACTTTGTGTAGGACTTCCGATATTATGTTGTGTAAAAATGGGGAGAGTGAACTTCCTTGATTTATTCTTGATCTTAGAGGAAAAGCTATCAGCTTTTCATCGAGTGTAATATTAGATATAGACTTATCATATAGGGCTTTCATTATGTTGAGGTATAGCCCATCTATACTTTGTCTAGAGTTTTTTTCAAAAAGATGCTGAGGGGTCCCTGGGTGGCTTAGTCCTGAGACCTTTGTCTCAGGTCACGATCTCATGGTTCGTGAATTCAAGCCCCACATTGGGCTCTCTGCTCTAAGTGCAGAGCCCACTTTGGATCTTCTGTCTCCCTCTCTGTCTCTGCCCCTCCTCTGCTCTCTCTCTCTCTCATCTCTCTCTCAAAAATAAATAAACATTAAAAAAAAAAAAGATGCTGAATTTTGTCAAATGCACTTTCTACATCTATTGAGATGATATGATTTTATTAATGTGGTGTATCACATTGATTGATTTGCATATGTTGAACCACTTTTGTATCCCAGGAATAAATCTCACTTGGTCATGATGTGTGATCTTTTTAATGATTATTGAATTTGATTTGCTGATACTTCATTGAGAATTTTTTATCCATGTTTATCAGGGATAATTGCTTATAATTGACTTTTTTTTGTAATGTCTTTATCTCACTTTGGTATCAGGTTAATTCTAACCTTTTAAAATGAATTTGGAAGTGTTCTCTCCTCTTCAGTTTTTTTGGGAGAGGGTGAGAAGGATTTCTATTGATTCCTCTTCAAGTGTTTGGTAGAATTCACCAGTGAAGCCGTCTGGTCCTGGACTTTAGTTAGTTGGGATGTTTGTTTGTTTGTTTGTTTGTTTGTTTGTTTGTTTTGAAGTTTACTTATTTATCTGAGAGAGAGAGAGAGAGAGAGAGAGAGAATGAGAGACAGAGCAAGTGGGAGGGGTAGAGAGAGAGAGGATCCGAAGCAGGCTCTGCACTGCCAGTGCTGAGCCCAATGTGGGGCTTGAACTCATGAACCGTGAGATCATCACCTGAGCTGAAGTCAGACACTTAACCAACTGAGCCATTCAGGCACCCTGATATATTTTTGATTATCGATTCAATCTCCTTTCTCTTAATTGGCCTGTCAGATTTTCTATTTCTTCATGATTCAGTCTTGGTAGGTTGTATGTTTCTAGGAACATCCACTTACCCAATTTGTTGGAGTACAATTGTTCATAGTAGTTTCTTATGATCCTTACTGTTTTTGGGGTATCAGTTGCAGTGTCACCTCTCCTTTCTAATTTTATTTATTTGAGTCTTCTCTCTCATTCGTTTTTTTCTTAATCTAGGTAAAGGTTTGTCAATTTTGTTTATCTTTTCAAAAAATTAACTCAATTTTGTTTTTTTCATTTATTTTGGTCTCTTTTTCATTTATTTTTGCTCTGATCTTTGTTATTTCTTTCTTTTTACTACCTTTCATCTGAGTTTGTTCTTTATATAGTTCCTTGAGGTATAAAATTAGGTTGTTTATTTGAAATCTTTCTTTTTTCTTCTTAATGTAGGTGTTGATTGCTATAAACTTCCCTCTTAGGACTATTTTGCTATATCCCATAAGTTTTATTATGCTGCATTTCCATTTTTATTTGCTTCAAGATATTTTTTATTTCCCTTTTGATTTCCTCATTAACTCATTAGTTTTCCAAGTATGTATTGTTTAATTTTCACCTACTTGTGGATTTTCAAGTTTTCCTCCTGTTATGAATGTCTAGTTTCATACCATTGTGGTCAGAAAAGATACTTGGTACAATTTTAATCTTCTAAAATTTGTAACGCAGTTTTGTGACCTAAAATATAATCTAGATTTGAGAATATTCTGAATGCATTTGAGAAGACTGTATTCTGCTTTGTTGGGTGGAATTTCCGTATATGTCGGTTAGGTCCATTTGGTCTACAGTATAGTTCAAGCCCAGTGTTTCCTTTTTGATTTCCTGTCTGGATGAGCTATCCATTGTTGAAAGTAGAACACTGAAGTCCTCTACTATTATTGTATTGCTTCTATTTCTTCCTTCAGGTCTGTTAGTATTTGCTTAATATTAGGTGCTCTGATGTTAGATCTCTCTCTCTCTCTCTCTCTCTCTCTTTCTGGATATAGATATACCAATATCTAATCTATATATATATAGAGAGAGAAATATATATATATATGTGTGTGTGTGTGTGTGTGTGTATACACACACATAGAATATAGACATATATAGATACATATTCTCTTGAGTGAATTGGCCCCTTTAGCATTATATGACCTCCTTTGTCTCTTATTACAATTTTTGACATAAATTCTATTTTATCTGATGTAACTATAGCTACCCCTGCTCTCTTTTGGTTTCTATTTGCATGGAGTATCTTTCTTCCATTCCTTAAGGCTACATGTGTCCTTAAAGCTGGTGTGAATCTCTCTTGTAGGGGGCAGCATATAGTTGGGTCTTTTTAAAATTCATTTGCTCTCTCTATGCCTTTTGACTGGAGAATTTAATCCATTTATTTTTAAAGTAATTTTTGATAGGGAAGGACTTATTAATGCCATCTTAATCATTGTTTTTTGGCTGTTCCCTTGTTCCTTTCTTCCTCTTTCACTGTGTTCCTCTGTGAACTGATTTTCTGTGGTGGTATGCTTTGACTCTCTTCTTTTTATCTTTTGTAGGTTTTAGCTTTATAGTTACATGAGGCTTATTTATACAACATATGTTATAGATAGAACAGCTTATTTTAGGCTGATAACAACTGAATTTTGATCACATACAAAAACTCTACCCTTTTACTCACATCTCCATATTTTATGTTTTTGATGTCATAATGTACCTCTTTTTTATGTATGCACCATTAACCAATTATTGTAGCTGTAGTTACTTTTAGTACTTTTGTCCTTAACTTTTATACTAGAGTTAAGTGAGTTACACATCTCATACTACAGTATTGGAGTATTTTGAAATTGACTATATATTTACCTTTACTGTTGTGTTTTATACCAGTGTGCATGCCTTTAAACTTCATGAACTAAGCTTTAAGTTTGTAATGTTGAGCTTTTGAGTCCTTTCTGAGTGGTTGCTTTACAGTGTTTGAAACCTTTAAAGCTTCATTTCGCATCATGAGAATCTCAAAGACACATAGCCCTGAGTTTGATCCCCCAACTACAAAACAATCTTTCTCTTTTGGCTTTGACCTCATCATTTTACCATAGTGGATCAGCTTCTATGAGCCCCAAAGAATTCTTTGGCATTCTGAACTTGTAAACAGAGAGGGGGAAAGGAGGGGAGGTCACAGGATCAGGATATGGGTAGATGAGAGCTTTCCAGTGTTTTTGTTATGGCTGAGAGACAGACACACATGTTTCTATGACAACTACAGTATGTGGGTTGGAGAAGAGATGGTTTGCACACTCTGGCTTTGGTTGGTTTCCCTTTCTTGCTCTTTCTGATGTGTCAGTGACCTTCCCTGAACAGATAGAATTAAGTGTTATTGTTTTAAATTTTGTTTGGGAGTTAGGCTAAATTTAAATTGTACATGGTAGATCATGAGATGTTAAAGCAGAAATTAACACTTCAAGAATTATCTTCTCAGTATGAAGAAACTGAAGCTCAGAGAAGTTGTTTTGTTTTATATGGGGTCTCACATCTAGTAAGTGGCAGAACTCAGAGAAAAGCCCAGGTCTTCATTCCTTTCTCCTTCACCTAAGTAATTTGATGCATTTTACCAGGAAGAACAAGAATCATTTCTTATGAGGATTTAGTGATGTACACACAAATCAACATTCAGAAGCCTGTTCTTTCTTTTTATGAGTTTTAAATATAGTATAATGGCCATACAAAATAAATCTTCAGATTCCAAACTTGACAATGTCCTTCCGCTCCATTTTCTCTCTTGGATTACAAGGACATATTTCCATTTTATTGCAAATTGAACACAAGCAGTTTGACTACACAGCCAGCAGTTTAGCAAGATCATTTCAAGTTGCAAACCTCTCCAGTTTTGTCTTGAATGAACTTGAGGTTGGGTGTGTATATAACTATTTTCAGTGATATACTTTAACTGTCTTTGAATAGGCTCAGACAGTTCCCTGGTGGTCTCAAACTGCAAATTTATGCCCTCTGTACTATCTTCCTTTCCAGGACCAGATCTTTATGGAAAATGTGGGCGCAGTGAAGCAGCTCTGCAAACTAACAAACAACCTTGAAGAAAGAATAGAAGAGTTAGAAATATGGAACAGAAAGCTGGCCAGGCTAAAGCGGCTCAGTAGTTTGAAGTCTTCAGCCAGTGAAGCAAGCTCCATCAGGTATATCCAGGGGCACCACAGGAGAAAGGAGGCAATAGGGCCTTTCCATAACCAGATCAAACTAGATGGTCTTTCTGATCAAGCAGCAACCACTACTTTCTGCTAATGAAGTCCCTATTCTGTTTTTAGAATGTTTTGGGACACAATTGCCTTATGTGATAATGTTCTTATTTTTTCTGTTGCTGCTTTGAAAATGAAACAAACCGTGAAGTGTCTGTTTAAGAGCAAGGTGTTTTAGGAAATGTTGCATTTTACAAAGGATGACTTCTCCTTTAAGGAGTAGAAGTGGCCATTTCTAAATTTAGAAAATCGTCTTTGGTTCTCAGGGGAAAAACTTCTAATTTTTTTTTTCATTTAAGGAGGTAAATGCACATTTCCTGGGGTCTAATTATGAGAAAAAGAGAAATACAACATTTAACGCATTCATTTACGCTTACTAAGGTTCTTTTTCTCAAAAGGAACTCTCAATTGCCTTGACTTTTCCTTTGTAAAATTACCACTGTATTACAGAAAAAATCATACTGCTGTGTTAGTGGCAGCCTGGGCTTTTGTCGTGTAACTCCTGGAGAGGCATTTGAACGGTAATTAACATTCTCTCTCTCTTTTTAAAGCAAATTTAGCAGAGCTGTTAGTGCATCTTCTCCAAGAAAGGCCATTCCCAAAAAAACCAACAAGGTAAATAGACTTATTTGTAATGCACAGTGATAATGTTTTATACATATATATAAAAAAAGAGTGTTTAGAGAAATTGATCAAAAATGCTTCCCTTCATTTATCTGTTGATAGACTCCCTTGTTTGCATCTTCATGCACTTTAGGTATTTAATTACTACCCCTTTAATAGTTTTTTCAAAAAGATGTTTAGAGAAATAAGTACAGAACATGTTCATTTCAGAAATACTATTCTGCCGGGTTTTTTTTTTTTTTTAATATATTGCCTCTATCAAGTGAAATTCATCAGCTTCCACATGCATATGGCCTTAGGCTGCAAGATCTGTGTGGATGCCTTAACTCAACCTCATTCCTTATCTATGGCTTCAGAAGATCCCAGGGGGACTTCCATTAATCCCCTAAATCCCTTTTTTCCCTTTTGATAGTTAGTACTCTATGTGCAAATGGGGAAATAGGTATTCACTTTCTTGCAAAGGTTAAAGTGTGATGGTTTTATTAATGAATAAAGAGAACTTCCATCAAATAGGGTAACATTTACTTTAAAAAGTGAAGGCTAATCATTTATTGATTTAAAGTACACCCTCTTCAATGAAGAGGAGTGTCAGTAAGGGAGAAGCTGCACTATTCCCTTCCTAGTACAATTCATAAATGCCATGAAACCCAGCTTGTTCCCTCTGACCCACCAGTGTTCCCCAGGTGGCCCTTCCCCAGGAAGATATTCATGACCTTAATCTATATCTTATTAAGGACTGATATGGTGTTTGGGCCATTGCCCCCATTTACTCTCTTTTCTTCATGTTATACTGCATTGACCTATTTTTTTTTTAAGTTTATTTACTTATTTTAAGAGAGAGAGAGAGTAGGGGAGGGGCAGAGAAAGAAAGAGAGGGAGAGAATCCTAAGCAAGCTCTTCACCGTCAGAACAGAGCCAGACAGGGGGCTTGAACTCACAAACTGTGAGATCATGACCTGAGCTGAAACCAAGAGTTGGATGCTTAACTGACTGAGCCACCCAGGTGCCCCTGCATTGACCTATTTTAAAAGAACTCAGAAAGAGTTTAATATTCTACTAAAAACTGCTAAAAATGCTATGTTGCTGACAAGCTACTTGGTATACAAATAAACATAAATACATGGGTAAATATCTATGTAGAAGTGTCCTTGGGCAAGTTACTGAATTGCACTGAGAAATAAATATAATAATAGGCTCTATCTTGCAAAGATTGTTGATAGGATTAAAGAAGGTGAAGCCCTTAGCCACAGTGCCCAGCACATAGCAGTTTGCTTAATAAACACAAACTATTAAACATGTTGTGTAGGAAGGGTACTGTTTGTACTGACCAGTTTGCAATGGGATGGAGGAAATGCTACCTACATCCATGGCGGCACTGATTGGTGCAATTCGGTTATGTGCAATCTCTGTAGCTCTCACTCTGCACTTGGGGAATTTCTTTTATTTTGCAGTTATGTCAGAATAATAACTAGAATGTGTGATTCATGAGAACAGGCCCCATATCTGCCTTCCCCAGGGACTGGCACATAGTAGGTACTCAAGCAGTATTTGTTAAATGAATGCATGAATGGAAAACCAGGTCTGATCATCTTCCCTGAAGGCTCACAATCTAAATTAAAAACATTGGGGCACCTGGCTGGCTCAGTCAGAAGAGCATGCGACTCTTGATCTCAGAATCGTGAGTTCCAGTCCCACACTGGGTGTAGAGGTTACTTAAATAAAAAACTTAAAAACATTTTTTGTTAAATTAAACACATTAAGTAGTTTGGTCTCTTGGGTATGTGGGTGGGGAAGGGGATTGGCTTGTGGACACAGAGTAGAGGATTTATGTGGGTATTGAAGAGCACCCATTCAACTCAGAGACCTCTTGCAGTCACTGTTGTAAGTGGGAGGCAGACAAAAGTGAGTAAGACATGGACTCTTCTCTGAAGGAATTTCTAGGTGGCCAGGGAATATTGGAGAACACTACAAGAACAGTTGTATCTGGATGTGGTAAATATTGTAAAGGCTCAGAGTGCTGCAGAGCATTATGGGGCCAGCCCTTCTAGGAGGAGTAAGCTCTGGCTAGATATAGGAGAGGTTCCAGAGAGGCTGGCAGAAGCAAAATCTGGGGGGCAGCACTGGCTTCATTAAAGGATTAGGTGAGAGTCGGCTGGGGGGAGAGTAGGAGGTAAGGCTGAAAATATAGGTAAGGCTCAAATTTCCTGGACCACCTGTTATGGAATTCCCTTGGTAGGCCATGAAAACCTTTTGAATAATAACAATAACATCTAATTTGTATAGTGTGCTTTTGTTTTACAGACAGGAGAAGGTAGGCAACATAGCATTGTGGTTAGGAGCACAGATTCTGGAGCCAAATATTTTTTGGTTTAAATCCTGGCTGTATGACTTACTAGCTGTGTGATCTTGGGTAAGGAACTTAGCCTTCCTATGCTTCGTTTTTTCCCTTCTCTATAAGATGGGGATGATAACAGTACCTGTTCTGAGGGTTGTTGAGGATTATCTGAGCATTAAATAAATTAGTATATATAAAGCACTCACAAGACAACATGGCACATAATAAGTACTATGCAAGTGTTCACTCTTATTAGAACTTGAGTGTTCTCATACTTCGGCATATTATGAGTCTTCCAGGGAGCTTGATAAAGTACAAATAATGGGGATGTTTTCCTTCCCTTGTGTTGTCTTTGCATGAGGTCTTGGCTATTTCTCTGAGGTTGACTTTCCCTTCCATGACATCAACACCTAGGTATCCTCTGTTCCCTGGAGCCCCCATGATCCTTGGGTCATTGAAACACATGCGTGTGGGTGGAATGTGCTACTCTTAGGACGGGTGGCTGTGTTAATGAGCAAAGTGCTGGTTGTGAGCAGTTGGTGGACCTTAGCAGATGGTAAGAGGCCTGGCTGGGCCTTGCCTTGCCTTCCACATAGCTGCCGATGGTGGCACTTGTTCTGGAGGAAGATTGAGATCTCCTGAGTAGCTCTTCTCCAATCTAGTGTTCCTCTTCCTTCCTTCTCTTTCTCTACCTCCAAGAGGTAGATGGGTGACCCCCACTCTGTATTGATGGTTGTGGTGAGATGGGAAGGTCTTCAGTCCTTTGAGCAGAATTTTCCAGGACCTTTAGGTTTTTAATAAATTCTGTAATAATTCTCATGCAGACCTAAATTTGAGAACGATTGCACTGTTAGTTGGACCCACCCAATAACTCTGAAATGTTGGCAGGTATTATTTTATCATTCCTATTTTATTGATGAAGGAAATAAGAATCAATGACATTTAGATGACTTGTTCAGGACCCAACTCCAAGCCCGACTCCATGTCTTAGGTCATTTCCCTACACTAGGTCAAAGGATTTGGAGCAAAAGCATGGAGATTTAAAATAATTCAGCAGCCATGGGGAGTAGATTGGAGGGGAAACTCTTATCCTGAGCCTAATGCTGTTTAATTACAATCAATTCAACAAATTTCATTGAGTTCCTTCTCTGTACAGCACATTTTTAGGACATCCTCTGAACAGTTCCAGTGAGATGTGAGAATGGTAGAAACTATTCACTTCTTAGTATTCAGAGTGGCTTCCAGCTGCCCTTACGGGTGACTCAGTTACGAGAGTCCTAAGAGTTTGTATATTTGTTAAAAACTTGTATAATTAATCCCACCCCCAACCCTAATATAACATTGAAGAACATTTTATTGATTCAAATAACCAACCCAAGAAATTTAAATACAGACCAGTTTCAAACTATTTCTTAAGTACCACCATCCTTCAATTCTTTTCCAACCAAAAGTATGATTCTACCCTCTACCCTCCAGAAGGAAGCAAATGTAATATTCTCTATTGCATTCATAGAAAAGCTCCTATTTAAGGAGCACCGTATTAAAATGGGCAGAAAACCTCTGCTATCTTTTCAGCCAGATTCAACAGCAATTACACAGCTCTCTATTCTATAGTTCTTGGCCCATTCCTTATATGCAAGGTTTTATGCCAAAATGCATCAGTCTTAGAGGTTTGTCTCCTTTACTTCCTAGAAACTATAACTTACTTATTTTTAGAGCCCCCATAATGCGATACACAATAGTGCTTAATGAATATATAAGATGAATATGAATATGAATTTATAAGAATAAATAAGACACAGGCCCAGAACTGTCCTTAAAAATAGGTAGCAAAGGGGTGCCTCGGTGGCTCAGTCAGTTAAGCATCCAAGTCTTGATTTCAGCTCAGGTCATGATCTCACCATGCATTGTGAGATCAAGCCCTGTGTTGGGCTCCACACTAGTCATAGAGTCTGCTTAAGAATTTCTCTCTCTCTCTATCTGCTCCTCCTCCACTTGTGCACATGCACAAAAGAAGAAAAAAGAAAAAGAAATAGGTAGCAGAATTGAATATTGATGTGTATGATTTAAAGAGTACTCACTAGCTCTCACCATACAAGTCTTTTCCATGGTTTGTCATGGTGCCTGAACTTCTTCCATTGGAATTGATTCCATCGTCTCTTGAAGACTTTATTTTCAAAAGTGTTCTAGTGAAAGAGATGAACATCTGGGTTCTGACACTATCTTGTCTGATAGGTCCTCTTCTCTCATAAAACTTGAAGAATAAGCACTAAATGAACGGCACAGACACTTGTCCTGGATTCAGGGTGCTAGGGAAAAGAGAGCTTACTGTAGCCTGGAGTGTAAGGAAAGGGAGAGGCCTGAGGCAGGCTTTGAAAGAACTCCATTTTCAGGAGGCAGAGAGGAGGGAAATATAGGTTGAAGAGAGCACACTTGCCAGCCCATGGAAGCAGCAAAGATCCCTACTGGGAGCGAGTCTTCAGGGGTCCTTCTCCCAGTTAGCATTGATGGTTTATCACTGCTCCTTACTGAATCTTCTTTTACAGGTTTATTTTTCAGGAAAAAAACAATTGTGTCCTAACTGGATTTTCCAGACCTTGGTTATAACTCTCATTGCTGTGATGGCCTTTTGGTAAGAAAACGTCAGTGTTATGCTGTGTCAAGCTCTTTTATCCTTCCCATCTTCCTTTTCTCATATATGAACTGGGGACTGACCTATTTACTTTGAAGACAAGGGGCTCTTTAACTGAACATTGACCTTTGATTTAACTTAGAGATAAGGGAGCCCTTTTTATTTTTATTTAAAGAAATTTTTTAAATATGAAATTTATTGTCCAAATTGGTTTCCATACAACACCCAGTGCTCATCCCAACAAGGAATGCCCTTCTTAAACTCATATTCTGAAGAAAAAAGCATAGGCTTTCTGTACTTAAATGTGAGAGGAAGGATTTTTTTTTTGCAATTAATTGATACTTTTTAGCAACTCACTGTGCCTTTCCTGTGTGTGTATGTGTGTGTGTGTGTGTGTGTGTGTGTGTGCGTGTGTCTGTCTTTTTCAGTCTCGCAAATAACTCAAATTCTTCGTTCTCTTTCCTGTCTACTTGGGGGAATGTTGTGAGAGGGCAATCAGGTACAATGTATTCTCCCCTAGACACTCATATTTATTAGGATTCTTCTAGATCCTTCAGTGAAGACTTCACACCAAAGGAACTATGAGATAACCCCGAGAGGTACAATAGTTTGAAATTGCAGCCAAATTTACTAGGCAGTTAAAGCAGACAGACACAGTAAGGAAAAGCACTTGCTGTGCAAGCAGTGGGTGATTCGACTGCAGTCCATCCTCTCTCTGCAAGGAAGTCGGGGGCATCCCTCAGTGGCATGCAGGGCGTCTTCCTCAGGGCCCTGGTCTGCAGGCTCTGCTGATGCAGTGATGGCCCCTCAGCCTTTGGGCCTTGGTCACCTAGCCTGTGTCCTCTGGGCCTTCTTGTTCTTAGGCTATTTGCATGGCCAAAGGGGTATTTATCTATCTCTCAAAAAATGTTTGGTGAGTGTGGGAAAGGACTCTCTTTGGGTCTTGCCTCAAGGGAGACAGTCGTTTTCAGAAGCAAAGTGAGGGAAGGTGCCAAGGTGTATCTAGTTCCTTGATCTATAGCTTCCTAGGTATAGAAGGTGATGTGAGTCTCTCTGTATCCTTCTCTCCCCTCAGCGTCTTGTCGCTTGCTACAGCCCACTGCAGGAAGCATCCCCAAGTGTCTGACACCAGGAGACAGAATTCCCATTCGAAGCCGTTGTCCTTTTCTCACGGTCCTAAGTGAGCCTTCTTCTGCTGGGATTCCCAACGCAGGAGAGTGTGAGAGTCTACTTTAGCAGACATATTTAGCATTCTCTAGAGATACAGATTCCCATGAAAACCCAATGGGAGGGTTGTAGGAAGTCTAATTCTGATGTAAAGAGACTGCTTTTCAAATGTGCTTATCAGAATTATCTTATGAATTCCAATACTGTTGACTGCTTAGATCAAAATCGGGAGGTTGTTAGGCTTTTATCTTGTTTCTGGCCCGTGGTGGCAAGAAGGGTCAAAACCAGAATTTGCCCCCAAAGAAAGGAGCAGATATGCCCATTTCATCCTTTGATCCTAGAAGTTCTCTGGGCCATGCATTGAAGTAGATGCCAGAAACAAATTAGAAAGAGTATTTAAGGATTAGTCCTAGGGAGATAGAGAGTGGGGGATACGGGAGAGCAAATAAGGCAGACTGGACCACAGCAAGCAGTTGCCGGGGTGATACAACAGCTTCTGTCTGATGGCATCTTTGGGACTCAGCACCACTTTTCCCAGTCAGGGTTGTGCCTGCTGGGCAGTTGTGCCAGCTACTGCTAAGAACACTCTGGAAATTTTTTCTTTATGAGTAGAATCCCAACGTGTGGCACATTTCTTCGTGTGTATTTAATAATGGTAAACCACCACCTTTGATGGGGGAAAATATAACAAGGAGCCAATGTAGGGAACCAGGTGTGAAGTCAAGCGGGCAGGATGTCAAGTGGGGTCACCCTGTGTTAGACCCCGCACACAGTGGAATTGTAATGTCATGGCAGACTTTCTGGTGCGGCTCATGTGAGAGGGCTACAGAACCCCCCAAAGAAGACAATGCTAAGTGAGCTTGGATGCATGAGCATTGTTAAGAATAGCTTCCCAAAGCTCAGAACCTTTAAGAAAAGCTTCTATTTGAATATATAAGTTCTGATCATTGGAGGAAAAGGACATAGTCATTATTTTGAGGTCACACAGTGTGGAAATGAAGGTTGTATTGCATTTATTTTCCTTCCTCTCCCCAATTTGGTGTATTGTGCTCTGAAAAGACAGGCAGCCGGAAGATGTCAGAGCAGCAGCCAAAGGGTTTGGCATCTACAGCTGATTAAATCTGTGCCTCCTCTCATCTTCCAGTGCCACAGTGTGGATGCCCTCCACCAGTGGGATGCGGACTCTGCTCTGCCTTTTTCCTGCAAGGAGCAGAGGGCTGCCTCTAGTGATTTACAGCTTCCTCTTATAATCTTCCACTGGTGACAGACGCTGCTGAGGCAGCTTGCCAGGGCCAAGGGGCCGCTCGCTGGAAAAATCCATCGGTGCAGAGTACCCCAGGAGCCTCTTTGCTCTAGGAAGACGAGGGTTTTCTCTCACCAGGGCAGAGAAGCATAACTGTGCTGTTTCCATGGTGCTTCTGTCAGCCATGGCTGCCCCTCCCCCTCTCCCATCTGTGTGGCCTGTGAGAACGTTGACCAGCTGGTTGTGTGAGATATATATGAACTCAAATCTGTCACATAATGCTTTCTTCTTTTTTTTTTTTTTTTAACAGTGCCTTGACGATAGTCTCCCTTTACATCCTTAGCTTAAAAGATCAAGACCGACATGCCCCAAATCTCTCTCTGAGGTGAGAGTTCTGGTCTTGTTTTCCTTTGGGGAGAAGTAGTCTTGAAGGCCTCCTTCATTAATCATTTTGTTTTCTTCCTCCAGCAACATCACAAGCTCTCAGGAGCCAGCCCTGCCACCCACAGCCTCCCCCTCTGGTAAGATTTTCACATTCCTCGCTCTCAAACCCAGCCCGTGTTTCATGTGAATTGTCAACAAAAGAACCAGCCTTTCAGGTTAACCTTGTTGCTTCCCTCGGCTCTGCCCAATGCTTTGCAGCAGCACCTAATACATCTCTGGCAACCACACAGTCCTCCTTCCGAGTACCAGAAATCACTTTCTGTGAGATTCTGCCTTGTCAGGAGACTTACTGCTGCCCCATCTGGGGAAAGAGAAGAGTCCTCTCAAGTCTTGTGCAAAGGCGTTCCAACGAGGAATTCCATCAGAGGCCATGGGCAGGTAAAGGATGTTCAAAGAGAAGCAACCAGGGCTCTGAACCTGAGGTGTTTTGTTTTTTTTTTTCTTCTTTGCAAATATTTACTTGCATGATCTGTTAATGGTTCCAGACAATCGTTTTCTATTGAGGTGGCAAGATCTTTAAAAACACAAATACACAAACTTGCAGTCATCTGTAATATTAAGTCTCCCACCCAGGGATGAAATTTTGGTTGATTCAAGTGAAAAAGTCTCATCTGTCCATTGCTAGCAAAGATAGTAGTAGTAGAACATGTAAAGTAATCATGTGTGGATTGGGTAGATTTTCTGGCTCACTTAGAACTTATAAAATGATGTCATAGCTGGGCTTTCTGCCCAAACCAAGTAGGGAAAAATGTAAAGGTCTTTGGAAATCCAGTGAGGTCAGGGTAAGCTGCCAGTCAGTGAAAATCACAACCACTTTCAGAATATCTTCTACCTTCTAGGGACACACACACACACACACACACACACACACACACACACAGAATGTTTTTGAGTAACAGAATTTTCATGTTAAAAACATTATGGAAACTTGAGTAAGGGCTAAAAATGTAATTATCTCTATAAAACCATATGTAGTACATCCAAATGTATACTAATTCATTATTATTTTGGAAATCTTCTGCATACACACAACAAATATATAAAATAATAATGATGATAATGCTGATAATAGCAATACGTACATATTAGTAGGGATTATATATCAGGATGTTGTAGCAACAACTTCCAAATTACAGTGACTTAATGTGGCAAAAATGTATTGCTGATTCTCTTTCTATGTCAAATATGGGTCAAAAGAGGGTTCTTGCTCATCATGTCATTTGGAACTTAACTAATGGAGACTCCATCTCAATACATATTTCTACCACCTCTGTAACAGTAGGTAAGAGAAAAGGCAAATTGTGCACTGGCTCTTAAAGTTCCAACCTAGGTATAACACATGTCACTTCTGCTTACGCTTTATTGGCCAAACCAAGTGATGTTGGTCATGTCTAATTTAAAAACGATTGATAAAGTGCAGACCTAACATCCGCTTAGAAGAAGATGAACCAGAATATTTTTGAGCAGTCCAAATGACTGACATGTAAAATATGGTCAGTGGTTGAGGTTTTGGGGCAGCAATGTAATTTCTTTTTCCTTATGACATTATTTTATATCATAGAGTTGAATAAATAACTTGTACAAATCATTGTCACCATCACCACCGCCATTATCATTATCATGTAATGAGGTAGTAATGTATACATAAGTACTGCCATAAGTAATCTACATGAGTAAACTATTCAAGTCCTCACCAACCTAAAAGACAGGCACTGTTATTATCCCCATTCTTTCCAACACGAAGGTGAGACATAGAGAGTTTTTTCCTGTACCCATAGAAGGCAATGCTTGCACTATTTTTCCCATGAAAGCAACTTTTGATTGAACTTGGCAAGAGATGCAACACTACAGGGCAAAGATGCATCACTACTTTCACAAAGATGTGAAAGGAATTCGTTTGAGTCAGCATATTCTCCATAGTTTCAAACATGGAAAAATCCAGTATGGTTACAAAAATCCCCCAAAGCCTTCATCTCTTGTGAAAGCACATGGAAACTTGTGGCTGGTAAACTCTTTTCTTACCTCGGGGTCCACCTTGGATATGCCTGGTGTCCTTTTCTGAGAGCAGTCCTCAGAAGAGACTACCTCACCCACGAGAGACGTGTAACAACGGATCCTGTACAGGAAGAGGTCATGGACAGATCCAATCTTCATTTGCAAAAAGGTTCTTGACCCTTAAGCAAACTCATTCCTGTGGCAACCAGCTCTTCACATGGAGGGAGAAGAGAAGCCTTATCAAACCAGATGAAGGTTTATTGCTCTCTTCTCTGGAACAGGGGGTATCTGCAGGTCTTATATTTCCATGAGTATGGGAGACACTGAAGAGACTCCTAAAAAAAGAAGGTCTGCCCCACAATCTCTGGCTGTGTTCTACTAGACACAATTATCAGCGTTGTCTGGCTAAAAGTGAAATTGAGGGGCACCTGGGTGGCTCAGTCAGTTGAGTATCCGACTTCGGCTCAGGTCATGATCTCGTAGTTTGTAGGCTCGAGCCCCACATCACGCTCACTACTGTCAGTCCCCCTGTCTCTGCCCCTCCCCCACTTGCATGCTCATGTGTGCATGCTCTCTCTCTCTCAAAAATAAATAGACATTAAAAAAAGAGATGCGTCTTTCAAATAAATAAATAAAAATAAATAAAAATGAAATTTAAGTCCTGCCTTACCAGGCTCCCTGATACACTGGGAAAGTTGTTCCCTCTTCTCTCTTTCGGCTGGAGAAAGATGGAAAGGATTTTCTTCACTTCACTTCACAGTTCTCTTCACTATCTTGTTGAGGAAAGCCGCACACTTTGGGGGATTTCGAGTCGTAGAATGTCAGAGAGCAGTACACCAGTGGCACCCTAACTTTTTGACCCATAGAATCCACTATTAATTCATTATTCTTTTAGGATCATTTGACTGAGAAAACACCTAGAGGGAGAATGTTACTGTAAACTCAGTTAAGCTTGTAATCAAATTATTTTTGTTAGTCCAAAGCATAAGAGACTCTTGAAAACTGAGAACAAACTGAGGGTTGATGGGGGGTGGGAGGGAGGGGAGGGTGGGTGATGGGTATTGAGGAGGGCACCTTTTGGGATGAGCACTGGGTGTTGTATGGAAACCAATTTGACAATAAATTTCATATATTGAAAATAAATAAATAAATAAATAAATAAATAAATAAATAAATAAAAATTAAAAAAAAATTTTTTGTTAGTCCAATAGCAATACTTGAAAAATAGTACACATCTGTGGGAGAGTTGTTACTTTTCAAGTCCACAGACCCCACTGACCACTTTATGCCATCACTTGGGGTTCCAGAGTCCCCAGGTCAGGAAAACCTCTGATTTATACCAGCTTACCCATTTTACAGCTGATGAAATGGAGGCCCAGGACCTTGCTTAAGGATCTGCAGTAAGCTATTGGCAAAGTTGGAATTGGAATTTGAGTCCTCTGTCTCCTTGTCCTGGGTTTCTTCCCATCTACCATTGTGCGTCCATTTATTTGGGCACAGTGTGTACATGTACTCGGGATCAGCTTTAGAGGAATCAGAAAGTATTCATTCTATGGTTCTGGAAAGCCCCTTTGGCATCTGCCTCCCGCAGGTTAGCCTATAGCCATTGAGATGTCCCTGTTGTGGGATATTTCTGGGGGTGTAAAGAAAGCCTCTTCTCTTCTGCTGCTGGTCCATCCTCCCCCTTTGTCCTGACCACTGTATAACACCGGGGTTCCTAAATCTGAAAGTGGAGAAAGCCAGGCAAATTCTTTCAACCAGATGTTTCTGAGGCATTGAAGACTAATTAAAAATTAAGGAATTGGGGCGCCTGGGTGGCTCAGTTGATTAAGCATCCAACTTCAGCTCAGGTCATGATCTCACGGTTTGTGGGTTCGAGCCCCACATTGGGCTCTGTGCTGATAGCTCAGAGCCTGGAGCCTGCTTTGGATTCTGTGTTTCCCTCTCTCTCTCTGCCCCTCCCCTACTTGTGCTCTGTCTCTCAAAAATAAATAAAGATAAAAAAATTTTTTTAAGTAATAAAAAAATAATAAAAATTAAGGAATAAAAATAATAAAATTCAAGGGTTAAGGGAAAAACAAAAAAACAACAATTTGGAATAACTCTGTAAGATGAATTGTAATATCTAGCAGTTTACCATCACATTTTTATGATATGCTGAGCACAAGCTATTGTTCTTCTTTTGGGCCTAAATTGATTGTGTAAAATGTCGTCAGAAAGTTTATCCCCTCTTCCCACTTACTATGAAAGGTTTGGGGAAGACTAATCAGGATGTGGAGAGTGGGTATTTTGGAACATTGAGCTTCTAATCTGAGGCACCAACTGAGTGTGAGGGATTAGATTTTAAGCTATGGAACCGATAAAGATTTAAATAGAGTTAGATATTACAAAGTAATGAGCTTGTGAGGAAAAAAAATCTGTGGATTCCACAGAGTTTTGGTGAAGATTTAAAAAATCTCATGAAGCTAAAAGGCATGGGAATTCCTGCTTATTTTGTTTTGGAGTTCAGTACTTTGAGAAAAGCAAATGGTTGCAATAAAATGGTTCCCTGTGTTAAAGGACTCAGTCATCAATTGGTTGGGCTCATTGACTTTTTCTTGGCATGAGTCTGGTTCAATCAGGAAAGAAAAAGGTATGCTGCTTTGGAACTTAGCCATAGAGCACAATTTTATAAGTAATGCTATATACACATTCTACCACAAGAGGATACGCTTTGGTTGGACGCCATCTTAAATCTCCCCTTTCCACAAGTTTCTAATTTAGTTTATTGGGAGATCTTTTCCACTGATTGTGAAATACATCTCCAACTTTACAGGGAATACCACTAGGAGTGTATATTAAGTTTATAGTGAATATTACTGGAAGGCATTTGTAAAATGAGAGTCACCCCTATATGACTACAGGAGAATTTATGGTTTTCCAATAACCAGCCTTTCAGAATTCAATAGTCTTGCCTCAAAGAGGTGAGAAATTAGAGGTGTTTTATAGGAGATTTAAAATTTATTTCCAATCCTGCCATTTTAATAATTCTAATCTGCAAGATTATCTCTCCTCAACCTTACCTTTTAATTACTGTTTAAAAAAATGCAGTTATCCCATAAGATACTACATCCTATCTTAGGATTCTATGTCCAGGAACCTGAAAACATGCTTCTGTGGAAGTGAGGCAACTCTGTAGTTCTGTTGTCAAAATTTATAATGAGCCCTTTTCTGCAAATTCAGCGGGAAAGTAAAAAAAAAAAAAAAAAAAAAAGGTAAAGAATAAAAACATACAGGATGGAGAAGTTCTGGTTTCCCCTTCTTTTTAAAAAAAATTTTTTTTTAACATTTATTTATTTTTTGAGAGACAGAGAAAGAGCAGGAGCAGGGGAGGGGCAGAGAGAGAAAGGGAGACACAGAATCTGAAACAGACTTCAGGCTCTGAGCTGTCAGCACAGAGCCCAATGTGAGGCTTGAACTCATGAACCATGAGATCATGACCTGAGCCGAAGTTGGACGCTTAACCGACTGAGCCACCCAGGCACCCCTGGTTTCCCCTTCTTTTCATGCCTCATTTGCTTTATAAATTCACAGCCTTCTGTGAAAGCAGTCATAAGCAAAACTCATAGCAGGGGATGTGTACTGACAATTATTATTGAAATAGCTGGAATCCAAGAAATCTAGAGGCCTTTTAGGCAGCACATATATTTATATCTAAAGGGAAATATATATTCAATTTTCTAGGAAATCCTCATGTATCATGATCCATTTCTTCTTAATGAAAAGGATCATATTAGGCAAGATCCTGAGGAAACCTGCCTCTCTTTCAAGTTCTATCTCACTCCCGTTTGCCAATGGGGCAAAGGAGCCCAGGTTCCCATATCCATTCCCAGCATCGTCTGTACCCAACCGCTGGCAATTTCCCCTTTGAGTGTGTAAGAGGAAACATTTTTCTACAGGGTATATGATTGGCTCTTCTTCTTTCCCTGCCTCTCTCCCTTCCATCCTCCCACAAATATTTGTTGAGCATCTGCGGAGAGCCCAGCATTGCCTTGCCTGGGGCTATGGCAGTGCACAGGATGTGTGTGATGTTCCAAAAGCTCACGGTTGGTTTTGCTGACAGGCAAACAAGCCTGTGTGCCTAGTGTAAGAAGTACTAACCAGGGCAGATTTACTTAGGAGTGATGGCCCCCAAGTAACGTGCACTCTTGGGTTTGCTTTCTATCCTGAAATTCCATACAGAAAGTTGAATAGATCTTGTCTCTCTTTTCTTCCTGAGAGTAGCACACATTGTATTAACTTATGTCTCTTCCTAATTGAGGTTACTGTCTGTGTTTTCCCCAAAACTGTGTAGAGAGATATAAACATTATTTAATGCAAATGAAGGAATACAATAAAGAGTACACATACTTGAGAAAAATCAGCAAAATTAAAAAATGCAAAAACTTTAAAATTCTTTTTAAAAGCTTGTTTAGCAACCCACTAAATAACTGCTTTCACTATTCACTGTAAGGATATCTGGGGTTTTTTCCCCCAAAACCTTAACAACAATCATCTGAATAGTTACCTTTCCAAAATTGCTTTTAAAATGACTTTTCGGCTATGATGGGGTCAAAACCACTCCCCCACTTCCTTCCTCACAAGCGAGCTCTGGCCCTGCACCAGTGATCTGACTCGTCTCTTCAGCTGCAGCACAGTCCTGACCTTGAGTTTTAAGTGTTCTTTTTTTCCTGTGTGGATCACATTATGGTAGGAGTTACAGAGGAATCAAAGAATTTTAATAGAGGTGCCCTATTCTGGAGTTGTCAAGAAAGGGCAAAAATACATACGAGTTAAATAATAAAACAGAGATGACAGGCTTTGGATGTGGAGACAGATCTATCACTAATTAATCACCATATAGATGGTTCAGTAGTAATGCTGTGACACTGGAAAGGAGGGGACTGTGGGCCACAGTGATCTGATCTGCTAGGGCCGCCATAACAAAATACCACAGACTGGACAACTTAAACCACAAAATTTATTTGCTCACAATTCTGGAGGCCAGAAGTGCAAAATCAGGGTGTTAGGAGGTCTGGTTTCTTCTGAAGCCTCCCTCCTAGACTCACAGATGACCACCTTTGTGCTGTGTCCTTGCAAGGTCTTTTGTCTCTGCACACCCCTAGTGTCTCTGTTTGTCTCTTCCTATGGGGAGGGATACCAGTCAGATTAGAGTAGGGCCAGCATAGCAGCTTTGTTTTAACTTCACGGCCTCTTTAAAGGCCCTATTTCCAAAGACAGTCATATTCTCAGGGGTGAGGGCTTCACCGTAAGAATTTGGGGAACACACATCAACCCAAAACAGATGGCTTCTTGGAAGAAGGTGAGAATATGCTAGATCTGTAAGAAATGGGGTAGGGATTGGATGGGTTGAAAGGTGGGAGAGAGAAAGTGAGGGGAAACATTCAACTGACAGAGACAAAGAGGGGCTCCTACTAGGTTTCTTCTCACCCTGACCAAGCATTAAAGATTGACAGAGTATTTTCTTCTTCAGAAGACAGAAGCATGTCATTCCTGGCAAGAGATGCGCTAACCAGCCCTGACTGGGGGACTGACTGTGAGTTTACATTTACGTGACTATTCTTTGACTTTGTGGAGCCAGGTAGAGTAACAACAAGCCATAAAAGCATCACTGGAGTGAGGAACAGGGATGAAGGCTGCACCCTGCCAGAACACTCATACGGATCATGTTTTTAGAATCAACGCCCACCTAACCATTAAGGAGACATTAGAGTTGGTCTCTCACTACTGGACCTGTTGAGGTTTATCTCCATGGATTTGAATAATTTATTTGAACTCTCTGCCTTTTTTTTTCTATTCTAACTGTATTTTTAGCTTGTTTTCTGTTTTCTGAGTTTTTAAAAGCCATCTTTATTGGCCAGATGGCATTTCATATTGTACTCTCCATTTTCAATAAATGTCAATTTAGTAGGACTTCCAGGGTCCAGAAATTCTTTTGGATGTGATGAGGCTGCCTATTGGAACCTGGATTTTTATTAGTTTTCTTAAAATTTACTATAACAACAACAACAACAGAAGCCTTCTCCCTGCCCTTCTCCTTCTTTTTCCATTTGAATGCAAATGGAACCCATTTATCTAGGAAACTCTTATTTCACATTCAGTAATTTGGAGACTTTGCTGGAGCACAATACTCTTGTCCTCTGCAGAAGAGTTTACTTTCTTTTCTCTATTTCTTCTCAATTCAGGGATTGACACAACCATTAGTTCTATTCAGATTATGGAAATCCAGCAAGTAATAGATCATCGGTATTGCAATGGAGACCACCAGTGCGGGTGGGTAAGCCTCCCCATGATACCTCGATTGTTTCTGGAATTTACTCAGGGCTCTGGGTTTCTGAGACTGGAATGAAAGCTAGAACGACATGGTAAAATCGATGTGTGCTTACATTGCTCCTTAAGTGAAAACACATTTGTTACACGGTGGACGAGGGAATCATAAAATGGTTGGTATTAGCAAATATCAATAAACCAAGGCTCCCACGATTCCAGTCTCCCACTTTAATGGGTAAAGCCAAGGCAAAAAGCTTAGAGGGCAGGTCTGTGGCTGACTCTCTGAGGACACATACCATAGGCCCAGAGCTGCTGGTTAATTTTATAGACAAGAAAGACATTGTTACTGATGGCTCCAAGTAATGAGTGAGCTGACATTTACACATTTTAATAACAAGGAATACCATTGTTTTAATTGCTAAATAATATAGCTTATTTTAGCTTTTTCAGTTAGGAGGAAAAAAATCCAGATACTGAAAAAGTTATCTGTCGTGTGCCGTAAGGTAATGACGCATTTAGGAGCATGGAGTACAAGTAGCTTCAGAAAGCACAATATGCAAGTTGAAGGCATTAAGAGTGGGCAGATAATTTTCTTTCTTTGATAAATATGTACTGGGTGACTGCTAGGTTAAAGGCAAGGCCCTGTATTTGGAACTGGTGTCACAAATCCTTTGCATTCTCAGCCTTATTGCTTTTTTCAACCTAATGTAATGTAGGCTTCAGGCTTCAGGCTTGATTATACTGAGCTTTAAAAATAAGTTGTCTGGTGCATTATGATTTGTTTATGGCTTTGACATTCGTTATGTCATCGAATTCTCACAAAGTCCCTATGAGGTTGGTCTAGTTGATCCCCATTCTGCCACTAAGGAACCTGAGCTTCAGTGAGCTTAAACAATTCAGAGACAGACATTAATTACTGTGTTAGGGTGACATAATGAAGAAGAGTAGGATGATTCGGGTTCAAATACCAGAACTTTGACAAGGTAAGTTCATTCCCCCTGAGTGTCCATTTCTCATCTGTGAGATGCTACTGCATGCAGATGCTGGGGGGCATGTGGTAGGAAGTAAATTCCATTTATCTAAGCTTCCTCTGGTAGAACAAGGCTCTCCTGATCTCAATTCAGATCAGTTTTAACAACTGCTTCCTCATTTTTAACAACCTACTTTAGTGTTATTAAAGACAATCTAAAATGACCCTGGCTCTTTTTCCAACTTATCTGGTTTTGTTTCTCCATATATTTCAAGGTATGGCCCGGACATAAGAATTTGTGTTAGATATAATATGCTTTTCTGCTGGGGTTTTCATTCCAGTATGAGTCCCAGGAAGTCCCGCTTTCTCCCAAGTATCTCTCTTAAAGGGGATGTGTGTGTTGGGGGGTGGGGGTCGGGGGGTTGGGGGCGTGTCTCTGTATAAGTCCTTCTGTGGTGCAGTTTTCTCCCTTATGAAATGGTGATTCAGACTATAATAACACTAGTTGATTCAAGTTCTGAACGTGCGTGGTATTTCCTGCTAATGTTGCCGAAAAGGGAGCGATTCAGGATAGAAAAGCTGGTATTCATTATTTCCAGTCCTCCTTTCCAGAGGGATTGTTAGTTTGCCTTTGCCTCATTTGTCTTCCGAAATCTGTGTCTCCTTAACAGGGACTGGAGTCATTTCCGGTGTGCTCAGTTTTATGCATTTGGCCTGGGATTTGGCTTCCCGTCATTTTGTCTGTGTGTTCTAACAAACCATAAATCTCTGTGGTATATTTTATATATTAAGACCTAAAAGAGATCACTTTGAAATTTGACAGGTACATCTCTGGAAAACGTGGAACTCTCCTGTGCTAAATTTGATTTTCTGTGTTTGTTATAGAGCATTTCACAGTTCACATAGTATTTAATGAGTAACAAAAGCCTTTTGAAGCCTTTCCTGTGTATTTTGATTTGTGGTTTTATTTTTTTCCATAATTAGCTCTGGAAACTACAATTACAATATTCCTGTTAATAAGCACACACCTGCCAATGTCAAATTCTCTCTGGAAATCAAGTAAGTGCATAACTGTAGAAAACAATTCCGCTTCTATCATTATCTGAATAGGAAGTCTGAACTTACTTCACAGTTGATCAGTAAGTTAGAAGGTGGGAAGTTATCAGTCCATGCCGGCGGATGGTAGTTGGGTTGGGTTGAGAGGTGGGCCAGCTCTAGGGAGTTTTCAAAATGAAGGCTGGGATCTTCCAGGCTCCTCCAGTGAATGGAAAGACCCTAAGGATTCACACTCAGCACCTGTAAAATGGGAGCAGTCTTGGGTTTGATGCTCTCAAGTTGCAGACTCCCCCCGACTGTGTCCCTTTGAACTAGGGTAGGAGCAAGAGTAATAGCACAGTCCCTGGGTTGGGGGGCTGGGCAGTTGGGCGAGTCCCTGGTAGCAATGCTGAGGCCGACACCAGCCCCTCTCCCCAGGGGAGTTCAAGGAGTCAGAGTTTGGAGTTGGGCAGACCAGGGTTCACATTTTGTCTCTGCCACTTACTAATTCTGTAACCTTGGAGAAACTACTTATCCTGAGTTGTTTTTGTCTGTAAAACAAGTTTGAAATAAGACCGGAACAAGTAGAGCTGCTGTGGGAACCGCTGTTAAGAATAGTGAAATTAGTAACTACCATTTGCTGAGCACAGAGCCTATGCCACACACTCTACACTTTAATGGTGGGTCATATAATCCTCACAATAACCCTCTGAGTTCGGTATTTCTCTTCTAGTTTATATTTTTCAGATGGGAACACTTAGGTCTAGGGAGGTCAAACACACTTGTCCTGAAACTCGCAGACAGTAAATGGTAGAGTTGGGTTTCAAACTCAGCCCATCCTTTAAACCATCACTTTCCTGCCTTCCCAGTGAGATGAGAGATGTAAAAACGTTGCCCTTTCCTGGCACATATGAGACACTTAATAAATGATAGCTCTTTTTTTATATAAAAATTCTAAGTTATTTTATTTTGTTTGAGAGAGAGACAGTGTGAGCGGAGGAGGGGCAGAGAGAGAGGGAGAGAGAGAGAATCCCAGGCAGGCTCTGTGGTGGCATCACAGATGTGGGGCTCAGACTCACAAAAGCGTGAGATCATGACCTCTGCCAAAAGCGAGAGCCGGACACTTAACCAACTTGAGCCACCCAGGCGCCTCAATTGTAGCTTTTATTATCAGTACCTTTCCTTCAAAATCACAAAGCTCTAATTTAATCTATTCGTACCAAATATTTAAAATAACTATGGTACTTCTAAGACTTTCGACCCACTTCATTCAAATTATGCAATGAGCTGCTCGTCAGGAAGATAGATGGTTTTTATTTTGTGTCTCTTGATTATAGTCTCTCCTTTTCTCCCCCCTCTCCACATTTCCTCTCTTCTCCCCTTTGTTTTCTGCCTCTCTTTTCCTTTTCTCTGTCCTCCACGCTCCCTCTCTGCTTTCCCAGCTCTGTTACTCCTCCTCCATCTGTCCCTTCTTCTGTTTCACTTGGGCTTCATACTTCTTCCCTCATCAACTTTGCTTCTACAATGAGTTCATGACACTCAACCCAACGGCTTGCCTTGGAAAGGTTTGTTTCAAGCAGCAAGTGTTTCGTGACTCAGAGCCCATCACATTTCATGCAGAGCAAGAGCTAAATGTACTGTTTTCTAGCACTCCCTGAGTAGCCTGGAATAGCATTTCCTCCTTCATTCCTAGCTTCAATGGCAGGAAGTAAGCTGACACGGTATGTCCCCTGAAGTGGCAGAAAACCATCTTGAGCCACTAAATCAGGCTTTTTAGGTGAAGAGCCATTTGTCCAATATGTGTGATTTAAAAATAACACACATACTCAACTGAGATTGTAGGTTGTCCCACTTGTGCAATAAGATCATTTCCAAGGACAGATGGATCTCAGCCTCTTGATGATAATTAATGGGCTAACCTCCAGAGAAGAGTCATTCTTTCTGGCAGGACTTCTACTCTGATAGCTTTTAAGGGAGGTAAATTCTAATGGGGCTCACCCCCACATCCCTTCCTGTGTTTGTGCACCTTGCTGCTTCAAACAGTATCTCCTCAGATCAGGGGTGTGTAGAATCTGAAATCCTGGAAACTTCAGGTAGATGCAAATTCAGTTGCCAGAGAAAAGAGAATGGATATCTTCAAAAAGTATTTTCTAATCTGTGGGGATAAGAACTTCTGATGCTAGGATGATTTAAGTCATGAGATTAGATCTTAGGGACTCTATCATATGCTACCCCAGTAGTTGTTTTGGTCAATTCAGGCTGCTATAACAGAAATACCATAGACTGAGTGCCTTAACAAACATTTATTTTCCACCCTTCTGGAGGTTGGGAAGTCCCATATCAAGGCACTGGCAGATTTGGCATCTGGTGAGGGTCTGCTTCCTGTTTCATAGAAGGCCATCTCCTCACTGTGTCCATATAGCAAAGGAACAAGAGAGCTCTCTGAGGTCCTTTCGATAAGATCAGTAATCCCACCCATGAAGGCTCCATGCTCAAGACCTAATCACTTCCCATAGACTCTACTGCCTAACACATCACATTGGAAGTTGGATTTCAGCATATGGATTTGGAGGAGGGGAACACAAACATTAAGTCCATGACAGTAATCATCTGAGACTGAGTTTCTTTCTGTAATAATGAGATGGGAACGGGCATACTGGCATTGATGAGCTTTGTGTAATAAAATGCGTGCAAGAAACTTTGAATAGATTTCCAAGTTACGTTCCCATTCGTACCTCTTTTTATCAAGGTATCGCCTAGTGGAGCTGGTAACTGCTTTCCATTTGCCCTTTCTCTCCTTTGTCTCTTGAAGCACAACAGAACCATTGATAGTCTTCCAATGCAATTTCACCCTCGGAAATATATGTTTCCATAGTAAAAGGGAAGCCAAAGGGATACAAAGCCACCAAGAGGTCTCCCAGGAGATGACACAGGTAATGTTTTCCAGCCCCTGGGCATTCCCTCCCTGTTCCAGAAGAAGTGTGTCTAGAATTGCGGCACAGCCTCTGTTCCCCACCAGGAGAGGGATGCCGCGAGCCAAATGCCGCTGTTTCTCCTTGCTGGCTGACCCTGGTCACAGGGCTTTGCTCAGCATCCTCCATGTGTCCTTCAGAAACTGCAGACTGTTTTAGCGACTCCTGTCAAAAGCTATTGTCATGGATACCTTTCCTAGAGTAGTCAAGGAAATGCTTTCTCAGACTACAGTCTTTCCAACTGAGAGTAAAATGTGGTTATGGAATGGATCTCCCTTTCATTCATTATTTAGGGCTATCAGCACATTTGGAGCCTCCCTGTAGCCCCATTCTTTGATAGCACATACCACTTCCGTGTAGCTGCACCGGTAAGCTTTCTTTCTTTTTTTTCCCCCTTTTTCTTTTTCTTTTCCGGTGAGAAAGAAACAGACCATTAAATCAATCCATCGATCAATTCAATTCAGTCAGTCAATTACTTTAACTCATTTTTACATTAGTCATTCTTCTTTTTTCTTCTGTTCTGACAGGATTTAGCTGACTGTTCAACGGACCCTTATTTTGCTGGGATATTCTTTACAGATTACTTCTTTTACTTCTATCGGCACTGTGTCTGATGTATTCGAATTTGGTTGAGGACTTCGCCAAGGAAAAATACTCAAAAATACGGCGAACAGAAACATAACTTCTTGCAATCTCTTTCTTCTCTTTGTAAAACATTCACATTTATTGCCATAGGGCTTTTTCAAGCTTTGGCTTCTGACAGTTTTGAGACGTTAATGAGGAGAATAAAGTGTTTGCCGCAACTTGAGATAGTGTGGTTTTTGATTTTCCCGTGATTATGAAGAAAACTCTTCCTGGAGTAAACAGCACTGTTGGGCTTGAAAATACTGCTTCTGGTATTAAGGAATCTGTGAGGCCAAAGACACAGGTCAGAGTCTACTTTGTGTTATGTATTTCTTACTGTAGCTTTCGAGAAAAATAAAAAGGCCCGTTTCTGCCAACGTGGGCCCACTAAACACAGACTCTTAACAGTGTGTGATATGGTGTGTGTTAGGGGGACGGATGGGTAGTGTCTCACAGATGAGCTCACATTTAGGCAAACTATTGCTATGTGTTTATGGAAGAGAGGGAGAAGAAGGGAAGGAAGGTGGAAGGGAGGGAGGGAGAGAGAGAGAAAAACGACATATACTAGAGTGCAGAATGTTGCTTGTTAATGATTTGGATAAGAGAAATAGTCGCAATTCTACCCTCTAATGCCTAATGCCTGATGGACACTAAGTTTTGTGTGCTCTCTTATGAAGCACTAACTTGTGACAAGTTTTTTAAGGTAACCCAGATAATCTAGGCCCAGGTTATTTTCCAGTTTTCATTGGTTTTGTTTTCTTCTCCCTCTACATATGACGGCATTATGACCCATCTCTATTGTTTTCAGCTAAATTAGCTCTTGGGTACTTCTGCCTGGCTTATGGGTACATTCATATGCCTTTCCCAATTTAGAATGGCCAGAAAGCCTCTTAGCTGGAGTCTATCAACCATGTTTTTTATTTTCTGTATTCAAACATTTTGACATTTGGGGGTCTTACTGACCTTAAGGGTACTCTACCTCCTAAGGTTAGCCAATTCCTAGAAATAGTAAACAACTTGTCCGTGAGTGCTTTTCAAATACAAGCCAAACAGTCCAGAGTCCACACTGCAACCCACCTCCTTTATTGGGCTCTCACACTCCACCTGCCCTAACCATGCCAGGGCTAGGTACCAGACAGCTAGGCACAGCCCCAGAGCCTGCTGAAGTTATTCACATGAGCCAGTCCCCAGACTGTCCACCCTGCCTCGCTTCTTCCTTCCCATAGAAACCAAAACAAAGGCTCTTGCCCACAGTTCGCCCCCACTTCCTCTGCCTCCTGACTGACCCTGGTGCTTCCCAGTGTGGCCCCCAACATGTGGCATGTCCCCTTCTCTTGGGAACTATCACAAACTATCTTCTCAATGGCAATCATCTCCTGATCTGTTGGCCTTCCTGTACCTCAAATTTTCTGTATTTTAGGACATGGATATTTGAGCCACTGTAGCTCTAGTTCTGGGTGACAAGGCTGCTGAGTGGCTGGGCTTCTCTTATCTTCCTATGGGCCTGGGAGTCAATTAGGAGATAAGAGTTGTGTTGTTTTTTTTTTACCTTGACAGTGATAATCAGTAGTAATAATACATCCTCCTCTTCCTTGTTTTCAAATATTACTACACCTGTGCCATATGAATGGAATTGTGAGACCCCATCTATTAAGAAGAGATACGGTCCTTGCTCTCACAGAAGGCATTTTGAAATAAACTCAGTGACGCAGAGGTAGTTTAGCCCAGTAGGACCTGAGACTTCAGATCCAAACAGCCCTTGCCTTGAATTCAAATCCTGACTTTTCTCTGTGTACCCTTAGACAGGATACTTAACGTCTCTAAGTCTTGATTTCCTTCTTTATAGAAGAGGACAATGAGTATCTAGATAGGATTAAATGAGATAAAATATGTAAAGCACAGATAGGCTATGAATAAGTATAAGCTATTATTGTTTCAACTGCACAGAACAGAATCATTACAATGATTACAGTGGGATTATAAGGAGATTGAGTCACAAAACACTCACACATACATCAAGGCATGTTTGTCGACTATAAAAACCAAGCTACAGACAGAGCATATGCATGTGTGTTACATAATGTTTATATTTTTTTCTATATTTGGAAAATTGTTTTACCTTTTACTAACAGCATAGCCCTTGTAGAAAATTAAATAGAGTAGTTAATTCTTGGGAGGAGTATTTCAGGAGCCCTGCAATTTCTTGGATTCAAATTCAGACTTGGTTGTCCTGGGTTGTATACTATCAGCCTGTCCCGGTATGACCTGCGTCTAGAGACTGTATTTTCCATTCCATTTTTAAATCATGTCCCAGGTTCGTGGTGTGGGAGAGACTTCATTAATTTGACCCTTCCACTGGAAGGAATGTTTGTGAGAAGCAGGGTTACAGAGTTCTTTCCAGCACATAGACCCCATGTTCTCATTCATGCATTTATGTTTGGGATAACATGGAGTTTCAGATATCTAAGGTAGTTCACTGACATTGCCTATAAGAGGATTTCTCTCAAATAAACACTGTTTTCAAGTTAAATTCTATTACAAAACTGAAAGTCTTTCCCCCCAACAAAACAAAACAAAACAAAAAACAAAACAGAAAAAGCATACAACAGGAGACTGTGTTGAAAACCCTCAGAAAGAAAGGATTTAACATAATGAAGAGACCTGTGGCAATCTGTGGCATCCTAGGATTAGTGAAGCCTACTAAACTTTGCTGGAAGATTCTCTTTGTATTTTCAGCACTTTCCCAGTTTGTGAGATATCCACCGTGGACCATGCTGCTTCAGGCCAAAAAGATTTTTCCTTGTGCCAGAGAACTGTCTGACTCTCTACTGGAATATCCCCAAATTTAAGTAGTGTCTATAAATCTTCCTCCCCAAAGCTCATAACCTCAGTCCAACGATGAGCAAAACATCAGACAAACCAAACAGAGTGCTATTCTGCAAAATACCTGACGAATACTCCTTAAAATCATCAAGGTTATCAAAAACAAGGAAAGTCTGGGAAACCATCAAAGCCAAGAGGGGCTTAAAAGAAACATGACAGCTGAATGCACCGTGGAGTCCTGGATGGAACCCTGGAACCAAAAAGGAGCAACAGATGAAAACTAAGGACTTTTGAATAAAGTATGGACTCTAGTTAATAATAATGTATCCATGTTGGTTCATTTGTTGTGACAGACATTAACAATAGAGGGAACTAGGTATGGAGTTTATAGGAACTCTGTGTCCTAGCTTCACTATTTTTCTATAAATCTAAATCTGCTCTAAAAGAAAAAAATATATATATTTCTAAAAAGTCAGAAAATAAGTCCATTAGAGCTGGGCTTAAGTATCACCTACTGCCACCAGGTGCCATTTGTGCTAACATAGGATAAGTTCAATCCTGAAAAACAGGTACCATTTTTAACCTCAGGTCATTTATATCTTAGTTACTGTATTTCATATCCAGTATATATTTTCATATAACTAATTATTTGCCAATTTGTCAGATTCTGTATATCAGTGTCATAGAAAATGCCATATAATATAAGATATAAACACTATAAAATATAAAATAATCACATAACATAAACAAGTAGAATTACAAGAATTTTGAGTTCTAATAAACAAGATTTTGAAAGCTATGTCAGATTGTTTTTTAGACAACCAAACCATAAAAATTCACTTAAAACAGTTTGCTTGCATGAGTTCAACCCTCCAGCACTTAAAAAAAAAAAAAAAAGTAGAGCTCTTAACCTACCTCTTTTCCCATTTCCCATATTTTTACTTCTTTTGCCTAAGCAATTTTTGGATTTCAATTTTAGTGGCAGATTCCTAGCAAAACATCATTACAGACCTCCAACAGAAGAGCAATTCTGTTGGCAGTTTACAAACCTCATCTCTCTGGATTCTCACCATGACCTTGTGATATGGGGAGTGAAGGGACTTCTAGTTCCCCATTCTATAGATAAGGAAACTGAGACACAAAGAGGGTAAGCAAGGACAAGAGTTGACACAGGTTTTCTGGTGCTAAATTTCATCCCTTTCCACTATATGACATGTCTTAATTCAAGGTGGCTGCTTTCCAGAACTTAAGACCGGGTGGCTTATTTCTCACAGTGCTGGGGTCTGGAAGTCCTGCAGGCTCAGTGTCTGCTGGGGCTTCTGTCTTGGAGGTGCAGAAAATTGTCTCCTTGCTGTGTCCTCATATGGTCTTTGTTCTGTGCAGGCAGGAGGAGAGAAAGAGGGAAGAATCAAGCTCTTTGGTGTCTCTCTCTCTCTCTTTTTTTTTTAATGTTTTTTTTTTTTTAATTTTTGAGAGAGAGGGTGACAGAGTGAGAGTGGGGAGGGGCAGGAAGAGAGGGAGACCCAGAATCTGAAGCAGGCTCCAGTCTCTCAGCTGTGGGCACAGACGCAGGGGCTCCAACTAACAGACCGTGAGATCATGACCTGAGCCGAAGTCAGTCACTTAACGGACTGAGCCACCCAGGCGCCCCCGTCTCTTTCCATAAGGGCACTAATCCCATCATGAAAACTGTCTCCTCATGACCTCATCTAAACCTAATTACCTCCCAAAGGTCCCATCTCCAAATACCTGGAGTCTAGGGTTTCAACATATGAATTCCAAAGGGAGACAATTCAGTCCTTGGAAGTACATCCCTTACCCTTAGGAATTTTATTCCTTTTTCTTCACAACCCACCCAAAAGGCATTAACGTGTTAATGGCGCTGGTAAGTGATGTTTACACTGACCAGCTCTCGTAAACCGATAGGATTTATTAGAGGATTTAGTCATCACACAGAATGGAGGGAGGGCAGAGGGACAGAAATGAGTGGAATCCCCGTCACCAGCCACAAAGTCACAACTATTTCTATTGCACCAGGGCTTAACAGCTCACTTAAGAATGCTCCACACCAACCTCATTCCGGGGAATGCTTCAGGAAAATCTTCACTTGGCAAAGCTAAAAGTGTTTTTTTTTTTTTTGGCTTTCATTTCTTCAAAGACATGTGTCATTGATTTTTGTGTCTGATTCTAAAGAGCCAGATGAGCTCTTAAGAAGCATCCAAGGATTTAGAATCTGGTGCATTTTTCATGTGTGTTTGTTCAAAGCTTGTGGCAGCGCAGCCGCAGAGACCTCCCATTTACCAACAGTGTTCTGCGTAGACTCCATCTTCCCTTGGCTGGATTCTGTGAATGGGGAAAGTCTCTGCCACATAATTGGTGGAAAGGATGGGTGCCGAAAATCACAGTCTCAATCCTTCAATTTCTTATGGCTCCACACAAATACGTGTGAGATCACATTTTAGAAAGACCCTTGACAACACGTCTTCGCCAAAGTTGGGTCCTCAAGCCATTGTTGGCTGCACCAGCCAGACCTCCTGCTTAAATGCGGAGTAACTGGAAAAAGGACTAGAGTCAGAGCTGGGAAGCTTGGTTTTGGTCCCAGCTCAACCGTTGGCCTTTGGTGTCATCTTGGGTACTTTACTTTTTGGGTTGCAAACTCGGACCCATGATCATCCTGTCTGCATGACAGTTACTGTGAACACTGAAAGCGATATATACATGAGGCCTCTTGTAAAGTGGAAGGTGCTGGGTGAACGCTACGGGAATACAGTTAAGAACGGTCCTTGGGAAGACATTATTTTGAACAAAAAAATGAGAAGTCGGAAATTCTCACTTCTTGTAATGAAGTTTCAGTTCATGACACTTAGGGTAAGTGACTTACCTGTCCATTCACCATCTTCTTCACGTGGAAAACATGTCGCCTAGCACTCAACAGATGCTCAGTTAACATGTATTAAGTGAAAGGTGGGTAAATAAAAAATTTCCTTGCATTTGCCAGGCGTATGGCAAGATGGCAACGGTAAACCAGATTTGAACTGTTCTCTCTCTTCCGCTGTGAATTTTTTTAAATTGGTATTATTTGGAATAATAGGATGTTATTACCCTCTTCTCCAAACACATTTAAAATGTCTCTACATGGCTTCTGATAGAAACAAGCAAATCCATGGCCTGTTGTCTTTTAGAGGGTTTCAAACCCTGATAGTCAGCTACAGCCTATTATTCATCGTTTGTATTTATACTGCTGATTTTTTTTCCATACAGCACAACTGCATGAAAATCTAAATTAATTGCAGATTAATTATAAAGCACTCAGTGAATGTTTCATATTATATCCAAACATGGAGCATGACAGTAATTAGGCTGCTGCAGTTTTCACCTGAAGTGAGTTGTAAGACCTCGGGCCTGTCATCCTGTACAAGTCCCGAAAAAACATTTCCTTTTAGTGTGGATATTCTTGGCTCTTAAGAGCAGTCTCTGGAATTATCTGTAGTACAGAAGCTACTCAAAATCATGCTAAGAAGCAAAAGTCTTCATGACTTCACGAAGGGCGCCTTTGCCTCTGACAAGACACTCCATGATAGATGATCTTTCCCGCATTCAGCCCCCAGTGCAGTTAACAGCTTGCTCATTTTCACTCTTTTGCTGAAACCTGTGGGGAGGACTTTCCATGAGCCAGACTCTAGGAAACGAAAGGAGCAGCGCATCACTGGTGACCTCTCTGAGGCATCCCCCCACCCGGTGGAGGAGCCAGACAGCCACACGGCCATCACACCACACGAAAAGCCCTGTGGCTGTGGCATTGATGTTGTGCTGTGAGCAGACAGGGATGGGCTGATAAGGCTGGCTCTCCGCTAAATGAGAAAGAGGATGGAAGGGAAGGAAGGGGGAAGGCTTCAAGCAGGAAGAGAAGTCTGAGCTGTTCTGGTTCCAAAAGAATGACAAATGTTTTTTGGTTTTGTGTCTGGTTTCTTTTTTAAGTGGAGAAATTAAAAGAAGGTAGAGGTTGCCTATCAGAAAGAAACTGATTTTTAAGTGCGCCGGGAACTGCAAAGAGAATAATTACCACCCCCACCCACCTGAGCCAGCCCTTCTGCGAGCTTTGCTCACAGGAGAGGCACTCCTGTTTCTAAAAGACACCCGTTCTTTCCTTCGGCTCCGGCAGCCAGCCATCTGTCCCAGGAGATTCGAGGGAACCGTGGGAAAAGCAAAACACGCTGGGTGGGGCATGGGATGACTCAGGGAACTGGCAATGAGACTGTGGGTGGGGAGGCTGAGCCTTAGGACAGTGACTGACTCATCCACAGGTACCCAGCTCTCTGTGGTAAGGGCGTGATAA
Organism: Acinonyx jubatus; assembly: GCF_027475565.1. NCBI lineage: Eukaryota > Metazoa > Chordata > Mammalia > Carnivora > Felidae > Acinonyx > Acinonyx jubatus. Next base: position 92,820,602 of record NC_069387.1, read on the forward strand.
GTACTCGTGCAGTGGGCGAGGGCTGGCTCCCTAGGGGCCATCTGCCTCCCAGTCTTTTGGTCACTCTGCCCATGTTAAAGGAAAGAGGTTTTCCTTCCTCAAGAAAGTTTACTTCTCATTTTTCCACCTCAGGTGTTCATGGACTATCTCTTAAAAGTTCTCCAGGTATGTACGACTTGCCCCTTCTTTTGGCAACACTACCCCCCCCCACACCCCCGCCCCGATTTTCTTTTGGCCAACTCTGTTCCCCCAGGTCTCCATCTCTGTGAATCAGGTGAGGCCGATACCACTCCCTCACTCCAGGGAAAAACGTGTGACCCAGGCCTGAGTGAAGAAAAGATGGCATTTCCTTGGCAACAGTGGTTGGTTTAGGGGTGACCGTATGACCCAGTTCAGGCTGATCAGAACCATCCCTGGGAGTTTGACCGGAACTGTAAGCAAAGAGGGAGTTTTCTGTGGGACTTATTAAGCAGGTAGGAGTAAGCCTGGAGCTGCTGGGGGCCATCTTACCATCATGGCGGACTGCCTGCCTGAGTACGAAGCTCACCCAAAGGGAAGTGGAGCTGAGGTATGAGGAAGGCACATTTCTGACTGGCCGAGCCTGGCTCAGTTGTCCCCCTGGGCTTTAGTGAGCTGTGGCCAGGTGAGAGGGTCATGCAGTTAGCAGCGCTGCCTCTCAGGCGGAGTGTGGTGGTGGATAGATTCCGCACGTACGGAATGTGGAAGGGAAGGGAATCATAAGCATCGTGGGTATAGCCCCTTTGTCCCCTATGATCCCTATATTTCTGAGACACAGAAATGATTGTTATTTCCATTTCACATGAGACTTAGGGTAAGCCAGAGACCATGCAACTGGTAGGTGACAGATGTGGAATCTTCAACACAAGAACTTTTCATTTATGATCCAAATTGTTTCCTCAGCGCAGTTCTGTCTACTGTGGAATTACATAGTCTCCCTTTCTCGAGCCTCACAATTGCATCTAGTTTTCATGTTCAAGGATGTAATAGTACTAACTCCATGTTTTAAAGAAACAGTTGGTGGTGATCCAGAAAGAGAAGATCAAGGAAGAAAATCTGAACCGTGGGTCTTGAGCGATACGCTGCTGTCCATTAATGAAGCAGCGAGCGAGGGTGAGGATTCTGTTAGCAAATGTTCACGGAAGGGCAGTTGGATAAAGGTGGGCCCTGTGCCTGGGACACCTGTGGGGTCAGCGGCAGCTGCGGGGGTTTTGGCAGCGGCTGAGGTGGCTGCGAATTTGATTCTTAATTTATAAGTTTGAGTAGCAAATGCCGCTAACCCAATAGCGGTATCTTGTTATAAAGTGCCCCGTCCAGGGGGCCCCTGGGTGGCTCAGTCACTTAAGCATCTGACTCTTGATTTTGACTCAGGTCATGATCTTACAGTTTGTGGGATCGAGCCCTGTGTGGGACTCTGCACTGAGCTTGGAGCCTGCTTGAGATTCTCTCTCTCCCTCTCTCTCTCTGCCCCTCCCCTGTGCATGCTCTCTCTCTCAAAAAATGAATACACTTAAAAAATAAAGTGGCCTGCTGGGCCTTCTGTAAGCACGGGTGGCTGAATCTCAGATTTATAGCTTATGCTTCCACAAACTTAGACTTCTCTGTTCTATCCTTTGTTTTCTATATCCCACCAGTCTTGGGGCAGGCGGTGGGGGAGGAGGAGGGAAGGAAGCGTCCACTAATACAATCACAAAATTGTGTTTCTTTGTCCCTGCGGTGACCTGCTGTGCAGGACTCCCCCCCTCCCACCCCGCCACCCCCCTTCTCCAGTTCTCCGCGTCCCTGAGGGTATGTCATTCATATACAGCAGTGGCCCTTAGTTGTGATGTGACAGTTACCATTCTCCTTTTCTCTTTTGTGGCTCTTTGAGGCGTTATCTCTGGTCACTGCCACTGCCCGATTTAGCGACTCACCCACTGATACTGACCAAAGATGCCACAAGGAGCTGCTGAAGCTACTGCTGTTACTGTCCATCAGTGTCGGTGCCTTGGCAGAGGGGTTGAGGGCTTTGTCTGCCAACACGGCCACCAGAGGTGCCGGGTCTGCTGATGCCAGTGCTTGTCCTCCGTGGACCCTGGGCTAAGGCAGCTCTGTTTTGGCAGCCTCCTCTTGCGACGAGTCGGCCTTGATTGAACTCATGCCAGTTGGATCAGGGGATGATCTGAAAGTTGGATTTTATTACATTAAGTGTTTATTTATTTATTTATTTTTATTTCTAATGGTTTTTTTTTTAATTTTTTTTTAATGTGTATTTATTTTTGAGACAGAGAGAGACAAAGCATGAATGGGGGAGGGTCAGAGAGAGGGAGACACAGAATCTGAAACAGGCTCCAGGCTCTGAGCCGTCAGCACAGAGCCCGACGCGGGGCTCGAACTCACGGACCGTAAGATCATGACCTGAGCCGAAGTCGGCCACTTAACCGACTGAGCCACCCAGGCACCCCTCTAATGTTTTTAATGTTTATTTACTTCTGAGAGAGAGAGAGAGAGAGAGCACGTGCATGAGTGTGGGAGGGGCAGAGAGAGACAGAGAGAGACAGAGTGAGAACAGGGGAGGGGCAGAGAGGGAGACACAGAATCTGAAGCAGGCTCCAGGCTCTGGGCTGTCAGCACAGAGCCCGATGTGGGGCTCGAACTCACAAGCCATGAGATCATGACTTGAGCCGAAGTCAAACGCTCAACCGACTGAGCCACCCAGGTGCCCTAAGGACTTTATTATATTAGAAACATCTCCCAGGAGGCTGCATTTTGTCCTAGAACCTAAAACTTGTGGACCTCTATCCTTGCTTCCCTTGGTCTGTCATTTTTTTTTTTAAGTTTATTTTTTATTTATTTTGACAAAGATACAAAGAGCAAGGGGAGAGGGGCAGCTAGAGAAGGAGACAGAATCCCAACCAGGCTTCACGCTGCCAGCACAGAGCCCGACCCAGGGCTTGAATTCACAAACCGTGTGAGATCATGACCTTTGGTCTGTCATTTAAAAGACCCTGGGGACTCATCCCATAGCCAGACATGCTTGAATCCTAAGTGAATATAGATTTTAGACCAAAATGTAAACAAATACATGCAAATGTAGGGACACCTTCTGACAGACTTTCCACTGTTATCAAATAGTGCTTTATATAATTTTACCCCTGAGGCAGAGTGAAACCAACTCATATCGAACCTTTTTAGAAATGCAAATGTATCACACACAGCTTTACCTTAGCTCCTGTGCTCTTGGATGCAGAAGGATCTTGAGGACAAAGTCCTCCCAGGCAACTCTCCATGCCTTATGCAAACCAACTGGTGCTTGGCTAATCTCTCAAGGAGACGGTGCTCCCGACCCTTGCAGCTTGCTGGTTTCTGTTTCCTTTGTGGCAAGAGCAAAACCAAACCAACAAAACATGGAGAATAGCACTGCTCCTGAGAAGCACATAAACCCAACTGGAATATTCTCCGGGGGAGACATTTTCTCTCCCCTGACCCAAAGTTCTCTGACCTTTGAAGTTTTAGAAAAATGCACAATTATTGAAGTCTGCGCACTAATACTTCTTTAATGTGTTTTAATTTTTTTATTCAAGTCTTAGAGACTTTCTGGAACAGACTGTTTTTTTAAACAAACCAAATTTAGGACATCTATTTAAATCTCTTTTGAAATGCAAAGAATTTTTTATTTTTTTGATAAATAGTGATTTACAAATGGCACCATTCCATTTCCATTATGACACTTTGACAGGTTATTAAAATTATGTGTTCACATGGTTATTTTTCGACCAGGGGACTGGAAGATGGAGAAGATGATAACAGTGGTGAAAAGAAGGAATAATATGTGTGTGTGTGTGTGTGTGTGTGTGTGTGTCTATGCCAGAATAAGGTAGTGAAATGTTTTCCTCAACCCACTTAAGATTCCTGGCTGGGTCTCAAAATTAAACTGACAAAGACAGATTATCAGGGGAGAAGCACGCAAATTTGTTTAGTGCAAATTTTACATGACACAGGAGCCTTCATAAGGAAATAAAGACCTAAAGAAACAGATAAGCCTGAGTATTTTTATGCTATATTTGCTGAAAAGTGGACAGTCGTGTAGAAACACTATAGGCCAAAAAGTATGAGGTAAGTGTAGTAAACTGGGGGAAATTTAGTGAGGCCCGTTCAGAATTTTGTTGGTGGTGTCACCTTTGTCTTCAGAGATAAGAACACTCCTTTCCTCCGGATACAGGGAGAAGATCTCTTAATTGGGGATTTTATAATCTGTTTCTGAAGAGAAGAGCTATACGAAGGGGCCCATTTTGCTGTTTCTCCAACTCCTTCAGCTTAAAGTATTCAATAGGGGGTTCCGGTTCAAGATGGCAACCCACAATTGGTTGGGAACTCAAAACCTTGGGCTTCTCCCTAAGGAGAAGGGTTCATACCCTACGTTTGGCACCCCAACTTTTAAAATCAGCATCTGAGAGACAAGCCCCCAAAATATCTGGCATTGAAGACCAACAGGGTGCCTATCCACCAGACCTGCAGGGCTATGGCAAACCGAGTCTCTTAAAGGGATCGTGTGTTGACTCACCCGATCCTGGGCCAGTGCAGAAGCAGCCCTCTGAAAAGTGCCCAAACATTATGCGAAACTCATTTCTTAATTTTAAAGTGTTGGTCTAAGGCGGCAGGAGCCTGCAAGAATACCCTCCAGGGAAAGAAGTTGTTGGATGCCATCTTGGTGCTTTCCCTCGGCCTTGCTAAGGCCAACAGGCACCATATTTTTTTTTTTTTCCTTTCCCTTGGGTATGGGCTCTATATTCCAGCTGGCAGGGGCCATCTTCCATGCGCTCCCTCTTCCTTGCTAAAGCCGGCAATCACTGTCTCTCTCTTAAACTTCCCTCCTTCCTCCTCCTCTTTTTTTCTTTCTTTTTCTTTTTTCAAACTTATTTTCCGTGAGTCCTATCTTTGAACTTCCTCTCTGTCTCACTCCAGCCAGTAGTTGCCATCTTTATGCTCTCTGCCTGTCACTCTCAAGGGCCAGTATCTCACAGAGGGAAAAAGGGGAGCGTCTGGTGCCTTGGTTTTTACATCTGGTGACCTGGGTTTCATCGCTGCCATCTAGGAGATGTCCCGTGACTGCCTAGATCTGGAAGCCGTGCAGGGGTTGGGGGTGTGTGTGATCCTGGGTCCCATAAGATGTAACAATGGGGGAGACAGTTCTTGGCAGGCCACTACTCCTAGGGCACTCCGCAGACAGCAGACTGAAACACACCCCAGTCTTCCTGAGAATGAGGCATATTTGCTTTTCCAGGAACTTTGGACTGAGGGGCAGGCTTCTGGTTTGGCACACGGAAATGTCTCAGAGGGGCTCTTGGTGAATAGAATCTTTGCATTCTCCCTCCGCCTTGCCCTGGCTCCCCTCTATCTTACAGAAAAGAGTTTATACCCTTCCCTGGTGCCCTGGTTTTTGTGGCTGCTGCCTAAGAGATGCCCCTTGATGGCCTGGCTCTGGTGGCCGGGGGGGATGTGTTCCTGGGTCCGACAGGCCTGTAACAATGGGAGAGACCGTTCTTGGCAGGCCACCACCCCCAGAGCACTATCCAGACAGCAGATTGAAACACAACCCCAGCCCTTCTGTGAAAGAGACCTAATTGCTAGTCCTGGAGCTTCAGTTTTAGGGGGAGGCTTCAGGTTTGGCACACATTTAGAGGCTACAGAAGTGCTCTCAGGGAGTGTAGCCAGAGGGACGCCATTTTTGCACTCTCCCTCTACAGCCCACTGATAGCTCAGAAATGAGCTTGTATGCTTGTCTGGAGTCTCGGTTTTTGTGACTGCTGGCAAGGGGACACTGGACACCACCAGATCACCTGGCTCTGGGGGCCAGCTAGGCTTATGTTTGTGGAATGTATATATTTGCCTTCTTCAGAAGCCTGGGGGTCCAACTTCCAATCAGCCTGAATCTAAGTGCTGATTGAGATTCTCCCCTTGGGACACTGATGGGTCCTGGCACATCCTCAACTACTGGGAGCTATAAAAAATAAAATAGGCTGCTTGGACAATCACAGAAGTTTGAGAGACAGCTAATAGCTAGGAAGATAGGTCAGGGTTGAATGACAAGGCTTATCTCCTACTCGAGGCCACTCTTTCAAGACCATGAGAGGTGGCTGTTTCCTCTACTGCATAGAAACGGTGGTTTCCAGAGGCTGGGGGTTGAGGGTGGGCAAAATGGGTGAAGGGAGTCAAAAGGCACAAACTTCCAGTTATGAAATAAGTAAGTCACGGGGATGCACGGTGACTGTAGTCAATAATACTGTGTTGTATATTTGGAAGTTGTTAAGAGAGTAGATCTTAAAAGTTCTCATCACAAGAAAAAAAAATCCTGTAACTGTATGTGATGACAGATGTTAACTAGGTTTATTGTGGGGATCATATCTCAATATATACAAATATTGGGTCATTATGTTGTATGCCCGATACTAATATACTGTCATATGTTAACTATACCTCAGTAAAAAAAAAGGAAAAAAAATATTCAAGATGCCATATTTGAGGGTAGTGTATCCTAAACTCCATTACTGGCCAAACATCAGGGGGTCTTTATATTCTATCTATCTAACACCCCCATGTCCACACAGGCTCACAATTATATTTAGAATCTTTTCACAGGAAGCTGATAAGAGTATTCAACCCAGTCTACCAGGTGTTGATGAAGCACCTTTTATGTGTCTCTCATACACAACAGGGGTCTAACAAAACACAAATGCTTTCGAAAGCACCCTCCCACTCTGAGTTGCTTCCCTTAGCTGTTGCTCCCAAGGACGCTGAATAGGAAAGATTAAAACCCACTTCAACTCCACTTCGGCTGCAACTTACATTCAGTCTCGTATTTAACCAACTTTCCCAAGGCCAAGATGATTTTGTATACGTGGATTTGCATTTTATTGGCTCCGTCACCTCAAAAATTGCCCAGGATTATATAAGGCAGTGTCTCTCTCTCTCTCTCTCTCTCTCTCTCTCAAGTGGGCCTATCCTGAGCAAAGGGAAATGCTCGCCAGGAGTAACCTGCTCGGTCATACCTGCTGAATTCAGTGGGATCCAGGAAGAGCATATGGGAACCTTTAAGAAGGCCCCGTCCTTTAAAGTTGGCCATGTTGTCTTTCACTGGCAGTATATAAAAGGAAAACAGAGCTCGAATAACTGGCTGCATTTGTTTAGTGCCCCAGAGCAGGACTTCTCAAACTTTAATGTGCATATGACGAAGGGATCCTCTTGAAATTCTTGTTCTGATTCAGTAGGTCTGGGGTGGGGCCTGAGAACTTGCCTGTCTACTAAGTCCTGCACGATGTTGATGCTGCTGGTCTGGGGACCCACTCTGAGTGGCAAATCTTTAATTTGCCAAGGGTTTTCCTATGTCATCCCATTCAATCCTTAGGACAGGCCTGTAAGGTACTGGACACATCCCCATTTTACAGAAGTGGAAGCAGCTTCAGTGAGGAAAACAGGATTGCTTAGGGTATGCAATCAGTAGGACCTATACGCAGTCATCTAAATCCAAAAGTCCAGTGCTTCCTCCCCCGTGACTGTGACCCTCCACCCATGACGTCACCCGGGTCACTATGCATCAAGGCTTTTGATTTCAGAGAGCTGGTTCTGCAGCACGCCGCTGTGTGTTCCTAGTCCTTGAATTGTTAAATCTGCTCCTGGGGCGCCTGGGTGGTTCAGTCCGTTACGTGTCTGACTTCGGTTCAGGTCACGATCTCACCGTTTGTGGGTTTGAGGGGCTCTGCCCCGACAGTGCGGAGCCTGCTTGGGAGTCTCTCTCTCTCTCTCTCTCTCTGTCCCTCCCTGACTCATGCTTTCTCCCTCTCTCTCTCTCTAAAGAAATTGAAAAAAAAAAAAAAAGCTGCTCCTTGCTTGTTAGCATGTTTTGGTTGGTGACTCTGTCATCCTGCATGCTATCCCTCCCTACTTCATACTTTATCCACGGGTAGGTATAAAATTCCTGGTTTCTCATATCTGAATCATAAATATAGGCTTTTCAGTGATGTTTGGAGGCTCAAGTATCGATGGATACATAGAGGACTGATCTATGGTAAGTAAAACAGGCAGTATATGGAGAATTGCAATGAGAGATTAGACATCTTCCTATTGATAATAACAACAGAATAAGAATAATAGTATATGCTAGAAGTTGACAAAAGCATAATGGGTAAACAGAAGGGCTTGGGAGTTGGTTTAAAAGTTTATTTATTTATTTTGGGGGAGAGAGAGAGAGAGTGCGAGCGAGTAGGGGAGGGCCAGAGAGAGAGGGGGAGAGAGAGATTCCAAAGCAGGCTCCTCACTATCAGCTCAGAGCCCGATGCGGAGCTCAAACTCATGAAGTGTGAGATCATGGCCTGAGCTGAAATCAAGAGTCAGACACGTAACTGACTGAACCACTCAGGTGTCCTAGGAGTTTTGAATCCTGGTTCTGCCTCTTACCAAATGAGTAACTTTGGCTCAGTCATTTAACTTCTCTGCGCTTTGATTTCCTTGTAGCTTAAAAGAAGATAATACGGTTTTTGTGACAATTAAAATATTTAATTCACAACTATGCCCAGCACATACTAAGTACTCAATAAATATTAATGAGCATCATTATTACCAGTCATACCAACCTCCTTAATTTTAAGGGCCACAGAGGTCCGAAAAGCTCAAGCTATTTCAACATTCATTAGGAAACAATCATGAGGCTTTTGCTATGCAGCAGACATTTACTGATTGATGGCTAGACTTCTGTTATAAAATGGGAAGTCAGAGAGCTGCTAACCAAACACAGACCCGCCGATTTCTGTTCTATTTTGGAGAGTGTGAGCAAATGATCACCATACTCACTGCCACTCTGGCTTTTTAACGGGGTTTTGATATTCCACACGGTTCCTTGGGTGGCAAGCATCACCAAATGAGTAACCTGGGGTCAGTTTCTTCCTCCATTTATCTTCTTGGCATGGAGGGCCCTGCAGTGTGGACGGAAAGGCATGAAGCCCGGAGCTGAGACACGGGGGCTGCAGAACCGGCTGATGGGGTGCCTGGCGTGTAGGTCAAGAGTGCTCTCACAGCCTCATGCGTGGGGTTGCTCTTCTCACGCACACGTTTCCAACCCCACCCAGAGACTGTTGGGTTTAGAATCAGCATCACTTACCTGGCTGAAGTTAGTGCTGTGGGCATCTCTGTCCCCAAGGACGGTAAGGAATCTAGTTACCCTGGCCTGCGGGGCAGGGGCATCGGTTTGCAGCTGACCTGTCGGCCGCATTATACAGTTCTCTATTGCAAAGCCTTTGTGTCCAGAGAATTCTCTGGCTCTGAACTTCGCTACTTTTGTTTGGAGCAATCTCGCCCCAGTCTTCAAGTTTCAGGCAAGGCACCTGGCGTATAACTAAGGGATAAGCAGAAGAAATAAAAATCTTTTATTACTTGAGTGAAGCCAGGTATGTGCAAATAAACAATGAAAAAGTGCAAATGACCTCAAGAGAGGAATTGTATAAACTCCCAAGGGACTAGTCCCCATCTTTACAAACCAAGGGTTGCTTAACATTTCACTACTTTGTTTTCCTCTTCGTGCCGAATGCAAATTTATGCTCGTTGGCAGCAATCTAGGGGGCACATTCCCTTAAAAATTAAGCCTCTTATTTCAAATATTTGTCTCACTGCAAATTATTTCAGTGTTATCAAATAATTCTTCCTTCAACAATAGCTCCTGTATGTGAAGCCTGTGCATGCAGAAAACCCAGACATGTTGAAAGTAGACCTTCATAGACAATCTAGCCCAGGGGAGTTCACTGCCCCAGTTACAGTGTTTTTGGATTGCACAGGATAAAGGGCTCCAAATTGAGGAATGTGCAAGATGGGAAAAACTGTGATGTTTTGTCTTTATACAGGGAAGGAGGAATTAGTGATACTGACCTCCCAATGCACTGAGTTATGGAATTGGACAAAATTCAAATTTTTTTAAGTTTATATTTGAGAGAGAGGAGAGCGTGTGAGCCAGTGGGAGAAGGGCAGAGAGAGAGACGGAGGGAGAGAGGGAATCCTAGGCTGATAACACAGAGCCCAATGCAGGGCTCGAACTCACGAACCATGAGACCATGACCTGAGCCGAAGTCAGATGCTTAGGTGACTGAGCCACCTAAGCGCCCTCAAAATTCAATGTTTCTAAATGTGGTTTTCTCAGAGCAACATGTGCAAGTGACTTCAGAAGTTGAATGGGACTAGTAAGCTCATCGCTGAGGCCATGGTTCTCTCCTACACACCCATTTCACTGTCCAGTGGCAACTATTTTCTGCTTTTAAGCTCTTTGTTCTTGAACGAGGCCCATGCGTCTAAAGAATATGCTTATGCTGCTGTTGTCCACCAATTTTAGACATTACAGTAGATGAAGATTTAGCTCAACTGCCTTCCATTTCATCCTGCAAGATGTTTATACCAAAATTCTGTAAGTTTATGTTCTGTTTTCATTATTCTGAATGCAACGTCATCATTGCCGAGCTTAGAAGAATGATTGCACTTTCTCTAAGTTGTATTGTTGTTGTTTCCTACAGCAGTGGGGACATTTTCCACCAGGTACACATTTCCTTCGTCAGGCCAGTGACCAGAATTTGCCAGACTTGTGGTCGACAGATGTCTCCGCTAACAGCACATCTTCAGGCAGCCTATTTATCTGGATTGATTCCCTCCGGCTCCTGCCTAACCTCGTTGAACAGCAAAACACGAGACCCCACCATGACCCTTTAAGCTTCGTAAGTAAGACTTAGAGATGGCAAGGAGAGAGAACAGCATAAGTAAAGGCGAGAGGCAACCATGAGGATGGCATCATCTAGAAAGGATTTTCTGAGATCTTTAGATGCTGCCTGCTATAAAATCTTACTACAACATGGATGTCGATACCAAGTCAGGGGATAGATAGCTTTAGAATCACTGTGAGGGTTTTCCATTCTCTTCATAAATATGACATGTGCATCTGGACAGCCTAAAAGTCTATTTCTTTCGGAAATGTATTAATTGGCTCATGAAACCTGGAAATCACTCACCCCGTGTTTTGCCAGCAAGCCCCTTATGGCTGTGTCTTCCTCCTTCTCCTTTCCTTGCCACTGTTGAGAAAAGACAAGCATCTGCCTGCGGTTGCATTCCAGCCTCTGAACAGATCCCCCGGAGTACCAAGCATAAAGGGATCGAAGCCTGTGCAACCACACACAGGCATGTACGCAATTACACACATCCCCAGAAGTAACAAGCACGCACAGACTCCACACACACACACACACACACACACACACACTGATCTTCACTGGATTTCCATTTAATCCTCCCTGATTCTTTTAAAGCCTTTTTTCCCCAGGAAAAGAGAAAGAGACTAAGAAACAGACTCTGAATTATAGAGAACAAACTGATGGTTATCAGAGGAGAGGTGGGTGGGGAGATGGGTGAAATGGGTGATGGGGATTAAAGTGTATTCATGATGGAAAAAATAGGAAAGGTAATAATGAATGGACGAACTGGCAGGGAAGGGATGATGGAAAGCTCGAAAAGCATTCCTGTTGCACTCTCGCTTTGAAATCCAAGATATAGAAAAACATATTTATAATAACCAGTGCAAGTTACTGCAGATGGTAAGCCAAGGGCATGAAAACGAAATGCTGGTTAGTAATTTTAATAAAAACTGAGAATTTCTCTGTTTCAGTTTCCCTGTTAATGTCCCTGCTAGGGATGGGACTAACTGAAAAAATTTATAAAGTGGTCAGTCTTCTCATGACCAGTGGAGACTCCTAAACTTTCTTCCAGGCTTGTCACTGGTATTTAGTCCAATACAACATGAATTGAGACTTTCTTTCTGAAACTTTCATTTTATTTTATTTTTTTCATTTATTTCTTTATTTTTGAGAGAGGGAGAAGAGAGAGAGAGAAAGAGAGGAGGAGGAGGAGGAGGAGGAGGAGGAAGGGCAGAGAGAGAGAGGGAGAGAGAATCCCATGCAGGCTCCTCACTGTCAGTACAGAAGGGCTTAGATGCAGGGCTGATCCCATGAACTGTAAGATCATGACCTGAGCTAAAATCAAGAGTCGACCCTTAACCCACTGAGCCACCCAGGATCCTCTGAAACTTTCATTTTAAAAGCCATGAATTCCAAGCAGGGAAAGCAAAGCTTCAATCTGAAGCACAGGCCTTGCTCTTAACTCCCCGTCCTCTGACTCCACATTTGCCAAGAACATGGCTGACTATAATCTGGTTTTCCATATAGAGTTTCCTATAGGGAGCAAATATTTGATCAACTGACATAAACATCCCAGTCTGCCTGGACGCTTTGGTTTTCATTGTGAATGAACTGGCCTTTGGGTTTTTTTGTTTTGTTTTTTAACGTTTATTTATTTTTGAGAGAGAGCACACGCGCATGCGTAGGGGAGTAACAGAGAGAGGGACACACAGAATCCAAAGCTGGCTCCAGGCTCTGAGCTGTCAGCACAGAGCCCAATGTGGGGCTCAAACTCACAAACCTGAGCCGAAGTCAGATGTTTAACCAAGTGAGCCACCCAAGCGTCCCTGGCCTTTGGTTTATATGCCACTTGCTTGAGAGGTGGATTTACATGAGGCTGACAACCAAAGAGCTGCTATGTTATGGTGCTCTAACAAAATCAAATTAATTAACCTGCACATACATTTGAGGGGATCCATTCACTCCCTTTCTGCCTACAGGCCTACTCCTGCCATTTGCAGAGCCCAGGACAGAAGTACAAATGGAGGACTCAAGCTTATATCTTATTCCCCTTTTCTTCCCATCGATGGCTTTATTCTTCACATTAGGGGCCATGTGAGCATCCATGAGGACACCCCAGTCACCAAGTCCAAGGTCTGCCCCAGTCCCTGCCTGCCCAATCGCCACTCTTTGGTCATCTCAAGGGCCCAGGGGTGTGCGTAGAGTAATGGCTACCTTTGGGAGGACAGACCCAAGACAGAAGCCCAAGCAAGATCTGCTGCTTGCTACAGGCCATTTGATGAGGATGGTCTACGTGTGGCAGGTTGACTTCAGAGAGGACCTGTCTCCTTGACTTTAGGGTCTCCTCACTATGTGAAAAGGGTTTTGCAAAAGGAAGGGCCTGGGGAACCTCGTTGCCCAGTTCTAAGGATGATACTGCCTACGTGGCCATCCTTTCCCCACTCTGAGGACATTCAGGAGTGAATGTATTACCTTGTTGGATGATCTATCTCAGCTCACTGAACCTGTAATACTTCCTACTAGAATGTAATTTGCCAAGTTGTGGCCGAAGGGGAATCTGACTCAGGCCTGTGGACCATAAGCAAAGCCATATCTTGTTTGAAATTGCTCTCTAAAGACCTGGAAGAAACTTTGGGTTTTCTATGAATATTTATAGAGGTTCCTCAGGCAATTGGACTGAATTCTGAACTATGTAGAAATGCAGTCAGGGGTCACAGTTTCATCTGTCTTAATTACAGGGTCAAGGACAGAGAAGACTTAACTGCTAATGGAAGCCCTTAATCTGACTGAACCTGAACCGTTTGGCCCAGAGAAATTAGCACACAGTGATAGCTAATGTTATTCAAATAGTTTTAAAATAATCTAATCTTCCAGAGCTCTGTGCCTGGCTGATGGGAAAGAGAAGGTGAAAGGAACGACATGGAACTTACTTGCTTATAAATATGCTTTGGGGCAGAATGGTTGCAGGAGCGATCTCATTTTGTTCCAAGAGATTTCACTGCTGTTTCAAAAACACTCCATTCGGTCTGGCTAATAGAACCAAGCCACGGAGCTGCGCTAAGAGAGGGGCAGAAAAGGATTTTAATCTACGTAGCCAGCTGGTCTGTCCTCTAGATTATACAGGGGGAGGAGGAAGAGAAGAGAAAAATGTAAAACACAATGTGACAGACAGAGCAATGTGATGTGATTACCCGAGAGAAGATGCCTTAAAGGTAAATGGATGGGAAATCAATATTTATAAAGTTCTGGGTGGGTGGAGGAGTTGGCCCTTTCTGCTAATATCGAAACGGCTGAAGAGCTGTGGTCAGGAGGACTGGCCTGTTTGGCTGCTCACTCAATTTTATATCTGGTCAATCGTCCATTCATTCAGCAAGTATCTAAGTATCGGCCACATGCAAGGCACTGTTTAGCAAGAGATCATTTCTAAGAATCCTTATCTTTCACCTCCTTTCTTCTACTCTCCATCCTCAACCTCATCCTGAGGGAGGTAGCGTCACACAATAATCAGCCACTCAGGCCATGTAACCATTATTTTGCATCCTGGAGCCTTGGATTCCGCATCTGGAAAACAGGGATAGTAATAGTGCTTAGCTCGCATTGGTGGCTTGGCACACAGTGAGCTCCCAGTAAGTGTTAAATATGAATAACGTTGTGAAAAGGATAATAATAAGTGGCTTCAGAGGCTGTTGAGGCTCACTGGGAACCACCTTTAGGAAGAAGCGGAGTTTGCCAGAAATGAATCGAGAATGTTTGTAACGTCCAATGTTTTGCATTTCTTCTTTTTTTTTTTTTAATTTTTTTTAACGTTTATTTATTTTTGAGACAGAGAGAGACAGAGCATGAACAGGAAAGGGTCAGAGAGAGAGGGAGACACAGAATCGGAAACAGGCTCCAGGCTCTGAGCTGTCAGCACAGAGCCCGACGCGGGGCTCAAACTCACGGACCGTGAGATCATGACCTGAGCCGAAGTCGGACACTTAACCGACTGAGCCACCCAGGCGCCCCTGTTTTGCATTTCTTGAGTCTGAAGAAAACACCAGCATTAGTTGGGCGTGTGGTGTGCTAGGATATAAGCAAGGCTTTTGAATCTGTGATATTTGTTGGGGCCAGAAAATAAAACAGTTTTTCATTTACCCTCTTAAGTTGAGGGGCAGAGGCCCTGAAAAATAGAGCGATAAGAGGCAGATTGGCAGGAGAAAAAGGTTTATTTCATATGACTATGGCAAGTCTGACAGGAATGAAGTGAAAAGTCCAAAGAGGCCGGAAGGCTTACGTACTATTTTAACGATGAGTGATAAATGTGGAGACGGGATGCGACAAAAGAAAAAGAATCTGAGCTTCTGAGCTTGTGGGAAGTTAAATATATGTGGGAAACTAAGGGAAGATAAGGGTTGTTCATTTGAGGCAGGTTTAAAATGCAGATTCCTCTCAGTGCCATCTCTAGGTTGATAAGAGTCTTGAGTTGTCTCCGATGATTGTCATTCTGCCCTTCCTGGTATTAGAGCGAGGAGCAGGGGGGAGGCCAGCGCAAAGGGAAATTCACGCTGTGCTTTGAGGCAAGGCAGGGCGAAGGTAGAAAGCTTTGTTCTGCGTCTATGGTTTCTCACTTCCTTTAGTTCAAAATAACCCTTCTGCCAAAATGCCGTATTTTGGGTGGCATATTATTATCCACATCGTAGTGTTTAATAACTCTCACACGATACTCCATAAATTGGGTACTCTGGTGATGTCCATTTTATATTTGGGTAAACTGAGGTTTGGAGAAGTACAGTACTTGCCACGTTTACAGAGACGGTAAGTGGTCGAACTGGGAATCAGTTCTGGAAATCCGGGTTTCACGAGTCTCGAATCAGCCCCCTCAGCCATCAACCTCGCTGGAACTCTGTGGACACAGCAGTGGCAGAGATCCTGAAACAGCCAGGATGACAAATAAATTCCAATTCTAACCATTAGATGAGGGAGAAAACTGCTCAGGAGCTGGGCACTGGACTCTGGTTATTGTTAAAAGGAGTTCATCATCGAGTGTCAGATGGCAGACTTCTATTATAGGAAGAAGGGAAGCAAGTGCTGAAATTCTGAAGGAAGCCTCCAAGTCACTCGTCACTGTGGTTCCATAGTGACCAGTCATTTCTTCCTCCTTGGTTTGCATTGGCACTTGGTAGAGTCCTTGGGCATTTAAGTGGCTCCTTGTTTGTGGAATGAGAACATTTTGGTAGATTGGTGCTCCTCTCTGTAAATGAGACAGAAACTGCTCTGCTGCTGGAGAACAATTAGGGCCATCAAGACTCTTTAGGGTGGACTAATCGGCTTTTATTAGGTAATCATTGTGTGCAAAATGAGCACAGAGAAACTAGTAGAATCTGGCCATACAAAACAGGTTGTTTTGTTTTATTTTGTTTGGTTTTAACTCAACAAATCTAAATTCACAAAGCTTAACTTCAACCCCTGAAACTCAAATCTCAAACAATTGGCTCTTTTGCTTTAACTGCAAATTTATCCCAAGTGTTGATTACTTGGTCTGCCTTCCTACTCGAAGACCTCCACAATTCAGCCACATGTCCTTTGGTTTCCCACTGAATGGCTGTAAATATGCTTCCTCTTGGGGGATAGGAATTCTGAAGTCATTCTCCATTGGTGAGCCATTTGTAGACTGATTCCTGGTCATACAGATTCAGTCCCCATGTACCCACACAGTCGTATAGGCTAAAGTAGCATGATGCTAGAGCCAGTATGAGGGGAAATTCAGACGCCTAAATACAGACATGCCAGCATACAGGCAACTGATGTATTATCTCCACACAAAAACGTCTCTGCTCAGGATCAAACGTAAGCTCCTTCACACAGAAAAAAGTCCGGGCCAGTAGTTACAAATACAGTCCTGGAGACAGAGCTTAGAGAAACCAGGTCCTGAAGGTGCCGCAGGAAATCCAAACACTGCATCCCGAAATATGTCACTTTGGTAAAGGGATCATTTTGAGTTGGAGGAAAATGAGAATCAACAGATGCAGAAAGAAGCCTTCTTGGAACGCCCATCATCGGACTAAAAGCAGAAACTTCTGAGAAATGAGGACTGTCCTCTCCTGGGGAAGTTTTATGGCAATGAGGTAGATGGGAAGTTGGCACCAAGATGAACCAGCACGAACAAATCTTCCTCTGTTAATTTCCCCCATAGATTTACCTTCCCACCGTTGGCTGCCCTCGAAGCCTAAAACGCTTTCCTTTCTCTTATCACTTCTGTACACATTTATTCTTCTTTGTTAAGATGCTATATAAGCCCCAAGTTCTAACCACCACTTTGAGTTACTTGTCACGGAGTTTCTCCTATGTACATGCATGCTGCACATGTTAATTGGTTTTTGTTTTTGTTTTTTTTCTTGTTAATCTGCTTTTTGTCAGCCTAATTTGTAGGGCTCCAGCCAGAGAACATAGGAGGTAGGAAAGTACAGAGAAAAATTTTCTTTTCCTCCCCTACAATGCCAACAGGAGCCCTGATCAAGCTGAGCTGAAAGCCAGAACTATGACTAGATTTTTCAGACACGTACGTCAGAACACTTTTGTTCTGCCTAAGCCATCTTAGGTGGGTTTTTCCATCACTCACATTCTATTTCCTGGCTATCAGAATTTTCCCCAATATCAAAGCCTGTTCAAATGCACCTCTCTGTGAAGCCTTCCTTATTCTCTGAAGCTTTCCTTATTCCCTTTGGTCAGAGTGGTATCTGTCTGCCTCTCTCCCTCCTTCTGTTCCCCTGTAGGACTCAATCGGTGCTTCTCTAAATGTCCTTACCAAAGACACCTTAAGTGCCTCGGGACTCTGGAGCTGGATTGCCTACATTGTAATTTTGGTTCAAACACCTACTGGCTATGTCGTATAATAGAATGTAACTTCAAGCCAAGATCTCTGTCTTGAGCCCTTTTCCTATTGTGCCACACATCTTGCTGTCCCATCCCCTGTGAGCAGGGCCCGTATTGTAGACCTATCTTAGAATTCCTGTGTTGTCCTCTGCCCTCCCTCTCATCAGAAGGATGATATTCCCTTGGCCTACTTACTATGCTCAGACTCCAGGTCTTTGCCTGGTCCTGCAAATATGTTGGAATCCCAGACTTCCTAAATCTTCTCCATTCTAACGATGCCTGGTCAGGATTACGACATAAACCAACCATCTCAGTGACTGACCCCTTCTTCTGGATTCTGGAAATGTCTGGTGCTTAAAGACAGATAAGTTTGATCTAGCAGTCTATCTTGACTATAAATAATTCATTCCACAGAATTAGAAAGTAAATTCAATTCCCTGACTACTATAAAATGTATTTTAAATCTGTACAGTTGGTCTTGCTTTTTTGTTTGTCTGACAGGCAGTCTGAAGGGTTAACTGTTGACAAAAGCCCTTCATTCAAATGAATAGACTCTGAAGAGTTTGTGGAAAGAATATTAAATCCAGATGTTCTACTAAGATGTTGTCCTTGAGCTAATGGGAAAATAAAAACAATATAATTTAACAGAATCAAAATGTACTAAACAGAGAACAGAAAGGATTAAAGGCTTTTTAGACAATAGCCTGAGTTATGGTCCCATTTCTTCCACCTAATAATATATGACCATGGGCAAATCACATAATTTCTCAGTGTTCCCTTCTGCATAATGGGATTAATAATAAGCTATTCTATCCCTAATATTCTGAGCTGGGATGATAATCTAACTGGCTGACATATAGTTGCTTTGCTACACACAGAAAGTATTGTTGTTATTATTCCTATTTCCCAGCGACCCAGGGTGTAAAATCTAATTTCTTAGTGGGACTTTTACACAATATTTGGTAACTATTAAAGTACAGCATCCTCAAGAAATTCAACCTTAATTCTTTGTGGAATGGCCATATGTGTTTTGTGCACAAAGAAAGTCATGTCTTAACTTAAGGAGTCTATTCCTGCTACTTTCATGTTTAGATTGACCACTCTAATTAGATTAGGTGACAATAATATGATATAACTACATAATTATAGTTCTTACGACACATGGATAAAAAATAGAGCAGAAAAGCAAGTGGGAGAATTGAATCCAGGTTTAGATGTTGGGTTAAAGGTTCTTAAGGTTTGTTGTTGTTTGTTGGGCTTGAGCTTATCCCGTCCTAATCAACTTTGGGTTTCTCTGCTTTAACATCATATAGCTTATTTTCAGACTCCTCATCATTGGTGTGAACTTAGATTCTTAGGTGTCATGGAATTTGTTTCCTTAAAAGTATCCCTTAGCAACATTAATATCACTGAGGTCTGCCCCTAGATTGTCACTATGTTGACATTTGCACTGATGTTGCCAAAGCAATCTGTGTAAAACTGACAGTTCCTTAGCAGTAATCAAGGGAGTGACACCAAACTTTACTAATAATCATTGATTGTATTCTTATCCACCATTAACTTCTAATCTTGACTTCCTGAATACCTCCACGTAGGAAAAGCCTCACACAGGATGGCCACATAGTGTCTGGGATGCTGGACCACTGAGGCACTGAGCGCATACATGTCAGGGAAGTCAAGGAGATCTGGACTTTGGTTTGGGCAACACAGGAACTCAGGATGAACTGGGACAAACGAGAGATTAGAAGACCTTCTCCTGGTTCTGGGCTCCAACCCAGATTCTGGACAGATTCAGGCTCTAATAATGTCTAAACTGAAATTCTGCCCCAGACAGGTGGGATGGGAGCTTCGAGAAAAAAAAAATGAAGTTGATTTAAAGGAAATGAGAAAATGCCAATGGTATAATTCTGGCACATTTGAGTTTGTGGGTGGAGATGAATATCTGCTACTACGATAATGTGTGCTGCATTTATATTCTCCCTGTTTAGGGGACAGCTTATTTTATGGAAGATGCGTCATTGTGTGGCACTGCTTTTGTCCTAAAGCCAAGCTGAAGTTTATTATGCTCTGCTGAGACACTAATGTCTTGCAGAGTGTTTTTAAGGCAACTGATGACACCCTGGAAAGAGCAGGATCAGAATTTGGAAAACCTTTGGCACATTCTTTGGAGAATGGACAAATATAAGAAGAAAGGAGTCTAATAAGGGAAGAAACAATTCACTAGAAGAAGAAAAATAAATGGGGGTAGAGAAAGTTGAGTTTGAATACGACATTACCCACTTAGTCACTGGATCAGAGGACAAACACAAATCAATAATTCCAGTCATCTCCTGGAATAATTCTTTTTTTTTCTAAATAACACTCCTCCTCTCATTTTAAATCCACCCAGATCAGAATTTTCCTTTTGCTCCCAGAACCCACCCCATCCTAGCGAACCCACTTCATTTATTTCTTCATTTGGAAAATATGTTTTGAATACTTCCAGAGGTGCCAGTCATCACATACATAAAGAAAATACCACACAGTCTTCACCATAACCACAAAAAACAATCCCAGTTAAGTTTACTTCTTTCTCTTCTAGGCACAAAACTAGATGCAAACAGGCTAAGAGAAGATTAAATAAGTAAGTTGCCTTGATTATACAGCTAGTAAAGTTGCAGGGTGGGATTTAACTTTAGGGTAGGCTAAGTTCAAATGTAGATGACAGGCTCAAAAACAGACCATTCGCTGACCATTCCCTGTATTTAAATATTTAAATCCCATGCCTATCTGAATTTCAGAAAGGACTTCACTACCAGGAAAAGGCCTGGCAACCTTCCCTGCAGTTAAGTAGAGTCAGGTGATGGTGTAAGCCAGTAGAATGTGGGTGGAAGTGATGTGCGTCACTTCCAGGCCTGACCCCTAAAAACCTCTCTCACAATCCCCCAACGGGCTCTATTTTTCCTTGTCTGTCAGCCAAATGCTGATAAACTAGTAGAAGATTTGGAGGACGGAGGGGATGAGGAGATCACAGGATGGAAGAACCTGAGACCTTAAATGACTGTGGGGAGTAAATCAGCCCTGACTAACTCCCACTGGACCAGACATGAGTGCGAAAAAACCTACCCTTATTATTTTAAGCCACTGTGAGAGTTGAGGCTTGTTTCAGGAGTTAGACTACCATGAATAATGCATGCGTCCTTACATAAAGTGCATAGTCCAGTAGCGAAGACGGAAATATAAAAATATCACACCCCACAATAAATAATTACATCCCTCAGATATATAATGGTGTTTGCGAACTCTCTTTGGTAACAGATTCATAGAATTGCAGCCCTAAAAGGAAGTGTGACAGATCTTCCCACATGTGATACTGGAAAAAGGAGTAAAACACACAAATGTTCCAGGGGCCAGGCTTCACACGTGCAAGCGTGAGAATATTTGAAAAGCAGTCAAATGTGAGACAATAGGGCGTCACGGGAAATGGGTCTCAACTAGGAAATGGCACGACCATACCAAAAAGCAATCACATTGACTCCCAAAGACCTTACTGGCTAAATAATAAATGTCTACTGGTTAATTTGCCTATGGAAGCCACAGTTATCATGTGGGAGATTTCACTTAGGTGTCTGTAGATGGCCTATGCTAGCTCTGATTGCCAAGAAGTTCTTGGGTATATACTATTTTCTTACCCATTGTCCCCAATATCCATATTGTCTTATCCATTGTCCCCAACATCCATGATATTAGGAATATCATCTGAAAGAAAAACTTCCAGTCCAAGATGCCACGGTTTCTTGATCTTCATGCTTTATTCCTTTGAGACCTAAAAGTTCTAATTTCCAAGAGTCCAAATTATTAATATATAATACATAACTCTTGACAAGATCAGCTACATAATTTGTGAGGCCCTTTGCAAAATGAAAACGTGTGGCCCCCCCATCCAAAACGCATGAAAAAAATGCGATTAAAAAACACTAAAATATTAAACCTTTTCTTTTGTGGTTTCTCTCTTGAAATGTCATCGTGTTTTATTTAATGTGTGTGAGAAGTCAGTGAGATGACTCATTTTCAGAAATACCAAATAAAACCTGTGCTGTCTAGTTAACAATAGGTTTACAACCTGTTGGAAATACGTACAAACACCCCAGCCCCCAACAGTGGAGTCCCAAACACTTAGACACTTCACTTCCTGGTTCTTTTTCCCCCTTCTCCATTTCGTGGGCTTATTTTTTGCGGGCTTTGCAACGAGCACGCACCAAAGAACTGGAGTCTCTGTGTCACCTCAAGTAATGTACATTTGTTCCAATCAGACTACTTTGTGCCTTACGTAGGCATAGGCGACTTCCGGGTAAGGCTGTAACCTCTGTCGTACTCAGCCAATGAGGAGCCATGGGAGGGGCTTGCACACTAAGAGATAAATTGCCTGCTGTAACTGCCCTGAGTGTGCCTGTGCATCAGACACCCGCTCTTGCAAGGACGTTGATGAAAGTCTCACTTCACTGTGCTCCGCGGGTCTATGCGTCCCTTCTTTGATTGGGTCAGTGGGCTTATTTCTCACAGTGTATATTTAATGTTGTTAATTTAATTTAAACTAATCTGATCTAATTTTGTCATTTAATGGCATGCTCCCTTGGGTACCGGATGCGCCTGGGGAAATGCTGATCTCTGCGGGAACCTGGGGCCCCATTCCATGACTCACTATGTAGCGCTGCGTCTGATGTGCTGGGCCCTGGCTGGGGACAGGCAGGTCTTCCAAAGGCACTGCAGCCTCCACACCAGGATGCACTTGGTTCCTGGATCAGGTGTGGTGAGAGGCTTGCCATGGTGGAGTCACCCACTGAATGCATTTGTGGAGCTGCCCGTCCAGGGCGGGGTGGCTGCTGCCATGCCCATCCAGTAGATGATGCAGGGCACAGGCACCGAGCAGCAGCCTTTTGGCATCCATGCCTCGGCCAGAGTCACCGTCTGCCTACCCCGACCACCTACCTTACTTGTCACCCAGAGCACTACAGGTGGGGAGTGTGCAGCCAAGAACCCAGAGAGGCGGCCGGTGTGGAGGTGGTGGGAAGAGGGACCACATCTGAGCCGAGCCTCAAAGTGCCCCGCCCATGCTCCACTGTTCCATCAGACTTCATCCACAAAACACAGATTCAAAGATACAGTCACTAAGAATTTCAAGATGGTGACTACAGAACAATAACACCAAGCAAGTGTAGAGCCCTTCCGAGTGGGGGCCCTGTGCCACTGCCCTGCTGGAAGACCCATAAAACCAACTTTGATCATGGACCGTCTACCGCCTGCTGAGCACAGGGATGCAGCTATCACCAAAAGAGAGCAAATTTCTACCCTGATGGTGTTTACATTCTAATCAAGTCCTTATGGAAATGCAGATGAGCATGGGAGGAGTCACGCTTCAATGAACAGTTTAATTACAGGGAAGGTCAGCAAATGGTCAACATTTGAGACTTCCTCAAAGATGTGAACTTTGCACCGCCCTGGGTTTGGACCCTGCTCTTCCACTCTTACTAGTGTGTGACGGTGGGCCATTTACTCAACATTCGCTAAAGCTATTTCCTCATCTGTAAAACGGGAATGATAATAGTACCTATTTCTATAGGCAGAAAGCCTAGAGGGGCACATGCTCATGTTCATTCTTACTGTTTTGTAGTAGTGGTGTTGATGGTAGCTTTAGGTTAAGGGAGCAGATATAAAGCACATGAAATTGGAGACAGCAGGAAAAAGGAGAGTAGTCAGATGGAGGAGGCGTTTATCTCATTGCAGCTAACTGACCCAACGTTGGGTTATTTTTCCCTATTTAAAGCTAGCTTCTTTTTTTCTTCACAGGATCGACTGAATGATTTGGCACTATGTGAAAAAAATGTAACGGTACAGCTTCCTTTTATTTTTTGTTAAAGGAATCTTGGGTTTCTAAGTGAAGTGAAGCAGTTTCTGGTTTCTAGAGGCAAGGAGATGATTGTGTGTAATGGGCCTCTCACTATACCATGAGTCATGAAATTTGGCATTTATGGTTATTTCCACCACTGGCCTGCTAAGTGCATTCTCTTCAATCTCTCGAGAATCGTAGTGGTACCGCTTGTCACATTTACTTCTGAAGTATTTTGAGGATCAGGTCAAATTCTTAAAATACTAGCAATTTAATGAAAGGTATTTGCTTAAAGAGGAGGCAAATCAATGCAGACACTCTGTTTCCTAATTTTAAAAAGAATCCAGGAATTGTCCGAAATACAGTTGGATTTCTACACATCTTGATTGTGACCTTCCAGAAAAGCATTCATAAGTCTGGAATTTCCCAGGATTCTTTGCCTGGAATTAGTGTTAAATTACCAGAAAATCTATATGACACGTAGTATCCATTTATGTAGATAGTAATTCAATACACCCGCCCCCCCCACACACACCTCTCATTGTAGTGCTCCAATTCAGGAGAAAAGGGTGTATCCTAACCAGAGATGGAAAGGATTCATTTCACAAGTTGTTCTATATAATCATCCCTAGTTGGAAACAAACGTTTATTCATGATAAAACAAAATTTCTATAGTTTTTATACTCATCCTGAAAAACAGATCCTGTATTTTTTTCAGCTTTAAAAATTTTTATCTTAGATTTATTTTCATTACTCATCATGCAATTCCCTCAAGCCCCGCCTAGTACACCATTAATATGAACTGCACCCAATCTAACTCATCTCCATTTTTTCTCTCCATCTTCCTTTCTCCCACTCCGTGTGTGTGTGTGTGTGTGTGTGTGTGTGTGTGTGATTTCAGCAATCTTCCTTTAACATTTCCACAGTCAGAAGTCCTTTCTATGCCTGGCTGAAAGCCCAAGATATCTAGACCATCTTATAAAATAAATCCTTTCTATCTCTGGTTAGTGCACTCTCTGAAAATCCACGTGCAAGGAAGAGATCACAGGGTTAAAAACTCAAAGAGCTGGGGAGGGGGAGAAAAAGAGAAGGGAGCCTGGGAAGAGTGGATAGAAAACATTTGGTTCTTCATCTGGACTGAGTTACTTAATCACTGTACCTTCAACCAGAGCCTCAAGACATCCCAAGAGAATTCCTGGAGTCTCTCAGGAAACAGATTACTCCATCTGAGTGAAATATCCCTTGGAAAATAAATTACAGAGAGAGGGAGAAAGAGAGAGAGAGAGAGAAGGAAAAAGAATGCTTCAGGCTCCCATATGTCTATTTCAAATGATTTATCCTCTCTCTGGAATACTTGAGCCTCTTTATGCCTTGGGTGTATTTTGTTTAAAATAAAATCCAAGTGACTGTATGGAATTCAGCGACCTAGATTCTGCCCAATTTTTGTATTCCTTTAGAAATTCCTTTAGAAATTAAATAGGTAGTAATTATCAGGCACCATAATGGAATTTTCCTACTTCTTCAAGGGAAGATGAAGAAGTGACTCAGTATCTCCTCATTTAAATTACGTCCAGTTTTAAACAAAGCTTTGTTTAAAATCCCTTGATATTTGTCATAAAGGTCTGGAGCGCCCAGAAGTAAGCTGGCACATTTCGTTGTGTCTGTTTAGGACCAGTTACAATATTTATGGCCTGCCTTCCACATGTGACGGAAATAACTGTAAGTTTCTGGATATGTGTGTGCATGTATACAGAGGAACACTTAGATGTCCTATACTATCACTAATATTTCTGTCCATACTTGAAGGCCTTTATGAAGTTTCTCATTGCTAAGTACTCCTCAAGAGAGGAAAACGGGAGGCAGGGAGGTGGGTGGGAAGAGAGGCTAACATGTCTTTGGAGGCCTGTTGTGTGTGAGACACTGCCCTTGGCATAAAGTGCAGAGGCTGATCCTGTGCTTGTTTGATCCTGCTTCCGTCCTTTATTGGATAATTGAGTTTGGGTAAGTTATTTAACTCTCTGAGCCCCAGTTTCTTCATCTGTAAAATAAGAATATTTATGCGATGATATCTAACATTTAAAACGTTTTTTTAATTTATCTCGGGAGAGAGAGAAGGAGAGAAAGAATCCTAAGCAGGCTCCGAACTGTCATCATAGAGCCTGATGCAGGGCTCAAATTCACAAACTGTGAGATCATGCCCTGAGCCAAAATCAAGAGTAGGACGCTTAACCGACTGAGCTACCCAGGTGCCCCTAATATTTTTTGAGTGTGTTTTTTTTGTACCAGGTGCCACTCTAAGTGCTTATGTGCACACAGAACCCTACAAAGTAGGTACTAGGGATAGAAGAATAAGTGTTTAGCAATGGCTACTATTATTATAATAATGTATTTTATTATTATCTAGTGTCTTATAGATATAACAGATCTCAGTTAATTTTCTCAAAACCCCTATAAATTTTTTTTAACGTTTGTTAGAGAGAGAGCATGAGCAGGGGAGGGGCAGAGAGAGAGGGTGACACAGAATCTGAAGCAGGCTCCGGGCTCTGAGCTGTCAGCACAGAGCCCGACGCGGGGCTCGATCTCATGACCTGAGCCAAAGTCAGATGCTTAACCAACTGAGCTTCTCAAAACCCCTATAAAGTTGATATCATCCATTTTTTTATTCATGAGGAAGCTAAAGGAAGTCAGGGAATTTGTAACGTTTACTTAGCTGCCAAGAGATAGAGCAGGAGATTCAAATTCAGGTCTCTGTGGTTTTAAACATGTTCTCTTTTTAATATATTACCAATTTTTTTTTTTATACCAATCTGTGCTATAGAAACATTGTCTTCTGCTCTGTGGCTGCAGGATTTCCTCTCATCTGTGCCCCTGCCTCACAGGTCTGGACTTGGTTCCAACAGCTTCATTGAGAAGAGGGCTCAGCTTTCCAGGGCACCTGTGCCTGAGGTGGCATGTGAGAGTATTTGCACAGATGTGTTTAGGTGTTGCTGACATTATGCCCCCATCCTGACGCCTTACCTGGGAGAGCTCCTGGAACCTCCATCAGCATCACCACCACCATCACGTTGCCCTAGCTCACCCTCACTCAGCTTCCGAGGCTTAGTTTGAGCGTCATATCCTTAAGGAGACCTGCCCTACCCGCGGACCCTCTTTTTGCCTAGTCACTTATTCAGCAAATATTTGAGAGGGCCAGCTGTATGGCAGGCATTCTTCTAGAAGCTGGAGTACAATATTGAAACTCCCTGCCCTTGGGAGGCTTTCATTCTTGTTTAGGTTAGTTTCCCCGCAGCATCCTGAAATTCTCGTTCGTAACCTCTCGTGCTTGTGGTGATATATTTGGAAGAATTTAAATCAAAGCTATTCTTCCCCATTAATTTCTTCTTTTTTTAAAAAAAAACTTTTTAAAATATTTACTTATTTATTTTGAGAGAGAGAGAGAGAGAGAGAGAGAGAGAGAGAGAGAGAGAGAGAGAATGTGAGCGGGGGAGAAGCAAAGAGAGAGGGAGAGAGAGAATCCCAAGCAGGCTCCATGCTGAGCATGGAACCTCACGCTGGGCTTGATCCGGTGACTGTGAGTTCAAGACCTGAGCCCATATCAAGAGTTGGGTGCTTAACTGACTGAGCCACCCAGGTGCCCCTACCCATTAATTTCTAGATACAAAAAAAGGCACAGACCACATGAGATTTTCTCCATTAGAATGGAACTTTGCACACAGTAGGCACTCAAGAAATATTTGCTGAATGACTGACTCACAGTGGGCACATTAATTCATCTTTTTTTCCAGGAAACCCTAGCAATGGGCGTTCTCAGTACCAACACCCAGGAGCTTCTCAGGTGCTCTGAGCTCAGACATCCAGCCTGGGAGTGAGACACAAAAAGCCCATAGTCTCAAAGAGAGCTCCCTATTGTGACCCATTTCTTGTTGGTGATCCCTCCCCTGGGGACGTGGAGACAAAGGAATCTTCGCACTGTGCTAATGCCAGTATAGATTGGTACAGCCATTCTGGTAAGCAATCTTGCAGAATTTAGTCAAATTAAGTACACACACATCCAGTGTTCCAACAGTACAGTTCCTGGGTGTATATCCCAGAGATGTTCTCCCGCAGGTCTGAGAAGACATATGCATTAACATTAACTGCAATATTATTTGTGGGCACCTGCCCATCACTGGAGTGCAAATGGGTAAGGTGTTGTGGAGACGCACAATTGGCCCATCATGCAGCAGCCAGGAACAATGAATCCCATATACAGACAGCAATATGGAATCTGGCAACATCTAGCCACACTAATGTTGAGTGGAAAAGGCAGAAAACAGAATGCGATGCTCAACATAACCATTGGTGTAAGTTGAAAATCCGTGAACACAAAACGTTACATGTTTTGCAAAACACTTGCAATTAAAATATCCACACTAAACACATTAAAATGATTGCCTGTGGTGAAAGGAGCACGGGGGTGGGGATGGAGGGATAAATGGAAATTTATTTATGTAATAATGTAGCTTATTACATAAATTAATTTTTTTATTTTCAATTTGTTTAATGTTTATTTCTGAGACAGAGAGAGAGTGCGCGCGCGCATGAGTGGGGGGAGGGGCAGAGAGAGAGGGAGACAGAATCTGAAGCAGGCTCCAGGCTCTGAGCTGTCAGCACAGAGCCCAACGTGGGGCTCGAACTCACAAACCGTGAGATCATGACCTGAGCTGAAATCAGTTGCTCAACCGAATGAGCCACCCAGGCGCCCCTACATAAATTAATTTGTAAGTAAAATAAGGGAGAGGGCTTTCAGAGACTATTGATGTCACTGAATAGAAGATTCGAAAGCAAGCAAACAAAAAATGCTTGTCAGCCTCTCTGCCCTGTCTGGGGCACCGCTTGCCGGGCTTGTCTGTCTGTTGTGTCCATTCCTGATGTCACCTGTAAGTCATATGGCTTGCAGAGATACTTTGAAGTGTTTTAGATTTGTTTCTTCTTCATTGATGGTCACCCTTGCTCAGTCTTTGCTATGGCGGCTGCTTGACGACTCTGAGTTCCCAGCGGATGCTTCTGTCCAGCTCTCAGAGGAATTTGGCAAAACAAGCCATCACTGCAGCCGGCTCATCTGGTTCAGCTCCAGGAAGTCGCTGTGAATGATCTCTCTCTCTTGCTGCGGATGCTGAGGTCTAGCCTGCTCAGTCATTCAAATGTGGCATCCTGGCAGGGCCCAGTCTCTTTGTCATGTAGAAATGTTGACGTGACTCCTGCTTTTAGTCTGGATCTTGATGTCACATCGGTGGGGCTCTGGTTCTTGGGATGTATCTGGAGTTTCCTCAACAAAGACAGGTGTCTAATGTTCCTTTGTCCACTCCTAGCACTGCGGTTGATATTGAAATTGACATTGTTGTCTTGCCACAGCTCCCGAATCACTATTTCCAGAACCCTCTCTAGTTACATACGTGCACCTCTCCCTAGTAGAATCTGAGGAGCCAGTTTTCCTCCACTTACTAGTATATGAACATCTCTTTTTCCACGTTTACAAACATAGAGCCAGATCATTCTAGTGCATGGCTTCCTACTTTTCATTGTATTGGTGTCATAATTATGTAACCAAATTTCTACTGATAAATGTTCAGGTCATTTCCAATTTATCAGTACTATAAACTCTCTGGTAATTAACATCCTGTTGTTTATTTAATTAATTTTTTTAAAGGTTTATTTATTTTTGAGAGACAGCATGCAAGTGGGGGAGGGGCAGAGAGAGAGGTGGACAGAGGATCCAAAGCTGGCTCTGCGCTGACAGCAGCTAGCGGGTTGTGGACCTTGAACTTACAAACTGCAAGATCATGACCTGAGCCGAAGTCAAACGCTCAACCAACTGAGCCACCCAGGTGCCCCGTTTGTTTATTTTAACACGTTTATCCAGTTATTTCCTTAGGGCTAATTTCTAGGGGTGGGACTTCTAAGTCAGAGACTTAAAAAAATTTTTTTTGTTTAATGTTCATTTATTTTTGAGGGAGAGACAGAGAGACAAAGCGTGAGCGGGGGAGGGGCAGAGAGGGGGAGACACAGAATCTGAAGCAGGCTCCAGGCTCTGAGCTGTCAGCCCAAGCCTGACATGGGGCTTGAACTTGTGAACCACAAGATCATGACCTGAGCTCAAGTCAAAGGCTTAACTGACTGAGCCACCCAGAGGACCCAAAGGTAGAGAATTTTAAACAGGCTTTTCTACATGTTGCCAATTTTTTCTCCAGCAAGGTTCCACCAATTTAAACTCCCATCCAAAGTGCATGCATGTGCCTCCCTCCCCAAAGCCTCACCAGCACTTGGCATCATCAGTATCAGTCTTCTTGATCATTCCCATTCTGACATCTGGTTCTTCTTTTGAAGCCTGGGCTCCATCACCAGTAGCTTGACCTTTTTCAAGGTCAAACAGGCATGGATGGCACTTTATTATTTAAAGAGCTAACTTCCCAAGGGGACACATCAACTTTCTTCATAAGCCAGTATCTGTTCATCCTGGTTTTCAAGGTTGAACTAAATTTCCCTTTAAACGTGTGCCTGGATTTCTGAGTTTTACTGGCAAGGATAGATTGGGCCTGTTTCAAAGCTGAGTAAAATTAATGGCCAAGTGAAGGATCGTCTGTGGCCAGAGCTGACCTAAACTGGAAAATCATCATCAGGACACCGCTCAACTGCACCTAGGTCACCATCCCTCTGATTTATCTTAGAACTTGAGGTAAACAACGTATTTCTGTTCTTTAAAAATCTGTCTCTTGTTCAATCATGCTATTTGTTTTAAGGGGTTTAAATTTTTTTGGGTGAATAATGAAACGTCTCACTTAGAGCTAACAATATTAACACGCTTCATCAGATTTTTTTACTGAAGTAGTGAGATAATTACAGAAATTATGACATTTAATTTCCTAGAAATAATTTAACCTTATAATTTGTGTGTTTTTTTCATTTCAGAATATTACTTCCATAAATACACACACACACACACACACACACACACACACCACACCACACACTAAATAATTTTTTTCCCTCCAGGACTCACTGTCCTCTCAAGAGTTAATTTTCTGTGCCTTATTTAAAAAATGGTCAAAACAGAGCTCCTGGCTTTGTCCTGCCAGCTCCTGAGTTGGAGAAGACATTTGTCAGCTTGCACTTGCTCTTGTGTCAGTCGAGGGTGAAGTCCAGCCCAGGGCTCCACGTGGATCCCCATGTGACCCAGGTGCCTCTTTTTAGGCTGATTTTTGGAAAGAAGTTACAAGTGTTACTCAACCTATGTGCACATTTTATGGAGTTCTTTCTAAAAGATAAAGTTATAAATGTGATTTGCCCGTCCTAAGGCAAGTTTACCGGATGACTTCTAGGACCCGTGAATGCGGAGAAGGGTGGTTCCAGAAAGATGGGCTGGCTGCAAGCGATGGCTGAAGGAGGATAGATGTATGAGCTGGGGGCGAATGATCAGGGTTATTTCCTGCACACAAGACCCAGGATTTCAAATTGGGGCAGCAGAGGCTGAGAGCACAGACTTTAAATGAGGCAAAAA
This sequence comes from Acinonyx jubatus, assembly GCF_027475565.1. Classification (NCBI taxonomy): domain Eukaryota; kingdom Metazoa; phylum Chordata; class Mammalia; order Carnivora; family Felidae; genus Acinonyx; species Acinonyx jubatus. The sequence goes on from NC_069387.1 coordinate 92,851,572, forward strand.
TGAGTCCAAATCCTTAGCCAGCTCTGTCATGTTCCCACTGTGTGACCTTGACCATGCTATTTTTCTTCTCTCAGCCTTAATAATGTTATTTATTTTTGGACTGCTTTAAGGATTAAGTGAGCAAATGCATATAAAGCTCTTAGGCTGGCACTCAGTGCAAAAACTTGTCAATAATGAGAATTGTCACCACTATTCATTGAGACATGGGGGTCATCTCTCTCCCAAGACAGTGTTAGGCAAACTACAAGCCCACAGGCCAAATCCTGCCCGCTGTCTGATTTTGTACAGCCTGTGAGCTTGGGATGGTTTTTACATTTAGAAATGGCTGAACAAAGATCAAAAGAAGAATGATGTTTTGTGACATGTGAAAATGATATGAAATTCAAATTTCAGTGTCCATAAATAAAATTCTGTCAGAATACAGCCACAGCAAATGTTTACATATTATCTACGGTTATTTTTGTGCTACAAAGGCAGACTTGCACAGTAGCAATAGTGACCAGATGGCCAGTAAAGCTGAAAATACTGACTCTGGCCCTTTACAGAAAGTTTGCCAGCCCCTCCCTTGGGGAGTTGGTGAGCATGGAGCCTGTGAGGACTTTGGTCCTTGCTTAGGGTCAAGGAGGGTGCTGTTCTCTGTCCCTTTCCACACGTGTTGTCTCATTCTCGCTAATGGAACCATTTGCTCAGAGCTGTTCCCTGCAAAACCCAGAAGGATCGTCCTTGGCAATGGTGTGCTAGTAAATGCTCAAAACTGGCTTTACAGGAGAAAAAGGAGCCGTGATATGTACCGTTGGCTGGTTTGGATGGTTTGAATAATCACACTATGGTTGACTTCAAGCCACCAACGTGTCATCAGCTGGCTTGTAAAATTCTTAAGACTTTAATCACCCGTTCTCATGAGCCATGCCAGCCAGCAATAGCACAGCCTTGCCCTTGACCTCCACTACTACGCTGCAGCCTGGAGCTCCAGGGGGCCATGTCTTTACTGCACAGGGGGACCCTAATTGGTGACTGAGTAACAAGGAGAGGGCTTAACTTAGGTTTCTGTGAGGGGCTTATCCCAGAACACATGTTATTTAGAAATACTGACCATCTATGAGAGATTTGGTACGGAGGAAAGCTGACCCACATATGAGGAAAGTACTGTGAGCAAAGTTGGTGAGTAATACAGTAAGAGATTTGGTACATTTGGTTGGATCAGAAGGTCCCAGGGATGCTACAAACCCTACAGATTCATCTAACTTTCTTTCCTCCCTGATGATGGCTTTTTTCTGAGCATGACTGAAGGAGTGAGCCACAAGGATATCTCCAGAGACAGCTTCCAGCTGAGAGAGAAGAACAGGTGCAAAGGTCCTGGGGTCATTGCCTCTTAATTCACTTCCTCCTTTGCAATTTCTGTGGGCCCTGACTCTTCAACTTGGTTTTTACTTTGGGGAAGTATTGGGTTGTTTACACATTGACTAGACTGGGAGCTCCTAGAGGCTAGAACTCTCTTACTTGTCTTTGTATCCCTAGTGTCTAGCACAATGCTAGTTATACAGTGAGTGTGCAATAAACAGGGCACATGATGCAGCACCTGATTAATCTAATTCCCTCTCTACACCTCCTCTCTATATTCTTTCCAGCAATTTGTTTAGGGGTTCTGAGAGAGAATCTTACCTCCATGAAGCAAGCACTTCCACAGTCCCACGGAATCCCTTTCCTCCTCTTTGGGCAGCCCATACCTTCCCCTTTCTGATATTCTTATGTGTCAGGACTGAATTTTCCTCTTCACACATCCCAGGCACAGATTTGGAAGTTAAGACAGAGAAGCACAGCAAGGGTTATTAAACACGCGTTTGCCAACAGAGTGCACAGAGCTTTAGAAGAGGCTTGAGGCCCTGTGGCAATTTTCCACTTTCAGACCAAGTCAGAGGATGGAGGGTGGAAAGAGACAGACAGCAGCTCCCCCCCGCCCGGCCCCCACCATTTGACCAGTGGGTGAAACTAAAGAATAGCAACCGTGGCCAATGAAAGCTGTCTGGAGAGTTTTCACCTAGCCCTCATTCTCCTTCAACTGCCAATATGTCTCTCACCTATCTTTCTCTCTGCCCTCTGCCCAGCCACTCACCACTTTCTTGTGGTCACTGATTTGATACAGAGACAGGCAGTGTTGAACCCGCGTGACGTGGAGTCAGTCCCAGGCTGTTCCCCACGTGATCTGGGCTGTGCAGGGCCAGCTACAGTGAGAACTTATTTGGGGCAGGAAATACATGAACTCATAAAGAGTTATTTTTGCATTACTTGTTTTTCTGATTATAACTATACTCCAAAACATATTTGGATTGAAGCTTTAAAAAGCTTGATGCATAAAAGCCCGCAGGGTGTTCTGAGCACAGGATAATTTTAGTTCAGACCACCGGTCATGCTAATAAGTGAGGGCACTTTTCCACTTTAGGCTCTCATTCCTGCTCCGTTTGAACAGAAAGCAAACTTCAGATTTGCCTGTGGTTTGTGCGCTAGCTTACTTTGCTCAGAATACTCTGGAAGGCTTTGCTGGGTGAGGGAGGTTAACTCTTGGTCAAAACAGGCAGACTAAACCAAATCAAAGATTTATTCGTGGGAGCCAGTTTCCAACTCTTGGCTTCCTCAGGGACCCTTGAATAAGGATCCACACAGGACCAGGAAATGGTTTTCTTCTTCCTCACTTTTCCTGTTTGTGTGTGTGTGTGTGTGTGTGTGTGTGTGTGTGTGTGTTTAGTGTTGCTACTACAGAGGAAGGGATAAAGAATGACTATAGATTCATCCAAGTGTTACCTAAAATTCACCACGGTTCACTGTAAATACTATATTTCATCAATTCAAAGGTATACATTTTTTCACATTTTAGTATTTCTAATATCAAAATAAGCCCCATGATCTATAATATACCATAGTTTAATTGGTAGTAGTTAGTAATTTTCTTAGTCATACACAGAATTAATGATGTGTGTGACAATCAATGGTATCTTAGATTCAATGACATATGGGATCTGACTTGGATACTTCATCTGTACCTGTAGCTGTAAAGGCAGAGCTCACCTGTCAAAGTCCTCAAAGGTCATAAAATCAAGGTATTGCACCATGAAAGCCCATTTCTGCCATCTCCAGTATTATTGGCTTAATGTTCTGCTGTGTCTCTCTATATTATGTAGTTCACAGTTACTGAGTTCTTAACTGCAGTCAGGCAATATTCTAAGTACATTAGGGATCTAGTGTCACACTTTCGTGAAGTAGGTGTTCCTGTCCTGTTTTAATCACGGTCCAGGCAGGAGAGAGAAACCATGCTAGTTATTTAAACATAGAAAAGTGAGGGGGGTGGCAGGGGGGTGCCTGGGCGGCTCAGTCAGTTAGGCATCCGACTTCAGCTCAGGTCATGATCTCACCATTCATGAGTTCAAGCCCTGCATCGGGCTCTGTGCTGACAGCTCGGAGCCCGGAGCCTGCTTCCGATTCTGTGTCTCCCCCTCTCTCTCTGCCCCTCCCCTGCTGGCACTCTGTGTCTCTCAAAAATAAATAAACATTAAAAAAATAAATAAACATAGAAAATGGAACAGAAAGACTTGTTAACCAGGTATAAAGCTGATAACTGGTAACTGAAAGAGTAAGGAGAGAACTCTAAGGTATCAAGGAGGCGGTAGCTGTAGGAAGCAGGTACCACCCCTGCTGGGGGAGCAAAGGGAAGAGGCTGGAGTCATTCAAACTTAGGAATGTGGAGGAGGCGAGCCCAGACGCAAACCTTAGGCCCGTGCCGGCAGGGGGGTGCCTGAGGGGGGCCCAGGGAAGCCGGGAGAACTGCAAACTGTATAAAAGAATTGCTGTGGCTGTGGTGAAGCAGCCTGGGGGAAAATGAAGCTCTCAGGAACAGGAAGCAGGACCAAGCCCTTTCCTCCTTCTCAGCCAGCTGGCAGAGCCGAAATGTAGTCGTAGCCCCAGCATTGCAGAGCAGAGTACAGAGGGCTGGTTTGAAGAGGGAAAAGAGCTAAGTATCTGGAACCTGGCCTTGCTTTTACATAGGAAGAAACTGAAACGCAGAGATATTACAAGCAGCGGGCATATTACTCCAAATCATGCAAATCTGAAGCTACGAAGCCAGGATCTGAAACCGGATCCACCCGACTCCATACTCTATACACTTAATAACTAGCCAGACTTCTTTCCTGTCTGTTGTCTTCTGTGTGTTTCTTTGTCTCACTTTTTCATGTATTCAGACAACGGTTATTTCTTGAGTGTCTACTCTCTGTCAGGCGCTGTGCTTGGCTCCAGGGAAAACTAGCAGCAAACGAAACAGACACACTTGTCCTCAGGGAACTGACAATCTAGCTCTATTTCGGTGGGTAGTATTTTGTCTTCCTGTGGCTTGCTCTCTCCCTCTCTCTCTGACTTTGTCTTTTTGCCAGTGCCTCTAGTCTGCAAGGGTATATTCCTTTTTTTCCCATAATTTAATATCTGCTTTTCTCTGCCTTGCTGTCTCGATCTCTTCCTATATTTTTTTAGTTTGGCCTGGTCCCTTTTTCAACTAATATTACCTGCTTTTTCCTTCCTCATATTTCTCTTCCTATTAGTGGCCAAGACGTAGACCCAAGTGTAAATTCTGTTTGTGTTTTCTCTTTTGACAATTTTCACGGGCTTTGTTACTAAAAATTTTTAAGCTCGGGCGCCTGAATGGCTCAGTCGGTTAAGCATCCAGCTCTTGGTTTTGGCCCAGCTCACGATCTCACGGTTTGTGGGTTCCAGCCCCACGTCGGGCTCAGCGCAGCTGGTTCCCCAGCGGAACCTGCCTGGGACCCTCTCTCTCTTCCTGTCTCTCTCTGTCCCTATCCTGCTTTGTCTTTCTCTCTCTCATAAACTTTTTGAAAACATTTGAAGATTTTTTACGTGAATGAATGAAATAGTGTACAGTTCTTTATCTTACAACGCAAATGCAATTCAGAGGCTTTTGCTTTTTGGACTTTGATTTTCATATGTGGCTAGCTGTCCAAGGGAATCAGTCATTAAGAGAATAATGCAATAGATCAAAGGAAGCACAACATTTATAATACTTTTTACAAGCAGGACTTCCAAGCCACCAGTCATGCTAGCAAATTTATTTATGGTTAAAGAGTGACCATGGGTGTAGTGGTTAAGGGTGGGGAACCAGACTGCCTGGAGTCTGGACCGTAGGTCTTCCATTTCTTAGCTGGGTAGCATCAGGCAAGTTACTCATCTTTCTATTCCTTGGTTTTCCTCATCTGAAAAATGGGGGCAATGATATTAGCACCTACCTCAGTGGGTTTTGGGGAGAGTGAAATGAAATCATACATAAAGGCAGTCAGAAGTATATCCTTTTTGTAATAGATGTAATTAGCTGTCATTATTATTTACAACACAAATTATATCATGGAAATAATGGCCCTTACTCCTGCAGTCCTCTTATTCTGTTTCTCAGTATTCTAGAGTACTGTTCTCCAGCAGGTTTTGAGTTATAAGCTCTCCTTTCTGTGGTTCTTCTCACATAAGTATGAGGAAATACATGATATCAAAAAACTGCCAAGCCCGTCAGTTCATTCTGGTTGTACGTGACAGAAAACCAACTCAACTCAGCTCAACCACAGAGGGTTACATAACTGGGAGTGGAACTGGCAGCCATGAGCAGTTTCAGGCCTTCCAGTAAGATCATCGGGAAGCTTGCCCCGTGTTAGTCTCTCGTTGTGGTTTCTATTGGCTTCATCCCCTCCTACTAGTCAAGCTTTTGCCAGTGGGGCACTGATGTCCTCCGGCAGCCTATGCTTTTTTTCATCTTCTCGGTTGCCCTGTGATGTCACATTCAAAAGCACTCCCCCCATGATATTCTATGAGTCTCTCAGGCTTAGGCCTCTCCCGGTAAATCCCTGCTGCCCTGGATAACTCTCTACCCCTGGGGATCGGGGCAGCCTTCTTTTCTGTGTATCTGGAATACTAATCCCAGTGTCCTGGCCCAGATAACAAATGTCCCCATCACCATTTTTGTCTGGGCCTGGGTATCATCATATATATAGGACTCTTGGTGGCTCGGTATTCCCAAGATTGGCCAGTGTGTTAGACCCTTGCTGTGACCTGACCACACAGCACAGATACTGAGCCTGCTTAAGGACGGCTTGCACTTTGCAGATGGCCCTGTGTGGCAGCACTGGACAGGAACAAAGTGACCGATTTGTAGGCCCTGGGGCATTTTTTGCCAATGGGATTTTAGTGTCAGCAAACATCATATCCCATTCCTGCCCATGTCTTCCCTCTCTTCATATCTACCATTTTGTCCTTTTTCAGAAACTCTTTCTTCTAGTAAAGCAGATGCTGGATTTCTGGTGAACATATTTTCCAAAGATGTATTCTAATCTCTGAACCTCTTTACTCACTGAGTTAAGCAATATAAAAAGTTGTATTGGGGCATCTCAGTAGATGAAGCGTCCAACTCTTGATTTCAGCTCAGGTCATGGTTTCATGGTTTGTGAGATCGAGCCCAGGGTCGGGCTCTGTGCCGGCAGTGCAGAGCCTGCTTGGGATTACTCTGCCCCTCCCCTGCTTGCTCTCCCACTCTCTCTCCCTCTCAAAATAAGTGAAAGCTTACCGAAGCAATACATTTACAAAATTACATGAAATGCCCCAATTTTCTAAAATCGTATGGAGACTTGCAACGTGCTTACACGGTTTCCATTGTTTATTTTGAAAGGTAGTTATTAAAGGGCAAGCATTAGACTATATAAGTATGTAGTCACACAGCTCTTAGTTTTCAAAAGTACCCAAAGAACAGGCCACCACGGTGCTTCTAATCCTAAAGACTGCTTGGATGTGGGGGGCATCTCCCATTCTCTCTCCTCATGTCTTCGCTGACACAGTCTGATCCCAAGGCCTGAGCTACGGCCCAGCGGTTCCTTCACCACAGTGCACAGAGCTCTGGCAAAGGAGAGAGGCTGGATTCCTCAGAGTGGGGCCCAGCCCTGAGAAACTGGGCGGAACTCAAGGAGCTTGTCAAGCACCCCCCCTCCCCTAATTCCTGGGGCTCTGAGAGTGGTGGGGGCCTGGTGTGAACTAGCCAGCAGGAGTGCTGGGTTGGGGGCATCTCTGGAAGGCTGCAAGCCTTGGACACCGGAGGCAGGGAGTTCTGCAAAGGCCTCTGGCTGAAGGAATGGGAACTGGGTGGCCAGGACAGCTGCTTCTGAGCTCTGAAAAGTTACGCCTTGCCAAGGATCATGCTGTGCTGCACTGGAAATGCGGGCGGAGGCTCCCATGAGGCCCTCTGGGAAGCTGTTTGGATGAACTGCTCTGCGGCCATGTGTTGATGCTTCTGTGTCCATTACTCCAGTGACGCCCTGGAGGGTTTTTTTTTTTTTTTTTTTTTTCCTGTCAAGGCGGAGACTGACAAAGGCTGCTTGTCCCCAGGATGTTACCCCTTCAGGAAGTCCGGGAGGCTGGGAGCTAGTGGCGTAGGAGGAGGATGGAGGGGTAGAAGGCCCTGTTTCCTGACCTAACTCTGCCACGCAGGCTGGTGCAGTGTTTATGCAGCGAGTGTGTGTTGGGGGAGGGGAAGGAGAACGCCTGCCTGTCTTGTCCCCTCTCAGGAGGTGGCAAAGGTGCCTGAGGAAAGTCGTGTTTCCTTTCTGACCAAACTTGGTCTGGGGCCACGAAAGTAATTCATTTTGGGGATCATTTTGGAAAGGAGAAATACAGAATGTTCTCATTTATCTTCTTTAAAATTAAAAGCAGGGACCATATGAGTGTCCAGGAAAAACAACGATTAATAAAAAACACATATAGCAGTTCCCCATCTATTAAACTTTGGACAGGGATGATATGTCAAAAAAAAAAATTTAAATGTTCTATTTAAATGTCAATGTTTAATTGTTCAATTAAACGTTTGATCTAAATGTTCTACGTTGGTTCAATTTAAATGTTCTATGTTTGTTAACATAAACAAATGTTAAATGTTCTTTTAAAAACAGTTAAAAGTTCTTTTAACTTTCACACACAGATTTTTCTCTGCCTGCTGAATCTGAGCATGGGGAGTACCCTGGAGTACTTGAATCATCTTTTGGTGAATCGACATTGTCCTTATCGATATCAGTTACAGGAAATATCTCCAGACTCACACTTTTCCTAATTTTCTTTCCCTCATCTCTGTTGGTCTTTCACTTATTGCTGCCATGAATGTTCTCTCTTCTAGAAGCAGACTACATTCCCTCTTTTGTTTTTGTTTTGTTTGTTTCAGTTTTTTTTCCCCTACTGTAGGTAGGAAACTAGATGAGCTTATTAGAATTCTATCTAAAATTAAGGGTTAAGCAGGATGGATTGCTCATACCCTGACTTTTAGATACGACAGAGATGCCTATAAACACACATGGATATGTTTGGTTTTTTTGTTTTGTTTTGTTTTGTTTTTAATTTTTTTTAATGTTTATTTATTTTTGAGACAGAGAGAGACAGAGCATGAATGGGGGAGGGGCAGAGAGAGAGGGAGACACAGAATCGGAAGCAGGCTCCAGGCTCCGAGCCATCAGCCCAGAGCCCGATGCGGGGCTCGAACTCACAAACCGTGAGATCGTGACCTGAGCTGAAGTCGGACGCTCAACCGACTGAGCCACCCAGGTGCCCCTGGGTTTTTTTTTTTTTAAGCTTATGTATTTATTTTGAAAGAGAGAGAGCACGCACACAAGTGGGGAGAGGACAGAGGGAGAGAATCCCAAGCAGGCTCCGTGCTGCCAGAGGAGAGCTTGACACGGGACTCGAAGCTGTGAACTTTGAGATTGTGACCTGAGCTGAAACCAAGAGTTAGACGCTTAACTGACTGAGCCACCCAGGTGTCCCTGGATATGCTCTTTTGAAAAAATGCAATTTAGATTCACTCATTACATGTTTATAGACCTCTTTCTGTGTGCCAAAAACTAGGTTAGACACTAGAGGTCAAAGGAAATATCTTTGACCCAGTATCTTTCCTTGAGATCCATTTAGTTCACGGGGGAGACAGAGATTGGTGACTGCCCCTGACAAAATAATCAGATGTCATAAGCAAGTGCCAAACTACTTGACTATCAAGGAGGGGCCTTGACAGCCAGATCTGAGCATCTGGGGAGGGCCTCATGTAGGACTCCTCCTCAGATTGAGTCTCAAAAGATTATAGGGCCTAAAGGCCTTCCCTGTTTTCCCTCCCCTACTGCAGCAATTTAATTTAAAAATTTATAATGGGGTTTTCTCCCTTTTGCCCCTAAATTAGCTGAAGGCTATAGGTCTTAAATTAAAAGCAAGCTAATGCATTTTTAATATATCTTGGCAGTTGAGTTTAGACACAAATGCCACATTTAAAAACTAAGAGTATAATTGGCATTTAATGAAGCAGAATGAACTCATGGCCCTTATAGAGAATGGTTAATGATTAAGGGGCAGGGTGATCATACTGAAGAAACCCACAAAATCCTTAAAAATGACATTGTCAAATGTCAATTCCTTCTTCCTCCAGGCTGGTTGTTCCAATTCTTTCCCTGATTCAGTGATCCACTCAATATGCATGCAATTATGTTCAGTTAAAAACAAAACAAAATAAATTGAAATCAATGTAGTCATACCATGCTCTCATTCTTAAATTGCCAAAAGATAACAATGGCATATTCATAGAAGAAGAATTACAAGTCATCTGTGGGTATATTAGAAGTAATCAGTACTACTAATAATGAAAGAGATGTTTCTCCTAAGAACAAGGGTATTTTCCTTAGCAATCATAAAGGCTATGATAAATTTGGGAAGTTCAATGTTGATTTAATACTATTATCTAAAACACATGCTGTGTTTAATTTTTTTTAAGTTTATTTTTTTATTTTGAGACAGAGATCATGAGCAAGGGGGCGAGGCAGAGAGTGAGGGAGAGAGAGAATCCCAAGCAGGCCCTGCACTGTCAGCACAGAGCCCAATGTAGGGCTCAAACCCATGAACCATGAGATCATGACCTGAGTGGAAAACAAGAATCAGATGCTTACCCGACTGAGCCACCCAGGCGCCCCCTGTGTTTACTTTTGCCAGTTATCCCAGTAACACTTTTAGAGCATCCTTTCCCTTCTAACCCAGGATAATGCATTACATTTAGTTGTCATGTGTCTTTAGCCTCCCTTTATTTGGAATACCTCCTCAGTTTTTGTCTTTCATGACATTGATATTTTTGAAGAGTATATTTCAATTGTTTTGAAGGATGTCTCTCAATTTGGTTTGTTTGCTTTTGATCAGATTCAAGTGCTTACTTTTGGCAGGAAAGGGTTTTATGTATTTTTCTGAAGATGAAAATCTGTGTCATTTCTCTTTGCCCAACACTGTGGGTTCTGGAGCCCCACGAGACTTGGTTTGAAATCCTGCCTCTGCCATTTCTTGCCTGTGTCATCCTGGGAAGGTTACTTACCTCAGCCCAACATCCATATTCTCCTGGTGAAAAGGATATAAAGGATACCTATGTCTAAAGGTTATGGTAAAGATTAAGAGATTTAATGAATTTAAAGAACCTGAAACACTGTTTAATCCCTAGAAAAATGCTTAATAATTTTTATTTTAAATATCAAATGACCATGCAGTAGACTAATATTGCAAAAATTGAGCAGTTTTGAAAGAATTTTTTTGGCAATGGTAACGTTTGGAGGTAACGAAGTCACCTAATATGGGAGAGAGTCATGATACCACGAGCTAATCCTTTCCTGAGATCCTCCTGTATATCTCACTATTCAGATCCCTGGCACTCTTCCCAGTACACAATTTCAAGCTGATATGCACAGGGTCCTAGTGAAGATGTTGACAGATTCCAGATAGGCAGAGAGTGGCTGAATGAGGTGACCTTGTTATTCAAAAGGAATGGAGGTAATTGGGAATATTCTGACACAGTACTTAAATGTGTGCAACTTTGCTTTTAATTGATAATGCATGAGGCCTTGATGGAATTTTCTGAAATAAGAAGAAGAAGAATAAAAATAGACATAATAAGGAAAGGTATATAAGTAGTTATAAAAAAACAGAAAAACTATTTTCCAAAAAAAATACATCATTCACCACCCATTTTAACTAAACATGCCTATGCCCTCTGTGCCAGAAATTCCACTTCTAAGAGATATAAGAAGTCAGAATTAAGCCAGATGTCTATCAGTGTATGAATGGGCAAGTAAACTGAAATTTATCCAACAAATAAATATCGTAACATCATTAAAATGTTTACTAGAAAAGCTTTTGCAAAAAATATCCACAGTATGAATGCACTCATGTGAACTTTAACATAACCAACTCCATACATGTTTATTGGGCCACCTAAATGGAGCAAGAGAATTAAAAATATAAACAGAGGGAGACACAGTAACTTGAGAAGAATAGTGACCTCTGGAAAAAAGTCAGGAGAACCAAATCAGGGAGAAGTTTAAAGGACTTACGACTCGATATGCAGTCTTTATTTCCCTATTTGAAAAAATAAAAAAGAAATGAAGTAAATAGGCCAGTGTGCTTAACGATCGCTGAATCCAGGTGGTCTGAATATATTTTCTATTTTGGCTCTTTACTGCTCAAAACCCTTCATAATAAAATAGAAAACTTGAGGGGGGGGAACCCTTTGTATTCAAATATGACTGTTCTCCTCCCAATATCAGGGTCTTGGAACATGGCCATATAGTTCACTCAGCTGAGCTGTTACTGCAACGTGGGAAGCACTGCTATTTATATGCATTTGGCTTTTGGGGTGGGTTTATTTATGCCTGGATCATCTCTTCTCACTCATTGGATGTAACCCTTCAAAATCAGGAAGCAGAATTATTTTGCACACAGTGGACTGGCTCCTTCAGAGCAGGTCCCCTTTTTGTTTCCAGAACTAGCGGTATCTTGCTCGCAGTCGGAGTTCCATGAAGATTTGTTGGATGAATGAGTTCGAGCCAACTTTGCCTGAGCTCGGCTACCGCAGGCTCATGCGGAGCGCTGCCCTCATGGAGTTTACAAAGTGGTACGGAGATAGACACAGGGACCTCAGTGGACTGGACAAAAGAATGACCTAGAACAGCCAGTGCAGAGCCCAGGTTGTTAATTTTGACCAGGATGGCAGGAGAAGGGGATACGGTGATTAAATTTCCCACATGTCGGTGTCCCTCTTTGTGGTGAGAGATTACTTGCCCTGGAGACTTGGTTAAAATATGAATCTCTCACCTGGAGAGAATAACAAACACATCAAGCCATCATCCTCCCATCGGCAGGTTGACTTTATCAGACTGGCCCCAATTCTTAGGTAGACCAAGAAAATTCAGACTAGCAGTGCCAAAGACTGGCTTCTGAGGCACGGGTAAAGTCTGGATATTTGAACGGAAGCCGGGAAGAATGGTTAGGCGGCAGGTTAGGGGAGGTCCTGACCACTGAAAGGCAGTTTGAGGCCACCAAGTAGGAACCATGAGAGGGAGGAATAAGGTAGATGAGAGCAGGAAGGTGGGACAAAGCCCCAGGTGTGGGGCACAGCGTGGGGAAGACAAGCATTGGCTGGTTTGCCCATCAGAGCCTACACGATGTGATCCTGCACAAAGGCCTCTACAGCGTAGAGGGTAAACTCTTAGGAAGTGCCCACACCCTGCTTGGAAAAGACGCCAGTGGTAGCAGTGACAGTGCTGCCCCAGGAAGCTTCTTGGTTTCTGCATTACTCCCGGTGATAGAGACAGCTGTCCCCCAGTTGGCCTTGGGAACTCTCTGTGCTGTCCAGTGATTGGGCTCAGAATTTACAATCCAAACGTGCCTCCAGTTCACAGTTGTCTCTGACATGCCTTGCTTTACAGCTGTCTTGTCCACGTGGTGGGTAAAAACAGCTTCACCGAGTACGAGCTGGAGGGAACTCATCGTCCCGCTCACCCTTTGTAGAACACCTCACATACACTTTGAGTCCTTCCTTCCCCTCTTTTAACTTCTTCTTGGAGAGTTGTGTCACCTTCTCAAGGAAGTCTTTGCCATGTTCCCTTCATTCTTCCTGCAGTCAGGTAGGAGGACCCCAGCAGGGGTTCCCACGACACCTCTGGTATTGCTATCCTTCCACTTACAACGCTGTATAGTATTTATCTGTTTGTGTGTCTGCTTGTCCAGTCCCCTGAGAGCAGGAGGACCCTCCCTTAGTCAAGCTTCATCCATGCCGCATGTAGTACATGGTACAATGCTTCTAAATTAGTTCAGTGGAATCAAGCTGATAGTAAGCTGGAAACTCCTGCCCTCTAATTGCTACAATCTGCCCACTGATTTTCCTTTCTCTCTTTGTTTCATTTTGTTGTGTTAGCTACATAAGCAATACTTGTAAATGTTCTTGTAGAAATCCAAGAAAAAGTACATAGAGTAAAAGGCACAAGTCTACATGCATTTCCCCTACTCCATTCCCTACCTCCATTCTCCTCCCCAAAGGCTGCCACTGTTATCATCTGGGTTTGTGGTCCCTGTGGAGTTTTCTATGCATTACAAATGTATACATGCATGAAGAAATATGACATTTTATTCGTGAGGCTGCGTGTTTGCTTTTATCGCATAATGATGATGTAGGCAGTCCAGGTCTGTGTGTATGACCTACTGAATCCTTTTTTAACTGCTACAGAGCCATCCAAAGAGATTAGGTAAGGGGCTAGGATTGGTTTAAATAAGAAGGAACATATCAAAAGATATTAGCCATTCACAGAATTTGTGGGAGGGCGGGAGAAAGAGAGCCTGAAGCCATGCATCCAGGAATGCCCAACCACACACGTGTGTGAGTGTTTTCAGGGTGGGGAGGACTTCTGTAGAGAAGATTCTATTACCACCACTTTCCAGTCTCCGTGGTAACTCAGGGCCAGACTTCCAGAGCTCCTCCAATGCCACAGTGAAAGATCCAGATGCCTCTACCCCATATTTGCTAGAAAATTGCTCCCCCAACCCCCAAGGAACCTCCTCCTCTGCCACCATAATGGTCACTTTTTAAAAAATGTTTATTTATTTTGAGAGAGAGAGAGAGAGCGAGTGGGGAAGAAGGGCAGAGGGAAGGAGAGAATCCCAAGCAGGCTCCATACTCAGTGCAGAGACCGCCATGGGGCTCAATCTCAGCACTGTGAGATCATGACCTGACCTGAAGACAAGAGTTGGTTGCTTAACTGACTGAGCCACCCAGGCACCCCTTCATGGTCACATTTCTATCCTTAAGGAGACTGAGGAATAGAGTGATATTTAAGAGAAGATCACATCTTGGCTTGCCAAAACAAGTCAAGAAACTATAGTGGTTTGTGTTAGCAGTAAAGAGTTAACCACTAAATGGAAAAATTAGATCTCATGCACAATAGCAACAAAACCCATCAAATATGTAGGAACAAACTATGTAATTTAATTAGGATCCTGGCTTCTGGTGTCCAGGTCCCATATGGAAGCAGAGTGGGTTAGCCAATAACCATTCAGTTCATCCTCCTTTGTTATCATGCCAGGGAAGGCGACATAATTCAACTTTAGCACCTCTCATAGGTACTAAAACTTGTTGACAGAATCATAATTAAAATGACAGGTGTTCTCTGGAATTAATTAAATGCTCACTTTTATGGAGGATATACTATGACATAGAGCCTATTTCACTGTCTAACTACTCACGCTGAGTATCCCTCTACTAACCTCAACCCCATTTAATTTTTTTTAGACTTTTTTTTTTTTGAGAGAGAGAGAGAGAGAGAGAGAGCGAGCGTGCATGTGCATGTACACATGTGAGCAGGGGAAGGTCAGAGGGAGACAGAGAATCCCAAGTAGGTCCATGCCCAGCTTAGAGCCTGAGGAGGGAGTCAATCCCACAACTGTGAAATCACGACATGAGCCGAAATCAAGAGTTGGGCGCTCAACCAACAGAGCCACCCAGGCGCCCCACCTCCACCCCATTTAAACACACACACGTGCACACACACACACACACACACACAGACAGAGAGAGACTGGCATATGGCTCTTTCAGTATGACAGCATGAATACAAGCTCAATTTTAAGAAGCATTTAAATAGTTTCCTATTATCATATTATATCTATAGAGATCATGTATTTTTAAATTTTTAAAAATGTTTTATTTATTTTAGAGAGAGAGAACGAGCGCATGAGTGGGGGAGGGCAGAAAAAGAGGGGGACACAGAATCTGAAGCAGGCTCCAGGCTCCGAGCTGTTGGCACAGAGCCCGATGCTGGGCTCCAACTCACTAACTGCGAGATCATGACCTGAGCCGAAGTCGGATGCTTAACTGACTGAGCCACCCAGGTGCCCCTTAAAACCAACATTTAAAGGACAAGTGTTAATATATATATTGATTTTGGTTTTCTTTTCTTTCTTTTTTTAATGTTTTATTTATTTTTGAGAGAGAGAGAGAGAGCAGGGAAGGGGCAGAAAGAGGGAGACAGAATTGGAAGCAGGCTTCTGGCTCCGAGCTGTGAGCACAGAGCCCACTGCAGGGCTCGAACTCACAAACCGTGAGACCATGACCTGAGCTGAAGTCAGACGCTTAACCGACTGAGCCACCCAGGCGCCCCTACAGTGATCATATTTTCTGAACCCTGACTCAAATGCATGCTTTCAGAAAAAAAATTTTGAGGATTTTTCTCTTGGTCTTCCTCCCCCATAGCCCCGAGTTCAGTAATTTGGTAACAATTATCTGTATTGAGAGTATTTTGCTGTGATATACATAACCTTTGAGTTATGTTCACTTGCAGAACATATGTTCCAAGTTAGATGTGGACCTAGGACAACTCCTTTGGAATCTCTCACTCTCTTGGAGATTACAAAAAGTATACAAACCAAGCAGAAAGGAGAGTTGAGTGAGGTAATATAGAAGAACATGTTTTGGGGAACAGTGAACTAAGCTGTCTGCGTGCAAAATTTCTCTTTGGGCTGTGCTCCTGGAGGTCTGGAGAACAGTTTTGCTGTTATTGTATCTGGTGGTCTCTCCCGCTGACCAGCCCAGAGCCTGGTGCAGAAGCAAAGCTGAATAACAGCACCCACAGTGGCAGTGACAGACGTTTGTGACGCTGGGCTAGGCGTATGCGCTATCTCACTTTAAGCCTCAAAAATTCTTTAGTGTAGATATTATAACCTGCACTTTATGGATTTTAAATGATTTCTTTATTACATTAAAATTCTTTTTTTAAGTTTATTTGTTTTGAGAGAGACAGAGACAATGTGAGTGGGGGAGAGGCAGAGAGAGAGAGAGAGAGAGATCCCAAGCAGACTCTGCACAGTTAACTTGAAGCCTGATGTGGGGCTTGAACCCATGAAACCCATGAAACCATGAGGTCATGACCTGAGCAAAAACCAAGAGTCAGATGCTTAATGGACTGAGCCACCCAGGCACCCCTATTAAATTAAAATTCTAAACACACAGGGAACCTCTCCCTATGAACTCCTACAAAGAGAGTCTCTTTCTACTGATACCTGAAATTACACAATTAGAGATTGCTTTGGTTGACGTGAAGCTTTGTTGCCTCTTAAAATGCAAACACTTTGGGAGAGGGATAGACTGTGCCTCTTCAGGGCCAGCTGGCTTGTCAGATCTTCTGGGAGCCAGGCTTGGTAAGGACAGAGACAGCGAAAGACTAAAGAGCCTCTCACAGTGGGGAAGAGAGATTGCCTCTGAGGAATTTGGGGGGATTGATGGAGAAAGAAACAGAATTTTCTCAGAGCTCATCAGTCAAATAACCAAGCCCACTGGCAGAAACAAAACGGGAGAGTGGGAAGGGGGCCTGGAAAACAGGCTGGGCTGGGCAGAGGCCAGATGTTGAGATGCCCTGTGGAATAGAGACAAGAACCAAAGACACAAGGACAGAGGCACACAGAGAGCTAACAGTGCAAGCCTATAAACACACACTGTATGTATGCAACTGCACATGTGTCTCTGAGACACAGGCCCAGCAGAGCAACCCATCCGTCTATAGCTCAGAGGCCTCATTCCCTCAACTTGGTAAGGACTTAGGCCTTCGTTTCCTGCTCACAGAAAAATATTTTCCTCTCCTCCCCTTTGTACTACCTTTCCGTCATCTGTCCCTTAGCCAGCTGGAAAAGAGGTTGGAGGTGGTAGGTCAAGTCTTATGTAGGAGTCGTATTTACACATGCACTAGGCCACCCGTAGGCCACCGATCTGCCTAATGAGGGAAGCACAGTTAAAACAAGTTCCCACATGAGTGAGAGACACACAGGCTCGCCTTGCTCAACCCATTACTCAAGAGGCCGGTTGCATGGGAGGAGTTCGTCTTTGACCCAAGCTTCCCAAGTGAAAGGCCTCCTTTTCCTGTTAAGCTTACACATTCGATCTGAAGGTGCCTCTGTCATATCTGAAACAAGGCAATGCTCATCATACACTTCAAACTGAGATGACTAGATCATGGGCATTAATTTTAAAAAATAGAATAAAATCTAGAACTTTCTCATGAAGCACACGATCTCACTGTTCCTTTTTATGATAGTAAAAAGCATTAATTTAACAAATTAAGTTGTTATTATATTTTTATTATATTATATATTATATTATTACAATTATACTATAAATTGCTGTTTAACAAATATTAAAATGAGTTTGGTAAAAGAATTACAATATGCCATACTGTTAAAAATCTCATTTGGGCATTTTTCATTTTTTCTTATCCAGAGAGCCTCTCCAAGAAGCCAGCACAATACTTTGGCTGGCTTCACTGTCCACTTTAAAATTAAGAAAGTGGAGAGATTGTCCATTTGTTTGTTTACTATTTTTATCACAGTGTTTTTAACATTTCTTCTTTTTTCAAGTTCTACAATTATTTTATTATTTTTCTTTTTCCACCTACAGCTGTCCCAGGCCATTTTCACATCCTACCTAGTCCAGGTGTGTTCTTGGTTGTTAACTAGAATATATGTATTTAACTGACTTTTTTTTAAGTTTATTTATTTATTTTGAGAAAGAGAGAGAGAGAGAGAGAGAGCATGAGCAGGGGAAGGGCAGAGAGAGCGCGAGAGAGAATCCCAAGCAGGCTCTGCACCGTCCGCGTAAGCCCAGTGCAGGACTTGAACTCATGAATGGTGAGATCGTGACCTGAGCCTAAATCAAGAGTCAGAAGCTCAATTGACCCACTCAGATGCCCCCTAACTGACTTTTTAATACTTCTCCCAATCTTTTTGGAGAGATTCCGGGGTCCTTGTGCACTTGCTCCATTCACAGTCTGGAGTTCTCATTCTCTGTCCCCTCCTTCCTTCTTGCAGCCCTGCTGGCCTCCTCCTCTAGAGCCTGGAGCCGAAGGGTTGATGAGAACATTACTGAACTGTGATTTTAGTGTTTGCTGTGCCAGTTGAATAATTTCACAATGCTCAAAAACAGAAGTTCCGTCCCGTATTTTGAAGCCATTACATCACTCTTGTAGGAGAAGCAAGCTGAATAAGTTAATTAACAACGGCTGTTGCTGAACCGAGTATGAGTACAAACATCCTCTCTGGAAGGCAGTTCAGGGCACCCAGGGAGGACTGGGAGAGGGAGTTGGGACCCCGGATGCCTATGGAGTGAGGACGGAGGGTGAGAGAGGGTGAGGACCGGCTTCCTATCTCAGAAAGATTTGCGGGACTATTATAAAGCTAAATACCTATTTGTCTAATTAGCTGCTGAGGACATAGCTAGACTAGGTGGGTTGGTTGAAAATGGACTGGGGCAGCCTCGGTGGGAGAAGGTAAGAAAATAATATTTGAAGGTCTTAAAAGAAGGAGACATTACAAGTTCAATAAGAACAGTAAAGAAATAAAAGGTAATTCTCCTTGCTATCCTAATTATCAAGTGGACAATGAAGTTAGCCAAAGCGTGAGGGGCTTCTCAAAGAAGCTCTTTGTATGAAAAAGTGAAAAAATGCCAAAACAGGATTTCTAAGGATGTAGTCTATTGTAATTGTCAACATTTAACAAATGCAAGACTACCTGCACAAAAGATTAAAGAGGAAATGGAATCTTGCAATGTAATACCCAAAATGTCCAGGATATAAGTGAAATCACCCATCATACAAAGAACCAGGAAAATCTCAACTTGAATTAGAAAAGACAAATCAACAAGTGTCAAAAAGGAGATGACCCAGACCTCAGAGTTATCAGACAGGATTTTAAAACAGCCATCATAAAAATATTTTAACAAGCAATCGTGAACATACCTGAAACAAATAAAAAATACAAAATCTCAGAAAAGAAATATAATATAACAAAGAATAAAATGGAAACATTAGAACTAAAAACCACAGTAGCTGGGGTGTGTGTGTGTGTGTGTGTGTGTGTGTAAATAAAACCCAATATAGCAAGCCTATTTCCTTTATTGGGGATGTGGAGAATTCATGAATATACAAAATACTAAGAGATAATGGGGAAATAGCAGGATGTACCAAGACAATTTAAAGAACTACAAGGAAATGCTTCGGCTAATACAAAGCTTGGATAAAATAAATTAGTTCCTAGGAAAATACAAGTTACCAAAATTTTCTCTTAAAGGGAGATCGAACTAGACCAATAACTTCAGGAAAAAATGGCAATTGTTTCAGATCCAAGGAAAAGTTTCAGATGTCAAGAAAAAATGGACAATTAGCTTCAGAATGTTTTCCAGGTGAATTGTTTTTAATCTTCAAGGAACAGATGCCACTTTAATCTCTACATCATTTTCACTATGCAAGAATATAAGGAATGCTATAAATACTTCCAGACTTTTGGGGCACCTGGATGGCTCAGTCGGTAGAGCACATGACTCCTGATCTTGGAGTTCAAGCCCCACATTTGGAGTAAAGTTTACTTAAAAAAATACTTCCAAATTTTTTACTGTGATAAAAAATACATAACACAATTTACCATTTTTACGTGTATAATTTAATAGCATTAAGTGCACACATATTGTTGTGGAATCATCACCACCATCTATCTCCAAAACTTGTTCATCTTCCCAAACTGAAGCTGTACCCATTAACCAGTAACTTCTTATTACCCTCCCCACACACGCACACATGTACTCCTTGCCCCCGATCATCACCATTCTACTTTCTGTCTCAATGAATTTAGCCACTCTGGGTACTTCATATAAGTGGAGTCACACAATATTTGTCTTTGTATGTCTGGCTCACTCACTTAGCATAATGTCTCTGAGGTTCATCCTCACTCTAGCATATGCCAGAACTTCATTCCTTCTTAAGGCTGGATAATATTCCACTGTATAGTACTACCACATGTGGTTTATCCATTCATCCATCAATGGACATTTGGGTTGACTCCACCTTTTGACTATTGTGAATAATGTTGTTATGAACACTGATGTGCAAATATGCCTGAGTCCCTGCTTTCAATTCTTTTGAGTATACACCCTCCGAATTAGTTTTCAATATATTTTAAACCCACCTTCATGGAAAACATCTATAGAATTCCTATTAAAGCTGGAACAACACAGGTGGCCACAGTCAAATGTATACATCATGATTGTTCTAGAAGTCCCAGACAATGCATGTGGACCAAAAAAGAAAAGAAGTGTAAATACTGAAAAAGAAGAGAAGGAAGTTGGCAATATTGTCTGTATGTGGTGTTTATTTGTATAACTGAAAAACCTTAACTTTATCCAGTTGAAATTATTACAGAAAAGAAAGTCGATTTTAAGTATGTGAATGATAATAGAATATATAATGAAGAAAAGTAGGCTGTGGATGGTACTGGGGGGAAAACTTGAAGTGTAAGATGGGGATGATTTACATGATAACAGGCAGAATTCTTGACTGAGTGATTGTATGACACCCATTTCAGGACTTCTGCCCGACTTGACCAGGTGGTGAATTATGGTTCCACAGCACTGCTTAGCTCCCAGTGCAAAGCCTATGGCACCAAAGTTGTTTACAGGTCTGTCTCCTCCAATGGTCTGAGAACTCCACAGATACGGATGGATGGAGTCATACTAGTATTTCAATTGCCTGAATCCAGGAGTTTCAAACTAACTGAAGGGCCAGATTTGCTTAACAAATGTGTTAAAGACCTGCCCACTTTTTTTTTTTAATTTTAATTTCTTTGGATAAAGTATGCATTCTGCATTTCACCATGAGGTTGACCACTCTCTATTACAGCCTGATTCAGTCTTTTATATTATCAGCCTTATCTCTATAGGAATTTTATTTCTCTACCACTGCATGAATCTGGTACATTCTTTCATATACTGTATATATGTTCAATAAATTTTTGTATGTATTAATTAATTAATCACTGTTTTCAAATGGAATGGCTCACAGACTAATTCTGTTATTCAAGTAGGTAAATTAGACTTGGAGTTCTGGAAGAAATTATTTCCAAATCAGATTTTTTTTTGCATTACCAAAATTATGTAACTTTTTTAATAAAAAAATTTTTTTAATGTTTATTTATTTCTGAGAGACAGAGCATAAGCAGGGGAGGGGCAGAGAGAGAGAGGGAGACACAGAATCTGAATCAGGCTTCAGGCTCTGAGCTGTCAGCACAGAGCCTGACAGGGGGCTCAAACCCACAAACTGAGATCATGACCTGAGCTAAAGTCAAGTCGCTTAACCACCTGAGTCACCCAGGCACCCCAAGTAATTTTTGTTTTTTATGTAGTCTTTTCCAAGTTACATTTGTGGGGACCAAACACCAAAATAAATGGACTATGCCACACAGTCTTACTCTTATTCCTTCTGGGTTTTAGTAACTCTTTTTTTTAAATTACATTTATCATGTTACTTATATAAATAACTTCACCATGATTGAAGTCTCATACAAACGGTCACTAGCATATGTATCTGTTTATATAATTGCCCTTTGGTCAAAATCCAATTGATATAAAAAATCAATTGTAAGATTGCTAAACTCAAGAGGATATAGCAATTTGTCTTTTTTGGAAACTTTCCAAGCTCTTCTGGCCAAAGAAAATCACCCCCTCTGCTGAGTTCCTGAAGTAATTTGCACATATCTTTACACAATTTATATTATATTATACTGCTATAATTATTTCCTATATCAGCCTTCTCCACAATGACCTTTCTTATCTTCTAGTATCTAGCATAGTGCTTGACGCCTAATAAACATACAATATTTGTTCAATGAATGAATTAAGGAACTAAATGGATGAATGAAAAAAATCTTTTGGACACAAGGGAAAAAAAACGATGGCGTTTTTTCCATTTTCTGATTTGGTTATGTAGCATATCTGCAAGGGCAGAGATTATCTAAATATTTTTTATAAAAGAAAGTTTGTCAAACCGAAAAGGTGATGGAGTCATAAACGCTGTTAACAAACATGAGACTTAAAAAGGCTGGTAGATCTGAGTCCTGTTTGGATTAACAGCAGCAACTGAGTTATTATTTTAGAAATATGTTACTGCCACGCAAGTGCGTTGAGGTGAATGTCTTCATTAAACAGAACCCTATGGGAATTCATCATAGTGAAAACAGCTTCAGATGTTCCCTATGTTATTAATGAACAAGGTCACTGTTAGCCTTCACAGGACCCACCTCAATAAGGCTATGAGAACATACTGGCGAATATGAAGTTCTCTATCCTCAGCTGTTGCTGGGAACGATGAATGTATGGTGGTTTTACAAATGATGTGGGTGCTGGGTTTCAAATACAGTGAAAAAGGGAAAACGAAGCCATATCGAAATTGTTCTTGAATCCCTTAAACCATCCATGATTTGGGGCAAATAATAGTCTATCATATATATGTATATGTGTATACACATATACATATATATACGTATATGTATACATGTATATGTGTGTGTGTATATATACTATGCATACTAACATACATGCTGGGATTTTAGGAAATAATAACATTTCTTTTCCTTTACTGACTTCAGAGCCAATTAAGATACAAACCTAAGACGATGATCAAACATTACCTTACTATTGAACCGATATTTGAAAACCCAAGTGTATGGTTACAATGGACTTCCTAATACATTCTCCTTAATTGGACGATATACACACCCAATCACAAACAGGATGGGTAAGTTATCCGCCATGGAGATGAACTCATAAATATGAGGCAGAGAAAGGATTAATGCAGCATGCTTCTTGTGGCCAGGCTGGGTGCAAATGAAGAGATACTAGAATGTGAGGAGCTGAGCATGCTCAGATCCTACTCATAAAATTCACCAGTCACATAATCTTCTTCCTAAGGGAAGGGATAAGTAAACACAGAGAAGAGAGGCCAAGAATATATCTCTAGCTGATATTCTCCACATGGGAAAATTAGGCCAGGAGAGAGTTGGTTAACTCTTTAATAGCACAGTATATAACTGCACAGATGGGTTCTTTTTAAATATTAAACAACCAGAGCATTTGATGTTTAGACCACTTCAGGAAATTTATTAATATCTTAACTTGCTGATTGTACTCATTCACAGTCATCATTGTTACCTGCCAACAATTTAATCAGTTCTCTAACTCATCCTTAGTGAACGCTATCCTCTGGCATTCAATTAATACTTTAAAAATGTCTTACTCAGACATACAATACAACACAGGACTAACGGAACTGGAGTCTCCAGATTGAAAGGGCCAACTGAGTGGATGGAACTAGAGTGTATTATGCTAAGTAAAATAAGTCAGTCAGAGAAAGGTGATTTCACTCATAAGTGGAATTTAAAAAACACGACAGATGAGCATAGAGGAAAGGAAGGAAAAATAAAATAAAAAGAGGGAGTGAGGCAAACCATAAAGAGACTCATAAATACAGAGAACAAATTGAGGGTTGCTGGAGGGGAGGTGGCGGGAGATGGGCTAACTGGGTGATGGGCATTAAGGAAGGTGTCTGTTGTGATGAGCATTGGGTGTTATATGTAAGTGATGAATCACTAAATTTTACTCCTGAAACCATTACTACATTATATGTTAACTAACTTGGATTTAAGTAATTAATTAATTAAATAAAAATGGCCAACTGAATGCATGGTGCAAGGAATGATAAAAGCCACAATGCGATAAGCATCCTTATGAAGAGAGAAAGAAGACAGCACGGGGATGGCTTAAATTTTCTGATTGAAAACTCTTTCTTTCTTTTTTTAAGTTTATTAATTTATTTTGAGAGGGTGAGTGAGCAGGGGAGGGGCAGAGAGAGAGGGGGAGAGAGGATCCCAAGCAGGCTGCATGCTGGCGGCACAGAGCCCGATGTGGGGTTCAAACTCATGAACAGTGAGATCATGACCTGAGCCGAAACCAACAGTCAGATGCTTAACCAACTGAGCCACCCATGTGCCCCTGAAAATTATTTCTAAGCTAGAATTCTATTTGTAATGTGGTATGAAGTTACAATAAGACGTTTGCAGACAGCAAAAGATTCAGTATGTATCTTCCACGCATCATTTTTCAAGAGGCTGGTCAGAGCATGTGCTCCAAAAAAGAGGATATAAACTAAAAAGTTAGAAAACATGACATCCTGGACACAGCAATCCCAAATGGAAGAATAAAGAGCCCATGACATTAGCTGTGTGGGAGGCCTGGAGAGGAGGTAGTCCGGACTGGAGCAGAAGGAGGAATGTGGGGGTGAGAGGGGAATGGAATAGATATTTTCTGGCATGTTTGAACATTTTAAAAATTATGTATTCAAGTATGTAATCACGGACCAAACAAAGTAAACAAAAGAATTTATAAAATGTTTATTAACTTTCAGAAAAACTAAAAGTTGTACCCAAACTAACATACTGCTTGACTCCAAAGCAAATAATATTTACACTGTCATAATAAGAAAACACTAACTATTGATTCAATTAATTAAAATTATGCGGTGTGGGGTGCCTGGATGGCTCAATCGGTTAAGCGTCCGACTTGAGCTCAGGTCATGATCTCTCGGTTCATGAGTTTAAGCCCTGCCTTGGGCTCTGTGTTGACAGCTCAGAGCCTGCAGCCTGCTTCGGATTCTGTGTGTCTCCCTCTCTCTCTGCCCCTCCCCTGCCCACACACACCCAGTCTTTCTCCCTCTCTCTCTCAAAAATAAATAAACATTTTAAAAAATGAAAAAATATATATACTGTGGGGTGCCTGGGTGGCTTAGACGGTTAAGCGTCTGACTTTGGCTCAGGTCATGATCTCACTGTTCGTGAGTTCAAGCCCCCTGTCGGGCTCTGTGCTGACACCTCAGAGCCTGGAGCCTGCTTCGGATTCTGTCTTCATCTCTCTGCCCCTCCCCTGCTCACGCTCTCTCTTTCTCTCTCTCTCTCAAATAAAATAATAATAATAATAAAATTTTAAAAATTAAGAAAAAATTACACTGTGAATATAGGAGGAGGAGATTCTGGGGAGAAGAAGGAAGAGAGTTTAGTCTTCATCTCCCATGGTAGGATGTTGGTAGATAATGTCTAATACCAACAAATCCAAAATGACAATAAATTCATACTATGTAGAAATATCAAGGTAAATATCAAGTTAAGCAGCTGGAAGAGTTCATTGTGATTACTTTGGAAATAAAACAACTGGGGGCACCTGGGTGGCTCAGTCAGTTAAGTGGCCGACTTCGGCTCAGGTCATGATCTCGCACGATCCGTGAGTTTGAGTCCCGCATCGGCCTGTGTGCTGACAGCCCAGAGTCTGGAACCTGCTTCAGAGTCTGTGTCTTCCTCTCTCTCTGCCCCTCCCCTGCTCACTGTCTGTCCCTGAAAAATAAATAAACATTAAAAAAGAAAAGAAAAGAAAAGAAAAGAAAAGAAGAAAAGAAAAGAAAAGAGCTGGAAAAAAATTAGAGTGAAAGCACTGTACGGACCAAACAAAATACTTAACAGAATCATTTAACCTGAGGTCTACCATGTGAGACTCCACCCTCTTGAGACTTTCAGGTGCTGTTCCAGGTGGGGGAGCTGGGGTTGAGGAACACTGAGCAGACAGGGTTCCAGACCCTGCACCTACATCAACCAGAGCAATAACCTTTTT
This sequence comes from Acinonyx jubatus, assembly GCF_027475565.1. Classification (NCBI taxonomy): domain Eukaryota; kingdom Metazoa; phylum Chordata; class Mammalia; order Carnivora; family Felidae; genus Acinonyx; species Acinonyx jubatus. The sequence continues at coordinate 92,877,460 of NC_069387.1, forward strand.
ATCTAGTTTGCCTTGTAGGCGACCATGTAAGATTATATTTGAAGAGAGTTTTACACTACCTTAACATATCAGTGTTTGAAAATTATTGGTTCAGAAACGTGGCACTGGAGAACACTTCCAAAGCAAATATACAAACCAATAAACCACCCCAGCTTTTATTGCTGCTTTCTGGAGTGGAGGCTTAGATCGGCTGGGGATACTAGTGAGGAGAAAATACTGTCAGCTTCAGACAATGCCCCTGGCAGATAGAGGCAATAATAGTCACAGGATGTGACGCTCCGGTGAAATAATATACCGGCCCTCGGAGTTATCATCCACCAGGTTTGGAAGTCTGGCTTCAGCAACGTGGGAGAGCAATAGCTTTAGGTCCTGGAATGCACATTCAAAACATGCCAAAACTACACACGAAAAGAGAATCAGCATCCACACTATATAGAGGTCAAAAACTCATAAATATAAGGGAAGCTATGGGAAGAAAGAACGATCTTTGAGATCCTAAATCCAAGGGCACTGGGAAATATTTATATTCATGGCATAAATAAACGTTTTTAATGTAGTCAAAAGTAGAAAAGGCCAATGTATACGATGCAGGTTAAACCAGGACTGAGTTAAAAGAGCATATTTCAAATTTAAGTTAGGAATTTGGAAATTTCCTGAGATAGTCCCAATTTCATGTAATTTACTCTTTTTAGCAAAGGTGGTTTATTAAAAGTACAATAACGTGACTTAATTTTTATACTTTCATAGGATTTTTATGTAAGTAAATTCACAAATTTGCGGGAAAAATCCTTTTATCAGGCTAAGAGTTGGAAGTCCCCCGATACTCATTTCCTTTAGGGGCCATAGCAGCTAGAACCCAAATAAACAGGAAGAAAACTTAATACCCTCTATACACAATAAAGCTAATTCTTTTAGCATTAATGCTTCCATGAGTGGCGAGGCTGGCGCTGCCTATTTGAGTTGGAGAGCAAAAACAAACAGCAAGTGAAACTGCCAAGGAGGGAAGGCGTTTGCAAGAGAAGGATTTATGTGAAGGTGGTCAAAATACAGCTTCCAATTATATATAAATAAGTTCTGGGGAGGGCCTTCTGGGTGGCTCAGTCAGTTGAGCGTCCGACTTCGACTCAGGTCCTGATCTCACAGTTAGTGAATTCGAGCCCCGCATCTGGCTCTCTGCTGTCACCACAGTTTGCTTCAGATCCTCTGTCCCTCCCCTACTTGCGTGCACATGCGCACTCTCTCTCTCTCTCAAAAATAAAGAAACATTAAAAAAAAAAAGTTCTGGGGATGTAATGTCCAGCATGCTGATTATAGTTAACAACACTGTATTGTATATTTGCAAGCTGTTAAGAGAGTACATCTTAAAAGTTCTTGTCATAAGATAAAGATTACAACTGTGTGAGGTTATGGATGTTAACCAAATTTATTGTGGTAATCATTTTGCAATATATACATACAACAAATGTATGTATATACAACTAAAACTTATACGATGTTCTATGCCAATTATATCTCAATAAAACTGGAAAAATTAAAACTAAAAGGGACAGTCATCATGCATTCAATATATGTTGTTACTATACACTTTTTGAAAAGATTTTCAAAATAGTTATAATTTTAAATTTTGCTCAGAATAAAACATTCAGTTTGTTCTTGTGGGAACAACAAAAAAGAGGATTCATAAAATTCATGTGACAAAGAATAAACTCTATAGCTGGTTCTGTGGTTATGGAAATGCAGAAAGTTGAAAGTCCTGCTTCTAAAAAGTTCCCCTTTCCTGGGGCGCCTGAGTGGCTCAACTGGTTACGCATCTGATTCTTGATTTCAGCTCAGGTCATGATCGCACGGTTCCTGAGACTGAGCCCCACGACGGACTCCACGCGGAGCGTGGAGTCTGCTTTGGATTCTCTCTCTCCCTCTCTTTCTGCCTCTCCCCCCTCTCAAAATATATAAATAAACATTTTTTTTAATAAAAAATAAAAAGCTCCCCTTTCAGATAAATTTTGTGATAATTTCATGTTCTTCACATGAACTGTGAATCCACTCCAGAACTCTGAAATCTCCCAGATGCATCACAAATTAGGTCAATTCAGATTGTGTGTTGAGAGAACTTACTGATTTTTTTAAAGAGAGTATATAGAAATTGTGCTACTGTGATTTTTTTCAAAACCTTAATCCTGAAAGTGCCACTTGGACTCCTAATGCATAAGGAACATAATTTTTCAATATTAAAAACTATATTGATATAATTTATTAAATGGTTAAAGGAGAAATAACATGACTATCTAGTTAAATAAATTGACCAAATCTTATGTATATTCTATTAAAACCCTAATAATAGAATTCTGTATATATAATTGTTCTTAATATATTTAAAAAAGCTCTATCTCAAATCAACAGCTATTATGCTTCCTGGTGAACCTATAAGCATTCCTGTTATGTGCAGGGACAATTTACCATTATTTTGTTATAGTCTATAACCAAGAGAAATAATAGGAAAGATAAAAATACACCTAGAACCTACTATATCTCAAGTTCTCCATTAAGATCTTTTTCTGGTGCGCCTGGGTGGCTCAGTCGGTTGGGCGTCTGACTTTGGCTCAGGGCACGATCTCGCAGTCTGTGAGTTCGAGCCCTGCGTTCGGCTCTGGGCTGATGGATCAGAGCGTGGAGCCTGCTTCCGATTCTGTATCTCCCTCTCTCTCTGCCCCTCCCCCATTCATGCTCTGTCTCTCTCTGTCTCAAAAATGAATAAACATTAAAAAAAAAATTAAAAAAAAATCTTTTTCTGGATTACTCATCTCATTGAATCTTCGCATTTTTATGAGATAAACACCAAGTCATTGATGAAAAAGGAAACTGAGAATAAGAAAATTTAACTCAGAGTTGTGGTAACATATCCAACAAGTAGTAGTCAGAATTCAACATCAGCTAGTCTGACTCCAAAGCCTGGTTCTTAATTAGTGCACTACTAATTTAATCAACAAATGTATATTGAGTGTTTACCACAGGTCTGGCCTATGGGTACTAGAGATACAGTAGTATATAAAAGAGATCAAATTCCCTGCTCTTGTGGAGCTTACAATATAGAAATAAAAATTTTAAACACTGATTTTGGAAAGAAAGGCAAAATTATTACCAGTTCACGATATAAAGAAGACCTATACATTTCAAATGCATAATTATAAGAAGTATATATACATATGTATATACATATATACATATGTATATATGTATATATAAGAAGTATATATACATAAATATAAGAAGCAACAATACACTGGGAAAATAGAATACTAATTTTTATTTATTAACAGCAGAAAAAGGAGAAAATATTCATGTAACTTATTCATGTAGAATTTTCCAAGGACTTATATAAAGAAAATCTTAAAGGAATGAGTTTCATCAAAGAAGATAAGTAAATGAATATTTCCCTCTAAACTTTCTGTTAATTTTTTCAAACTTTGGATTGAAATGTAATTTAGTACCAATGAAAATACTAATAGTAAACTTTTTGGGGTGCCTGGGTGGCTCAGTCGGTTAAGCGTCGGACTTTGGCTCAGGTCATGATCTCGCGGTTTGTGAGTTCGAGACCCGCATCAGGCTATGCTGACAGCTCAGGGCCTGGAGGCTGCTCCAGATTCTGTGTCTCCCTCTCTCTCAGTCCCTCCCCCCCGCCTGTGTGTGTGTCTCTCTCTCAAGAAATAAATAAACATTAAAAAAAATTTTACAAAATACTAACAGTAAACTTTTTGTTACGTGTCAAAATTATATAAAACCTCGTGTGAAAATGTACACAATGACAGAGGCATTCTGAAAAATGAGAGACGCGATAGTATTACCTTTACTAGGTAGTAAATATTTCATAAAACTACTGTAACAAACCACGTTGGAACTGGTAAGTGAATAATAGATTATTAAACCATAATAGAAAATTAAGAAATAGGCTTACAAAAGAAAACTGAACGTTTGATAAAGGTAACAATTCTAATGAGTACAAAAAAGATGGATTAATCAAAAATCTTGGGGGTAACTGGATAACTGTTACAGTCATGTACGGATACGTAACAAACTACCCTAACACAAATGGATAACCATCACCATTTTATTTTATCTTGTGATTTTGGGGGTCAGGAATTTGCGTAGGATTTGGCTGGGTGATTATTTTGCTGCACGTGGCAATGACTATGTCACTTAGTGGTATTCAGCCAGCAGCTGAGCCAGTCTTGCGTGTCCAAGAGAGCTTCACTCACACGTTGGACACTTCAGCAGAGAAAACTACAAGACTGGGCTCCTCCTGGCTGCTCTTTCTCAGGTAACCTCAGGACCTCTCCATACAATTTCTTTATCAAGCCCATGACAACCTAGGGCTTCGAGAAACCAACATAGAAATTAACGCTGCCATCAAATCCTAAGTCTGGAACTGACAAGCATCATTTCTGCTGTACTCAACTGGCCAAGGCAATCACGAAGCCAGATCAAATTCAAGAGGAGGGGAAATAAAGTCCACGTCTCACTGGACTCACAAATTTGTGGATGTCTTTAATCTTCCACACTAGCTAGCTAAAACCAAAACCAAAACAACAAAGCTATAGACTACCCTCCCTCCTCACATCAAAATAAATACAGAGAAACCAAAGATTTAAATGGAAATGAATGAAGCAATCACTAAAAGAAAATGGATGAAATTGTAATATTAATTTATTGTAATTGTAATAGCAATCCATAGTGTTAAAGGAATCCAAAAAGTTTGCTAAATTTAACTTCTTTAAAAAATTTTTTTTAATCTCTTCTCGGCCTTTTGGCTAAGATCAAGTGTAAAAAAAAAATTTTTTTTACACTTATTTATTTTTTGAGACAGAACACAAGTTGGGGAGGGGCAGAGAGAGAAGGAGACACAGAATCCAAAGCAGGCTCCAGGCTGTCAGCAAAGAGCCAGACACGGGGCTTGAACTCACAAAGTGTGAGGTCATGACCTGAGCTGAAGTCGAACGCTTAACCGACAGAGCCACCCAGGCGCCCCACTAAATTTGACTTCTTATAACATTCTTAAGCTTCTAGGTGGCAAAAAAAAGAAAAATGCCATCAGAAAATTCACAAGACAAAGGATGAACTTCTGTTTCTGTCTGTGATGGAGTAAGTGGTACCGAACTATCACTTCCCAAATAAACAACTGTCTTCAGACTCTGGACTATAGGCAGCCCAGAACTATATTGCCTGGGGGAAGCAAACAGATGAAGTGGGCCCAACAACTGTCCTGACTTTCCGCTTGAGCACCTTTCTGGGTACAGCTGCCAGATTTAGCAAATAAAAACAGAATGCCCAGTGAAATTTGAATTTCAGAGGAGGAAAAGAAATTTCCCGGAGTGATGCCTTTGCCTATGCGTGAAAGGGACTGGAGGCACTGGCCTTAGATAGATGCGTGGATAGTGCATCCGAGGAAGAGGCACAAAGGCAACATATGTGTGTACAGATCCTGCCACAGGGTAAATGTGTAGCAGGGGTTGGAAGAAATTCGCGTGTGAGTACTTCAATGTTCTTAAGGAAGTAAGAAGGAAGGGGATCATCAGAGGGCGGGGATGGAGAAGGAGGTTTGTTAGGGATTTGAAGAGAGAGGAGAAAGTGGAAAAGAGTGGTATAGGAAAGCTGGATGGTGGATGGAGCAGAGAAATACAGTGAGACTGCCAGGCAGCATTAGGCCATTTGATGTGTGTAATTACGAATTTAAAATGGAGCTAATAGCAGGGTAGAGTGCTTTCTTTCAACCACAAACTATGAAGAGTTAGTAGGTAGGGAGTTAGATTTCATCAGAGTTGTGTTTTTCCAAGTTAATGTGAGAGAGAGGCAAAGGAATTGAGGGTACGTGCACAGAAATGAGGATAGTGGTTGTTACAGACTTGAAGACAGGAAGGGATGGATGTGAAGGACAGGGAAGATGTGCCGGATCAATGGGCTGGACATCCTAAGGGGGGCGGGTGGCACCTGGGTGGCTCAGTCAGTTAAGCTTTTGACTTTGACTCAGATCATGATCTCACGGTTCGTGGTTTGAGTCCTGCTTCAGATGAATCCTGCTTCTCTCTCTCTCTTCCTGTGTCTCTCTCTACCCTTCCTCACCTGTGCCCTCTCTCTCAAAAAAAAAAAAAACCCAAAAAACAAACAAACAAAAAAAAAAAACAAAAAAAAAGAAAGAAACAAAAGAAAAGAAAAAAGAAATCCTGATGAGGTGAGAGAATTGTTAAAGTTGAACTTTAAAGGGAGTGAACTGGAATGACAGGAAGTGGGGATGTTAAATTCAGATAATAACTAAGTGGCAATTATTGGTAATGATAAGATTTACGACCTGATTGTGGGAATGGCTGGCTGAGGTAGGGTAAAGGACAAAATCAATGGAGGAAAAAAACCTCAGAGGGATTGAGCAATCAGGCTACTGGAAGAAACATATCTGCTTATTATCAAACTACCAAGAATTTACACAGGAGAAGTGTGAGAGAGAACGACTCTGAGCTGCGAAATAGAGGCTTTTTATTTGATCGATTTCTTTTGATTGATAGGATGACAGTGTAAGTAAGTATCGGCCAAGATACGTGATGTGTTGGACGAAGACCCAGACAAACACATTCTGCCGAGATGTTCTCCATTCCAGCTGGCCCTCAGAGGGCTTCAGGTTTATGCTGCACTGAGGAGTAAAGGTTAATTTATCTGGCGCTTCCCCCTGGAAAGCCTCCCAGGATGAGGCTGGCTTCCTGCAGGGTGGGGCTGCTTGGCAAGCATCCTGAGAAAGTACTGAGGTGGAGGGGCATGATGGGAGGCCAAGGCTCCATACATCAGACACCTGGAACTGCAAGATTTGCACCTGAGCTCCTGTTCACACCAGGGAGGGTCTGGTCACACTGCAAACAGGAATGCTGAGAAGGCCTGACGGCAGAAGTCCAAGGCTTGGACCGCAGGCCCTCGTCATATCAGAGCTGATGCCTACCTTCCTGCGTGCAGTTTATTCGCCCAGAGTTTAGATGGTGGTCTCGCCAGATCACTGTGCACTGTCTCAGACAGCAATTGGCCAAGAAGGGACCTCACACCTCCTCCTCTTCCTGCTTCTGTAAGTTTCTCTGAATAAACGCTATTCTGGGTCTTGGGTGTATGATGTGGAGTCATTCTGCCTGTGTGTACTCTCTCGGCAGCCATTACCAAACTCCCCTCTTTTCTTCTTCCTAGCTTTGTATTTCAAAAACAAAAAGAAAGAAACAGATATATATTTCCCCTAACCATACATACAATGCCATGCACTGTAATGACTTGTGTTGTGAGGGTTTGAGGAGCTGGACTGGGAAGTCCAACAGAAGAAGGAAACTCAAAGCAGGAAGGCATTGTCAGTATCACACATGGCTTGTTACGGCAGGGAGAACAAGTGTAAATTTCCCCACGCATCGATCATACTCCAAAGTTATGGTGGATGTCAAGGCACTCTGTTCCGCTGATTCCCTCCCGGAAGAATTTTTGCACAATACTCCAGAGAACCACTTGGTTAGTTGTAGTTAGCACCAAACATCCTCACATATGCCTTCTGTGATAAGGAATGTGTTGATTATAATATTTGAAGAACATGGATCCTGGGCAGCAAACACTGGCTGGGGGGGGGGGGGGGGCGGGCAGTGCAACACATCTGAAATGTTTATTTAAAACAACAACAACAACAGGAGCACCTGGCCCACTCAGTCAGTAGAGCATGCGACTCTTGGTCTCGGGGTTGTTAGTTCAAGCCCCATGTTGGGTATAGAGATTACTCAAAAATAAAATCTTACAAAGAAACAACAGAAACAAATTTTTAGAAGATCTACTGGCTTCTCCAATAAATGCATAAATCAATAGGATCTAACGTCTTTTTTGCTTCTACTTCATTGTCACCAGTCACATGTTAGCAGACCTGGGTAAATTACTGATGATATTTAAAGCTGAATAGAATCCATACCTTGGTTTTATAATCCTCAATTCCATGGTGAAACTGAGCTATTATGAGATTACCAACAAAAAGGAGATACTATAGTGTGGCACAGTATTATGGCTTTTAAAGTCAAACAGATGTGGATTTGTATCCAGTTACCATCACTTCGACCTTACGTTAAGCCTTATGATATTCCTAAGCCTTAGTTTCCCTTCTACAAAAAAGAGAAAATAATACTTACAACCTTGAGGGTAATTGTGATGTATCATGAAAATTCAATATTATTTGTGAAGTAACTAGTACAGATGCTAGAATAGCATTAGTGCCTAATTAATAACTATTATAATAAATATATAAGTAACATACGTGCAACTCACTCTAGGTCATGCGCAATTTTCTTATGCTAAGGGTAGACTACTCACTCTCTTTAGCCAAAAAGAAAAAAAAAACTCAGGCAGCTGCTTCCATGTGGATTTCTGATCATGTGAATCACTGTTAAAAACCTTGGCTGCCCTGACCAAAACTGTAATGACTTTGCAAGCTGTTCCAGAAATGGGTCACAGGGTTTTTTGTTGTTGTTGTTTTTTTTTTTTTTTTAGTGGGAAAATGGACAGGGCTTTAATCTGTGAATGCTGCAATTTGTTAGCCTTTCTATTTCTTATAAACTTATGACCTTCTAGAAGGAAGCAACTAGGTTGATTGTAACCACAACTACACCCCTGTGGACGAGGAGGTGCCATTAAACTGTAAAGAGTGTGTCTCTAGCCAATTATCTTAGTTCCAAAATAAAGGACAGGGGTTATCACGATGTTTTACCCAAAGCCAAAAAAATTCTAAAGCTGCAGAGAAGACATCACCCCTGGTGATGACTCTCCTGGGCCAGGAAAAAAAAAAAAAGAAAAAAAAATGTAGAAATATCTTAGCTTCTCCCTTTTGCCTACCTTCCCATCTCCTCCCAGTTCTTTCTGTTGGTCCTATTCATTCAATAGAGCCACCTGACCAGATGGCCTGACCCAACCTGCAGGATTCAGGGCCCTGTACTGCATACCAGGGCTAGGGGCAGGGGCGGGGGCAGGAATTAGGGGAGGACCAACAGGAAAACAACCAATAGGCGGCCTTCTTTCAGTTCCTTAGAAAGGCCAGATTCTTTCCAATGTCAAGATATTTATATATTCTGTGGCCTCTGCCTATAATTCTTTCCCCACCACTATTCACCTCGCTGCCTCTGCTCATTCTTTAGGTCCAGCTTAAATATCATTTTCTCAAGGAGGTCTTTCCTGATTATCAGTCTAGAGTAGGTCTCCCCATTACTCTTTTTTAAAAATCCCCTCTTCTTACTAACCTTTATAAATTATACACTCTCTGTGTAATTATCTGTTTAATAGCTACCTACCCAGGGGCAAGACATAGCTGTTTTGCTTTCTGCTGCATGGCCAGACTCTAGCACAATGCCTAGCATATAGTCAGCACTCGGTAAAAAGTAGCCACAATTATTATTGCCTACTATTTTTAAGAATAATCAATAATCAGATGGCAGTATCAGCCTTTTCTAGAGTGTGTGTTAATTTCTTTCTGAGGCCCCTTTCCATTTTTTTCCCTCCTAATATTTAGTTAATGCAAGTTGTGTGTTTCAGTTCCATGAATACTTTCTAAACATTGCGTACAAAACCAAATTTCTACATCATGAGTCTTCACAGGCCATTAGGAAAAGTTGATACATCCCTTGAACTGTCCAAACAAAAACTATGTTGGCAAACTTGGAATAAACAAATTCTTTCCATCACATGATCTGTAACTGAAAAGAGAAAAATGCGTATAGGAGAGCAATTCATCGTCTGCAAAGTCTGTTTATGTTTCACACATTCCTGGTTTGGACCTTTTGATTTTTGTTCTTTAAAACTATTGAATGATACATTTTCCCTGGCACCTGCTAGGAGATCTTCATTATTTTCCTTCTACAATCAATTAATTTTTTCCTCAGTAGCATTCAGCTCCCTTTTCTTTCTTAGCGTTTTATTCTATGGGCTTCATGTGGAGTAGAGGAATGTCCCATCCTTGGTAGATAAAAGAAATCTGGACTCGACATAAGGAAGGGCTGTTTCACCTTCAGAGACGTTGTCTCTAAGGTTCCCAGGCTTCTTGACTCCAGGCTTTCTGACCCCATCTGCCACACTCTCCCCATGTTATCATTTGCAGAAACAAATGCCTGCAAGCTCAAGAAAGGAGGGTTTAGGAAGGTCAACAGACTGGTGGGGGGAGCGGGAGCACTAAGGTGACCATCTTGGGGCAAGCAGCATGTATGGAGCTAAGGAGTCCACTTCCTGGTTCAAATTCACTGTTGCTCTAAGATTTAGCATCAAACATATATTGAATACCTACTGTGCATTAGACACTATGTTAAAGTTAGTGACTGAAGTTCCTGTGCTCAAAGAGCTCACTGTGAAGAACAGGGAGACAGGCAAGTAACAACAATTTGTAATTCATTGCCAAATGCTCTGAGAAAGGTAAACACAAAACACTGCAGGGGGGAAAAGGTCCTTAACCCAATCTTGGGCAAGTGAGAAGTGGGGATGCTACAGCAAAGCCTTCCTGGAGAAAGTGATGCTTGAGCTGTAAGATGAGTAGGAGTTGTCCCTACAAAAAGTAAAAGAATATTCTAGAAAAAGAGAAACAGTATGCGCTGAAGTCCACAGCAGTGTGTTATGGAAGAGTTGTAAGTAATTTAGGGCCAGGGCCAGGAGAGAGAAGGGAGAGGGAGATGAGGTGAAGAGATAAGCACAGGGCAGGGTGTTGACACGCTTTCCGTCAGGTGAGAACCTCTTCCTTATGATCAGGTACTTCTGAATTAACTCCACTTAAGAGGACCTGATGACAGACAGTGGATTTGAAACTTGCTCCTGTCACTGGTTTGTGACCTTGGGCAAACTTACTTCCTCTCTTTAAGCCTCAGTTTGTTTCACCAATGGAGTGGAGATAAGAATATCTGCTCTAAAGAGCTGATTATGATAAAATGATATGCATAGTATCCAGCACATTTCATGCTATCATGTTAAACCTCAACTATTGTAGAATAAACTGCTGTAATCGAGAATAACCATGCAAAGCCTTGAGTCACGGAGTTAAGGGAACATGAGGTAGACTCTGGGGTTGTCTCTAGTTACCAGAGAACCATTTGTCCTGCCTGGACTTGTTTGGATACTTTTGTTTAGTCTCTGGCTCTTTTATTTTAATGGTAACATATGTATTTCATAATTTGGTGCTATTTCACTACCTAATAAATGAGCTGTTTGGAAGTGAGTTATTATGTCCTCAGATTCATATTCATTTCATTTTCTTCATGCCACAGAAGTTTTGAGGTAAATGGCTGTACAACTCACCCATGGAAATGGGGAACAGAGAACTACATTGGAATAGAAACATGGGCTAGCTGCAAACAAACTAAATATCCATCAGTAGGGGAGTGGCTAAATAAACTTGTATCTCTGTGTGGCAAAATACTGTGCAGCAGCTAAAAGGAAGGAGCTAGCTCTCTATGTACTAGCTAGAACTCCAAGACCTACTGTTAAATGAAAAAGCAAGCTGCAAAAAGACATTTGCAGAATGATGCCATCATTTTTTGTAGAAAAATACACACACAGTCACATACACATATAAACAATATTATGTGCTTTCTATGGTTACATGCATAGTGTATAAATGCATAGAAAAGCTCACACTAAAATGATAAGAGTGGTTATATATGGTGACATGAGAAGGTCTATCAGGCTGGAGTGGGGTGGGGCTTGGGGAGGGATAATAGTCTAAGGAGACATGAGCCTTTTCAGAAACATTTAAACTTTTCTACCAGTAATGCTCTTATGATTTCTGTAATTCTAAATGTTTTCAAAACAGAAACAAAAAAAGAGCAAGGGCCTTGAGGGTGGATGAAAGTGACTCAAATCCTGGCTCAGCAATTTGTTAATTGTATGATTGGGGGAAGACTTGGCCCCTCTGTCTCAGTTTGTCAACAAAATGTCTTGCAGCTTTTTGTAAAGACTGACAGTAAAACTCCTGTACGTTACCAGTACTCGCATGTGTTAGTTTCCTTTCCCTTATCCTTAATCCAACTGCTTTTTCTTCCTTCCCTTCCCTCCACTTCCTTCATTGCCTCCGTTTCCTTCCTTCCTTCCTTCCTTCCTTCCTTCCTTCCTTCCTTCCTTCCTTCCTTCCTTCATTCTTTCCTTCCTTCCTTCCTTCTTTCTTTCCTTCTTTCCTTCCTTCCTTCCCTTCCTTCCTTCCTTCTTTCCTTCCCTCCTTCTTTCCTTCCTTCCTCACCCCCTTCCCTCCTTCTCTTCTTCCCTTTCCAGATTAAGCAATCAAATACAAAGTAATCAAGCCATTTCCTCAAGGTCACACAGTTGGTTGATGTGAGAGCAAGGGCTGTAACTCGGGTCTCCTATATCTTAATATATCAGCATTAACTCTGCTGGAGAGGTGAATAACTGTGATGTAGTTGTTTCTACTAATGGTTCCAATTTTCAGAATCCATGTGGCAGGTTGGTTTGAAGATTTGAAATGCAAAGCACCATATGCTGAGCTTGGGCAGCCATTGGACCAACAAAACCAAAGAAGTCCAGACAAAGAGTGTTGGGTAGACCTGCAAGGTTATTTCTGCCATGTCTGTTCTTTTGGCCATGCTAGCTGTCAAGGAGGTCTAGCAGTAAATATCAAGGACGTAGCTACAAGGAGAACATGGTACCAGGCAAAGAGTCAGTTAACAGGAAAGGGGAAACGGAGCAAAAATGGACGCGACATTCTTTCTGGCTACCTAGAAACTGAATGCTCTCCCTATGCTTGGGTAATTCTTCTAATTTGTAAGAAAGATATTGCCATTTAACTAACTATATTAGTTTAAAATGACAGATGCTTTCCCAGTTGCCCTTGCAGTTAGGGCACAGTCAGGTGGCTTAGGCTCTAGCAATCAGAAGACCTTCCTTTTCAGGGTCCATTTTCCTTAGGACTATAAGGATTAGTTCCAGCCTATGGAAATTTACCCACTAAGGGCTTTTTATCACTAAGAGCCCTGAATTTAAATTTTAACCAAAACTAATTTTAACTGAAACCAGGTGTAGTATTTTGCTGAGTCCAGAACAAAGGGAATTTTGTTTTCTGAAGCCATTGCGCAGAAACAAGACATTTTACCAGACTCTAGATCAGGGAGCATTCTATATAGTTCAGTGGTCTTAACCCAGGTGGTCCAACCCAGATGAAATCACACTCTTGTTGGTTGCACTTCCCACCCCAGAAAAGAGGGTAAACTTCTTGGGAAACTCCAGGAACTGATTGGACACTCCCTGGTAATTTTCTGGGAAGAGTATTTTCATATTCCTCTCCTCCACTGTTAGATATTTTTGTGCTTTGTAACTGCTGTGGTTCGAGGTGCCTGAAGACTCTTGCTTTTTGGGCTAGGGCCTGAAAATTTATTTCAGCGTCTACATGCTAGCTTTCTTCATCTTAGTCATCAGTAGGCATCCCAGCTACCTGTAGCATTCTAGAACTAAGTTGCCTCTTTCTATCCTGCAGAAAAAAGAGGCACATATGTCTGAGACACTTCTGAGAGAACCCCTCAGATCCCCCCAGCCACATCTGTCTCTTGTTTCAGTCGTGGCAGTTCTACATGGGCTCTTGCTGACAGTGCCTCCACTCAGGCTGCACCACTGGCCTCTCATCTCCCACCCCAGGGAGGCGTTAACGCCTAGACACAGAATGCCACAGGAGTCTGTTTGGGATTCTCACATGTGAATCACTGAAGTGCAAGGAGTTAATGCCCCATGAGGCAAGCATTTGACAGAAGGAGATGACTAGTAGATAAATTCTGATCCCTTTCTCCCTCCAGATAGACTTTTTGAAATGCAGTTTATGTACCTTCCTGGAGGACGAGCCTGTGGATTTGAACAATCAGTCTCACTTGGCAGCCGCCAACTTGATAATCTTGTCTCATATTGGCTCCTCCTTTTCTGTTCCATGAGCCTTGTCCCTCACACCTGGAAATGCATTCCCTAATGGAGTAGACTTACCATAAGCTCCTTGCTTCAGGCTCTGCTTTCTGGGTAACCCAGACTAAGACAACACCACGGGATTCATAGACAAAGTTATACCAATTTCACGATTATTGCTGGCTTTCCTCATTTGGGAATCCTTTCTGGCTACTCATTCAGTTCAATCCTGAATGTGTGACATTGCAAGTTACCTAATCTCTCTGAGCTGAATATTATTCAAGATAATATGGAGATAATAATATATAATGCTTATTTCATGCAGAGTTAGAGGAATTAAAAGAAAAAAGATTGTAATCCATATACACAGTGCTTGGCATGTCATGAATGTTCAATGACTGTCAGTTGTTGATATTATAAAAATCAGTTTCATTTGCAACTGATAAAGGTCTAGTGGAGATGGAAAAAAGGAAGGGAGTTCACTTACAGATACTTTGGGGAGGTTGGAAACATAGGTTCACACGTCTGTGAGCACATGTGATAACGCTATACAATAAATTCTCTACTCTCTGTTCCATTATCCCCACCATCCAAAAATGATTCAGATATGGACCTGTAACTCCTTCCAGAGTTAGACTTTTGCAACCATGCTGAAAATGATCATTTTGAGCATTTAGCATTTTGAAAGGCTTAGTAAATTTAAACTGAATTAGAACCACAGTGGTCCCAGGTTTTATTTGACATTTTCATCAGTGGCTTCTCTCTCAAGGGGCCGGCACAGCCAAGTGATGGTCCAGACTTCTCTCATTTGAAGCTCTGTCCATTCATCCTGAGCTGTGCCCGGGACTCCTGACAGTTGATGGCCTGCCTTTCACATCTTGCCATTCTTTGATCCCAGAATTTCAGTTGTGTTGCTTTTGGCTTTTACTTGCTGATGAACAGATTTATGTGGATTTAATTTTCTTTAGTCTCTGGCTGCCAAAGATTTTGGTGTTTGTAATTTTCAATGGGAGCTAGATCAACTAAAACCTGTTTTGTTTTGTTTTGTTTTGTTTTGTTTTGTTTCTGGGTGTAGGTTTTCACAGTAGCGGGAAGTCAGAAGTGATTTGTAGGCTACTAAATCTTGGGCTCTGTTTAACATATAATTTTTATGGTCAGCAAGAGTGAATAAGGTCCTAATATTTCAGAACTTCATATAAGAAGTAAGCCAGAATGGAAAATTACACTGTCCACCAACCAAAGCTAGAGATTGCATAATGTATCTTCTCAGAAATCATAATCCTGACCCCTTCCTCCTATCTCATTTTTGTTCTCCAAGTCTGGAATTCTTGTTAAGTGAAGGTTTGGTGCTTATTTTTCTTTGGTAATGCAAAACATACAAAATGTCCCTCCCACCACACAAATGTGCAAAGCAGATGTGGCTTCCTTGAGTATCCCTTCACTGATGTTCTCTCTCTGATGATCCCTTAGCCTGCTAGATAATGAAAAATTAAAAACCCAGCTTTAGTCGAATTATGGAATCTTAGTCTGAGCTAGTCACTTAAGATCTCTTTAGGGTTTTCACTCTCTGGTCTCTTAGCTCTGGTAGATGCTAAATGCTTCAGTGCTCCTTTTGCTCCACTCCAAGATGGCGTCTGGATGTGGAGAGTAATATAGGTGTGGTTTAGGTGGCAAGGTGGGGGTCCTCAAATCTGTGCCGGTCTCAGAATCTCCCTGGTCTCACATGTTCAGTGGCTGGAAGGGATGTTTCTTCAAATGGCATTCACCAACAGGCTACTGGCCCTATTTGTCTGCAAATCTACTCAGCAGCCTCTTCATCCACTACCCTCTCAATACTCAGAGTCTGCCTCTTTGGGGCTAATAGGAACTTCAGAGTTGGGTAAGGGGAATTAGGAACTTTGTGTCAGACTCACAGGGGTAGGCATAAGGATCTCTGCCTAGATCCTCCTTCAATGAAAGATTTGCTGCCTTGGTAGCTGAGAGAGTGCTCAGCAGATGGTCTCTGGTTTACAGCTCCTTCAGGATCTGCTACAGCTACAGAAAGACATCTTGCCTGAGGCCATGCCCTTCCCAGAGTGACCCTCTTCTTATGACTGACATGGGAGTATAAAGGACTGGCCCATTCAGCAGATTGCAATACAATACTGACTGGCAACTCCCCACTCCAGAGTTCTCCTTTGGGTTGGCTAAGACTTTGTTGGGTCTCATTACAATCTCACCAGTTTCTCCCTCTAACCAATCCTGCTTTCTCCCTCCCTTTTTCATAGGTGTAATTCATAATAAACATCTTGCACCCCAAATTCTGTCTCAGCATCTACTCTCAGAGAAGCCAACTTACAACACTGATCTATTCACCTATAGCAGCCTCCCCATATTATGTCCAGACCAGGGAAGCAAGCCATTAGCTTTGATGTTTCTGCCACTACCTTCATGCCATCCCTATACAACGTGGAAATAAACTTTGTGTGAGGAGACTTACCAGCATCCACTATTGGAATCTGTGTTTCCCATTACCAGTTTCTAGGGTGGCAGTCTTTGCTCTTCGCTGTAACCTTAGACTTCTACCGATCTCTTGCCTCTTTGGTGCCTCTGCTTATTTTCTTGCATATATTTGCCACCTCTGAGTTCTAGGGAACAAAAACTGGTGCTATGGCTCATTGCCCTGGTCTTTTCTTACCACCACCTCCATACCTTTGCTCCCATACCATGTGGATGTAGCAATTAACCCCAAATGGGGCTTCTCGAAGGGGTCAGCAGCCTCCCCATATTATGTCCAGACCAGGGAAGCAGGCCATTAGCCTTGATGTTTTTGGAGGCTTCCTACTATTCTGGGTGTTTCTGAAGGTGCTTCTTTCTACCTGCTTTCTTGAGGTGCTTTCTGGGGCTCCCAATCTTAAGGAGAAAGGACTGTTACAAGGACTCTGCTAGCTGACTTCCTTAATCTCCTTTTGCTATGCTTTTTCTAATCATCCCTGCTTCCTCTATGCTATGTCCTTATTCTCATCTAGACAGAAAGCCAACTGAGAGTGACTTCAAAGAAGAGTCTTCCTTTGCCAAAGAAAGAAATTTATATTTTAGACATTCAGGCTCCATTCTCTATGTTAAAAAAGCTTAAAGACATTAAAAAATCGTTTCTTTCTTAGCAAAACTTGGCTCTCAAGTCTTGTTTCAATCTCACACAAATAAATAAGCAATGATCTTCTTATTCTAATAGGTATCTATCTTTTTCCTGAAGCATTTGAACCCTATTCTTTACAGGGTGAGAAGTTGCCAGTTAAGATTTATAAGACATGAAAATGTATCTGAATAATATTCAAGAGAATATACCTGTTGTATAGAAATAATAAATTTAATAGTCATTACCTATGCAGCAGTGATTATGCTTTGTGTATATTACTTCACTTAATTTTCATAATGACCCTGTGGGAAAAGTATTATCCAATTTTGAAAATGATAAATTGAGGCCCAAGGGGGCTAAACAACTTGCCTAAGGTCACATGATTAATAAAGGTTGGACTCAAATTCAGGTCTGACTCCAAACTCCTTGTTCTAACCACTGTAATTTCTCCATTAGAAAATTGTTGGCTGGAGTGCCTGCATGGCTCAGACTGCTGAGTGTCCAACTCTTGATTTCAGTTCAGGTCATGGTCTCACAATTGTGGGATTGAGCCCCACATCTGCTCTGTGCTGAGGCTGGAGCCTGCTTAAGATTCTCTCTCTCTACCTCTGCCCCTCTCCCCAGCTCGAGCACTCTTTCTCTCTGAAAAGGAAAGGAAAGGAAAGGAAAGGAAAGGAAAGGAAAGGAAAGGAAAGGAAAGGAAGGGAAGGGAAGGGAAGGGAAGGAAAGGAAAGGAAAGGAAAGGGAAGGAAAGGAAAGGAAAGAAAAGAAAAGGAAAGAAAAGGGAAGGAAAGAAAGGAAAGAAAAGGAAAGAAAAGGGAAGGAAAGGAAAGGAAAGGAAATGAAAAGGAAGGAAAGGGAAGGAAAGGAAAGGAAAGGAAAGGAAAGGAAAGGAAAGGAAAGGGAAGGGAAGGGAAGGGAAGGGAAGGAAAGGAAAGGGAAGGAAAGGAAAGGAAAGGAAAGGAAAGAGTTGGCTACAAAACTCTTGGCTATAATTTTGATCACAGACAACTCTCATTTGGTGGTTTAACTTTTCTATTCAGCAAGAAACAACCAGGCATAGTGTTTGAGAACCAGGCTTTGAAGATGAGCTGTGTTCTCTGCTTCATCATCTATAAAACGGAGGTAATGCCACCCTTAACCCACAAAATCGTGTGAGGTTTAAATGAGTTAATATATGACAAGCTTTCGGTACAGTGCTTGGCACATAGGAGGCTTTAGTAACTGTGAGCTCCTGCTGTTAGGAAAGCCTCAGGACAGCACTGTCTTTATCATGAGGCTGAAGATTTCTAAATCAAATGCTAAAAAAATGAGTTTTTAATTTTTGACATTCATAAATATTTAAATTGGGTTTTGTTCTTTCTTTTTCCCTTTTATATCTTAGAAATTAACCTCCATTCAACTGTAGGAAGAAAAATCCTGCTGTGAATGTTTAGGGAGAATGGAATCACCCTGTCAGAAATATCACTGATTGCTTTGTTTGTTGTTTTGCTCTATTGTAGAAGACCCAATTGCTTTAATGACACATCTCCGTGACTTATTTTTGTTGTCTTCTTATAATTACCATTGACATTAATATTTTGCCTTTGCAGAGAGGCAAGGAGGGAGTAGAGGAAAGCATGTAGCCTTTGCAGTCAAACATAGCCAAGCCTGAATCCAATATCTAATTGATCCTTGGAAAGTGACTTATTTACTTTGAGTTTCAGCTTTTGTCATTTGTGCCTATATCCCTGATACAATTGATATCAGATAAAATGATATAATATGCTCCAGATGCCTAATATTAACTAGCACATTACAAGGGTTAGTGAAAGTTATTTCACTTTCTTACCTCTGCCTTTCGTTTGTCCTTCCCCACTGCCTTTACTTTAGAAAGTTGGCTGTAAGTGCATGGGGGCTGGTGGGTGGGTGGGTGGGGCATTGGAATTCTTGGAGATCTACTTATTATATGGTAAATGGTATAGGTCAAGTTATACTCCCTTCCAGTTCACCTATTGATGTCCTGTAACCCAGAATGTGACCTTATTTGGAAATAGAATTGTTGCAACTATAATTAGTTAAGATGAATTCATACTGGAGTAGGGTGGATCCTAATTTAATATGATAAGTGCCCTCATGTAAAGGAAAAATCTGGACACAGACACGCACACAGGGAGAGCACCATGTGGAGATTAATACAGAGATTGGGATAATGCTTCTATAGGCCAAGGAATGCCAAAGATTGTTAGCAAACAAGGAGCTAAGTGAGCAGTATAGAACAGGTTCTCTCTAACAGCCCTCAGAAAGTATTAACCCTAACAACACCTTGGTTTTCGATTTTTAGACTCGAGAACTGACTGAGACAATAAATTTCTGTTATTGAAGCCACCCAGTTTGTCGTACTTTGTTACGGCAGCCCTAGCAACCTAATAACAATGTGGACTAGAACTTTCTCTGAAATGTTCAGTGTAGAGATGCTAAATGTTGTACTTATTAAACATTTACTTATCTAAAAAATTAAATTCTTCAACCAAAATCGAGAGAAGTTGGCAGTTTATTCAGAGAAGAAGTTACTAAAAGTGAAGAATGACAGATAAATCTGTCTTGGGATTTCATAGAAAACTACTATAAAAAACTGAAGAGTTAACATTTTTAAATGACTTCTGACACAACTTTTACCAATTCTCCACTAAAATAATTAGAGGGATGCCTGGATGACTCAGTTGGTTAAACATCTGACTCTTGATTTCGGCTCAGGTCATGATCTCATGATGGGTTGTGAGATCGAGCCCTGCATCAGACCCCCTGCTGAGCATGGAGCCTGCTTGGGATTCTCTCTTCCTCTCTCTCTGCCCCTCCCCTGCTTGCATGCATGTGCTTTCTGTAAACTTTATAAGATAATTAGAAATGATATGGGAAAAAATGTGACAATCACAATGATCCTGTAAAAATCTAAGACTGGTAATCAACCTTTTGCTGAAATCTAGTATACATATAAATCACCAGTGGATGGAACTGAATTGAAAATCCATTTTCAATGGTCTGTAAATATACAGTAACACCTTGGATTGCAAGTAACTTGTTCTGTGAGTGTTCTGCAAGACGAGCAAACATTTCCAAAAAAATTTAACTTGATAAATGACCAGTGTCATGTAATGCAAGTAGCACGTGATGACAAATGTCACATGATCGCAACTGAGCCAACGGTTCTTGAAACTCGCTTCAATATACAAGTGCTTTGGATTACAAGCATGGTCCCTGAACGAATTATGCTCTTAAACCAGGGTTTTACTGTATTCCTCTCTGACACTGAGGACACTGTTGGCCTGAAGCAAAGTGAGAAGACCCTTCATTTCTCCCCCACACCCATCTCCAGTCTATGCTATTCAGGATCTTTACCCATAAGAAAAGTGCACAGCCAGAGGCTATGATTTTTTATATGTCCAGATTTTAAAAAAATTTTTTTGTTTATTTTTGAGAGACAGAGAGAGATAGAGCACGAGCAGAGGAGGGGCAGAGAGAGAGGGAGACACAGAATCTAATGCGGGTTTCTGGCTCTGAGCTGTCAGCACAGAGCCCAACGTGGGGCTCGAACTCACAAACTGCGAGAGATCATGACCTGAGCCGAAGTCGGACACTTAACCGACTGAGCCGCCCAGGCACCCCTATATGTCCAGATTATTATTCACCATTCTCCTCTCCCAATTAGTGTCTAACTTTTCACATCCATTCAGAAAGTGAATTTCTTGAATGTAACAGTGCAAAAAAGAGGTAACAGGAATGGCTCATGAACTCAGGAAACACTTTATTTACCTTTCCCAGTTTATTACAAAAGATACAATTCAGGAACAGCCATATGAAAGAGATGCATAGGGCAAGGTCTTGAGGTAGGTGTGTGGAGCTTCCAAACTCTCTCCAGGGTACCACCCTCCCAGCACCTCAAAGTGTTGACCAGCTCAAAAGCTATCAAATCTCCTTGTTCAAGAGTTGTTATAGAGCTTAATCTCCAGCTCTGTCTACCTCCCCTGCCCTGAAGTCAGGAATGAAGCTGAAATTTCAAACCTTTAATCAATTGGTCTTTCTGGTCTCTGGTCTCATCCTGAGGCTTTTAAGGGACAGTGCCCTAAGTCACCTCACTAGCATAAACTCAGGTCTAACATAAAGGGGCTTGCTATGAATAACAAAAGATATTCCCACCACTCAGGAAAGTCCAAGGGTTTTTCGGAGCTCTGTTCCAGGAATTTGGGACAAAGATCACATACATTTATTTTTATACCAGACCCTCCACAGAGGTTGTACCATTTTGCATCCAATATTGTATGAGAGTGCCCTTTTCTTCTTAGCCATGTGAAGCTTTTAAATTTTTGCCAATCTAATGGTTGGGTATAGTATTTCAGTTTTCTTTCAATTTGTTTTTCTCTTATTATAAATAAAATTAGATATTTCTTTATATATTTAAAAGCTATATACACCTACACACATACACATATAAATAGTTTATATCTCATGTCCATTTTTTTTCTATAGGAATTTTGGTGTTTTTCTGTTCAATCTTTATAAGTTTTGGATCTGTTAGGGAAATTAGTATTTTATCTGTGATATATGTTGCAAATATTTACTCTCAATTTGTTGTTTGCTCTTTGACTTTGCTTATGGTGTTGTGGGGTTTTTTATTTTGTTTTTGTTGGGGTTCTTTTGCCATGAAAAAGGTTTAATTTTGATTTAATCAAACATATCAATTTTTAAAATTGCATCTGACTTCTAAGTAATACTTACATACTTTCCCTACACCGAAGGTATAAAAAAATCATCCATGTTTTCTTCTAGCACTGTATAGATCAGTGTTTTCTTCCAGCATTGTATAGATCAGAGATCACCTAGATCTCTGATTTATTTAGAGTTTATTTTGTGTGCAGTATGATGAATTGATCGAATTTTGTCTTTAAAAGAATTTTCAGGGGCACATAGGTGGCTCAGTTAAGCGTCTGACTCTTGATTTTGGCTTGGGTCATGATCTCTCGGAGAGTGGAGCCTGCTTAAGATTCTCTTTCTTTCTCCCTCTGCCCCTCTCCCCGACTCAAGCATGTGCTCTCTCTCTCTGTCTCTAAAATGAAAGGGAAAAAATAATTTTCAAAGATGTGGAGAAATACACCTCCACCAAAGATGTGGAGGAAAAAGGAAATTACAAAATTATATGTTCAGAATGAACTCCACACACATACAAAGAAAACACATTAGAACAAAATACACCAAAATGTTACAAATAGTTACATCTTATTAGCAGATTATGGGATTTAAATTATTTCCTACTAAAATATGCTTTTCATATTTTCTATAATAAAGATGTCTTACTTTAAAACCAGAAAGAAAAGCAGTATGTGGTCTTTAATTAAAAAATAAAAAAACAAACAAAACATTCAGTCCTGCTAGTTTTTTTGGTAGTCTGAAACAGAAATGTAAAAATACATATTGAGTTGATGCAAAGAAGAATAGGATCCATATATACTTTCCCTCTCTTCTTTGCACATGTCTCTGCCTTTCCTCGTGTTTTTTTCTATCCCATTTCCTCCCTCTATGTCTTACATAGCAGTAAAATAACATGCAGAAAATGAGCGAGCCTTCCACAGCATATTATTTTATTTCTGCAAAAGCTACTTGGGGTTAATTCTTTCATAAAACACCTCGCAAGTTATGACAAGAACGCAAAGAGACCACAATGCTAATGGATAACGTAAAGCCTCTGGCATACAGATCACCCCTTCCCCCTCAGCTAACAGTCCTGAGACCGGCAACAGGGTAACCTATTGCAAAGCTCTCTGTGTTATCCTAGAGGGTGTAAAATTCCAGGGCTTTTTATTTTAGCAGTTGGATGGTCAGAGAATTCTTGCTTCCTTTATTTTATGGCACTAGTGATGTGCAGCTGAAAAATCAATGCCAGATGGCTCAGCAGGAGACAGGGCTGTGTGTTGTTCTCAGTCTCCCCAAGAGAAAAGCTCTGTGCTGGGGACACTCAGGATTGTCACCTCTAGTGGTTAACAATGACATTTGTTGAGTGTTCGTAGTGTGCTGAAGTCTGTTTTACATGCACTGTCTCATGAAATCATCATGGTAACCCTGCAAGGTAGTCCTTATTATTATGTCATATATATGTACCTATCATATAAATAACTGCAGATAAATAACTTTCCCTGGAGGTTGCAGAATCAAAACTTGAACCCAAGCCTGTTAGGCTCCAAAGTCAAGACTTTAAAGGGTATTTTAATGTCATTGGGTGAAGTGTCAGTACCAAGAAACAATAGGTTAACACGTGTCAATTTATCAGTGAAACTTGTGACACATCCAGGTGGCACAAAGCCTCCTTTGAAGATATTTTCTAACAGCATTTCCCAATGCAGGTTCCACAAGAAAATTAAACTCCACCAAAAAATGAGTTGAGTACTATCTGATCAATTTCTTCCAAGGATGATGGCACGTAACGCATAGTAACATTGTAGGTGCAAAGAAGAAAAGTTAATTCATTACACAAAATGATGATTTGGTGGGCTTTGGAACATAGGTCTTATTTCTCTCTCTTCCCCATTTCTCTTCCCTCCCCTCTTTTGTGTGTGTGTGTGTGTGTGTGTGTGTGTGTTTCCCTCTCTTAAGAAAGGTTGAAAGGGATGGGGTTGCCTGGCCGGCTCAGTCAGAGGGGTATGCAACTCTTGATCATGGGGTCATGGGTTTGAGCCTCACTTAGGGTGTAGAGACTACTTAAATAAAAAAAATAATTAAATAAAAGAAAGGTTGCAAGTAACAGGCCTATACTGCAATTATCAGGCATTAACAATGCCTGAAGAAGGTCTTTTACTCAGGACTTCATATTGATGATAAAAGGATAAATGCTGTATTGCATATTGTTTACTCCACTATGGATCTAAGCAATCATTCGTAACATGACACTACAAATAATACATGGGGTGCTTCTGGTATTTGCTCTGATCCTTCCTTGCTAAGGGATAGATGAATCTTGAGCTGGGAGGACCAAAGGAACACTCCCTGCCCTCCCTTGTCTAGATCTTTATTTGTCTTACTCTTCTTTGCTTGGTGACCCTCTTTGGAGTTTCCCATTCCCTGCTGGACTAGGATTTATACACTCCTATTTATGTTAATGCAATTGCCTACTTCAAACTTGAATTACAAAATTTTCACCAATACTATTTTATACCTATAACCAGTGTTGCTTCTAATTTGAAACGATGACGTGACAGCACTTGGAATAGTTTGTTTCACTGGTGTGTGTTCTTTAAATAACAACCAGAACTTTTTTTCTCTTTCTCTTTTTCTTTCTCACTGTCCTTCAACCTTGCCTTTTTTTGTTTTTTTGTCTTTTTTTCAAAAGAGGTTAACATTTAGGTTCAGTACTAGCTGAAAAAAAATCTCTCCTTTTGATACTGATGTTCCCATAACATTGAGTCTCATGGTTCTGGGCTAAATGACAATTTGGTGGCTTCATAATGGCTTTCATTTAAGCAAAATCGGTATTGTTAGCTATCAATGATTGTTTGATGTTCCAGAAAATATCCTCATGTTAGATGTTCAATGCCAAAGTACATCTTTTTTCAAACAGAAATGAAATGTTTCAGTAATGTTTGCCTTTTTTGTGGGAAAGGGAAAAAAGCACAACATTCTTGAAGTGTTTTCAGGGAAACTTGTAGATGTCTTGCAGACTGCAGCTTGGACTGAGTGATCTGAATACCAGCAACATTGGTGACAGCATGAGAAATGTCACAAGGCGTCCTAAGTTTTCTTGTTTTTCACTCTTGGATAACTGATATAGCAGAATGGTGCCAGCATTCCTGAACTCTTTTTTTTTTTTATAACGTTTTTAAAAATTTATTATTAAGGGACAGAGAGAGAGAGAGCATCAGCAGGGGAGGGGCAGAGAGAGGAGGAGACACAGAATCCGAAGCAGGCTCCAGGCTCTCAGCACAGAACGGAACTCACAAACCGCGAGATCATGACCTGAGCTGAAGTCGGTCGCTTAACCGACTGAGCCACCCAGGTGCCCCTCTGAACTCTTTTTTTGATTCACCCTCTCTTAAATCTCCAGTCATAGGGGGATGGTGATTAATAAGGGTAAGGGTGTAGAGTCAAAGGACTCAAGAACAACTCCACTATTCATAGTAATACTACCATGGGGTGCTGAGTAGAGGAAGAAAGGGCCCATTGAGCAGAAAGATACTAATAATTCTAATTATCATCATCATTGACATTTACTGAGGGCTCAGTAAGTGCCAGATATTACACTAATAGCTTCTATGCGTTGTTTCATTTACTACTCACAATGACCCCATGAAGTAGATACTATTATAATTATTTTCATTTTATAAGTGAGAAAATTATAGTGAAGAGAGGTTAAATAACTTGTCCAAGGTCACATAGCCTAGGTGATGGAGCCTAGATTCAAACGCAGGCAGTTTGATTCACTGTACTACACTGTTCTGATCAAAAAATGCTAAATATTAACAAAATGCGATGTTACCTCTGTGATCCTTTCAAGCAGCCTAAAGCACTGGACATTCAAGCAGAAATTCCTAACTTAAAGAACTGAACTCAGAAGCCTCTTAATGGTGCTAAATGTTGGGGCTAAGCAGCTACAGGAATATCATCTGTAATCACTTGCCACTATCCTTGAGAAGGTAAAGTTTGACAAAAATTGACAAAAAAAAGTTTCCACCAAGAGCATCAATAAGTTCATTATCTATGAGATTAAAATTGTGAACCACTTAAATCCCCATCAAGGACTGTAATACTTTTCTCTCCTCCCCAATTTCTTCCTTCTTAAGATGGCATTTGGTTGCAAAGAACCTTTAACATCCTAATGGCATGGAGTACACAGGTCTACGATCTATATGTGGCCCTCTGTGTTTTAAAACGTATCAGGACAGGGGCGCCTGGGTGGCTCAGTCGGTTAAGCGTCCGACTTCGGCTTAGGTCACGATCTCGCGGTCATGAGTTTGAGCCCCCCGTCGGGCTCTGTGCTGACCGCTCAGAGCCTGGAGCCTGTTTCAGATTCTGTGTCTCCCTCTCTCTCTGACCCTCCCCCATTCGTGCTCTGTCTCTCTCTGTCTCAAAAATAAACGTTAAAAAATTTTTTAAAATAAAATAAAATAAAATAAAATAAAATAAAATGTATCAGGATTTGTGGGATGCCTGGGTGGCTCAGTCAACTGAGCATCTGACTTCAGCTCAGGTCATGATCTCTCGGTTGGTGAGTTCGAGCCCCGCGTCGGGCTCTGTGCTGACAGCCCAGAGCCTGGAGCCTGTTTTGGATTCTGTGTCTCCATTTCTCTCTGCCCTTCCCCCTCACATCCTGTCCCTCTCTTTCTCAAATATAAACACACATTGAAAAATAAATAAATAGATAGATAGATAAATAAATAAAATGTGCCAGGATTTGTTTTAATTAGGTACAGTAACACATGCAAACATAGAAATGATTGTCATCAAGGAAAATGTTTATATCCACAGATCCCTAGAAATAAAAGGCATGGCATACCATACAGGGCCAAATGGGAAGCACCAGAGTCACTCAGAAATTAGATGGAGCAAAAGGGGAAAGCATGATTGAGAGCTTTCATTGTGCTTTTTGTGGGAAGGAATGGGCCAAGCAGGGTACAGGCCTAGGTATACAGGCCTAGGGTTGGCTAGTTTGAATAATTTGGGTGGGTTCTGGAACATTGGAACTGTCCCTAGTTATCTTATACCTGGCCCTGGGATGATTAAGACAGGGGTATGATGGCTCAGCTCAGGGGTATGGGCTCTGGACTGGTTGATTCGCATTTAAAGATTATTCTCTCAAGTCAATGTTTGCTATCTTTAGGAGTTGTCTAACCCTGAGAAGGACAATCTCTACCTATTAAGGCCCCAAGATACCACAGCATCATAAAATACAAAAAATAGAAAAATATTATTAATACACTCTAGTTGAAGTATCTTATCCGTCTCGTCTCAGACATTGTCCTTGGTCTTACTGATTCTATTCCTGAACTGTCTGTAACTCATGGTGCGTTGGCCTGATGCAAGCAAGGAAGCTGCTTCTGGGTAACTCAGCTTTCTCCCTGACCAGGCCTCTCTGTTCTCCTTTGTACCAATGATCCTTTCAGTTTTAACTGTACCTCCTGTGCAACCCCGAGATTATGCAGGTGGCCAGCAAAGGGCTTGAGAGCAATGGCAAAAGAGGGCAGCTTGTGCCTTTGTGGAATCACTAAATAGGCTACCTTTGCAGAATGCCTTAATGCCAGTAGCACTCAGCTGCTGAGTAAACTCAAAATGGCAGCATGGTGTGGCTAGGCAGAGAGAGATTGGGCCAGCACTATCAAATTTTCACTAGCAACTCTTTGACATGAAGATATCCAGAAGTTTGCCAGTGCCCTCTATGAGTGTTAAGAGAGAGGATGTTACCCGAGATAAAGAAGCATAAAGTGACTTGTTTTGCACATCTGATATGCAATGTATAAATTGATAATCCCAATATACAGAGCATATTTGGTAATAATAATATTGAGAATAGTAACAAAGTAGACAAACTTCTGGGTAGACTAATCAAGACAAAAAGTGACCAAAAAGCAGCATTAGGGATGGCAAACGCAATCATTTTTAAAAATAATTAGGCAGTAGAAGTAATTGTATGCCAATGAATTTGAAAATTTCAACAAAATAGACAATTTTCTAGAAAAAAATTTCCAAATTCTTCTTTAAATATGTCATAACTGTCCCTATTTTAGGATTGTTTAACTTCTGTTTCTTCTGTTTGGAGTATTCTTTCCCCGTTTTGCTGCGTAGTGAGGTCCTCTTACTTCCTACAGGCCTTTCCTCAGATTCGTGCTTTTATGAACACTTTCTTGTAAATTCTATTTAAAGTCTAACCCTTCACACAGATTTCATATCCCCTTTCTCTTTTAATTCTTTTCTTTAATAGCAATCACTATCTAATATATTATATATTTTACTTATCCATTTTGCTTGTTGACTGCTTTCTTAAATGCAATCTACAAAGGCAAGGAGTTTAAAAAAAATTTTTTTTTCACTACTGTACTTGTGTTGCCTAAGTGCCTGGCACATGGGAAGTACTTGATGAATATTTGTTAAATGAATAATATAATTAACTAAAAATCCCCAAATTGCCACATGGAATTGAATAAATAGATAGGTAGATGATAGATAATGACCAAATAAATTAACACTGGGAAGGCAAGAATAATTTAACATTGGAAAAATCTTCAAATTAAATCATCACATTTACTGCATTGAGATTGATAGAGAAAGGATGCTTGGATGGCTTAGTCGGTTAATGTCTGACTCTTGATTTCAGCTCAGGTCATGATCCCAGGGTTGTGGGATCAAGCCCCGTGTTGGCTCCATGCTGAGCATGGAACCTGCTTGAGATTTTCTCTCTCTCTCTCTCTGTCTCTCTCTCTGTCTCTCTCTCTCTCTCTCCCTCTGCCCCTCTCCCCTGCTCATGTGTGCTCTCTCTCTAAAAAATTTTTAAAAAGAGAGACAGATTGGCAGAGAAATGCCATATACTCCTCTCAGTAAATCAGAAAAAGAAACCAAAAATGTGCATAGAAGGCAACTTCTACCTAATCAAGTGAACCTATCAAAAGCGAATAACAGACATTAGTCTAAATGGTGAAACTTTAGAAGACTTCAAGTAGATTAAGAACTAAGGTGAGGATGCCTACAATCATCCTACTATTCAACATTGCACTGAAGTTCCTAACCAAAGGAATAATACAAAATAAAAGAGGTAGAAGAGTTGGAAAGAAAAAGGTCAAATTTTCACTTGTAGAATACATGATTATTTTTGTAGAAAATTCAAAAGAACCCTCAGATAACTTCTAAAAATCAAGAGAATTCAGAAGAGCATCCAAATTTAAGATTGATAGACAATTAAAAAAAAATACCATGCTAATACACTAACAATAAAGATCAGAAAATATAATAAAATTTTTCAAATTAGGCAAGACATGTATGGAGACTATTATATAACTCTGTTAAGAACATAAAAAATACAATACAAAAACAAAAATGTAAATGGGATATGTATACCAGATGATGCTGATCTTTGGAAAGGGAAGATAATGGGCCTAACAGAGAAAATGTAGAGACTTTAATGCTCTATTTAAAAAAGAAAAAAAACAACAGAAGGTAATAAAATTTGATATTTGTTCATTTTGGTGGTGAATATTTATCATAGATGTTTATTACATTTTCTACGTTTTGGGTGCCCCCAATATAAATAAATGCAGAGAGGGATCTCACTAATCTGAAACAGGATTTTGTAAAAAAAAAAAAAAAAAAAAAAAAAAAAATTAACAAAGATGCCTTCATTGGTTACTGAATCAATTACCATCTAGTGTGCATAGCTATTTACACACATTTTTAGAAATACTGTAATATCTTTAAATACCTGTTCTGGGACTAAAGGCATGATCCACTTTCTGGGCTTCGAAAGCATTTGTGACCAGATGGTAATAAACTACTGCAATGATTCCTGGGCTTTATTCTAGTAGATTTGAAAAGTCTGTTCTCAAGTGGGATTTTTGCAGAATCTGCACCCTGGTTTTGAAGCTACAAGTAAAGTGTGAATATTAAATGGCCAAGCAGGACTTGGCACGCTTGGACATGTAGGAAGATCTTCCAAAGCTTGCATTTTCTGCCTTCTGCTGACCTGTTTGGCAAGAGATCTCTACCCAAATATTAAAGGAAGCTTTTTACTGGAAGAGATTCAAAATTCTATGGCATAGTGAGGCAGTCTCGTGTGTTTTCAGAATCTTGAATTCTTTCTTCATTCTGAATTACGGAAAGTTCTAGTGAGTGGAGAGGTTTTATTTTATCTAATTGCTCCAGAGTTTACACACTGTTCAGAATATGCCTTATAAGTTCATTTATATGCTAATGACAACCAACCAAAGGGCAAATTTGATACACAAATTATTAAATCATTCTGCCTGCATATTCTCTCCTTTTGGACAATTATTTTTTCCAAATACCAACCGATCAGACAGCTATAATTACTTTGTGCTCTGCTAATAGAAGTTGGGTAGAGAGCTAGCAGTTAAAGAAATTCTTATCTGTAGCTGCAAAAAAGGCTGTTCCTTGGAATGTCTTGCAGACCTATGTTCCATTTATTTTTTAAAAATTTCTTAATGTTTATTTATCTTTGAGAGACAGAGAGAGAGAGAGAGAGAGAGGGAGAGACTGAGCACAAGCAGGGGAGAGGCAGAGAGAAAGGGAGACACAGAATCCGAAGCAGGCTTCAGGCTCTGAGATGTTAGCACAGAACCCAACATGGGGCTTGAACGCAGGAACTGTGAGGTCATGACCCGAGCTGAAGTCAGTCACTCAACTGACTGAGCCACAGAGGCACCCCAGACATATGTTCCATTTAAATAGTGAAAAAATCACTGTGCTTCTTCATCAGAGAGGTATAAACATTTTGACCTAAAATGCAAACATTTTGCTTTATTTTTAATTCACTGACCTACTTTGTAACAACTCTCAGCTGAAACTGCTTCTGTGCATGTAGAAGTCAAGAAAACTCAGATGTGGCAACAAAGAAAAAACATTCCAAACAGGCATCAAAGTGGGGAGGAGAATAAACTCAGAGTGTATGAGTTTACTAAAACCCTTTAGTAAGTAAGGGGTTTAGCCCTGAAACAGAGACACTGTTTGGCAAAGCTATGAGACAAACTGATCCGAATTTGGTGTCCTTCTCCTTTCTTCTCTTCCCTTATAGTCCAGAACCCCATAGTAGGCAAGCATGCCCTTCACAGTGTGCCATAGCTGCCCAGGCAATGCTCAGGGCCTCCAAATGATCTTCCTACCTCCCTACATCAAAATCCTATTTCCACAGTACTGTGCTCTGGGCGATAGCTCTGGAATAAAGCAATTCCGTACTAAATTGCTAGCGATGAGGGACGACCCTATATGGGTCTGCCTGTAGAGGGCTATTGTATCATAGCTGTCTGGAGGTCCCCAGCCTGCCCCTCCACCTCTCCTGGTAATCAAGGTCAATTCAGGGACCCGAAAGTCCTCAAGATTATGAAGCAAATTCAGGACCAAATTCAGAGCTAAGCACCAGCTTTATCAAAGCTTGTGTGATGGTTACCCTAACTAATACACCTAGGGATGAGAGTCCCAAATATTGAGAATCGGGTACATGTTGCCCTGGAGAGTGACAAAGGGCCAGCCAAGCCATGTATATCTAAAGCCACCAATTTCTTTGGGGTCTTTCATCATAAATGGTACCGAGTGGAAAGTGTGAGTGTAGTATTAGCCACTTTTCAGATCCAAAAGTTGCCTTCCCAGAACAAAACAAAAAGTACCCAAGAACAAGCCATGCTGACTTTGTCTTTCTGAGTATTTTAGAGGACATGGCAGTAAAAAGATCACAGATAAATTATAATATTGAAAAATACTTTTTGTGGCTCGGAGCCCTGAGAGCACTCTGAATGTCATAATAATTCTATAAAGTCTGTCAGACATTCACAGGGGATTATCCTGGGATTTCAGGGAGGGAGACACAGCATAGTTACTGACAGCCACAAGAAGTCACTCTTTTGCAAATAACATTAGACAAACAACTCCAACATTTGTGAGCATATAACAGTCAGAAAGTGTATGGAAAATATTTTTTAAAGTGGATATTGGAAGATGAGATGGTTCTTTTTAAAACTGAAAACATAGGGAGGAGACATCTCTTAGAATTTGGAATAGAGCCAGGGTACTTAAAGTCTAATTGTGTGTGTGTGTGTGTGTGTGTGTGTGTGTTTTGTTTGTTTGTTTGTTTGTTTGTTTGTTTTTAGCTTCAGTTAAAGACTTTAGAGTCTATCTTTGAGAACTAAATCTAAAGTAAATCCAGCAGGAGGATTATTTAGTGAATATACAGATGTTTGGAAAGAGGATTTTTTTTTTTTTGTCCTTAGAAGTAATTATGTGCAGGAAAGAGGATTGATTTGCAAAAGGACATGGATTTGACCTTAGAATATTGTAGTTTCCTTCTGTAACGGGGTGGGGGTGGGGGGTTGGAAGGGGGGGGGAGGAAAGATACAAATTAATGTACCGTGAAATGAATGGGAATTTTAAAGAGTTTAAGGATTTTCTTTTCCTCTATTAGAAAGTCATGGTCACCTAATTCCCACCATAAACTTTCATTTTGAGATATGAATAAATAAGCATCTAACAGAAATTACCATTAGGGAGCAATAGCCTATGTTTTCTATTGTTCCTTTTGAGAAAAGAGGGTACAGACTGAAAATACAAGATTTGGATGAGAGCTTTAAGTTATCTCAGGGAAATTTTCAAATGGGTAAAGTATCGCTCTATATGTCTACCCCCATGAACTTCTTATCTTAATAGCATTTTTTTCCTTGTGAAGAAAACTAAGACCAACTAGCTTAAGAAAAAAAAGGAATTTATTGTCTCACATAACTGAGATATACAGTTGGTTTTAGACATAACCAGATCAAGGGGCTTAAAAGCTCTCATTGGGACTTAATCTCTTCATCTATCTGTCTTTCCAAATCATGGCTCTGCTTTTTCTCTTTGTTGGTTTTGTTTCTCAGGCAGATTCTCCCTTTATGATGCCAAGATGCCTAAATTAAATCTCTATCAGCACAAGGATCCTAAAGGAAAAAAACAACTCTAGTTTTCAATAGACTGTCTCTATAAAATCAGGATTGAATCTCCTGAAACCACTATGCAACCATTCAATTCAGTTCTCTATCTATTATGGAATTAACATAGTATATAGAATACACTGAGTGGCTTTTTAACTGAAATACAAATAAAAAGGTGACTGCAAGTCCTTGATTTGAGGTGGCACTCAGCTAGTTAATTGACCATTGATTCTTGGAATTCTGGCATTGTACTTAACAAGGCGACAACATTCAGAGTCTTGCAAGGACAAACTTGAAGAAGAATGTGTTGACTTTACTTTGAGGCCTTAGGTAAGTCTCCTCCAAGAAGGTTCTAGTTTAACTTGTAGCTGAGCCACAGAGAAGCACACACATCTTTGCTCAAAACCCTTTTCTGCCTAACATCTAAGATAAATGATATCTAGCAATCTGGAGAGGTACAGAAGTATAAGATTGAGAAATATATATTCTCTGTTCTAGACTAATATGAGTGCCAGGAAAAACATGGAGGAAAAAAAACAAACTAGGAAACCAATCTGGAGAAAACCTGATATCCCAGGACCCTCCTAAATATCTAATGTTTGCTTATTTTTTTGATGGAGAAAAAAAATATGATTGAGAAGTTGGAAAATATTGTATATGTGATTATGGCTCCCCAAAGATGTCCACATCCTAGTCCCCAGAACCTGTCCATGGCAAAACAACTTTGCAGATGTGATTAAATTAAGCATCCTGAAATGAGGATAGTACCCTGGATTATACAGTTAGGACCAATGTAATCACAAGTGGCCTTATAAGAGGGTCAAGTAAGAGAAGGAGATGTGACAGCAGAAGTAGAGGCTGGAGTAATGCAGGGTCATGAGCCAAGGAATGGGGATAGAAAAGGCAAGAAAACAAGTTCTCCCCTACAGCTTCTAGTAGGAATGCAGCCTCACCAATCCACTTTAGACTTCTGACCTACTAAAATGTAAGATGATAAATGTGTGCTATTCTAAGGCACTAAGTTTGTGGTAATTTGCTAAAGCAGCAATAGGAAACTAATACATGACAGAGACAAATAATGCAAATGGAAAAAGAAAGGCAAACAGAAACCCTGGATAAGGGCGCCCAGCTGGCTCAGTCAGAAGAGTATGTGACTCTTGATCTCAGGGTCATGAGTTCTAGCCCCTTGAACTCTATACCTCCTCTACATTGGGTGTAGAGATTACATAAATAAATAAACTTTAAAGACCTTTTTTAAGGTTTATTTATTTATTTTGAGAGAGAGGGAGAGGCAGAGAGAGATGGAGAATCCCAAGCAGAGCCTGACATAGGACTCGATCCCATGAACCATGAGATCATGACCTGAGCTGAAATCAAGAGTCAGACACTTAACTAAGGCATCCCCCCCGCCAATTTTTTTTTAATTAAAGAGAAAAAGAAACCCCAGGATAAACAAAACAAAATAAAAACACATGAGAGACATGGTCTAACTATGAAACAAATGAAAATACAGCTACTGGTTAATATAAGTGTAACAAAGAGTATACATTGTCCTTCAAAAATTCACTTTGAATTTGTAATGAAGGAAATATAATCTTGGCACAATAAATTGGCCTGGCACTAAATAAAATTTGCTATCATAATAATATAAAGATTATGTATGGCTTTTCAACCTTTAGAGTTAACTTATGGTAAAATACTGAAGGCTTCTTTTGTAAGACAAAATGCAAATTTCAACAACTTTGACAGTGAGAATTCACAGTTTCATTGACAGAGTGTAGGTTATATAAAAAGAATGAAAACTGAAAAAAAAAATAGATTTGTTCATACCATCATCTTAACATTATGGGGAGCTAAAAGAGGTTGCCGAAAGGCAATGCAACAAAAAAGTAGAGATTTATGAATATATATGACAGGTATAAAGATGTAAAAAGAAGAACAAAAAATAATATAATTATTAAACATATGAAGGAAAAGAGAAGAAAAAATGGGAATAACGTAAGTGAGGTAAACTCATTTTTATTATCAAGTTATAACTCGTTTTTAACCTATCAGTCTCCAGGAATATCTATTTGTCAACAAATACCTCTTAGTAAAGGTAATATCTAGAAGAATTCAAGTCAGAAATACTTAAAAGAGGTTAACTGTGATAATAGGGCAAAAAGTGAGATCAAAAGGAAGGAACTTCACTGGTCAATTTTATCATGCATCTAAGGGAGGAAAATGGTAATCGCACACAAACATAGAAAGTAAATAACAAAAGAATACTTCACCACTCTTTTTATGAGGCCACATTATCCTGATACCAAAATCAGAAAGACATTATAAGAAGAGAGAAGTATGAAAATTTGAAATTAAATATGAAATTAAATCTAGCAACATGAAAAAAGTAAATATATCATGACAATGGGATTCATTCTAGGAAGGCAAGGTTGGTTCAATATTCAAAAGTCAATCCATGTAATTTACCAAATTAAACTAGAAAAAGCATATGATCATCATAATAGATGCTTAATAAGCATTTGACAAAATTCAATAGCTATTGTGATTAAAAAATCATTAGTGATATCTATGGAAAACTTAAAGCTAATATCATACTTACTAATGAAAGACTGAACATTTTTAGACTGTAACTAAGAACGAAGTGAGGATGTTTACTGTTACCACCTATATTCAAAATAGCCAGTGCATGGGGCGCCTGGGTGGCGCAGTCGGTTAAGCGTCCGACTTCAGCCAGGTCATGATCTCGCGGTCCGTGGGTTCGAGCCCCGTGTCGGGCTCTGGGCTGATGGCTCAGAGCCTGGAGCCTGTTTCCGATTCTGTGTCTCCCTCTCTCTCTGCCCCTCCCCTGTTCATGCTCTGTCTCTCTCTGTCCCAAAAATAAAAAAAAAAAAACAAAAACAAAATAGCCAGTGCAAAATAGGGCAAGAAAAAGAAATAAACAGCCTGCAGATTGGAAATTTAAAAAATCTTTTTGACTTCATAAATATGATTGTTTATGTAGAAAATTTTTAAAATCTACAAAAAAGCTATTAAAATAAATGTGAGGTCAGCATGGTCATTGGATACTAGGTCAATATACAAAAACTCATCATACATATATGCAACAAGCATTTGAAAAATAAAATTAAAAATTAATATTTCAAATAGCATGAAAACATGAAATATTTTTAATAATAAATTTAACAAAATACGTATAAGTCCTGTACACTGAAAAGCACAAAACACTAGTGAGAGATACTAAAGAAAAATCTAAATAGAGAGATAAAATGGACAGGAAACTTAATACTATTAAGATGTTACTTCTTCCTAAATTGATACACAGGTTCCATACAATTTTATTCAAAATCTGTGGTCTTTGGTAGAAGTTAATATGTGAATTCTTAAATGTGTGTAGAAATGCAGAGTTTGCAAGAGCCACAACATTTTTGAAAACAAAGACCAATGAGTGAGGACTTACACTACCATTTTATAACACTGTAATAATCAAGACACGTGATCTGGCATAAAGATAGACCTATAAATCAATGACAAAATAGAAATTATAAGTGGACCCAAACATACAGTTATTTTTTAATACAAGTGCCATTTTTGGAAAAGCCAGTTGCAAGAAAAATTGGAGAATGTAGCAGCATTAGGTGAGATATTAAAGACACCATGTGACCACAGAGAGCAGTAGAGGCAGAGAGAGAAGCTCCCTTGAGGCTTGATTGAATAGACCACTTTCCTGTTTTGATGAGGCCCAGCTGTGCTTGAAGTCCTTTATGTCCTCTTAGACAGAAATAGGTTATTTTGTGTATGAAATCGTGTACACACATAGATCTATAATATTTTCTGTATGTATCCATTTGTGTATACATTAAGCTAATACATAAGATGTCTCCAACTCTAATCCAATACCACGGGTTCATTTTACCCTTCTCTTCTTGCTCGTTCTATAACTTCCCTCTCTACCAGTGAGAAACCTGGCTCTTACATCCAACATCCATTTACTTACTTGTTCAACCCTTTTGATTACTTTCAACTGGGTTGTTTATCTTATTATTGAATCGTGAGACTTCTTTATTATTTTGGATGTATGTGTTTCATCAAGTGTATGTGTTGCAAATAGTTTCTCCCAGTTCATGGCTTGCCTTTTTGTTTTCTTTCAGAGATGAACAGTTTTTCATTTTGATGGAGTCCAATTTACTGATTTTTTTTTCTTTTATCGTTTGTGCTTCTTGTGTCCTAAGAAATCTGAGCTTCACCCAAGTTCTCAAAGATGATCTCCTAGATTTTCTTCTAGAAGTTTTATACGTGTAGCTCTTACATTTAGGTTGACAATCCATGTCAAGTTAATTTCTGTCAACTTAGTTCTCACAAAACAACTTTATTTCTGCATTCATAATTATTTTGTTATATGATATTCAAAATACATTATTACAGTGACATGTGCAACTATCATGGACAGCTGGGGAGAGCACAACTGAGTCCTGGTAAGGGTACTACTCAACGGAGAGAGGAGACATTCAGACTACACTAGAGAGTAGAGTAGCCTCCCTAGTCTTGAGTCTTCAGCACCGTGGGCTTCAATGGGTAAGTTTTACAGAGGGAATGGACAGCTTGGGTTGATCCAGAATGGAAGTTGGGTTAAAAAAAGCATCTACCAGATATAAATAAGTGAGCTGGTAGATCAGTTTTATGCATGCCAAACCAGTCCCGAATTATGCCTTTATTTCTGGATGTCACAATCTAAGAAAAATTGACAAACTAGAACAGTGCTTTATAAACTTTTTCAGAGTTCTATGATTCCATGGCAATTACCTCAATAATACTCAGGTGAAAGAAGTTAGGTTTTTTTTTTCTTTTCTATTTTGCACAGATTTCTTTTTCTTTTCTAAAGTAGCCCTGTGGCTTAAAAGAAAGAGTGTAAGAGCTGGAAATCATGATTGAACAGGTACTCTCTTAGAGGAAATTAATCATCTATGAGTATGCTGGATAATATGTGTGGAAGATCATGTTTGTTGCCTAACCAATAGCCACTTTCTTCCTCTTCCTCTTCCTACGTACCCAATGTAACAGACACTAGTATAGCTATAAGGGGTTGCCAGCTGCAGAGACCCAGTGCTCGGTCCCCATCCTGCTTGATCTCATCTCAAGAAAATTTTATGGCCCTGAGTAATAGATGGTGGCAAGGTATGTGCTGTCACAGGGAGATGCTGACTCACTTTACTTAAGGTTGATTCACGAATTGCCTCCCCAGGTTGATTCACATGTCTCCATAGAGATACTTTCTCCAGTGTCCTTGGAAGACAGTTTTCCATCCTTACTTGTTTCCTTCTCCTAAGTAGAATTTCTCTCTCTAAAAGTGAGCTTAGAATAGAGCTTTACTTACCTCCAAAATATTTTTAAGCTTGAGTGATGATGTGCTATTGAAGAAAAACTGTATTTGATCTGATTTAATTAAATCAACAGTCTCATTTTATGATTTAGATATACATAATCTTAGAATACAATCATTTTGGTTTATTATTAATTTGGACTATGTTGAGAAAATCATTTTTGCTGTAAAAAGAACATGCCAAATTTATTCTCTGAATTGTGAACAGGTCAATTTAATTATCAGTCTCTTTAAATTTCCTTTGGAAACATTCTTTCAAATATCAAATCATAAAAACCAAGACTGGTGTTTTGACTAACCTAAAATGCAATGATCCGTAGGCACAAATTAAGAACAATTGAAAATGCCGTTCCAGATAAATTTGAGGATACATAAAAATGTAACAAAAAATAAAATACTTACCTCAACTCCATCATTGGAAGGTGTGGCTGGAACAGGTGTCAACAATAAAGCCAAATGAGAAACATGAAAGTCATTTACTCCCAATCATAATTTCACAAAGTCAAAACTGAGGCTCAGAAAGGCTGAGTGATTAACTTTTGATCATATTCCCTTTCATTTGCAGGAGTCTAAAGCCAGGTTTCTTTACTTCCAGTCCTGTGTTTTAATGGTTGTCATTTCCATTAAATTACCTATGGTAGGGCTGATCATGTCTGTTATGGATGTCAATGGCCAGTCTAACTGGTTAGTCATCATTATTCAGATGATCAAATGATTAGGAAGCTTGACCTTTTTGTTTCATTCACTTCTGATGAACAGACTTCAACCTTGTCATAACTTCCCTGGCTTTTCAGCTTGGTTATGTGAACATAAGTCCATCAACCTTTCCAGTTTTCCATTTTAATCCTGGGGAAAAAAATTAATAGAGCCAAATATAATATGTAGGGTTGTATAAATTAGTCAAAGAATGAGAAAATCTCACATTTGTAAAGCACTTTATAGATGATGAGATCCTCTATGAGATACTATTCCCACTTTGCAGGTAAGGAATATGAACTGTCCAGCTGAGTTGCAGAGCCAGATTAGAAATGAGTTATTCTATCTTCAAATCCAATATTCTTTTGATATTTTACCTTTTGCAAATCACCTAAGAAATTATTTACTTTCCATTATAATGGATATAATTGACTCATGCCCAGAAAGAAAATGAGTGAAGGCCAAATGTTTTTCTCATCTATTACTATTATAATACTTGGAAAATAGTAACATTTAACATTTATAGTGAATGTATTAATTGACAACAAATGTATTCTGAGCACTTACTATGTAGCGCAAGCTGTTAGTTATGAGGGGACAAACCTTTTGCTGGTAGCAATTTGCAAACTGTAAACACAAATGTCAAGTGTTATTATTTTAGGAGGAAGCTCACAAATTATTTAGAGCTTATAAACTGGTCTCTCTAGACAAAGGCCCAAGTTAAAGACTCAAAGATGCCTACTTAAAAGAAATCTTCCCAATCACCTGTTTTAAGAACTATCTTCTCAAGATAAGGAAACTCAGAAGGGAGAGAGAGGTTAACTGACTTGCCAAATATCATGTCACCAGTTCGTGTCAAAACAAGATAATTGTTTTAGAAAAGGTTAAAGTTTCAGGATACAATGAGAGGTCTTGAGACTTTTTTTTGGAACTTTAGCATTCAGGAACCTAACAAGGGTTTGACTTGTCTACAGCAAGTAAATGTAAAACACAAAGGAAACCCCTAGTTTCTTTTTCAATAGTAGGGCAATTCCCTGGTCCCTCCTCCTATCTTCCCTTTTGCAATTGCAGAAAGATGACAAATGGGTTTCATGCAGAATAGCTATCAGTATTGGAAGGCACTTGACGGGAGGATCAGGCAAAATTTGAACATCTACATTTCAACAGCTTCGTTGTTGTTGTTTTACAAAAGTGAAAAATACTGATGGTGCTGATATATTTAGTCCCAAGTAAAGTTCAAGTTATCACTTTCAACTGTTATACTAGGATACTTTGAGCTGGGAATTTTTTAGAGATGTTATCTCCATAGCACATTAGCTAACAAAACACCTTCAGTTAAAAAGCATGACTTTATACAGAATTAATGGAATGTAGATAAAGGAGATGTAATCAGTAAGTGAATGCTTGGTTATCAGTACACTTCACTCATATCAGAGTTTCCTCATAATTCAAAGCAATCTCAACTATCTGTTATTAACTTCCAGTGTAAGAAATGGAGAAATCCATTAATAAGTACTACTTGTGAAATGGGAATTTATATTCTTTTATTTTTGTCATTTTTTTTTATTTTAGAGAGATTGAGAGCAAGTGGGGGAGGGGGCATGGGGGAGGAGGGGGAAGAGAGAGAGAGAGAGGAGAGAGAGAGAGAGAGAGAGGAGAGAGAGAGAGAGAGAGAGAGAGAGAGAGAGAGAGAGAGAGAAGGAACCGTAAGCAGGCTCCAGTGTGGAGCCCAACATGGGGCTGGATCCCACAACCCTGGGATCATGACCTGAGCCAAAATCAAGAGTCAGATGCTCAACCCACTGACCCACCCAGGTGCCCCTAGAATCTATATTTTTTTAAGTCAGTGAAATATTGTAGGCATAGAACCTAGGCATATGTGATTGCTGTTAAGCATTTGGGTATTCATTCACTTTACTGAGTGGCAAATAACAAAGGAATGCAAACAGATGAGAAGTAGTGGCCCACTCAACCGCTCTGTTAAAAAAACCTGTTTC
Source organism: Acinonyx jubatus (assembly GCF_027475565.1). NCBI lineage: Eukaryota > Metazoa > Chordata > Mammalia > Carnivora > Felidae > Acinonyx > Acinonyx jubatus. The sequence continues at coordinate 92,918,206 of NC_069387.1, forward strand.
AAAATATCCTGCAAAATGTATACAGGAGAACAGAAGGATAATGAGACAAAGGAGGAAATCAGATGTCAACTCTACTTAGCCGGAGCACCAAATTGGCCTTTGCTTAGTCTACTCTGGGCATCCGGGTCCTGGCTACAAATGCTAATTGGATCCACCAAATCTGAGTATTTCACCTAGTTAAAATTTTTGAGGATTTGTTTGCAAACGCACTAAAAGAATGAAACTTCCTCTGCGGAGCTTTAACTAACAGGAATAAATATACACAGTGAATTACAAATTAAGTCGCAGGAATAAATATTCACAGCAAAATCCAAATAACAATCCCAGTTCACTGGGCATCAATAAGACACAATAAAATTACTAATGAGGGTAGACTCTTTATCCTCTACATTAAAGTATAATTTTCAAAAAAAAGTAAAGTCATGACTCTAAAACAAATCTAAAATTAACACATGTAAAAGATTTTATTTAACTCATTGACTAATGAGAGAACCAGTGAGATGTTAGGACAAGTTCAAAATGCATTTAAGAAGCTGGGCTGTTTATAGGAAATTTCACAAAGAAATATTAAGATAAGATTGTTGGTTTAGATATAAACTGATAATGACCAATGGGCCATAAATCTCTGGGGTTATCTGTTCTACCAGCCTGCGCCACCATCTCATTATGACAGTTTTTAAGTTAACAGAGTGAATTTACTGAGTCTGGGCCTTTAATCAATAGTAAGTATTGCTATGAACTAAGTACATTCCCTACACAATCCTTGAATGGCCTTTGCCCCTGTATATATTGAAAGACATGCTGCTCAGTGTGTGTGTGTGTGTGTGTGTGTGTGTGTGTGTGTGTGTGTGCACATGTGCACATGTGTGCATGCATGCACATGCCTTATTTTCAAATTTTGGATAATTTTTTCTGGCATGTTCTTTCATTAGGTAGCTTCTTCAGGACCATAATCTAGGTAGGTCCAAACCCACTTAGATTCAGGATGAATATTCTAATCAATCAAGAGTTTTTATTTTCTCTGCCTGCTTTATTTAATAGTCAGTCATTAAAAGTAGTGTAACTTTCAAGCCCAGCTACATAGATTTCATCAAATATATTTTCTATTTCTGTTTCTACTTAAGTTTGCATAAATCCATGGAATTAAAGAAATGTTGGACATGTGCCCATTATATGTGAATATTCTTTGTGAAAGCGTCCTGAAAAACGTCTGAGAGTGCCTTTTGTAATTGTATTTGCGATAGCTCTGGAGATCTCACTGGCTTTGGGTAGCCAGGGAGAAAATTGTTTCTTTCAGGCTAAACTCTAACTTGGAAGACATTCTCTCTCTCATCTCATCTCAAAACCCATCTTCTCTGTAGTTGTTTCTCGTTTTTTCAGTTTATATGTTCCCTTCCCACTCTATTTCTTTGCCTTTCTCCAAGTACAAACTGATAAAATCTGACCACTCTTCTAGAATTTTTATGGTTACTTATTTTTAGCCTCCTACATGTAAATCATTTAAAAACAGAAGATAAAGAATACTACTAAATGCAACTGTAACTCAATCTGAAATCATTGTTTATTCTCCAAATAAAAGATCAGTAGAAACTTGAAAAACAGAGAGTTGTTGAGAGAATCATCCTTTTACTTAAATTGGTAATTTAATTTCTGGTTATTCCTTTATAATAGTTTTCCTAGGAGTGGAATTATAGCTTCAAAAGTGAAGAACTCTGGAGTCAGACTGGGGATTCTGTCCCCCTCTGCCTACTTCCCCTCCTCCTCTTACCAGCTGTGTGACCTTGGTAACTGAGGCCTTGGTTTGTTCCTCTGTAATATGAGCATAATATTTTAGAGTTGTTAAATAATATATTAAAAAATTTAGCTCAGGCCTGTAGCTCAACAAATGGTAGTAACCAAAGCCACAACCTCACCCCTTCCCCACTTCATCATGTATTCTATTTAATGTCATCTCTTCCCAGAGGCCTTTCTTGCCTATCACCTTTACCCTACAGATTCCTTACCAGAGTTCACAGTCTGTTTCTTTTAAAGCATTTTCACAATTTGTGGTCATTTATCTTTTTTGTCTAGTCCATGGGGATAGAAGCTCTGACAAGCAAGGGTAATATATATCTCATTCACCATTGTGTATCCAGAACCTACCCCAGTATCTGGCATATAGTAGACATTTACTAAACATATGGCAATCAGTGAATCTGAGCCCCACATAGGACTTCATCACCCAACATCATAGAACAGACTTTTCATAAAAAATGTGGAAACTCTCCTGGGGCACCTGGCTGGCTCAGCTGATTAAAGGTCTGACTCTTGATTTCAGCTCATATCATGAGTTCGGGCCCCACATTGGGCTCTGTGCTGACAGCACGGAGCCTGCTTGGGATTCTTTCTGTCTCCCTCTCTCTCTCTGCCCCACCCCCATTTGTGTTTTCTCTCTCTCTCTCTCTCTCTCAAAATAAATAAATAATTTTTTTTTTTAATGTGGAAACTCTCTTTTTCCCCTCAGCCACTGTCAGAGAATTGAGAAAAGGATTTCTGGATGCATAAATATGTAAGTTTCTTTACGTCATGTGCCAAAGGTAAACTACAAGGACATACAATATTTCTAAATATTGTATAATTAGTGAATATTAAAATATACAAACTTATTCAACTCAACAACAAAGACAAACACAACAATCTGACTTTAAAATGGACAAAGTAAATAGACATTTTTTCAAAGACATCCAAATGGCCAACAGGTATATAAAAAGATGCTCAGCATCACTAATCATCAGGGAAATGCAAATCAAAAGCATAATGAGGTATCATCTCATACCTATTAAAATGGCTATCATCAGGAAGATAAGAGTTAATAAGTGTTGGTGAGGATGTGGTGAAAAGGGAACATTTGTACACTGCTGATGGGAACACAAATTGGTTCAACCACTATGGTAAACAGTGTGGAATTTCCTCAAAAAATTAAAAATAGACCTACCTTTTGATCCAGCAATTCTATTTCTGGGTATATATCCAAAGTAAGTGTAAATAGGGTATCAAAGGTATGTATACACTCCCATGTTTATTGCAACATTATTCATAATGGCCAATACATAAAAATAACCTAAGTGACCATCTATGGATGAATATATATATGTGTGTATATATGTGTGAATATATATATATATGTGTATATGTGTGTATATACACACATATATATATATTCATCCATAGATGGCCACTTTATATATATATATACATATATATACACATATATATATGTATATACATATAAACAGAATATATATTATATATATACACATATAACATATATAATATATATATATATATAATATATAACAGAATATTACCCAACCAAGAGAAAGAAGCACATCTTGATATTTGGAACAACATGGATGGACCTTGAGGACATTATACTAAGTAAGATAAATCAGACAGAAAAAGAAAAATATTGCATGATATTACTTACATGTGGAATATAAAAAGGCAAACTCATAGAAGCAGAGACCAAAATGGTGTTACCAGGAAATGTTGGCAGATAGGACACATGTTGTTTAAGGGTACACACTTGTAAAAAAGCCTCAGAGATTTAATGCACAGTAAAGTGAATATAGACACTAATATTATATTATAATCATCCAACTTGCTAAGAGACTTAGAAAATTAATTATTATTACCATTAAAAAGAAATAATTATGTAACATGGTAGAGTTGCTAATTATGGCTACAATGGCAATCTTATTACAATGTACTAATGTATCAAATTAACATGTTGAACCCCTTACGTTTACATGTTATATGTCAAATATATTTCAATTTTAAAAGATTTACAAATGTCCATACCTATCTAAATATAAATGAAATTATTTAAGTTACAAGCATTCTTAAACTTAAGATATTTATAAAGGTAGCTCATTCCTTAATCATATGCTATGCTTTTCTTCTCAAGGTAATGACAGATTAGATTCCCAGATGCATAAATTATAGACATCTATCACTCTCATTTGTCACCCAGCATTTAGATATCTTTCTCCGTGTTTTATTTAACACACCCCAAGCCTTTAGCAAACTCAAAAAAAAAAAAAGCATCAATATAGAAAACACATATGTGCTTATATGAAATGCATACTATAATAAATGTCCTGGGTGTGGTGCTGACAGAGCTTAGTTGTCCAAAACACACTTTGTTAAATGACATCCACAGAATTACTTCATAAGTCTACTAATCTGATAACACCTGCCCTCATTATCTATTCTTATTCAGTCTTCTGGGAATTCTAGCTCACGTTATCAGAATAAAACTAAATGGACATTCTGTTCTCATCATTTCTGTCCTATTGAGAAAGGTTCTTGTTATTTTTGCAACTTAATTGTTTTAAGTAGTCAAACTCAGGCTCAAGATCAGGCTTAAGGTCAAAACCAATGGGAAAGACAAAGTACCTTGAAAACTAAAGTGGCTTAAATAATGGCCATGAGTTCTGGATTGAAGAAAAGCACTGAATTCATGACAGGAAACTTTAGAATGAACTCTTCTAAAGTAAGTATATTTGAAAGCCAGGAAAGCAAATCATAGGAATTCAAACAGATATAAATCTATATGCATCGATTTATCATTTTATTTTCTACGCTATTCATTCTATTAAACTACATGAAGGGACTGTGTTTTACACTGTAGTTTCCTTTGGTTACTGTTTATTTTTAACATATTTTTCCATTTAAGCAATTAGAACAAAGAGTCAAATACAAAAAAAAAAAAAAAAAGAATACACATTGTAATACGGAACCATTTCAGGCACAACTTCTGCCTTAAATGATTCCATATAAATTAAAATGGCACATAGGACAGATGGTGCAGAAGCAGTTTCACATGAGATTTTAAAATACAGTGATATGAATTGGTTGAATCTGATGTGATTCTGTTGGTAAAATAGCAGAAAGATAGAAAACCTTGAAAGGAAACATTAGTCACTGTATAATCTAGGCCTAAAGAAACTGAACCTAGAGAATTTCATCTAGCAGGTGGAAAAGCAATACCTTCCAAAGTCCATTTAAAATCAGTTTGTTTTTGGGCATCTGGATGCTCAGTCAGTTGAGTATCCTACTTCAGCTCAGGTCATGATCTCACAGTTTGTGAGTTCAAGCCCCATATCAGGGGCAGAGTAGAGCTGGCTTCAGATCCTCTGTCCCCCTCTCACTGCTCCTTCCCTGCTTGTGCTCTCTCAAAAATAAATAAAACATTTAAAACTTTTGTTTAAATAAATAAAAAAATAAAATCATTTTGTTTCATCAGAATCAAATATATTATGAAACACATTGGTCTTGTTGTGATCAGAAAGCTCTAGGTCCCAGAATTAAGAGACCTAGCTTCTAGCCATACTTGATGTTAGGAAATTGTAACCTCACCTCTCCAGGCCTCAGTTTTTTATCTGTAAATTGAAGGAATTAATTAGATCATACTCTACTTCCTATAGCTCTAGAGGCCAGCTTTCATGTTCTAGAAGTCAATATTCCCTAGGAACATCATAATGTTCAAACCATCCCACTCACCCTAATCAAGAAGGCCTTTAACAGATACTTTTCTTCTCATCAAACACTATTTGCAAAAAGGCCTCCTACTGGCTGAGAATTGAGAGCACAAAACACAGACTTTTGTCTTCCCAATTGCTTCTAGGCATGCCTTTTCTTTGTCCTTGTTTGCTGCAGTGCAGTATCATAGTGGCTTTGAGATTAGGTAGACCTGAGCTGAAGTCACTTAATTTCTCTGATATTTAGTTTCCTCATCAGTAAAATAAGCATATTAAAAGTATCTTTTTCTTAAAGCTTTATGAGGATTAAAAGAGAGGACAGCTTTAGGTGTGGTACCTGCCACGTGTGTTTAATTATTATTGGTTATATGTTCCTACTTTGACATGTCTTATGGACTGTGTGGTTGTGGGGGCTTTTGACTCATACTTGAAGGTGAGCAGAGGGTGGTACAGTAGAGTGAGTTAAAGGGAGTGGGGCAGACGAGGGGCAAAAGTAAAATGCAAGTGATTTTAAGCTTCAAAACGAAAATCTGCAGGATAATTATTTTAATTTTTTTTAAGTTTATTTATTTTGTGTGTGAGAGAGAGAGAGAGAGAGAGGAAGAGTGTGAGCAGGGAAGAGGCAGAGAGAGAATCCCAAGCAGGCCCTGTGCTATCAGTGCAGAACCCGATGTGGGGCTTGATCCCACGTACTATGAGATTATGACCTGAGCTGAAATCAAGAGTCAGATGCCTAACCGGCTGAGCCACTCAGGTGCCCCAGGACAGTTGTTTATAAAGTCAATTTGTAAAGCAAAATTAAGAGCTGCTAAAGGTACTCTTGTCCTGTTTCTATGTCACAAATTGGTGACCAAATGCATGCTCAGAATTAGAAGAATTTCTGAACTAGATTCAGTATTTCCCAAATTTGGATTCTTTCATTAAAGACCATCTTCTTCTGCAAATGAAAAGATACATACCAAAATATTAATAATGGATATCTCTGGGTGGTAAGAGTATAGCTAATATTTATTTACTCTTTATATATACTTCATTTATTTTTCAAGTTATTGTTTTCTAAAATAAAAGTATTATTTTAGAAACAAAATTTATCATTGTAAAATATGCAATGACTGGAGAAAAAAGGATATGAATCTTTCATGGATCTGTTTCTCAAACTTCTTAGGTTCTCCAGCAGCTGTTTACTATTTGCATTTTTTCCCCTCTTAATAAAGTAATTATTTAATCCTTCTCTGGGTCTGTAGCATCAAAGTCACTGTCTCAAAGACTGTGAAATTCTAAGATGATTTCAACACGTAAAGCACTCCCACTGGGACACAGTACAAAGATTCAAGTTATGGTTGAAAGAGGAAAGCAGGCAGGAGAAACAAATTTTTTAAAAAAATGTTTACACACTTATTCTCTTACAAAAACACATACATACCTACAAACATACACATAAATACGTACATACTCATGCCAACACATACATACACACACTGCCCCATCTCACTTCCTGTTGCTTTTTATATTGGGTAAGGTTTGATTATTGCTAATGATACCCAGCTGTGTCAGTTCCTTGGGCTCTTTACCCGTGTTTTCCTTTCTCTCAGATATAATTTCTCTCGCATTTAAATAGTCTTTCAAAATGAGGCCATTCTGACAGACCCTGATCTAGCATATGGTTGGCCAATATCTAATGAGTTCAGGATGCTTAGCCAGATAATTCAGATACCACACAGGTGGCCTCTACTTAAATGACCTTAAATGGACTCCAGGGCCTAGAGGCTGAAGGCATGCTAAGAGACCAAATTAGAAGTCATAGTTAATGGGAAAGTGCATTAACTCCCAACCTATTCACCTAAGAATGGGCATATGTCCAGAACTATTAAAGACCTCTTTTTTTTTAAAGTTTATTTATTTATTTTGGGAGAGAGAGAGAGAGAGAGAGAGAGAGGGAGAGAATGAGTGGGGGAGGGGCAGAGGAAGAGAGGGAATCCCAAGCAGGTCCTATGCTGTCAGTGCAGAGCCTGACATGGAGCTCGAACTCACAAACTATGAGATCATGACCTGAGCTGAAATCAATAGTCAGACGCTTAACCAACTGAGTCGCCTAGCCTCCCCTAAGAATTATTAAAGACTTCTAAGGAGAACTAACCATATATATATATATATATATATATATATATATATATATACATATATATATATATATATATGCGTGTGTGTGTGTGTGTGTGTGTATATATATATATATATATTTATTTATTTATTTTTAGAATTAGAGGAGAAATTAGAAACCATGCAATCCGACCACTTCTTTTTCACACATGAAAAAGTAAAACCAGAGATGCTAAGTATTTCACAGAGAGCCATCATGTCTTCAGTCAGATGTGCGTCTTTGGTTGTAAGCAACAGAAGCCTCCCTGGCTAACTTAAGCAAGAAAGAATATGTTGGAAGACAATGAAGTTCTCAGAGAAGGGAAGCAAAAGCCTGAAGTGCCCCGATCAGAAAGGACAAAAACCAGGAAGCCAAAGTGGTCTCAGGAATAGGAACTGTTCAATTGTTTTGACAGAGAGCCTTCATAGAATAAGAGAAGCCAACCATTGTTTTCCCCAAATCCCTGAATTATTCCATTAAAGAGTCAAAGAACCAGAAAGAAAGAGTCAGATTGACTCTTGTGTTGTCTGCCCACTCCTCAGCAGATACCTTGATTTATGGTCTCATCAAGTTTTCACTTCATAGGGGAGAGGTCATGCCACAAAAAGAAACTGGAATACTATTATACTATTACTCAAAAAGAAAGAATGGATGGAAAAACCTCCTATGCCCACTACACTGGCCATTGCTCATTTTACTACATCCAACTGTCTCATTTGGGTGGAGGAAGCCATGTGTCCATTAAACACCTTCCTTATACTGCTTACAGATTCATTCATTTCCAAAATGACCATTTATATATTCCTTTGACTTTGCTCTATGTCCCTTGTTGACAAGAATATATCTCTGAGGGAGGTAATACATTTATAAATTATCAGTTTTAACATAGCCTCCCTAAAGGAGAAAGGGAGAAGCAGTTGAGACCCTTGGGGACTCGAGAGGATGGGGAAAGGTTGTGTGAAAGGAGAGGTCAGGAATACCAAAGGAAAACACTGTCTTTTTCACATTTTTGTCTAGTCTTGACCCAACTAATAAGGCTTATACAACTTTGCATTTTTGTTCTACAGCCTTTTAGCTAAAACTCCTAATTTGCAGAGTTTACTAAGCAGCTGAAGATTAGTTTCTTTCTACAGGGACCTTAGTCAGGTAAGCCAGTTTTACCTCAATTTATGACTGTGAAAAGGGCATAGAAAAATCAGAAGAAAAGAAAACCCTTACCAATGGTGTCCTTTCCCTCACATAGCTCTTTGAAACAGGAGAAATAAAAATTGATTAATATCTTTCAATTCACCAGGAATAAGGCTTGCTTTCCAAAATTTTTGCACAGTGCCAAAAATTTGTGGCAATACAAATGTTCAGGAGAGAAATTGTGCAGATTCAGAGTTTTTTATTGTTATATAATCCTAAAGTAATTAGAAACAGGCTCTTTACTTCCTTTTCATCTCTTTCAAAACCTGTATCCAACATATAGTTTCTGGAAGAAAGAAAGCACTAACATTGACTACCACACATGAACCCTTCTGTCACTCCTCTCCTAGAAAGACCTTTTCCAATAAAGCATTTGAAAAAGAATCAGTCTCAGGCTGTGCTTCATGAGAGAAACCAATCTAAGAATATAGGCAGACACAGAATAATGTGCATTAATATTTCTAATATACGTGTTTGATGAAAGTGATCAGGGTCTGAGGCAGAAACTGACATTCTATCCAGAAATTTTGTCCTTATTTTCAATATACTATGTACTTCCTCCACGATAACTTTTCAACGTAAAGTGTAACTACAGAATTGTGTGGCTTCTTAAGTAGGAAAAAGAGACAATTAAGAAAATTAGCTGAATTGCTGGAGCACCTGGGTGGTTCAGTCAGTTAAGCATCCGACTCTGATTTCGGCTCAGATCATGATTTCACAGTTCTTGCCTTGAGGCCTTCATCTCTCTCTCCCTCTCTCCCTCTCTGTCCTCCCCCCACCCATGCTCTCTCTCTCTCTCTCTCTCTCAAAATAAATAAATAACCATCAAAAAAAAAAGAAAATTAGCTGAATTACTAACAAAAATGCGTGGACTAACTCTGAAGCATGGTCTTGGGAGTTAGACTGAGCTGGGTTTGAATCCAACTTTAACAGTTACTAGTCATGTGTTCACTGAAAAAAAGAATAATTCTGCTTTTTTTTTTTTTGCTGGGATTTTGAGAATTAGATTTATTTTAAATAAAGTACTTAGACCCAAAACATATCGATGACCAGCAGCGGGCTAGAGCCTACCCCCAGCAGTTCACAATAGGGGGTTACACTAATTTCCAACTCTACGCTCAGTAATATCCCACTGATTGCTTGTAATTGGCTACAGTGGGAGTATTACACCACAGAAACTGGCAAATGCTAGAAATCAAGACTCTCACTCACCCCGGAGCTGCTTGTTAAACATAAACCAGCATATCACTGCCTTAATCTATGATTCTAGTCTAGACAGTCCCTTGAGCTGTAGACTCACAATGCCTACTAAAGTTCTCCTGAATGCCCCACAAAAATTTAAAACTAGGGGCACCTGGCTGGCTCAGTCGGGAGAGCATGTGACTCTTGATCTCAGGTTGTGAGTTCGAGCCCCAATTTGGGCATAGAGATTTCTTAAACAAATAAAACCTAAAAAAAAACAAAAAACAACTCAATACATCCACAATTTACCTCATCTCCTCTGCCACCCCCCTGTTCATTTCCATTGGTGGAATCGCCAAAAATGCCAAGTAAAAATCTGAGTTCTTCCTTTACATCTCCTTCACCTTCATCCCCACAACCTATCAACATAAAAAAAAAGAAAGACAAAATACTTGCACTTTTGTGCTTCCTAACAATTTCTCCAACTCTACTCCTCCTCCTCAAGTTCAGACTCTTTCCTTCTTTGGCCTAGAAATTCTAGCAGCCTTCTGATTACTCCCCTTACAATTTACCCTTCATATCACCTCAGATCAAGATTTTTAAAAAGTCAGTCTGACTGCCACTCCTCTGCCTAACAGCCTCCTAGGTTCTATATTGTCTATAGGATAAAATCCGAGCTCCTTTTTTTTTTTTTTTTTTTTTTTAAAGTGAGCTCTATGCCTAATGTGGGGCTTGAACTCATGACCATGCTCCACCAACTGAGCCAGTCAGGCACCCTTAAAATCCAAGCTCCTTGACTTTGTCATCAAAGTCACCTTGCTTTAGTTTTTATTTTCAACTTTATCACTTACCATTCCCTACTTTGGAGTTTACAATTCAGTCACTGACTACTCACAGTATTATTTCATGCTCTGGGGATGAATTACCTTCAGTACATAATAATAACCACATGTATTGAGCAACTAGGTAAACTGTGGGTAAATATTCTATTTTTTATTAAAAAAATCAAAAGCTGTAATATTTATTCAAATCTGAAATATGTTTTCAATATATCTAAAATATCTTCCATCATTTCAATAATGTCACTATCATAAATTGCAGTAGATTGCAAAACTGCTAACAAATCCTTCCCATCCTTATATATACATTATTTTGCAACGTGACTTTGAGCCACTTGCATTAAGAGGCGGAGTCTATATCTCTCTAGTCCCTGAAGTTAGGCTTGGCTGAGTCTCCTGCTTTAGCCAATGAGACATATACATAAGAAGCAAGCAGGGCCTTGAAAGTGCTTATGCATTAGGGCTTGCTGTCTTGCCGCTCTTAGGAGCCCTGTGACAGCTACTGCATGAAAAGACCTAGATTGATGCTGGATAATGAGAGACACGTGGCCCCAGCTGACATCTAGCCCACCATCAGACATATAGTGAGAACATTCTACACATTTTGGCCCCATCAGACTACCAACTGACCCTACCTATCAGCTAAGTTTGCCCAGGCCAGACATCCTAGCCAACCCACAAACCATGAGAAGTAGTAAATGTTATTTTCAGCCCCTAAATTTTGGGTGGTTTGCTATGGAGCAAAAGCTGATTCCCAAAAAATACTAGCCTTTCTCTGTAAGAGCCACCTCTGCGTTTTGCCAAAGCCTAAAGCAGAATACAATAGTTCCTAAAAGTTATTAATGTAGACCAATTTTCAATAATAAATTATGAATTTGACTTATACGGAAAATAATGTATAGTTCACTGATAAAATAAAAAAAGGAGTTATACACACATGTAAAGAGTTTCAACAAACAAACTTGAGAGTGACAAATGCCATACTACTGGTCATCTATCAAATATTTAAGTGGTTATTCTGTGCCAGCTCTATGGTAGATTCCTTATACACAAAGATAAATATAATATATTAATTAATATAAAATATACTTATAAATTAATATATCAATTGCCTCCATAATATAATGGAGCCTATAATCCACCTAGATGAAACAGACATCTAAACAGATAAATGATTTTTAAAATAATTATTAATTCTCTCTGACTATAAAAGCAATAATAGTATTATGGGGGCACCTGGGTGGCTTAGTCGGTTAAGCATCTGACTCTTGATCTCAGCTCAAGTCATGATCTCACAGTTCATGAGTTCAAGTCCTGAGTAGGGCTCTGCACTGACAGCATGGAGACTGTTTGGGATTCTCTCTCTCCATCTCTCTGTCCCTCCTCTGCTCTCTTTCTCTCTAAAATAAATAAATACTTAAAAGAAAAAAAGGAAAAGAACAAGTTTTTAAAAAGTAACAATAGTATTATGGAAAAACAAAAACTATCAGGTATTCTGTCATCTAAAGGACAACGTTAAATTAGTTTAATATTCTTTATAAGCATATATATTTTTTCACTCCTTTTTCATTGCATTTATATATTTTAAAAATAGGATTATTTATATATTATTTTATAATCTGCTTTTTAAAATTATAGTATATTGTCAATATCTCCCCACAATATTAAATATTCTATAAAATCTTTTTCATGGATGCACTGTATCCTATTATATGGAAGTATCATATTATTTATTTAATCAAAATTTTATTGTTAGATGCTGATTTTTTTCCAGTTCTCCTTTCTTCTTGTTGTTGTTACAATGAACATGTGGGGTGGTGCCTGGGTGGCTCACTAGATTGAGCATCTGACTTTTGACTTCAGCTCAGGTTATGATCTCACGGTTTGTGAGTTCAAGCCCTTGCATCAGGCTCTGCACTGACAGCAGGGAGCCTGATTGGGATTTTCTCTCCCTCTCTCTCTCTGCCCCTCCCCTACACATGCCCACTCTCTCTCTGTATCTCTCTCTCAAAATAAATAAATAAACTTTGAAAAACAAAACAAGTAATGAAAGTGTGTGACTAAATCCATGGGCACATACATGATCATTTGTGAGAATTAAGTAATGTAATATATGTAAGTTGTCCAGTGTAGTAAGCACTTAGTAAATACAAATAAAAATAGTAGTGAGAGGAGGAAAAAGTGAAGAGAAGCTGGCTAAACATAGAAGAAAGGGAGTTTGAATGCAAAGGTCTTGAAACACAATCACAGGATATCTTCAGAGAATGACAAGAAAAACATAAGACTTGAGCAGAGATATCTCTCGGGGGAGAATAGTGCAGAGGAAGTGGGTAAGTTAATACAAGGATATTACACTAAAAATTTAGATTTTATTCTATAGTTTTTTGGACAGCCTTTGCAACTTCTGTCTACAAAGGAATTATTTAATGGCAATATAGAAGAGTTGTTTTCTCAAGGATATATTCATAATGATATTTTATATTATATAATATATAATATATTATATTAAAATGGTTTACTTTAAAGGTTCTGCTGCTTCCTTAAGAGTGATTTTGTCATTCCTGGGGCTAACATATTTTCTGTGGCTACATCTGTCTGTTAATGGAAACAATGGAAAAATTGGATTTGAAATCTTTACATGAAACCCTTAAAAACCACATCTATTTCTCATATGGAATAGTAGCCAGGGTCATCTGGGATGGAATCAGTGGTAATTGCGAGCCTTTTGATTTATAGTTCAGGCTATAGAGTAACAAGGACAGAAGTGAGAAGTCACAGCTCAGTGGATAACCTATGAAAATTATATTTTTAGTCAGAGCTTTACCTTGGCAGTATTTTTGATCCATGGGGGTTAAATCCAAATGTACAAAGTAACTATTGTACAACAGATTGGAATGACTGGTTACACAGTCAGTCTAACTGCATCGTTTACAATCAGTCCTGAAAATAACCAGTATGAACACGTCGGCCATTCTTCAGTTTTTGTCTGCCCGCTAGCACAGCCATAGCATATGGGCAATTGTGCCATTCGAGGCTCTATAAGTTCACTGTTTCTATTATATCCAATAATAAACAGAAAATAATGTAATGCTAAATAAAAATACCATACCAAAACAGGGCACATTGCTGAAAATCACCTTAATGCTGTACTGAATGTTCACCATTGGAAAATTACAAGGTTCCCCAATTATGTTATTCACCATTATCAAAGTGCTATTTAATAATTGTTATAACATCAAAGACCAGAGGCAAAGATCAAAGAATAAGAACTACAGCTGTCAGCTCCTTCAAGCCCATCACAATTTTCTCTAACTTTCCATCTCTCTTGCACATCATATTAAAATAATTGCAGTGATATATATCTCTGGCATCTAGAGATGGATTGAGGGAAGCTAAGGTTTTTGTGTGTGTGTGTGGACTTCTTTACTTGTGGAGAAGATTGTGTTATTTATAGGTCTTATTAATCCTCCTTTATGCAAAATTCTATAGGAAATACAAAGATAAAGAAAACGTAGTTATCCTGACTTAAAGAGATCTTGACCTCCACCCCTAGACCTTTCTTTCGGTCATTCACTCTAGTTTCTGCCATCACAAAGGATCCTGCCATATCTAATAGTCCAGCCTGTCTGACCAGGTTGCTCTTCTATAAAGGTTCCACATGTTTATGTATGGAATTTCTTCCTCACTACAATCCTCAGTCTTCAGCACAGGTACTCATCTAGGAAACTCCCTGCTGCTGACCAAGAGCCAGCATAAATGTCTCCTTTTCTATGACAGCTTTATAGAAGAATTCTACTTTTGTACTTACCACACACGTCTGCCTTAGTTTGGGCTACTTTAACAGAATACCGTAGGCTGGATGGCTTATCAATAATCGAAATTTATTTCTCACAGTTCTGGAGGGTGCTAAGTCCAAGATTAAGGCACCAACGGATTTGGTGTCCGGTGAGAGCCCACTTTGGGATTCATAGATGGCAGTCTTCTCTCTGTGTCCTCACGTGGTAGAAAAGGTGGAGGGTTTTCTGGGGTCCCTTTATAAGGGCACTGATCACATTCACGAGGGCTCCTCACTCATGATATAATCACATCCCAAAGGCCTGTCTCCTAACACCATCACATTGGGGGTTAGGATTTCAGCATATGATTTGGGGGTGGGACACAACCATTCAGTTCACAACACTGTCAAAACAGTTATAAAAAATATTTATCTCCCTTCCGTGGCTATGAACATTTCTCTTTATAACCTGAATACCTAGTAAAATGTTAGGCGCCAGATGGGTACTTAATATTTTTTTGGAGATGTCTCAGTGGCTCAGTCAGTTAAGCATCCAACTCAATTTCAGCTCAGGTCATGATCTCACAGTTTGTGAGATCGAGCCAGGTGTCAGGCTCTGTGCTGACAGCTCAGAGCCTGCTTGGGATTCTCCCTTTCCGTCTCTTTCTCTCTCTCTCTCTGCCCCTCCCCTGCTCTCGAGCGCTCTTTCTCTCTCAAGATAAATAAATAAACTTTTTTTTTAATGTTTATTCATTTTTGAGACAGAGACAGAGCGTGAGCAGGGTGGGGGGCGGGGGGGCAGAGAGAAAGAGGGAGACACAGAATCTGAAACAGGCTCCAGGCTCTGAGCTGTCAGCACAGAGCCCGACTTGGGACTTGAACCCACAAACTGTGAGATCATGACCTGAGCCAAAGTCAGATGCTTAACCCACTGAGCCACCCAGGTGCCCCAAGATAAATAAACAAACTTTAAATATTTTTGTTTATTTGTGCTTTGCCATCTTTTGAGGATAATTAAATATGGCTTACAGTGATAGATGCAGTGCAACAGGAAAAAGAAAAAAAGTAAAGGGAAAAATGCTGAATTTAACAGATCAAAAATAATTTGCAATATATACATATTATATATTATAATAATTTATAATAGATATGAAAAAAATAATTTATGTTTAGGAATTTGGGAGTGGCACATTATTCCAGTTTTAGAATCAGTAAAAAAATTATAATTCAAAAAAATACCTTCCTGGAAAATTTAACCCTATATATTTTATGTGGAATATAAAAAGTCTATTTAAACTTTGGATCATTGGAAGAAAGAAAGGAAATTCTTTGATTGTCATAAAAGATTATTCTATGCTTGAGCTATCAGTCTCCATTTTTGCTATTCACATCTAAGCTTTGACATTTTAATTCAACAGCTACACCATTGAATTGTGTCTATTATCACCAAAAAATGATTCTCTACATTCATGTAAGAAACCATTGGTCAATACAGGGGCAGCTCTGGCCAGAGTAGGAAAGTAGGCACAGTTTGTTCTGATGTTCCCTTCTCTTCCGTATCAGGGATTTTTTCAGGCTACCAATAAATAAGCACAAATAATTTTGTAGAGACAACTTAAGAGAAAAGTAATTAAAAGCAAGTAACTAAGAAGGGAATGAAGAAAAATAGATAAATGTAATTATATAAGAAAAACAAGTAAGTCTCAGAGAGGGTATCACAATTAAATACAGTATTAAACATTAAGCTTCCTGATAGCCACAGCAAAAAACAAAACATAGGGGGAAAGGGTGAATAAGTAAACAAAGTACAAGATTATTAAAATAAGCACTTACAGAACTCTGAGAATTTACCTCCTGAATCTTCATAATATTGGCGATATTTTCTTTAGAAGGAATAAAAACTTCCTTTGGCCATTTCTATCAGTCTAATTCTTCATTCAGTTTCACACACATATATTCTCTGACCTTTCTTATCTTTCTATATGCTGTTTCCTCTGAGTTTAATACCTTTCTCTCTTTAACTCTGCCTCGATTACTCCTTATTGATCCTATAGTGCCAATCACTGCAGGAAACCTTTCCCTACCCATCTCCCTCCCTGGTTGTTCACAGGGATGCTGAGGTCTCTCTATGTCTCTGTATCTGTCTCTGTGTCCCTGTGTCTGTCTGTCTGTCTGTCTGTCTCTCTCTCTTTCTCTCTCTCTCTCTCTCTCACACACACACACACACACACACACACACACACCTCTGTTAAGTATCCCTTCTCATGTTATCATAGTACTTTGGGCATACTTCTGTCCTAACACTTACAGATCAGATGTTAAATAGAGAAGTAGTTAAGAATGAACAGGAAAAAGTTGACTATTGCTTGTGGCATTTAGTCCTTGTAATGCTCCTCCCAGTGGCCCTTAGATTCTTTATTTCTACAGTGAAGAATAGATTGAATCCGTGGATCTTTAAAGATCTCTTCCAGCCCAATATTAAATGATGGCTTATTGCTTTATTTAAAGGGACCAAGTATATTAAAGTAGCAGTAAGGAAGCTAATAGAAATAATAACATCAAGACAAAAGCAGACACAAACAAAACAACAACCATGACCCATTGCATCTATGACCACAAGAGCCACAGACATCTGGCCTATGTAACAACAAGATTTTTCATGCTGTAAGATTAAATGAATTATTTAAAGTGCCTAACACAGTGCTTGTTAGTTCTTTATATCTTTCTTATTCTCTGCCGGATAGGATTAGCTGAGTTTAAGTGGAATAGGGATCGCATGAAAGGCATCGAGAAGCCTTACTAAATAGGAAAGACACCCAAAAAAGTAAGATTAAAAATTAAAAAAATGTATTATTTTACATTTGCACAGCACTCTATACCTTTAAAAGTACTCTGATATAAATCATGTGCTTTTGTTTTAACCATGAAATATGGGTATCTTTTTTTAATTCCTTTAATGTCGGTATTTCCTAAAGAATATTACATTGACTTATTGTTGAAAGAGTAGTATATAGATCATATAGCCTTGGGAATTAATTAACATATTGTGCTATGCAACTTTCAGGATGAAATTGAGTAATAGAAAGCCAAAGGAAAGAGGAGTGTGCCATTATTTTCTACTTTGCTAAAAACATAAAAATAGTTGGACTGTTAATAAGCTTTAATTTAATCATTTAATTATAGAGTAAATATAGAGTAGAGCAATCACAAACACAATTTGATATTTATTTTCGTAGTAGCAAACTTTCTCATTTATTTATCTTCTTTTACCAAAATAAGCTTTCAGATAGAATATTTTACAGTATCTTTTCACCTTTGAAGTTTTTTTTTAATAAATACATATTTACAGCAGGCTTGAATTTTTATGTACACAAAAATGGCAGAAACAACTTAGCCCCATTGTCAAGTCTATTCCAGTTAATAAAAACAGGTGGCAAAAACAGGGGAAATACAGTCTTTCAAAATACAATTTTAAAAAACTAAAATAAGATACTGCATGTTGGTTTTAGATAACTTTTGGTAGTAAAACTAGAGGCATAGTTGTTTAGATTTACACTGTTCTCTCCTCCATTGAGATTTATTTAATGATACAATAATGATTAATTCACTTGCCATTTATAGTCTTGACAACACATAATTTTCTAGAAATTTCATTAAAGTACGTGCACATCATATTAGAGGAAACAGCAAATTAATCGAAGTTTTTAGATGTAATTTATTTATTAGCAAAAGACACTCAATAGTGAGAAAATCTAATTATCTAAATCTAGCAGAGGTTAAATAGAACACAAATGTGTTTACTTTTAAAGTTGAACAATATAATCAATTTAAACTATAAAAATATGGTGTAATAAGCTTTAAAAAATCTCTTTCACATTCTTTGTTTAGCCTCCAGATCCCCTAAATCACAGCAATAATTTTATCCACAGATAAAATAAAATTTTGCAAAATATGAACATTATGTGCCTTCATCCTATGTTTTTAACTCAGAGCATAGGGAAGAGAGAATTCTGCCCCAGGTTGGGATAGGGGCACTGTGAGTCTTGAGAAAACACTTGAGTACCTCTGGGCTTACACTGACCCCTAGGCTGAGGAGGTCTTTACCCTATCAATCAGAATTTTTTTGTGGGGGGAGCCAAATTTTACGAGTAGGTAGGGACACTATGTGAAAGGTCAATGTTCATGTCCAGTATGTTTTCCTGTCTCTCTTCCATTTCTTGGTTTCATTATGGCCTGTGTGGTAAGAAAGCCAAGGCCTGGTCCTTTTACCCACATGTGAAGGAGGCTGGCCTTTTCTGTCTGTTCTTTCAGTTACAGTTGTGCAATACATTTTAAAATATGGCTTGAATCTAAGATTAAAATTTTATTTTTTCATTTTATTTCCTAAAATAGAGCAGTGACCTACTTTTGGCTTAAAAAATAACATTGTACAAGGTGTAAACATTAAAATATGCTCAAATATTTTTGCTTTATCATTTACACAGAGTAAATCTCTATGTAGCAATTGAGCATTAAAAAGTCAGGGGGTGCCTGGGTGGCTCAGTCAGTTAAAAGTGTGACTTGGGCTCAGGTCATGATCTCATGGTTCGTGAGTTCGAGCCCTGCATCAGACAGCTCAGACCCTGGAGACTGCTTCAGATTCTGTGTCTTCCTCTCTCTCTGCCCCTCCCTTGCTTGCACTCTGTCTGTCTCTCAAAAATAAATATTGAATGGGGCACGTGGGTGGCTCAGTTGGTTAAGCATCTGACTTTGGCTCAGGTCATGCTCTTGAGGTTCATGAGTTAGGGCCCCATGTCAGGCTATGTGCTGTCAGCTCAGAGCCTGGAGCCTACTTCAGATTCTGTGTCTCCCTTTCTCTCTGTACCGCACCCCCCCCCACCCCCCACCCATGCTCTGGCTGTCTCTGCCTCTATCTCTCAAAAATAAATAAACATTTAAAATTATTTTTAAAATAAACATTAAAAAATTACAAAAAATTATAACAATCACTATATCAGAAGACACCAAATTATCTACTATTGCCTTAAAAGTCTACTGTACAATGGAAAAAGTAGATCTATATTTTTTCCACGTTAATATTATCTCTTGTGCCATAAAAATTGCTCAATTCCAGGAAAAAAAGTAAAATCTCATTTCACTTGTAAACAAATATTTGTTGTATTTTTAGAGAAAAAAATATACAGTTAGCTAAAAATAATGCTATCATTACTTTAACTTCTTCGATCACTACAATAAATAGCAAAGTGATTTTTTTTACTTGTTCCACTTCCCCTTTATGAATCCCTTGAAACCAGAAGTTACATATTTCTCATTTTTAATCTCTAGTGTCAATCACAGTGTCAAAAATCATATATTAAGTATTTTCTGGATAGATGGATGGATGAATGGGACAGATGGAATGGATGGATAGGATAATGGAGTAGATACACAGATAAAACTGATGGATAGATGGGATGGATGGATAGATGGATGGAATGGGTGGATGGGATAGATGGAATGAATAGAAGGAATGAATGGATAGTTGAATAGTTCAGAAGTTTAGGAGTTAGGTATGTCAAGGTCCAAGAATACTGCACTGTGTCAGTTAATTTAACACACGTTTACAGCTCACCTCTAGATGCCAAATATGTGATGGGTGGTCAGGCTCACAGTAATGTAAAGGACAGAGATGGACAATTAAAAGTAATAATATCATAAGTACAGGAACAGAAGTAAGTAATAAGTCCTTAGAAGAAAAAGGGATTTACAAAAAGCATTGTGATTGATCTGGATCTGTTGAAGGTGATCTTTACCAGTATGACCCAAAACACTGCATGAGGAAAACACATATGCACTATATTAGCTCACTGGGAAGAGCCCATTAGATGAACAAAAGTGGTAGAGAAAAGGGAATTCCAGAAAGAAGAAAACAGGACATGCCAAGGTACAAGAGATATAAAACTTCATGGTATGGCCGAGAAGCTGCAAGTAATTTAGTATGGCCTAAATTTATAGCAAAATAACACACTGAGGGACACCTGGGTGGCTCAGCCAGTTGAGTGTCTGACTCGTGCTTTCAGCTCAGGTCACGATCTCATGGTTGTGGGATGGAGCCCCACCTCAGGCTCTGCGCTGTCAGATTCTCAGATTCTGTGCACTGTGCAGATTCTGCACTCGGATTCTCTCTCTCCCTGTCTCTCTGCCCCTCCCCATCTCTCTTTTGCACACATGTGCACGTGCTCTCACTCTTTCTAAAAATAAATAAATAAACATGAAAAAATAACACACTGAGTCATTTATTTTGATGGTATAAATTCACCTCTTATGGCATAATACAATGTATTTTCAATTCATGCCTCATATAGCCTGAGTTATTATTTATCTTTTATTCCTCAACTCTGTATTTTGAAAGGAATATTCTCTGATGACCCATACCATTGAAAAAAATTAAAATAATCTGACTTCTTTAAAAAAAATTTTTTAATGTTTATTTTATTTTTGAGACAGAGAGAGACAGAGTGCAAGTGGGGGAGGGGCAGAGAGAGAGGGAGACACAGAATCTGAAGCAGGCTCCAGGTTCTGAGCCATCAGCACAGAGCCCTACACGAGGCTCGAACTCACAAACCGTGAGATCGTGACCTGAGCTGAAGTCACACGCTCAACCGACTGAGCCACCCAGGCGCCCCAAAATAACCTGATTTCTTAACGTGAACTCTAATGTCAATAGTCATATCTTTTCCATAGTTAAGGGTAAAAAAAGCCTTACTAAAAAACTTGGAACCATTAAGACTCTAATTCAAATATTAGAAGGAAATAAAGGTATTAGAGAATCAATCTCAGAGTTCATTATTTTCCCAAGATTTTATACTTTAGTGGATCAACTCAAATTAAAATATTGAGCATAAACAGTAGAATATCAAATAATACCTAGGAAAATAAGAACTGTGGCAATAGAAATAATAGTATGCACTAATTGCCAATATGCTCCTTAAAGTGTATGAGGTAGATACTATTAGTAGCTTTTAACAAGGAGAAAACTAAACCTCAAAGAGGCTGAATAATTTCCACACACTCACACATCTAATAATTGCTAGAGTCAGGACCTAAATCCAGGTCTTGATGACAATGCTGTATTACTACTTAAATTCAGAAACTCTGGTCATCATGTATAACGATCTATTTGAAAGGAGTGGAGTAACAAGAAATTGGTTTGGACTAGGGCAAGGAATAAACAAAAATCACATTATTAGGAAAAATTCATATTTGGATTTTTCAAGAGCATAATATAGTACATTATAGAGTATATAGGTTATTAATACAACTCAAGAGCAAAGAGATTTTATACCAGCTATTCTACTTATTTTTGATGTCCATAGAATTAATGATGAAGCTCAAGCCCAGTTCCAGTGTAAAGAAAATGTTGCTTACTTGAGAAGAAATGTTCTTTATTTTTTTTAAGTTTCTCATGTTTTAAAGTAACTAAATAGTGCTATGGTAGAAATTCTGCACTTAGAATAATCTACATTTTCGTCGTTGTTGTTTCTAGTATTTCCTTTAATAGTCATTCATATTTACCAAAGTTCTTTTTTTTTTTAATTCTAGCCCTAAAGTTGAAAAAAAAAAAAAAGTGTACTCCAGGGGACTGGTGTGTGGCATTAGTAGTGGAAATTAGATAGATCCCAAGAGGTAAGTAAATATAGTTAAAATAGTCAGGAACATAAAGTCTTATCTTTAATCTCCAGGAGTAAGAGGCGGGTAAAAAAAAAAAAAAAAAAAAAAAAAAAGGCAGCCAAATTGTGTCTCCTACTGCTAATAAGAAAGTCGGAAAGGAGGAGAATGTGAAGGGATAAAAGTCCGCCTGTCAATGACTAATTAGTAAGATACATACAAAGGCACCTGCAGAAATGGACTATCTTTCTTACACACTACCAAAAACATGTTCTTTAACTATTATAAATTAGGGGCACCTCGTTTACTTGGTTGGCAGAGCCGGGTACTCTTGATATCGGGATTGTGAGTTCGAGTCCCACCTTGGGCACAGTGATTGCTTAAAAAATAAATAAATAAAATATTACAAATTAAAGATCCCCTTCATAGTAGCAACAAGAACTGTAAAATATTGAGGTGAAAATGCAATAAGAGATGTATAAAAACCATGTAAAAAATAAAACTTTTACAAATATATTAACACCCAAATAAATTGGAGACATACCATTTTTCTAAATAGGAAGACTCAAAAAAGCAAAGCAATTCTAATCCAAATCCCCTCAGAATTAAAAAAAAAATCTTGATTACCTTATCATAAAAATTACACAGAAGAAAACATTTATAAACATGATTAGCTTTTGAAATGCCTGGCTGGCTCAGTTGGTAGAGCATGGAACTGTTAATCTCAGGGTGGTGAGTTCAAGCCCCATGTTGGGGTTAGAGTTTACTTAAACAACAAACATTATTAGCTTTTAAAACTAATAGCAATAGGAGGTGACTGGGTGGCTCAAAACATACTATACCACTAGAATAAAACAGGAAGATATTGATTAGTCTTAGACTAAATAAATAGATCGAGGAAAAGAAGAGTTTAGCAGGAAAATTCTGAAGCAAATTTCTACAATTCTACAGGGTTCCTCAGAGATTCCCCAACAGGATTAAGCCTCAGTTGTCTGCAGTAGTAACTCATTTTTATTGGCTTTCTTCTCTTTCCCATGTCATTTTTCTTCACTCCTTTACCTCCCTATTAAAATACCTGTTGTGATATGGTGATTTATGATAGGAACTATATATTTGGTATTCATTCCTATTCCTGGCACAAAGTCCTAAATCCTTGGACTTTCCTAAGTGATAAAAGGGATAAAGGTATCATCTGTTATTCATAATAAGCCCTTTTTAACCACACTTGAGTTTATGTTAATTAGGTGATTTTTGGAAAGTACCTAGGTGACCACAGGATGGGGGCTAGTTGCCAGAGGAACCAACCATATGATCAGAGGATTGGAAATTTTACCCTCATCTCTCAACCTCTGGGGAGGCGCTAGGGGCTGGAAATCGAATTAATCACCAATGGCATGTGACTTAATCAATCACACATATGTGATGAAGCCTCCAGGAAATCCCTAAAGGACCTGGGTCACAAGGCATCTGGGTTGGTAAACAATGGGAAATGCCAGGAGAGTGGTGTGCCTTGAAACGGCATGGAAGCCACACACCCTTTCCCCCATACTGTGCCCTATGTGTCTCTTCCATCTACCTGCTCCTGAGTTGTATCCTTTGTAATGAACTGGTATTGTAATAAGCATATTGCTTTCTTGAGTTCTGTGAGCCGTTCTAGCAGATTATCAAACCTGATGAGGGGGTTATAGGAACCTCTGATTTATACCCAGTCATGCATCCAGTAAGAAACCCAGGTGACAACCTAGACTTGTGATTGGCATCTGAAGTGGGGCAGCAATCTTGTGAGATGGAACCCGTAACTTGTGGGATCTGATGCTATCTCCAGGTAGTGTCAGAACTGAATTGAACTATAGGACACCCATCTGGTGCAGAGAATTGAAGAATTGCTTAGCATGGGAACCCCCCCCCCCCCCACACACACACACTTGGAGTACAAAAGTATTCAGTGAGCAGTGAGTAAGGAAAACAAGGAGTTTTCTCATTATACCTATACTCAAGTTATTTTCTGAGTTGGCTTTTGGAGGAACTCAAAGATAAGAGATGCCTAAGTGTTTATTCCACATGCTATTATATAATGTTAATTTTTCACAGTGACAACATATTCATGCAGGACTTGTATCATTCAAAAAGTATAAGAAAAATATATTAGCTTGGCCAAATCACACCTATGAATTTGGAATGTTGTTTTAGGGTTTTACATATTGTTTTACTAAGGGAAGACCTTGTGAATGGTAACCAATGTCTTTATACCCATCCAAACCTCTCAAAATTTAGAACTAGAGTCCTACAAATATTTCCAACTCATTTGGCTCTTCACCTTCCACATTTAGAGCCTAATGATGTAGAATCACAGAAAAAGATTTCTGAAGTGGAATTTTATAGATTTATAAGTCTATAAAAATCTGCCAATTAAAAATCTGCCATGCCTGGGGTACCAGGGTGGCTCAGGCAGTTAAGCATCTGATTTCAGCTCAGGTCATAATCTCGTGGTCTGTGAGTTAGAGCTCCATGTCAGGCCCTGTGCTGACAGCTCGGAGCCTGGAGCCTGCTTTGGATTCTGTGTCTCCCTCTCTCTCTGCCCCTCCCTACTCATGTTCTGTCTCTCTCTATCTCTCAAAAATAAATATTTAAAACAATTAAAAGAATCTGCTATCCCTCACAATAAAGCATTAATGGTATTTATTTGCCTTCTATCTTAAAATGTTTAAAATCTCATGTACTATAATACCATAACTAGAGGACATCTACAAACATTATCTTTCAAGAACACTTGAGGGTTAACCACTAAAAAGAATATGGGTAAGTGTGAAGAGCTGGATGTGTAATCCAGCAAATGACCAGAGCATAATCTCAACAACTGGCTGAGCTCAAGAAATACCATTTGTTTCTATTCTAAACTGAGAAATGTTTTTCAAATAAGAAGCAGGAAGTTGAGTGCCTAGTCTAAAAAGGAACACAAGCTTAGGAACAGAAAGAGGGTGGTCTAAAAGGGATATGGCACCATGCAGAAAGGCTGGAGTTAAAAGTGAAACTCGAGGTATTACACGGTCAATTACTTGAGACACTAGTATACTCCGTGTGCTTGGATAAAACACACAAACCCCAGTGGGTCAGAAAATGGATAGCTTTTAACCCAGTTGATGCCGATGGGAAAGTAGAAAAGGGAGATTGATTAAATGATACACGACATAACCACAGAATGGTGGAATTATGAGTAATGGAAGAATGGTCTTCAGTAAACACTCATGTCAGAAACTGACTACTCATCAAACTTCATAGATCCTTATAAAACTACCATAATAGAAAAAAAAAAATAGAAGGTGCCTAAAAGGGGCTGCAGCAGGCATCGTTCTATAATTGAAGAATTGTTTAGCCTGGACCTGTTCAGTAGCAAAAAGCAATAAATGTAGCCATAACAATGGAAAACCATAAAGACATGTCATAACCAATGTCTTCATATCCTTCTAAATCTTAGTGGAGTGGAAGCAGTAATCAAGGCCAGAACTTCATAGTATGCTAGAACTATGTGTGATTCCTTCATCGGTATGAACTCCATTATTCTCAATTATATCTTTAGAACATCCCAAATCAAAATTGCCCCTTTGATTAGTAATGGTAGGCATCTGACACGCCAGGAATCAACAGACAATTAGAAGCCAAGATTCAAGTGCTCAGGATACTAGATACCTATACGTGGTAGTTAGCATAGTATATAAAAGGCCCCTAAACTGGGAAGTCAGGGCATGTGCTAAAAGAAAACAAAGGTTTGGAATAGTGAGGAAAGACTCTGAATCAGGCTTAGCTGTGTCATGTGTCTGTTAGTTCAGAATAATAAGGAAAGAATACTTTCTCTATCAAAAAAAAGTAGAAATAATCCTTCTGCTGATATACATACTAAAAATGATGTAATTTGAAACATGTGGGAAAGCCTAGTATAATGCATTCTGGCACCTTTCAAGAGACCTCTGGAAGGAGCATTGAGTCAGCAACTTCAGGTCAAAAGCCAGATGACATGAAGCCCAAAAGAAAGATCTTTGGAGCCTCGCTAGTTTCTTAATGATCTATTGCTGTATAACAAACTTAATAGCTCAAAATGACAACCATTTTATTTGCTCATAATTCTGTGGGTCAGAAATTTGAGGTGGGTTCAGTGGTTCTTCTGATGATCTCACCCATTCTGCTGATGGTCACTCATTGCATTCTGAGGCTATTAGGAATGCATGATCAAAGCTGGCCTTCCTCAAAAGTCTGGTGGTTGGTAATGCTTTGGACCACGGTCTCCATGTGGTTTCTTATCCTTCCGGAGACTGGCTTTGTTACACAAATGGCAGTATCCCAAGAGGACAAGAGCAGAATCTCTTGAAGCCTATACTTACACGTACAAGCCCTACCATGTTACTTCAACTTCATTCTATGGGTAAAGCAAGTCACAAGGCCAGCTCAGATTCAAGGGTGTGGAGAAAGGATTTTATGTCTTGATGAGAGAAGTAGCTAAGTCACTGCTGTGAAGAAACCCTTGTATACAGATGGGAGGAATCATTGCAGATGTCTTTATGAACAATTACTGCAACTAGAAAAATGCCTTTCTCCTTTAGGAGCTGGGACAGAAGCTGAAAAGGCCATGAAAGGCTTCCACACAAGAGGCCACCCAGTATATTTACAGTGGGATCTTAGAAGCAGACTGGACCACTGAGTGTCTAAATAGTAAAAGCATTAGGGGAAACAGTAAGACAAATTGAAGCTCTTTTTAGTCAACAAAATATTGGCAATCTTTAAATAATCTAGAACATCCATAGTTAACAATCAGATCACTTCCCAAATATTTACTTCATCTGAAACGCTTTTCTGCCAGATCTTCAGATGGCTGACCTATTCACATTATTTGAGAATCAGCTCAAATTAGCTTCTTCAGGCACCCACCCTAACTAAAGTTAACCTTCCACATTTCACCTTCACATCTTCTCCATGGCAATATCACTAACTGAAATTACTTTAATATTTGTTTACTTATATATGTGATCTGTTTCCTACAAGAATATAGGCTCCATGAGATTTGAGATTCTTTTAATTTGTTTAGCATAGTAATGTCAGCAACTGATGAGTGCTTGAAAAGGCAGTAAGAGGAAGAGAAGATTTTGGTAATGATTTCTCCACTTATATCCCAAGTTTGGCCCAAGTCTTAACCTCTGCTATAAAGCACAAAGTAGATAATACCATCTCACCATCCTTGGTCTTGTCGTGTACTAAGTTTTTCCTTACTTAGTAGCCTGCTTGGACTTCCCATTTATGTTACAGATTCTAGTCTTTGGAATGCATCTAATTAACTTCAATTTCTTTCATTTGTAAACAGGAGAAAATACTCACCTCACTTATTATATAAATTAAATGAGGTTCCACTTGTAAAGTGTATAATATGGTACCTGGTATAGAATAAATGCTTCATAAATGGTAGTTAACGTTATTATTATCCACAGTTCAGTTGTATATAGCGGCTGGAACACATCTCCAGCCCAATCAATATTCTAGTCATTTTTTGGTTTTATTTATTTTTTTAGTTTTTAAAAAAATATTTACTTATTTTTGAGAGAGAGAGAGAGAGAGAGGGAGAGGGAGAGAGAGAGAGAGCGTGAGAGCGAGAGCGAGAGAGAGAATGAGTGGGGGAGGGGCAGAAGGGGAGGGGGACACAAAATCTGAAGCAAGCTCCGACTCTGAGCTGTCAACCCAGAGCCCAGCGCAGGGCTTGAACTCACAAGCTGTGAGATCATGACCTGAGCTGAAGCCAGACGCTTAACCAGTTTAGCCATCCAGGCGTTCCTGTACTTTGGTTTTAAATTACCATTCCAGTCTTCTATTTCTGGATGATTCTCTAACTCCTCAGAAAGTCCTAGAAATAGTCTGATCATTGATTTTACAATTTTACAATGTCCAAAAAGAAATACAACACTACTAGCATTCACAGAGTCAGAATAACTAAGAGTATCAGCTAAGACGTTCTTTTACATACGGTCACTGATGCTGTTGCCTGCCTAGCAGTCTTTCCAGTTTCCTTCATCTTCTGCTAGTCTAACCATCTCTCTCCCCCTTCTCCACAAAACCTAGGGGCTCCTTCATCGAGGCTTATGTTGCTCATCCAAGGAGGTGATCTCTCCACTTTCTCTATTCCTTACAATGTCATATTACAGCAGTGAATTACTGCCATTAATAATGACTTTTTGAAGACTACCCATGCCCTGGACATTTTATTATCTTACTGTTATTAATGTTATTGTAATGATTTCCAGTCACATTTTGTAGTCACAGCATGAAATCCTTTTCATTAAGCTACACTTGCATTAATGTAACAGCTGAACCATTCTGAATCTGAAAAGCCTGCTGTGTTTATCCTAGGAGGGTGTTTTCCTTAGAAATAAGAATATTGGTTTGTTCAAATCACAGGCTCCTTCTCATCCTTGTGTTAAAATACTTCCTGTTTATTTTTCTTGAAATGTTAGGTACCATTCCACTGGTGAGGATACCATGTGATTATATTCTTGTCACTTTTCTCACCATTGATTGGTCCCTTCAAAACTCCTAAAGCATTATCTTGAACTCATTGGGCCATTTCACTACTTTCATGTCTAATAATGATTTTTCTTTACATTTCTCAACTATTCTCAAAGTCTCTTTTTCCTCTTTATTCATCCCTATAAAGGAGCAATTAATGAACAGTTAAGTTCCTTTATGGCACTTTGCTGACATAAACAGCTAGTGGTAGGTTTAATGACTTAAACCCAGTCTTCTTGATTCTCCCTATAGGGCACAAAAAAACACCCTAAAGAAGAGAGATGTGACCTTGTTGGCTATCTCAGAGGAAAGCTCCACTAAACTAAGAAAAATGAGGTCTAGCTGTTAACAAAATAAATTTTTATCTTTTCTTCCCTTCATAAAAAGTCTGACGTAGGGATTTTTGGGTATATGTAATGATGATGTACCACAATGGTCAATGAGAGACCCCTACCAATGATACCACAGTTTTTAACATTGCAGAAATTATGTAACTTTGGTGCGTTAATGCAAAACGAGATCTGCTCTGAAACTTGGGACTTTTTTTTTTTTTTTTTTTTTTGCCCCTAGCAAAGTGTCATCCTTGGGACAGCTGACCTCCTAGAGAGAGGTCACTCTGCC
Source organism: Acinonyx jubatus (assembly GCF_027475565.1). Classification (NCBI taxonomy): domain Eukaryota; kingdom Metazoa; phylum Chordata; class Mammalia; order Carnivora; family Felidae; genus Acinonyx; species Acinonyx jubatus. The sequence goes on from NC_069387.1 coordinate 92,947,663, forward strand.
AGTTTCAAGGACTTGTCAATGGGCTGTGGGCAGTAAGGGAATTTAATTTTTCATTTCCCTTAGTTTCCCATATCACCATGGCAAGCACTTAAACCCCTTTCCTTGGTTCTTGGGTAGCCAGGAGTGTCTGAGGAATATCACACATATTTCACCTTGGGGTGGGGGTGTGTGTGCTGTTAGCCTATACTTTGCCCTATACAAAAGAGTTTTTAAAACTCAGGAGTATGGAACTATGTGACTATGTGACATGCCTCTCATTGGAATTCTTTTTGGTATAATACAGGTGTGAGGGGCAGCATCTAAGTCTCCTTTTAGTCCAGATATAGGATTATTTTGCCTACTGGCCATATCTTATGCAAGAAAAACACCATTTTAATGATAAATTCTAAAAAAGAATAAAAAAATGAAATTGGCTACAGACTTATCTGAGGGATGCAAAAAGATTTCTAAAAAAGGCCCGTTTGTTCAGTTGAGCATTTTGCTGGCTTTGCACAGACCAAGATTTATCTCAATCTGACTTTGACAGTAGGAGACACAGAGAGCTAAATGACTCTCCACTAAAGAGTGGGAGGAACTGAAGTTTTATTCCTCAGAGGAGAGGACAGAAAGGTAAGAAGAGTAAGAAAAGTACAGGAGGCTGACATCAAGTTGAGTTGTTTTCTGTTGCTGCGATGTATGAATCTCTGCATATTACCACCTTCAGCAAAGTCATCTCTACATATACATGCCTCTGTGGATGTTCTTAGTGGCTACTGGGATGAAGACCAAAATCTACAACTGGGTTAACATGATATGAAACAGGTAACATGAGCAGAAAGGTGCATGATCTATAAACTAGACTAAGTAAATGGGAGTAAGAGCTCCAAGCCAGAAACGATTAGACATCACAAGACTTCAGGGAATACAGATACATCTTGAGGAAAAATTTGAACATCTACAATCCACAGGATGATGGCAGAAAGTCACTCTCATCAATGTCTTAGCTGGCCTTAGAGAACAAAGACAATATCTGGGTTAACACAAGGTTTGTTTGACAATTTCATTAAAGAAAAAATATTAAGTATTGCTTATAATCTGAATTATTCTTAAATTGAGTTCCAAAAATAATAAGGTCCATACACATAAGAGAATGTCAATAAAGCATTAACCACCTTCTTTTATCTTTTTATCCTTGAAGCTAAATAGCTCTTGGAAGATATTTAAAGAAAGTATGTCCAAGAAAACTTCAAAATACTAAGGATTTAGGCATATTAATGGATAATTTTATCAGTTATATCAGAAACTTCACCATGCCCTGGCAATCCTTTTACTTGTTCTTGGCAAGTTTATATTTCCACTCCTTACAGCTGTTTCCAAATCTTCACTGCTCCCTTCAAGCCCCCGTCTTGGTTCCCTACTATTTACACTTAGTTTCTGCAGGTGATTTTGCTTACTGATTAATAAACTTGAAGCCATCAGATATTTCCCTAAACTTTTTTCCCAGCCCTACACGTATACCTGTGTCTACAAAGATCTAATTTAATCTTAGAGGAGCCCACTCTCCTATTCCAGACCTTGCTGACTTTTCTCTTTCTACTACACACAAACTTCCTTTCTCTACTAACAACATGTTCTCAGACTATAATCAATTTTTTCATACTAAAAAACAAAGTCCTTTGACTCCTATTCCCTCAAACCCATCCACTATCTATTTTCCCTTCTCATGAAAACTTCTGGTGAGTACAGTCTTTATTTTCTCACAGCACTTACTCTCAATCCAACAAATTATCTTAGCAACTACTATGTGTCAGGCACGGTGCTGTGTGCAACAATTACAGAATTTCTCTACCCTCCCATTCCACTGAAGCTGTACTAGCAGATTACCAAGACCTCCTTATTGCCAAATCCAAGGGGTATGTTTCTTGACCTCTCTAAAACATCTGATAATCTGATAATTGTTCATTCTTAACCTTCTCAAAATTCTTATAAACTGTGACAACTCATTCTCCTCTTTTACTTCTTTGACAGTTTCTTTTCTTGTACATTCTTAGTGGAAAAATCTACAGAAAGGGTAAAGTGAAAATCACTATAGGAGAAAATTATTCTGCCAAATTGTCTTCACGACATTATTCCCAGCACTTAGAAGAGTCTCCAACTGAACCACCCAGGCACCCCATAATATATTTTCAATACATGCAAACACTCTATGTCTTTTGATCGGAGAATTTAGTCCATTTATATTTTAAGTTATTACTAATAGGTATGCTTGTTGCTATTCTGTCAGTTGATTTTTCGCTGTTTTTGTAGTTCCTCTCTGTTCCTTTTTCCTCTTGCTCTCTTCCTTTGTAAATTGATGGTTTTCTTTAGGGGTATGCTCATATTCCTTTCTCTTTCTCTTTTGTGTATTTACTATAGGTTTTTGCTTTGTGCTTACCATGAGGTTACATATAACAACTTATAACAGTCTATTTTGAGTTGATAAAGCTCAACATTCTTACTCTCCACACACCCATTTTAGGTTTTTGATGTCACATTCTACATTTTTTAATCTTCTGTATCCTTTAACTTATTAATTATTTTAATCATAGCTATTTTTATTACTTTTGTCTCATAACATCTATACTAGCTTTATAAATAATCCGCTACCTTTACTATATATGTACTACATAGTACATATTATGTATGTATAGTGTATATATAATGTATGTATAAATGCATTTTTGACTTACAATATTTTCAATTTACAATGGGATGTAACCCTACTGTAAATTGAGGAAGATCTGTAATGTGTCTTAATGTGGGTCTCTTGGAGTTCACCTTTATTTAGAACGCTCTGGGCTTCCTGGACCTGGATATCTATTTCCTTCCCCAAGTCAGGGAAATTTTCAGCCATTATGTCTTTGAATGAGACTCCTTCCCCTTCTCTCCCTCTCTTCTCCTTCTGGAAGTCCTATAATGCAACTGTTAGTCTGTTTAGTGTTGTTCCACAAGTCCCTTAAACTATCTTCATGTTTGCATTCTTTTTATTTTTTGCTGCTCTGATTGGGTGAGTTCCACTGCCTTGTCTTCAAGTTGACGAATCATTTCTTCTGTTTCATCTAGTCTGTTATTGAACCCTTGTAGTGTACTTTTTAGTTCAATTGTTATATTCTTCAGCTCTGTGACTTCTATTTGGTACCTTATATTTTCCGTCTCTTTGCTGAAGTTCTCATTAGGCTCATCCATTCTTCTCCCCAGTTTAATAAGTACCTTTATGACCATTACTTTGAACTCTTTATCGAGTAAGTTACTACAATTCTTCCAAAGACTTCAGAGGGCAAGCACAATTTTCATGCTTACCCTCTGTCATGATTCAGAGTGCCAGTCTTTTGGGTGGAGCTTTACATGCATCTGGTGCCTGGACTTTGCAACTGATGCCCAGGAGATGCCCCTTTGATTGCCTGCCTTTGGTGGTCAGAGGGCTTTACACCCTTGGGTCACATAGGATTGTAGCAAAATAAGGATAGTCCTTGGCAGGCTACCACTCCTAGGGCACCACACAGATAGCAGACTGAGGCATACTCCCCAGTCTTTCTGTGAAGGAGGCCACTTTGCTTGTCCTGAAGCTTTGGACTGAGGAGCAGGCTTCAAGTTTGGCACACATTTAGTGGCTGACAGAGCTGCTCTCAAGGAACATAGGCTGTGGATGCCATCTTGGCACTTTTCCTCTGCCTTCCTTTATCTTGCCAGTATCTCTCAGAAACAAGTTTATATACTTGTCTGAAGCCCCGAGTTTTGTGACTGCCACCCAAAGGAGACTTCCAGATCATCTGGTTCTCATTAGAGAGCCAGATGGGGCTTTCACTTGTGGCCCCTCAGGACTGTATATATTTGCATACTTTTATGCAAATAAAAGGTCCTTTCCTTGTTTTTTTTTGCTTTTATTTGAGTTTTGTTTTGTTTTTATTTTGAGTTACTCCTTGTAATCTCTATACCCAATGTGGGGCTCAAAAGCTCACAACCCTGAGATCAAGAGTCACATGCTTTATTAACTAAGCCAGCCAGTTGCCTCAATTAAGTTACTCCTTGGAGAAAAAGAACCATAATATTTTCTGTGATTATATATTAATGATCACAATCTAGTCAGAACCACAGCATAGTAAAAAGGTCCAGCTGGAAAAATCTGTAGCATTCACTCAGTACATACTATCCCAGTCAACCCTAAGTTCAGGCCACTTCCAGGGTTATCATCGATTTGTGTGTTTGATCTTTTCTTTCCTTAAAAAATTTTTTTAACGTTTTTTTTTCATTTTTTTGAGAGACAGAGAGAGACAGAGCATGAGTGGGGGAGGGGCAGAGAGAGGGAGACACAGAATCTGAAGCAAGCTCCAGACTCTGGACTGACAGCACAGAGCTCGCTGCAGGACTTGTACTCATGCACCATGAATGAGATCATGACCTGAGTGGAAGTCAGACGCTTAACTGACTGAACCACCCAGCTGCCCCTGATCTTTTCTTATAATTAGATTCAGGTTGTAAATCTTTTACAGAAATTCTAAAGAACTGGTATAGATGTGGAGAGTGGTATTTAAAATCAAAACCTAATGTAGATGTGCTCATTGCTACCAGCACTCATTACTTTCAAAGACACACAGTGGAAAAGATTACTAGAATAAGTTCTGCTTCCAGTAATAACAGAGTAGCATATATTAAACTAACCATTTTTCAGAATATAAATTTAAAATCTGGACAAAATATTTTAAAAATGTGTTTTTAAAATATTTTTCTTAAAAAATAGAAGCCTCTGGGGAACAATGAAAAGGAGACAAGAACTAAAGGATTGTTGACCCTTGAAATTAGGGAAATGTACTGTGTGGCCTTTTGCCTGAGGGAAATTCCCAATTTGTGGAACATGGGGTAGCTAGAAGTGAAGTAGAAAGCTGTAGTCTTAGTAGTACAGGGAATCCTAAGACAAATGTAGAGCTGACACAATGGCTAGAAGCAAAAGGAGAACACTGAGAATAAAAGAGTCTGCAAATCTGCATAAAAATTCCATCCAACTCTGAATGATCCCAGAACTAGACTCATGTAATGGGAAACTACTGGATACAGTAGAAAACAACAGATGAAAGGCTAAGAGAATTTAGCATATTTCAGTCACTGTCCATCTAAGGGAGACAGAGGTCTGAGTTTGTATCTAGTCAAGTTAACTACTGCTAAAAACACTAACATTTTTCAGAGGAAGATAACAAAATCCAGTATTCCTACAATATTAAGTGTCCCTATAATGTCCAGTATATAAAAAAAATTATTAACATGTAGAGAAACAGAAAAATATGGCCTATAGACATATTAAAAAAATGATGAATAGAAACCAAGCCTGACTGGACTATATGTTGGAATTAGTATACAAGGATTTTGAAACAGCTATTCAAATTTAGTCTTAATGAATTACCTAAAGGACAGAGTAACTAGAGGGATGAAAACTATTTTTAGAAAAAGATCCAAATGGAAATTTCTGATCTAGAAAATATAATGTAGATAAGATGAAAAATTCACTAAGATTTACAACAAATTGGAAATGGCATAAGATAATTAAATGACATTTCAAAGTGATGAAATAAAATTTTAACTATTATTTCTATATCTAATTATAGTACCTTCCAAAAATGAAGACCAAAAAAAAAAAAAAAAAAAGACAATTCAGATAAAACTGACAGAGGAAAGGGTAAGTGAAAGTGAAGCAGTCAATTAACTGAAATTTCAATAGAAAGTACCCAATCTAAATAACAGAAGGGGAAAAAAATGAAGAAAATAAGTAGACCCTTAGTAGAACTATGAGAAAATATTAAGTGATCTAACATACATACAATTGGAGTCATAGAAGGGGAAGGAAGAGAGTAAATAGAGGAAAAAAAATATGAAGATATAACAGGTGAAAATGTCCCAAGAAAGTATGAAGTACTTCATGCCATCATAAGAAAAATACAAAGAAAACCCCAACTAGGCACGTCATAGCCAAATTGCTGAAAAACAGATTTAAAGAGAAAATCTTAAAGAAGCCAGTAATAAAAAGACGTGTAAAATATAGCAGAAAAATGAAATAAGTGATAGATAATTTTTCATAACAAACTATGGCAGGATAAAAAAAAAATCAATGTACAGAAATTTGTTGCATTCCTATACAGTAATAATGAAGCAGCATAAGGTGAAATTAAGAAAATGATTCCATGTACAATTATACCAAAAACAATAAAATATCCAGGAATAAACTTAACCAAAGAGGTTAAATAACTGTACTCTGAAAACTATAAAACATTAATGAAAGAAATTCAAGATGATGCAAAGAAATGGAAAAACAATCCATGCTCATGAGTTGGAAGAACAATATTGTTAAAATGTTTATACTACCCAAAGCAATCTACAGATTTAATGCAATCCCTATCAAAATACCAACAGCATATTTCACAGAGCTATAACAAACAATCCTAACATTTGTAAAGAACCAAAAAAGACTTTGAATAGCCAAAGGAGTCTTCAAAAAAAAAAAAACAAAACTGGAAGCATCACAATTCTAGATTTCCAGTTATGCAGAGAAGTAGTAATTAAAATAGTAAAGTACTGGCATAAAAACACACACATAGATTAATATAGTAGAATATAAAACTCTGAAATAAACACACAGTTATGTGGCCAGTTAATCTTTGACAAAAGAGGAATGCATATACAACAGGAAAAAGACAGTGTCTTCAACAAATGGTGTTGGGAATACTGGAAAGTGACATGCAAAAGAATAAAACTGGACCACTTTCTTTCACCATACACAAAAACAAACTCAAAATGGATTAAGGACCTAAATGTGAGACCTAAAACCATAAAAATCCTTGAAGAGAACATAGGCAGTAACGTCTTTAACATGGGCCATTAGCAACATTTTTCTAGATATGTCTCCTGAGGCAAGAGAAATAAACAACCTACTCAATAGGAAAAGATATTTGCAAATGACATATACAATAAAGGGTTAGTATCCGAAATACTTAAAGAACTTATGGATTGCCTGGGTGGCTCAGTCCAACTTCGGTTCAGGTTGTGATCTTGTGGTTTGTGGGTTTGAGCCCCACATAGAGCTCGCTACTGTTAGCACAGAGCCTGCTTGGGATTCTCCGTCTCCTTCTATCTCTGCCCTTCCCCCACTCATGAGCACATGCACTCACTCTCTCTCTCAAAAATAAATAAACATTAAAAAAAAGAACTTATGCAACTTAACACCCAAAAAAAACCACAAAGAACTCAATCAATAATGGGCAGAAAACATGAACAGACATTCCTCTAAAGAAGATATCCAGATGACCCACTGATACATGAAACGATATTCAACATCACTATCATCAGGGAAATGCAAATCAAAACTACAATAACATATCACCTCACACCTGTCAGAATTGCTAAAATCAAAAACACAAGAAACAAGTGTTGAGGATGTGGAGAAAAAGGAACCCTCTTGCACTGTTGGGAACGCAAAGTGGTATAGCTACTGTGGAAGACAGTGTAGAGATTCCTAAACACTAAAAATAGAACTACTCTACAATCCAGTAATTGCACTACTGGATATTTATCCCCCAAATACAAAAACACTAATTCAAAGGGATACATGCACCCCTATGTTTATTGCAGCATTATTTACAATAGCCAAACTGTAGAAAAAGAATGAAATCTTGCTATTTTGCAACAACATGGATAGAGAGCTAGAGAGTATAATGCTAAGTGAAGTAAGCCAGTCAGAGAAGAACAAATAACATATGATTTCACTCATATGTGGAATTTAAGAAACAAGAGAAACAAAAAGAGAGAGAGAGAGAGATAAATCAAGAAACAGACTCTCAATTATAGAGAATAAATTGATGGTTACCAGAGGGGAGGTGGGTGGAGGATGGGTAAAATAGGTGATGGGGATTAAAGAGTACACTTATGATTAAATAAATAAATAAATAAATATGTAAAATAAAACAAAATAAAATAAAACTATGGAAACCAGAAGTGTGTGGCGCTGTCTTGCAAGAAAACTCTGATGAATCATTTTTGAGAACTGGAGAGAGACGGTTCCAGCAGTCCTTACATTATGTCCCATCATGTATTGGATTAGGCAAAACTCTTTCCAGTTGCAGCTGCTATTTTCAAACTGATCCACTGCAATTTCCAGGATTACCTGTTGGCTATTTGGGTATTATGCTGTTCTTGGTTCTGTCACATGCCTTATTGCTTCCCCCAGGTTTCTTCCACTAAGGCTGTGGTAACACACAGGCCTGTAGATATTGGTGTTTGGAGGTTTGGGGGTTGTCTTATCAGCTAGTTCTGCTAATGCTCTCCAAATGGTTTTGCTATCTAGTTGTTTGCACTACTTTTGTGTAAGGATTTGAAAAAATTCTGCCACCTTCTTCCCTGAAATTTGAATCTTGAATATACTAAATGAGGTACTGAAAGTAGTTGAAATTCATTCATCTCTGTGGAGATGTCTTAACTAAAATGTTCCTGATAACAATTTTCCCTAGAGTTCTTATTAATTAATACTCCAGAGTTGTCTTGGCTCTCAATATCCTTCAGACAAATACATTTTTACTTAAGTTAGCCAATGTTAGTTTCTTTTGTTTGAAAACAAAGTACCCAAACTGCAATGAAAATGTAAAAGTCAATAGTGAAACTTTTTTTTTTTCAGTGAGTTCTATGCCCAGTGTGGGGCTTGAAGTCACTACCCCAAGCTCGTGAGTCCATTCTCTACTCTACCCACTGAGCCCAACAGGCACTGGCTATAGTGAAACTTTTAATTTCAGCTCTGATATTTAAAGAACTTGGAAGTTGTGACTGTCATCTTTACAACAAGAAAAATCTGGACAAACTAAAAAATCAGTGACTTTTCTTGCATCCATCTGAGAAATGGTGCCTTATTGCAAATCAGTACCCTAAAATCTAGAAAGGCAGGTATGAGAAAGGGCAATCAATATCTGCCTACCTGGAGCAGAAACCACTGGAGACATAAACTTGTATGAACACTTGAATGGCAATTTTGACTAGTGGGAGAGTGAAAAACCCCTAGGGACTGCAGTCTTGAGGGGCTCCCATATTTTCATGGGCTCTCTGTCTGGGAACCCCACCAAGTGCTCATGGTGAGGACGCCACAAAAATTCCTTCTTGGTTTTGGAAAGGGGTGAATGGGGGATGGGGAAGGTAACAATTGCAAACCACATCCAGAGCCTTCTCAATAAAAATGGCCTACTCTTTAGGGGAAAAGTTGTCACTAAAGCACAATTTTGCAAACTTATCCCAGGAAAGGAAAGGGGATTCTTCCTTATTCCAGACCCTTTTTGCCTTCCTGGCTTACACAAGGGAAAAAACAAACAAAAACCAGGGGGCAAGCCTTTAAGGAAATAGACTGAGAACACTGTAGCCATAGAGTAGGGAATATGGAGTAAAAGCTATTCAACTGAAGAAGGTATAGAAACACTTATGAAGGCCACAACCCCAAGGCAAAGGCCCACTAAAAGACTAAGACTCAATTAGATGATTATAAAATGCTCCTCCTCCCACACACTCTGCCACCATACCAGTAATGCTCTAGTAAAATAATAGTAATAATAACAATAATAATGAATTACAGCTGAAAGGTTGCAAAACAGACTGATAACTCCTCAGAGGAGAGACCAAAAAACAAGAGCACTAGAGAAATTTGAAGCTTCTGGCACCTACAGCTACAACAAACATTAAACAGCACATCCCCTAGCCAGAATAAAATACAATCTCTCTCTAAAGACAGATCTGCCTCAGTTGTAATTACCCAATACAACATACCTGGCTTTTAACATAAAATTACAAGGCATGCTAAAAGGCAAGAAAAAATGCAGTCTGAAAAGATAAAGCAACTATCAAAAACTAGACTCACATATGGGGTGCCTGTGTGGCTCAGTCAGTTAAGTGTCCAACTTTGACTCAGGTCATTATTTCACGGTTTGTGAGTTCAAGCCCCTTTTTCAGGCTCTGCGTGGACAGCCTGGAGCCTGCTTTAGATTCTGTGTCTTCTTTCCTGTCTGTCCCTCACCTGCTCATGCTGTCTCTCTCTCAAAAACAAATAAATAAACATTAAAACATTTTTTAAAAAATAGAACTAGACTCAGATATGTCACAGATGTTTGAATTATAAGGTAGGGAATTTAAAGTATATATTAGGACCTATAATGGAAAAAGTAGACAACATGCAAGAACAGATGGGTAATATGAGCAGAAAAATGGGAACTTTCAGAAAGAATCAAAAGAAATGACAAGAAATTTTTAAAAATACAGTAATAGAAATAAAAAATGCCTTCAGTGGACTCCAGATGGCTGGGGAAATAATCAGTGAACTTGAAGAAAGGCCATAGAAACTTTCCAAACTGAAACACAAAGAATAAAAAGAATAAAAGAAACAGAATAGAACATCTAAGAACTGAAGACAATAGCAAAAGGTCTAACATATGTATAATTATAACACCAGAAAAAGAAAGAGAAAACAGAGCAAGAGAAATATTTAAAGCCATAATAACCAGTAATCTTCCTAAATTAATGACAGAGACTAAACAACAAATCCAGTAAGCTCAGAGAACAGTAAGCAGTAGTGATACAAAAATAAAATCAAAACCCCCCACACCTAGGCATTTCATATTTAAATTTCAGAATACCAAAGGCAAAGAGAAAATCTTGAAAGAAGCCAGAGGGGGGAAAAAAACTTTACCTATGGAGGAATTTTAGCAAGCTTCTTATTAGAAACTATGCAAGCAAGAAGAGGGTGGAGTGGTGTATTGAAAGCAATGAAAGAAAAGAAAAATCAACCTAGGGATGCCTAAGTGGTGCAGTCAGTTAAGCATCCAACTTTGGCTCCGGTCATGCAATGGGCTCTGCACTGACAGTGTGGAGCCTGCTTGGGATTCTCTATCTCTCCCTCGCTCTCTGCATCCACCCCCCCCCCCCGACTTGTTCTCTCTGTCTCTCTCTCTCTCTCTCTCTCTCAAAAATAAATAAACTTAAAAAAAATCAACCTAGAATTCTGTACCTAGTGAAATTATCCTTCAAAAGTGGAAGAGAAATAAAAATGTCAGTAGTATGAAATAAGGTAGATTAGAAATCTTAAAACCCTCCTGACACAGAACAGTTAGAAATGTTCTCTAAAATTAAAGAAAATTCATTTAAAATTATTGAATGTGTCTGCAAGAAAGTAATGGAAATCCACTGAAGACAGGATTGAGCAAGGAACTTAAGATCAGGAAGATATGTGAACTTTGAAGCCATCAAATTCTTAGCCAGCTACATGAGTCATGGTAGCTTAGAACTACTATGCAGAAGAATATGCAGGAATAGTCTTTAGTAGATCAGAGATCATACTGTATAAAGATGGAACCCTGCAAGGCTTATAATCTCAGGGCAAGATGAAATTTAAAAAAAAAAAAACCAAAAAAACCTGACCCCCACTGATAGTAAAATATATGATTGATCTCAGAATTGGCTTTGGGTAGAAGTTAAAAAAAAAAACCGAAGAATTAAAAAGCAGATTGGATACTGCTGATTAGGATAAATAATGGAACTATAGAACTGAAAAAAATATTCAGATTGCAGCCCAGAGAGACAAATAGATGTAAAACCCTAATGAGAATTTTGTCCACATGAAGTATAGAGTGAGAAGGGTTAATTAAAATTCCTGAAAGAGGACATTCAAATAAGGAAAAGCATTCAAATTCAAATAAGGAAAAATAATAGCTAAGAATTTTCTAAAATTGATGAACAATATCAGTTGCCACTTTCAGGAAGCCACATAAATCCCAAACAGTGTAAAATAAAAAGAAACCCACACATAGACACATATTGTAAAGTTGCAGAACAACAAAGACAGGAAAAAGATCTTAAAAACAACTAGAAAGCAAGTATAGATTCCGCACAAGGAAGTTAAACTGGCAGCTGATTTCTTAATAATGACAACAGGAGCCAGAGGATACTGAAATAATATATAATTGAAATGATCTTCTGATAATGAAAATGAAATACACTATCAAAAACACACCAAAAAACAAAAAACAAAAAAACCCTGAGAGGTTTTACCTCTAAAAGACACACATTGAGAGAACACCGAAAAAAATGTCCTTCAAGATGAAAGTAAGTGATTGCAGTAGAATGTTTGGAGATGCACTTCTCAAGAAGTAAGGCTGAAACTTTGCTGAAACAGGACACTAGTGATCCTCAGGGCCATATCCAAGGAAAACTTTATTTCTTCCAAGTATGGTTTTAGATTTCTATATATTTGATTTTGCCAACAGGTTAAAAAGCATCTGTCATCAAAAACTTGGGATGCTTTCCAGGCAATATACATAAGAAACAAAACAAAACAACACGTTTCTTAAATGTTACTAGTTGGGGCAAATTTTACATTTCTGCAGTTCAAGAGACTCACTTTTGGCTAACAAGCACATTTCTGGAAAAGCTTGCTCTGTCTGAATCAGAAAGCAGAGAAAAGAAGCAGTCAGATCAGCAGGAAGAACAAATGTTGCAAATGGAAGAAAACACAGACAGATGGTTGAATCTGTGTTAGATCACACAGAACCATTGTGAAGGCAAGTAAGGACACTAATTGTTCAGAGCATGCATAGTGAAATGGGGGGAAATTACTCAATATGTGTATACAGATTTCCTAATACTCTATACAGAAGGACCACTGATATACATGTATGATGTTGTTCTGGAGGAAATGAAAAGATTTGGCATTTTTCCCCCAGAACCCATCTTAAGTTCATATTTCCAGAGAAATTGTCTTCATCGGATTATTTATCCTTATGGTTGTTTTACTTGATGGCTTTTCCCATTGGTCCAAAGCTGGGGCATATTAGAAAAATTTGAAAAGATTTGCTTACGAAACAGTCAGGTTATAAGTCCTCATTACTTCAGTTGATCCCAGATGTTCTTCAATTATTGTCATCAAAAATGTGAGAATTTTGCCTATAAAAGACCGGATTGTGAAGAAGGCAATAGTTTCTCCCACTCATACCCTAAGTTAAAAATAACCTTTTCAGGGTGCCTGGGTGGCTCAGTCAGTTGAGTGTCCAACTCATGGTTTTGGCTCAGGTCACAATCTCACAGTTCATGGGAAGGAGCCCTTCATCAGGCTCTGGGCTGATGGCATGGAGCCTGCTTGGGATTCTTTCTCTCCCTCTCTCACTATCCCTCCCCTGTGCCTGCTCTCTCTCTCTCTCTAAATAAAGAAATGAGCTTTAAAAAGTGTCTTCTTTCACCATCTTCCCTAGGAAGATTTGACCTCCAGAGCCAAAATTTCTGTTGTAGGATACCTTTATCATAGCTAGGTATTAAGACCCCAACATTATCTGACTAATTTATACTGTAGAGTTTCTAATTGGTATTTGTTCCACAGTTGCATTTTTAAAAGAATTCCTAATTAGAATAAGACACTAATTGGTACTGTCTAGCAGCATGGCTAATTTCTCAACATCTATATCAAGGTGGCATGTCAACTCATTAAGGAAAGGACATATTTTTGGAATAATTGGCTACCCATTTGGGGGTAAAATAAAATTAGATCCCTACCTCAGACCATAGACACACACAATAAAAGATTCAAGATTAATTATCATAAAGTTAAAAATGAAAGCTAAAACTTCAGAATAAAATACAGTAGAGGAATATTTTTTATTTTTTAAATTTTAATTGCTGTGTAGTTAACAAACAGTGTTATATGAGTTTCGGGTACAATTCAACAATTCCAATTCCATACATCGCCCAGTGCTCATCACGATAATTGTGCTCAGTAGGAGAATTTTTATTACTCTCCGTACAAAGCCTTTCTTAGTGTGAAACAACACTGAGTAAATTTTTTTTAAAAATTAAAAATTTGACTATATAAAAAAATTTAAATGTCTATACAGTGAAAAATAGCATACACAAAGTTAAGATGGTAAATGAAGAATGGAAAAAGTCTTTGCAACATATATAATAGGCAAATAAAGCCAGTGCAAGTAGTGTTTAAGAACACAGGCTCAGGAATGAGATTGTGTCGGTTCAAATACTAGCTATGCTACATTCTAGTTTTCTGACCTTAAGCAAGTTACTTAATCCCTTGGGGCCTCAAATTTCTTCATCTATAAAATGGAGATAATAAAGTCTACTTTCTTGGGTTAGATGAGAGCTGTTATTATTGCCCACAATATGTGAAGGAGTAGTTAAATTGATTTCAAAAAGGGCAACCAATTCACTAAATGCTCAGTATCAATAAAAAAACCTATCTACCCTTTGCATTTTATTTTCAGCTACTCCCTGGCATAGTTTTAATATATCAAATTGTCCTAGTCTATATTATTTTTAAATTGGTTTTATACTTCTTTGCTCCATATATTATTGTCACTGTTACCTCAGTCTAAAATTTCTTCATCTAGTCTTTGCACATGAAAATATTACCCATATTTTAAATCCCAACACAAATCCTGCTGTCTGTATAGAGTTCCTGATTAGTCAGCCAAAATGATGCATTCTCTCTGAATTTCTAAGGATGCCTTATAATACTAGTTTCTGCATGTAATCAAACCTTGTTTTGTCCAGTATGGGATGTGTGCATGTTTATCTCCCACAGAAATTTGTAAGTTTTCAGAGGCTAGCATCACATGTTCTATTTCTGTATTTTCATAATGCATAGTAAGTATTCACTGTATACATGTTTCATTTGGTTGTTTGTTTCTTCCTCCCTTAACATCCATCTCCTACAGGGCAATCAGTGAGAAGATACATGGAATCCTCACACCTATAATCTGTCTACCCATCCTCTACTGCCAACCCATTCCTTCTCCTCCCACATATACAAAGTAACAAACATTTTCCAAACAGCACATAGCTCCTTTCTTTATTTACACTTAGCTATAAATACATGAGACATGATCTGAACTATATTTTTATTTTTAATTTTTATTTTTTTAACATGTATCTCTGAGAGACAGAGAGAGACATAGAGCATGAGGCAGGGAGGGGCAGAGAGAGAGGGAGACACAGAATCTGAAGCAGGTTCCAGGCTCTGAGCTATCTATCGGCACAGAGCCTGATGTGGGGTTTGAACCCACGAACTGTGAGATCATGACCCGAGGTGAAGTTGGTCGCTTAACCGACTGAGCCATCCAGGTACCCATGAACTATGTGTTTAAAGGTTACAATGTGGAATATAGGTTGGAGGGGGGATGGATGGAAGAATTCAGGAAATAATTTCAGCCATCTAGATGAGAGACAATGGTGATTAGAACAGGATGGTAGCAGGGGAGGTCAAGAGAGGGGATCAGATTCTGGATACATGTTGAAGGTAGAAGCAGTAGATTTGCCTGCAGACTGGATCTAGTGTGATTAAAAGCAGAGTTCTGAGAATACCCAGTCCAGATCAGAGCAGAGTGATGGAAGGCTGAGGGGCATAGGATTCTAAATGGAATGGACACAATATCACATAGTTGGATATTTTGAAAATTGTATCAGTAGGCATAACAGATATAGTGGAGCATGTACAAAAATAAGAATAGATACAAACCAATAAACAAACCAGGCAATTATTAATCTCAGGAAAAACAATTAAGAATGTAAGAAAAGGCATATAAGCATAGATTTATCTAGGCTTTGCAGGAAACATTTTTATGGTATTAATAGTGTAAACACAGACTGATTTAGAAGAAAAAAATAGATATACCTCTACTGGAAGGATGAGGGCAGGACAAAAAATACAAAGAACTAAATAAATCCTGATCGTCCATAACAGAAAATCAATAGATAAAGTAGAAAACTGTCAAAGCAAGAAATAGGATTATAAGCATATTCAGACATGGAGGAAAATAGGGAAATCGCTAAAAATAGTTGAAAATGGTAGCCTATGGGGTAGAGATTCTCAAATTTTAACATGAATAAGAACCAGTTTACTGGGTCACATCCTCACAGATTCTGATTCAGTAGGTTGGGGTGGACTCCATGAATATGCATTTCCAGCAAGCTTCTAACAAGGCTGCTGGTCCTAGTCCAATACTTTGAGAACTACAACAGGAAGTAGATGAAGGAATTAGAAAGAATTGGGTAAAGGACAACTGTTTTTCATTATAATTATTATAATTATTTTTGTACAGTGATTCTCAAACTTGGCTGCTCTTTGCAATCACCTGGGGAGGCTTGAAAACTAGTGATGCCTGGATCCCATCCCCACAGGTTGTGATACAACTGATCTGGGCGCAGTCTGGTGTTGGTAGTTTTAACAACCCTCCAAATAATTTTAATATGTGTCTAAGATGGATGACTACTTTTTTAGTCTAATTTTAATTATGTGCATGAATTCATTTTTAATATAAGAGCAATTATCTGTATGGTGAGTATGGAAGAGGGAAGAATGTAAAACTTAGAGTCCTAAGATGTGGGATTATGTCTGGTATAATCTGCTGCCATAAATCAGCTCTGTGTTCTTGGGAAAGTCACCTAATCTCTAGGGGCTTTAGTCTCCCGTATGTAAAATTAAGATGCTGGACTATTCTCAAATGTTCTTTCCAACTTCACATTTTTGGGAGTAATAGCTGTAATGTCCTATGATATAAAATCTGAAACTTTAAAAAGTATACAGCAACAAAAAGTTCTCCACATGATGTTTAGGGTGATTATTGTTAGTTATGGAACTGTATCATAACTATTTTCATTATTTCTTTTTAACTAATATTACTTTTCATATATACATATCACTTTTTCCCAGTTACCTATTTATTGTACTCAGTACAATAATCAATTCATCCTGGGAAACAAAGATGAAAACACTTGAGATGAATTTATATTTGATGGCAGAGCAGTATATTACTGTCATTTCTCCAAAACATCATTTGCTAAATTGGATTCACGAAAATAACAAAATAGCCCAGCTTTGGCCTATTGTGAGTTATTTTCCAAATAGTAGGGATGAGCAAGTCCTGATCCTTCTACTGGCCTGGCTGTATACCTTTTCCTACCAGCAGCACCTACTTCTAAGATATCTGCTCCTGGGGTGACTGGCTGGCTTAGTGGGTGGAGCACTCAACTCTTAATCTTGGAATCATGAGTTTAAACCCAATGTTGGGACTAGAGCTTACCTGAAAGAAAGAGAGGGGAGAGAGAGAGAGAGAGAGAGAGGGAGAGAGAGAGAGAGAGAAAAGGAAGGAAGGAAGGAAGGAAGGAAGGAAGGAAGGAAGGAAGGAAGGAAGGAAGGAAGGAAGACAAAAGATAACTGCTAACTGTTCCTGGCTAATTTTAAGGGGGCAATGTGTCGTCATAAATTCAGGCAAAACATAGTAATTGATTAAAATGGTGGCTAAGCTCCCAAGTGACTCCTTACCCTGATTATTCTAGAGGTTTAGTATAGAATTGTGCTGTCAATTCTCAGTAATGAATACTAACAAAGGGAAATTTAGGGAATGAGGATTGATATAGATAATCCAATTTATTGGATTGACTTTACAATGCATTATATAGAGAGAACTTCCAATGTCTTCATAATTAGGTTTTCTTTAGAATAATTTAAAATAAGTTTTCATTTCTTGAGTCAATAGAGATAACTGTTACTATGTATATAGAGAAGGGAACCTAGTCTGAAACAAGAAGTCAGTTGCCCATATTACAGATGTATTATGAAGTGTAAGTTGTTTATAAAAGTAAGTACATTTATGTGCATATATGTTTGCCTGACATTGACCTCCTACCTTTTGAGAAACTTTTTTGCCCAGACAGAAGTCAGAAGCTATAGTAATGTAGTGCTGAAATAAAAGGTGAATTCTAAAATGAAATGAGGTCAGAGCCATGTGCCATGATTTTGCAGGTAGTTAAAAATGAACTGAGAAGTCACCATCTGGTGGGAGGCATCTTAGGGAAGCAGCCACCTTCTGTTGGACATAAATAGAATAAAAGCTTGTTGAGCTATTTATTCTTAGATGGTTGTGATCATGTTTTGCTCCTCCACTGAAATGTGCCCATCTTACAATCTCATGCTTGTAGGATGGATGCTCTTAGCTAACTCTGGGCTAGTTAATCAATTTGTTCTGAGAAATTGTAGGAGATAGTCCCCTACGTTAACCTTACCTCCCCAGGTAAAATATAAAGGTGTTATCAGATGTTAGATGTTTCTTGTCTCTCCTTCTAGAAACACTAATCGAAAAATTTCAGGTGAGACAGGAGAGTAGTTCAGCACCAACAAGAAGAAAAACTGGTGGGCTAATGGGACCTTGTACCTGCCCTGCAATCACAGCATTGATGTGTAAGGGCTAGAAAATACATACCTACTTCTGGAAAGCAGTTTATATATGAATGGAGATTTCAGCTCTGATTTCTTGCAGAAAAACTTTGAGTATTATTCAAAATCATTGGAAAGAGATTTATAAGTAATATAAAAAAGCAACCCGTACAATAAACAATAATGCTAATTCATATTTGTATATTGTTTTACAAGTGTTTTCATAAAAATGATCTTATTCCTCATAATGACCCTGTGAAGTAGGTAAAGTCAATAAAAGCCCTATTTTACACATGAAGAAACTGAGATACAGAGAGATTAAATGGAGCGCAGCATGGAATATAGCTTGTGCATGAAGGGAAGAGAAAGGTGCAAGGGTTTCCTTTGAAGTGACTATAATAACAACAGCCATTTATTGAAGTTACTATATTCCAGGCATTATGTTAATCGTTTTAAGGCATTATAAAAATATTATTACTTCTTAAAGCACAAAGATGAGTATCTACTAACAAAAGGAAAATAAAAAATAGACTTGCTAAAAAACTTAATTCAGCAAAACAATTTAGGGCAAATGATGATGATGATGATGATGATGATGATAACTGCTGAACAGTTATCATTTGCTGAACAGCTAATATTTGCCAGACACTATTCTAAGTACTTAATCTACCCAACAAGGCAGATATTATTGATCTCATTTACACACGAAAAATATAAGGCACAGAGAGATTGACTTGCCTATGATTACACTGTTGGCTTAGTGATGGGATATTACAGCATATGCCATGGCATACCAGAGATCTGGTTACACTGAATTTTTCACCCTTTAAATGATTCTTTAACTATAATGAAAATTCACCTATTGTAGACCTAACAAGGTAACTGGTATTAAAACACTTTTTTTTTTTGTTTCCCACTACTCTTTTTAAGCCTTTTATTGTGAGTTGTTTTTCTCCTATCCTTGGATTAAAGCTCAGGCAGTCCCCATATATATTTTCTGGCCACTTAAGTAAAGTCCTATAATTATGTTAGGTGACAAATACAGTCTGAGCACATTATTATAAATGACCAATAATAGTAATCAAAATGCCAAAATCGTTTTAACATTAAAATCTTTCTACCTCTCCCAAAGAGGGCGTGCTGTTGCTTGAACATATGCAGTAGAGTGAGAGAAGTCCTCCTTTTTCCCCCTGCTCCTCTTTCCCTAGTGTATTATGGTTTCGGATTTTCTGATTATGTTTCCAACAGAGTTGAAGTTGGGGTGGGGAGGGAGAAGATATGAAAAGAATAAGAAAGGTCATATATGACAATTACTGCTGTAAGGTGGCTTTGGGACTGGGGAATGGAAGATGTGTAACTTTGACTTTTTTCACGCAGTACTTTTATTGGCTTTTTGGAAATCTCTGACCCTGTGAAAGTCCTCTCAACTTTAGTTCCCTTGATCTGCGTGAATGGATTTTATTCTGGCAGTTAATTAATCTCTTTTAGCTCCTAGAATCCTAAAGCACATCTCCACTTCCCTTCTGACGCCCTTATGGTCCTTCCAAGTAGTACTGTTGAATAGAATCTAGGACAGATGCAATGTTGCCTGAGGCGATTGCCCTTAAGGCTGGCTTTAACATTCACTCCTCATCTCATTCCCCTTTTGCAGTGTGGCTTTTCCACTCCTCCCATGAAGAAATGGGGTCTATTTTCCTTCCTTTTGAAACTGGAATGGTCTGAATAAAATGAGGCAAAAGTGATGCTGTGTGACTTCCAGGCCTAGATTTTAAGAGATCTTACAGCTTCCATTTTTACACTTTTGAAGTCTGAATCATCATGTAAATTAGCCCAATTACTCTGCTAGAGAGAGAGAGAGAGGCTCTGCCAGACCCCAGGTAATCCAGTCATGTCAGCGGAGGCACCAGATATGGGAGTGAAGACATTTTCAGATTCTCCAGTAAACCAGAGCAGAGATACTCCAGCCAACATGACAGAGACAAGCCCGCCAAAGCCATGCCCAAATTGCAGAATTGTAAGCAAATAAATTACTGCTTTTTGTTTCTAAGCTCCTATATTTTGGGCTGTTTTTTGCATTTGGTTTTGTTTTGGCAGTAATAAATGACACAAAGTTTATCTGACTTTTAGTAAGCACTTATCTATTCCTTAACCCAGCGTGCTCTGGGAGAGCAGACAGCACTCCTTCATTCTGCTGCTAAAGCTGTTGACTAACCCATCTTGCAATCTAATGAAGTTAAACATATACTTAACATATTGCCCCAGAAAACCCACTCCTAGACCAAGAGAAATGAAGACATGTTCACACAAAGGCCTGTATGCAAATTCTTAAAACTGCTTTATTTATAATTGCCAAAAATTGGGGAACCACCCCCAAATCATCAACTGGTGATTGGGATAAATTCATCCATAAAACTACTGATAATTGCAACAACACAAACGAATCTCAAAAGCAATATAATAATTGAAAGAAGGCAGACACAAAAAGCTAGTATTTATATGACACTCTCAAAAAGACAATATTAAAGGGACAAAAATCAAATCAGTGTTTGTTAGTGGCTCGAGAGTATGAGGAACTTGGTTACAAAAGAGAACTTTTGGAGATAATGACGTGGTGTTATTTACATGACTGTATACATTTGTCAGAGCTCATAGGACTGTATTCCTAAAAAAGGTGCATTTTACTCTATGTATATCTCAATAAACCTGAACTAGCAAACAAAAAATAAATAAAATAAACCTACTCGTGCCCTTCAATCATGGGGTAGACATATCAAGCTAACCAAATAGTTGGTACCATTGAGGTCCCTTTCATTAGACTTAAGTGTCAGGTCCTCTATCCAACCCCTTTGGATGGTAAAAGTTGACAATAACATCACAACATAGCTATCTCTCAGTTAATCATCCTCAAAAACTTTTCAAACTTCCAAAAATCCAAACTTTTTATACTTTTAACATGGGTGAATCATCTAACATATTCTTGACTATTTCCTTTGAAAAATCTGCATCTGGATTACCATACCTCTTTGGAGGTGGCCTCTATTGTGTCTTGGTGTCTCCAATGAAACTTCTGATCTATTACTATTTCATGTGTATTTATATACATTATTGTAAAGTGACACTATATCAAGAAAAAATTATTTTCATGTCATTGCTAGGAAATTGCTAGGAAATACTTATTTACCCACATATTTACCACTTGAAATGCTCGTCATTCTTTCCTAAAGACCTAAATTTCCATCTGTTATCCTTTTCCATCTACCTGAAGAACTTGCTTTTACACTTCTTGCAGTTCAGGTTTGTTGGCAATGAATTTTTTTCGGTTTTCTCTTATGCGAAAATGTGCTTATTTTGTCTTCATTTTTGAAAGATATATTTTGCTGAGTATAGAATTCTGGATTTTGTTTTTTCTTTTAGCAGTTTGAAGACGTTCTGTTTTCTAACTTTGTTATTACTGATGAGGTTTAAATTGTTTGAATTCATTTGAACATTTGAATTGTTCCTCTGTACACAATGTGTCATTTTTCTCAAAATTTTCTATTCATCTTGGGTTTCACTATGATATGACTGGGTGTGACTTTTCTGTGGACTTATCTTGCTTGGGGCTTTCTGAGATTTTTGATGCTATAAATTTCTTATATCAAATTAAGAACATCTCAGCCATTATTTTTTCAAATATCTTGTTTTATTCATTTTATATCTTCTCTTCTGGAATTCCAGTTATACAATGTTCGTTTAGACCTTTTGATATTGTTCCTCAGGCCCTTTGAAACTGTTAACTTTTTTTCAATCTTTTCTTTCTGTTCTTTAAGTTTTATAATTTCTATTGATTTGTTCATTAATTCTTTCTTCCATCATATTCATTCTGTTCTAATCCCATTCAGTGGATATTTTTAAGTATATATTGTGTTTTTCAGTTCTAGAATTTTTATTTTTTATAGTTTCTGTTTTCTTGCTGAGATTTCTTATCTTTTCATATGTTGTGAGCATATTTTCTTTATATCCTTAAGCATAGTTATAATACGGTTTTGAAATCTGTGTCTGATACTTCTAACATCTGTGTTTTCTTAGAGGTCAAGCTCTGATAATTGTCTTTTCCCTTTAAAATTGGTCATGTTTTCTGTTTCTTCATCAAGTAATTATGGGCTATATTTTAGACACTGTGAATGATGTGTTGTAGACTTTAGATTCTGTTATATTTCTCTGAAAAGTGTTCACTGTTTTAATAGACACTTAAAATACTGGGACTCAAGCAGCCAACTTTCCTGAAATAGGTGGCAGTTTAAATCTCAGTACTGTTCTTTTAGTTTTAGTTGGCCTGTGTGAGTCTGCCCAACATAGGTATGATTCAAGGGTAAGCCAGAAATTTGTAATGAATATAATTTGGAACTCCTTCTTTCTAGAACTCTCCTTTCTTGGATTTCTCCCCTCATTTTCTAGTGGCTATATAGTTGCCCTAAACTCTGTCCTATGGTTCTTCAGTCAGTAAGACTATTGGAATTTTAGCTTCCCTTCTGGTGCACACTGGTTTATATCCTCAGTCCAAAAGCTATAAAAATGAGAAACTCACCCAGTGTTGTTCTCTTCAATCAGTTATCAACTCTGCAACAGTACTTGCCTGCTTTGGGTCATTACCCAATTCCTTCAGAGAGCTGATGTTAATATTTGATCAGTTTATAGTTGTTATCTACAGGAGATTTGATTCAATAGGCACTACTCTGCCATACCACAACTGGAAAGAGTTACTAATATAGTGTGCTAAATATAAACTCAAATTTTAGAGCCTCCACCAAGATATCCATATATATAATCAAAAATGTACAAAAAATGTTTGAGGGAGGTATTATTTTCTTCATTTTACAAGCTAAAAAGATAAAGCTCAAAGAAGCTAAAGAGACTTGCTTTATCAACCAGGGTCCAGGAAGGAAACAGAATTTAATTCAGTGGTTTAAAATAACAGACTACCTACAAAGAAATGGGCAAAGTTAGAAAAACCAAAAGGGATGCTGAAGCACCCAGAGGTTAGCAGCAAAGGGAAGTTTTTGCTATTCCTAACACTGAGGGAGCAATGGGAGGGGAAAATGTGACCAGAGTCTCAGGAAAGCTCACGTCATGGAGGAGGAACTGTCAGGCATGACTTGTAGTTATAGAAGACTACTGCCACCACCAATGATGCTTTGCTAAGGTATGGAAGAGGCAAGGAAGAAAACTTAATCTCTCTCCTCTTACTGTCTCCTCTCCTTCCAGTCCCTCCCAATGACTGAATTCAACAAGAAGCCAACTGGTAAGGGAGCGCAGGAAATTGAGATCATAGGAGTCAGCTTCCAGGAGGGACACAGCAGAAAAGGATGCATGGATTTGGCAAACTATAAATAATGAGCACATTGCCTAAGATTGGGTTGCCAGATATAGCAAATAAAAATACAGGATACCCTATTCAATTTGAATTTCAGATTTTTTTACAAAGTAATTTTTTAGTGTATGTCCCATGTAATACAGTATACTGACAATTAAAAACTTCATTGTTTACTTAAAATTCAAATGTAACGTGGTGTTCTGTCTTGTGGCAACTTAGTCTAGACCAGTAAATAAGAGAAACTTATTTTGAGTCCAAGCCGAAGATCCAACCCCAGAAGTCTTCTTTCTACTATCCCAGTTTTTAAAAATATTTTCTATGCCTACCTTGTACAAGTGTATCTCCTTCACCAGTGTGGAAGTTCCTTGGGGTGAAAGACAATGTCTTACTCATCTGCATATCTTATTATTTTTCATCTCTCCCAACCTCACTCCCAGAGTTTTGCAAAGTTTTGTACATAATAGGTGCTTAAAACACTTTTGTTGACCATGTTGAGCCCTTTATGAATACTTTGTTGAATCTGATTCATTATCTATTTCTTTAAGAAAAATTTCTGCTAAAGCCACATATTGACTTAGATGAAAGTCTTATGTCAGGTCAATTGTAAGTATTCAGACTCCGTGTTCTGCCTTTTCATTTCATCCTTTCCTCTTGGAATTCTATAATGAGCACAGAACACAACTACTATCCAGGCATCTTGCCACTCAGGTTCATGAGGTGTCTCTGAATCAAAGGTTTCTCTGATTGGGTCAACACAACCTAAAATGAAAAACAAAACAAAACAAACCTTTTAAAATGTGTTTTAATATTCATCAAAGCTTTGGGGGGAAATGACTCTGTACTATTATAAAAGACTGAAGACAGGCTCCTGGGTTGCTCAGTTGGTTGAGCGTCCGACTTTGGCTCAGGTCATGATCTCACGGTCCGTGAGTTCGAGCCCCGCATCGGGCTCTGGGCTGATGGCTCAGAGCCTGGAGCCTGTTTCAGATTCTGTGTCTCCCTCTCTCTCTGCCCCTCCCCCACTCATGCTCTGTCTTCCTCTGTCTCAAAAATAAATAATCATTTAAAAAATTGTTTTTAAAATTACATTTAAAAGACTGAAGACAACTTCCAAATCTCAATGAGGTAAGAATACTACACTTCTGAGAATACAAACTTATTTTCTCACTGATTTTTTTAAATTTTCATTGTTTATTCTAAAATTCTGGAGCAAGTTATCAATAGATCAGATTTTTTGGATGTTTTGCAAAATTCCAATATTTACTATTAATGAACTTTTGCTCATTTTACACACACACACACACACACACACACACAAATTTGATGCACAATAGTTTTTGAATGGGTAATGGTTGTCACTTACATTATTTTACCTCTTTACAAACAACAAAAATTCTCTCAGGGTGCCTGGCTGGCTCAGTCAGTAAAACATGTGACTCTTGATCTTGGGGTCTTGAGTTCAAACCCCACATCAAACCTAGAGATTACTTTAAAAAATTTCTCTTTAATGGGATGAGTTTTGCAATAATATTGAAAATTAACAAACTTCATATGTGAAAAATATGAAGAGAACACTGTTGCCCTCAGGAATCCAAGACTTATGTACTTTAGGCATTCAATTTCTATCTGTATTGTGTGAATAAATATATATTTTTGATGGGACTAAAATTAACATTGTGTATATCTCAGGTCATCCTGTGCTGGTTCACTTGTTTCAGAAAAGTGATTTTGTAGTCTATGTTCTTTGAAATATGAACAGATTTAGGGTACCTGGGTGGCTCGGTTGGTTAAGCATCTGACTCTTGATTTTGGTTCAGGTTGTGATCTCACTCATGGACATGAGATTGAGCCCTGCATCAAGCTCAGCGTGGAGGTGCAGAGCCTGCTTGGGATTCTCTCTCTCTCTCTCTCTCTCTCTCTCTCTCTTCCTCTCTCTCTCCCTCTCTCTCTGCCGCTCCCTGCTTGTGCTCTCTCTCTCTCTCAAAATAAATAAATGAAGTTAAAAATTTTAAATAAAATATCAACAGATTTGTCTGAATGCTAATGCGTGATAATTGAAAGTTCTCAGACCATAATAAAATTCGAATTCATGTCTCAGTGAAAGAAAGCCTTGAGTTTAGGTCTATTATTCCATAGCTTTCCACATGACCTTCCCTATGACCTTTTCCAGTCATGCAAGCATCTAACATTGTTGCTTATATACTATGCACTAAGTGCTTTACATTCATCATTTAATTTACTCTTCAAGAGACCTTATAAGGTAAGTATTATATGATTATTACTATTCCATAGATGAGGACACTGAGGCATAGAGAGATTTTGTAACCTGCGTAAGATCAAATAGCTAGTAAATGTAAGAGGTAACAATCAAATCTAAGTCTACCAGACTACTAAGCAAATGTTCTTCTTTTTTTTTTTTGCAAATGTTCTTATTCTTTACATTTCTGATATTTATTTATTTATTTATTTATTTATTTATTTATTTAACGTATATTTATTTTTGAGACAGAGAGAGACAGAGCATGAACGGGGGAAGGTCAGAGAGAGGGAGACACAGAAACTGAAACAGGCTCCAGGCTCTGAGCTGTCAGCACAGAGCCTGATGCGGGACTCGAACTCACGGACCGCGAGATCATGACCTGAGCCGAAGTCGGCCGCTTAACCGACTGAGCCACCCAGGTGCCCCTATGTTTCTGATTTTTAAATTTCTTTGTTCTTATACCCCAGCAGTTAAAAAAAAAAAAATCACTGGTTCATTCTATTCATTCAATTCTACTAGGTTAACATATTATGAACCTTGTTTACATTGTAAAGCATGAAAAGGTTAAATTTTTAAGAGAATAAGGAAACATAAATAGAAACAAAAGCACCAGTAGTTTATCATATACCCCAAGGATCATCTTGTACATGCCCTGTGTGGTGAATGTTCATTCTCAAGACTATTCTAAATTAGATTCTTAAGAAAATGTTTGTTTTTTTAATGAAAATATTGTTCACAGCTGTTGCCAAATCGAGATTTACTATGTTTGAATTCACAATTCCCTAGGCAAGGCCATTTCAACCTGATTTAGCAGGAACAGGGAGACGTAGTATGGACTGAAAATAGTGGCTGGAAGTGATGGCTACAGAGAGAACAGGAGAAGATAAAAGAGATGGAAGAACATTCCTAGGCTTTCAGATATTAACATAGTAGTCTGTGTTTATATGTAAAATCAGGCTAACTAACATTTTGAAAGATAACAGTATATAATCCCTTTTATAATAAGAGCAAATAATAATTATGAATATAAACATTATTTATATAAAATATAAATAACACATATTGTATATGTACATATAATTATTTAAAAATAGGAACGTAACCACATTAACCAAAACAGCCATTACTTAAAATTGAAAATATGACTAGAAATAACAGGTATATAAATGTTACCCTTAATATTGTACCAGCCAACACTGAATCTATAATTTACTGTGGATTAACCATATACTACAGAGAATGGATTAAGTAAAAGCACATATTTAAAGACAGAAAATCTAACAGAATTGTTTCACAAACATCTGCCTGGATTTCTTGGTCATTCATGTGATCTGGTTTTCATAAGATGACATAAATAAAACCTATATCTGTGATGAATGAGGACCCATAAGAAAATTATTACATATATCTGAATGAATTTTTTAAATTCCTTTCCCTATTAACATTATTTTGCTATTCTTTGACTTTCAAGTATATTTTCCTTAGTCTTTTAATTAATTTATTTTTTTAAATTTAAATCCAAGTTAGTTAACATACACTGTAAGAATAATTTCAGGAATAGAATTTAGTGATTCATCACTTACATATAACACCCAATGCTCATCCCAACAAGTGTCTTCCTTATTTTCTCTCACCCCTTTGGTTCTCCCCCCACCCCAACACCCCACCAGCAACCTCAGTTTGTTCTCTGTATTTAAGTGTCTGTTGTGGTTTGTCTCCCTCTGTTTTTATCTTATTTTTACTTCCCATCCCTTATGTTCATCTGTTTTGTATCTTAAATTCCACACATGAGTGAAACCATATGATATTTGTCTTTCTCTAACTTATTTCGCTTAGCATAATATCCTCTAGTTCCATCCACGTTGTTACAAATGGCAAGATTTCATTCTTTTCGATTACAGAGTAATATTCCATTGTATATATATATACAACTTCTTCTTTATCCGTTCATCAGTCAATAAGTATTTGGGCTCTTTCCATACTTAGGCTATTGCCAACAGTGCTGTTATAAACATTGGGGTGCATGTGCCCCTTTGAATCAGCACTCCTGTATCCTTTGGATAAATACCTAGTAATGTCATTGCTGGGTTGTAGGGTAGGTTCTATTTTTAATTTTTTGAGGAACCTCCATACTGTTTTCCAGAGTGGCTGCACCAGTTTGCATTCCCACCAGCAGTGTAAAAGAGTTCCTCTTTCTCCACATCCTCATGAATATTTGTTGTTGCCTGAGTGAATGTTAATTTTAGCCATTCTGGCAGGTGCGAGGTGATATCTCATTGTGGTTTTGATTTGTATTTCCCTGATGTTGAACGATATTGAGCACCTTTTCATGTCTGTTGGCCATCTGGATGTCTTCTTTGAAAAAGTGTCTATTCATGTCTTCTGCCCATTTCTTCACTGGATTATTTGTTTTTGGTGTTGTGTTTGGGAAGTTCTTCATAGATTTTGGAAACTAACCCTTTATCTGATATGTCATTTGCAAATGTCTTCTCCCATTCTGTCAGTTGGCTTTTAGTTTTGCTGATTGTTTTCTTAGCTGTGCAGAAGCTTTTTATTTGATGAGGTCCCAATAGTTCATTTTTGTTTTTGTTTCCCTTGCCTCTGGAGACATGTCAAATAAGAAGTTGCGGCAGCTGAGGTCAAAGAGGTTTTTGCCTGTTTTCTCCTCTAGGATTTTGATGGCTTCCTGTCTTATGTTTAGGTCTTTCGTCTGTTTTGAGTTTATTTTTGTGTATGGTGTAAGAAAGTGGTCCAGGTTCATTCTTCTGCATTTCACTGTCCAGTTTTCCCAGCACCACTTGCTGAAGAGACTGTCTTTAATCCATTGGATATTCTTTCTTGCTTTGTCAAAGATTAGTTGGACATATGTTTGTGGGTCCATTTCTGGGTTCTCTATTCTGTTCCATTGATCAAGTGTCTGTTCTTGTGCCAATACCACACTGTCTTGATGATTACAGCTTTGTAATACAGTTTGAAGTCTGGAATTGTGAGGCCTCCAGCTTTGGTTTTCTCTTTCATGATTGCTTTGGCTATTTGGGGTCTTTTCTGGTTCCATACAAATTTTAGGATTGTTTGTTCTAGCTCTGTAAAGAATGCTGGTGTCATTTTGATACAGATTGCATTGAATATGTAGATCACCTTGGGTGGTATCGACATTTTAACAGTATTTCTTCTTCCAATCCATAATCATGGAATGTTTTTCCATTTTTTGGTGTCTTCTTCAATTTCTTTCATAAGCTTTCTATGATTTTCACTGTATAGATTTTTCACCTTTTGGTTAGGTTTATTCCTAAGTATTTTATGGTTTTTGATGCAATTGTAAATGGGATCAATTCCTTGATTTATCTTTCTGATGTTTCATTATTGGTATATATAAATGCAACTGATTTCTGTACATTGCAACTGCAACTTTGCTGAATTTGTGTATCAGTTCTGGCAGTTTTTTAGTGGAGTCTTTAATGTTTTCCACATAGAGTATCATGTCATCTGCAAAGAGTGAAAGTTTAACTTCCTCCTGCTGATTTGTATGCATTTCATTTCTTTGTGTTGTCTGATTGCTGAGGCTAGGACCTCCAACACTATGTTGAATAACAGTAGTGAGAGTGCACATCCTTGTCGTGTTCCTGACCTTATCTCTCAGTTTTTCCCTATTGAGGAAGATATTAGTGGTGGGTCTTTCATATTTGGCCTTTATGATTTTGAGGTATGGTCCGTCTGTCTCTACCTTCTTGAGGGTTTTTATCAAGAAAGGATGTTGTATTTTGTCAAATGCTTTTTCACATTTGAGAGGATAATGTGGTTCTTATCCTTTCTTTTATTAATGTGATGCATCACATTGATTAATTTGCAGATATTGAACTAGCCCTGCAGCCCAGGAATAAATCCCACTTGATCATGGTGAATAATTCTTTCAATGTATTGTTGGATCTGGTTTGCTAGTATTTTGTTGAAAATTTTTGCATCCATGTTCATCAGGGAAATTGGTCTATAGTTCTCCTTTTTAGTGGGGTCTTTGGTTTTGGAATCAAGGTAATGCTGGACTCGTAGAGTGAATTTGGAAGTTTTCCTTCCATTTCTATTTTTTGGAACAGCTTCAAAAGACTAGGTGTTAACTGTTCTTTAAATGTTTGGTAGAATTCCCCTGGAAAGTCATCTGGCCCTGGACTTTTGCTTGTTGGGAGATTTTTGATTACTGATTCAATTTCTTTGCTGGTAATGGGTCTGTTCAATTTTTCTATTTCTTTCTGTTTCAGTTTTGGTAGTTTATATGTTTCTGGGAATTTGTCCATTCCTTCCAGATTGCCCAATTTGTTGGCATATCATTGCTCATAATATTGTCTTATTATTGTTTGTATTTCTTTTTTAAAAAAGTTTTTTAACGTTTATTTATCTTTGAGAGACAGAGAGAGACAGGGCATGAGCAGGGGACAAGCAGACAGAGAGAGGGAAACACAGAATCCAAAGCAGGCTTCAGGTTCCAAGCTGTCAGCACAGAGCCTGATGCAGGGCTCAAACTCACAAACTGTGAAATCATGATCTGAGCTGAAGTTGGACACTTAACTGACTAAGCCACCCAGGTGCCCCTGTATTTCTGCAATGGTGGTTGTGATCTCTCCTCTTTCACTCACGATTTTATTTGGGTCCTTTCCTTTTTCTTTTTGATCAGTCTGGCTAGGGCTTTATCAATTCTGTTAATTCTTTCAAAGAACCAGCTCCTGGTTTCATTGACCTGTTCCACTGTTATTTTTTATTTCAATACCATTGATTTCTGCTCTAATCTTTATTATTTCCCATTTCTGCTGTTTGTGGGTTTTATTTACTATTCTTTTTCCAGATCTTTGAGATGAGGTTAGGTTCCCCGTTATGACTGCCTTTGCTACATCTCAGAGGTTTTGGGCTGTTGTGTTTTCATTTTCATTGGCTTCTGTGTACTTTTTAATTTCCTCTTTAATTTCTTGGTTAACCCATTTATTCTTTAGTAGGACTTCCTTTAATCTCCAAGTATTCATGGTCTTTCCACATTTTTTTCTTGTGGTTGATTTCGAGTTTCATAGTGTTGTGATCTGAAAATATGTAAGGTATGATCTCAATCTTTTTGTACTTGTTGAAGGCTGATTTGTGACCCAGTATGTGATCTAGTCTAGAGAATGCTGCATGTGCACTCGAGAAGAATGTGTATTCTGCTGTGTTAGGATGAAATGTTCTGAGTATATTTGTTAAGTCCATATGGTCCAGTGTGTTATCCAAAGCCATTGTTTCCTTGTTGAAATCCCCTACTATTATGTTATTAATGTGAATGAGTTTCTTTATGTTTGTGATTAATTGACTTATATATTTGGGTCCTGTCATGTTGGGGGCATAAATATTTACAATTGTTATATCTTTTTGGTGGATAGACCCCTTAATTACGATATAATGCCCTTCTTCATCTCTTGTTACAGTCTTTATTTTAAAATCTAGTTTGTCTAAGTATGGCTATTCCAGCTTTCTTTTGACAACCATCAGCATGATAGATGGTTCTCCATCCCCTTACTTTCAGTCTGCAGGTGTCTTTAGGTCTAAAATGAGTCTCTTGTAAGTAGCATATAGATAGGTTTTGTTTCCTTAATCATTCTGATACCCTATGTCTTTTGATTGGACCGTTTAGTCCATTGACATTTAGAGTGAGTACTGAAAGATATGAATTTAGTGCCATTGTGTTGCCTGTTGAGTTGGTGTTTCTGGTGACGTTCTCTGGTCCTTTCTAGTCTTTGTTGCTTTTGGTCTTTTTTGTTTTGTCTTTTCTCCACTTAAAGGGTCTGCCTTAAAATTCTTCTTGCAGGACTAGTTTAGTGGTGATGAACGCCTTTAGTTTTTGTTTGTCTGGGAAACTCTTTATCTCTTTCTTTTTTTAAAATTTTTATTTATTTTTGAGACAGAGACAGAGCATGAGCAGGGAAGGGACAGAAAGAGAGGGAAAGACAGAATGTGAAGCAGGCTCCAGGCTCTGAGCTGTCAGCACATAGCCCGATGTGGGGCTCGAACTCACGGACTGTGAGATCATGACCTGAGCCGAAGTCGGACGTCCAACCGACTGAGCCACCCAGGCGCCCCTATCTCTCCTTTTTGAATGACAGACTTGCTGGATAAAGAATTCTCGGCTGCATATTTTTCTGATTTAGCAGGTTGAATATATCCTGTCACTCCTTTCTGTCCTGCCAAGATTCTGTGGATAGGTCTGCTGCGAACCTGATCTGTCTTCCCTTATAAGTTAAGGACTTTCCCCACCCCGCCCCCCCTTGCTGCTTTCATAATTCTTGTCTGTGTATTTGGTGAATTTGACTATGATATGGCTTGTTGATGGTTGGTTTTTGTTGAATCTAATGGGAATTCTTTGTGCTTCTTGGATTTTGATGTCTGTGTCCTTCCCCAGATTAAAATCTCACCTTCACTGCCTAACTTCCAATTTCTTACAACAAAGAATAAGCTAAGGAATATCTTTTCTTCCAATCTGATATTTCCTGTTTTTATTATATGCTTTCTTCTTCAAAAATAAAACAAAACTTAAGCACCAGCTTTGAGGTCCCACGAGATGAAATTTACTATTTCTGCTCTAAATTTGGAGACTCTATTGCTATACAATGCCCTTTCTTTGGCATTCTTTGAATGAAACTAGCCTTTGGAAAAAGTAATTATTGCCGTAGTTTTATTCTTTAACCAAACATTATCTCTTGTGCTAAAAAAGCAGCCATGCATTGACCATTTTCAGAACATCACAATAAACATTGTTTTGATCATGAAAATGGGCACTGAAAACCACCTTGATTTTATTAAGCTTCAACTTAATAGAACCCATTGCAAGGATTCCAGGCAAAACTGCATACTGCAAAGCTATATTTGGACCAGGCATATATAATAGCGATATTGTCTATGCTTTTTCCAATGTTATAACTGCATGACAGATTTTGTAATGCTTAAATGACTCCTGGGAAGAAAACTCTGTGCCAGGGAAGCTAACTGCTTTAATTCTTCAAATCAACGAAGTACAATCCATGAAATTACTGTTTATTAATATACACACAGAATATTTCACAATTTTTTTAAAAGTTTGTTTTGTGTTCCTTAATACTCCTTCACATTCATATAACATTAAATTTGCAACACAAACATCAAAGTATGTCATTTACAACATAAGAGTGAATGGGATATATAATTTATCTTATATATAATTTATCACAATAGGTATAATGCTGCATATACTTATTTACTCATTTTTATTTATACTCTATTTCTGCAAAGGATTATAGATGATTATGTAAAAATTTTAGTATGTACAAGATAAAGACTGAGAGCTAACAGTGGTAGATACTAAGAAAAGCTGTGTTTTGGGGCACCTGGGTGGTTCAGTTGGTTAAGTATTTGACTTTTGGTTTCAGCTCAGGTCATGACCTCATGGGTTGGTGAGTTTGACCCTGCATCAGGCTCTGCACTGTCTGCTTGGGATTCTCTCTCTCCCTCTCTCTCTG
Source organism: Acinonyx jubatus (assembly GCF_027475565.1). Classification (NCBI taxonomy): domain Eukaryota; kingdom Metazoa; phylum Chordata; class Mammalia; order Carnivora; family Felidae; genus Acinonyx; species Acinonyx jubatus. The sequence continues at coordinate 92,981,019 of NC_069387.1, forward strand.
CCCCTGCCTCGCATTCTCTTTCTCAAAATAAATAAACTAACTTAAAAAAAAAAAAAAGCTGTGTTTTGTCATGGGTGATTGTATTTTAAAGTTCTACCACATTGCTTACAACAAACAAACAACCTCAGTGTACTGAAGAATAGACTGTTAATAGGTAATTTAATCAACAATCTATATTAGGTAATATGTTAGGTAAACAATATATATTAGGGTATCTGATGAAAATGTGACTTAGCACAATTTAGTTGCAGGAGATGTTTTTCAGATTGACATATTATTAACTACTTAGAGGGCTAGTTTCACTATCAGCTGGAATGACAAATATTATTAGCGACTTAATGGGTTAGTTTCGGTATCAGCTAGAAATATTAATTACTACATATTTAATTATGTGAAACAGCATCATGGAACCAAGTGGAGACTCTACAGAAAATTTAGCTCCCTCCACCCCATGCATAATTTTCATCAGCCCCATTCTCTGCAAAGAAACATTCGATTTTAGTAAAAACATTTCTTATATAAATGTTAGCGCCTTCTTTCAATCAGCCCAAGCTCTTCCTATGTAGAAATTTTGGAGCCACCACTAGCAATCTGCAAAACCACAGGTTTAAATACGATGGCCTCAGTTCACATCTCTATTTGCTGCCAAATCTGTTTTAAAGAGCAACCAAAAGAAAGAAAGCACTTCAAAGTTAAAAAAAAAAAAAAAATTCTGGTAATTTAATTGGGAGTGGAGAATGCTTATTAAAATACTTGACATAGACAAATATAAAGTCTGAGTAAAGAAAGACATGAACTTAATATAGATCCAAAATGATCACTAAAATAGATCTAATACTGGGTTGTTGGTGTTTTTAAATAGCAGCCTGTGTCTACGGTTTGAGCTGTCTCAGGTTTTGAAATTGTTATATGTGTAGACACTTTTCTTGCAATTTCCCTGGTTTCTGTACTTGGTCCACATTTCTTCTAATTCAACTTGCTCTTCCTGAGTGATATTTAATATTGTCATCATTTTAACTACACCTATATACTGTGAACTACCAAATCTGAGTACTTAACAGAAATATCTAATTATCACATACTCGCATCCAACTATCTCATAAAATGTCCCCCTACATGTGACATAGATTTCCTATGTCATTGTCTCTTTCCTGAACTTATGCCTCCTCTTACTCAATTGTTGGTACCCAATCCACCTGACCACCCGTGTTAGAAACTTTGAATTTCCTATCCTTCACTCTCCCTGCATTCAATCAATGATTAAACTCTGTCAATCTCTTAAACATTTTTTTAAATTCTTTTCTTCCTTCTACTCCTAAGTGCAGGTCCTCATTTTTGCTCTGTGCAAAAGTGGTCTCCTAACGGGCCTCTCTGCCATGAATTTTGCCCCTCCACAACTATCTCCTACACTCCTGCTGGAGAGTTCTGAAATGCTACCGGTGTGTTTTAAAATGCAAACCTGTCCATAGCACTGATTTATTTAAATACCTTAGTGGTTTTATTAAATACCTTAGTAATGCAAAGATTTATGCATTACTTTCCAAGTGTGCTTCTCAGAACTCTAGTCCCAAAAGATGATCTTTCATAAGTATTTCATAGTCAGAAAACTGTATAGTATGTCCCTGGAGAGTCACAATGCATATTAGTACACTTAAGTTTTCCACAGACTCTATGTTAAAGAAGCCTTTTGATCCAATGTTTTCCAAACTTTTTTCCCCACAAAATTCTCCTACTAGGAACAAAATATCCCACCAACTATCTTCTAGGAAAACTCCTTAACACGGCCTTGCATGATCTGGAGTCTGCTTGACTCTTCAGCCATCATTTTCCCCAACCTCCCACATCCTACTCTGTTCTCTGGTACTACTGAAGCATTGTTTCTAAGCCCTTGGACCTAGCTCAAGCTGTTTCTTCTTCCTTTCACCCTTCTTTAAGACTTGTTTCAAAAGTCACTGCCTGCAGAAAACCTTGTCTAACCCTTCCTGTGTGCTTCCATAGTCCTCCATGCTTCCCTCTTTCATTACACTTACCACATTGTTACAGTGAATTTAACTATCTACTTATGAATCTCCCCTATTAGACTGCGAGCCTCTTGAAAGTGGTGATTATGTTTTATTTGTCTTTGTATCCCTGGCATAAGCACAATTCTTAGCATTTAGTAAGACTGAAATGAAATAAATAATGCCTGGCCCATGTAGCAGGTACCCATTAATAAATCCCATGAATATTAGTTGAATCAGAAACAGGTTTCCCTCAACCATAAAGCACTTATTTGAAGGTCCTTGAACATAAAAACAATTCTTTCAATAATGGCTTTTATCTGATGCATCTAATAAATTCCTTATAATCACCACTATACCTTTACAGACATTGATGCCCCTTTTACTGCTCTTACAGCACATATAATATTGTTGTTTATAAATCTGAAGAGTTATGGCCTTTCATTGAGTTTCTTTATAAGTTAAGTCTTTCTTACACAGAACTGAGTAGGCAAAGGAAAGATGTGGTTTAGGATTCCCTGGATTTGTTCATGAAAGGATATAGTGAGGTAACTTAATGCTGATACAGTGCCCTCTATCAAAATGGTGTGCTAGTCTAAGAAAATGATCACAAACAGCGTATGTGCCAGTTGAAGAAGAGCAAAGTACTCTCGATGGCTATGTTACATCTGAAATTTTTAAACAGCCAGAGTTTCACAATACAGAAAGGGAAAATCATCCCTTGGAAGATAATCTAAAGTCATTGCTTTAAAAAAATTTTTTTAAGGTTTATTTATTTTTGAGAGAGAAAGAGAGAGAGAGAGAGAGAGAATGCACACAAGCAGGGGAGGGGCAGAGAGAGAGGGAGACACAAAATCCGAAGCAGGCTCCAGGCTGTCAGCACAGAGCCTGATGTGGGGCTCAAACCCACCAACCGCAAGATCATGACCTGAGCCAAAGTCGGACATTTAACAGCCTGAGCCACCCAGGTGCCCCTAAAGTTGTTGCTTTTAAGCTCCCAGGAGTCCTGGCTGGTTAATAATGACTACTACTTCATTATAAGGTGTATCATCCTCTTAAAACTGGAAGCTAGATGGATGTTTACTAAAAACCATGCTTTTTTCCCTTATAATTCTGTTCCCTTATCATACATTGCTTATCAGTTCTATTATACTTCTGCAGAATAATTAAAATGCTACTTACCTATGGCTCAGAGAGAATTTGTGTTTTGAGGTCCTTTAACATTTCTGGGTAAGTCAGCCTTTAATTTAAATAACTCTTGCAATCTTTAATGGATTCCTACTACCATAAGATAAGATAGATTCCCCCCTTATCTGCAGTTTTGCTTTCCAAGGTTTCAGTTACCTGCGGTTAACCACAGTCCAAAAGCAGATGAACCTCACATATCTGAACATCTCCTCATCGATATGTCAGAAGGTCAATAGTAGTCTAATGTTATATCACAATGGCTATGTCATTCACCTGTCTTCATCTGATCACATAGGCATTTTATCATCTCATATCATCACCAGAAGAAGAGTCAGTACATCATAAGATATTTTAATTACAGGACATATTCACATAACATTTATTATAGTATATTTTTGTAACCATTCTATTTTATTATTAGTCATTGTTATTCATATCTTACTGTGCCTAATTTATAAATTAAATCATTATAGGTATGTATGTATAGGAAAATCATAGTATATATAGAGTTTGGTACTATCTGCAGCTTCTGGCATCCACTGGGGGTCCCAGAACACATTTCCTGTGCATAAGGGGAACCACTGTCAAAGTATCTGCTGAAAAGGGGACCTCAGTTATTCTACCCAATTATACAGGGAGAGTCCATCTCTGGTCCAATGGCATATGATTTCTGGAAGAATCTTACTACATAGCAATCGCATGTGCTGAATTTCATCATGTCATTACTTATATAGTATGGAACAGAATGCTATATGCTCTGATTAAGATACTTAGAGAGAATTCTAACCCTACAAATTTCAAAAATATGGGAAGATGATAAAAATTGACCAGCATTGGCTCTGGTCCCTTAGACATAAGAATGTTCATAGGTTTATGAAGGGAGCCTCACCTTGATGACGTGGCCATGGGTTGTAGCTGTGGCCTGGCTGCTTTTTTCTAGGCTTAGAAATTAGCAAGGATTTATTAAGAAAAAAAAAATCTGTTTGTTTTTTCTAGATGAAGCAGCAGAGAGAAAAGCATAGTAGACAACAGAAGGCAGAAATGGCAATTTCCTTCTCTCTTTTTCAACTCTTCCTCTTTTGTCTTTAAATGGAATTCTGAGGATACTCCCAACACCTTCACATTGTACCCACAGTCCCTTTTATACGCAAATTATCCCTTTAGTTGGTTATTCTGGTACCATCTCCAATTCCACACCAAAAATATTTATATTTACAATATAATAACAGAAATCTTTTTATTTATAGGTCTCAAGATGGAAGATATATGTAATATAATGTAAAATGTATATTAGTGCATAGTTACACCTTTTTGTTTGGGGTATTTTTCTTCTGTACATCATATTGTATTCTTACATCATTTTGTAAACTGGTATAATCCCCCTTTCTTTTTTAGTCATTATCATTTTCAATGACTTTCATATCCTTAGAATTTCTGCAACCCATTTCTGTTCCAAACTGTTAGATTTCTTCTGAAGTGAAGTCTTGCTGTATCTTCCCTGGCACATATGTCTAAACTTGTATTTCCTGTATTTTATTTCTCAGTCCTCATTCACATTGACAGTGCCTTCCAATTTAGGCCACCAATGGACTTCATTATCATGTTCTTTGCCTTCTTAGAGTCTAGATAAAGAATAAAATGTCCAGTGGAATAAACATGACCTTATTCTAACTCCTGTGGCACTCAGCCAGACATTTTGACAAAACAGACTCATTATTACTCTGTCCATGGCTAAAAAAGTATTGCCCAAATCAGGTGAAGCAAGATTTCAGATGATATTTGATATTAAAAAATGTCTCAGGGCCCAACTAAATAGCAACCTATATTCCCTTTTTTTGTTTAGTGATTTAGGAGGAAAAAAATTATTTAGTACAGTTGACATAATCCATTTTTTAGAAAAGGAAACGTGGCTTAAGATTCTAATTCACTTATTGTTTACACACTTTCTCCCAGTGTTTGATGTCTGACCTGTAGGATTGTGCTTTTGGCTTTCTGCCTTGCTTTGCTTGGTGTTTTTATGGGCTTTGAAGGTGTGGATCTACTACCAGGACTTGGGGCAACATGATATTGGGGAAAGTCATTACATTAGCAGCTAAAAGACCTGAGTTCTAATCCTGACTCTGCTAGTAACTATTTATAATCTCGGTTATGTCCATCCAATGTCAAGACTTGATTTTTTTTCATCTGTACAATGAAGAGGTTAGATTTCAATTTATTACATCTCTACATATCCTGAATCTCTGACTTTGTGTGTTATGCATATTTAAGAATTCCTTTCTTTGAACTGGTCCTATAAGAAGACTGAACATCAGCTGCCAATGCAACTTGCCTTATAAGCTTCTGAAAGATCCATTTAGCAAAAGCATCTGCAGAGCTCTGTCTTCTCTTTCATCTAGTTTTAAATTTCATCTTAAAGAGTTGTCAAAATGTGTGACAGCAAAGCAATAAGAGGTACAACATTTGGAAGGCCCTGACTAACTAGTATATATATTTTCCCTGAGTATGGTTCACTCGCTGTGTCCCTTTATTGGATATTAATTTCTTCAACTACTGAGGCAACTCCAATTTGGAGTTTGAAGGTGCAAAGGGCAAAATAATAAACATATTTTGCCTAGATAAAGAATTGTAGATTCTACAAAGGACTGTGATGTCTATCTCAATGAAAGAGCAAGCAGCAAGGAGCCATGGGAGTAAATGGTCACTGACATGTGCCACTTACAGGAGAATATGAACTTAATAGCCCCTGAGTGCATACAAGCCTATTCAACAAATAAATTTTGGATGATTCTTGCATTCCTATTTGGTATTCTCTCTCTTTTTTTTTCTTTTACTCTCCCTTCTACCACCTACCAATTCTACAAAGTGTCAACTACCTTCACCCTGCTACTGAACTTTCTAGAACACCCCCCTACAGAATTCTGTCTAGAACTGCCCTGCTCTGACAGCTATGTATCTCTCAGTTTTTCCCCAAACTGCCAAAATATTCCTCATCAGAATGTCCCGAGTCTGATAAATTAACCCATAGTTATGTCAATGGATGCTACTCTGCTAGGTAAAATAAGGTAAGTTTCATTGGAAGAAAGACAAAAGAACTTTAAACAAGAGGAGTTGCTTTATAGGAATTTCTAGGGCTCATGCAGCCAATGAGGGAGATACTTTAAGACACTTACGGACCTGTAACAATCTTTAAATCACACCAGAAAAACTAAGCCTACCAACAGAATAGGCTTTAATATATTGAATAATATATAAATCCATATACTTCTTGCCACAATTTGTCTTCTTACAGTCTATATTTCAAACTTGTCAAACTAAAGACACAGGTTATCCTGAATTCAAGTTGATGTATTTAAGAAAATTATTTATTCTCAATATTATGACTAACTGGTTTCAAAGATCCTGTCCAATGTTTACATAACATCACCCATTTGGAATTTTTTCTCACTGCACTTGTCTTCTGATTATAAAAGGTCATATATTGTAAAAAATGCAGAAAAGTATAAATAAGCAAAAGGCAGTAATCCACACAAAAAATTCACTAGCCAGAAAGAACCACTATTAATATCTAGATATATTTCTTTTCAGTCTTTTTTTCCTAAAAACTAAACAATGTTATATATGTCCTAGCTAACCAACAATATAAACAATATAAAAACAAATGCGCTTATTCATCCTATGTATATAAAATAGCTTATGTAATGCCTTTCTTAATTTTAGACATTTATTTTATTTCAATTTTTAGCTATAAGAAACAGTGAGAAAAACATGATTACAAAAAAATTTGGTCCCAGGGTGCCTGGGTAGTTCAGTTGGTTAAGCATCTGACTCTTGATTTTGACTCAGGTTATGATCTCATGGTTTGTGGGATGGAGCCCCATGTTAGGTTTTGTACTAACAGGACAGAGCCAGCCTGCTTGGGATTCTGTCTCTCCCTCTCTCTCTGCTCCTCTCCTACTTGCACTCTTTCTCTCTCTCAAAATAAATAAATAAACATTAAAAATATTATTCCCTCTCTAATTATTGCCATAAAAATTCCTATAAGTACAATTACTGGTCATATATGTATGTGTGTATATATAATATATATATATTATATACACACACACACACACACACATATATATATATATTTATATTTCAAGATTCTTGATAGTATAATGAAATTATACCAAAGAGTTAGAAATAGTAAATATGTGGGTAAGTGTAAAAAATAATCAGTACATATTTCTTTCTTTAGCTAAAAGACATACACATGACTGTTTAAAGCAAAAAAGTGTAACACTGTATTGATGAGTTTATAACAGATACACATGTTATATATACAACAAAAATAGCACTAAGAACAAGTGGTAAATGGAATTATACTATTGCAAGTATTCTACATTTTATCTGGAGTAATTCAATACAGCTCCAAGTAGATTGGGATAAGTTAAAAATGCATTTTTAAAAACTCTACAGAAACTAAAAAAAATAATGAAAAGAAAGGTAGTTGGAAAGTCAACAGAGAAATTAAAATGGTATACTAAAAAATATTCAATTAACACAAAAGAAGGAAATGAGGAAGAAAGAGAAAAACAAAAACATCAATGAGATAAATAAAAAATAGCAAAATGGTAGACCTGTGCATAAGTATAAATATATATTAAAACATATTAAATATGTTTATTATATACATTAAACACAAATTTTATTTATTTTAAAACATATTTAATATGTAATAGGGGTGCCTGTCTGCCTCAGTTGGTAGGACATGTGACTCTTGATCTTGGGGTTATGAGTTTAGGCCCCATGTTGGGTGTAGAAATTATATAAAAATAAAATTTTAAAAAATAATAAGAACAGTGAAAAGCAAGTACTAACTATATGCTGTCTACACAAGATGCACTTTAAATAGAGACAAATGGATTTAAAGAAAAAAAGATACCCCATAGAAACAGTAAACACAAGAAAGCAAGAGTTTTTCTATTAATATCAGACAAAATAGACTTCAAGAAAAGGACTATTACTAGGGACAAAAAGGGATACTTCATAATGATAAAGGATCAATATATTAGGAAAATATGACAATTATGAATGTATATATAGTGTGATGGATGGTAAATTTTCAATGAAAACTCCATTCTAGGGAAGGAGGAGCATGAATTTTGGGTAGACAGCTAGCCTTCTCTGCCACTGGCCAATTACTTACCCTGTCTGTAAAGTAGGGTAACACTTTATAGGGTGGTGGTGAGAATTAAATGACTGCCCATAGTAAGCATTTAATCATGTGGGTTGATGTCGATGCTACTGTCGCTATCATCTTGTGGCAGACCGTACAGTATTCAAAACATTCACCAAGGAAAGGCTCAGGTAGAACAGTCCGTCTTTATAGGGAAAGGAATCCCTGAAGAAGGGCTGAAGCAAGTAGAATTCCTGTCCAAGTGACATTATAGGATCAGAGACATAAGAGTGGGATCCAACAGAGGAAAAAAAGGTACAGATGATTGGGGTAGAGGGCTGGCTGGGCTAAAGAGAATTTGGATCTGGAAAGAGACTAGAGAGGGAACTTGTATAATAAAAGATTGTTTGCCTCGTGGTGTGAAATGATGCCTTCTCCTCCATTTGTCATGAAAACATCAGTAAAATATACATTACTTGCCAAATTGGTTAGGATAAAATTCAGCAGAGTAATAGAAACTCTAAAGAGCAATGTCATAAGTAAGACAGATGTTTCTCTCTTGCATATAAGAAGACAAGAAATAGTATAGGGTTGTACAGTATATCAAGATCCCTCCAGTTTTCTGTTGTTTTGCCATAGGTACAGCCCTTATCTTCTTGATCTAACATGAATTTTGGAGCACCAGTCACCATAACTATATTCCAAGCAGCACTGTCAAAGGATAGGTACACACTCATCTTTCAAGATTTTCCAGAAATACCACACAATACTTCCTCTTAAATTTCAATGGCCAAGAACTCATCCCAAAGCCACTCCTAGTAGAGCTGTAGGGTAGGAAGTGTAGTCTTTTTTGTGGAACCAACAATATGCCCACCTAAAGTTCAGAGTACTCATCCTGAAGAAGGGGATTTAATCAATGCTTATAGATTGTATTTGTAGGTATGTTATTCGTATCTGTTTATGTGTGGAAAAAAGATGTGCATACTATGTGGGTCTACTGAATGCAAAGTACAAGGCTATCAACAGGAGTCAGTTTCACAAGAGTTAGCTCATTAAAAAAGCTGTTTCCCAGGGCGCCTGGGTGGCTCAGTCAGTTGAGCTTCCGACTTCTGCTTGGGTCATGATCTTGTGGTTTGTGAGTTTGAGCCCTGCGTCGGAATCTGTGCTGACAGCTTGGAGCCTGGAGCTGCTTTGGATTCTGTGTCTCCCTCTCTCTCTCTGCCCCTCCCCTGCTCACACTCTGTCTCTCTCTCTCAAAAATAAATAATAAGCATTAAAATTTTTTTTTAAAAAGTTGTTTCCCTTTTTTCTTATTCAATTAAAAAAAATTTTTTTTAATGTTTGATTTATTTTGGAGACAGAGACAGAGCATGAGCAGGGGAGGGGCAGAGAGAGAGAGGGAGACACAGGATCTGAAGCTAGCTCCAGGCTGTGAGCTGTCAGCGCAGAGCCTGACACGGGGCTCGAACTCACAAACCATGAGATCATGACCTGAGCCGAAGTCGGATGCTTAACTGACTGAGCCACCCAGGTGCCCCTCTTATTCAATTTTTATTACACTTATTAGCTAGCACTTAAATATTGATTCCATATAAGTTTGCATCTTACTCTTAGCTCTCCAATTAGATTTGGCTTTGCTGAAGTTTTGGTAGGCCTACAGGTCTAGTGTAGGGCAGGTGATGCATCAGAAACAAACTGCAAAAAGATATTACTGTACTGCAACAATACATTTTTTTTATATGGTAGTGGATTAGATCCTTAAGTATGACCCCTCACCCGGCCTAATGTTATAAAGGTCTATAGCTCTCAAACTCTTTGATCTGATTCCTCCTGGGATGCCTCAGTTACTGAACTTGGGCATTTGTGAACTACAAGAAAGGCAACAGGGAGCTGAATCCACTCATTTGTATCCTTATTTGGTGTATAGATCCCCAGCACTCCTTGTTTCATAGTTTAAAACAAAAGTAGCCTTGAACTGAGTCATCATGTCATCAGTCTTTGAACTTGAATTGGCTTTTATAAGCTGGTCCAGTGCCAACAGAAAACGATTATGCTACACAGATTTCCAGCAGTTTTCATGTACTCTTACCACATTTCTGTATCATTAGGCCAGCATGACCCATGTACATAGATCAGACCAAAAAGAAAAGCTGATGGTGCTTCAGCTCCGTTCAATGCCCCTTTTCAAGTGTTATCACCCTGTGTCATCCATCGTTTTTACTCAACAAATATTCACTCAGCGTTGACTATGTAGTAGGCACTGTGCTTAGTGCTTATCGGAAATGGTCTTATCGGAAATGCCTTTCCTGAAAGTCCCATCCAAAGTAGTTTCCCTCAACCACACTGTATTCTCTCTCTCTGACTTTTTATTTGTTTTATTCATATCGTCTTTCAGCAATCTATTTATCACTTTTTCTTTTTAGTCTGAACTCCACAATGAGGGCTGGAAGATTCTATCTGTTCTAACCATTGCATTCCCAGTGTCTAGTACAGTGTGATACGTAAACACTTAAATATTTGATTAATTAACATAATGGGCCGTCGATTCATATTTGTGGTTTTCTGATTAAAGCCCAGAATTTAAAATAAATAAATTCCTACCAAAAAAAAAAAAAAAGCTTTGAGGAAAATCTCTTTAATAATTGAATCATTCAGTTAGTAAATCAAATCATTTTCCACAATGATTCTAATAACTAATATGTGCTTTATATAAAACAAGTTTTGATTGTTCTAATCTCCCAGCCTGATTATTTGCCACTGTTAGACTCAATTTACCAGCAGGTGGCGCTCCAGAGTAAAGCGGAACAAACTACTTCGACCACCCTCTCCTACTCAAACCCTCCACTCAAAACTTTTCTTAATGCGTCCAGATTACTTGGTAAGTGGTTATCAATGAGAAAAGTCTTTCACATTTTTCTTTCTAACAAGTTCTTCACACTCTTACGTGGCATTTAGATAATTCTTGTTGCAGGAGAAACCCGACACAAACTCAGATGTGACATGCAAAAAATTCTAAGGAAAGAGTTAAAAATAAAAACTTATGTGTTGCCTTCCAACAAATTTAGAACGGAGGAGAGGTGAAATGTAAAAGCAAGATAAAAGGCAATGGGAAAGAAAACTGGTGTCATTTAGAGATCTTACAAACTTGAATCAAGCGATGGGCAGTCTAGGTTATTAAATTAAAAAGTTCTCCAAAAACAATGTCACTAAGTCTTCCTATTATATTGGATGGTCAGAATATTCAATATTGCACATATTCATTATTAGCTATTTTATGGAAGTGTGATTGTGAAGTTTTGTGTGTGTGTGTGTGTGTGTGTGGCAAGTATCATATATGACTTTATGAAGCACTCTAATATACATTAGCTTATTATCTTTTTGATTTTTTATTAAAAAAATTTTTTTAATGTTTATTAATTTTTTTTTGAGAGAGAGACAGAGAGAGAAAGATAGAGTGTGAGAGGGAGAGGGGCAGAGAGAGGGAGACACAGACTCCAAAGCAGGCTTCAGGCTTGGAGCTGTCAGTATAGAGCCCGACATGGGGCTCGAACCCACGAACGGGAGATCATGACCTGAACTGAAGTTGGACGCTCAACCAACTGAGCCACCCAGGTGCCCCTAATATACATTAGCTTCTTTCATATTTGATCTTCACACTAATCCTGTCAGGCATGGAAAATTTTTTTATGCTCACATTAAAGCTGACTCAGAGAGATTAGGTGATATTAGTGAGGTAAGTAGCTAGTAAGTTGCAGAGCAGGGAATACAACACAAAATTTTCAACAATTTCAATGCTCATTTTTCTATATCATATTAACTTTTTTATGCATCTGTGATTTCTTCTATAGTAGTTTTTTTATTAAAATTTTTTTTTAACGTTTATTTATTTTTTGAGAAAGAGCATGAGTAGGGAGGGGCAGAGAGAGAGGGAGACACAGAATCTGAAGCAGGCTCCAGGCTCTGAGCTGTCAGCACAGAGCCTGATGCTAGGCTCCAACTCATGAACCGCAAGATCATGACCTGAGCTGAAGTCGGACACTTAACTGACTGAGCCACGCAGGCACCCCACTTCTACAGTATTTTAATTGCAGTCACAGATTCGGCTTTTACATTTTAGGAAGAAATTTTACAGGTACATAATTAGTATACTAGTTAAAAAACTGTGTGTTCAGATTGAAGGAAAAACCAAATCTATTACCCCTCCAAAATGTCTCTTAGCTCTGTTTAGAATTTCCATAATAGCCATTCTTCTAGGCTCAAGGTCAGTTATAATATGAATAATTATCTGGGAAAAAAGTAACTTTAACTATTTTCACCCAATATTTTAGCAAGAATTAGTTTATTACATCATCAACATTAATTACTTAGCAAAGCCTAGGAAAATAAGGCAGAAGACCTGGCAATTTTGATGGAAAAAACAGAATATGGTCATTAAAAGAGAAGAGTCTAGAAAGAAACAAGACACCAAAGAGTATATATATTGAATGATTCCACTTTTGGAAATTTCAGGAATGGGCAAAATTAGTCCATAGTGAGAAATATCAGAGCAATATTTACCTTTGGAAGATTATCTCTGGGAGGAAGCATAAGAGAACCTTCTGAGCTCAGAACGTTTGGTGATTTTTACACAAGTGTATAGCTTATCAGAATTCATAGAACTATATATTTAATGTGGGTATTTCTCTATACGTAAGTCATATCTTGCTTTAAAAAGTAGATTTGTTTAAAAAGCGGGAGCTCTGAAGTCAGACAGATCTGACCACCCCAGGTCTGCCCTTTATTGGTTTTAAGATTCTACATGTTAACTTCTTCAAGCCACAGAATCCTCATCTGGAAAATTAGGATAATAGTAGCTACCTTATGGGATTGTTCCTTGGATTAAGAGAGCTGGCATACTTAGTGTTCAGTAAGTTTAGCAATTATGATTATCACTGTTATTACTACTATTATTAAAAAGGGGAGGATAAGTAGGAGACAAAAGAGAGAAGCTGCATTCTACATGTAAGACTAGAAGCCTGTAGACAGTATTAAAGCATGTTGCCTGAAACCTAAGAAATAGTGCTAGTGGGGCGCCTGGGTGACAGTTAAGCGGTTAAGCGTCGGTTAAGCGTCTGACTTCGGCTCAGGTCATGATCTTGTGGTTCACGAGTTTGAGCCCCGCGTCGGGCTCTGTGCTGACAGCTCGGAGTCTGGAGCCTGCTTTGGATTCTGTGTCTCCCTCTGTCTCTGCCCCTCCCCTCCTCGTGCTCAGTCTCTCTCTCAAAAATTAACAAAAACATTAAAAAAAATTTTTTTAAGGAAGAGTGTTAGAATAATCCGGTAAATTTAGGTTCTTGAAGCCAGATTACCTGAGTTTGAATCTAGACTCTGCCACTAACTAGGTGTGTGACCCTGTCCAAGTTCCTTAGCCTCTATATGAAAAGTAGGGATATTAATATCTACTTGATAAAGTTTTTGCAGAGGAAACATATTTGGAGAGAGGAAGAAAATGATAACTTTGTTTTAGAACTAGTAATTTATATACCTGTAGATAAAATATAAAATAACACCAGTAAGTATTTCCTCTTGGCTGGGTCATTCTCATCATTTATGTCTCTGTTTAAAAATCATATACTGGGGCACTTGCGTGGCTCAGTTGGTTAAGCGTCTGAGGTCATTTTGCCTTCATTTTGCCTCAGGTCACAATCTCATGCTTTGTGAATTTGAGCTTTGCATCAGGCTCTGCACGGACAGTTCTGAGCCTATTCGGGATTCTCTCTCTGTCTCTCTCCCCCTCTCTCTGCCCCTCTTCCACCCATGCTCTCTCTCTCAAAAAAAAATCGTATAGTAAGAGAAGTCTTCCTAACTATTCTATCTAAAGTAGTTTTTCAGTTTCTTAAAGTTGCCATAAGAAATTAACACAAATTGGGTGCCTTAAAACAATAGAGACTTACTCTCACAGTTCTGGAGTCTAGAAATCTGAAATCAAGGGCCTTGCTCTCTTCTAAGCCTCTAGGGAAGAATCCTTCCTTGCTTCTCCTAGCTTTTAGTGGTTGCTGATAATTTTTGATGTACTTTGACTTATAGATCATCACTCAGATCTGTTTCCTTTATATAGTTTTCTCCCCTGTTTATCTATGTCTCCATTTTCTCTTTTCATAAAGACAGGAGTCATTTTATTATGGTTCACCCTGATCCAATATAATTTCATCTTAACTAATTATATCTGCAAAGACCCTATTTCCAATAAAATCACACTCTGAGGTTCTGGGTGGATGTGAACTTTTGAGGAACACATTTAATCTAATACAAGTAACACTTACTAATAAGACAAAAGTAAAGTAGTCCAATATGCCATAACCATTCTTTACTAAAAATACTTATTTTCTTTATAGCACAGATGGATTTTTTTCACTTCTTTATTATAGGGCTCTACCAACTAGAATCTAAGCTTCCCGAAGATAGTTATCAAGATAGAGCCTGGCAGTCAGTTGAGGGTCAAAACATTTGAAAGATAAATTAATTAGTTGATTTTGACTGGGAGAAATAAGGAAAGGTAATTCAGTATAAAATAAAAAGTACTTAGCTATTGCCCTAAGAACTTTCTTACCACTTTCAAGTCACATTTTTACTGTGATCAGTAGATAACCAAAATAAATCAGTTGAATACTGAAAAAGTAAGCTGATCAACCAAGTGTTCCAGCTACAACATGGGGGGTTTAAATGACATTCTGAGTCCTGGGATTTATGGGTATTCCTTCAGCGGTCACAGCGACATTGGGAGAGAAAACTGGACAGGGAGCAACCTGCCTCTACCTCCCTCTAGTAAGCACCCTTGTTTCAACCATTCTCATTTATGTAGCTTTGCTTGGGGAAAAGAAATAGCTTTTTTTTTTTTTTTAGTTTGAAAATCACTGATCTATAGGGAAGCAAACAGCTCATCAGACGGTTTTTTTCCCCTTTCATCTTGTCTAAGCAGATATTCTTTTACATCAAAATAATTTATTGCTATTTGGTGTTGCCTTCTTGATAATGAGAGCTGATGTACACCTTCACACTTACCTTGGAACGTTCAGTTGAGTTTTGAGAATAAAGCAATCATTTGGTTGGTTGATTTTTTTTTTTTTTAATTTTAACTTCTAAAAACCACTTTCAATCCACATCACAGATTTGTAAATTCAGCCCGATGTTTGAATCCCAACCACTTATGTAGTGTTCTGTAGCTAAAAGAACATGAGTTTAGGAGTCAGACTAAACTGGGCTTGGAATTATCTTAGTTATTTCCTATGTGTAATCCTAGGTAAGACATTTCTTTTAGTTTCTTATCTGCAAAATGGGGACAATGATACCTATTTCACAAGATTATGATGAAAATTATATAAACAAATCTGTAAAAGCATCTTGCACACAGCAGGTGCCAAATAAATGTTAGTTTCTTTCCTTCAAATGGTATATTAAAACTTTGAGGACTTCTCATAGCATGTTTTCAAATTTCAACTTTCTTATGATGGAAAACTTTGTATTCTATTTATATTACTTAATAAAGTTAAAACTTTGCTTATATTTTTCTTTCCATATATGCCTAATTGAAAGTTATCTTAAATCAGTAAGTGGCTAAAGGTCTTTTCTAAGAACATAATTCAAAGAGATTAAATAATAGATGATTTATATCTCAAAGAACATACATTGCCTCTCTTGATTTACACATGACTTTTGGAAACTGGCATAAATCTCATGAGTGGGCATAATGCCTTCTAAACAGATGGATGTGAATGCTCCAGTGCCAGAAATCCAGCCTGGCCACAGTTCATGTAGAATGGTAAAATGGTGACAGTTCTTGTAATGGTCATCTGTTCCTAGTAATAACTAAGTCTATCAGAAATAGAAAACAAATTCTGAAAGACAGAATGTTCATTCAACCTTGAGCACAGAATTTATAAATATTTCATATTCAAAATATTTTTTAATATTTTAAGCTCTATCAATGCACATCTGATGTAGATAATCTTCTTTCCATGGTTATAGCTGGAAAAATACCAACCACCTGGCTGGCTAAGTTTGGAGAGCATGTGACTACTGATCTTGAGGTTATGAATTTGATCCCCATGTTGGGCATGGAGGTTACTTTAAAAAAAAGAAAAAAAAAACAACCTAAGTTGTTGGTTTATAAATAGTTCTGCTTTTCTAGTTTCTCTTTTACTGTTCAAATTTAGCAGAGTAATTCCTAAAATCAATAGGCAGAGATCCCTAAATTATACGGTAATTACATTTGCAAAAATGTAATAATGAGGATGTTCATTTTTTTAATGTTTATTTATTTTATTATTATTTTAATGTCTATTTATTTTTGAGAGAGAGAGAGAGAGAGAAAGAGAGAGAGAGAGACAGTGTGTGAGCAGGGGAGAGGCAGAGAGAGAGGGAGACACAGAATCCAAAACAGGCTCCAGGCTCTGAGCTGTCAGCACAGAGCCCCATTTGGGGCTTGAACCGTGAATCATGGGATCATGACCTAGCTGACATTGGATGCTTAACCAACTGAGCCACCCAGGCACCCCAAATTTTTATTTATTTTAGAGAGAGAGAGAGTAGGGGAGGGACAGAGAGAGAGGGAGACAGAGGATCCAAAGTAGGCTCTGCGCTGTCAACAGAGAACTTGAAGTGGGGCTCCAACCCATGAACCATGAGATCATGACCTGAGCCGAAGTTGGATGCTTAACTGACTGGGCCACTCAGGCTTCCTAAGGATGCTCATTTAAAAAAAAAAATTTTTTTTTAATGTTTATTTATTTTTTGAGGGAGAGACAGAGAGACAGAGCATGAGTGGCGGAAGGGCAGAGAGAGAGGGAGATACAGAATCTGAAGCAGGCTCCAGGCTCTGAGCTGTTGGCACAGAGCCTGACGCGGGACTTGAACTCACGGACCACGAGATCATGACCTGAACTAAGGTCAGACACTTAACCAACTGAGCCACCCAGGTGCCCCAAGGATGTTTATTTTAATGGTATTTATAATAGAGAAAAATTGGAAAATGCTTAAATGATCAACAGAAGACTGATTGGGGCACCTGGGTGGTTCAGTTGGTTAAGCATCCAACTCTTGATTTCAGCTCAGGTCCTGATCTCATAGTCATGAGATTGAGCCCAGCATTGGGCTCTGTGCTGGGCATTGAGCCCGCCTGAGATTCTCTAGCTCTGCCCCTCCCCTGTTCACACTGTCTCTCTCTCTCTTTCTCAAGAAAAAGAGGACTGATTAAATAAGCTGTTCTATCTATACAATGGCTATATTATGCTATATCCACACTACACTATGCAGCCACTAATATCATGTGGAGGATGTATTTAACTGGGAAAGGATTATAATACTTTACCATGAAAAGGTATAAAACAAATGATTATACAAAGTAATATTTCAATCAATGATAAACTAAATGGATTTGAGAGCTCTTTATTCTACCTTATTCTACATTCAGAATCCACCCTGAACTCCCTATATTCCTTCTCTGCTTTCTCTTTCTCCCTAGTACTTAACCATATCTAACATACCAAAATTTTGCTTACGTATTAATGTCTATTGTCTGCCACACTCTGCCTGCCTCAGATAACTGAGGTATCTCCATTTGGCGCATAGTAGATTGATAGAGAGAGGGTAACATGAGAAGACATTTCATTCAGTGATCCAGTTTCTCAAGGCCAAGAGTAAGTTGTGAAATTCAAGAGAACAATTTAGGAGGGTTGAAACGTAAGTTCTGTATTTATATAGCCATTCATTTTTCACAAATGGCTATTTATATAGCCATATATATATATATATATATATATATATATATATATAGCCATATAGCTATATTTATATAGCCATTCTTTTTTCACAAAGAACTGTCACAATAAGAATTTATCTGTTTATCAATTTCACCCACGAATCAGATAGCCAACCTGAAAATCCAAACCAGAAGTTAAAAAAAAAAGTTAGTTTGGCTTTCTTAACTGTTGTAAAGTTTTTAAGGAGAGAAAGGCTACTAAATCTGTTGTAATTAAGTAGAAAGGTTCTTGGTCAAATTCCACTTTGCACATTATGAAAATATGTAAACTAAATAAGCCTGATTAGGTGCATTGTGATTTACCTGCTGTACTTTCTAGGTTCTACAGTCATAAGCTTGTCTGACAAATGTGAAATATGAGTGGCTTTTCCCCCTGGTGATTTGTCTAGAGATTATTAATAATCAGGCCAATGAAGCAGTTATTTGGCATAACACTAGGGCTACTTTGCTAAAGCATAGCTTTTTATTAATGAGGCCAAAAGAATGTTCTACTCAAACTAGGAAAATTCATAGCTGATACCATTAACTTATAGAAAATAAGTCCTAGGACTGCTTATTAAAATTTCATCCTCTGTTGAAACTGAAAAATAACTTTTCTCTTCTTAGAAACTATGAATTTATATATGTTGTTCTAACACAAATTATGATTTAACTGATACCAATTTCTGATTTTTTAACATAGCTATCCACTTCAATTTGGACTGTGAGAAAATATGCTAATGACAACTTTTGCAGTCATATCATCAACTAACTTTCTAAATAAAACCTTAATAAGCATAAGTATCCTTAAAAATTCTTGCAGAAGAGGGGTGCCTTGATGGCTTGATGGTTGAGGACCTTCGATGGACCCTTGATGGTTGAGGGTCCAACTTTTGATTCTGGCTCAGGTCATGACCTCACGGTTTGTGGGACTGGGACCCTTGTTGGGCTCCATGCTGAGCATTGAGCCTGCTTGAGATTCTCTCACTCCCTCTCTTCCCCTCCTCCACTCACACGCATGCTGTCTCTCAAAAAATAAATAAATACTCTCTCTCAAAATAAATATTAAAAATTTGTTTTAAATGTTTATTTATTAATAAACACAGAGTCTGACTGTGGGGCTTGAACTCAGAACCGTGAGATCATCACCTGAGCCGAAGTTGGAAGCTTAACAGACTGAGTCACCCAGATGACCCTCAAAATAAATATTTAAAAAAAAAAAAAAAAAGAGTTCTTGCAGAAGACAAGATTAGAAGTTGTGTTTGTTGCACTAGACTTCTACGATTCTCATTATGTTTCTTGCACTTATGCAGAGGGCTAATTTCGTGAGCAGGCAACCTATGCAGGAATGTAGGCCTGTTTGTTTGGCTGTACTATCAGACTACCTGATATTCTATTAAAAGTAACGATTGTTTAACTTTGAGAAGATCATATATAGAGCAAATAACTTTCATTGGAAATGTGTGTAAGTAAAGGAAAGGCAGAGCAAAGAGAAATATGGCAGCAAAAAATTCTGGGAAACTGGAAATCAGCATGGACTGCTCAATCTCTCCACTACCTACAGTTCTAAACTTAAAAGTTCATATGAACTTTCAGCTCTGCGCAAGGTTTAATGAGTCAATTTTGTCCTTGGTCAGGAAAAATTTAAGGAGCACAGTGTCTATAGCTCACATTACTCTTCATAAGGTTAAACGGCTAATCCTTCATCAACTTCCTATAATATTTCTAGTTAAAGTAGTTGGATCCCTAGGCCTTAATAACTTGTGCAGTACCCACTTTCTGTAAGATTGGTTTGTCTTCTCCCATTCCCAATCTCCTGTGGAATTAGAGCGCTCCTGCAGGAAAGAAAGTGGGGCCACCTGGGTGGCTCAGTCGGTTAAACATCCGACTTTGGCTCAGGTCATGATCTCACAGTTCCTGAGTTTGAGCCCCGCATCGGGCTCCACGCTGGTGATGCGGAGCCTAGTTGGGATTCTCTCTCTCTCCCTCTCTCTGCTCCTTCCTCAGTCTCTCTCTCTCTCAAAAATAAATAAATAAACTTTAAAAGAAAGAAGTACTTATCAGGGATGAGGACCTACAACGATTAAGGGGTAGGTGTCAAAGATTAACTTGTTATCCTAAGGACTTCTTAGATACAACGAATTTTGACATATGATCTAGTTTAGTATCAGTAGTTGAGGGCATGTGTAGTTGGGCAGAACCAAGGACTATGTTACCTTATCATTCAAAGATTAAGTCTATCAGACAGCAGAGTTCTCATGGCTGCTTTTAAAATATAATGCTATTCATATTTTAATAGAATATTTCTACTGCTATATTCAACATTTGTGCAGATTAAAGGGAAAAATGAGAATGCTGTCCTTCCATTTACTTATCTTTTGAATCTTCAGACTGTTGATATAAAAGCAAAAACAGGGCACCTGCCTGGCTCAGTTGGTAGAGCATGTGACTCTTGATCTCAGGGTCATGAGTTTGAGTCCCATATTGGGCTTAGAGATTACTTAAAAAAAAAAAAAAAAGCAAAAAAAAAATAAGCAAAAATATTTTGGTGTCAATATAAAAACATTTTGGGGTTAAACTTAACAGTCTTCATGACCAACTTTTTATATCTAAAAGCTGATAACTGCCAGTCTGGCAACACAATTTTTCAGGCAGAACTCCAACTGCCACAGAGAAAGGAGGAACGATGGAAAGCTTGACTCTTCTCCTTCCCTAGCTAAAGGAGGCATGCTATATAAACAGTTTTCAAACTCAAGAGTACAGTATAACTTTGTATACTATAGTATATAACATATATACACATATACATATACAAATACACACAACACTCACATTTCACCTCTGACACTTCTAGTTACCAAATGTGTGGGGTTTTTTTTTCCCCCACACCAAGCAATTCTCCAATTCTCTGTGGATACTGGCTGGGTGTCCTACAAGTCAATTTAATTCTGACAATATCGATATGGAAACAGCATCAAATTCCATTGTTTAAGGTCTCAGTCCTACAAAAGTGCCCCCACTTCATACGTCAATCCCAAGTCCAGGTTGTTATCTATGCTTTGAACAACTCGCCACAAATTGGAGGTTCCCACAGTCCCTTCCTTGGGGACAGAACTCAGGAAAACAGTTTATTTAATGGATCACCAGTTTATTATAAAAGGATATACAACTCAGGAACAGCCAGATAGAAGAGATACATAGAGCAAGGTATGGGGAAAGGGGTGTGTACCACCCTCCCAGCACCACCATATGTTTACCAACCTGAAAGTCCTTTGAACCCATTTTGTGGAGGCTCCATTACCATAGACATGATTGATTAAATCATTGGCCATTGATAATTGAGTCACCCTCCAGCCCCTCTCCTCTTCCTGGAGGTTGGGAGTGGAGGGTGGGCCTGAAAGTCCTATTCCTCTAATGATGTTGTTGGTTCCCCTGGCAGCTTTCCAAAAGTCACCTCATTAACATAAACTCTGGTGTGGTTTACAGGGGATTGTTATGAACAACAAGACATCTTTATCTTTCTTATCACTTGGGAAATGCCAAGGGTTTTAGGAACTCTGTTAGGAATGGGGATAGAAACCAAATATATATTATTATAAATGACAATATCACAGGGTGCCTTCCTGGGTGGCTTGGTGGGTTAAGCATCCAACTTCAGCTTAGGTCATAATCTCACAGTTCCTGAGTTCGAGCCCTGCATTGGGCTGTTTGTTGTCAGAACAGAACCTGCTTCAGATCCTCTGTCTCCCTCTCTCTCTGCCCCTCCCCCGTTCATGCTCTGTCTCTCTCTGTCACAAAAATAAATAAACGTTAAAAAAAAAAATTAAAAAAAAAAAGTCATGTCTTCGGAACATAAAGATTAGATTTTACTTTACAAAATAACAGACATTGCATGTAAATTGATGAAGGTTGATTTTATTAAACTTATAATAAAGTTAATGATATCTGGAAAGCAGATAAAATGAAGCAAAAATAACATGAAAGAATCTAAATTATTTTATTAAAGGAACTCAGAACAGTCTATTTTTCTAACTGCTCATACTAACAAATCCTTATGTTTGTTAAACCTGCATTCAATTTATAGAATGAAGTAAGAAAGCTATCATGTTTTTCAATTTATCTTTTTTTAAATTTTATTTATTTATTTTGATAGAGAGCAGGGGAGGGACAGAGAGAGAGAGGGAGAAAGAGAATCCCAAGCTGGCTCTGTGGTGTCAGAGCAGAATCCGAGGCTTGATTCCACGGTGAGATTATGACCTGAGCAGAGGTCAAGAGTCGGATACTTAACTGATTGAGCCACCCAGGCACCTCTTCAATTTATCTTAAATTATTTTGGATTTCTAACATAACTTTGAATACCATTACCTATGAACAAGAAAGAAAGAATATATTTACTGTGTGACCTACACATGCCAGTATATAAAAATGTGTTTCTAATCATGTTATTTTTAGCATCTTTTAAAATGGCAGTGCTTCAAAAAAAACTAAGACAGTGCTTCATAATCTCATGTTAAAAATTCTATCTATCTATCTATCTATCTATCTATCTATCTATCTATCTAGGCTATCATTTAAATAAATAAAAGATAACAGATTCACACCACCAAGCAGTTATAGTAATGGTATATCCATTCTATTCTTTTATAAGCTACAATAATAATGAGTCTTGAAAAAAAGATAGTAACTTCTTTGATGGCAAAAGCATGTATGTGTGTTTGCAGGTATGTGTCAATGAGAGCTGTTTCCTCAGAGAGGCACTTGGCTAACTCCTTCATCTCTTCAGCTGTCTGCTCTGGTCTAACCACAGTGAGATTCACCCCGAATAGCCTATTTACTAATGAGACCTACCATTTTCTTCGTATTTATAATCTCCATTTCTCTGCTAATTTTTCTTATATAGCATAAATAACTTTAAAAAATGTTTTTAATGTTTATTTTTGAGAGAGACAGAGACAGAGAGACAGAGGGAGAGGGAGAGGGAGAGGGGGAGGGGGAGAGAGAGAGAGAGAGAGAGAGAGAGAGAGAGAGAGAGAGAGGGAATCCAAAGCACGTTCCAGGCTCTGAGCTGTCAGCACAGAGCCTGACATGGGACTCAAACTCACGGACCACGAGATCATGACCTGGGCTGAAGTTTGACACTCAACTGATTGAGCCACCCAGGCGCCCCGCATAAATCACTCTCTAACATAGTATATAATTTATCATGTTTATTACTCATTGTCTAGCTTTTCCTGCTAGACTGTAATCTCCACATAGTCAGATCTTCATCTGTTTTATTTACTGACATGTGGCAAGAGCCTAGAATAAGGCCTGGGACATAGCAATCACTTAATAAAGATCTGCTCAATTAAAACAGAATGAAATGAATGAGACCAGAAGCAACAAAAAATCAGTTTCTATGAAGATATAACTATCCATAGCAATATGCTACTTTTTGTAAAGACAAGTTAACTGTGTTTCTTGGATGGGGCTGTCGATTTTACATACATAGATATCTCTATCTCTCCCTCACTGCTGTCCCTCCCTATCAGTCTAGAGAGAGAGAGAGTCTATAAGGGATATTAAATTCATAGCTAACATAGCTGACACCAAAATCATGTGTCTTTCAACTGAACTTGATGAAACCTCATTTCCTGCAGATCACTTGCTCAAATGTTACCTCCTTAGGGAAGTCTTCACTGACTACCTTATCTAAAAGAGCACCCAATCCCGTAGTCACTCTCTAGCCCTTATCTTGCTTCATTTCCTTCATAATTCTTATCACTGCATAATATTATGATAAATATTTGTTTATTGTCTATCTCTTCCAGGAAAACAGGGAACTTATCTGCCTTCCTTACTGCACTATTTCCCTGTGTTTGGATCAGTGCCTGGCACATAGTAAATATTTGTCAGCAAGAATGCACCGAGGATTTGCATGCCCTCATGTTGTTCTTCACATGAGAATGATTCAATTGTTTGTCCCCAGATCTGAAGTTGCTAAGCAATCAGTTGTATTGTATTATTCCCTCACTAATAAACAAACAAAGAATAATTCTTCATGCTTCATATCATATTGAATTAGATGGTTAAAAGGTTTGAACAGGTCATGCTAGATATTATTCCTGAAACATCAATGAAATTCACTACTGCCCTGGAAGATTACATCTTAAATCATATTTAAAAAAAAAATTTTTTTTTTAACGTTTATTTATTTTTGAGACAGGGAGAGACAGAGCATGAACAGGGGAGGGTCAGAGAGAAGGAGACACAGAATCTGAAGCAGGCTCCAGGCTCTGAGCTGTCAGCACAGAGCCCGACGTGGGGCTAGAACTCACGGACTGTGAGATCATGACCTGAGCCAAAGTCGGCCGCTTAACTGACTGAGCCACCCAGGCGCCCCTACATCTTAAATCGTATTAAACAAAAGTTTTAGATCTACTCTTTGCTCTTTTCTGGGTGAAACTGTATTAATTTTATTGAATTGGAAGTAAAGACACTGATCTAAAATTTTGTGAAATTTCATTTGATTAAAAAACTTAAGGCCAATGTAAAAAGTAAAGAGGTACTTTAGACCTCTTGCTCTTTTCTTTTTTAAAAAGTTTTATTTATTTTGAGAGAGAGAGAGAAAGAGAAAAAGAGCATAGGCAGGGGAGGGACCAAGAAGGGAAGAGAATCCCAAGTAGGCTCAGCACTGTCCGTGCAAAGCCTGATGCAGGGCTTGATTTTGACACAGGGCTCGATCTCACTAACCATGAGATCAAGAGTCAGCCGCTCAACCCACTAAGCCACCCGGGCGCCCTGAGACCCCTTGGCTCTTTAATTCTACTTTTGGTTTAAAATCTGGCCAGGGTGACAATAGCAGGATTGAATGACACTGCGGCGTGTGGGTGACAATATCAGGATTGAATGACATAGCTGCTTGTCTTTGTAATGAGGGCAAATGTAAAATAAAAAGCAGGGCTTAAAAAAAATACATTGTGTAAATGGTGTTGTTTACTTTGTTACCTGGACCCCTAGAATCTTCACCAAAACTGTCAGTTGTGGATACACCTCTAAAGTACTTGTAAGGATGCTTTAAACTTCAGAAATTCAGAAAGTTCACAAAAGAGATTGATGAAGAATTATAGAAATCACAATTTTTATAAAACTTAAGGATAAATGTTTTAAAGTGTTTGTTTTCCTTAGCAAAATGTTTCAAACCCTTGAGAGAATAAACAAGAAATGTCTTTATTATTTTCAGTAACTATCCCCAACAACATCAGGTAGAATTTCCTTGTTTCCAGAGGGGTGGCTCCTTTAATGATATGTTACATATATATTCTGTGATTTTCAGACACTTTATTAAAACATAACAACCTAAGATTAAATAATCAGTCTTGTTAACTTGAAAGCTTCAATCTCTAGCTCAATTCAAAACTCTTCTGCCCTCCTTCTCCTGCCTACCACCCACCTTAGTACAGGTAAAGCTCTAGTGACTTGGAGGCAGTAGGGGAACATCCTGGCTCACAGATACCTGTTTTCCCTCCCTTCCCAGACTTAGTGCCCTCGTTCATGGCAGAAAGAAGGGACAAAGAAAAGGGCAAAGGCTTCCTTACATGAAAGACAAAAGGGCAAATGTTTCTCTACTTGACTGGGTAAGAATGCAATCTTCACTGACTAGATACTGATAACCTCTATGTGCCAGTGTCCAAAAACTGGGTTCCAATTACTGGGATCTCTTCCATTTTTCTTGCTGCAATCGTTCACTCTTGCTGCAGTCAGTCCTTATTCTGACAAAATGGCTCAAGCCACTTAACCTTTCCTGACATTCACACCACCTACAGGAAACTTCATTATTCTTGCCACACGAAATGATGGGCACAGCTGTCTATTATTGTTCAAAACCTCTTTCTCTTCCTCCACCCTAGGAGATGAACAGATCTGGGCGGCTAAGCAAATGGCCAACAGAGAAAAGATGTGTTTCCCTATGTTTTATAAACCCAATCTTTAGAAGCAATTCTCTTCAAGCACTCTTCACCCCAACCACATATTGGGGAACAGCTTGTCCACAAACACTGCTTTCTCCAAAAGGCCTCCTTTCTCCCTCTCTTTCTCTCTCTCTCTTTTTAAGAGTGCATAGGAGTGGTGGTGGTGATAGGGCTGGCTGTGACACTACTCAGTTAATGCTCTGGGTTTTTAATTTTAATTTTTTAAGTTTATTTATTTTGTAAGACAGAGAGCGAGCGCACGCAGGGTGGGGAGGGGCAGAGAGAAAGGGGAGGGAGGGAGAAAGAATCCCAAGCAGGCTTCATGATCTCGGCGCAGAGCCCAATGTGGGGCTCAATCTCAGAAGCGGTGAGACCATGATCTCAGCTGAAATCAGGAGTCGGATGCTTAACAGACTAAGCCACCCAGGCACCCCTAAAGTTATTTTAACCTACGTTGTAGAATGCTGTTGTAAATGTGTGTGTAAAAAATATTTAGCTATCACTATAATATTGCCGTGATTACCACATATTAATATGTGGTATTAAATATCAGCCAATACTTGTTTAATATATCGGTAAACCTTAGTCTTGTGTGGATAAGAGAAATAGCTCTTATTTGATCCTCCTGTTCAAAATATCTGTGATATTCAATTCAACCCCATGCCAATTCCTTATAGTGATGACAAAGCCTCAGTCTTAGTCTACAGGAATCCAAAATTTATGCCATTCAAGTACAGGTTTTTTTTTTCTTTTTTCTTTTTTAGAGAGAGAGCGCGAGCATGGGAGAGAGAGAGAGAGAAAGAGAGAATCTCAAGCAGGCTCCACGCTCAATGTGGAGCCTGACACTAGAGCTCAATCCCATGACCCTGGGATCACGACCTAAGCTGAAACCAAGGGTTGGATGCTTAACTGACTAGCCACGCAGGTGCCCCAAATACAGTATTTTCTTTTTTTTTTTTTTTTAATTTTAACGTTTATTTATTTTTGAGACAGAGAGAAACAGAGCATGAACGGGAGAGGGGCAGAGAAAGAGGGAGACACAGAACCCAAAACAGGCTCCAGGCTCTGAGCTGTCAGCACAGAGCCCGACGTGGGGCTCGAACTCATGGACTGAGAGATCATGACCTGAGCCGAAGTCAGACGCTTAACTGACTGAGCCACCCAGGCGCCTCCCCCCCCCCCCCCACCAATTACAGTATTTTCTTAAATGTAGTTAGATAGTTCATGGTTTTGTGAGGTATTAAATCTTAAATACAAATAATGAAGGCACTTAGAGACATGTGTATATATATTAAAAATATACATATTAAAAATTCCAGTAAATGTTGCAATAATGAAACTTCTTTTACTTTGTTTAACTCAGCATTCCCTGTGCTTAATTTACAATGGAATCCTTTTTTTTTTTTTTTCCCCACAGAATACTTACCAGTATCTCGTGAAATTAGTCTGAGGAACCCAGTTGGTATCCTCCCTCCCTCTCTTCTTTTTGTAATTTTTGAGTCCACAAGGAACTACACAGATCTATGCAAGTTCCTTAAAGCAGTACAGTAAGTATGTCTGTTGTTGGTTCATTCAAAATAGAGGCTTTCTCCTCCCTCTGCTACTATAGTAAGAGGTTTTTAAGAAAAAAAGAAGGAAGGAAGGAAGGAAGGAAGGAAGGAAGGAAGGAAGGAAAGAAAGAAAGAAAGAAAGAAAGAAAGAAAGAAAGAAAGAAAGAAAGAAAGAAAAAAAAAGAAGAGAGAAAAAAATTCCCTGGAACAATTGTCTTTTGAGATGAGGCTACCAGAAAAGGTCTTCCCTCCTAATTAAAAGTCTTATGTGTTATGATTTCTTTTTATTCTACATTATCAAATATCTCCTCAGTGGCAGCTGCTGAGCTTGTAAGTCAATGGCTGCTTTTCTGAGTTTTGCCACTTAACTGTTTCTATGCCCACTTACGTGGGTTATGCTTACGAACAGTGATTTCCTAATTGTAGGCTGCTTCATTAAAAGGAAAAGAGAAGATATGGAGATATTTCTCCAAGACCATCACCATCACCAGTCAAAGGTATAGCAGATGGAGCAACTTTTAAAATCCAGAAACTAATAGCAACTAATATTATTTATATTGATGACATACAAGTGTTTTAGAATATACGGTGTATACCTCTAGTCTAGGTGGTCTTTTATTTTGTTTTCTTAAATACTATTTCATTTTTTAAGTAATCTCTCCACCCAACGCGGGGCTCAAACTCACAACCCCAAGATCAAGGGTTGCATGCTCTACCTATTGAGCCAGACAGGTGCCCCAGGCAGTCTTTTAAAAACACCTGAAATGATAAGTTCTAGCTACTTCATATAGAGTTGGACACCTTATTAAAAACAGAAAGTTACTTGAGAATTATTATAAATGTTTAGCAACTATCTTCTTGTAAACAATGTCTTTAAAAACTCATAGGCCTTAAAAATCCTGTAATCGTAGAAGGGATGTCATCCCAGCAACTGAAAAAGATTAGCTAATGTTTATTTTATTTAAAAAAAGTATTCTTACAGTACAAAGTACAACATAATCACTACTTGATGCTATAAAAATGTAATAATTTAAGAATATGTTTCACTTTCCTGCCTTACCTGACTTTTTATTTCTCAACAGAAAACATGTAACAGCCAGTGAGCACACTTGTGTTTGCTGTCATTTTTAAATGGCTTTTATATTATCTATTATTTTCTTGTATTTTTCCCTCTCAGATGCTCCCTTAATAATTAGCTTCTCTATTCAAAATTCTTAGATTACATGTAGTATTTCACATAAAAATACTATCATTATAGCAACTAGTATTTTGTGATTGTTTGCTTTATTCTACATTATGCTAAGGTTTACAAAGATCATCTCATAAAATGTTAACAACCCTGAAAGACATGGTAATCTTTCTATGTACAATTTTAAGGTAACAAAACTGAGGCTTGGAGAGGTTAAGCATCTTGCCTAAGGGACCTCAGCTTGTGTGTATTTTAGTTGGATAAAATTTCAGGTCTGAGCTATTCTAAAACCCCAAGTTCTTAACCTTTGCTTCTCCAATCCCCGGTGATTCAGTAATATATTCTTGAACGTTTGTGATTTCTCCTCAAAAACCTTTAGTTTTGAGGTTTCATTTCAAAAATAACTTGAAAATGTAACTATACTTTGGATCACAGGGAAGACCATTATATAAATACAAACTTTTCACCTGATTTGAATACCAGGTTTTTGTGTTTATAACTGAGTTAGTGCCAAGCTATAAAACTTAAATTGCCCTGGGCTACAGTAGAGAATAAAAACAAACAAATGAATGATGCATACATGACAGGCAAAGGTCAAATATTGTTCCTGCTTTGTTCTGGAACAAAGATTTTTTTAAAAAAAATTGTAACAGAGAAAACTAATGGGAAAATTGAATTATCATATAGTAATGTAGGCATTCCAAATTACAACAAACATGTGCTGTATTAATTTCCAATGACTTCCAGCTCAGCAAAACAATAGTCTTTGTTGCTTTAAAATTGATGTTATTAATTTCAAATATTTTAGTTTAATTTCTATTATTTCTGGTTTAATAGTTAAAAAGGAGCGATCAGTACAGGTTTACACCAAATTTTCTACGTGCACATAGCACATATTAGGGTAACTTTAAAATGTTTATCATATTGGATACACACAATAATTCTTATAGGGTATTCCTATATTATTCAAGATTGAGGAACAGTACTACATAATTTGTATGGCTGGTGCATAATAGGAACTCAATAATTGTTAGTTGAGCCAGAATTTTAATGATCTATCTAGGTTCTCCATATTTATTCATTTGATTGATTCAGCCAAACTACCTTGGAGTTTCTTTCTCATAATAAATGCACTGAACCTACAGTAGGTTTTAGTGTTTATCTTAGACTTTTTCACTAGTGAACACTTAAGAGAATCTCATGGAATCTATGGACTCTTTCCCCCAAAAGCCCCCCCCCCCCACGCACACACACACACAGATATATATCACAATATTATAAACTACATAATTAAAAAAGAGAGAACTGGCTGTGAAGTTGGAAATAATTTATATGATTGAAGGCAACCTTTCTTAGAGATTCCATTTCCTCATCTGTACAGTGTGAATACTACTTATCTCATGTTATGCAGCTGAATAAAATCATGTAATTATGGTGCTTGCAATTTAGTAGATGCCAAATTAAGTGGTAGCTATAATTATTATCAGGCCAATATTGATCTCATATTTTATCTCTAATTACTGTTTGAGGTTTTCTTGTGCTGATTGGTTTGTTACAACTACTTTCTAGTTCCATGGATCTTATATTTTTCTCACCGGTTACCTTATTTGTTTTTTCTTTTTAGGCTACCTATTTTTACAGATGATAGTGATCCACAAAAGCACCGGCGAGTAATAACATCTATAATGTTCAGGTCAGAATACTAAGCAGCTTTAACATTGCTGTGATCAATATGAAAGCTGATGAGCAATAAATAGTAATTCAATACAAAGATAAGGATATTTGAAGGGCAAAATATGGGTCACAAGTTTAAACTGGAGATCTGCTACAAATAAGAACATGGAGGAAATTATACTATTAGATAGTTTCTTTGAGAATTACATGACAATAAAAGACGTGTGGCACATAACTGAGTCAATCACATTTGAATAATGAATGATAAATGGATACCACATCAGAACAGAACATTGTATTCAGATGAGAAAGCATTTATTCTTTTATTGCCAAAACTGGTTATATTAAAAGCATCCTTTTATGTTTATATCTGGAAACCAATTCTATGAGGCTGTAGAAAATTTATGAAGAGTTCAGAAAGAATGTCATAAAAATAATGCAAAACTTTGGAAACATAATTGTAAGAGAAATCTTTACATAAGGATTTCTAAGGAACTGTTCAAATTCTTTTACTTATTTTCATTATTATTTTGGCATTTTTTTCATTTTGGTATTTTTAAGCATCAAATATTGCATGAAATGTATAGGTGAGGGGTTGAAGATAAAAATTTTTCTATGTGTTTGATATAGTGTCACTATAGACATTGTAATGAGATTTCACAAAATGCTGATGTTTAAGATTCACAAGTACTATAAAATGCTTTTATAAATAAATAGTAACTTCAATATGAGTAGAATATATTAAGAAGCAATCTTAAGAAGAATATGTACAAATGGTGCCTGGGTGGCTCAATCAGTTAAGTGTCAGACTCTTGATTTCAGCTCAAGTCATGATCTCATGACTTGTGAGTTTGAGCCCTGCATTGGGCTCCACGCTCACAGCATGGAATCTGCTTGGGATTCTCTGTCTCCCCCTCACTCTCTGCTCTGTCTCTCTCAAAAATAAACATTTTTTTTTTAAAAGAAAAAGAATATGTACAAAAAAAAACATATTCCCCCTCCTCAAATTATGGCCTTATTAGAGATGCTGGTCATTTATCATAAATGACAATGACTCATTTTAGAATGGTGAATGCTTGAAGTACAGTATGTCCTGGCTTTTTTTTTTTTTATTTTTAGATCTTATACTCTTACAATTTTATGCAATTTTTACAAACATGCATAGAAGCTAAGCTAGTGATCCAGTAACAGATTTTATTAGTTCTACTGAATTTGTTACAGACTGGAAAGGTGAGCTAAAGGCTTTATTCTCTTCCTATTTTGAAAGATGTCAAAGTTGAACACTGGTATATTTAACCTGTTGCTGACTTTTCTTAAACTTTGCAACTTAAGGCATCCTGGTATATGTATTAATTAAATATTTGTCCCTCTTACTGAACAGACTTCTCTATGATAACAGTTTTGTTTGTTTAAATGAAACTGGTATCATGTGTACTCACAGAAAATTTCCAATGCAGGTTTTGAGAAGTGAATTAACTATTCATGTTTAACCAGGTAATTGACAGTTTTTTTTGAAACAAAGTTTTTAAACTATTTACTTTTGATTTCAAAGATGACTGTTTCTGATGTATACAGAACGTGTGTAATTTTTTTGTGGCAGATTTTTGACTGTTTTCAAGCACTGTAATGTGTGATGGATGGTTAGAAACAATAATATATTAGTTTCTACTTACCCTTTTAGGACTGAACTATATCTACTTATTTAAAAAAAATTTTGGTGTGTTTTAAGTAATCTCTACATCCAACTAGGGCATGAACTCATCACCTGGAAATCAAGAGTCGCATGCTCATGGACTGAGTCAGCCAGGTGTCCTGAATTATATCTCTTTACAAAACTTTACCCCTGCATTATGTTTGTCAGCATTCAGGTGGTCCAGATGTAGGTTTATAGATTCATTTTTAGTTTACTTCTTGCACTTTGCAGCATGCTCTACACATTTAGTCCTTAAGGGGTTTCTTTTACAAACTCTGTGGCATAACATTTATTAGCAATCAGATAGAAAACTGAGCAAATTTATGCCATAATTTTGTAGGGAAAAAATGTGCTAAGCTCTATATTTCATCCATGAACAATTTGCAGTGTGAGCACTTTCAAGGAATAAAAATAAAAAAGCAATGTAAAACTTTTAGGTTAAACATAAAACAGTTCTGGGGCACCTGGGTTGCTTGGGTGGTTAAGCGTCCAACTCTCAGTTTCGGCTCAGGTCATGAACTCACGGTTTCCTGGGTTCGAGCCCCGCATTGGACTGTGTGCTGACAGTGCAGAGCCTGGTTGAGATTCTCTCCCTCTCCCTCTCTGTCTGCCCCTCTCCTACTCATGTGGTCTCTTTCTCAAAATAAGTAAACTTAAAAAAACAAACCAAAAAAACATAAAACATAAATAGCTCCTGAGAGTAAGAATTATTGAATAGGATGGGATCAGTTCAAGTAGGGGTGTTTCTTCCAGGACCAAGGCTTTCTTAAGATCTACAGATTTCATAACCTTTACTGTTTCATTGTCTTTGTAATCTTCATTTTCTTTTATACTGAATGTATTTTCACTTTAAGTTCCTCAGTTACAAAACAGGTTAATATTCAGCATTTGAATGGCTATGACTAAGGCCATTAGTATTTAAAAAGCACAGATAATTCTTTTTTCAATCTATTGTGTACATAAATTGCTTTTATTCCTGCTATCATGTCAGTGTTTAATCCGTTTTTCTTTAAACAGAAATGTATTGGCTGATTTCTCAGGTTTTATTTAAAAAAATTAAAAAACATTTTTTTAATGTTTATTTTTATTTTTGAGAGAGACAGAGTTGGGGGGTGCAAGGGAGAAACAGAATCTGAAACAGGCTCCAGGCTCTGAGCTGTCAGTATAGAGCCCAATTTAGGGCTCAAGCTCAGGAACTGCGAGACCACAAACCGAACCAGTCAGACGCTTAACCAACTGAGTCACCCAGGCACCCCTAAAATTTTTTTTTAAATCTTTATTTTTGAGAGAGAGACAGAGTGCGAGCCAGGGAGGAACAGAAAGAGATGGAGACACAGAATCTGAAGCAGGCTCCAGGCTCTGAGCTGTCAAGTACAGAGCCTGACACGGGGCTCGAACTCACAAACTGTGAGTTCATGACCAGAGCTGAGATCAGACACCTAACCGACTAAGCCACCCAAGCATCCCATTTCTTGTGTTTTAGATTGATTTACTTCTATATTCATTGATTCTGGAAACTGTTGGGGGAGGGATTTTTACTTAAGTGGAAGATAATTTATAATTCATATGTGGGATAGAATTGGCACTAAGAAAATATCTTAACCATGCATTAAAACATTCAACAGTTAATGTAGTCGAGAAAGCAAAGTAAAAAAAGTTATTTTGTTGATTCTTTTACCTGATATGGGAAAAAACTTGTATTGTATGAAAGTGATCTGAATAGGTAAAAACATTAATTTTGAGAGGATTCATAATTTTTTTGATCCATAATTTAAAGTAATTATCTTTGCAAGATGAGAGCAGTGATGTTACGTGATAAAAGTGGACATGATGAAAGATATACTACAAACGGTTCTACTTATTTTTTCCTTTTTGGTGCTGACTAAACTTTGGAAATGGGTTGATTAGCAACTTCTTAAAAACCATCTATTGTCTCTTTTGCTCTGCATTTTAAAACACTCCAAAATCCTGCCTCTTTATTCTACATAATTTCCACTAGCC
This sequence comes from Acinonyx jubatus, assembly GCF_027475565.1. Classification (NCBI taxonomy): domain Eukaryota; kingdom Metazoa; phylum Chordata; class Mammalia; order Carnivora; family Felidae; genus Acinonyx; species Acinonyx jubatus. Next base: position 93,015,196 of record NC_069387.1, read on the forward strand.
CCCTTCTGCTTATCTGAGTCTGGTTCTAGTTGCTGGCCCATGCTCATTTCTGCTTCTAAGCTGACCCAGATTGTGTTGTGTCCCCCCAAAATTTATGAGGTGCTAATCCCCTTACCTCAAAATGTTATTACATTTGGATATAGGAACTTTAAAAAGGTAATTAATGTTAAATGAGGTCATATGGGTATGTCCTAATCCAATATGACTGGTGTTCTTATAAAAAGGGGAAATTTGGAAACAAATTCACATACAGGGAGAAAACCACATAAACATGAAAAGGGCCATCTAGAAGCCAAGAACAAGGCTCTGGGAAGAAACCGTCTCAGACTTCTAGCCTCCACAGCTGTGAGCAAAAATGCATTTGTTGTTTAAGTCGCCCAATCTGTGGTGCTTTGCCTGTGGCAACCCCAGAATGTACAATCTGCCTTTGCTCATGTTATTCCCCTCACTGAAAATGTCCCTTCCTTTCATCCCCAGCTATCCAGTCATTCAACATGGAAATTAAACAGCTACTTGGTGAAATTATCTGACACAACAGTCCTCTTTTTTTCTGCCCTAACAGAGAATTTAGTTCGAACTACAGATTTTAGCAGATCCTAGCACAAAATATGGTAGATGTAAGGATTTCAGGAGTTAACATAGGTAAAATGCTTACAACAATGCCTGGCATGTAGTCAATCGTAAGTGTTTGCTACATCTGTTGCTGCTATTACTATGTCTTCATTGGAAGATAAAATACACAATAATTGATAACTATTTGTGAGGCATAGGGAAGAAGGATAAAAGATATCAGGCTTGGCAACTGAGTATGTGATACTATTGTTCCAAATCATTCACTCGGTTTTATAAAGAGAGAAATAGCGTTTTTTATTACTATTATACAAAATTTTTATTCTATGAAAATTAAAAAATGAAATAGAAATAATGATATAAAAATAGCTCTAAATAAAAATACTTTTGCAAGGTTGAATTAACCCTTTGCACATATCCTGTTAGATCTCTGTGAGACTACAAATCTCTACAAAATTGGAATTACAGTTGACAACACAGGTTTGGACTGCATGGGTCCACTTACACACAGATTTTTTTTTTTCGATAAATATAGTACAATACTGTAAATGAATTTCCTTGTAATTTTCTTAATATTTTTTTTCTCTAGCTTCCTTTGTTGTAAAAATACAGTATACAATGCATATAACATTCAAAATATGTTGACTGTTTATATTATTGGTAAGGCTTCTGGTCAATGGTACACTATTAGCAGTTTTTAACTATGTGAGGGAGGAAGTTAGGCATCCCAACCCCTGCATTATTCAAGGATCAACTGTACATTTTAAAACTTCCTCTTTACACTTAATATATCAGGTCAATAACATTTCTTCCACATCATTTTTAATGGCCGAATACTGTTCTATGTGTGTAGCTTAATTTACTTAAGGAGTATCTTTAAAAAAATTTTTTTTAATGTTTATTTTTGAGAGAGAGACAGTGTGAGCTGGGGAGTGGCAGAGACAGAGGGAGACACAGAACCTGAGGCAGGCTCCAGGCTCCGAGCTGTCAGCACAGAGCCCCACTTGGGGCTCGAATTGTGAATCGTGAGATCATGACCTGAGCCGCAGTCAGATGCTCAACTGACTGAGCCAGCCAGGCGCCCCTATTTAAGGAATATCTTAACAAACAATACAGGAATGAATACTCTTGCAATCAAATTGTTACACATATTCTTATTTCCTTATGATACATTTCTAGAAGAGGAACTTCAGGGTCAAATGCACATGCTCAAGGCTTCTGATACATACTGTCAAACTGCACTCTAGAAGTGTGTGCCATTTATATACTCGGAAGTTTAAGAAGCCCTATTTCTCTGAACCCTTGCCAGTACTAACAAGACATAATCACTTGTTAAAATAACACCTGAAAACCAAATTAATGTGTAACATGTGTTCTGTCACTCACTCCCAAGATGGACTATTAAACTTTTATATTACCATTCAAAGCTTAAGATTCTTACCTACATTTTAGATGAAGAATCTGAGATCCAGTAAGTTACATAATAAATCAGACCACTACATAATGGAAATTTCTGCCCCATATACGATATTGAGTATTCTTTCTGATTTGCCAGTCAGCCTTACCAATTAAGTTGTTTTTCCTATAATAGCCTTGTCAATTTCCCCCAAAAAGATATACATCTTCATTATCCAGGGATGGAAGCTAGTACATTCCATTAGTTTAGCACAGTTTTTCCTATCTGCTTCCCAGCTTGGATTTTATTTACTTACTAAAAAAAATATATATATTTTTTTAACATTTATTCACTTTTGAGAGAGTGAACGCAGAGCTGGGGAGGGGCAGAGGGAGAGGGAGACACAGAATAAGAAGCAGGCTCCAGGCTCGGAGTTGCCAGCACAGAGCCCAACACAGGACTCCAATTCATGAACCGTTGAGTTCCTGACCTGAGCTGAAGTGGGATGCTCAACCGACTGAGCCACCCAGGTGCCCAGGAGTTTACATATTATGTGAAGGAAACCTTTCAAGACATTTAAAAAAAAAAAAGCTTACCTAATTTTAGAAAAGAATCTATTTCATTCATTCAATGGTTTATTTATTCAATGTTTCATTCATTCAACAGTACTTAGCTAATGTATACTATGTGTGGGGGATAAAGCAGTGATCAAAATAGATGTAGCCCCTGCCCCCATGGAACTTAAATTTTTAGTGGGGTAAAGGGAAACAGATAACAAACAATAAAGATAATGATAAATTATAAATGTTATTTAAAAATAAATGGGAAAAGGAGATACTTTAAAAATGGTGGTGAAGGAAGGCCTGTCAGAGATTCTTTCTTTTTTTAAAGTTCTTATTTATTTGAGAGGGAGAGAGAATGAGAGTGTACAGGGGAGGGGCAGAAAGAGTCCTAAGCACTGACAGTGCAGAGCGTGATAAAGGGCTCGAACTCAGGAACCATGACATCATGACCTGAGCCCAAAATCGAGAGTCGGATGCTTAACACACTGAGCCACCCGTGTGCCTTGATTTCTGAGTTAAGACCTGAAGGATGAGAATGAGTTAGCTACATAGACACCGAGAAAATACATCCCAGACAGAAAAAAATAATAGTGCAAAAGTACAAAGGTCCTGAGATGGAGTATCAGTTAAAATTAAATTCAGTTGAGAAGAGACCCTAGAGTTTTAAATAAAATAGAAATTTATTTTCTCCTATCCAAATCTAAATGTAGGGGCGCCTGGCTGGCTCAGTCGGTTGAGTATCTGAATCTTTGATTTCCATTCAGGTCATGATCCCAGGGTTGTGGGATCGAGCCCTGCGTCTTTGGAGCCTGCGTGGGATTCTCTCTTCCTCTGCCCCTCTCTTCCACTGGTGCTCACTTGCTCGAACTGTCTAAGAAAAAAAAAAAAAGGTGCTCTCTCTCTCTCTAAACCACCCCCCCACCCCCAAAAACAAAAAACCAAACCAAACCAAAACTGAACGTAAAGAGTGCAGGGCTGGTACGGTGCTCCACAAAGGTCTCAAGAACCCAAGCTCCCACCAGTTTAAGATTTCGCCTGCAGCCCGCATTGGCGGCTAGACTTTCAGGCCTTCACATCCATATTCCAGGGTGCAGAATATTAAGAGGAAAAGAGACAGAGGACCGGATGTGTACACCAACTGTGTTTTAAGGATGGTTCTGAAGGGACGCCACATGACCTTTTTGCTTATACGCCATTGGCCAGAACTACCACATGGCTACAGAGAGGCCGGAAAACAGTCTTCATTCTGGACAGCCATGTGTCCATGTCTGTTAGTATGAAAAAAAGGGAGAAATTTTGGGGGACAACTAACAGTCGCTGCTACAGACTGGAAAGAGCTTGGTACGTGACACAAACAGAGAGGAAGCAACGAGAAGGGTGAGGACGGGACGAAGTTGGATTACATGCACTCAGAGGCATATCCAGTCCTAGAACACATCATCTTACACCGAAGAGAATGCTGAAGAGGCAGGAAGGAACTGCTGGGGGCTGGGGAGGAAAGGACTGAAAGAGGGGTTGCTCCTCCTTGAATTTACCTGAAGTAAACAACAGGGAAGTAGAATGTTTAACGAAATGAATAATCAGGCAACACATTTTCTACTGGGAACGTCAGCACCATTCGGAGTTTAACTTAAACCACAGGACGTTTACTAGTATCTCAAAACACCTTGCATTCTGTAAACATAACAAAGTCACCTTTTATTTATAACATCCTTATCTTTCTTGCTATTTAAGATAGACACCCTCTGCCCTTCACTGATAAGTTTTAAGTTGGAGTACAGGTGTTTTTTTTTTGTAAAGAAAAGGTGATTTTTATAGAAGAAACAAACAAGGGAAATAGAAATTTTATTTACTGCAAATGACTTGTATTTTACATTAATAAAGTCTATCACTCAAACACAAAAGAATAACAATTCACTTTATGAAACTACACGATTCCAAAATACACATGCAGAAACTCTTTTTAAAGTCCATAAATGTCGAACAGTAACAAAAGGGAAAGAAAGCATTTATCGACACACAAAGGAATAGAGGTTATTTCGAAGAACACCAATTTAACTTTGAGTGACAGTTACTTTTCTGAAAAACAAAGACTTCACTCTCCTGAAGTTCCCATCAAAGCCACCGTAATTTCAAACGGTATTGCTCACAGCCCAGCCGGTCACTCAAGCTTACATGGGGACTGGGGGGGAGCAGGAGCGAAAGAAAGTGCTATAAATCTAACTCGGCTAGCGCAAGCTCATTCAATAGAGCTTTAAAAACTTGCTCCCCAATATGCTCCCTCCCATCAAGTTAAAAAAAAAAACCAGACAGAAAAAAAAAGGGTGATGAGTAGAAAATACCAACGGTTTCGGCGGAGGGGAACTCACTTCTCAGGAGGTGATGGTGACCTGCTGCTGGTCCCTGGAAGTGCGTGCACGAACACCGCAGTTTGCGGGGGCTGAGGGAGGAAAACAAGACAACGATCAGTTTTGCTTCAGGTGGTGGGAGTCGGGAGTGGGGTGGGTGTGGGGGCCTTTCCAGGCGGACGGACGTGGGAGGGGCGTGGTGTCCGACACGAACACAAACACAAACACGCTCCGCGTCCCCAGGCAGGGCGGGCTGACGCCACCTCACCATTCCCCGCCCCTGGACCCCGGGGCCCGCCTCGGACCCAGGGCCCGTGCCCAGTGCACCGCGACCCGGTCTCAGGGGACCTGCAGCGGCCGCAGAGGCCCTGCTCGCTATAACGGCCGCGAAGAAGCGACGAGCCTCCCCGTGAGTCGGTGGAAGACATACTGAAAGCCGCGGGGAAGAAGGTGAGGGAGTGAAGCGCCTCTCCCCACCCTTTCTCGAACGCGCGGGAAGCCGCCTACCCACCCCCAACCCTGTCCGGTCGGCAATCGCCGCTCCCACCTTCCGCCGCCGCTTTGAGTGAAGCCGGAACGACGGGGGTCACGGCGGGGGTCAGAGGGTAAAGGTCTTGCTCCCAGCAGCCTCAGCGGTGGATACGTCGCCATCTTGGATCCGCGGGACAAGAAAATTCATGCGGTGAGTTTTTGGCAAATTTTCGGAAGTCTGGCAGCGGGGTGCGCGGCGGGGGCGGCGGATTCGGGGCCCCCTCAAGGCCGGGGAATGCCTCGGGGCCGGTCCGGCCGCGTCCGGGGTCCGCGGGCAGCGTCCTGGCCCGCCGCTTCCCGTTGCTTTTGTCTCGGCTCCAATCGAGAGAGGGAGAGCGGAGCGGGCGGGGAGGGGGGGTGGCGGCGGTGGAGGAGGGAGGGGGTGTGTATGGGGAGGGTGGTGGACGGGACGTAAAGCGTCGCTGTACTTGGGTGGCTGCAGCGGCAGCCCTGGATCCTAGCTAGGCCCGGTCCCTTCGGCGGGCGCTGAGGCTTCCCTTAGACTCCGCTCCGCCGAGCTCCCGCCAGCGCGGAGCCACCGCCGCCGCGCTGCTTCCTGGGGAAGAAGAGAAGGCGGCTGCGGTGGTGGCCAAGGATCCCGGGTCCGCTTTAGATGGGGCTGCCGCGTTCCCAGCAGCTGCCGCGGTCTCTGGCTGTTCACATTTTCTGAGTACACCCACATCACCTGCAACTTGTGTGTGTGTGTGTGTGTGTGTGTGTGTGTCTGTGTGTGTAATAGATGGGGGGGGGGGCGGGACATTGGACTGGCTAACGGGCCTCAGGAGCCCCCAGGCCTTGGGATACCAAAGGGTATGGTTGGTGGAAGGAGGAGTGCAACTGTGATGCTTCCTCTGCCACCGCACCGGGAGGGTGAACCTTCAGTGGTGTGATAGAGAGTGAGACGGGATAGTCCTGGGGCGGCGGAGGAACCTGAGACGCTTCTGTTTGTGAAGTTGCCAGTTCTAGGTTTCTACTTCCGCCGGGGCTTCTCCACCTTGTGCTGTCTTGGGTCTAACTTAAAAGTTTCACGGAAGAAATGAGTGGGGTTGAAAGAGGCCCACCTAGTTTTTCGTTGAGGCTCTGCTGTCCATCTAGAGGAGAAAGCCTCAAACTCCTGTCTTCAGCGAATGCGAATTCTAGTTATCGTTTATAAAAACACTTCCAAGGTTTTAGAATTTGCATTTATACCATAGCCTGTGGATTTGGCATTACCACCACAAAAGTCTTACATACGGGTACCACCCTCTCGGAAGGAACCTAAACATCAACTTCCCTTGAATCCTAAGAGGAGGCCTTCACTTTTCAACATCCATAAGACCGAATGCAATTCATTCTGTTTCATTTTCATAGAACTCTTGGTCAGAGAATCTTAACTCCTTTCTTAATCTTCTGGACCGTTTATAGTAATTAAGTACATTCATATCAACCCTTACATTCTTGGCGAAATAATAGAAAGTACTGAGTTAAAATCTGTTCACGAGGGAGGCCATACTTGAATTTAGAGTTAACAATTGAACACATTTCTTCCTGTTAGTCTTGGCATTGGGAATTTCTAAACCTCTAGAATCGTTAAGTGTTACTTTTGATTTGCCTTTAGGAATAACATAAATGGAAATATAAAGTATGGGGGCGTTGAATAGAAATTTCAAAGTATCTGTTTACATGGGTATAAGTTGAATTGTTTAGAAATAATCAGTATATTTGACAAGTTATTTCTCAAACGTCAGTGAACACATCTTTTGCAATTTTGCAAGATAACTTTATTTCAGAGTTAAAGGGTTGATTCAGAATCACAGAGGACTGAAATGGCTAAAACATCTAAAGATGTCTACATTCAGATATTTTAGTTGAAACACTACTTAATGGACCAAGATCGTTAATAAGCTTTGTATGTTGAACTCCTCTTTAGTTTGCAATTCTTGTATTAATTTTAAAGGAAAAATAACAATACATACGTAAAAAAGACAAAACTGTTCACTTTGACTTTGTAAAATTCTCATTTAATTTTAAAAAGGTATTTTTTTCATTTTTTCCCTAGGGGCTTGAATTGCAGTTACTTCTGTGCATACTTTGTAATTTAGACAGGAATCGAGAAACTCACACTTTCTACATCCTGATTAATGTTGTATCAATAAAAATAAATTATTGTAAGCAGAACCCTTTTATTCTAAGTATACTGCATAGAGATATCTGTAACCTAATCTGATGCTCTTGGGGAATGAGAATTGCCTGTATGCCTAAGCAAGCAACAGCCTTCAAATACAGCCTTTAAAAAATTTTCAGTTTCTGTAATACTTCCGTTTTAAAGTAAATTTGTGTGGTGGAAAAAAATAGGACAGAATGCAAGAGTGTATTTATATCTCCTTCGTTTGAGAAGTACTTGATCTTGAAGATAAAATAAAACTCAGAATGATACTCTTCCCCAAGAGAGCTAATTACCTATGTTTTTACTTAATAATTTTGGGTGTTTAATTTACTTTTTCATTTTCTGGAGATGCTTTACACTTAGTTTTAACCTGAAATTTTTCTTTGTTCAAAAGTAAATAAGTACTTCAGATTTATGAGTAGATTTCATTACAAGTGCTTCTAACCTAGTTTTGGTTTTTATTTCTTCAATAGATAATGGTATTAAAGGTACTTGTATCTTGAAAGACTCTTAGAGAATTTTTCACAACCTATGGGAAATTATAGTTTTGCTCTGTATAGTGACAAATTTGCTTCATAAAATTTTCTTATACTGTAGAAAAGTAGAGGCATACTTTACTTCTATATATGAAATATGAATAGACCTCAATAGACTAGTAAAAATAAGTTCATTTGTTTTTTACTCCTTAAGAGCAGTGATAAATAGTATTTTTAAATTAACCTGAAATTTTTACCGGTACAAGGTTTGTTCTATTATTACATATTTAAAAACAAAACTTTCCCTGTGCTTGCTTGAATAGGCATTGAGGACAGCTTATGCAAATAGTGATACAGTCTTAGGAAAAGATACTACTAAATAAGATTTTGTTTGTTGCCTAGACCTCTGGTAGATTTTGTAACACAAAGAAGCAAAAGAAACCAAGGTACTAGGTAGGGCAGTTTTACAGAGTTAATGTGAGCTGCACTATAATTTTTGAATATAATTACATACATATTGATATCAAGGAAGGGATCTAGTGCTATGATAGGAATCATTTTGGTTGATGATACAGGTGATGGTTCCTCCTTACTAAGGTTAATTTCTACCTGTGATGCTTAAACAGGAATTTCATTGTGACTTTCACTAGATATTTTGAATAAGCTTTAACATTGATGTCTGTTATAGAGAGTCTGCCTTTGAAAAGAAATAGAATGGACATTAGGGTTTTCACTTTTTAAAATTACAATTTTTACCTTGATTTTTACCTTGATTTTACAAAGAGAAATTTCAATTTTTACCTGATTTTAACCTTTCCACATTCTAAATACTGTATATATTTTTTCTTCTTACTTTAGTTTTTCTGTTTGGCATCCTCTTTTGAACTCTTAAAATTCCTGTCTATGACAGGTCATGCTCATATGGCTTGTTCATTTATTTACTTTGTCTATACTGTTAGGGATAAGCTGGAAAAATAGTTCCTATTATGCTTTTCTAACAGCTTGTTCTCTGAGATGTAGATGCACATCTCTTGGCATATCACTTGGAGGTACACTCAATTATGAAGTAATAAAATGGCTTAAGTGGGTTTTTTTTGATAATATAGCTTATTATAATATGGAAATATAAAATAAGTTATGTAGGAAAAAATTTCCCTTTTCTGGACATATTTGATTTATATGCTTACACTTGGGATCTATTTAGATGTAGGTAGATATTTTGGACAACTGTATTTGCTACTTACCCTGAAAGCTTTTGTTTTTGTTTTTTTGCTTTCATATATGTTTATGTGAGTGGGTAGGGGTACTTTTACTACCACGTCTCTGTTTGACAAACTTCTTATTCGTCAAAACTCTACTGTAGTGTCATTTTTTAAATGAAACTTTTCCTGAGCCCCCAAATCCTTTTGTTGTGCTGCTTTTAGTCTTTAAGCTTATATAATTAAAAGTGTCATGCTGCACTGTAACCTACTGTCCATCCCTACCATCTACCATAACCTCCAGTGGACCTTAAGCACCTTCCTACCTAAGAGGTAGGGTTATGTCTTTATGTTTGCATTTCTAGTACCTTCTGTAGTGCATAGTACTTAGTAGGTTGTCAGTAAAGGTTATCATTAAACTGAACTGGTGCCAGATTGTCATTTGACTCCATGCTTTCAGGGTACTGTTTCCCGGTCCATAGACCAGAAATACTGTATTGGAAAAGGGGATGGGAAGAAGAACATCCTGTATTATTTTGCTTCCTTGAATTTTTTTTCCTATAGTTTTGCATCCTAATTACCTATGGGAGGCTAGATAACTAGCTTCTTAGAGAAATGTATGTAGAGTAAGTGTAGGAAAGGGAAGGATAGTAATAAAGTGCCTCTGGTGACGTGTTTCCATACTTTTTGCTGTATTTTGTATGGCTAAGGTCACTGGTTGAAAGATATTTTGAGTAGACAGTCCCAGACCTATGATGGTTAATTTTACAATTTTTTGATGTTATGATGATACAAAAGTGATACTCATTCAACAGAAACTGTACTTCAAATTTTGATATTTTTTTTCTCTAGGCCAGCAATTTTCTGTACAATACTCTGTTGTGATACTGGGCAGAGGCAGCCACTCACAGCTCCCAGTTAGCCATGCTATCATAAGGGTGAATAAACAGTAACACCTGAAACCATTCTGTCTCCATATAACCATTTTTTTTCACTTTCAGTACAATATTCAATAGATTGCATGAGATTTTCAGTACATTTAAAAGAGGCTTTGTGGTATTTTGTCCAAGTGTAGGCTAATATTGTGTTCTGAACACATTTAACTTAGGCTAGACTAAGCTACAGCATTCAGTAGGTTATATATGTTAAATACATTTTCAGCGTAACGATATTTTCAGCTTAGGATGGGTTTATCAGGATGTAACACCATCATTAGTTGAAGAGGATCTGTATTTTTATTTACACAGTAATATATACTTAACCATTGCTTAACCAGGAACTCCTATTGGATTTGGGCTTTTTGCAGTTAGATTCTGTCACCCTGCCTTCTCCGCCCGCCCCCCCCCCGCCCTTCCCCCAACCTTTTTTTACTCCTAATGCTTGTCCCAAAGCTTAGGAGTTCTTTAATTCAAATACCATTCTCCTTATGAAAATTAGTTAAGATGACTTAATATAGTCTAAAACCTTTAGTTCTGAAACTAATTTTTCATGGTGACTAATTCCAATTGAAATTGGGAACTAACCGTGGTCTTTATTGGTCTATCTTGTTTTCCAACATTTTGCAGCAGAAATGTTAATGTATTTGATTATTTATGCTGTCTATGCCACTCTGGGAGGTATTTGGTCATAAATGATACATGTACTGTTTTATCTTTTTAAAACCTGAAAAATTCCAATTCTGAGAAACAGCCTTAGAGGGTTTGAATAAGAGATTATACACTTGTTTTGTGTCCATTTTTTGAGATGTAAAAATCAAAGCAGAGTAAATGGTACTCTTGAATTACATTTAGTGGAGGTGCTAACATTTGACTTAAAATTTTAGAAATCTTTTTTTATGTTTCATTTGCTGTATATTTGCCACAGAGTTTTTAATGATTGAAAACTGAAGATACAGAGAGAGGGTATATATTTTTTAAAAGATAATTTGATCCAGTACTCAGGACAGCAGTCCTTTCTCTGCTTTTACTGAATTGAAATGTCTTTCCTTATATTGAAAGTAGATGAGAGTCACACTTAGTAATTTTTTACTCTGCCAAGGAATAATATAAGCAAGAGAAAATTATATGTCCTGGCAGTTTAGGTAACAATGAGTAGACTTGCTTTTTTCCAAACATATCAATATGCCATTTTTCCATTTATGTATTTAGATGTTGAAACATAACTCCATTTTGTATCCACATCCTGACAGAATGTAATGATTGATTATGTAATACAATGTGTTTGGGAGAGGAACATTTGGTTTTGTGTCATATTTGGCAGGAATGTGTTTTTGTGTTACTTTTTACATTGTAAATTATGTTTATCCTTCAAATTTTGTATTTAATTTTCTCTTTGTAAAAGTTTTTGTGAGATTGGTATCATAACAGTATTCAATAATTAATGCCATTCAAAGGACCTGATTCCTTTTGACTTAATTTTATTGCTTAATATTTTAAAAAGTGGTTTACAGCTTGCAAAGCACTTTCATATACATTATCTCAAGTTTGTATATGCATACGTACATATATATTATATATATATGTATACATACGTATGTATATATTTATAATCTCTGTACCCATTGTGGGGCTCAGATTCACAACCCCAAGATCAAGACTTGTGTGCTCTTCCAACTGAACCAGCCAGGCGACCCCATTATCTCAATTTTACATGGTTGTCATTTTGATGTTTACTTTTTAAATAAGTTATATATATTGGTTAACCTTTTTTTTTTTTTTTTTGAGAGAGTGAGTGGGTGATGTACAGAGGATGAGGGAGAGAGAATTTTTTTTTTCATATTTTTTTAATGTTTATTCATTTTTGAGAGAGACACAAAGTGCAAATAGTGGGGGGCGGGGCAGAGAGAGAGAGGGAGACACAGAATCTGAAGCAGGCTCCAGGCCCCGAGCGGTCAGCACAGAGCCTGATGCAGGGGTTGAACCCATGAATCATGAGATCATAACCTGAGCCGAAGTTGACTGCCCAAGCCCAACCGACTGGGTCTGAGCCACCTAGGCGCGCCCCCTGGGGAGAGAGAATCTTAAGCAGGCTCCACACCCAGATTGGAGCCTGAAGCCAGAAGCAGGGCTCCTCAATCCCACAACTGATCCCATGACCTGGAGAGATTTACCTGAGCCAAAATAGGGTCTAGAAGCCCAACTGACTGAGCCACCCAGGTGCCCCTTAAATAAGGTTATATTTTAATATTAATATAAAGATAGAACAATCAAGCTGTTTTGATTAGTATTAAAATTAGTAATTGGGAATTACAAAGACCATTTTATTCTTAGACTGGACACAGCATCTAATATATTTCTCAATGTTACTCTAGCTTAATTTATCAAATTAAGTATGTACAAGTGGAAGGTTTATTTTTGTTTTTAATTGGTCATCTTGCAGATTTAGGGTAATATAGGAATTTGAAAGAGAAGTAGGAAATTTTTTGTTTTAAGCTTGACTTTGGCAAAATAAAACAGCTCACATTTTTAAGCATTATAATCATATTTATCAAGAAATGCCAAAGCTTTAAATAATACTGTGTTATAATAAGAGTAGGTAATTTTGTATCACACTGATGCCACATTTTATAAATTTATTTATTGCACATTTATTTTGCAAGGACATAATGTGCTGAGCAGATATGTCTTGAGCTTTGCCTTGATTTACTACGGCAAAAAATAGTGCTTTGGGGTGTAGTTTTTTTTTTTTTTTTAATGTCTGTTTATTTTGAGAGAGAGAACACAAGCAAGGGAGGGGCAGGAGAGGGAGGGACAGAGAGAGAATCCCAGCCAGGCTCTGTGCTGTAGGCGCGGAGCTGGATGCAGGGCTCAAACCCACAAACCAGGAGGTTACGATGTGAGCTGAAATCAAGAGTCAGACTCTCAACCTACTGAGCCACCCAGGCACCCCAGGGGGAGTTTTTATAATTTTATTTGAGTGAGCATGTCTGTCCTTAAGAGTAGAAAAAAATTAGACCTATAACCTTTTTTCTAATTTGTGTCCACTTATGAGAAATGTGGATATATTTGTAGACCTTTCAACCCAAGCTTTGATGTCTATAGCAAAACCATTAAATCTGGCAGCAGAAACAGCCTCCAAAGTGTTTAAATTCGATGTAAGATGTACTTTTTCTTTTTAAGTTTGTTTATTTTGGGAGAGAGAATACGAGCCGGTGAGGGGCAGAGAGAGAGGGAAAGAGAGAATCCCAAGCAGGCTCCACACTGTCAGAACTCGATGGGGGACTCGGACTCAAGAACCGTGAGATCATGACCTGAGCTGAAATCAAGAGTCAGACGCTTAATGGGCTGAGCCACCCAAGGGCCCCATTTTTTTTTAAATTTTATTTATTTGTGCCGGGGGCGGGGGTAGGGGTGGTTGGGAGGGGCAAGCAGGAGAGGGGTAGAGAGAGGGAGACAACAGAATCTGAAGCAGGCTCCTGGCTCCAAGCTGATGGCACAGAGCCTGACATTGAGCTCGAGCCCATGAACCATGAGATCATGACCTGAGCCAGAGTCAGATGCTTAACCAACTGAGCCACCCAGGAGCCCCTTCAAATGTACTTTTGTATTCTTTGTGTGTACATATCATGTATCCTAAATAGACATATGTGTGTGTGTGTGTGTGTGTGTGTGTGTGTGTGTATATATACATATATATATGTATATAAATAAAACAATTGTAGTCCAGTGCTTCAGGGAATCTGACCTTTGCCTACTCTTTAAGTATTTCAGAGCATAGTTTGAAAACCACTGGACTTGATCTCTAAAGTCACTTCCAACCTAAAATTCAGCATTCTTAGAAAGTCAAGAATTTTTATCTCTTTACAGATACGGAATTCATAGAATTTACTTGTTTTTGAGTAACGTTTGGATAAAAATTATTTAAGTTTAAATTTCAGGTTCTAGTGATTGAATGTTAGCATTGTAGATATTTTGTAGATAAATTCTTTAATAATTTGAGTGTTTATTCTCTTCTAGACATTGCTGTAGCTCTGGGTATGTATGGTAGTGAACAAGACAAGTTTCTGCCTTAATGGAGCTAACATCTTAGAGGGGGAGACAGAAAATAAAAAGGTAAATAATTTCAGATAGTAGTAATTGTGATAAAGAGAATAAAGAGGTTAGATAAGGGTATAGCAATTGATTAGGGATGAAAGAAGGGGACCAATTTAAGTAGGGTGATGAAGGAAGGTCTTTTTGTCTGGAGGTAACATTTGAACAGTAGCTAAAAATAAGGGAAAGCCATTAAAAAATTTAAGTGATTGGTTTCCCAGGCAGAAAGAACAGAGGGCCCAAGATGGGATCAAGTTTTGCTTGTTTCCTGATAACCAGAAATTTCATGAACAGTTACTTAGTGCCTTCAGCATAAATAGGGATAAACCCTAAAAGGGAAAAGATGATTAAGATGGTCTTTGTTTTTCAACCATGAAAATGTTGTGGTGGACCCAATAATTTGTATTAAATTTTATAGCAAGCTATAGGGAAAGACGGATTATTTTTTATTAAGAGGCCATGGTAATGTTTTCTGGATTAGGTGGAATTGGGAGTCTGTCTATATTAGTGGAAAATTATAAAGGGGAAGAAATTTTAAACTGTATTAGCATAGAAAAATGCTTTAAGAGTTTTCAGTTTTGCAAGGTTGTACCTAGTATATTTTTCTTAGAAATTCATTAGTAATGGTTTTCATGTTTAATCAGATTTTCTTGTACGGTTCAGTACACTGCCATGCACTGTTATAAGTGCTACTGAGTAATTCAAGTTCATTTTTTATGGTGCATGTTGTGGATACAAGTTAGAATAGAGTAACATTATTTGAGGGAATTAATCAAAGAGGAGATAATTTGATTTGGGTTCTGAAGGGTGATTTGGGGTTCTCTAGGTGGGATAGGGTACACAGCATTGCGAATACAGAAAGCCTGGGAGAATATGAGGATTTGGAGAATGGCACAGTAACCTCAGGAGAAGTTGGATGAAGGAATGAACTTTTTACATGATGGGGAATAATTTACCATTTTTTTAAAACAATGCTCTTGATAATCAGATTTGTGCTTCAGGGGGGCATTGTAGGTTTCACAGTCAAATTATAATTAAAATTACGATTTGATGGTGTGAAATTTTTGAAGGAATATATTTTCTTCAGTAGAAAAATTGAGTATTTTGAATTCATACTGGCAGGATTTTTTATTAGGAACCATATGACTGAATGGGGTGCCTGGGTGGCTTAGTCTGTTGGGCATCTGATTCTTTATTTCTTCGGCTCAGGTCATGATCTCACAGCTGTGAGATTGAGCCCTGCCTGGGGCTCCACATTGGGCATGGAGCCTACCTAAGATTCTCTCTGTCTTTCCCTCTGCTCCTCTCCCCAGCTTGCACACACCCTCTGTAACCTAAACTAAAAAAAAAAAAAACAAACAACAACACACCAGAAAAACAAAACAAAACTGTATGAAACTCTTAAGTTTCTACCAGAGAACTTTATATATATATAAGCCAATACATATAGGCCAAAAGTTAAAAGTTTTAGTGGATGAAATTTGTTATATGTGTTTTAGGGCAGACAAAGTTTAAATGTTATTTGACATTATTTGCAGGCATGAGATTTAACATTACTTAGATAAATTAGAATAAACCAAAACTTCTGAATTAGTGATATCATTATTCATAGGAGCAGATACCTATACAGTTATCGCCTGCTTTTCAAAAGTTCATGTTATGCCTCTTTGCTTTTATGAGATACTTACGTTAGTACCTGTTTTCCCTAACAGAAAGATGAGGGTTTTTGCTCTATGAAAAAAGGTAGAAAATGAAAGTCGCATTTAGTGTTTGTTTTATAATGAGTCTCTCAGTGTGTACTGGAGCAGCAAGAGGAACCGCAAGAAGTATAGTTCCTTCTTGGGAACTACACTTAGCATCTCAGCATCAAGCTGCCGTAGTTTTGAACTGTGTCTGTGGGCATCTGTGCTTTGTCTTAAATTTATTTTCTGCATTGGTTAGCAAGAGGTGTCCTAAGGTTTCAGCAAAGCCTGAGAAAAGTTTTTTGGGAGTCTGTGGGAATGTTCAAAACATTTTCCATATTGGGGCACCTGGGTGGCTCGAGTTGGTTAAGCATCCGACTTCTGCTCACGTCATGATCTCACGGTTTGTGAGTTCAGGCCCCATATCAGGCTGTCAATGCAGAGCTCACTTTGCATCCTCTGTCCCCTTCTCTCTCTGCCTCTCCCCCTTTTGAGTGCATGCATGTGCTCTCGCTCACTCTCTCAAAAAGAAATAAACATTAAAAGAAATTTTTCCATATAAGCCAATGGTAATTGCTTTGTTTTACTAAAAGGTTTCATAGAAATGCTTTACTTTTGAACAGTGGAGAAACCTGTGTTATGTTACTACAAGTGCTTATTTTACAATGCTTAGATGTGTGTTTGTGTAATTCAAAATATTACATGTGACAGTTATGCACTTATTTTAGATTGTTGGCATTATTTACTAATTCTGAAATGCAGGGGGGACAAAAGCCCAAATGTGTGTTTTCAAATAGAAAGAATTAATTCCTTAAGAATGCAGTTTGAGCAAATTAATACTTTGATAGTATGCATCATATGTCATTTTTTCGTAGGGGAAGTTAATGGATTTCCATTGTGACTTGTAGCTGCCCAAGTTGCCTAATTGTCTGTTGAGTTCATTTTTGGCTGAATAAGATGGAACTGATTATAACTCCTATTAAATTGTGCTGGAATTTTAAATGATCACCATTCTATCTCTTTTAATTAGTTCTGTAACTTATCCTCCCTAAACTTCAGTTTTCTCATTTGAAAAAATGTGGACAGGTAAATTAGATGTAAGGGATAAAAGCTCTTGTGGGTTTTTTTGTTTTTGCTTTTGTTTTTTGCAGGGGGTTGCTATGTAAAGATGTGATTCTGTGGCAAATGAGAATTAGCCACTGTTTTTTCAGAGTGCATTATGCTCTTTTCTGTATCAAATTTGTAAATGTAAACAAGGAAGATGCAGTTTTGTTCATAAGAGTCTATGTATGTTTTTCCTGCCAGGAATTTTGCTTAGATGTGTTAAGTATTTTGTGTAGTATTTTGAGTAACATAAATACATCTTAACATTGTTCTATCTGAAGCTCTTGGCGAGGTATATGGCATATAATAGGTAGGCATTTGGTAATTCCTTTGATAAACGGGTAGATCTAATAGAACGTTAGTTTAGGGCTCAGACTTGTGTCTACCACTTACAACCTGAATTATGTCAAGTTACCTATAGCAAGTTTCTTCTCTTTGCCTCAGTTTCTATATCTTTAAAATGAATCAAGTGTATTAGAATCACGTAGAACATCTGACAGATTTATAAAGGTATTGGTTTATATCTCTTTCCTTTTTTGCAGAGTAAATATTCCAGAATCTTGGAGGAAATTCAGAGGGAATACTTAACATAGAAGTTACAATTTATTTTTTGAAAGTTGAGAAAGTCAGGTCATTTATTTACCTTTGAGTATGTGCTCACCTTTAACAGAGAGATAATACATTGTATTGGAAAGACTACCATACTTGGATTCAGAAAATGGTTTCAGTCTGGGTTCCATGAATTTATTAGCCATGTGCTTGGATAAATCAATTAATACTGAAGAGCCTTAGTTTTTTAGTCATTTATACTTTCTAATGTTCCTGATGAGAATTGAGATAAAGAGAACGTTTGGTTAATTGTAAAGTAATGTTAAAGTGTTATGGTGATGATTCCTGATTATTTTTTTTTTTCATTTATTTATTTTTGGGACAGAGAGAGACAGAGCATGAACGGGGGAGGGGCAGAGAGAGAGGGAGACACAGAATCGGAAACAGGCTCCAGGCTCTGAGCCATCAGCCCAGAGCCTGACGCGGGGCTCGAACTCCCGGACCGTGAGATCGTGACCTGGCTGAAGTCGGACGCTTAACCGACTGCGCCACCCAGGCGCCCCGATTCCTGATTATTAATGGTTGTGATGCAACTAGTAGTTTTAAGTTGTGTGATTCATTCATTCATTTTATTTTACCATGTGGTGCTACTGCATTCATATGGTTTTCCCTTTATTTTTATGTGATTGAATATCTGGCTTATTGGATTTTGGGGAGGAGGGAGCATGGAGAGTGTTCATCATAGTAGGCAAGTTAATACTTGGATATTTTTGCATGTGGAAGTCCTGATTCTTTCTTTCTCTAAGTATATATGGCAGGGAGTCTACCTCATGTTCATTTCCTCTTCATTAAAGATGAAAGATGGTGAATGTTCTTTGGGTTATTCCCATTGTTTGTAACTGTATTTGTGTCCTTTATTACTGTTAGTCAAACATTTTTATGATCATCGTGTCTATTTTCCTTGCAAATGAAATTCATTTGTAATTTACAGTTAGAGAATTGAGAATGTCAGTGCAATAGTTTGAAACTATTGTATATTCTTTATGTAATGTATATGAATAACTTTTACTGATTTTTTTTTTTAATCCTTAAATCTGTAAGATCTCTTGGGTACTGAGCCCTTTGAAGCATTAAATACCATATAAAGAAAACAGTACTAAGTAGTTGCAGTAGCAGAGTAAGGAAAGTGAATCACAGAGTAATGAAATTTGGAAAATGATTGTTGTTCATTGAAGGGAAAGGCATTGCTTTTACTGTCACCCTTGTAAAATTGGAGTTAACTAAGAGTAGCTAGAAAATTCATTTTTCACAATAGTCTATATCCTAAAGTGTATAGTTAAATGGCTTTTAGTTTTAATCATATATGCCAGCCTTGGCAAACAAACAGTACATGCTGAAATTTCAAGATATGGCAAAGATACGTGTTTTTGATTCTACAAAATTAAACTTTCAGTTTTAACACTATTTCAGAAATAGTTATCTTTACTTCTGATTTATCAATTTGCTCAGAAAAGGAGCAGTTAAATTCTCTTGATTTCTAACATTATTCCAATTAACATATTAAGAAATTGAACTTTATTTAATTTTATTTTGAGAAAGAGAAGGTGCAGGTGAGCAAGGGGCAGAGAGACAGAGGGAATCCCAGGAGAGACAGAGGGGAGGGGAGGGGAGAGAGAGAAGCAGGCTCACCCAAAGTGGGGCTCAAGCTCACCCTGTGTGGGAGTGGAACTCACAAACTGAGATCATGACCTGTGCTGAAGTCAGATGCTTGACGACTGAGCCACCCAGGCACCTTTGAGAAGTTGAACGGTTTTTAAAGAGAAGACTTTTGTAATAGAAATGACTTTCCTTAAATTTTTTAATGTTTACTTTTGAGAGAGTGTGAGCAGGGAGAGGCAGAAAGAGATGGGGCGCAGAGGATCTGAAGTGGGCTCTGCTCTGGCAGGCTGACAGCAGCGAGCCCCTGCAGGGCTCGAACTCAAAAACAGTGAGATCCTGTCTGAGCCGAAGTCAGATGCTCAACCGACTGAGCCATCCAGGTGCCCAAAATGATTTCCTTATAACTTACTTGTTTTATAAGTTTGGATTCTTGAATATAGATGTTCATTACTGCAGCATACCCAGGAAGTAATACTATTATTTTAAATTTTTATGTGAAGCAAATAGAATATGAGGTCATGTGCTAAGGCCTGTGGTAAAAACTAAAATAGCAATACTTACAGGAAAGTGGAAAATAAAGATGAGAAAAAGAAGAAAACAAAAGTTACTTGGTAATCTTGCACACCAGAGAACTGTTAACCTGGGCAGAGTATGTGTATGTAATCACTTTGATTACCAAAGTGATACAGGGTGATGTGGAAAATGTAGAAAATACTGGAAAGTATGAAAGAAGAAGAATGTCTAGGGACAACCACTGTTCTTTTTTTGTAATAGAGAAATTGGGCTATACTTACTGATTTATAACTTGTGTCTTTAAAAACAAAAGCTGAAAAAGCATTTTTCAGCATCAGTATTTATCCAAAATATGATTCCTGGGGTGCCTGAGTGGCTCAGTTGGTTAAGTGTCCAACTTCGGCTCAGGTCATGATCTCATGGTTTCTGGTTTCAAGCCCCACATCGGGCTCTGTGCTGACAGCTCAGAGCCTGGAGTCTGCTTCGGATTCTGTGTCTCCCTCTCTCTCTGCCCCTCCCCCATCATGCGCGTGCGCGGGCGCGCGCGCTCTCTCTCTCTCTCTCTCTCAAAAATGAATAAACATTAAAAAAATTAAAAAAAAACAACAACATGATTCCTTATGGCCAGAGCGTAACTGACTTAATTCCTTATTATTGAACATTTAATTTTATTTTGATTTTTCACTTTTATAAATAGCACTGTGGTGAACATTTTTTTACCCGAATTTTTGTTTGTACATTTTATTTCAGTTTTTAAAATGCTTACTTATTTTGAGAGAGAGAGAATCCCAAACAGGTTCCCTGTTAGTGCAGAGCCTGAGGAGCAGCTCAAACCCAGGAACTGTGAGGTCATGACCTGAGCCAAAATCAAGATTTGGACGCTTAACCAGTTGAGCCAGCCAGGCACCCCTGTTTGCACATTTTAATATTTCTTTAGAAAATGTTTATAGAAGTACAATTATTATTTTTAAAGTATTAGAGGTAGCTCCAATACTTGAAATTTACTTTTTAAGCTTCATTATCCTCTCCTGTGAAGTAGGTGTAATATTGATACTTAACCTTATAGAATTGTTAGGAGTGAATGACAGTAGGACTTTCATAAGTAGACTCCTCTTCCTGTAGCATTTACCATATAGTCATTATTTTAACAATTATGTCTTTCATTCTACCACTAGATCATGAGTAAGGATTGAGTCAGCTTTGCTCTCTGATGTGTATTTGAAACCTTGCGTAGGGCCTGACAGATAAATTGTTGAATGTTTGAAAAGCTATTTTCCAAAGCTTTTAATATTTACTTTTTTTCTTAGAACAACCTTGTGTCAGTTTACATTCTTACCAGCTATGTGTGAATTGTCTTCTTAATTTTTTTGTTAATGACACTGAGTGTGGTTGTGTAAAAAAATATTGTCCTAAAATTTGAAGGTATAAACTTAGAGTTTTAGAAATTTGTATTTTTTTTCCAAAGTGCTTTACATGTTTTCTGTTCATAACTTTCATTCTCAATACTAAGAATAAAAATAAGAGTAAAATAATAAAGGGTTATAATCCTGTTTTTGGTCCTCTCCCAAGCATCATTTTATATATCCTGGGAGAAAAGCAAATCATATTTAATACCACACAAATATGAAGAGAAGTTAACGTATTGAAGTTCTGTACCAAAATTGACCACAAAGTGGTTTAAACTGGATATACTAATAATGTAAAAGTTTAAGAGGAGTTTTGCCTAATTTAATATGCTGTATCAACAGTAAAAATGTGGCTAAGATGTTATGTTAAATGCAAAAAATAAGATTGTGTTTTTACCATTAAGCTTATTTTGTCCGGAGGGCTTCAATTTGATATCCATGGGTGAATTTGAAAAGAGCAAGTGGTTTGGTAGTGGGGGTTAGGCAAAGTAACATTTAAGTACTGTATTAGATATTTTCTGTATGTTACTCATTCTATTTATTCATCTGGCAAATATTTATTTATTTAATATGTACCAGGCGCTGTTCTAAGAGAATATAGAGTGGAAGTGCCTGGGTGGCTTATTCAGTTAAGATCTCAGGGTCTGAGTTCAAGTTCCATGTTGGGCTCTGTGCTGGCAATGAAGCCTACTTAAAAAAAGAATGAGAGAAGGGTGCCTGGGTGGCTCAGTCTGTTAGCATCTGCCTCTTGATTTTGGCTCCGGTCATGGGCTCATGGTTCATGGAATTGAGCTCCATGCTCTGTGTTGACAGTACAGAGACTGCTTGGGATTCTCTCTCCCTCTCTCTTTGCCCCTCCCCCGCTCACACACTCTTTCTCTCTCAAAATAAATAAACTGAAAACAAAAAAGATACAGGGTACAAAATAAGAGATAAAGCATGATGTGCCAGATGGTGGTAGAGGTGTGGAGAAAAAGAGACCAAGGGAGTATGAAGTTTGTATGGGATGCAGATTTAAATTGTCAGGTCACAGAAATCCTCCCCTAGAAGGTGACAACCCTGTGGTGAGGGAGCAGTTCTCTGCATATCCAAGAGAAAGAAGTTCCAGAAGGGACAACAACCAAGAGCAAATGCCCTGAGAAAGGATGTCTTATTTAAAAAAAATTTTTTTAAATGTGTATTTGTATTTGAAAGCGAGAGAGACAGAGCATGAGTTGGGAAGGGGCAGAGAGAGAGGGAGACACAGAATCCTAAGCAAACTCCAGGCTCTGAGCTGTTAGCGCAGAGTCTGATGCAGGGCTCAAACTCACGAAATGTGAGATCATGACCTGAGCCACCCAGGCGCCCCTAGAAGGGATGTCTTATGATTGAAAAGTTGCAAGGAAGTCTGTGTGGCTGGAATACAGTGGGAAAGGGGGAGAATGGTAGGCAGGTGGGTGCAGAGAAGATAGGGGGAGAGAGGCAAGTCAGGAAAGATTTTGTAAGCCATCAAAAGGACTTTGGCTTTTACTCTGAGTAAAATGATCCTCTGTATAATCTTCATAATTACTACACAGTTGATTGAATTCTACCCATTGTACAATTGAATAAATAAAGGTTCTGTAGGGTAGCCTGTAGTTAACTTCTTCAAGGTTATATAGCTAATGAGTGGCAGAACTAAGATACGAACTTAGGTCTTTGACTTCAAAGTTTATGGCTATTTCATTACACTATCATTCTTGCCCTAGCATACTTCTAGAGGCTTTCACTTTTTTTTTTTCCCCTTAAGCCAGGATTTATAGTGAAGCCAGGGTTAGTGTCCATGCATGTGTGTGTGACTCAGAAAACAGTTCCCTTACTGAAAAATATATTCAGATTCTTTGTATTATGTTGTAAACGATGACTTTAAACATGCTAGTTTTAAAATGCTCTGTATTGATTTCATGGCCCACTGTTGGGAGTCCATAGTCTGAAAATCACCACACTGTTTTCTTAAAATGCCAGAAGTTCCAGATTTATCCAAGGCTCTGAATTATGCTGAGTGGCTGCTTTGATCCCTTAAGAAAAATCCTTATATCCATAGAAGTAGCTCTTGGGTTAGGAAGCAAGATGTACTGCAATTAGTATATTGTAAAAACATGTGTAACATTGGAAAATTCATGTATGATTTAAATTTTCTTGCTGAAAAACTACAACTTAGGAAACTTACGACTGAATTAATAAATCTTGTATTATGAAGACAGGGCAGTTAAGACTAACAAGCTAATGCTGCTATTACTATTATTACTGATTTCTGTTGAATGTTTATTATACTAAGTTTCTTTACTTGTTTACTTATTTATGTTTGAGATTTTTATTTATTTATTTTTAAAGTAATTTCTATACCCAACGTGGGGCTTGAAACTCACAACCCCAAGATCAGGAGTCTCATGCTCTACTGACTGAACCAGCCAGGTGCCCCAATACTTTTTTTTTTTAAAGCAATTTCATATGTTACTCAAATTTTTTAGGAAGTTTTTTAAAATACGTATATCTTCTATTAAGATTTTCTCTGAGTAAGGCCCATGATCATTTGATATCTACAGGAATAAGTACCGTTTTTTAAGTGCCTTATTACTATTTTAATTTTTAAGTCAACTTTGTTAAGGAAACTTACATATTAAACAAGACATCCATTTAAGTGTCCTTTGCAATGAGTTTTGACAAATTTATATACCTGAGTAAAAATCAATCACCACAATTCAAATACAAACATTCGCATCACATCCAAAGTTCACTGTTCCAGGCAGTCCTCATTCATGGCCATAGGCAACCACCAGTCTGCTAATCACTAGAGCTTAGAATTATTTTTTTAGAGGTTCAAACAAATGGAATTATACAGTGTGTATTTTTTTGTGTCTGACATCTTTCGCTCAGCATAACATTTTAAATTAATCAATATTGTTTCATGTGTCAATCATTCGTTTCTTTTGGGTAGTATTTTGTTGTGCTATTGTAACAGGTGCCTAAAACATGTTTGTTGAATAAATTCATGTTTGGCACAGTAATATCCCTCCCTCCAGAATTTTGCTGCGTTTCTTTATAATGAGGATGTTAAAATCTCTTCTAAACTGTGTGCATATGTTGCTAGACTTAACTTTGTGTGTACATATGT
Organism: Acinonyx jubatus; assembly: GCF_027475565.1. NCBI lineage: Eukaryota > Metazoa > Chordata > Mammalia > Carnivora > Felidae > Acinonyx > Acinonyx jubatus. The sequence continues at coordinate 93,039,501 of NC_069387.1, forward strand.
AAAGGGATGATTTAATAGTGAAAAATATTCAAGATTTAGAGCTAAATGACGCTGGCATGAGTCCTTGTTTTGTCACCCTGTATGTTATGGGCAAGTTACTTAATTTTTATGAAGCTTAGTTTTCTCTTCTAAAATGAAAGCAATTATATTTACATGTAGTTGTTGAAGTATTAAAGAAGTATGTAAATATTGTGTGTAAAGCAAATATATTAGGCCTATAAAAATGGTAATGTAATTTAATAGTGATTTTTTTTGAGTGCTAGTGGCTAGTGTCTGCTTTTTATCTACTGACAAAATCATGCCTACCTGTAGGGTTGCAGTTATTTATTAATATTCATTAGTGGTTTGAAGAAACACATGTTTATGCCTATTAAAAATCTCATCTAGTAAAATTGATCACTATTAGGTCTTGATTAGTTTACTTTTAGGTCACAAAATTGTAGGTTTCAGCTAATTAGAATTATAATTAAAGATAATTCATAAACTTTTTTTACAGATTGAAAGGCTTAAGTGAAATATAAAGGTGAAAAGACAGCAGTAATTCTAATTCTTCATTATTGGTGGCTAATTATTTCAAAGAGTAGAATGATGGGGAGAAAGCACCCAGGAAACTAACATCTTTTTGAGTCAGGTTCTGTAGTAGTTGTTTTCCACATACCATTTATTCATTCAGCAAACTTTAATTTAATGCCTACTAGGTATTAGGACAAGCCTCATTGTGGGCTTTTAAAATTAATGCTTTTTTTTTTTAATCCCCTATTCAGGCTGTGCCTGGCATTTAAGTACTACATAAATGTTTGTATATTTGTTGAATGCATTAATACTTTTATTTGGCCTTGGAGTAGAAGAGAATTAATGTGGTTTTTAGGAGATTAAATCCATAATGTGTGCTTGTGACCAGGAGATTTTTAACTTACCTAAATAACTAAAAGGTTATTAAAGTTTATATTTTGACCATAAACACTGATACGGCTTAAGTGACTTCTGATTATGCTTGTATCAAATTAGACTTGACTTTCAAATTAGACTTGAAAGAAAAAATTAAATGCTGGGGGAACAATAGTAGGCTTTATGCTTGTGTATGGTATATACAGAAAATTTAGAATAAGGATAATAAATTGTTAAGGGTATCTTTTGGCAGTCTATTTTTCACTACAGAAACTTACTGTATGCCAGTGTGTTACATTTTTTCTTAAATTTTACAGGTTAAGTCTAATTGATTTATTGTCTTATTGATAGCTGGTTAAACCAAACATGCTGTTGTAACCACACATTCAGTAAGAAAAGTTACTAGATGAAAACAGAAGAAAGAATGGCTTATTCTGAAAATATATAATATAGAAGAAAAGGAAGATAGAACTTAGTAGGACAAGTAGAAAGGGGTGATTAAATGACATTGTAAGTGATGGTAAAGTGAGACAGGTAGTAAATTGTGCTTTTGAAGTTAAAAAAAAATGAGTTGAATAAGATCCTTAAAAACTAGTATTTAGGGGCACCTGGGTGACTCAGTTGGTTGAGCATCTGACTCTTGGTTTCTGCTCAGGTCATGATTTTGCAGTTTTGCGGGTTTGAGCCCTATATAGGGCTCTGTGCTGACTGTATTGAGCCTGCTGGGGATATTCTCTCTCTCTCTCTCTCTCACTCTCTCTCACTCTCTCTCACTCTCTCTCACTCTCTCTCACTCTCTCTCACTCTCTCTCACTCTCTCTCTCTCTCTCTCTCCCTCCCTCCCTCCCCCTTTCTCAATCAGTCTCTCTCTCTCTCTCTCTCTGCCCCACCCCCCACTCACGCTGTCTCTGTCTCACAATAAATACACTTAAAAACTGATACTCAGTTTTTAGGTAGACAGACTGGAAACGTTTTTCTAAGATTGATTGATTGATTGATTGATATTTTAAAGAGAGAGAGGGAGCACTCATGCCTGTGTGAACAGGTGAGAGGGTCGGAGGGAGAGAGAATCTTACGCAAGTTCCACACTCAGCCCTGACATGGGGTTTGATCCCACGACCCTGGGACCATGACCCAAGTCAAAACCAAGAATCATGTGAGCCACCCAGGTGCCCCTAGAAACATTTCGTTTAGGCTTGTGGTTCTTAATCCTGAGCGCTTTACACCCCAAGGGGTCATTGAAGATAGGGGTGCATTTGTTATTTCAGTATTTCAAAGAAAGCAAATCCAATGAAACACTTTAATTTAGTTTGAGACTGAATAGTCTAATTATAATTACTGTTTTTGGATTTTCATAAAAAACATCAATTTTTGGTAATAGCAATCATCTGTAGAATCCCTTGTTGGTAGTTACATGTGTCTATAAAGGTAGAAAACCCATTTTATTTAATAAAAGCATAAATAGAAAAATATTTTTGAGCTCTTGTTGAACATGTAAACCTTTATATATATATATGAATATATAACTGAAATAACATCTCATCCTTCCACTGGCATATCAATTTTAATCTCAGAAACGTCATTCCCGATTACTTTTATCTGGTTCTATACGTTTTGCCATTCTTCACTGCAGTATCATATTACCATCTGGCTTAGCATTTTTCAGTATCACAGATCATTTGTGTTAATTATTTGTTAGGTAGGTGAAAATTCCATGAGAGCAGGTACTTTGCCTGCCTTATTTTTTTTGTAGTATCTTGTCTGTGTATCTGTCTACCTAGAAGTGTTAACATTTGCACCAGCCAGGTATGATCTAGTTTTTCTGCTTCCTCTCCAATACTTACTACTATGTTTTTTGTGAGTGTTGCCAGTTCTAGTGAGTTTGATCTCATTGTGGTTTTAATTTGGGTTTCCCTAATGACTAATGGAAATGTTTCTCATTGTTAAAAAAATCCCATTGGGATTTTGATTGGCATTGTATTAATTGATCAATACAATAAATTTGAGGAGAGTTAACATCTTAATTATATTGGGTTTTCCAATCCTTAGACACAGAATGTCTCCCCATTTATCTTTGATTTGACTCATCAGTGTTTTTGTGTTAGTGTACAGATCCTGCACATATTTTGTTAGATTTATAAATAACATATCTCATATTTATACTTAATATCACATTTGGAGGAATTACTTGGAGCTATAATGGCTCTTATGAGCATATAGTAGTGGGATTTTTTTTTTCATACATTGATCTTGTTTGTGACCTTGTAAAGTATAGTAGTGCTTTTTTGTAGATTGTTTTGCATATTTTACTCAGGTAATCCATTCCTCAAATAGGGAAGATTTCTTGTCTTTCCAATCTATGCCTTTTGTTTGTTTTCTTGCATCATTGCATTGCCTGGGTTATCCTTGCCTTATTAGCAAGGATATTATTAGCAAGAATTCAGTTGCCTTATTAGCAAGAATTCAGTTTTTCACCATTAAGTATAATGATGTAAGTTTGTCAAATTAAGGAAATTCTGTTCTGTTCCTGGTTCACAGAAAGTTTTCAGGACGAATGGATGTTCAATTTTGCAAAATAATTTTTCTGTCAGTTGATATGATCACTTGGTTCTTTTAGTCTATTAATATGGTAGATTTTATTGGTTGAAACTCTTTAATATTGTAATAGCTTTATTGTTAAAATTCACATACCATACTGTATAAACTCACCCATTTAAGATGTGAAATTCAGTGGTTCTTGGTATATTCACAGAGCTTCACAACCATTACCACAGTCAATTTGAGAAAATTTTTTATCACCCCAGAAAAAAATATTACACCCTTTAGCAGGCTTTCTTATTTCCTTCCGATCCCCACCCTCACCCAGCCTTAAGCAACCATGGATCTACTCTTTCTTTACTTTTGTTTGTCCTGAACATTTCATGTAAGTGGAATATGTGCTTTTTCATTAGTGGCTTCTTTTCTTGGCATACTGTTTTTAAAAATTGTACAAGTTGAAGCATTTATCTGTATTTTATTCCTATTATTGCTGAAGAATATTCCATCGTGTGGATATACATTTTATTTATATGCATTTATCAGTTGATGGACATCTGGGTTGTTTCTACTTTTTGGATGTTTTGAATATGATGCTATGAACATTTCTGTACAACTTTTTGTGTGGCTGTATATTTTCATTTCCCTTGGTTACATACATTGTGTAATTGTGTGGTCATATAACACTAGGTTTATTTAACCTCTTGAATTGTTGACTGTTGTGGAGAGCAGCCCTACCATTTTACATCTTAACCAGCAGAATATGAGAATTTCAGTTTCTCCAGATCCTGGCCAACTGTTGTTCTTGTTTTGTTGTTTTTATTATAGCCATCATGTTGTGTATGATGTGGTATCTCATTGTGGTTTTCATTTACATTACCCTGGTGGTTAATTACCTTAACATTTAAAAAATATTTTTAATGTTTATTTGAGACCAGGTGAGAGAGTGAAAGCAGCAGAGGGGCAGATAGAGGGAGACACAGAATCTGAAGCGGGCTCCAGGCTCCTCACTGTCAGCCGAGAGCCCGATGCGGGACTCGAACTCACAAACTGTGAGATCATGACCTGAGCCGAAGTTGGACGCCTAACCGACTGAACCACTCAGGCACCCCCCCTTAACATTTTTGAGTGTACATATTTGGTCACTTCTTTGGAGAAGTAACCTGATCAGATCCTTATCCTGTGTCTGTTTTTAGTTTGTCTTTTTATTAATGAGTTCTAAGATTTTTTAATATATTTTAGATGCCAATTCTTATTTATCATTTATTTTTAAATTTACATCCAAGTTAGCATATAATGCAGTAATGATCTCAGGAGTAGATTCCAGTGATCCATCCCCTAAGTATTACACCCAGTGCTTATCCCAACAAGTGTCTTTCTTAATGCCCCTTGCCCATTTAGCCCATCCCCTCACCCACAACCCCTCTGGCAACCCTCAGTTTGTTCTCTGTATTTAAGAGTCCCTTTGAAACAGCACACCTGTATCCCTTGGATAAATACCTAGTAGTGCAATTGCTGGGTTGTAGTGTAGTTCTATTTTTAGTTTTTTGAGGAACTTCATACTGTTTTACAGAGTGACTGCACCAGTTTGCTTTCTCACCAGCAGTGTAAAAGGGTTCCTCTTTCTCTGCATCCTCACCAACATCTGTTGTTGCCTGAGTTGTTAATGTTAGCCATTCTGACAGGTGTGAGGTGGTATCTCATTGTGGTTTTGATTTGTATTTCCCTGATGATGAGTGATGTTGAGCATTTTTTTCATGTATCTGTTAGCCACCTGGATGTCTTCTTTGGAAAAGTTTCTATTCATGTCTTTTGCCCATTTCTTTAGTGGATTATTTGTTTTTTGGGTGTTGAGTTTGATAAGGTCTTTATAGACTTTGGATACTAACCCTTTATCTGATATGTCGTTTACAGATATCTCCTCCCATTCATTGGGTGCCTTTTAGTTTTGCTGATTGTTTCCTTTGCCATGCACAAGCTTTTTATTTTGATGAGGTCGCAATAGTTCATTTTTGCTTTTATTTCCCTTGCCTCTGGAGATGTGTTGAGTAAGAAGTTGCTGCGGCTGAGGCCAAAAAGGATTTTGCTTGCTTTCTCCTCGAGGATTTTGATGGCTTTCTGTCTTATGTTTTAGTCTTTCATCCATTTTGAGTTCATTTTTGTGTATGTTGTAAGTAAGAAAGTGGTCCAGGTTCATTCTTCTGCGTGTCGCTGTCCAGTTTTCCCAGCACCACTTGCTGAAGAGACTGTCTATTCCATTGGATATTCTTTCCTGCTTTGTCAAAGATTAGTTGGCCATACGTTTGAGGGTCCATTTCTGGGTTCTCTATTCTGTTCCATTGATCTGAGTGTCTGTTTTTGTGCCAGTATCATTACTGTCTTGATGATAGCTTTGTAATGCAGCTTGAAGTCCAGGATTGTGATGCTTTGGTTTTCTCTTTCATGATTGCTGTGGCTACTCGGGGTCTTTTTTGGTTCCATACAGATTTTAGGATTGTTTGTTCTAGTTCTATGAAGAATGCTTGTGCTATTTTGATAGGTATTACATTGAATATGTAGATTGCTTTGGGGAGTATCGGCATTTTAACAATATTTGTTCTTCGTATCCAGGAGCATGGAATATTTTTCCATTTTTTTGGTGTCTTCAATTTCTTTCATAAACTTGCTGTAGTTTTCAGTGATTAGATTTTTCACCTCTTTGGTTAGATTTATTCTTAGGTACTTTATGGTTTTGGTGCAATTGTAAATGGGATCAATTCCTTGATTTCTCTTTCTGTTCCTTCATTATTGATGTATAAGAATGCAACCAATTTCTGTGCATTGATTTTATATCCTGCAACTTTGCTGAATTCATGGATCACTTCTAGCAGTTTTTTGGTGGAATATTTTGGGGTTTCCAGACAGAGTATCATGTCATCTGCGAAGAGTGAAAGTTTGACCTCCGCCTCACCGATTTGGATGCCTTTTATTTCTATGTGTTGTCCGATTGCTGAGGCTAAGACTTCCAATACTATGTTGAATAACAGTGGAGAGAGTGGACATCCCTGTCTTGTTCCTGACCTAAGGGGGAAAGGTCTCAGTTTTTCCCCATTGAGGATGGTATTAGTGTTGGGTCTTTCATATATGGCTTTTATGATCTCAAGGTATGATCCTCCTGTCCCTGCTTTCTTGAGGGTTTTTATCAAGAAAGGATGCTATATTTTGTCAAATCCTTTCTCTGCATCTACTTGAGAGGATCATGTGTTTCTTGTCTTTTTATTGATGTGGTGAATCACATTGTTTTGCGGATATTGAACCAGCCCTGCATTCCAGGTATAAATCCCACATGGTCATGGTGAATATTTTAATGTATTGTTGGATCCGGTTGGCTAATGTCTTGTTGAGGATTTTTGTGTCCGTGTTCATCAGGGAAATTGGTCTGTAGTTCTCCTTTTTAGTGGGGTCTTTGTCTGGTTTTGGAATCAAGGTAATGCTGGCTTGATAGAAAGAATTTGAAAGTTTTCCTTCCATTTCTGTTTTTTGGGAACAGCTTCAAGAGAATAGGTGTTAACTCTTCCTTAAATGTTTGGTAGAATTACCCTGGAAAGTCATCTGGCCTGGACTCTTGTTTGTTGGGAGATTTTTGATTACTAATTCGATTTCTTTACTGTTTATGGGTCTGCTCGAATTTTCTATTTCCTCCTGTTTCAGTTTTGGTAGTTTATATGTTTCTAGGAATTTGTCCATTCCTTCCAGATTGCCCATTTTCTTGGCGTATAATTGCTCATAATATTCTCTTATTATTTTTATTTCTGCTGTGTTGGTTGTGATCTCTCCTTGTTCATTCTTGATTTTATTTATTTGGGTCCTTTCCTTTTTCTTTTTGGTCATACTGGCTAGTGGTTTATCAATTCTTTAAATTCTTTCAAAGAACCAGCTACTGGTTTCATTGATCTGTTGTACTGTTTTTTTTTGGTTTCGATAGCTTTGATTTCTGCTCTAATCTTTATTATTTCTTGTCTTCTGCTGGTTTTGGGTTTTATTTGCTGTTCTTTTCTAGCTCTTTAAGGTGTAAGGTTAGGTTGTGTATCTGAGACCTTTCTTCCTTTAGGAAGGCCTGGATTGCTGTATACTTACTCTTATGACTGCCCTTGCTGTGTCCCAGAGGTCTTGATTTCATTTTTGATTGTTCATTGTTAGTATATAGAAGTGCAATTTTTTTTTGCATATTTATTTTGTGCCCTGCAACCTTGCTAAACTGTTATTAAGCTAATATAAAATGTTATTAAAATCTAAGTTATTATTTAGTGTAAAATAGTTTTTTTAGTAGCCTTTTTAGGATTTTCTATGTACAAGATCATGACATCTGCAAGTAGAAATAGTTTTCTTCCTTTCTGACTGGATGCTTTTTATTTCATTTTCTTATCTAATTACTCTGGCTACAACCTTTATTACAGTGTTGAAGAGAAGTATCAAGAATCGACAGCCTTACTGTAGTTTTTCTTACATACTAGTTTGAGGAAGTTTCTTTCTAGTTTTAGTTAGTTGAGTATTTTTATCATGAAAGGTTATTGGGATTTTTTTCCAATGATTTTTCTACATCTATTAAGGTGATCATGTGTTTTTTATCTTCTAATAATATAGTGTATCACATCATCGCATCATTTGATGTATGATGTTGAACGTCTTAAATTCCTGGGATAAATCCTCCTTGGTCATTGTGTGTAATTCCTTTTATATATTGCTGGATTTGATTTCCTAGTATTCTGTCAGTGTATTTTTTCCATAAGAGATATTGGTACGTTGTTTTCATTTCTTGTGATGTTTTTGGTATTAACAGAATAAATAATAGTCCTATAGGATGAATTGGGAAGTCTTCTGATGTGCTTTTATTTTATGCTTTAGAGGATTTTGTGAAGAATTGTTGTTAATTTTTCTTTAAATGTTTGGTAGAATTTACAAAGCCATTTGGGCCTGGGGTTTTCTCTGTGGGAAGTTTTAAAATTACTAATTCAGTCTCTTCACTTCTTATAGGTCTATTCAGATTTCTTGAGACCATTTTGGTAGTTTGTGACTTTCTAGAACTATGTCCATTTCCTCTAGTTATTTAATTTGTTAGCACATAGTTCATGTTTACCTTTATAATCTTTTCTATATCTGGGAGTTTAGTATTGTGCCCTTTTCCATTCTTGAGTTTAGTACTTCTCTTTTTCTTGCTCGGTTTAGCTGTTTGTCAGTTTTGTTTATCTTTTTAGAAAATCAACTTTGGTTCTTCCGGTTTTTCTCTATTGTCTTTCTTTTCTCTATTTCACTTATTTCTCAACCCATCTGTATTTTTTTCTTTCTTCTGTTTGCTTTTGGTTTAGTTTATTCACTTGCTAAAAATTTGTTAAAGTAGAAGGTTAAGTTATTGGTTTAACCTCTTTTTAAATGTAGGTGTTTTTATATCAGAGCTATAAATTTCCCTTTATTGCTTTCAGTCCACTCTATAAATTTTGGTATCTCTTACTTTTGTTCTCATTCTTCCCAAAATATTTTCTAGTTTTCCTTGTGATTTTTTTTTTTTTTTTTCTATGCTCACTGTTTATTTAAAGTGTTGTTTAGGGTTGCTGGGTGGCTCTATTGGTTAAGTGTCTGACTCTTGATCTCAGCTCAGGTCTTGATCTCAGGGTTGTGAATTCAAGCCCCTTGTTGGGCTCTGTACTGGGTGTGAAACCTAATTAAAAACAATTAATTTCCACATGTTGTAAATTTCCCAAATTTCATTTTGTCGCAATTTTTTTTTTTGAATTTTTTTTAGTCTTTATTTATTTTGAGAGAGAGACAGAGTGTGAGCAGGGGAGGAGCTGAGAGAGAGGGAGACGTAGAATCAGAAGCAGGCTCCAGGCCCTGAGCTGTCAGCACAGAGCCTGATGCGGGGCTTGAATTCAAGAACCATGAGATCATGACCTGAGCCGAAGTTGGACGCTTAACCGACTGAGCCACCCAGGCGCCCCTCATTTTGTCGTTATTTCTAATGCATTACATTTTGGGTGGGGAACATATTTTAGATGCATAATTTCAATCTTTGAATATCTAGTAAGATTTGTTTTATATCTGGTATATGGTTATCCTGGAGAATGGTCCATCAGTACTTGAGAAGAACATCTATTTTGCTGTTGCTTGGTATTCTATGTGTATTTGTTATATCTAGTTTTCAAGTCTGTTACTGGGTTGTTGACCTTGCTTCATTTCTTCATTACTGAAAGTAGGGTATTAAAGTCTCCCAGCTACTGTTGTTGAATCGACTACTTGTCTTTTGTTCTTTCAGTTTTTGCTTCATTTATTTGGGGGTCCTGTTAGGCTCATATGTTTATATTTTCTTGGTGATTGACCCATTTATGATAGGAAAATATTTCTCTTTATCTCTAAAATATTTTTAGGTCTATTTTATGTGATACAGTTTATTAAGTCTGTTATATGTGACATAATTTGTGGAGTAGTTACTCCAGAATTCATATATGAAATAGCAACCATATGCTGTTTCATGTTAGATTTTTTTTTTTAATGTCTATTGAATGACCCCATAGTGACAGCTGCTATTTACTGAGCTTAGTTTACTGTGAGCAATACATTATGCTAAGCATCATATGAGTACTATCTCATTTAGTTGTCTCAACAGTCATAGGAAGTTATTTATTTACTCTCCTAGTCTATAGATTCAGGAACTGGGGTCTGGAGAAGATGAATTCTCCCCCAATTTCCCCAGCTAGTGGAAAAGCCAGCATTCAAATCTAGAAGGTTTGTCAGATTCTTTGGGGTCTTCTAAGGTTTCTAAGAGAGCTATGGACTATTGCTTTAGTTCAAAAGAGAGAAGAGTAGGTTGATAGATCACATTATTTTTCCACCTGCCCTCCATTCCACACCTTTTGACGTGTGAGTGTACAGTACCTACCATGAAAGATAGAGTTTATTTTTTGGCTCCCTTGGTGTTGAGTTTGGCCATGTGATTTGCTTTGACGAAAGGAATGCTAGTGGATGGCAAGTGAGCATGGCTTTTATTTTTTCATTTAAAATAAGTCTTTAAACTAAAAACAGAAAACAAAAACAGTTCACCCACAGAGTGAGCATAGACTTTATTTAAATCCATTGGGATAGAGGTGGGCATGTTTTTTGTGCTCTCACTTTTTCCCACCAGAAGACCATTAGGAAACCGCTGATTTGAAGAGAATGAGACACAAATGGAATAGCTCTAATCCAATCGGCAACTTGATGCCATTCTAGCTGAGGTCAGTCTAACAACTCACAAGTGCCAAAGCAAGAAACTAATTCTTTTGTTATATCACTCACTGAGATTTAGAATTGTTTATCAGGCAGCATATTTTGGGCAATAGCTAATGAATACGGTTAAAGTAATTTTAGAGACATAAAATATAGTAATATTTTCTTTCAGTGAATACTAAAAAAGAGCCTCTGTCTTTTAGATACACAGGAGTAAGAGTTTATTGACGGTAACTATGTTTTCCCAGATTGGTTAATTGGGGAACTCTAGAAAATTTTTTTCTATAATTGCTTAATGAAGAGTCATCATTTTCTAGAGTCATTTCTTGCAGACTCAGATGTGGTAAGAGAATTAACTAGAGAAATCTTCTTAAATCCCTTAAAATCCTGCAGATTTTGTTGGCCTGTAACCATAGAAAAGGGGTTAAAAGTTTTTGAAGACAAAAATACTTTTATTTTTCTTATGTTACTCACTGCTCATCAGGTTAAGTGTACTCTTAATTTCCTCTATTTCACCTATTCCTCCACCAGTCTCCCTACTGGCAACCACCAGTTTGTTTTCTGTATTTAAGAGTCTGATTTTTTTTGGTCTCTTTTTTCTCTGTTCATTTGTTTCTTAAATTATACGAGTGAAATCCTATGGTGTTTGTCTTTCTGTGACTTATTTCACTTAGCATTGTACTCTCTAGATCCATCCATGTTGTTGCAAATGGTATGGTGTTCTTTTTTTTATAGCTGAGTGGTATTCCATTGTGTATATATACACCACATCTTTATACATTTATCTGTCACTGGACACTTGGGTTGCTTCCATATCTTGGCTGTTGTAAATAATGCTGCAATAAACATAGGGGTGTATATATCTTTTTGAAGTAATGTTTTTGTTTTCTTTGGGTACATACTGGAATTATTGGATCATACGGTAATTCTGTTTTTGAGGAAACTCCATACTGTATCCCACAGTAGCTGTACCAATTTACATTCCCACTGACGGTGCAGGAGAGTTCCTTTTTCACATCCTCTCCAACACTTGTTACTGTTTTTTATTTTAACCACTCTAACAGGTGTGAGGTAATATTTCATTGTTATTTTGATTTGCATTTCTTTGACTAGTTGAAACCTGTATGATTATTCATGTTCTCTGCCCATTTTTTAATCAGGTTATTTGTGTTATTTTGGTGTTGAGTTGTATAAATTTTTTAATGTATTTTGGATATTAACTTCTTATCAGATATATCGTTTGCAAGTATCTTCTCCCATTCAGTGGGTTGCTTTTTGGTTTTCTTGATGATTTCCTTTGCTGTGTGAAAACTTTAATTTGGCTTAGTCCCAGTAGTTTAATTCTGCTTTTATTTCTATTTTATATTCCTTGCATGAGGAGAGATACCTAGAAGAAGAAATGTTTCTAACCACAAGGAAAGAGAGTAAGAACAGAGAAGAGCCACAAAAACAATTGTACAAGTAACAGAATGGCAATAAGTACATATGTAACAGTAATTACTTTGAATATCAAAGGACTAAATGTTCCAATCAAAAGACACTGGATGACTGAATGGATAAAAAAGTAGGACCCATCCATATGCTGCCTACAGGAGACTCTGTTTAGACCAAAAGACACATGCAGATTGAAAGTAAAGGGATGGTGGGGTGCCTGGGTGACTCAGTCGGTTAAACATGACTTTGGCTCAGGTCATGATCTCATGGTTCATGGGTTCAAGCCCTGCATTGGACTCTGCACTTATGGGTGCAGAGCCTGCTTGGCATTCTCTTTCCCTCTCCACACGCTACCCACTTACCACATGCTCTCTCTCTCGAAATAAATAAACTTTAAAAAACAGTTTAAAAAAATGAAGTTAAGGGATGGAAAATCATTTATCATGCAAATGTAAGTGAAAAGAGAGCTGGGGTAGCAATACTCATATTGGACAAAATAGACTTTGAAGTAAAAACTATAACAAGAGATAAAAGCACTACCTAATGATAAAAGGAACAATCCAGCAATCCTCTTGGATGTAACAGTTGTAAATATCTTTGCACCCAATGTGGGAACACCTAAATTCATAAAGCAGCTGTTAACAGACATAAAGGAAGAAATTGACAGTAATATAGTAATCGTAGGGAACTTTAATGTTTTAGTGACATCAATGGATCATCCAAACAAAGTCAACCAGAAAATAGTGGCTTTGAATGACCTCTTAGACCAGGTGTACTTAACAGATATATTCATTCAGTATATTCCATCCAAAACAGCAGAATATACGTTATTTTTAAATACACAGGGAACATTCTGTACAATAGATCACATGATAGGCCACAAAACAAGTCTCAGTGAGTTCAAAAAGGTTGAAATCGTAACATCTTTTCCAACCACAGTGGAACTAGAAATAACACCACCAAAAATCTGGAAAGAACACAATGCATGGAGGCCAAATAACATGTTACTAAAGAATGAATGGGTCAACCAAAAAATCATTGAGAAAATCAAAAAATCATGGAGACAAATGAAGATGAAAACAAAATGGTCCAGAATCTTTGAGACACAGCAGAAGCTGTGCTAGGAGGGAAGATTATAGTCATAGGCCTACCTCAAGAAACAAGAAAAAATAACCTAATCTTACACAAAAAGGAGCTAAAAACCAAAATAAAACAGAACACAAAAAACAAAGCCCAAAGTCAGTAGAAGGAAGGAAGTCATAAAGATTGGAGCATAAGTAAATGAAATAGACATGAGGATGTCTATTCACACCACTTTTGTGCAACACAATACTGGAAATCCTAGCTACAACAATCAGACAAAAAAATTTTAAAAAAAGGAATAAAAAGCATCTAAATCAGTAAGAAAGAAATAAAACTTTAATTATCATTAGGTGACTTGATACTGTAAATGGAAACCCTAAACATTGCACCAAAAAACACTTAGAACTGATAAATGATTTCAGTACAGTTGCAGGACCCAAAATTAATATACAGAAAGCTGTTGCAATTCTATACACTAATAAAGTGTATAGTGTAATATACACTATGTATACAATATATCTCGAGAAAGAAGGATAAAGCTGGAGGTATCACAATCCCAGGTTTCAAGAGATACTACAAATGTGTAGTGATCAAAACAGTATGGTAGTGGCATGAAAGTAAACACATAGATCAGCGGGACAGAATAGAAAGTCCAGAAATAGACCCACACTTCCATGGTCAATTAATCTATGACAAAGGCAAGAATATGTAGTGTAGAAAAAGACTGTTTCTTCAGCAAAGATGTTGGGGAAATTGGACAGCTATGTGCAAAAGAAAGAAAATAGACCACTTTCTTACACCAGACACAAAAATAAACTCAAAATGTATTAAAGACCTATTTATTTATTTAAAAAAAATTTTTTTTTAACGTTTATTTATTTTTGAGACAGGGAGAGACAGAGCATGAACGGGGGAGGGTCAGAGAGAGAGGGAGACAATCTGAAACAAGCTCCAGGCTCTGGGCTGTCAGCACAGAGCCCAACGTGGGGCTCAAACTCACGGACTGTGAGATCATGACCTGAGCCAAAGTCGGACGCTTAACCGACTGAGCCACCCAGGCGCCCCTTAAAGACCTATTTAAATGTGAGGTCTGAAACCCCAAAACTCCTAGAAGAAAACAGGCAGCGATTTCTTTGACGTCGGCTGTGGAAACATTTCATGGTATATCTTTTCTACCCCTATACTTTCAGTTTATTTGCACTTTTAAATGTAAAGCATGTCTCTTGTAGATAGCATGTAGGTTTTTTCTGATTTGTTGCAGTCTGACACTGCCTTTCATTAGATTCTTTATATTTAATATTGTTATTGATGTAGTGTAACGTGTATCTGCTATTTTGTTTTGTTTTCATGTCTTTTGTATCTCTCCTTTACTGCTTTCTTTTATGTCATGTGTTGGTTGTGTTTTCCACTTAGTGTAACCTTTAATTCCTTTTATAGTATTGTCACTATATTCTTTTGTTTTCTTAGTTGTTGCATTAGGGCTTACCATATACATCTTACCTTATCAGAATCTACCTTAGACTGACACTAATTTAAGTCTGGTGAAATGTAGACATCTTGTTCCTGTGTAGCTTACTTTTTTTCTTCTCATTTTTCGTGCTGTTGTTATACATATTACAGATCTATATTTTACAAGCCCAACAATATATTGTTATTGTTTCATATGATTTCCTGTTATTTAAAGAAACAGAATAAAGGAGAGCAAGTATATTCCTAGAATAAGCTTTACTTATTCATATTTGAATATTTTTAAAATTTAATTGGATAATATTTTGGGATTTTTGCATCTATGATCGTGAAGAATATTGGTGTTTAAGGTTTTTCTTTGCTTGTATTATCTTTGATTTTGGTATCAGTTGTAATGTTAGCCTCGTAAAAATGACTTTGGAAGTAATCCCTCATATTCTGTTTCCTGGAAGATGTTGTCTTGAATTGGTATTCTTTAAATGTTCGATAGAATTCACTGGTTAAACTATCTGGGCCTGGAGGATTTTAACTGTGAATTCAGGTTTTTTCAGTGAATATCATTCTATTGTGTGTTGATTTTGGAGGTTAGAAGTCTGAAATTAAGAGGATCATGTTCCTTTTGCTGGCTCTAGAGAAGAATCCTTTGTTGCCTCTTCTAGCTTCTGGTGGCTGTCACCAGTCGTTGGTATTTTTTGGCTTATAACTCTGTCAATTTCTGCCTTGTCTTCACTTACGCATTTTCCTCTGTGTTTGTCTTTGTGTCTACCTCCCTTTTCTTCTGAAGATACCAGTCATCAGATTTGGGCCCATCCAAATCTAGTAGGACCTCTTTTTTTTTTTTTTCTTTCTTCTTAATGTTTATTTTGAGAGAGAGAGAGAGAGAGGAAGAGAGACCAAGCAGGTTATGCGGGGCTTAGTCTCACAACTGTGAGATCATGACCTGAGCTGAAATCAAGAGTCAGATGCTTAACCTACTGAGCCACCCAGGCACCCCTAGTATGACCTCTTTTTAACATGATTGCATCCAGAAAGACCTTATGTCAAATATGGTTATATTTTAGGGGTACCAGGGGTTAGGTGTTGAATATATCTTAACTAGGTACACAGTTAACTCACTACATTTAAAAGTAGTATTTTAGTACTTTAATTAGAATGTGGAAATTTTGTCACCGTGTAGTTTCCTTTCCTTGCCCTTCTGTGTTGTATTACATCTGTGTGGTTCAAATACCCCTTCGGACAGTGATGTAAATTTTGTTTTCAATTATCTCTTATATTTTAAAAAATTTGAGGAGGGGCGCCTGGGTGGCGCAGTCGGTTAAGCGTCCGACTTCAGCCAGGTCACGATCTCACGGTCCGGGAGTTCGAGCCCCGCGTCAGGCTCTGGGCTGATGGCTCAGAGCCTGGAGCCTGTTTCCGATTCTGTGTCTCCCTCTCTCTCTGCCCCTCCCCTGTTCATGCTCTGTCTCTCTCTGTCCCAAAAATAAATAAACGTTGAAAAAAAAAAAAAAGAATTTGAGGAGAAGAAGAGCATAGTATATCACTGGGATTAGCAGACTGTTACTGCAGGCCAAATCCAGCCTGCCACCTGCTTCTGTAAATTGTATTGGAATACTGCCATACCTGTTAATGTATTGTCTGTCTTTGGTTTTTCTTGCTCTACAGTGCAGAATTGATTAGTTACAACAGAGACATTTGGCCTGCAAATCCTAAAATAGTTACTCTCTGGCTGACCCTTTTACAGAAAAAGTTTGCCAGCAACTCTTGGTCTATTTTATATACTCACATATTTGCCATTTTTGTTGTTCATGAAATTCTGGCGTTATTTCTCGCAGGTCTGATTATAATGAATTATCTTTGTTTTCTTTCATCTGAAAATGTATTTCACTTTCATATTTGAAGGAAACTTTGTTCCATTTAGAATTCTGGGTTGGCAGTTTTTGTAGCATTTAGCTAGAGTTGAGCAGTAGTGACTACCTTCTTTAGGCAGGTTTATAGACCCCTGTTTGCTATAGTTCCTGCTTTCTGTTTCTCTGACACTGATTCCAACTGTTAGTTGATATTTACTGTTGTGCTTTTGCTGTTGTAATTTTTACCATAGATCAGAAAGGAAGTAAAATTTTCACTCTACCCAGCTCTCTCTATAAAGTGGCAAAACAGAATGAGAAGTTCCTGTCTCAGGAAGAGTGGGAGAGACAGTGTATTGTAATGTTTAGAATAGTCAGGTGTTCAGAATATTTCTATGCATTCAGTATGCAAAGGGGGTCTTACCTATTCATTTTCTGACTACTTTTTTTCAACATTCGAGTCAAGGCATGTCATGCTGTAGAATTATTTTTAAAATGCTTTAGTACTGGGACACCGGGGTGGCTCAGTCAGTTAAGCGTCCGACTTCAGCTCAGGTCATGATCTCACGGTTCGGTTCGTGAGTTCTTCGAGCCTGCTGACAGCTCAGAGCCTGGAGGCTGCTTCAGATTCTGTATCTCCCTCTCTGCCCCTCCCCAGCTTGCTCTCCCTCTCCCTCTCCCTCTCCCTCTCTCCCCCTCCCCCTCCCCCTCCCCCTCCCCCTCTCCCTCTCCCTCGTCTCTCTCAAAAATAAACATTAAAAAAAAAATTAAGTAAAATGCTTTAGTACCTCATACCATCATTTTCTTTTTCACACTAGCTTTTATTCCTATATAATTCATTTCTTTCCTAAAACTTTTTGTCATGTATTTACAGAGTTGTCTTTACCTTGTCTTGCTTACTTATAGCCCAGTCACATCAAAGTTGGTTTAACCTTAGTTTGTGAACCAGAAAACATAGATTCTGTTTTCTCTGGCTCTGTCACAAAATAGCTGTATGTGTGACCAGAAGAAGGCACTTAAGTTTCACCAGGTCATAATTTCTTGATCTCTGAAATGAGGAGTTCAATTAATTATGCTCATGAGGCTTTTTTCATTTCTTAAAGTTCTTTGGCGTTACTCTCTGCAATCTAATCCATATTCTGATATTCTAATCTAGGTGTTATTTTCCCATTTTGGGCCATGAACCCCTTTGCTCTCTGTGATACATGTGGACCCCTTCCCAGAGTATTAGCTTAATCATGCAAAATTAAATGTGTATGCTTATGAGGATACCAATTATGTATTAGAGTATGTCTTTCTAATATCAAAGAAATTCAGTAATGTGCTTATCAACAAATTCTAGTGGTATACAATAAATTTTAAACTAATGAGTATAAATGATAACCTGAGATTTGAAACAAATAGGAAAATATCTGTCATTTCTGATGGTAACAAAGGTGTAACTAATACTGTTACAGCTTGTTGCTTATATTTTTAATAAAGGAAATACTGCCTTGCAGTTAGAGGTTAGTAAAATAAAGATGTAATTTTTTTTCTCATTCAAGTTTATGCACCCTCTACATTTCATCAGTGAACTCTGAGGATTTGTAGAACCCAGGTTAAGAATTCCTGCTATTAGCTACCAGGACATTTAAGTTATTTTTTACTGTGTTAGGTAAACACAAATTATGTTTAATACATATTAAGTATATTACTTAATCAAGGAATATTACTACTAAGACATGAATATTATTGCCATTTGTAACTTTGTGTTACTCATTGCTTTATTACTCCATGGAGAATAATTTGGAAGCATGGTTTCTGACCCCAGGATATTTACAAGTGGAGTTTTATTACAGAAATAAATTCTCTAGTATTATGCGTATTTCTTATGGGTATTTCTCATTCAGTTCTTTTTTACTGTTACTGTTTGTTTACTACCTGGCATATTATAGAACTCAGTAATTATTTTTGGAAGGAAGTTAGAATTCTGAGTATGATTATTATCAGTATCAAGGATCTTGACTGTTATAATGCTGAATAATTGTTTCAAAGTAGTAAATTTCTATTTGAAATAGTTTGGTTAGTATGTCTTAAAAGGGAATACAAATATCCCTTATAAATGGCAAACTGCTATAGTTATTCTTAACATAATACATGATAAAATGAACTTGGCTCTTAAGCACATAAAGCAAATAGAACATTTTGTCTGTATTGCCCGAAAGATTTGAGTTGCAATATTTTGTCAGTATGCTCGATTCATTAGCAGTAAAACTATGTATTGGGGTAAAGGTTCTGTATAGTTTCTGTGTTCTCTTACTACTGTGCTGGTTGATGGAGTTGACACTAAATAGACTCATATTCTTCTTTGACTCTAGATTTACTCTACTTTTAATTTCTCTCCTGGAAACATATGTCCCAAGTTTTTATAGGGTTTCTTAGCTGTCCCCCTCCCCAGAGAGAATATCTGTTTGTTACATACCGTTCCTTTATATACAGAAATGTGTTTGTGGCCAATGTCTTTAACAAAACTCCACTTAACTGGTATGCTCTTTTATTTTATTACTATTTTTAAAAAATGTTTATTTAATTTGCGAGAGAGCACAAGTTGGGGAGAGGGTTAGGGAGAGAGGGAGAGAATATCCTAAGCAGGCTTCATGCTCCACGTGGAGCCTGACATGGGGCTCGATCCCACAACTGTAGGATCATGACCTAAGCCAAAATTAGGAGTTGGACGCTTAACTGCCTAAGCCACCCAGGCACCCCTGGCATATTATTTTAAACCATTGCTTCTAATTCCTCTAGTCCAGAGTATTCTGAGCACTTACAGCAATTGATCTACTCTAGTTTATTCTTGTACCTTATCTCTTGCCGGGTTAGTTATATGCCTAAGAATCTGTTGATTTTATGCCCATGTTAATGTAATTTTTAGTTTAAATATGATCTAAGCTGCTGAAACGTAAGTGTAGAAAGAATTGTTTTAATGAAAAGTAAGGTGGATGCTTTGGAAAGACTTTTTACTTTTTAGTGCTTTAAAAATTACTAAAGGATTAGGTTTAGGCAAGCCTAAAGGTTTAGGAAGCTTTTGGTTCAACTACCTAAACAGGAAAGAAAATTAACTTTTTCTCCTCTTTGGAGGAATGGCAGTTTTTGTATTGGTTAATGCAGCAGCTATGTGATTAACACCTGGGCCAATTTCTTTCCATCTTACTGTTCGCTATTGTTAAAATGCCTTCTCTTTGAGCTAACTCTAATCATGTTTACAAGATGGCTACAATAAGTAGTTTTAGAGGTGGTATTCTGACATGACAACATCTAGGAGGAAAAGGACACTCCCCCCCCCCCCCCCCGCCTTCTTAACATCCTACCCTTCTTGTCTCTGTGGCCAGAATTGGTTCGTAATATCTTCCATAAATCATTTACTGAGACATGGGTAGCCTTGTTATATTGGCTTAGACTAATCAGCATTTTCCCCTAATACAAATGGGAAAGGTTGGACATTTAAACAAGTATGGCTGTCACAAGGGAGAAGGACTGTTAGGGAGTCAAGCAGGAGTGCTATAGTGAGACAATTACTAAGAAACTAGAAAATATTATAAAAATTCAGAAAGATTCTGTTACTTAAGAACCTCTAAGATCTTGTTCAACTTTACACCAGATTAAAACTGGAAATCTTAAGACATGTGTTATAGACGTAGTTTATACAAAAAGATCATATGACAATCTAATTAGTAATCCTAAACTTAAAAGGCCTAGTCCTGCATCAGAATATTAAGGGGAATAAATATACATTATATTTGAAAAGTATGTAATTTTTTGGATGATATTTGTAGCAACTAACTTAAAATTCATCTCTGGTTACTGGTCTTGTGATGCTTTTACTGTAGTTCTTTTAAGGAAAAATGTCTTCATAAAATTAAACTTACTAAAGGATTTAGTATATTTTTGTGGTTATTTATTCGGTAAAGTATCTATTTTATAGATATATTTACTTATAGATATATTTATATTTTATAGATATATTTACTTATAAATATAGATATATCTATATTTACTTATAGATATAAAGTATCTATTTATTTGGTAAAGTATCTATAAAAAAGTGACACTATTTTAGGTACTAAATAGTAAGCAGAATAGACAGGGTTCTTCTGTTTAAGGCACTTACTTACATTCTAAAGTGTGGAGACAAACAAATGAGAACAAAATTCAGATAGTGAATGCTCAGAGAAGGTCTCTCTGAAGAAAGTTAAGCAGAGATGTGAGTGTCAAGAAACTGGCGTGTGAAGATTTAGGGGGAAGATCACTGAAAAGGAGCAACAAAAGTTAAGGCCCTAAGATGAGAACTGACTTGGTGTGTTGAGAATCACAAAGAAAGTCTGTATGGCTAGAATTTAGGCAAATGGTAAGATATACCCTCACCTCTTTTTTTTACCTATCATTATGATCACTGTTTTCCCTGTACCCTTAATCTCCTTTCTTTTCTTATGCTTCATTGTACTCCCTAGCTTTGGTTAAATTAACCTCTACCAACCACTCTTCGTGCACTCTCTGCAGCTGCATGTGGCTGGAGAAGAGCACAGCGAGGGACACCCATGTCAAGTGGGCCCTTAGTGCTACTTGGTGGTTCTGCTCGGCAGTATTACCTCTGATCTCTTCACTCTCCCACTTTCTTAGAAGACAATTTCATACCTTTTTCTCCTTCCTCAAGCATGTAATACTTCTTTCTATATCCTCACGTTGAGTTGATGACCTTTCTTATTTTACTAAGAAAATGGAAAACAAAAGCCACCAGATGAGAAATTCCATGCTTAGTGAGAGGTTTACCACAGACCTGAATCTGTACCCATTTACTATCTTCACTCTGATGATATTGATGTTATGTTCTTTTGCCTATCTAAGGTCAGTATCTCTTACAGATTCCATCCATACCATACCTGTCATTCTAGTCATTAGTCTAGTAGGACTACTCCCTCTATCTTGTGTTGTAAGTTTTCCTATGTTACAAAAGGCTTCTCTTGCCTCCACGTTTTCCTTCAGCTAGTTCCCACTTCCCTCATCACTTTTATGGCATAACTCCTTGAAAAAGATGTCTGTATTTTGTTTCCAGTTTTTCTATTCTTTCTGAACCTGATCCAGTCAGTGCTTTTATTTCCACCATTCCACCAGAATTATTCTTGTTGTGATTACCCAGTGACTTTCATGCAGTTAAATCCAAAGATTAATTTCCATGTTATTTTATTTTTATCAAGCAGAGTTTGAAACAATTCTCTATGCTCTTCCTTGAACCACTTTTCCCCTGTAAACTTCCAGCATATTTATACATACTCCTTGGTTTTCATCTCCCTCACTGCTGCTTCTCCATTTCCTTTGCTTGTTGCATCTCATCTGACTGCTGGATGTCAAAATGCAGTGATACCTAGACCAAATTGGCTGTTAGATGGTTCTTAGAGGAAATAATCGAGGGAGACAAATTAGGCAAGATACAATTGTGGCTTGAACTATAGTGGTGGTAATAGAGATGTAGACAGTGGATTTCTGAGGGCGCCTGGGTAGCTCAGTTGATTAAGCGTCTGACTTCTGCTCAGGTCATGATCTCCTGGTTTGTGAGTTCTAGCCTCATGGCAGGCTCTGTGCTGACAGCTCAGAGCCTGGAGCCTGCTTCGGATTCTGTGTCTCCCGCTGTCTGTCCCTCCCCCCTCTTCTCTTCTCTTCTCTTCTCTTCTCTTCTCTTCTCTTCTCTTCTCTTCTCTTCTCTTCTCTCTCTTCTCTCTCTCTCTCTCTCTCAAAAATAAACAAACATTTTTAAAAATTAAAAAAAAAAAGGATATCTGGAGGAATTTTGAAGTCCCCTTCATAAAGAATTGTGTAAAGGTAAGCTACATTGGATGTATTCATTTCTATGACTGAGACAGACACAAAGACCTTAGTTGACAAAAATAATCTGCCAGTCTTAAAACAATTTAGCTGTTTGTCTTTTGGTACAGGGCCTGTTTTTTCTCTGCTTAGGTTCTGAAGTTTTATCTGAAATGGTATTGCGGGTACTTCCTGATCAGAGTCTTCCTGAACTTTGAATCTCCAGTTGAGTAATGTCTGTTACTTCCGCCCCCCCCCCCCATTGCTAATTTCTTTATTGTAGCAGAAGACTGAGACTTTTGAATGGAAGTATTATTTAACAGCTAGACTTTCTTGGAATGGTTTCATGGAAAAAAATAATTTTTCACGAAAATATATATGAGAAGTAGTAAAGCATAGTAGCTAAGACTTGGATTCAAGTCAAGTGGACATGAGCTCAAATTTTGGCCTTGCTACTTCAAGTTAACTTACTCCTAGCTCTTGACCTTGTGTAATTTCCTTATTCTCAGTTGTTTTCTCATCTGGACGAAAGCGATAGTAATATTTACCTTATTGAATTATTTGGGGGATTAAAGGAACTTGCACAAGTAAGGTATTTAGTGCACAGTACCTAATACTTGGCAAATTATGGATAATATTACATTTCTAGGGAGGAATGTTAAGATTGTGGACATATTTTTAAAACCTAAGTACAGAGGCACCTGTGTGGTTCAAGCCCCACATAGGGCTTGCTGTTAGGGCAGAGCCCACTTTCAGATCCTTTGTCCCTCTTTGCCCCTCCCCTGCTTACACTTTCCCCAAAACAAAACAAACAACAAAAGCGCAGGTTTTCCCTGCTGTCTGAAGTAGAGCATTCCTATGGAACCTTACCTAAGCCACAATGACATAAAGTGAAGAAACAATTACCTTTTCCTAAAAATAAAAATCCTCTTTGGATTTCTTTCAGTTAGGAAAACAGATACTAATGTAGGTGTTTTGTAAAAGTGAAGTGGTGTAATGCATACTTTCAGATATGGGGGAAACCTGTACTACTGTATAAGAGGAACTTTATTAAAAATTTCTTCTAACAAGGTTTATTGTAATGTTTGCATCTACTTTTTTGTATTACCTACTTCTGAACTTAATAATCCATGTATTTCAACGAAAGAAATCTTGTGCTTGTAAAACATTTTAAGAAGTAATGTTTAAGACCTGGCATTAGTTTTCAGAGGTAGGAATAAGACCTGGCAAGGAAAGGGCACGTGGGCATGCAAAAGAAACGAATAATGCTCTTACATTACCTTCAGTTTATAGTGTTTGTTTTTGCTCAGTACTTAGGCTGAAATGAAAACTTTTGATTTTCACTTTCCTGTACAGTCTTAGCCCCAAAAGTCTTATTAACCTTGACTGCACATTAGAATCATCTGGAGCACTTTAAAAAGCACCTGATGAGGGGGTTCCATGCCTGCCCAGTTAATGAAAGTAGGGGCAAGGGAAGGGACATCAGTGTTTTTAAAAAAAATCCCTAGATGATTCTGTTTGCATCCTGTGATAAAAAACTATAAATCCTTTAGCCTATCTCTGTCCTCTCTAAATATGCCAGCTTCTTTTTCTGATGGTGTCCTAGACAGTCTTGTACCAGGGCTCTGCCTAGTACCTCTGGCCATTCCCTTGTCCATCATACAAAAAATAGTGTAACATTTAACTCTTTCATATGAAGACAAAACTTTGAGGGGTTTGGAAAATGTTCATTTAGTTAGTGTTCACCCACGATAACCCACTCTTATGTTATCTTCTTTAAAGGGCAGCTGTAATTATTTTCCGCCTTTTTTTTTTTTTACTTAAGCTGTATTTAATACTGTTATGAAAATTGGAAAAATAATTAATTTTGAGTTAAAAATATATATATAATTGACTTGTTAGATTTATGTCAAAAGCAACTTTTTAATTACTTTTTGTAAGAAGCCACATAATTTCCCTTTATCACTTGATTATCATTTTTTCAGAGATAATTTTGGTAAGCCTGATCAGTTATGACAGTGGGTATGGACTAGTCAGTTTTTGTTATCATCTTATCACTAGTATCAACAGCTTGTATAAATTATTATGAGAAAAAAACATATTGCCTATAAAAATTTTTATATTTTTTCAGATTTCTGGTTCACGTGTGGTATTTTTTAATTGCTGATACGAAATAACAATATTTAATGACCTTACAGCCATTCTGCAAGGAGAGTAACAAGGGAGTTGTTACATATTTTAAGGAGTTTTAATTAGAGATTATAATTTTAGCAAGTTCTTTTGTTAAATTAATAGAACTGTCCATTCCACAGTAGATTATGAGGCTAATATGACTTGGTCTTATTTAAAAAACATTCTTTTAAAATGTTTGTTTATTTTCGAGAGAGAGCAAGCAAGCTGGGGAGGGGCACAGAGGAGGAAGACACAGAATCCAAATGAGCTGTCAGCACAGAGCCTGACACATGGCTTGAACTTGTGAATCCAAGATCTTGACCTAGCCGGAGTTGGGCGCTTAACTGACTGAGCCACCGAGGCGCCCTGATATGGTCTTGTTTTAGAGGGACTGCTTTGGCAATAGCTACTTCAGTCCTTGGAAGCCTTTGTGGATTTTTAGCTAAAGGTTCTAAAGCATTTATTAATTTTAATACTTTCTTTAGCTCTTAATTAACATAAAATTAGTAAGTACTAAAAATTTGGCCTTTGACACATTTTGTTGATCAATTAATTCAAACAACACAGTTACTTAAATGAAGTTTATGTATCATAAATCTGGTTTATAAATTTACTTGATCCTAGTCATGAGCTAGATTGCATTGATCTTGTATGAAGAAATTGAATCACGTGGAGGCTAACAACTTGTATAGACATATGTAAGTTTTCAGGTAGCAGGAAGCTTAGAATGCCCTTGATTGTCCTGAGTTGGAATTTTAATTTCATTTAAGCCTAAAATAACAGATTTTAATTCCCAAGCCTGTGGTTCAGAAATTATTGAACTTCTGTCATTAATAAATTCATTGGGGCTGTCTTTATTGTATTTCATTTTATTTGGGACTTTTAAGACTTGGTAGTAGGATATTTCTGTGTTGAGATGCTGGATGTTTTAGACAGTTGTACTGGTTTTCTACTCTTAGTAAGTTCTATGTATCTGGTACCCAGAATCCACTTTGGCATATATGTGAGAGGAACTACACAGGTATATTAGAAGTAGTGCATCAGGAAGGCTACCACTACAGAAAATAGAAGATACACCAAATTAAGTTACAAAATATGAAATGATGACAACCATAGAATATATTGATTTAAAGAGAATATGTCAATTTATTTTTATTTGTTTTCCTTTGTAAATATGGGCAGCTTTTCACTTTACATGGTAATTCTAGACCCATGAAGCATGGAATATTAAAACATTCAGAAACACTATTTTAATTAATGTGGCAATTTTCCCACATTCCATTTGTTATGAAACTGAAACTCCTCTGAGTTTTACTTACATCTGTTTCATCTGCTCACATTTCTTGTATGTACAAGTCATCAACTCAGACATTTTGAAACATTTATCCATGTGATTGAACCAAAAATTGTTCAGAAAATAGGTTCAGGGGCGCCTGGGTGACTCAGTTGACTAAGCATCTGACTTTGGTTCAGGTCAGGATCTCACAGTTTGTGGGTTTGAGCCCTGCGTTGGGCTCTGTGCTGACAGCTCAGAGCCTGGAGTCTGCTTCAGTCTGTCTCCCTCTCTCTTCCCCTTCCCCTCTCATGCTCTGTCTCTCTCTTTCTCTCTCTCTCAAATAAATAAATAAAGAAATAATAAAGAAAATAAGTTCATAACGTTTTGTAACTACAATCTACCTATTTACAAGAAGTTGCTTGACATAGTTCTGGAATTTGAGTAACCTTGAGATTTTAAAGATAATGGCTAAGTGCACTTACTTCAGCTTTTATTAAGCTCCAGTGAAATCGGTCCTATCTGGTAGTCTGTTCTAATGTAATGTCCTCCTTTTTCTTTCTTTCTCTTTTTCTTTCTCTTTTTCTTTCTTTCTTTCTTTCCTTCTCTCTTTCCTTCTTTTCTTTCTCTCTCTTTCTTTCTTTCTATTTATTTTATTTATTTATTTAT
The DNA here is from genome assembly GCF_027475565.1 of Acinonyx jubatus. Taxonomy (NCBI): domain Eukaryota; kingdom Metazoa; phylum Chordata; class Mammalia; order Carnivora; family Felidae; genus Acinonyx; species Acinonyx jubatus. The sequence goes on from NC_069387.1 coordinate 93,065,940, forward strand.
TATCAAATTGGTTTCCATACAACACCCAGTGCTCCTCCCAACAGGTGCCCTCCTTGTAATGTCCTCTTTAAAAAAAAAAAAAAAAAGAGTAAAGCTTATCCAACTGGTTCAACTGTCTTAACTTGGCCAAATTCACATGGTAGCTTAGAAGTTGAGTTGGTAATGACTGCCAAATTACAGATGTTTTAGATACAATTCCCAAACTCCTTAGGAAGCTGAAGCCAGAGAGAAATTGATTAAGCTAGTACTAGAATTCAGATTTTCTGGTTCTTGGTCCATTCAGGATATATATTTTTATATGATGATGTCACATCCAAAATTTAACAGCACTCAGAATAAAGCTAATAACTATTTTCACTCTCCAATAAAGTATTTTCTAGAGATTTTTCTCTAGATTCCTGACATTTGAGTGTTACCAGTCTGTTAAAAAGAGATAAACTTATTTAGCTTAATTGCAAATTAAGAGATATTAGAGATAAACTTATTTAACTTAATTATAAATATTAAATAAAATTTTGAGCCTTTTAGAAATTAGCTTTGTTTACCTTGTTGAAAAAATCTTTTAAATACCCTTATATCAAGCTTATCTTTCAAAGTATAATTTTGACATACCTGTTAATCACTTGACATTTTATCAACTTTTAATTTATTTTCAATTGACATATACCACTGAAATGATCTATTCAGTAAAAATCTGAATGATTAATATTTAAAGTGTTTTATAATAAAGAACAAATTGATATCAATAGAAGATGGCTCTGACTCTAATCCAGTACTACATAGTTTCTCATAGGGAGAAACCTGGCTCCTGCCAACCATCATCTATTTTACTTACTGTTTATCTCCACTATACATACATAGCAGTTTCAGAATTATTAACCCATAGCTCTGTGATGAATCATTTTGCCAACTAGAATACATTATTTATGTAGAGTTTTTCTCCCTTCTTACAGTTAGCAGTTAAAACATCACTTTCCACAGTTACTTAGGTCAGCACATTTCCCATACTCCTTTCAGCGTGGCTGGATCATACATTTAAAATACTATTAGTCTTTTTCCAGGTCTGTATTTCTAACCGCTTGGTTGATTTTTAAAATTTGCATACATTCCTGTTCACTCTCTGTGTTGTGAAGTTCTGTGGATTTTAACACATGCATAATAGCATCATGTATCCACCACTCCAGTGCTATATGGAATAGTTCCATCTCCCTAAAAGTTTCCATGTGTCCCCCTTTGTAGTCAGTCACTTATTCCACCCCTTTCCAGGCCCCTGGAAACCACTCATTTATTTTATTTCCCTGTAGTTTTGTCTTTCCAGAATGTCATATGACTAGAAACATGTAATATATAGCCTTTTTGATCTATATTCTTTTCTTTGTGTTGCATGGAATAATAGCTTGATCTTTTTTTATTGTTGAGTGGAATCATACTATATAGATGTACCATTTTGTTCATCCCTTCATCTGTTTGAAAGGACATCTTCATTGGTATAAACATTCGTGAACAGGTTTTCAAATGAACATGTTTTTAGTTTGCTTTGGTAAATACCCAGGGGCACAGTTGCTGGGTTGTATGGTTAAGTGTATGTTTAACTTTATGAGAAACTGAACTCTTCCAAAGTGGCTGTATTTATCTTCATTTTTGAAAGGTATTTTTGCTGGATTTGGAACTCTCAGTTGATGGGTTTTATTCCTTCTGTAGTTTAAAAATGTTGAACCTGTTTTGCACTGTTTCTCAATGAGAAGTCGACTGTCATTCCTGGTTTTTTCCCCCCTCTGTTTCAATTTATATATACTTTCCCTCTTCCATCTCCTTTAAGATTCTGTTTTGCTGTTTTTCATCAACTTGATTTTAAAATCATCATGAGGTTTTTGTTGTTGTTATCTTTGGTGGTTGAGTTATTGACTCTGGGAGTATAGTTTTCATAAAATTTAGGAAAAATTTGACCATTTTCTTTCCTTCTCGCTCTTTCACTCTTTCTGGGACACTAACTACATTAAAGTTAGCTGTTTGATATTGCCCAGTAGTTCACTGTCTCACTTGGTACGGTCTCACAGTTCTTTTTTTTCTCGTCTGTTTTCTCACTGTTTAATTTTTTATTTTTTTAATTGCCAGCTGTGTCTTCAATTCACTAAACTTTTCTTTGAAGTTTAGAAAAGACTGCTGTTAATCTTATCCAATGCATGTTTAATTACAGATGTTGAATTTTTATTTCTGGAAGATCAGTTTGAGTCTTTTATTTTATTTTGAGAGAGTGCATGTGTGCATGAGCCTGGGCGGGGAGAGGGGGGGTGGAGGGAGAGAAAGGAAAGGAAAGCAAAGGAAAGGGAAGGAAAGGAGAAAGAGAGAAAGAGAGAGGGAGGGAGGGAGGGAGGAAGGAAGGAAGGAAGGAAGGAAGGAAGGAAGGAAGGAAGGAAGGAAGGAAGGAAATGAATGAATGAATCTCAGGTATGCTCCATGCCCAGCATGGAGCCCAGTGAGTGGCTGGATCCCACATGAGCTTAACGGACTGAGCCACCCAGGTGCCCCCAGTTTGAGCCTTTTAAAAAAGCTTTTTAACTTTCAACTAATTATAAACTTGTAAGAAGATGCAAAAATAGTACAGAGAAGTCCCATATACACATCACCTATCTTCCTCCAATGACGTCATCTTAACGTAACTACAGCACATTTTCGAAACCAGAAATTGGCACAAGCTCTCACTATTTTTGGTATGTCTTTATCATTCTGTGATGTTTTATCAAACATGTAGAATCATATAACCACCACCACAAGCAAGATACAGAACTTTTCTGTCACCATAAATTCCTCTGTGTTGCCAACTTACGTCTTTTCCATGCCCTTGCATTTCTGTTACCATATTCATAGTTTTCTTTATCTTCTTGAATTTGGGGGATATGTTTACAATACCTGTTTTAACCTCCTTGTCTAATGATTGTATCGCCTGGATCATTGCTGGATCCTTCTATGTTCTATTTTACTTTGTTTGGGGTGTATTTCCTGCATCTTTGCATGACTGGTAATTTTCAATTGGATGCCAGATATTTAATTTTATATTATTTAATACTGGAGTGTGTTGTGTTATTTTAAATATTGTTGGGTTTTGTTTTGGGTTTCAGTTATGGCAGAAATAGCTTCATCCTTTTGAGGCTTGGTTTTAACTTTGTTAGTGCTGGTCCATAACATCCTTAGTCTAAGGCTTCTTTGGTTTCATTGTTTAGGCATTCATTACCTTCTGAACTCTATTCAATACCGCGCTGTGTTAAAGCCATCCTACTGTAGTTGATGGGAACATAAGTTCTGGGGATTGGGTTGATTACTTTTCAGAGGCTTTTTCTCTAGAATAAGTAGTTTTTCACATGTGTGCACAGATAATTACTCAGCTAAACCCTGAGGGTGATCTGTCTTCAGATCTTTGAAGCTCTTTTTCTCTGCAGCTTCCTTCTTTTCATTTGCCCTACAAATTGTAGCTGGCTTGGTGTCTCCCCTAACTTTGGATTCTTTTCGTTTCCCTTAGCTCACTGAGACCATTAGATTTTGATTGGGTTCCGCCTCCCCCTCCCATGTTTTAGCCTCATACCTCTACAGGCTGCAGTAGGGCTTACTTCATTTGTTCTTTTTTCTTGATGGTCTCTGTCCTGAGATGAAAATCATTGTTTTATATATTTTATCTAACTTTCTAGTTATTTAAGGTAGGAGAGTAAGTATAGTCTCTGTGTTCCCATCTTGGAAGGCATTCTGCCTTATAGAAAATTTCATGGTAGTTTTATAAATATTTGTCTTTTCTGACTTTTTGAATGTTTAGGATTTTGTAGGAAAACCAGTGTATAAACTTTTTATATATATAGGCAGCTAGAGTGCATGTTTTCTTATACTTTCTCCTTTTCACATACTCTGTCTTACATATATACTTACATTCTTTTTCATCTGTTATTCATCTTTTCATTCCCAGTGAGTATCAACACAATCTATTAGTGAACATTTTTGCTTAATATAAGATAATGGTGACAAATGTTTGCTTTTTCGTGGTTACCCAGAAGAAAATAGAGTGCCTTCGTTCCTTTTTCCCTTTGTTTGTCAAAAGGAGATGATGATTCTTAGTTATTGATCAATATAGAATATTGATTCATACATTGCTTAGAGCAGATAGTGGCTGTTGACTGAAACCCTAAGACATGAAATATTTGAAGTTATCCCAAGAGGGAGAAACAAATGAACAGAAACAAGTTTTCCCTTTGTGCTAAAATCCATAGTATTCCAAAGTTAATATTTGTCTTTTAACTGGTAAGTTTACAGATTAAATAATAACTTTTACCTTTAATTAAGGTTTATTTATTTAGCATATAAAGTTCTCATAATAGTTTTTTACATATTTAGGTTATGTTAACGTACATTACATTACTTTGAAAATTGCCTTGCCTGATTTTAGATTGCTAACATCTTTTGATGAAACTAGTATAATGTGATGGTAAATGTATGGGCTTTAATGTAAACATAGCTAATTTAATAAGGAAAAATAAAATTTGCCCTGTAAGAAAAAACTGAAATTTTACATTATTATCCATTGAATTCAGAGTTGCCATGAGTAGATTAATAGTTTTGGCAAGTGCTGTTTTAAATTATTATTTTTATAAAACACTAACATTAGGTGCTCCTGGGTGGCTCAGTTGGTTGAGCATTCAGCTTCGTCTCAGGTCATGATCTCACAGTCAGTGGGTTTGAGCCCTTCAGCTGGCTCTCTGCTGTCAGCACAGAGCCCGCTTCAGATCCTCTGGCTCCCCCTCTCTCTGCCCCTCCCTCACTCATGCCTGCTCTCCCTCTCTCAAAAAAAAAAAAAATATTAAAGAACACATTAAAACAGGATTAAGTTTTTTTTGGTGGGGGGGTAAAAATACATAATAAATAGTTTTGCTCCCATTTTGTAACAATCATGAACTTTTAAATTGGAGCTGAATGTGTGTCACGTAACTATTCTTGTGTATCAGTTCACTTGATAATTTTATTTTATGATTAACCTAATTCCTTGCTAGATGATAAAGATTACATTTATGGCAGTAAATATACCTACAGTTTAAAAGATCTTTCTCATTTGTTATGTTTGAGAGACATATTTAATATCACTAGTACATATAAATTGGTAATGAGCAATTAACATTTTTGGCCTAGAGTCAGGCATCTTAAAGTATTTCAGCCAAACATACAATGTAAGGTGGTCCACATTAAGTAAAAGTATAGCACCCACTAGCTTTGTATTTGTGATTAGACATAAAACCAAAGATGGAATGTAGGTTTTCATTATGTGAATTCTTTTATGTAATAATACTAATTTTTAGTGATTTATTTTCCTTGAAAATGTTTTCTGTCCTTACTAGATTGCTTTTTGGAGGTAATCCATAGGGGGGTTGTTTGTGTGTGTTGATTGGTTTTAATAAAATTGATTCATGCTTACTATGAATTTAAATTAAAGGTTTTTATTAGCCTATCCCAAAGCATATTTCGTGTGATGTTAAATAATTGTTCTAAATTTGAACTTTTAGTGGTTAGCAACTATTATATATTAATTCAGTAGGATATGTACCATTTCCCTAGGGTAAACATTTTACTGAAACAGGTGAGAGACATTTGTCTTGAAAAGATAATGTTTACAACTTCTTTGTAGATACCACTTTTGAGTTTTTGGTCTTTCAATTTTCAGTTTACAGTTTACATTTTTGAGTTTACATCTCTAGGGACTCTCACCTCTGCTTCAGTGACTTTTTTTTTTTTTTTTTTGGGTACCTGAGGTGCATAGTGCCTCATCATTTTGGATTTATTTATCTCTGTCCAAGTTAAGAAATAAGCTCTATTATTTCTCTGCTTTAATGTAAAAAAAAAATAAATAGAGCATTCTGAAATTAGAGTATTGAAGGACAAAGGCATCCAGAAAGTTGGCATATGTTGCTACTCTTCCTTGGAGTAAATTTTAAATAGAATATTGAGTTAAGTTTGCATCTATTAATCATCCTGAGAATATATGATATATTCCAGTCTTACGGCATAGAAATAAACCTCATAAACTGAATGAATAACAGTTCTGATAAACAAGCCTTAGGAGGAGAATGATTTGAAATTACACAACTGAATCTGAATTAATTGGGTATTTCTGAGACTAATAGAGCATTTAAAAGAAAAAATATATCAGTTGAGGGCTGAACTTTTTTTGTCCACTGTTTTATTGACCATAAGTGTCCTATTTGTGTGTGAGGTCTGGTGTACAGTTTTAATTGGAGAGAGTATAAGAGTTTTTTATATTTAATAATTTTTTAAAGTATCTACCAGTCTAGCCCTCCCTAGATGGTTAAGAGAAAGATGCATTATGATATTAAAATAGTACTTTTTGTTTCTGTTTTATATGTATCATATTGGATATTTTTGCTGCTGTTCATATGTTTACATGTTAGTAATTTTGACGGCTTTTGGATAATTCCACTCTAGAGGGAGAACTGGTGGGCGGTCCTTCCTGTGACACGACCCTTGAGTGACAGTTCTATTTGATTGCCTCCAGTACTGTGAGGAAAGGACACGACTCTATGGTGAGGACTGATGGACATACATTATCTGAGAAAAGAAACTACCAGGTAAGATCAGTTTTTTTTCCCCCTTTTTGTCTTTTGATCATATTGCTACATTGAACTGTTTAATATGTTATATTTAATTGAAACCAGCAAATTGGATATACTCCAATATGAAAACTTTGGCTTATAATTTAAAATGCATGTGTTGGCTTTGACAGCTGAAATAGTTGGGAACATTTAAATCATGCTTATGATAAATGTATATTTTGTTAGTGTCAACGTAATTCTTTATGTATATGTCAAATCTTAGATTATCTGGTACACAATTTATGACTCCATGGCTGGGTTCAGAGCTAGTATTCTGTAAAACAAAGTGCTGAGTGTGTGTGTGTGTGTGTGTGTGTGTGTGTGTGTGTGTGTACACACACACACACACACACACACACACACACGTACATATTATTATTCCCGGAGGAATAAACCTGAATTCTTAGGCTATATTCAGGGTTAATAGAGCATCACAGATGTGTAGACAAAATTGGTTAGAATATAAAAGAAATAGAAATGCAACATCCCAGGGTGCTCAGAGACCCAAATTCTGTTGAATTTCTCATTCGCTTGCTATCCTTATAATGCTAGATTCTTGTTTTGTCATTTATTTTTTTTTTAATTTTTTTTTAACATTTATTTATTATTGAGATACAGAGAGACACAGAGCGTGAGCAGGGGAGGGAGACATAGAATCCGAAGCTTAAGGGAGCAGGAGAGGGGGTGGGGAGACATAGAATCCGAAGCAGGCTCCAGGCTCTGAGCTGTCAGCACAGACGTGGGGCTCGAACTCACAAACCGCGAGATCATGATCTGAGCCGAAGTCGGTCGCTTAACCAACTGAGCCACTCAGGCGCCTCTTGTTTTGTCATTTATTAAGCTGGTAAATAGTATCCATTCCCTACATGTAGCATGTAAAGATGCTAAAAGGTGGTTGAAGTGTAATATTCCTCTGAGGTTTTAAAGGAAGGTGAATTTTAAAGATAGTGGTATGAAATAGTGATTAAAACATTTTTTTTGAATTTCATTTTTCAAAGAAACTCTCCTTTTTTAATAATAACATTACCAAATTATGCAGTAATTCAGAGTACAGAATAGTTCAAAGCTCAGGTAAGGATAAGCTGTAGGCTTTCTGCATGGGTACATACATGTTCAGCTTCCCTCACACCCTGCCACCTACCAGTTTTGTTCCCTCTAAGCTGTTGAAGGCAACTTAGTGTTATAGCAGCAGCTTTGATTCACTAACCATTTCTCTGCTAATCATTTATTTTAGCTCAGTTAATCTTTTCTTCCCTCAAATTGGAAAGGTAAATAGTGGAAAAAAATTGTGAATGGGTCTTCATGGTGTTTATAGCAAAGATCCTTTGATTACAAGATTTAGATTTACTTGTTTTAGGTTCTCATTTGGGCACTGTGCCTAATAAAAATAGTGTCCAGTTGTTCTTCCTTTCACTTGCTGTCTGAAGTTTCTTGCCAGATCTTTATGATTTTAATAAGCCGTAGTTGTGGCTCTGCAGACACAGTTCTCCCTGTAACCTTTTCTATCTATTCAGGGTTCTTACAGACTTGACCAACATGGCCTTTGCTCATTTTCCTACTTGCTCTAGCTCCTCCGGCCTCACAACCACTTCCAAGTACCTTGACTCATAAGAGTTTAAGTGGTCACACTGCTTGGGCTGTTGCATCTTTTGATAGGTTCTGCTAAATTATTTTAAGAGTATTGTGATTCTAGGCTATGTGGCTTTTTGTGCTCATAATCAGGTTGGTAAAGTGTAAGTATAGAACTTTTGTATGGTTATACAGTACGGTAATTTACTTCATGGAATCATTTTAATATAGAATTCCAAAATTTTCATTAAGAAAGGAACAAAATGACATTGTATTGAAGAGATTTTCTAATTCCTGCTCACTCTACTCTAAAAATACTATATTGTTCCAGTTACATTATTTACCAATAATCCAGGTTCTTTAGCTTCTTTGAAAAAATTCTTGGTTAGAGTTTTTCTGTCTGAAAATATTTCTCCTTTTTTATTGTTACTTAGTAACACTTAATACATGTTGAAATATTGTTGGAAACAATTGTTTAAATCTCCATTGCATAATTATTTTATTTTTGAAGCCTCTCTTGGAAAGGACATATATAGAAATATAATTTCCCTTTCTGATGTGATGATGAATATATTAAAAGCACATGGGAAATTCAAAATAATATCAAAGAAATCACTTGTATTTGTATGGGTAGCACTAAAAGTTTATATATGCTGACACGAAATGATTTGGATTTTTTTAAAAATTCCATTTTGAGGAATTTTGTTTTTTTCATGGATAAAATAGGATTTCTTTGTACCAGTGTTTGCACTCAGTTCATCTTTCGTGGGGTTTTGTTTTTGAAGGGCACTTGATGATTTATAGTGATATTTAGGCATCCTGATAATAGTAGGCTAATATTCCAGAGTTTAATAAGAAAGATCTCTAATTCTCATTTCCTTGTAGACCTGATAAAAAGCCTTAGGAATTTAGCTTAAGAAAATGTATTCCTTCACCTTTGTGCTAAAAACTAATGACTTTCAAATGGGTGTTGGTTGAAGTACTGATTTTTATACTGGTATTTACTTTGTTTCATTTCTTTCTATAAATTTAAACCCAGTTAAGTTTTTGGAGTTTGAATCAAGTAGTTGACTTTTATTTGCTTAGACTGCTATATTATTAGTTCATGTGAGAATTTAATTATTTAAATGGTTCATAGTTCATTCAGTTTTGAAAGGATTGCCAAGCTTTTTTTAGGAAAATATAATCCCCCAGTTTTGCCAGTATTTACTTATCTTCCTTTAATTTCTACTAATTTATTTCAATGATAAGTATGTACAAATCCAACCATGCTAATTACTAATTTAACTCATCACTGGCTTTCCATCTCGTATGTAATAAAACCAAACTCTTAAACTTTATACAGTATTTCCATATTCTGACCCCAATCTGCATTTATTTACCCTTCCAGTGTCTCTCCTCTGACTTCCTACTATGCATTTTTTTCAGTTAGGAATACAAAACTGATTTTAATCTCCCTACCATACGCTTTTACACTTAAGCCTTTACTTGTTTCCTCTTCATGTAATGCCTCACCTTTGTTTCACATGGTTCAAGAATTAGGTATTATTAGTACTTCCAGAAGTACACTTATATGAGCTCAGTGTTCCTTTTTCTTTGCTCTCATAACCTTTGTAGATACTTATAGTTTAGTGTTGACCAAATACATTGTAAGCTATCTATTTGTCCTTGTCTTCCTGTAGACCTGTGCTAATACTTTAGGCACTAACCACAAGTGGCTATTTAGATTTAAATGTATTTGAATTAAAATTTAAAAATTTTAGTTTTCCAGTTGTATTAGCCACATTTCAAATGCCTAACAGCTACTTTCCTTTAATGGCTACCATATCAGACGGTGCAGATGTAGAAATTTTAGGTCATTTCAGAATATTGTCTTGGACGGTACTACTGTATGAGCTAGAGCTGTATTTGTTCATCTTGGAACTGCCAGTACCTACCATGGTTTTGGGTAAATACTAGTCGTTTAATGAATGTTTCAGTAACGTTAAATAAAACGAATTAAGTGAAAGAAAGAAATTGTAGAGTGTGCTGGGTAACATAACTACTGATATTTCCAAGATTTTTAGATGTTACTCTGAATGGAACTTTTTATAATATGAGGTCATTGATAATGTCATGTTGGTTAGTTCATTGTTACCTATAAACTGAATCTAATGCATCCTAATCCGTATGTTCCTGACGAATACCTCACAGTTGAAACTGCTGCATTAACTTTGTGGGATATAACATGCCACAGAATTATGGCAGTGATTGTATTGTCATTTCCTTCTCCCTCCCCCATCATTAAATATTTTATTTCCTTTTTATATTTTAAATCACAGAAGTTACAGGTATGCGTTGCAAAAACTTTGAAGAATAATGGAAATATAAAATAGACTGAAAGTTTACCTTAACTGTTTAGTGTATATCTTTTCAGATCTTTTCAAATAACGATGTAAGTGCAAATGTAATTTGTTGTCTTTGTTTCTAACAAATTAGCATTTTTCTGCAGCTTGCGTATTACACTTAATGGAGAAGTTTCCGTGTGCCACCCTTCCCTTGCCTCCTTCTCAGAAGTAATCACTAGTTTGAATTTTCTGTTTCATTCTTTTTATTTTTATAGTTTTGTAACGTGTGTTTCGGTGTATACAGGTGCATCTTTATGTATTGTGAGGTGACTTTGCCCATATATTTCATTACTTCAAATAGGAAAAAAGAACGTATTTCTAGCCCAACCAGAACAATTTCCCAGATATGGCCGAAACACTAAATACTTATCTGACTATTCACTCAAGTATTTCTGCATAATAGAAAGCATTTAAAATACAAGTTGCTTAATTATTTTAACACAAATACATCAGTAGATATTTTTCCTTTTGGTGTGCAAGACAGTTATACAGCACAATATACAAATTACATTTTTATTTTTTACACTGCAATAAAAATGTAATGTAAATAAGGAATGATGTACCCTGTTTCTTTTATTCTGAGTTACATTTTATTGAAAATTTATATTTTTCTGCTGTCAGGATACATCTTACAACATGGTATCTTAGAATCATAGTTGTAACAGTAGCTTGTAACCATTCATTGATACCTTCTAGTATGATTGAAAACAGCACCAACATCAAGGCATCTTAGAATCTGTAATATGTTAAAGTATGTTAAAAATGCATAATGAATATAAAGAACACTTAATAAAGAGAACAAGAATTTTCTTTCAAATGGGTATGTAGCAATTCAAGAGTCCTCAGAGTAGATCTGGTACCTAGAGCAGAAAGATGGAGGCTTTCATCAATGTTGCTGTTTGGCACTGCATTAAGGTAAACAGGAGTTAGCTGAGGAAGGAATTGGTTCAGAAATCGATGTCTGAAACCAATGAGCTGGTTCACAGTTTATTCTTCCTTTCTTTTGAAACTCTTGTAAACAAATGGCTGTACCCTATTGTTTGTGGCCAGAGATGAAGCAAGGGCATAGAAGACATTTATTAAATTCACTTGCAGTTACACAATGAGGTTAGTGCCTATAATTACACTTTTGAATGTGATGCTTCTGCTTATGTCATGATCACATTATCAACAACAGAAATCCTGTTGACTCCATGACTTGAATATTTTTTTAATAAATTTTGACATTTTTTATTTTTATTTCCTCCTTATTTTTCTTCCCCTGTCCAAGAACATAAAGTTAAATGAATTCCCAAGGCACTCATCATTGGCTCATAATTACAGGACGCTAACAATGTTAGCCTACTTTCATTGCATTATATCTTCTGATACTTCTTTTCCATCTTCTGAAATCATCAAATGAGGTGATTTTTTCCAGAAAGCAAGTTTCATCAAGATACATGGTATAGGGTACCCTTAGTGTCTTGATAATGTTTTCACAGTGCCCCTAGGCCAAAAGAAGTAACTGAACAGCTCTGTTGAGTAATTAGGTCTAAGCCACTTAACAGTAGTTAGCATAGTATCTTGATAGATAACTGCTGTGTTTTCCCAACATTTAAAATATCTGGCAGTATCTGTATTCACTGTAGTGCTCCTGTTGGGAAATATATTCTCTTTTGGAAAAAAAAATCTTCATTTAAGTAATTTGCTTCATTCATAAATATTAGTATGTGTTCATCATTAAGTCATTCATCATTAGGAAAATTAAAACATGAGTGCAGATAATTCTATGAATCAGAAAAAATACAGAAGTAAGCAAAATTAATTTTCAAAATATACTCTAAGGCCTTGCTTAGATTCTGGGATGAGGGCAGCTTAGTTTTTAAAATCTTTCTGAATTCCCACATAAAAATAGATCAACTGGGTAGCAAAACCCAAACCATGAAAACATTTATAACAAAACTTGGTGATGAGGTATCCCCATGAACCCTCCCAAATGTAAGCAGATGAGAAATAACCAAAAAACCTACGTGTATCTGTTTTAGTACATAAGAAGGTAGAGAAAAGCATTGGGGTATCTTGCCTGAGAATAGAAGCACCTCGGAGTGGTGAACAACCAATTTGAAAGTGATTATCCAGTTTGAAACTGGGAGAGATGTTGCCCACCTGTATATTAGATCTGTGTAAAGGACCTGTAGTGAGGCCTAACGTGAGCAGCCTTGCTCTGTCATCTCTCAAGATTGGCCTACCAGTGCTCCCTTCCAGGATTCTGCTGAGAAGTTTCTGGGAATAGAATCATGATTGAGCAGGATAGAGACAACAGAGACAGAGGAAAGAGAACCTCTAGATAAAAATGAGAGAGGAGGACAGAGCCAGAAAATCTCAGAAAACAGCCAGATAAACACACACACACACACACACACGTGTATATGTATATATATGTATATACGTGTATATATTTAAGAGAGCTTGAACAGGGGAGAGGGGCAGTGGGGGAAGGGAGAGAGAGACAGAGAGAGAGCATCCTAAGCAGGCTCCACGCTGAGCATGGACCCCGGCGTGGGGCTCCATCCCATGACCCTGAGATCATGACCTGAGTCAAAATCAGGAGTCTGATGCTCAACCCAGTATTTTTAAACGTTACATGAAAACAACCGAAGAGAGGGGCGCCTGGGTGGCTCGGTCGGTTGAGCGGCCGACTTCGGCTCAGGTCATGATCTTGCGGTCCGTGGGTTCAAGCCCCGCGTCGGGCTCTGTGCTGACAGCTCAGAGCCTGGAGCCTGTTTCAGATTCTGTGTCTCCCTCTCTCTGACCCTCCCCCATTCATGTTTTGTCTCTCTCTGTCTCAAAAATAAATAAAACGTTAAAAAAATTTAAAAAAAAAAAAAAGAAAAGAAAAGAAAAAGAAAACAACCGAAGAGGGAGCTTGATGAAGTTAGAAGAGTATTTTGAACCAAGCCATGTTCTCAAAATTCAGGAAACTTAAATTCACAAAAGCCCTTTCAAGAATATTTTTAGGAGTGTTTTCAATAATTTTGAGTACCTCGACAGTGTTCATACTGATACGACATTTGACGTCAAAGTTTTTTTAAAGAATTTATGGAGGCTGTGTAAGACATTTCCATATTGAAATCAAGTAAGTGAAGATATTTTCCCATATCTTTAAAAAATTTTTTAATTTTTTTTTTTTTTTTTTTTTTTTTTTTTTTTTAAATTTTTGAGAGAGAGAGAGAGACAGACAGACCCTGAGCAGGGGAGGGACAGAGAGAGAGGGAGACACATAATCCGAAGCAGGCTCCAGACTCTGGGCTCTGAACTGTCAGCGGGGCCTGAACTCACTAATGGTGAGATCATAACCTGAGCCGAACTTGACACTCACCAGATGGGCTGAGCGACCCTGGTGCCCCTACACTCAATGTTTTTTAGATTGATTATTGTATACATTAATGTTGCTAAACTTTTTATTCTTATAATTTATCTGCAGGTTCCTAAGGAGTTTTCATGTGGATAAGCATATCATCTGGAAATTGCAGTTTTGATACTTTTATTATTTATAACTTGATTTCTGAACTCACTAATATTTCTGATACATTGTTGAAGTGTTAATAGAAATCTTTTGTCTCATTTCTTGTCTTAAAAGCTTTAAGTTGTCACCAGTATGATATTTTCTGCAGTATTTTTTTGTGCGTGGATATACTCTATCAGGATAAAGAGATTTTTTTCTGTAGCCCCTTTTTCATATTTAAGATTGTTGACTATGTCCCTTTTCTCTTTGTCAGCCTTGCTACAGATTTGTCATTTAAAATTTTTCAAACCTATGAGATTTTTCTAGTTTTCTAGCTGTTGCTGATTTCTCATGCAGTTTCACTGTAGCTAGAGAGTGTAGTTAGTATGATACCACTTACCTGTTTATGAACGTGGAACAAAATGTGTATTGATCGATTGGTGGGTGTATTACTGTTTTTCCCATTAGATCATATCTGTTAATCTTGGTGTCTGTGTCTTCTTTACCCACATATTTGCCCATTATTATTCACATATTATCATTATTCATTCCTTTGTTTAGATCTGGATTCTATCATATTTTTTCTTTAATTATTATATACATTCTTGTGTTTAATGTGTGATAAATCCAGCAATTGGAAATTGCTACAGATCATTTTTTTAAATTAATTTTTAATGTTTATTTCTGAGAGAAAAAGAGTGTGCGCGCATGAGTGGGGGAGGGGCAGAGAGCAAGCAGGAGACACAGAATCTGAAGCAGGCTCCAGGCTCTAGGCTCTGAATTGTCAACACAGAGCCTGATGTGGGGCCTGAACTCATGAACTCATGAACTTGTGAGGTCATGACCTGAGCCAAAGTCGGTCGTCCAGCCAGTTGAACCACCCAGGTGCCCATCTGGCAGATCATTCTTAATGTCTTTTGTTTCTGCTGGTTTTCACTTGTGGTACCTTGTTTCCTTGTGTGTGTGTTGTCACCATTTCATGTTTCTTAGCTGTGGGAATTTGTTGAGGACTAGGTGGAAGGACATCCCCCAAGGGGATTTGATTTGCATTTGCTTTTGCTGGTGCCTAAGAGTCTACCAGTCCAGGACTGGTTAAAAATAAAATGTTACCTTAGGTTGCAGTCCATATAGGTAGTGTGAATTCAGGCTGGTTTATGGCTGTTGATTCTCAGAAGAGCTTTCCTTTACCTCTTTCTGCCTAGCATCAAAATCATGACATTCAAGTGCTTTCTTCACTAAGAGGTTATTACAATTATGGTATACCCTTTTAAGGTACTTGCTTTTTGAGAAGGTCTTTTAACAGCTTTCCTACCTTGGGCAAATTCTCCTTTGGGGATATAAGCTTGTGTCTTCTCTGAACTCTAGCTTTTATTTTGTTTTGAGGTGCTGAATTTCCCTTTCTCCCTTAACAATTCATTTAAAAATAAAGATGTAATCTCTGTGTTAGTTTTCACTGATATTTTGTTCACACTGTATCTGCATTTGTGAATAAGGTCTGGCATATGCTTAGTGAATATTTGTTGATTGGCTGAACCAATACTTCATGGAACATTTTTAAGTTGGTTTTGAGTGGAGCATTTTGGTTTTTGTGTATAGTATATCCTAGTACCAGAAACATGATCTTAATCATTTTCTAGGTCTCAAGTGAAATTTCACTTCTTACGGGAAGCATTTCTTGCTTCTGTTATATATTCTCATTGTTCATTGTAATTTGAGGGGGCTTATTGTTTCTGCTTTTTATTATCATCCATAATTGAAAACATCCCTTGCCATTCTTTCTTTTCTCTTTCCATCCTATCTTTTCCCTTTTTTCTCTTCTTACAACTTTTTTTTCTTCCCTTTCTTGCCTGCCTCCTTCAGTTCCCTTTCCTTTTCCCTCCTTACCTTTCTTTTTTTTTTTCTTTTTTTTTTTAATGTTTGTTTATTTTTGAGACAGAGCATGAATGGGGGAGGGGCAGAGAGAGAGGGAGGCATAGAATCGGAAGCAGGCTCCAGGCTCTGAGCCATCAGCCCAGAGCCCGATGCGGGGCTCGAACTCACGGACCGCGAGCTTGTGACCTGAGCTGAAGTCAGACGCTTAGCCGACTGAGCCACCCAGGCGCCCCCCTCCTTACCTTTCTTTATAATGTCATTTTCCTTTCACTTGGAGAACTTTTAAAGTTTTTTTTTTTATTATGTGTAACCTAGGCAAAATTATTTAAAGTAATTAAATTTTTATTTAAGGAATGACACATGTTGTGGTTCCCTACACAGCCTATCATCTTGATTCTTCCAAAGTTTATAATCTTGAAGATAGCTCTTTTAAAAAGAACTTTTGCTTAACCCACAAGTGTCATGTCCGTTAGTCCACAGTTCTTTTAGTTGGGCTTCTTTGATCGCTACTTGAATATGAATATCCTCATGACATACTACAAAAACTTCCAACCTATAATCTTTGGGACCCAATTTCATCAAGCAGTTTATTTTAGGGCCACATTTAGAGTCAGAGTAAATGGATATTTCTGGTTCTCAATTTCAGACATCCTGTACGCATGCATAAGTTCAAATTGTATTTACTCCTAAACTATCACACCCTAGAATAGTACAGATCTTTATATCTTTCTAGATATAGATATAAAGATCTTACATCTTTCTAGATATACCAATTACTAAGATTAAAAAAAAATTGGGAGACCTGGGTGGCTAAGTCGGTTAAGCGTACGACTTTGGCTTAGGTCCTGATTTCACAGTTTGTGGGTTCAAGCCCTGCATCGGGTCTGTGCTTACAGCTCAGAGCCTGGAGCCTGCTTCGGATTCTGTGTCTGTCTGTCTGTCTGTCTGTCTCTCTCTCTCTCTGCCCCTTTCCCTCTCATGTTTTGTCTCTGTCTCTCAAAAATGAATAAACATTAAAGAAAACACTTTTTGAAAATTGACTGTTAGGTCTTTTATAGTATCTCTGTCAAGTACCTCTTTCCTACATATCTAACAAGTAGTTAGTTCTGTGCTTATAGCAAACCGCATTTTTACTCTTTGAATTATTTCTGACAATGTGAGTCTACAGGATAAAGAGCTATCAGGAAAGACCTTAACTAAAAAACATTTTTGTGGGGCGCCAGGGTGGCTCAGTCGGTTAAGCGTCCGACTTCGGCTCAGGTCATGATCTCACGGTCCATGAGTTCGAGCCCCACGTTGGGCTCTGTGCTGACCGCTCAGAGCCTGGAGCCCGTTTCAGATTCTGTGTCTTCCTCTCTCTCTCACCCTCCCCCGTTCATGCTCTGTCTCTCTCTGCCTCAAAAATAAATAAACGTTAAAAAAATTTTTTTTAAACATTTTTGTGATTCCTTTATGATAGTGATGGATTCTTTCACGTTTTTTATGTCTGTAATAGTCTTTATTTGCTCTTCATTTTTGAAGGATTTTTTGCTGGGTATGGAATTAAAGATTGACAGGTTTTTTGTTTTGTTTTTAGTATTTTAAAGATTTTGCTCTAATGTCTTCTGGCTTAGATAATTTCTGACAAAAAAAAAATCTGTCATTTTGTTTTAAGTTTATTTATTTATTTTGAGAGAGAGAGTGCATGTGCAAGTAGCAGAAGGGCAGAGAGGAGGGAGAGAGAGAATCCCAAGCAGGCTCCACACTGTCAGCACAGAGCCCGATGCAGGGCTTGAACCCACGAACTGTGAGATCAGGACCTGCACCGAAATCAAGAGTCAGATGCTTTTAACCAACTGAGCCACTCACCCCCTTGTGGGGGGGCCTTTACATAATCCTCTTTACATAACATAAGTTTTTCTTTCTGGTTAATATTAAGTTTTTTTTTTTTAATGTTTATTTATTTTGAGAGAGAGAGAGAGGGAGAGAGAGAGAGGGAGGTTGCTGGGGAGGACAGCAAGAGAGGGAGAGAAAATCCCAAGCAGACTCAATGCTGTCAGCCATCAAGAGTTGGATGCTTAACTGACTGAGCCACCCAGGTGCCCCAGTATTAAATTTTTTTTTTTATCACCGGTTTTACAGATTTTGATTATGCTGTGTCTTGGTATAATTTTCTTCATGACTCATGTGTTTGAAATTTATTGAGCCCCTTGAATTTGTGTTTAGAGATTTTATCAAATTTGGGAATTTTTTATCCATCATTTCTTTAAATGTTCTCTCCCTGTTTTACTTTGGAGACTCCGATTATACGTATAGTAGATCACTTGAAGTTGTCCCACAGCTTACTGATGTTTTAAATTTTTTTCTTTCCTCTGTGTGTTTTTTTTAGTGTTTTATCTAATTTTGAGAGAGCACGAGTGGGGGAGGGGCAGAGAGAGGTGGACAGAGATCCGAAGCAGGCTTCACTCTGACAGCAGAGGGCCTGATGAGGGGCTTGAATTCGTGAACCGCGAGATCATGACCTGAGCTGAAGTTGGACATTCAACTGACTGAGCTACCCAGGTGCCCTGTTGCCTGGTAGTTTTTGTTTGGATGCCAGCCCTTGGAAATTTTACCTTTTTGGTGCTATATATTTGTATTTTTGCTAATATTCTTGAGCTTTCTTGATGACAGAATGTAGTTACTTAGAAGCTGTTTGGGCTCTTTGATACTTCCTTTTTTTTGTCTTTTAATTTTAAGGTGTTTTACACAGAAACCCAGTAGCCTTTAGTCTAGGTCTAATTTTTCCCAACTGTACTCTTCTGAGTATACTGTACAATGCCTTGTGAATTATATTTTAATACTCTGACTTGTGGGAACAGCCCTGTGTGAGCCCTGGAGGTTGTTACCACTCTTTTTCTAGCCTCTGGTACTTTGCTCCATGCAAATGTTGATCAGTGCTTAGCTGAAGCTTCCAGAGACACCTTGTTTGGGTCTTTAGAACTCATTTTCTTTGCAGCTCTCTTCTGTCTGGTACTCTCTAGCCTTTTCACACCAACTGCCTTGGCCCACCTAGACTCAGCTACACTTACTCAATTCGTGGTGGACATTTCTGAGTTCCACCAGGGCTCCCTTTCACTGCACTGGAGCCCAGAAACTCCTCCAGTCTATAAGCAAGGCTGTTTGTAAGCCTCACATTTACTCTTTTCTCTTCTTTCAGGGGTTGTCTTGAGCTGCCTTATGTTCTATGTCTAAAAACCATTGGTTAATATATTTTATCCTTTTTTAAAATTTGTTTCAGGTGAGGCAGGAAAAGACCATGTTCCTACTACTACATTTTGGTTAGAAGTACAGATTACAAGATTTCTTTTTTTTTTTTTTTTTTTTTACTTAAAAAAAATTTTTTTTTCAATATATGAAATTTATTGTCAAATTTGTTTCCTAACAACACCCAGTGCTCATCCCAAAAGGTGCCCTCCTCAATACCCATCACCCACCCTCCCCTTCCTCCCACCCCCCATCAGCCCTCAGTTTGTTCTCAGTTTTTAAGAGTCTCTTATGCTTTGGCTCTCTCCCACTCTAACCTCTTTTTTTTTTTTTTCTTCCCCTCCCCCATGGGTTTCTCTTAAGTTTCTCAGGATCCACATAAAAGTGAAAACATATGGTATCTGTCTTTCTCTGTATGGCTTATTTCACTTAGCATCACACTCTCCAGTTCCATCCATGTTGCTACAAAGGGCCATATTTCATTCTTTCTCATTGCTAAGTAGTATTCCATTATGTATATAAACCATAATTTCTTTATCCATTCATCAGTTGATGGACATTTAGGCTCTTTCCATCATTTGGCTATTGTTGAGAGTGCTGCTATAAACATTGGGGTACAAGTGCCCCTATGCATCAGTACTCCTGTATCCCTTGGGTAAATTCCTAGCAGTGCTATTGCTGGGTCATAGGGTAGGTCTGTTTTTAATTTTCTGAGGAACCTCCACACTGTTTTCCAGAGTGGCTGCACCAATTTGCATTCCCACCAACAGTGCAAGAGGGTTCCCGTTTCTCCACATCCTCGCCAGCATCTATAGTCTCCTGATTTGTTCATTTTGGCCACTCTGACTGGTGTGAGGTGATATCTGAGTGTGGTTTTGATTTGTATTTCCCTGATAAGGAGCGACGTTGAGCATCTTTTTCATGTGCCTGTTGGCCATCTGGATGTCTTCTTTAGAGAAGTGTCTATTCATGTTTTCTGCCCATTTGTTCACTGGGTTATTTGTTTTTCGGGTGTGGAGTTTGGTGAGCTCTTTATAGATTTTGGATACTAGCCCTTTGTCCGATATGTGATTTGCAAATATCTTTTCCCATTCTGTTGGTTGCCTTTTAGTTTTGTTGATTGTTTCCTTTGCTGTGCAGAAGCTTTTTATCTTCATAAGGTCCCAGTAATTCATTTTTGCTTTTAATTCCCTTGCCTTTGGGGATGTGTTGAGTAAGAGATTGCTACGGCTGAGGTCAGAGAGGTCTTTTCCTGCTTTCTCCTCTAGGGTTTTGATGGTTTCCTGTCTCACATTCAGGTCCTTTATCCATTTTGAGTTTATTTTTGTGAATGGTGTGAGAAAGTGGTCTAGTTTCAACCTTCTGCATGTTGCTGTCCAGTTCTCCCAGCACCATTTGTTAAAGAGACTGTCTTTTTTCCATTGGATGTTCCTTCCTGCTTTGTCAAAGATTAGTTGGCCATACGTTTGTGGGTCTAGTTCTGGGGTTTCTATTCTATTCCATTGGTCTATGTGTCTTTGTGCCAATACCATGCTGTCTTGATGATTACAGCTTTGTAGTAGAGGCTAAAGTCTGGGATTGTGATGCCTCCTACTTTGGTCTTCTTCTTCAAAATTACTTTGGCTATTCGGGGCCTTTTGTGGTTCCATATGAATTTTAGAATTGCTTGTTCTAGTTTCGAGAAGAATGCTGGTGCAATTTTGATTGGGTTTGCATTGAATGTGTAGATAGCTTTGGGTAGTATTGACATTTTGACAATACCTATTCTTCCAATCCATGAGCAGGGAATGTCTTTCCATTTCTTTATATCTTCTTCAATTACCTTCATAAGCTTTCTATAGTTTTCAGCATACAGATCTTTTACATCTTTGGTTAGATTTATTCCTAGGTATTTTATGCTTCTTGATGCAATTGTGAATGGGATCAGTTTCTTTATTTGTCTTTCTGTTGCTTCATTGTTAGTGTATAAGAATGCAACTGATTTCTGTACATTGATTTTGTATCCTGCAACTTTGCTGAATTCATGTATCAGTTCTAGCAGACTTTGGTGGAGTCTATCGGATTTTCCATGTATAATATCATGTCATCTGCAGAAAGCGAAAGCTTGACTTCATCTTTGCCAGTTTTGATGCCTTTGATTTCCTTTTGTTGTCTGATTGCTGATGCTGGAACTTCCAACACTGGTTTAAACAACAGCGGTGAGAGTGGGCATCCCTGTCGTGTTCCTGATCTCAGGGAAGAAGCTCTCAGTTTTTCCCCATTGAGGATGATGTTAGCTGTGGGCTTTTCATAAATGGCTTTTATGATGTTTAAGTATGTTCCTTCTATCCCGACTTTCTCAAGGGTTTTTACTAAGAAAGGGTGCTGGATTTTGTCAAAGGCCTTTTCTGCATCGATTGACAGGATCATATGGTTCTTATCTTTTCTTTTATTAATGTGATGTATCACGTTGATTGATTTGCGAATGTTGAACCAGCCCTGCATCCCAGGAATGAATCCCACTTGATCATGGTGAATAATTCTTTGTATATGCTGTTGAATTCGATTTGCTAGTATCTTACTGAGAATTTTTGCATCCATATTCATCAGGGGTATTGGCCTGTAGTTCTCTTTTTTTACTGGGTCTCTGTCTGGTTTAGGAATCAAAGTAATCCTGGCTTCATAGAATGAGTCTGGAAGTTTTCCTTCCCTTTCTATTTCTTGGAATAGCTTGAGAAGGATAGGTATTATCTCTGCTTTAAACATCTGGTAGAACTCCCCTGGGAAGCCATCTGGTCCTGGACTCTTATTTGTTGGGAGATTTTTGATAACCGATTCAATTTCTTCACTGGTTATGGGTCTGTTCAAGCTTTCTATTTCCTCCTGATTGAGTTTTGGAAGAGTGTGGGTGTTTAGGAATTTGTCCATTTCTTCCAGGTTGTCCAATTTGTTGGCATATAATTTTTCATAGTATTCCCTGATAATTGTTTGTATCTCTGAGGGATTGGTTGTAATAATTCCATTTTCATTCATGATTTTATCTATTTGGGTCATCTCCCTTTTCTTTTTGAGAAGCCTGGCTAGAGATTTGTCAATTTTGTTTATTTTTTCAAAAAACCAACTCTTGGTTTCGTTGATCTGCTCTACAGTTTTTTTAGATTGTATATTGTTTATTTCTGCTCTGATCTTTATTACTTCTCTTCTTCTGCTGGATTTAGGCTGCCTTTGCTGTTCTGCTTCTATTTCCTTTAGGTGTGCTGTTAGATTTTGTATTTGGGATTTTTCTTGTTTCTTGAGATAGGCCTGGATTGCAATGTATTTTCCTCTCAGGACTGCCTTTGCTGCGTCCCAAAGCGTTTGGGTTGTTGTATTTTCATTTTTGTTTGTTTCCATATATTTTTTGATTTCTTCTCTAATTGCCTGGTTGACCCACTCATTCTTTAGTAGGGTGTTCTTTAACCTCCATGCTTTTGGAGGTTTTCCAGACTTTTTCCTGTGGTTGATTTCAAGCTTCATAGCATTGTGGTCTGAAAGTATGCATGATATAATTTCAATTCTTGTATACTTATGAAGGGCTGTTTTGTGACCCAGTATATGATCTATCTTGGAGAATGTTCCAGTGCATTCGAGAAGAAAGTATATTCTGTTGCTTTGGGATCCAGAGTTCTAAATATATCTGCCAACTCCATCTGATCCAATATATCATTCAGGGCCCTTGTTTCTTTATTGACTGTGTGTCTAGATGATCTATCCATTTCTGTAAGTGGAGTGTTAAAGTCCCCTGCAATTACCACATTCTTATCAATAAGGTTGCTTATGTTTATGAGTAATTGTTTTATATATTTGGGGGCTCCGGTGTTCGACGCATAGACATTTATAATTGTTAGCTCTTCCTGATGGATAGACCCTGTAATTATTATATAATGCCCTTCTTCATCTCTTGTTACAGCCTTTAATTTAAAGTCTAGTATGTCTGATATAAGTATGGCTACTCCAGCTTTCTTTTGGCTTCCAGTAGCATGATAAATAGTTCTCCATCCCCTCACTCTCAATCTAAAGGTGTCCTCAGATCTAAAATGAGTCTCTTGTAGACAGCAAATAGATGGGTCTTGTTTTTTTATCCATTCTGATACCCTATGTCTTTTGGTTGGCGCACTTAATCCATTTACATTCAGTGTTATTATAGAAAGATACGGGTTTAGAGTCATTGTGATGTCTGTGTGTTTTATGCTTGTAGCGATGTCTCTGGTACTTTGTCTCACAGGATCCCCCTTAGGATCTCTTGTAGGGCTGGTTTAGTGGTGACAAATTCCTTCAGTTTTTGTTTGTTTGGGAAGACCTTTATCTCTCCTTCTATTCTAAATGACAGACTTGCTGGATAAAGGATTCTCGGCTGCATATTTTTCCTGTTCAACACATTGAAGATCTCGTGCCAATCCTTTCTGGCCTGCCAAGTTTCAAAAGAGAGATCAGTCACGAGTCTTATAGGTCTCCCTTTATATGTGAGGGCACGTTTATCCCTTGCTGCTTTCAGAATTTTCTATTTATCCTTGTATTTTTTTAACATTTATTTATTTTTGAGACAGAGAGAGACAGAGCATGAACGGGGGAGGGTCAGAGAGAGAGGGAGACACAGAATCTGAAACAGGCTCCAGGCTCTGAGCTGTCAGCCCAGAGCCCGACGCGGGGCTCAAAGTCACGGAGCGCGAAATCATGACCTGAGCTGAAGTCGGCTGCTTAACCGGTTGAGCCACCCAGGCGCCCCCAAGATTTCATTTTTAAAAATTATATTTTGGTTGAAAAGACAGATGAGAAGTCTTTTCTGACAAAGAGAACAAGCTTCTGTGTCAGTATTTAGTTAAGGATTGAATACTTTCTGTTGTGTAAGTACTGTGTAGTATATACACAGAAATACTAGACCTTTTCTCAGCACTTAAGGCCACTTAGAAAGACACATAAAACATGACATGTCAGTAAATATATTACAGCTCACATATGGAGTCATCATAGCTGTGATTCTCTTTAACCTAAAGCAAACAATTGCATGATTTCTCTTGAATTCCCTTACTGAAGATTTCCTAGAATCTGATAGACCCGTAAATACAGCAGCCATTTCTCTTCTCAGGTTAGGTAATAATTTCACTGGTATTTCTAGTAAAATATGTGTTCTGTAGTATTATCTCTTTATTGTTTAACCTGGCTCAGTAAATTAAAGACAAAATAGTACATACATATGCTAGTGAAAACTAGGAAGATATTTTTTCAAAGATAAAAGAAAAAAAAGATCTTTCTCATTTAGGGCCAGAGATGCCAAGAGAGACTGGGACATATGAAATTTTAAACCTTTTCTAGTGGAATAAAGGCAATGTAATAAAGCTGAAAGAATGTGATTGTTAGAGGAACAATTTTGAGACGTTGTTCTTCACTTTCTACCTGTATTACTTTCAACCAGTTAGGTAAAGTCTTTGACACTCTTGATATTTAAGAGTGAAATCTTTAAAAGTTGAATGGTTTCCTTATAGAAACATTTCAGTTAACAAACAGTATAGAAGAATGAAAATAACAAATCACCATTAGAGCATCACAATAATAGATGCGAGCAATATCCATGGATGAATGGTATAATTAGTAGGCAGAAATTTAAGGATGAACAGATACTTGCATGCTCTCAAAGAATTTCTTTCAAAACATTCATTGTTTAAAATGGGAAAATAGTAATTTACAGATGAGAAGACTGGTGGATGCACCAGCTTAATCAAGATCAGGGTTAATCACCTATAATAAAACATATTACCATCATATGCACTCATGTATATATCCATCATATAGGATGCACTTGAGAAGAACACATTATCTCTGCAGTGAGGTGGCTTTAAATATGTATAACCTCTATCTAGTCATGAAAAAACAAGACATACCCACAATGCAGAACAGTCTATGATGTACTTAATTAACATTAATGTAACTAATGACATCAGTGTAGTGAAAGGCAAGGAAAAACTGAGGTAAAGTCCAAGGTTGAAGACTGAGGAAACCTAAATGTAATGTGGATCCTGGGATAGAAGAAAAGACATCAGTGGAAAAACTGGTGAAATCTGTATAAAGCTGTTTAGTTAATGGTTAATTTCTTAGTTTTGATACTGTGGTCAAATAAGATGTTGCCACTGGGGAGAGTGGGGCATATGGGAACTTGGTACTATTTTTGCAACTGATGTGTAAGTCTAAAATTATTTCCAAATAACAGGTTTTTAAAAAATGGTGACAGTGTTTGTGAACAGAGCTTGTTAACATGTAGTTGTTAGTCTTTTTGTTGATAGGTGGGGACCTCATTTTGATAGTGTGTGACATTCTTTTCTGTTGAGCAGTTTCATTTTTCCACAGAAAATACAAGTTTGAAGGTGGGGTAGAGAGCTGTTCTTACATTTGATTGGTAGTGTTCTGTAAACAGGTTAAGGAAAGAAAGCTGAGGATTAAACTTACAGTTACAAAACGTAAGTCTTTACTTCATCCTTCAATTTTCAGGTCCATGTCTCACCTTTTACCTGCACTTTGGCTAAGTATCAAAATTTAGAGCCTATCCACTTGGGTTTTTTCGGGAGAACAAACCTTTGGTAGCTTATTGGAGTTGTAAGGCCTGGGTACTCTTCATGATAACTGCGATACGGAAGTATCTTTGACCTGTCTAGATTCTATAGACTCCACCCTCTGTGCATCAATTTGAGGTAAAAGTAATCATCTTATGGCGGTATTGTTCTGATTAAGTGAGGAGGGAGACACACACACACACACACACACACACAGTGCTTTGAACAGTATTTATCATTCGGTAAGCATTCAGTACTTATTAGTGCTTACTTTGTAACACGCCCACTGTAGTAGACTGTTCAGGCAATGCACTGTTTGGCTGACTCCAAGGAGTTATATTCCCACGGACTACAGTGCAACCCAGTGGCTCTAAGTAGTATAATTCTTCCAGTGCGATTCTGTGATACAAAAGAGACATGCCTTATCTCTTGATATTAAACTGTAAGTCTCAAATACTCTCAAAACAGCTTTTAAAAAAAGGTAATCTAACTTGAGAAAAAAATGAGGAAATGGAAAAAAAGTGTTTTTAATCTCCCAGTCCTTATCTAGTACTTCTCATTGTATGGCACTCTAACCACTGAAGGTTTCTGGTAGTCTGTTAGATATTTTGGAGGTAGTTGTCAATTTCATTGTGAAAAGCCATAAAAACAATTTCATTCATGTTTCATAAATGTAAGTTTTAACAGTTTTTCAACATAATCCTGTTACTTTTAAAAGTAATTGTTGTGTTCATAAAATTTTTGCCCTGTGCTGTAAGCACTGCATTGGTCTGTTAGTGTCAAATAACACTCAGGTAATGGCATTCATGGAATAAGATGAGGACATCTTCATGTTCTTTGTATTCATGTGTAAGGCACAATTCCAGATCTTAAGACAAATGAACAGACAAAAATTTCTGTTCTGATGGAGCTGACATTTTAGAACATAGGAAGACATTAAACAAAATAAATAAAACACGTTATATATTATTTGTTGATAATGTTATGGAAAAAGAATAAGAAGAGAGATAGAGAGTGCTTAAGTTGGGGAAAAGGGTAGTGCAAATTTTTTTTTTTTACTTAGAGGTTTTTTTTTTTTTCTTTTTTCAAAATTTTTTTTAACGTTTATTTATTTTTGAGACTGAGAGAGATCGAGCATGAACGGGGGAGGGGTGGAGAGAGAGGGAGACACAGAATCGGAAGCAGGCTCCAGGCTCCGAGCCATCAGCCCAGAGTCCGACGCGGGGCTCGAACTCACGGACCGTGAGATTGTGACCTGGGTCAAAGTCGGACGCCCAACTGACTGAGCCACCCAGGCACCCCAGAGGTGTTTTTTTTTTTTTAATGTTTTTATTTATTTTTGAGAGAGAGAGCGAGAGAGCGAGCGAGTAGGGGAGGGGCAGAGAGAGAGAGGGAGGGAGACACAGAATCCGAAGCAGGCTCCAGTCTCCGAGCTGTCAGCACAGAGCCCGACGCGGGTTCGAACTCACAAGCTATGAGATCACGACCTGAGCTGAAGTCAGACGCCCAACCGACTGAACCACCCAGGTGCCCCGGTAGTACAATTTTAAATAGACAGGGAAGTCCTCACTAGATGACTCAATACCTGAAGTTGGGGTGGGTAGGAAACCATATAGATACATATCTAGGGGAAAAGCATTGCTAGAGGATAGAAATGCAGAGGGCTGGAGACAGGAGTGGGGAGTAGTGTGGCAGGAACACCGAAGGGGAAATGATAATAGATTTAGAAGTAAGGGTGAGTTAACTAAGGCTTTGGAAACCATAGTAGTGGTGCAGAAAGCCATTTTAAATGTCTTTCCACCTCCATTCCCTTTTGATTTCTGATGTTCCTTTATTCTGAGCATCAAATGGATAAAGTATATAAGAGTAGAAATGTGATATCTAGCACATAGTAGATGCTTACTGCATGTTTATTGAATTAATTTATAGGGCAAGGTATTTTAGAAGTATTTTAAAGGTCTTATGTTCCCTTGCTGAAGGAATACTTTTTCATTTTTAACTGCTTCATATAACATCATTTTTCTGATACTTCTTTATGTTTAGCTTACAATTTCAAAATATTTGTCATCTTCGGTAATATTATTGAATAGGTGTTATCTTTAAATAACTTAAGCATCTATTTTTATTAGCCTTAGTATTCATAATAGAATCTAGCCTTTTCTGAATCAATAATTCACTTATTATAAAACAAAGATTCACATTTTTAATGTGAATAAATGAGTTTATTTATTGTGAATCATATTTCTTTTAAGTCCTCTATTTAGATTGATTTCTTTAAGTCTTTAAGTTTTTCTCTTTGTCTAGTTTGTTTCAGGTTATTTTAATTGAAGGTTCCTTACTTGTTTTTATCAGCGGGGGGCATTTTTAAGAAATTTGAATTTGTTGAGACTTACTTTGTGGCCTAATATATGTGCTCTCTTCTGGAGAATGTTCCATGTACATTTGAAAAGAATGTGTATTCTGGTGTTTTAGGATGGAATGTTCTGAATCATTTCTTCCCAAGGAATATACTTCTACCAAAAGGTATCTCTGGTTTTTAAAAAGTTCACTGATCCATTTTTAGGAATTTAAATACGTTCATGTAATCTAGCTGTCATTCTGCTGGTTGATGGTGTTCATGTGTATGATAGTCTAAGATTTAATGTTGAGTGCTTAGGAGAACAAGAAAAAGTATACGAGGAATGAATAGGCAAAGTATTTTCACATAGTGTCTTAGATGGTTTCATGATCATCAGGTGAGCCCTGTCCTTTCATTTTCTGAAAATGTGTGTAAATTTATAGAAAGCTTTTTTGCCCCCTGTCCTTTTGTTGATTCATACTTTGAATCAGTCTCAGAGATGATTCTGGGGTTGGAAATAATGAAGATGTGAACCAGGGAGTCATAATGTTGAAACTGGACATTCAGATATTTATAGCAGGATTTCCTAATTTTTCAAAGAGCAGAAGAATCCCATTGTTTATCATGTTCTGGTTGGACTCCTTTCTTATCGTTTGCTGGAGTTTGAACTTCAGAGCTATGGTGTCAACCCTGCTGTAGTATCTCAGGGGAGCTCCTAGTGTGGGGCTGGTGTCACGGTTCACCCTCCAACCTTTCCTTCTTCACTTCAGCTCTGAGCTTTCCAATGCCCAGAGTAGCAAATGTTGAAAGAAGTTGCACAGGTAAGTATGTGGTGAGCAAGTCTGGAGGGAAAATGGTACTGTCATCAGTATTTTGAGGGTGGAGATTGGGCCATTTCACCAGTGAATCATTTTTGTTAGTTTAAAAATTTGATGTTTTTATAAATTATTTTTCTCATAAATTATTAAAATAGTCTAATATCCTAAGAAATGAGTTTGCTTTTTGCTAGTTAGATGTGAAATAGAGAAAACCTTAGATTGAATAAACTATTAATATGATAATATAGAGGAAGTTATTAGATTTTTTTTTAGAAACTTCATAATTTCCATAGTGTATAGTAGAACCAGAAAATTTATTTTCAGAAAAGAAGCTAAGTGGGGGAGGCATAAATTCATAGACTTAAATTTTTGCTACATGTAATTTGGTCTCAGAATAAGGCAAGTTTTAGTTTCCTTTCCCTAGCTTTAGACATGCTGTTCTTCTGATTGTCAAGATTTTAGGCAAGTAGCTGTATTTTTAATATCTGTAGGAATAGAAACTTCAAATATCTTATTCTCTGAAATTTAGACAGGAAGACTGGAACATTTCTACTATCTATAAGTTTGAGATTAACACAAGTGAGTATAGGAGCATTGAAGGCATAGTATGCTACAAAAGTTCAGCAAAGATTTGTTGAATGAATAAGTTCACCATATTTGTGTGTGTGTGTGTGTGTGTGTGTGTGTGTGTGTGTGAAATTCTAACACTTTTTTCTGCCTGCATTGTACTGAAAATCATGATCTAACATTACAGATTTTTTCCTCTTAATGTATGATTATTAGAAATAATGTTATAGCAATGTAACCCTAGGTCTATACTACTCTGCTTATTAATACTTCTATCCTTTTAGGCTCTTGCTTCTCAGAAAGCTTACAAAAGTTGTTTCTTTTATTCCCCCAGATCAGTCCTGTATAAGTCTTATTCAAGTGATTTGTACATTCTTTTGGACATAAACAAGATATTCAAAATTATATCCAGGAAAAATAGACTTAATATGGCCTATGGTTACTAACAGTTCTTCAGAGAAAGTGTGTCAGGCTTACAGAGATTGAGACACCCAACTATTTGGTACTTCAGGTCCTCAAACTATAGAACCCCCAGCAATTTATCTCCCCTTTTCTTTCCTTAAATTCTAGAGTTGTTTGTTTTGGTTTTTTCTTAAATTTTTGGGAACCTTGTAGAAATACAGAGTCCCTTAGCAGAGCTGACCATACATCCAGTTGCTTCCTGATTTCCCTTCCTACCTTCTTTATTTGACTGATCCTCCCTCTTAAGGTTTAAAATTGGTTTAAGATAATCATTCTCATTCAAAAGTTTCCTTTATGCTTAGAGGATTTGTTTTGTATCCTAAATGTAAAGATTTTTACTGTTGTATGCCCTTTCACTTGTACGTGATAAATTTACATCCTAATATTTGAGGATAAAATACTGCTTATTTTAATTTTAGGACCTATTGTTTCTTCTGTGGATTAGCCCTTTTTGAGTTATTAAAGTTTTGTTTTACGATGATGCACTTTATGTTAGTGGTTCAGTTTTCAGTCTGTATAAGGCATATTGATAATAGGTGATTTTAAGATTTTGGAAAACCACAAAATCTGTTTTTTCAGTTTGATGCATGCACAACATATTCTCCTAGATCAAAGTCAAACTGATAGAAGGATTTATAGACTTTTGGTAACACTCTTTAGAGAATTTGTAGGATTTGGGGGGTACATTGTAGGAGATGGTGTTACATGGGTTTTGGTAATATCTGAGTAAAGCAGCTTCAGACTCCAGATTTTATTAGATAGGTTTTGGTTTAAGAAGAGTGATGTGTTCTTTTCTCTCTCTTTGCATGCCCTCTCCATTGTTTTTTGGATATGAGCTTACCCTGTTTTTTGTTTCTTTTAAATCGTGTTTTTTTCTTTCCTTTTTTGGATGGGACCTCTTACAAAATATTCCTGTAAACCCTGGAATGACTCTGTGCCAGAATATTTACTTAGTCTCCAAAATAATGATTGTGGATACATTCATATAGGCCCCTGGTTTTTTGCTGTATCACATTTCCAGCCAGGGTCGTATGTATCCTGTGCATCTACCTGTGAACTGCCTTTTCAGTATTCGTTAAGGCTCTTACTGTTCATTTATTGGGCATTCTGCATTTGCTGAAACAAATGAATTGCTTTTATTTATTTCCATGTTCTTGGTTCAAGTTGATGGATTTAGAAATTCTACCTTTGAAATGTATCTAAGCCTTTACTTAGATCCATCCTAAGCAGATTCATAAACTATTCATTACATATTTGTCATATTGTAAATATCAAGCCACAGCATTCTAAAAAAGTTTTTTTTTAATTTTTTAATGTTTATTTATTTTTGAGAGAGACAGAGTGTGAGTGGGGGGTGAGGGGGCAGTGGGCAGAGAGAGACGAAGACACAGTATCCGAAGCAGGCTCCAGGCTCTGTGCTGACAGCTCAGAGCCCAACGCAGGGCTCGAACTTGTGAACTGTGAGATCATGACCTAAGCTGATGTCGTTGCTTAACCGACTGAGCCACCCAGGCACCCCAAGCCACAGTTTTCTAAAACTAGTAGGAATTCATGAGTAATATGTTTCTTTATTTTTAATTTTTTTTTAATGTTTACTTTTGAGAGAGAGAAAATGAGACACAGAATCTGAAGCAGGCTCCAGGTTCTGAGCTGTCAGCACAGAGCCAACATGAGGCTCGAATTCACAAACTGAGATCATGACCTGAGCTGAAGTCTGATGCTCAACTGAGCCACCCAGGTGTCCCGAATAATATGTTTCTTATATGAGAAGAAAAAGATATTTGTTCTTTTCCTAAAGATATTCAGATACTAATGTCTTTGTTTTTTGAGAAGATAGATTTTTTTTCCAGTGTATATCCTTTTCTCCTTTATTTAAGCCCATTTCTTTTTTTAGTGTCTTTCAGAAATGAAATAAAGATTATTTATAGTAGTTGTGAAGCAGGATTGGGAGCTCACAATCCTGTTACCAAAAAATATTCCTAAAACGAAAATTCCTTGGGTTATAAATATTTGTAGGTTTTCACCTGTAATATTTGATATAGGAATATTCTAATTTCATAAAATTTAAGCAGTCTCTCAGTGAGATTTGACTAATAAGCTTTTCTCTCAAATGGGTGATAGTAAAAATACCAGATTATTTTCAGATATTATGGCTTCTCATGATTGGTTTCAAATATTGATTGACTACATCTTGATAAAGTAGGTAAATATTAATGGAAATTGTGATTTTTATTAATTTCTGCTCACTTTGTAGACAACAGAGAATTTGTGTGTATATGTATGTGAAGTGTTTGATGCTAGTGAATACAGAATTGGGAGGGAAATGTAAAGAAGTCAAATTCTGTATTCAGCAATCAGTGAATTAGTAAAATCTCCATTAGGGAAACTATAAGAAAGGAACAGTCTGTCCCACTCTCTCCCCAACCCTCCCCACCACGGCACTGTATGACTTACATTTGGCGCTCATTATCCTTTATAATACAAGGTAGGAGCAAATTCTGTTGCTAGAAATAAAAAAAAAAAAAAACCATGGCTATGGAAAAGTCACCATACTTTAATGTTGTGAAATAGTTGATTCTGTGATGAGACACATGGATCAGCATGTTAAGCAAAACTCCTGGCTACATTAGAGAGAGAATCCACAAGAAAAAGTTGCCCTTAGGGATTTATTTTTATTTTAACCCATTTTATACATGTTTTCTACACATTTAATGCTATAGTATCTATTTCAGTAGTTTATAGTGAAATTTAGAGATATAATCCTATTTCCTTGAAGGGTTCACTGATTTAGAAAGTACTTAAAAATATTGGTTCATTTGGAATATGGAAACTGATTACTTTTTAATTGGTGTAATAGTGTTCTTTTAAGCATAATTTTATTTTAAAATTAATTGAACTTTTCTCTAAAATAGGTGCAGTCAGTTTGGTAGTGACTGGCTTTTGTTTAATGTACCCCCAGTCAGTTCATCCTTATTTTTCTGCTAAAGAGATCTTTTTGACATGCACAAATATTTAATTGTGGCATCCTCCACTTATATTGTTCTCTGCAAAATAAGCACCCTCCCCTTTTTGCCCCTTACTCCTTTTCCCATGATGAAGCTTACAGTTTGAGGAGAATACTCACATTAAACTATTAGTTGTATATGTGAATGTCATTGTACTGTAGTGGTTAAAAGAGGAAACTCTAGGAGAATGCCTGGATTCATATCCCATCTCTGTCACTTATCAGAAATGGAACCTCAGGAACATCAGATATGTGACCTTGGGCATATTATCCAACTTCTCCACTTGTCACTTTTCTCATCTAAAAATGAGGACTATCAAGTAAATACTTGATTACATAAGTAGATACATTTTATAGCATTTAGAATATATTGCCTGGCACATAGTAAGCGGTCAATAAAAGTTCTTTTTATTATTGTATGATTATAGTTATGGTAAAGTGTTTTCAATGACCGCATATCAGGAGTTAGATCTAACTTAGTGTGAAAGTTTCAGACGGGAGAAAAACGTTCTAAATAGAGGTATCAGCATATACAAAGATGCTGAGTTGGAAAACATCTTGTGTTTGAGTAAGTGAAGGTGTGGCAGCAGTTTAGTGATGACCGGGACCTGTAGAGAGAGTTAATGTCAGGGAGGTTACATAAGACCTTACTGTTACTATTTTAGGAAGCTGTTGAGACATTTCAGTTAGTAGGGCTACAACAATTAAGTTTTTATTTTAAAAACCCACTTGGAAAAATAAAAATTCACTTTGGCTGACGTGGGAGACTAGATTAGAGGAAATAAGTGGATTAATAAAGATCTGTTTGGAGGACATTAGAGATGCTTGTGCTAGGAAAGATATGGATAATTTTAATAAATATTTAAAAGTTAGTCTAATCATGGGGCGCCTGGGTGGCTCAGTCGGTTAAGTGTCTGACTTTGGCTCAGGTCGTGATCTCACAGCTCGTGGGTTCAAGCCCCGCGTCAGGATCTGTGCTGACAGCTCAGAGCCTGGAGCCTGCTTCAGATTCTGTATCTCCCCCTCTCTCTGCACCCCCGTTCCCTACTCACGCTCTGTCTGTCTGTCTCTCTCTCTGTCTCTCAAAAATAAATAAACATTAAAAAAATTAGAAAAAAATAAAGTTAGTCTAATCAGCTTGAGTTTTCATTGTTGAGGATCATAGAAGTTACAGATGGTAGTTTTCAGAGGTGAACATGAGTGGGAACAACTGAATAACTCAAATTAGCCTGAGGTGTAAGTTTAGTTTGGGCTTTTGAGATCATTACTGCTGCAAAGTTACGTTAAGATCATGATCTCAGGAATCTTGGTCTCTGTCCTCTAGGTAGGGGAAATTAATGAGAGATGAGAACAGGAGAGTGGCAGTCAACATACTGGTTATTAGTATGATACCATAATAAAGTGTTAGTCTAGAGAAGTCTAGCTTAGTTCATCACTTAGATTTTTATACCTGGTTTTCCTGTGTACGCTCTTGCCCTCTTTTTTTTTTTTTTAATTTTTTTTTTAATGTTTATTTTTGAGACCGAGAGAGACAGAGCATGAACGGGGGAGGGTCAGAGGAAGGGAGACACAGAATCCGAAACAGGCTCCAGGCTCTGAGCTGTCAGCACAGGGCCGGACGCGGGGCTCGAACTCACGGACCGCGAGATCATGACCTGAGCCGAAGTCGGCCCCTTCACCGACTGAGCCACCCAGGTGCCCCACGCTCTTGCCCTCTTAACCTGGCATTGAAGTCCAGCCTACTTTTCGTTGCTACCTATCACTATCCTTCCAGACATCTTCTGTGTTGGCTATATTGAAAATTTTGTTTCCTGGGCTTTGTCTCACTTCTGAGCACTTGCACATGCTGTCTCCTATGCCAAAGTTTGTCTCTACCTCCCACCCCACACACTTCAACTTTAAAAATTTTTTAATCAAGTCTTTGTTCCAACATTAGTTCTTCTATAATGAAATCTTTGTTTCCCTCAGACAGTTAGATATCCCCTTGTGTTCCCAAAATACCTGTGCAGATTTTCATATTGTAATTGTTTATTTACAGGTATGTCTCCCATCTAGACTATGAGCTTGTTTAAGATTTGGAACTATTACTTATTCAGCTTTTGTGTTCATTTGCACAATTTTTGGTATAATTCGTATAGTATTCCCTCAGCGTGTTTGTTGAAATGTGAAAGCAGACCAGTCAGGAGGTTAAAATGAACTAGTCCGGAGCTTAAACCAAGATGCTGATAGGAAGAACGTGAAATCCACTCTGAAGGAAGGCTAGAATTTGGATGTACAGAACAAAGCAAGAGAAACTGACTTGGAAAATCAGTTTTAAGTATTACTGATTTAGTTGATTAATTGTACTCAGGGAGAAATGTCTAGGGTTACTTTAAAATTGGCTGCTAGAACCTTGAGTTAATCCTGAAGATAGATTTTGAAATCAACCTACATTTGTTTGCTGTCAAGAAAAGGACCGCTCTGCCATGAATGGGTTTCTGTCCCTGGGAATAGGATTTCATGCCTGGGCCAACATTTGCCACCATTATAGAAACAATAAATGATTTCAGAGTAAGTTCCTCTCCAGAGGCCTTGCTGAAGGAAATTTGTGTAAGATTAAATATCATCCTGCCTGGGATATGATCAGAGTCTGTTTTTCACCCTTTCCAATGTTTTTTTCTTGTATATGCATATACACATACATACACACATTTATTTTCAAGTTTTCATTTATAAAGTGTCCTAGTTTTGTTTCCCTGACTTTTAAAAAAGCTACAGGCCTTTCTTCTTATTCCTTCTATCTTTAATTGTCATTCATCCCACCTGGGTCCACTTTGCTAGCCTTTAAAGTTACTGTTTTAGATTATCTCAAGTTTGGGGTTTGGTGAATTCCTTTTTTGTGATTATTCTGATTTTTACTGCATTTGACTTTGAAGTACTGTATTTAAATGTTGAGAGTGTCATACCTTAGGACTTCAGAGCTAGTCCAAAGTAAATTATGAAGTATACTGGGAAAATCTAGCCAACCTGGTGCTTCCATTTTGCCTGTCACTTTAATCCCCCTCTCTCTACTCCTACATTTTGAGACCAACTCTTTTGAGGGGTGGGGGTGGGTGGGTGGGGGGGGTGTTAGGCTGATAGAAAGGATTAGTGTAAGCTATTCTGTATATACTTTCTGATTAGTTCTTGTGGAATCAAAGGAAAAGATAAAATAATTAAATGTTTTAGATGTGTGTTCAAAAAAGGCTTATTAATAAACTGCTTTTGCTGAATACATGTGTCATATCATATTCTTTGTTGGTAAAATCTCACTTTTTACTTTTCCTTTGCTGTAACATCTGGTATGAAAGTCAGGAGAAAAGAAAGTAGATGTAAGTCTGCGATATGTTTACTTCAAAACTGACACATTGTATATACCAAAGATTCTAACAAATGTCATATCATGTAAATTGTAGTATGATTTTATTTTACATTATGTTTTTATTTCCATTTGCCAGATCAACTCTAATATATGGCATTACTAATAACTGCAATGGAGTGTTAACATATCCTCTTTGAAATTGATAAAAATTGGTTTCTGGATTACTTTGATTGATACTTACTCTCTTCCAGGAGATAACGTGAATACCTTACCCTTTGATATCATCCATTCATTCATCCATTAGTGTCAGGTTTCTCTCAAAATATATCTTTTATCTGACCATGCCTCTCCACTTCTGCCACTACGCCTGTAGTGGGAGCCACCGTCCTCTCTCCCCACCTGCTTCCCTTCTTCACTTCTGTTTCCTCTTTTGTTTATGCCTTACAGAATAACTGTAATTAAAAAATATATATGCCAAATTATGTTACTCTTAAATTACTCCCAAGCCCTTTTGACTTCTGTCTCACATGGAATAAAATCCAAAGTCCCTCAGAGCCTGCAAGGCACAGCATGATTTGGGTCCACTGGTATCTTGGACTTTGGTTTCTGTGTTCTCTTCTGTGTTCCTACTGCTTGAGTCACACTACTGAGGATCGTGCTGTTCCCTCTGTTGAATGCTCTTCCTACAGGTCTTTGCCCAGATGGTTCTCTTATTTCTATGCCTGATTGTAATCTTCCTAGTTTCATCTTTCCTGGCTATTCTAAAATAGTTTTCCTACCCTATTGCATCATTCTATGTGGAATAAAGGACAGGCCCTGAAAAATGAAATAAAACTAGCTCTTATGAGAAAGTTACTATGTTATTCTTTCCTTTCCTCTTTTTCTTTCTTTCCTCCTCCCTCCTTTTCCTTTCCTTTCCTTTCTTTTCCTTTTCCTTCCTGTCCCGTCCCTTCCCTTCCCTTCCTTTTCCTTTCCTTCCCTTCCTTTTTCTTTCCCTGACCCTGACCCTGTCCCTTTTGCTTTTGCGTTTGCGTTTGCTTTTGCTTTTCGCCTGCCCTGGATCAGATAATTTTTTGTTTCATCGTAGTACCCATTCCCAGACTGGTGCTGCATTTGGAGCGCAGACTATTAACACTCTTACCTTTCTTCTTTTGCTTAAGTCATGTAAGAATAATTAGTATTTTCACTGATGTGTAATTTCTGTGTTGAAGCACACAAAACAAAAATGAAATTCTACATATTCATGTTTTCTCCTCTCTTTCTCTGACTCTCTCTCTCACACACACACACACACACACACACACTGAGTGTGGGAAAATCTTGTATTAATGAGTGCATTTCTGTTTTCCTTTGAGGCGTTTCATATATTTAGTTTTGCTTTCAAACAGTAAAGCCTCTTAAACAATATTAGCATATTTTTTATTCTGTACAGCTAATTTCAGTTTTGGAATTTTAGGAGTTTGTAATTGGTTTTGGTGATAAATGTTATACAAAACATGTCAAAATTAGACTTTGCTTTGTATCCATTGAGTTGATTTATGTGTGTGTAATTCGATGAGAGGTAACCCTGGTTGTGTCTGGTTATCTGGTTATTTTCTCCTGAAATTTTATTGTATTGTCTAGGTTTCATGCCATTTGCCCATGTTTATCCTTTCTTAGAGTTGGAATTCAGTAGAAAATGGTCCTTTAAAGAGAATTAAATGTATTCTTCTTAACTTTTGCAAAACAAACTTTAAAAATTTCATCTGTGGAGTCATAATTTGCAGACTAAAGTGCTTTCTTCCACAATTACTTTTCTATTATAAAACTTCCCCCAAAAAACCACTTCTTCCTGTTAAAGACTACTTAGGGGTTTGGTGGATAGGCATGTGAGGTTCTAGTCCCTGAAATTACATTCAGAATTACAGAATAGCTTTTATGAGATCCACCAGGGAGTACATTACTAAAGAAGATTAAGTATGTTCTAACAAAATAATAAACCTTTAAAAATATCTTTCTGTATTTCACACCTACAGAGATGAATAGTCCCAAAACATATAGCAAAACAGTAAAGCTGTCATCAGAGTGTTGTTCATTTTTAACTAAATAGCTTTTTCTCAGACCTCAAAAGGAAGAATGGTTAAATAGTTGAGTTTCTTAAAAATTTAACAGGGAACCTCAGATATAAAGCAATTATTAAATAAATTTGGTTATTAAAGATTGCAGCATATCAGTTTACCCTTTGTCTGCTGATAAACAGTAGTAACTACAGTATTTCAGTTTGAAATGAGAAGTAAAAGAAATTGTTTATTTCTTATTTATAATTGAAGAAAATACCCTTATTTGTAATGAGTATACAAGACATGTCAAATTTGATGTCTTTCCCCAAAATTTTTGCAAAAAGATGTAGTCACCATGTATTCAAGTCTTCACAAATGTCTTCCATCATGACATTTCAGTTTACTTTGGACAACAAAGTACCACTGGGGGAAGACACATTGACCTTAAATAACCTAGTTAGTTGATAGCTGTGGAAACTCCATAGAGGTCATCCTAAGGAAACAAAATTAGCATGGGGGCGTCTGCCTGGCTCAGTCAGTAGAGCATGGGAATTGATGCTTGATCTCAGAATTGTGATTTTGAGCCCTATGTTGGGTGGAGAGATAAAAAATAAAGAATGGGGGCGCCGGGGTAGCTCAGTTGGTTGAGTGTCCACCTTCAGCTTAGGTCATGATCTCCTGGCTTATGAGTTCAAACCTCACATCGGGCTCTGTGCTGACAGCTCAGAGCTTGGAACCTGCTTCAGATTCTGTGTCTCCCTCTCTCTCTGCCCCTCCCCTGCACACGTTCTGGCTCTCTGTCTCAAAAATGAATGAACATCAAAAATTTTTTTAAAATATTAATAGTAATAAAAAGAATGAATTGTGAAGACTATTGTCTAGTGCTGCCTTCAAAAAAAGAATTAACACAAGGGTGCCTGCCTTGCTCAGTCAGTAGAGCATGTGAGTCTTGATATCAGGTTCGTGAGTTTGAGCCCTATGTTGGGTATAGAGATTACAAAACTTAAAAAAAAAAAAAAAGAATTAGCACAGATTTAGTAATTATTTGTATTGGCATGGGCTCAAAATTACTAGCGTTGGAGGTGATCAAGATTTAAAAAGCAAAAGAGTAATAATATAATAATCAGATTATATAACAAAAATCATAAATTTACACCAGGATGATGACTGAAACAATTATCTTACTGTTACAAGAGTGGGTACTTGTGGCTTGAGATAAAGTTTCCAGTTTGCCATTACATACTGACTTTAATAGTGCTGTATCTCAATAAATTTAGATTGTGAGT
This sequence comes from Acinonyx jubatus, assembly GCF_027475565.1. Taxonomy (NCBI): domain Eukaryota; kingdom Metazoa; phylum Chordata; class Mammalia; order Carnivora; family Felidae; genus Acinonyx; species Acinonyx jubatus. The sequence goes on from NC_069387.1 coordinate 93,105,535, forward strand.
GAAGATGATATGCTCTGGAAAACAGATCATTTACACAGTGGATACAGTGATGACAGAGACAATAATATTGAAGATGGATGTGAAGATTTTTAATAACTAAGCCCAAAGTTGAATTTAAAAACAATCTTTGTATGGGAAAGTATATATTGGGTTGTAATTTTTCAAGAATAAGTGATGTTTATTTCTTTTAAAGTAAGTGGAATTATTGCATAAGATTGGCTTTATTAAATTTCTCCTCTTATTTTATGTGCCTGGAAGCAAAAATTTAATACTGTAATTTTATAGTCAGATTTCCGACTTTTTCACATGCCCTGTTAGCCCTTCCGTAGTCAATCTGTTTCTTTATCTTAGCATTGCTTCCTTCATTTTCTTTTTTCCTTATAGGAGTTTGGTAAAGCATGACATTTTCTAAAATATTACTCTTGATAAAAGCAATATTTTTGTTTAGGTGACAAACAGCATGTTTGGTGCTTCAAGAAAGAAGTTTGTAGAGGGGGTCGACAGTGACTACCATGATGAAAACATGTACTACAGCCAGTCTTCTATGTTTCCACATCGGTCAGAAAAAGATGTAAGTTAATCAGTTATATTGTGTTTACTTAGCAGTGTATGTCTGTGTCCTTCTGGTTCCTGAAAAATAGTACATGAATGGCAAAATACTGTCTTTAATTGAGTGACTGTATTTTAGGCCCAGTGCTACACCCTGGGGATACAATGGCCTATGGGAGCTTACATTCTAATGGGAGATAAAATGTCCTATAATTCTTAAGTTGGGATATGGTAATACTGTGGTAGGAAGTACTCAGAATCCTCTGGTAAACATGGTATTCTAGATTATCAGTTTTTTTAACTTGTGAAGTAACTTGTTTTAATATTAAAATATACACATAGAGTAGAAAGCAGATTTGCACAGATTTAAAGATGTAATGGCAAGATTTAGTGAAACCTTACCTTTGCTCTTTAATCTTCAGGGTGTAACCCTAAGCTTCAGTTAGTAAGAGTATCTCCTCTGTTCATCCGTAGAGATGCTACTACAGAAAAATTTTGGAAGAACTGTATTCAAACATAGATGTTATGTTATAGAGGTGTGAATTAAGTGCTTTGGAAGGCTAGTAGTTCAGTAATCCCGTTTGGAATGAAAGGATTTCACACAGCCAAGTCATAATTAGCAAATTGATAAAATATTTTTAAATCAATTAATTGTTGTTTTCAAATTCTAGTAAGCCTCTTTAAATTATACACTATATACTACAGTAGTCAAACCAGTTGCATTTTTGTATTTGTACCCACCCACCCTTTTTCTCTTTTCAACCCTTTATAAACTTGGCTATTCCTAATTTCCCTATCTATATAACAATCTATTCTAGTTAATAACCTAATGGGATTGTTACTGATATTTAAAGCACTGATAAAATTCTAAGATCTGTAAGAAATGCTCTCATTTTTCATTAAAGTCGACCATTAGTAAATTAATTCCTGTGTCTTACAATCAGTTTTTACCCCCTCCTATTTTGATGCGACTCCCCTTTATTTTTGTTTGAAAATTGTGTCATTTTGGCAACAGTGTGTCAGTTGTGTTATTAGGACTCTTTTCAAAATATGTGGTGACTTCATAATTAGTGTGCAGTTTAACAGCTGATAGAATAGTGTCATCTCATTAATTTTCTGTTACCTTACTGCTCTTCTAACTTTGCTCTTGGATATAAATTATAATTGAGTTACGTTTTACTTAAGTTTCTATGTTTACGTCTTGGTCTTGTAGTTGAAGAATTTGGAATATCTTCTGGCTAATGTTGGTTGCAAAAACTATAACACTAATCCACGCGTATATTACTATGATTGTATAGGGAAAGTTAAGTCTGATGAAAAAAAAATGGTAGTAGAATATTACTTATTGAAGAAAAGCACTCATTCTGATTAGGAAGATATGAAGCTTTCAAACAAATCTGGAATAAAATACGTACAGAGAATGACAGAGATGTATGCCTTCTAGAGAACAGAAATGCTATATATCCGAGGTTTTTAGTCACCATTATTAAATACACTCACATATGTTGGTTACCATTCCTGTTCAGTTGTTTGTCACAAAAATAACACAACGATTTGCTTTAGAAAACTTATTTTTAATTAAGAAGGTAATAAGACATAAGAAATTAGGCTCTAAAGCCTAACACTTATATGTGTTTGGATCTTGGCTTTGCGTGTTACCAAGGACTTCTCCAAGCCTCTGTTTTTTTCTCCTTTAATCTGGGACAAATTTCTACTGTTGCTGGTACTTTTTTTAATAACAAAATAGTACCAGAGGTATTATACAGATTTTTAAAAACATGCATGAGAAGGGAGAAGAAAAATTACCCATAATTTTGCTGATCAGGAATAATTTTCTGCTAAAATTTTGATTTAATACATTAAATATTTTTACTTTAAAAATGTTATCATGTAAATCTCGAACATATTAACATATTTTCCACTAGAAAGTTTGTACCAGTTTTTACTCTGAGCAACACTTTCCATGCCCTCAAAAATACCAGCTGTTAGTTACCTCTAAGTCTTTGCAGTATACAGAAGAAACTTACTGTCTTAAAATATATTAAGACATTGTTAAATTTACACACATAGGCATGCACACACTCAAACACACATGGTAACATGTCTTTTCCATGTAGTTACTGGCCATTTGTATTTCTTCCTTTGTGGATTACCTATTTTTGTCCCATTTTCTATTTTTCTATTGAGATGGTAAGTCTTGTTTATTTGTTAGTGTTCTCCATAAATTAAGATTAATAGACCCTTGTGCTCCATTACAAATACTTTCCCAGTTTTTTTTGCTTACAGTTTAGGGAATGGTTTTTAAATGTAAAAATATCTATCATTCTTACTGAATTTGACTCCTCAGTGTTTTATTTTTTATGCTTTTATGTTTTTGAGATCATACTTAGACTTTTTCCAGCTATTTTCTTCTGGCATTTTTGTGCTTCATTATTCACATGTAACTTAGCTCCCTTAGAAATATATTTTAGTTTGAAGTGTGAATATTGGTGCCTGGATCTCCACCCGGCACTCCTCCCACCCTTTCAGGTTTTCCAATATCCAGTTGTCCCAACACCATTTATAATTTAGATCACAGGTTAGAAAACTTTCCCATAAAGGACCAGATAGTAAATATTTTAGGGTTTATAGGCCAAGAGGCTAAATAAAGAATATTATGTAGGTATTTATATAACCATTTAAAAAGTAAAAAAAAATTTTTTTTTAGTTCACACACCCTACAGATATAAGCTTTGTGCTGGATTTGGCCTGCAGGCAGGAATCTGCCCAGCCCTGAGTTAGACCATTCATCTAAGGCTAATTGAAATCCTCCCTGCATATGTATTAATGTCTGATTGGGCCTGTTTCTAAACTCTTGTTCTGTTTCTCATGCTGATTCTGTGGCAGAACTGCAACATAGTTGAATTGCTGTAGCTTTATAGACAATTTTCACATCTTAGTCAGGTAAGGTCTTTCACATCCTTCTTTATAAAATATTTTTGACTATTGCACATTTATACCTATGGTTACCTTCTTTTAGAAGTCTGGTGTCTGTCTTCTGTTGTTCTGATGCCATTTTTTAATAAGTAGGGTTTTATGGTTGCCATTTTTGTTACATTTTTCTCATTGGTTTTTACTGATAGAATAGTTTGTATTTATTTTATAACCAACTACGTTACAAAACTCTTACTAGTTTTTCTTGATTGGGAACAGGGGCTCTGCAAGTCCTACTGTATGATTTTATATCTCACTCACATGATTTACTAACCAGGTGTCCTTGGGCAAGTTAGTCTCTTTGTGTCTCAGTTTTTTCATCGATAAGAATAACAGTATATGATTCACAGGTGGTTATAAGGATTGAATGAATAAACATATGCAAAACTTTCAGAAGACCAGATAGTAAATATTAAGTAAATTTTGCTACTAATATGAACAATAATAATATTATTATTCCATTTGATTGTCTTGGGTTTTTTACATAGTTATGTATATCATCTGCAAATAACAATTATTTTACTATAAAACTATTGAGGAGAAAGCTTTTAAACGTAACAAATAGATGAGATAATTTTGTAATTTTTTTCTGTCTGGGAACAGTGAGAAAATAATTTCAAATTCTTATTTATGATAAAAACTGACCAGTGATTGAGTGAATCTGTATGCCATTTATTTTAAAAAGTCCTGGGGCGGCTGGATGGCTAAGTCGATCCAGTGCCGACTTCAGCTCAGGTCACGATCTCACGGTTTGTGAGTTCGAGCCTCGTGTAGGGCTCTGTGCTGATGGCTTGGAGCCTGGGGCCTGCTTCAGATTCTGTGTCTCCCTCTCTCTCTGCCCCTCCCCTGCTCATGCTCTGTCTCTCGGGAATAAATAAATGTTAAAAATTTTTTTTAAAAAAGTCCTAATGTACCCTATCCATATAGTATAAAATGTAAGTATCATATGCATGGTTGTAGAAGTATTTGGGAAGCTGTTCTTTATGTGATTGTGTACTAATTAAATTGCTAAGTAGTTCTTCAGGACTACTTATTTTCCAAGGCCTTTTATTTCAAGAGATGCTTGTGTATGGATATGTCTTTGTATAGAATGCTGAATTTGCTATTTTGATGTATAAACACCATTTTATAAATATTACAGATATGTTATTTAAGCGTTTTCACAAGATTAAATAAATTAGAGGTAGATATGGGCTTGATTTCTTTTTTATTATAATTATTTTCTTTTTTTTTAAATTATTTTCTATTTGGGGACATTATGGAAGATGAAAAACATTCATATAAGATGTCAATAGACAGCTCTTTGGGGATAATATAATCTAAACAGCTTAGAGTTATTGTTGTTTAAATATATTTGTATTTGAATTGCTAGTATATTTTCTAGTCATGTGAGTCTGTGCACTCAATTGATAATTCTTAAGCATAATCATTTTAGAAGCACAAACTCACGGGAACTCCTTTTCCCTTGCTTTAATATATGCTGTAAAGACACGAAATGTGACACCTGTTCCTTTTTAAAAAGCTCTTAAAACTGATAAGAGTAGGCCACTTTCTTATTTTGACAAACAGCAACCATTTTGAACTCATACCTAGCTTTTGTACTTGTGTTAGCCTACAGTAATTATGGCTGCTAGGATTTCTTTCAGACCAATTAATAACCAGTATTTCATTAAAACCTATTTATAAACTTGTATTATTATAAAATAAATTATTGTTGTCATCATCATTATTAGTATTAACTACATGGTGGAGTCCTGCTTGGCTGACTGTCCAGTTCATTAATTACACTCACATTCCTTTCTACCTGAAGACCTTGGTGTCCTTTTTTTTGTTTTGTTTTGTTTTGTTTGTTTTTCGGATCTTCACATGATTCTGTCTCACTATTATCTCTCACTATATCTACTAAAATGCCTTCCCTGAGAAGAAGCCGTCTCTCTTTGCCTAAGTAGCTTTGTGTATACTATCAGTACTACTCCCATTGTATCCTTCAAGATTCTTTCTTGCACTTTCATAATCATAGCATCTCTGTATCTGAAATACATCTTCATTAATTGTTTATTATCCTCTCTACTCCATTAGAATTTAGGTCTAGTTTACTGCTGTGTTCTTAGAACACATATATAATAATGCATATGAGTTAGTAGGCTGTCAGTGAGTTTTTGTTAAAGAAAGGGAGGGAAAGGAGTTGATATTGAAAAATAACAGTTAAGATTATTTGCAGATATTATTACCTAAAAAACCTCAAAAGTCGCCTTTAAAACTTTAATTGAAAATGTGAATGTGTATAAATGTGTGAAATTTTTATGACAGTGATAACCTGATAGAGTTAAATGTAAATAATAAATAAATCAGACTGTACTCTAAAGAAACTGGAATTAAATATCAAACCATTTGAAGGGAACGCTCTAAAACCCTTTACATTCATGGGCAGTCACATAATCTTCAAACTCCATATTTTAAAGATAAAAGCTTATTATTAAGGGGGGGGTTAAAATGATATAAGATATATCAAATTGTGATATATGTACAAAAAGAATCACAAAATGTTTCATCTCAATAATAATAATAAAAATTCATGGAGGGGTGTCTGGATGGCTCAGTTTGTTAGGCATCTGACTTCAGCTCAGGTCATGATCTCACAGTTTATGGATTTGAGCCCTGCATCAGGCTCTGTGCTATCAGCCTGCTTCAGGCCTGCTTCAGACCCTATGTCTCCCTCTCTCTCTGCCCCTCCCCTGCTTGTGCTCTCTTTCTCTCTCTCAAAAATAAATAAACATTAAAAAATATTTTTTTAATGTTAAAAAAATTCATAGTTAGAAAATGATATTTTATTTCTACATACTAGTAAGGAAGCTTTGTTTTTCATGGAAGAATAGCCAGTCTCTGAGGGAGTATTGAAGTAATTGCTGTAGAACTATATAATTAATTCAAACTTCATAGAAAACTATTTAGAAATGGATATTAAAAAAACCTTTTAGAAATGTGAACAGTTTTTGAATTAGTCATATGCCTTCCTATATATTTGGCTAAAATTCAGATAATATTAAGATGTTCATTGCCATACTTTGCATTTGAATATTAAATGTTCTGTAGGAATTTACATTGACTCTTGTAGCATGCATTATACTTTTTGTAAATGCTCTTTTTAATATTTTTTTTATTTGAGAAAGAGCATGCAAGCAGGGGACAGGCAAAGGGAGTGAGAGAGAGAATCCAAAGTAGGCTCCACACAGAGCCCAATGTAGGGCTCGATCCCATGACCCTGGGATCATGAACTGAGCTGCAATCAAGAGTCGGACACTCAACCAACTGAGCCACCCGGGCGCCCCCAACAGTGCTTTGTAAAACTTAATGGTTTAGTCAAAATTATTTGAAATAACCAGTAAACCCATAACTTGTTTTTATCTGATTCATAAGGTACAAGGTCCTGTGACTTATTGGCTATTTTAAGTTCTTCTGATTATTCCTTCTCTTCTTCCTTCTTATTTTGATCTTTTGTGTTATCTTCTTACAGTTTTTCTTTTTGTGTCTGTTTGCTAGATTTCGTTCTGACTTCAGTGTTTTCATTTTTTAAACTGTACTGTTTTTAATTTTAAAATGTTCTTCAGATTCTGTCATAGGTTGAGAACTTCTTTTCTGTTATGTTTTTTTCCTGTTTGTAGATATATAGTCAAAGTTATACTTCTTTGTTACTTTTGTGCTGGATTAATAGCAGCATGTTAGGAACTGTTCTGTCCATACCTTTACGTATATTATACAGTGAATTTTTTGTAAGGATATTTAAAAACTTGTTTCAATTTTTAATTGCTTTTGTGATCAGGGAATTTTTTATTTAACCAAAATTTCTTGCATTTTGAAGACATTTGTTAGAAAATAAATTCTTGACAAAACTGATTTTAGTGTTTAATATGTTTTGTGAGTGAAGGTACATTTATTGAAGGGAATAATGGAGAGGTGGTCACTGTTGAGAAGCAGAGAATAATTAACACCTTTGTGTTGTTATGGATTGCTGGCAGGAGCCACATTTGTTTATTATTAAATTTTTAACTATCTATCTATTTTCATATATATTTTTAAAACAAAAAATTTTTAGACTTTTTTTGGTCATGGATTTCAGAGTTGTATCTTGTAAATACAACTGTATCTTTTAAATACGGTGTCTAATTTATCGATTTTCTTAACATTGTATACAATAAAGGATTAAACGGGCTTTTTGTTGGGTCACGGAAATAATTAAATCACATTACTATTTCTTCTAGCTGCTTCCTGGTTTTTGTTGTTGGTTGACTGCAGTGTGTTTTATAGACTGTTTGAAAAATGAGAAAGACTGATTGAAATGGTTTTGGACTGGGAACATGGTAACCTTGTTGGTTTCAGCATTCTACTGATTGTGTGACATTTAATTTTTTTCTACCATTTCCCCCATCTGTGAACATAAGTTCTTATTTTGCCTGGAATTTGTGATGATGAACTTCTTTCTTTAGCTTCTTAGACAAAAATTAATATAAATGTAGGGTACTTTTCAATAAGTTCCCCAAAGGCTGAATGACCCTCTGCCTGCTGTTAAAGGGAGTCCTGCATTGGGAGGAAAATTAGATTATTAGCAGCAGTTGCTACCATTTACTGAGCACTTACTATGTGCCATATCTTATCTCATTTAATCTTCACTTCAACTCTATGAGGTAGGTAGTGTTACTTCCATCTTACAGGAAAGGAACAAAGGCCCGGCTCTCCCATAGGTAAGTGGCAGAACCAGGATTCAAACCTAGATTTTTTTTTCTGACTCCAAAGCTGGGCTTATGTTGCATTCCCTACTGTAATGTGCCTATTGATCTAAAGTTTCACATTTTTCTAAGAAATTTATATTATTAACTTTCAGCATTTAAAATATATGTAAGTTTTCTGTTGTCTGTTAATTGTAGTTCTTGCTGTGCCATGGTACATTTCTTACACATTTTCTTTGCCCTTATAAATAGCAGTTCTATCCATTCACGTTCCTTTATTGTGTGTTAATACATTTTTAGCACTGACATATTTCATGAAGCATGCTCTCAGAGTTTAAAAATACATACCATTAGGGACTAGTTTTATAAGAAATCATACATTTGTATTTTTGACGTTTTGAGGCAGTCATTTTAATATCTGTTTGCGTAGCTAATTAATGCTTATTTTACATGGATGTTTTGAAGGTTATAAACTCTTAAGTTTAATAAAACTACTTTCCTATTCCTGTAGAGTATCGTTAGTACTAACTTTCTTCATGTTCTCTCACACATAGAGAAAATGGTAATATTTATTATGTCATACTGGTAAATGGGTCACCCTACTGCTCTTGGTCTCCAGTACTTGACTCAGGGAGCCATGCCCCTCTCTACCTTCATGCTGTGCCTCCCTCCCTCAGCCTCCTGCTGTTGTGAGGGCTGATATCTTGGCACATCTGTAATTTCTGTGGGTATGTAAATTTTGTGAGAAAGTGGACGAAAATGTCTCTTTGGAGTTATGTATTTAGTAAACATAATTTTATATTTAGTAAACATAAATTTCTGGGAAAAGTAAAATTTTTAAGAGGTCCTTCTAAAATGTTCACATTGTGGATCATTCTGAGACCTGTATTCATATTTTCCAATCTCTTATATTTGAAGCTTTTGGAAACTACTCTTTTACTTTTATTTGTACATTGATAACAGAAAATCATGATTTTAAGTATTTTATATAAGCCTTTTATCTTCTGTCACCAACTAAAGCTTTATTATATGTTACACATTTTCTTTGATTTTTTTTTTTTTTTTTTTTTGTAATTTGGAAATGAGCCTTTTAAGGTGCTTAAAATATTTCCAGTTAGTTGGCAACAGTAATGATGATTGTATCTAACAAAAGAACTTGATCAGGCATAAAATGCGTATTCTTTTAGTTTGATTGGTTAGATGGTGTACCCTCTGGATTTGAGAAGGAATATTTATAAGGTTTGAGGCTTTTTAAAAAAATTTTTTTCTATATTTAAATACTATTTTCTGAGTAGTGTGTTACTCAGCCCTACCTCAGGAGAGTGATGTATATCATTAGTTTAAAACTATTGTATGAAAGTTTTTGTGAATTTTTGAATAATTTGAACACCTCAGAATTTTGACATGAAAATAGCATGAAATGTGCATTGTAAATTCTCTATGTAAGTATTGCTACTTCTGATTTCCCTAATGTAGTCGATATCAGCACAGTTCTTCACTGGATACCAGAGTGGCCTGATAGTTCCCTGTCTGGTGACTCTTTACCCTCTTCCTTTTCTCTAAACCTCAACCATTTCAGCAGGACATCAAAGAAAGTTGCTTCTGCCCCAGAGTGCCTCTCTTTTATAGTCCCACTTCTGCTGTTCTGGCTTAGTAACATGTCTCCATACATTTTTGCTGTTGGAATTATCATCCTAGGGCACAGTTTGATCAAGTCACTTCCTTGTTTAATATTATTTTTTCTCTTTGTTGCCATAGGTGGTAGTCATCTGGCCCCAGCATATTCTTTTATTTTCCATTCTTCTGTGTATGCCCAAATGCGCATAGGCGTATAAGCCCCACCTCCCTTCAGTAATTACATGTTATGAAATCACTGGTGTTTTTTATTTTGTTTGTATTCTAATCCTGTCACTAACTTTCATCATACTTTTACTCACTGCGTATTCTCAGCCTGGAAGATCCTTCATCTGTACCCACATCAGATGTTACTGCTCTATAAAATATTCCTGTTACCTCACCCTCATTTAGAGTTATCTTCCTCTGGTGATACTTCAGAGCACTTACTGCATTGTATCTTAGAGTATAATTAGGTGTGTAATTCATTCGCTTCTACTAGGGTGTAACTCTTAAGATGATATGGCCCAAGGTTTATATAGTTAAATTATTTTGGTGGTTGCTTAATATAAGAGAATACACAAACATACACTTAAGTGTACACATTTTTATTTACTCATTTTATCTACTTTGTGTATAACACTGCCACATGCAGTGCCCAGTCTCTGTGAGGAAATAAAAAATGAATATATATAACATGTTCCATGAATATAACATGCCTTCAAAGAATTTATATTCTACTAGGAAAAAAAGACACTGATGCAATAAATTGAAAGACGTTGATAAGTGCCAAAGTCACATCACTCACTCACCGTATACATTATATACTATGTCTATATATAGTATATGTAGTATATGTATATGTATATGTAAGTATTTTGTATATGTAACTTACAAGTTACATATACTTACAAGTATATGTAAGTAATTTTGACTTGTCCTTTGGTATTGGGCCCTCTGCCCACTTACTATATGATTGTATGCATGTTTGTTACATTTTTCTACCCATTTGATACACATCAACTATTTGCAAATATAAATGTTAGGAAATATTCTTACAAAATATAAAACTTTCCTACTTAGGTAATTTTACTTTCAACTTTTAATAAACTGAATTTAGAATTTAGCTTAGTATATTATCTAAGAATCAAGTAATTTCACTGACACATGTATAGAGGCTGACTTTTTGAGATGCTGCCTTCATGGTTTTGTTAGCCTAGTTTTTTGTTTTTGTTTTAAGTGAAATAATGATGCTGCTGTAGTTTTATTTGGAGTAACTTGAAACAAAACTTGTAGTAATCAGAAATTAGTTTTATAGGTACATTTTGATTTCATCCAATTGTGATATTTTCTCTAGAAACATGGAATTCATTATGTAATACTTGTTTTGTGATGTTTTGAAGAATGAGAAATGTGTGTTGACTCTTCCATTATGATATATTGTACAGATTTGTAAAGTGTAAATGCATTGCTCTGTGTACTTTCTTTACGCTCTAATATAATTAATTTGTTTCTAGATGCTGGCATCACCATCTACGTCAGGTCAGCTGTCTCAGTTTGGGGCAAGTTTATACGGGCAACAAAGTAAGAATTTTGTATTTATTCTGGGATACTTGATTTAACACAAAAATAACTACCAAGTAAAGAACAATCAGTGCTGCCCTTGTGGGTCAGTTCTAGGATTTGAAAGAAAAGATTTTTAATTTTCAATTTTCCTTATTTCACTCACATAGCAAAACTTATTATTTCAGACCTAATTCAAAATTTGTTGTTATCTGGATATAGGATAGATTGAAATTTATTTTTACATCTTTTGTATCTGTACATTCCTTTGTTAGTACAGTGTTTTTTGAAGAAAAATTTGCTGAGCAAATAAATAATAGACATTCTCTGTGTTTTCAGTTAGAGGAAGTTAAAACATTTTTTGTTTGGTCAGTTGAGTGGATTGTTTTGTTTGTGTTTTTTGGCTTTTTTATTAATGAAAGACCATAACAATTTGTGAAATGTTCTGTTTGTTTAGCACGTATTTCTTCTTTCACTTTAGCTCAGTCTGGATATAGAACATATGTTTTTGACTCACAGTTCAATGCTTTTTCCAAATATAAGATTGAATTTCTTTTTAAGTACGGTAATGCTTTTATACCGCTTAGCACAGTGCCTGGCGCATAGTAAGCGCTCAATAAATGTTAGCTATGATTATCACATAAAATTTTTATAAAACTAAGTAATAAAATCTTCCAATTTTTTTCAAATTAATTGTCCACACTGTTAAATATTAATAAGATTTTATTATCTCTAATTTTCTAAGATTTTATTATCTGATTAATGTCAGAGACTGATGTCTCATCTCTGTTAATAGAAGGGGAGTGTTAAAAGGGATATAAATTCCCACCAAAGATTACAGAAATAAAGTAACTGGAGGAGACAGTATGCTCACTGAGGATCTTAAGCAGCTTCAAATAAAAATCAGTTATTTGATTTGGGACCCTTTCCCAGTATAATAAAAAGCAAAATTTTGATAGGTATCAGAATAGTTCGTCAGACCACTTTATTGTTCAAATTTATTTTGAAGGTTAGCAGAAGGAGGAACTTATTTTGTTAGACAAATATAGCTTCCATCTACTTTATTCTTCCTTCCTCTTTTGCTGTGGGGTGCAATTTTGTTAATACAGAATTAGTAAATAAAATTATTAATTGCATATAGATATTAGCACTTTTCCTGTAGTCATGTAGAAAATATTTTTTAAAAAGCTTTACATTGCATAAAAGAGGTGTTGCTTACTTATCCACAAATGTTCATTCTAATTGTTGAGGGGATGTTATTAGCTAGTAATTTGTTTCATTTAGCCTGTGTTTTAATATGAAACCTACTACTTTCACTGTTCTGGCAGTCTTTACCATGAAAATATCTAGTTATTTTAAAGCTACCCTTATCTCTATAGAGTAACTGCAAAGAACTTACTTTGTTTTCTTTTTAAAGCCCACAATTTATCACAGCAGAAAGTAGATATGGAATGGAGAAAAATGATACTTGAGAAGCTAAGGTTATTTATGAAGGAGAATGGCAATTATTTTACAGTATAATCAGCTATATGGACTTCTAAAATCTGCTGTAATTTTTTACCCTGCAAATGTGAAATTGTAATTGGGTTAAGATATGGAATGGGTTAATGTTTGAAATACAGTTTTTTATTGGTATCAGACACTTAATTAACTTCTTTATGTGTGTAAAATGGTTGTGTTAATTATTGAGTATACAAAGATTAATGAATGAACAAAGTTGTTTTCATTAGATAAAGTATTTTGTACTTGGTCATTTAAAAAGAAATCACATATGACAGATATTTCCTGTTGGAATTTAGTATAGTACATGGCTGTATTCCTCCTGTAGCATTGGCGAACCAGCATTTTCAATGCATGACTCAGTCTTTTAACTAAGACATTGTAGGTATTAGTCTACAGAAAAATTGACCCTTAGGTCAACTGGAACTGAAATGTCTCAAGTCAGGGTACAGTTATTCCTTTCCAGGGTACAGATCTAGAAGGTACAACTAGTGAAAAAAAGACAGGGGCTGGATTCCCAGTCTCTGTTCATTAGGATAGACCCGAAAGGGCCAAATATGTCATTTAGCTGCTAAGTAGTCTGAACACACCTTGTCAGAGAGAACACCAGCTACTCTGTGGGACTTGAGGCTCTGGGTTTCAGTAGTATAAATTAGTCAGAATGTTAATACTTGAGAAGCTAACCTCAATAAAGGATAGTGAGATAGAAGGAATAGTAGGTGGGATAGATTAGTGACATTCTTCTTATGGTAACTAATTCTAATTGTGCATTAGGCTTGATATAACTTGCCTCCAAAGTGTATTAAATACTACCATTCACTCTGTATTCAGATTGGCAAAGTTCAGCAGGAATTTGTACCATTAAAATGGAGGTCTACCATCTGTTTTGTGTTCTTTTTTTAATTTTTATTTCTTTAACATTTATTCATTTCTGACAGAGACAGAGCGTGAGTAGGGGAAGAGCAGAGAGAGAGGGAGATGCAGAATCTGAAGCAGGCTCCAGACTCTGGGCTGTCAGCAGAAAGCCCGATGTGGGGCTTGAACTCATGAGCCATGAGATCATGACCTGAGCTGAAGTCGGACATTTATTTAACTGACTGAGCTACCCAGGCACCCCGTGTTTTGTGTTCTTGATGATTACAGAGGTTAGAGGTGGAGAAGGAAGAGTAGCCTCCAAAACTGACACTCACAGAGATTAAACAAGGGAGGACGTTCCTCTTGGAATGGATACGGGCCTGGTGAAGCCTACATTTTGCCTGATTTGTGTGGAAGTAATTGTGTAGTACATAAGGGTACCTAGAAGATGCTGGACTAGGGGCTTGTATGATCACAGGTTCCAGTATAGTCTGACTGTATCCAAATATGTAACTTACTTTTCATCTACGAGTTCATGTGAATACTGTGCATTAAATGATAGCTATAGAAGCTATTGAATGGAATCTTGTGTTCAAGTTGCATAATGTTCTCTACTTGTCATCTTTGCGTGTGTAAGATTTTGGGTATGCCTTATAGGTTTAAAGACCCCCTTGGGCTTCCTAAAGCTACCAACTAGTTTGGAATTAACAAGGAACCAGGAATTAATCTCTCCACAATATTCAGCGCATTGAAATTAAATGGTAGTAAAATTGGAGTGACTTCTTCTTTCTTACCAAAAAGATTTAGAGCTTTGGAGAATTGGACAGAAGGGAAACTACTATTTACTGAGTGCTTCCTGTATTATAGGCACAGAGGTTAACTAGCTCTCAGGATGAATCCATGATAAATATTTGTATCTGAATTCTCTGAGGACCTGGGTCATTTGCTGGGGAAAGAAATAAATTTGTCTTTCTGGGATCTGGACTCCTGACTTGAGAGCAGTTGGCACATTCTCATGCTTTGAACAATATCCTCCTGTTTTAAGAACACCTAGATGAAGGCTGTTTTGTGGAGAACCAGAGCACAGGTGGGTGATTGAGAAGTGGTGCTGTTGACAGTGTTTTAGGCAGATGACACATTTCAGAAAATTATAGGACCATTTAACAGATACTTGAATTAATACTGAATGCTCTGGGAGTTCTTGTTCTCAAGAACATGTTATAGTTGGGGAGGTCAAGACATTTATATGTAAAATGTTACATAACAGCCTACAATGCTAATACATAGGTTAAAAAGTATTGTGTTGAATGGTATGGACAGATTTAGGGTTTAGAGAGAAAAAAGCACAGTAAGCTTCAAAAAGAAGATAGGAATTGAGTTTAATTGGAACTTACTGAGTGCCTACCATAAAATGAATGGCATAATGTTGCCTAGTGCAGATGTGTGGTAGAAGAGGTCATTCTGCTGTATATACACTGTATGTACAGTGTACCTACTGCTGTGATGTTACTGCCTTTATTTATTACATGTCTTTACTGCCTTTGTATCCTCTGTATTCTGTACATCTCAGGCACTCAGTAAATGTTTATAGAATGCATGTTGAGCAAGCTGTAGTTAATCTGGTAGATAAGTACACAAGGTATTTTATTACAAAGCAGAGGAGGAAGGACCGAGTTTTCTGGCTATTTCAGAGGTGGGAGTAATCATGTATCTTGGAGAATGATCAGGAAAGCATTTACAAATGAAGTCATGTTTAACATTGGCCTTAAACAGACTGTGGGGTAAGGTTGTTCTAGTGGTGGGAGCAACACCTACAGCATGGGGTAATTTGGGGGCAGTCTAGTTTATCAAGGCAAGGGAAACCTCTTAGGCTATTACATTGGTTTCATTCAAGAAGTATGATCTTTATAGTTCTGTGGGATATATCTCAAGATCTTTACCATTTTTCAAGGTCAAGAACACAAGCATACAGTTTTCCTGCAGAAAACAACGATTTTGTGAAAACCATTACTTCATTAGACTGTAAGTTTATTTTCACCTTTAGGACCACCTGTTGACTTTTTTTTTTTTTTTTTTTTTTTTTGCATAGGTGTGTTTCACATCCCACCTCACCCACCCCCAGAAAGTTAATACTTACTGCATATTTACTATGTGTATGGTGCTATTTTAAGTACTTTATAGGAATTAACTCATTTCATCTTCACAACTGCCCCAAGAGAGGTTAAGGGATTTGCCCAAGGTTTTACAGGCAGTAAGTACTAGAGCCAGGATTCTATTACTTAGTAAGTGTAACTGTATGAACATCAGTTGAGAACAGAAGTTTCTTTGAATCCTGGACGTTACATATTACTTACTGAATGTCATGACCCTAGATAGTGGGCTGTTAGCACATAATAGAAACAACAAATGTTAAATCCACAGATTTAAAGAGTTTTCTGACCAGGGCATGGTGGTAGTATTTAGTTGGCTACTTCTACCATGGGTGAAATATTATTCCAGGATGTAAGAGTATGGCAAATAATAAAGATCTTGTTTTCATGGAGCTTATATTTTAATGGGGAAAAAATAATTGTGCAGACAACTAGGAAATAACATGATTCTGGTAGTAAGCACTATAATAATTAAGTCAGGTTAAGGGATGAGTGGATGGAATTAGTATTTCACATGGAGCAGTCAAAGAAGTTATCTCTGAGGAGGTGATATTTGAATGGAAACTTGAATGTTGAAAAAGGGACATCTTTGGAAAGATCTGGGGGATCTTTGGAAAGATCAGGTACAGACGACAGCAAATGGATCCTCATCAGAATGTAAGAATGAACTTAATGAGTTAAAGGAAGAGTGAGAGGGCCAGTGTAATGAACAAAGAAAGTAGAAGATTAATGGGGTAGCAGGTGTCAGATCATGGAGTCTTGTAGAGATTTTATAAAGACTTTGGATTTATTCTAAGTTTAATGGAAGGATTTTAAGATACAGTTTCATTTTTAAAAGATCACTTTGCTCTGTAGCAAAGGGACTGAGTGGTGAGGGCCAAATGATAAGAAGAGAAAGACAGTGCTACTGCTGCAGCATTCCAGGCAGGAAAATAGGCTTGGGCCGGGGATGGAGGTGTTAGGAAGCGGTCAGATTTGGGATATTTTGGAGATAGAGCTAATATGATTTGGTGATGTAGGATGTGAAAGAGACAGACCAAAGATTTCTAAAGTTTGAGACCCGCATTACTTTGTGAATGGGTGTCATGAATCTAGAGTGGGAACTTAGGTTGAGGAGGAGTAAGCTAAATGTTGTCAGGTACTCTCAGCTGGTTCCAATATAGCAGCAGCTTTTTTCATAGTTGAGAATGGCGAAGCCAGTTAACTCCATCCATGTTTCTTTCTTGTTCCATACATCCTTAGTACCCAGAAGCAAGCCCATTCCTCCTCCACACTATATATCACTTGTCCTCATTTTCATACATCTTATTGTTTTCTCATACTGAATTGTTACAATGTTTTTACCCACCTGACTCATCATCATCACCACCATCAAATACCTGACTAGATCTCTTTCATTATTTTAATTCATGTTCTATCTCCTCCAGAAATATTTTCTGATTCCAAATCCATTTTACTTTCATATCTGAGTTAGTGGTCCCTCCCATATACATCAGGGCACACTGTGTATAGTGTAAACACCTGTTTTGTGGCATTTAAAAAAAAATCTATACTTCAACAGAATAAGAGAAGGGAAGGTATTCTAGGTTGGGAGATGGATATGAATAAAAGTTCAGGGACAGATTTGGAGAGAGGACCAGGGAAAAAAGGAAGATTGTTCAATGAAGCTGTGGGGGGAAGCAAAGATTAGAAGAATCTTTTGGGTCATGACAGAGAATTTTAAAAGACTAAACTGTGATTGGATTTAATACTATAGGACAGTGATTCTCAACTCTAGCTGTACCCCTAAAAACACCTCGAGAATTTTTAAAATCCCACTGGCCATGAATTGCCTGGATTCAGACTAAGTGACAATTTCTGGGTAGGGGACCCAGATTTTAAAGTTCCCCAGGTGATGTAAGCGTTAGCAACTACTATAAGAAGTGGAAAATAATTGGTTGAAAGTAAGAGTCAAGAAATTGAATCATTATATTCTTCATTATTTGTGATCTTGGGTAGGTAACTTAATTCCTAATGTTCTTTATCTGTAACTTTGTTGGATGATCTCTGTGGAGACTTTCCTATTTCTAAAATCCTTTGATTTTAATGAAGGAAAATGTATAACAAAATTATGTTGCAGGGAAGATTAATCAGCTAAGTGCAGGGCAGATTGGAGGTAAGAAGATATGAGGACAAATTGGAGGTTAGAAGGTGGTTATTCATTGTTAGTGTGGGCAGGACAGTGAGTTCCTAGGAGAAGCTAGTTGCTTTGGAAATGGAAAAGGGGGCACATTAAGCCCTCTTGCACCAATTCATAGATTTTCTACCCTTTCCTTAATAAAGATTTCAGGAGACTTCATTTAAGTGTGAGTGTTCAAGGGTTTGGTTGCTATGACTAGTTTCTTTTCTTGTAACTTGTATTATTAATACTTGTTTTTAGCAAAATATTGAATAAAGGATGGCATATTTTGCCATAAAGTACTTAACAGATGTGCTCATAACCAGTTGTGCAGTGGAAATAATTCATAGAAACATTTCTTAGATCATATTCTCTTGGATTTCTGAAAAATGATCAATAAAAAATTGAATTCATTCTCTGTTTAGCACCCTGCCAAATTAGAGGTAGGAATCTACTTGGAGTATGTTCATATATTTCTCCTAATACTGTATTATTCTTTGTTAGCAATTTGTCAAATTGAAAGAAAAATTTGATTCAGAACTATAAAGTTTTTTAACTACTTTTTAACTTTTTGTTCATTCTTTTATACCTCATAATATTTTTTACCTGTTGTAGTTATTTTATGCCAAATTTTTTATGAGATCTTTTTTCCCCCACTTTTTCTTTTAGATTACACATCTTCTTCTTGGTATAGTATTTTGGAGAGGGGTTTTTTTTTGTGATTGTTTCTAATTATATCATTAAAAGAGTAGTTTTCCCTCTTTGACCTTACCCAGTTGTAATTGACTCATGTTACTCAAATTTAATGATTTAGTATATTTTGTTTCCTAAAAATAAGTCTTTGTATGTTCTTATTCAGTGATACTCTCTCTGTTTTAAAAGAATTCAGTTTTTAATTGAATTTGAAATAGCTTGATTAGTAAGTTATTCAAAGCTTCATGATCCAGTTTGAAAATGATGCACTCCTCTTATTTTTCATAACTACCTCATTCAAAAAAATGCAACTCAGACTGATTGAACTTACCTGTTTTATGAAATTCAAGAGTGTTAAAGGAAAAATAAAAGTAAACACTGATCTTTGAGTTTATGTCGTACTGTCTTCCTCCATTCTCAGCACTATAAATTAACTCGTGTGCCAGTAGCCAGTCGACTAAATAAATAACCATAGCCATTCTTGTTTCTGTCTCCAAAAGTTTTTTGCTAATGTTCAGATAATCTGTAGTCTCTAAGATATTTCTGAAGTTCTAAATTTTCATAATACAGCATAGAATATGTATATGAAGGATTGAAGTAAACAAATCTTAATGAGTCTTTAGTAAGGTATACTGATTATTAGAAAAGAGCCAAAGGATACTTGATTTTTTTAGAAAGTGTATGTTTATTTATAGTGCTGAAAGTATAAGAGTGAAAAAGAAAGGGAAAGTAAAATTAGAACTAAAACTTGACAGGTATAAAGACAGGAAGAAAGAAGATGGAGGGAAAAGATGAAGGGATGAAGGTTTAGAAAAATTTTGAAGAGAGGTAAATATTTTGGGGGGGGTAAGGCAAAAGAAAAAAAATAGAGGTGTCTCAAATTGGTAGACACTCACAAAGAGTGTTCACTTAGTGTTATATTGGGCTCGCATAGGGTTTCCATGAAGAACACTAGGAGTTAAGAGATCTAAATTCTAATCTTGGTTCTTCGTGTCACCTTGGAAAAGTCAGTTAACTCATCTGAGCTCAGATTCCTCATCTGTAAAATGCGAACATTGGACTAGGTGATCTTTAAGGTCCCTTCTGGCTCTAAAATTGTGTAATACTTCTTGGTGGTCAGTAATTGTGTGAAACACATTCCTGTTGTTAATTCACAGCTATTGCTGATTTTAGGACAGCATATTTGGGGAAAAGGATGTAAACTCCCTAAGGGTAGGAGCCTTTTCTGTCTTGTTCACTGCTGTATCCCCAGCAGCTAGCACAGTAGTTGGCACATAGGAGGCACTCAATAAATGTTTGTTGAATGAGTGATATGAAAAGTATCACTTTGGTGGTTCCTTATGGGAGCATCTAGAGGGCCTAGAGGGAAACTAGAGTGGATGAAGAGAAGGAAAAGACTGATTTCTTCTGAAGAAATCTTATATGGCTGATTTTTAATCTCTTGTTTTTCCTTATTTTGTCCTGATTCACAGAAAGTGTCTGCAGCTAGTGGTATATTAATGGTCACAAAACTTTTAGTGACCATACATACATATGGTGAACTACACCAACATATAATCTAAGCCAGTTAGTTCCCTTCATGTCACCTAAAGAAAAACAGAACCAGCCTCTGTTCCTCATGGAACCTGTCTGAAAAGAGTACACATAGAATATATTGAGTTGGTTTATTGGCTTCATTCACTTGGGAAGCCAAGTTAGGCTACAAGCCAAGTACTGAGGCCCCCAGATTCCCGTGAAATCTTTGTGATCCACTGGTATCCTTGGGATAGAAGATAGTACATTGTTATGTCAAAGATAAATTTTTCAAAAGTTCTTGAGGTAAAACATTCAGAAAATATATTTACTCTAATTTTTTGGAGGTTATAGTTTCAAAATATTCAGGTCCTTGAAATTCTGGCTCCTGAAGTTAGACCAAAAAGGGAAGAAAAGAGTCACTTTAAATCCCTAGCACTAAAGCAATCTGTGTATTCATTAGCTCTCTCCATCTTATCACTTTTATTTAACTTCCAGTTCAGAGTAAGTTTAGTTGACTGACAGGCAATTTCACAGCTGACTAGAAATAGAAAGCACCAAAAAGTGTGGGTCAGGAAGATGGAAGCATTCATAGGCAGATGTGATAACTGGTGACAGCAGGACATCCTTAATCTGAATGGGGAAAGGGCAGAGAATCTAAACACCTGGAATATCAGATATCCCTGATAACTTCTGAATCATTAAGAAATTAATAATTTATATTTCACATTAACAGAAGTTAGGAAATCTGTCAGACATTTCTGAAATAAGTTTATCCCAGTTAATTTTTTCTGTTTTGTAGCTGAATGCTAAAACTTCAGTAGTCTGTAAAATGTACCTGTTGGAATACATGCATCCTTGCATCTGGCCCCAGAAGTACCAGATAATTATATACAGGGTCATTGTACTTTGGAAACTTTTAAATGTTTTAAATTCTTGTCTCTTATATCAGCTTGAGTTTTTTTTTTTAACAGTTGCTGACATTTTATGTTAGATTTGTAAAAATTGTAATGTTGAGAAGTATGTATGTATAAATAGTAGAGATTTCTTAAATGTGTTTTAAAAGGCTCATATAAAAATTAAAGCTACATCAGCAAGGTGGGGTTAAATGTCTGTGTTCCTCAGTTTTGATTTAAAACATAAAAACATAAAACTGCAAATTTCTTAAAGCCATATTTGTACAAAATGTTTTTATTGAGACATAAGTCATCTAATTTGTTAAACCCTTTGGCAGACGTAGTCTATTGTAAAATAGAAATATGAAAGATACAAATATGAAGGCGATATCCATTCATAATATTAAATTTCAGACTAGAACCTTTTTGTTAAAATCAGATTCCATTTGGAGTGAATTGAATATATCCATTTAAAACTTGCATATTCTATTACATGTTAGGTCATTTAAAAATGTTTTAAATTGCCAACTCCAGAAGATGGATAACAATTTCATTCCTGATGGCAATGAATTTCCTTCTTCTGAATTTTTTTAATAGGTGCACTAGGCCTTCCAATGAGGGGGATGAGCAACAATACCCCTCAGTTAAATCGCAGCTTATCACAAGGCACTCAGTTACCGAGCCACGTCACGCCAACAACAGGGGTACCAACAATGTCACTTCACACGCCTCCATCTCCAAGCAGGTATTTATTGATGGACCAGAATATTTCTCAAAATGTATCTTTGTAGAGTAAGCAACTTTCTAGTTTTTAATAAGATAACTAATTATTTGATTTTTCTGGTTCAGTGCCTTTCACTGAGGAAAAGAAAGTTAATAATACCCTATGCTCCTTTTATTTCATTGCAAATTGATAAGTATAGTGTAAGATGTTCTTATCCTGCATCTAGCATACTGGTTGTCAGCTGGGTGGGTATCAAGGGTTAATCACCACCTGGGGACCTTTATCAGAAGCCAGCTCTCTTCCTCAAAAGAGGATGTGTAATTTAAAATCATTCCTCAGATAATTCTGATTATTGCTCCCTCAACACACATTCATTGTTCTAGTGAGTAAAACAAAACAAGATTACATAGATAATGCATATTAGCATGAAGAAGATAGAATGGCATACATTTCGAATGAACTTATTTTAAATATATGTGTGAAATACATTTGTATTATTTTATATCATAGTCACAGCAATAATTTTCTCCTCTTAAATATCACGTTACATTAGTTCTGCCGTAATTTACCCAATTTCTTGTTGGTTTTACTTTTCTTTTCAAAGAGCTAGAATGACCAGACAAAATAAGTAATGAAAATTAGCAGTGTAATTTGAAAGTGTATTTGAGGTTCTGGGGTCAGGCTGATTGATTATTTACAGAGAATTTTAATGAGTGATTGTAGAGAGCTTATTTAGTATAATGGACTTCTTTTTCAGGGGTATTTTGCCTATGAATCCTAGGAATATGATGAACCACTCCCAGGTTGGTCAGGGCATTGGAATTCCTAGCAGGACAAATAGCATGAGCAGTTCAGGGTTAGGTAGCCCCAACAGAAGCTCGCCAAGCATAATATGTATGCCAAAGCAGCAGCCTTCTCGACAGCCTTTTACTGTGAACAGGTAAGATGTTTATTGATAATGTGTATAATTGTCTTTCTGGGTGTTTTCAGATTTGCCTTTTCGTATTCAACATTCTGTTTCTTGAGTCTTGGCTTCTGTCTCATAAGTATGTTTCATCGTATTTTTATGACCAAAGATTCTCTTTCTGTTACACATTACAACTTTAATCCTCCCCAAACTAAAGGCATGTTCTTTTGAAAATCAGTTTGATTGTAGAAAGCACATTAAAGCTTTTTGTTGTTGTTAGAAAAGAATTGTTCTTAAGTTGCCACCAGGCAAATTTTTATTGATAGGTCCTTCCTCTGTTAAATGAGGCTGGCCACTTAATGTGGTAAGAGTTCCAGACTTATGAATAGTACCAGGGATATGTTTGACTATTACTGCCTTGCTTCACTTATGCTTTGGTTCAGTACCTTTTCAACTAAAACTCAGTTTGGTGGTTTGGAGACTTAGTAACCAGAGACTTTTTAAGACTACATCTACAATATTTGAAAATAGTGTCATGTCCTGGGGTTTAAAACAAGATGAGCTGTGTGCTTTATACACCTTTTTGTACTGTCCATTTGCATGTTTACTATGCAGATAATAATGACATTATGAAGACCAGTTGTCCATCTTGTTAAGATTTTTAAGCTGTTCAGATAATTTATATGAGAGTGATGACTACAGTACAAGGCTTTGTATCTTGCAAAAATAGCATTTAAGTCTGCCATTTTTTTAAAAAAATGGGGAACTGTGGGAGGAAAAAGGATCTTGACCTATTTGCTATCATCTTACCCATTTAATTCACTTTATCTGTTACTTGTAAAATCTGGATTCAAATAGGTTATTAACACATTTCCTGTTTGATCTTCATCCCAAAAACTCCAGTTCTTTTATTTAGATTTATGAGTATTTCTCTTAATAATTTTACTGCTTTTACTTTTTTAAAAAAATTATTATCATAAAGGGTTATCAAAATTCTTATCTCCTTGATAGCTTCCTAATCATACACTTCTTGGGCTTTATCACATCTTTTCTTACAGTATTGTTCATTAAATGTATGTTTATATTTTTGCCTTTCCATATTTTTTCACATTTTAATTGTTTTTTAAAAATACATTGCTTATAAATTGTCAATGAAACATGGGTTTCTAAAACCCTGCTTACTAGTTTTGGTAAATTGTATTTGTTACAGAATGTTTTCATCCGTTAGTACTTATTCAATGTGTGAAGGTACCTAGGTCACCAACATTGCTCACTTGCTATGAAACAAGTATTTTTAATGGCTTTCCTTCTCTTCTCTAGAGTATTGTTTGATCAGCTCCAGATTTTGTGAAAACACTGTTTGGCCATAGTTAGTTTTACAGATTTAAGTGAAAAAACAAAAACAAAAAACCCTGTCATCTTCAAACACTTTAACCCTACTCATAACACTGATACACTCTTTTATCAGATTATTTGATGGTAAAGATGCCTACTTTCATTGTAGAATTTGCATTAACAGCTCTTTTTGACATTCTTAATTACTTCTGGCCTTGCCTTAAGTTCAGACTTGTTTTTGTTTTCTCATGTTTAGGCTTGTGCAAAAAAGGGAGGCGTTTGTAACTATTTACCACGTACCAATTGTGCACTGCTTTAGAATGGAGGGCACTATGGAGCGATTTGGTTTTTCTTTTAAGTAGCTGAAAGATAAACTATATTTAGATAAGAATGATGTGTTTTAGAGCACTAAATTCAGTTAAAGAAAAACATCGCTTAATTCAGGTAAACTAAACCTTTATTGAGTGCCTGTTGTGTATCCTCCTGAAGACTAAAGGCAGAGGATGCAAAGATGACTATGACACAGACCCTGTCTCTGAGGAGTTTATATTCTAGTTGGGAAAGACTGTGTTGTATGAAAGAAGATCTTTTATGGAAAGCAGTAATGGCACACTTTACCAGTAGTGGAAGGAGAACAAGTATTCAGGAACAATAGTTTTACACTAAACTACATGTTTTTGAGATCAGTTACTTCTACCAGTGCATCCAGTAAGTTGGTTCTCCAAGCACATCAAATAGTGCCCTTAATCTCTGTTTTCCTCCAGACTTATGTGTACATTCTTTGCTTTTTGTTTTTTAATTCATCTGTTTAAGACATTATGGTTCTCAGTTATTCATGGAGGGACTTCAGGAACATTTTCAAATAAAGGTTAAACTCAGAAAAATGAAAGTAGTGTTTGTTTTTAAACATATTGTTGTTTTATATGAGGAGGTCAAAAGTGTACACTTCTGTTTTTCTTCATCTGGAAGTTAGTGTTCTCTTACTGTATATCTAAAATTATTTTCTATGTACCCAGTATGTCTGGATTTGGAATGAACAGGAATCAGGCATTTGGAATGAATAACTCCTTATCAAGTAACATTTTTAATGGAACAGGTAAGCTTATTCTGGAGGTAGTACCCTATAAAAAATATGGTAGATCTTTGAAATATGAAGCAATTCAACATACTGGTCTTAAAATATTACTAGATTTTTGTGTTAAACTGGTAGAATTTAATTTAGTGAGAATTTGACAGGAATAGGGTTTAATTCAAGTGAATAGTTGAGAGATACTTAAATATATTTTTTCACTTGATGTGGTAATAGCATAGTGTTATAACTTCAGAATTATTTCCTTAATACCTAGAGAAAGCCCCTGAACATTACCCTAGTCTGTATTTATGCTCCAGAATTTTTTTTGCTTCAAGAGCGTTTCCTATCCTCAGTCCTGTCACTACAGTCTAATTTAGGTTGAGTGTTACAGCATTCTGGTTATAGGGACCCAGATTGAAGAAACCTTTAAAATTTTATTGGAGCACTTAACAACTTTTTCTTAATAATTTTAATAATACTAATTTTGGCATTTAACCCTTGGATTTTTTATCCAGTTTTATATGTAAAGTTCAGAATTTAATTACAGAGAAATCTGATTTTGAATTCCTGCAGTCCATTGGTTTCTTTCTTTTATCAACTGCTTCAGAGAGAAGAGAACAGGAGGCTTAATTGCTATTCTGCTTCAGATTTCACCCTCTTCCATCCTTGCCTCCAGACCCTTTCCAGAGAAAAGAAATAAAGGACGTTGTTACGGTCATAGGAGCAAAAATGAATTGATCATTCAGAGAGAAATATATGTGAAGGAAGTGGAAGGGAAAGAATGATCAGTGAAATGAAGCATATGTGGAAGCATCAGACAAGATTTAGTAATGAAATGTCATTTGTGACTATGAGCTTTTAATTTTATGTGGTATTATATGTGTAGCAGCGTAGATTGATCAAATTAGACTTTAAAATTCCAAATTGTAGCATTTAAAACTTATAGTTTTATGTTCAAGGTGTTAAAAATGATATGAAGTACCATATTCCCACTGTTTCTGAAATGTTCCAATTTTTTCATATTTTATTATCTCTGAAATCAGACTATGTATCATAGTTTAATTGGCAAGTTATTTTTTTTTCCTAAATGGACCATAAAGTAACAGTGTGTCTGACAATGCCATCTTATATTCTGAATTACGCTTTTCCACACTTCCATAAATTTTAAATTTTTAAAATTCAGTTTTAACTAAACTTTAACTATTTTTAGGAAAATTGTCTCCAAGTCTTTACCTAAAAATTCAAATTTGGGGGTTTATTAAGTATTTTTTAGGTTAAAATTCTCAGATAGCATGGCAATTTTAAATTCCATCTTAGAGGACCTGAAGATGTGTATTGAAAGTTAATACATATTCAAAGTTTTTGGTTAATTTATAACTATGTAACTAACTATAATAGAATAATTCAAGAAAGATAACTTTTGTAGATTGAAACACTATAAATTTGTCCTGTTGGTCTTTTTATGTAGTAGTATCTTTTTTAAATTAAAAATTAATAAATTGCTGTTTGTTTAGAAACAGATATGATTTTATCATTTACTCTTCATAATTTTAAATTATAACCTGAGTTGGATTGTTATGAGAGTGTGTTGTTTTTCTGTCAACAAAGTAATCTTGAGGTAATTAGTTTCTGAGATTTTTCTAATTATGAAACTTGGAGAAAAATTCAAAATTAACTGAAAGGCCACATAAATTAAAAATGCTATAAAACATGAAAACATCAGATGAAACAAAGTTTTTAAAAAAACCCTATAGTTCAGGCTAAAACTAAGGTAGAAAATTAACTTCTTCAAAAGTTAAGCATATAAAATTGTAAGAATAATAGAATAATAAAAGTTGAGAAGAAATTAAGGGGATGATTAAAATTGGCAACATAGAGGGGCCCCTACCTGGCTCAGTTAGTAGAGCATGCAAGTCTTGATCTTGGGGTTATGAGTTTGAGCCCCATGTTGGGTGTAGAGATTACTTAAAAATAAAATCTTTAAAAAATAGGCAAAGTAGAAATATTAGGTTAAATTTCAGGCTGATCTTTTTCATTTAAAATGAACAAAAATTAATTTTATTCATTTAACATATTTATTGAGCGCCTACTGTGCAATAGGTAATATAATCTTCTGGGCTTTGCATCATATTCCCATGCTTCCCAAACTCTTGCCAGACAGGGGAACCCTATTTATATTGTGTCTACCCCACCTGGCTATACTCCCCAACTGCAGAAACAGACACACACACACTTGCACACACATACATGTGTATGGGACAAGTAGATCACAGGACAGAAGTCCTTAGAGTTTCTGCTCCCACTGCCTGTGTTTCAGATATGATTCTGGTCATTTGCAAGAGGCACTGTCATTATCACACCTGTGTGTAACTAAAGCTCCAAGCATCCAGATACTACCTCTGCTTTTGGATATAATGAAAAGAACAGTTACATCACAACGGTCTCTCTCTTGTTAGCTAACAAGAGAGCTATAACTTTAGAGTACCCTCCTTCACAGGGGAAATAATGTACCACATTAACTCCTTATTGTCTATCTTAAGTCTCTAGGATTTGGGGTTTTTATTATGCTAGCTACATATTGTTTGCTGAATTATTCATGAAATTCTTTTGCATGAAATAAGTCCACAAGTGTTTAATGTACACTTATACATACTTAGTACAG
Source organism: Acinonyx jubatus (assembly GCF_027475565.1). Classification (NCBI taxonomy): domain Eukaryota; kingdom Metazoa; phylum Chordata; class Mammalia; order Carnivora; family Felidae; genus Acinonyx; species Acinonyx jubatus. The sequence continues at coordinate 93,133,422 of NC_069387.1, forward strand.
TGCTGTGTCTTTAGGAAGAAGGTACTGTCATTTCAAATTATACGATGGTTGGTGTTTAATAATCCCTTTAAAATGTTTGTACAGAATGCCTGGCTGGCTCAGTCAGTAGAGTATGTGGCTCTTGATCTCTGGGTTGTGAGTGCAAGCCCCATATTGGGCCGAGAGCCTATTTAAAATAAAATAAAATGTTTGTAGAACCAATAATGTTCTTTCTCATTATTTAGATGGAAGCGAAAATGTGACAGGATTGGACCTTTCAGATTTTCCAGCGTTAGCAGACCGAAACAGAAGAGAAGGAAGTGGTAACCCAACTCCATTAATAAACCCCTTGGCTGGAAGAGCTCCTTATGGTAATTAAGCTTTCTAATAATGGGTAATGGAAACTTTTCCATTGTGCACACACACACAGGCATACACATTTGTGTACATAAGCATGTTCATGTCTGTACACACACACACACACACACACACACACACACACACACAATATGTTTTCTAATCAGAGTAGCATAATTTCGTCAAAGCTGATATATGCAAAGTGCATTTTCCTTCCAGAATACCATGATAGCAAAGTTAGATGGGAAACAGTTTGTACAGAAACCCAAAAGGAAATGTTCATTGGTATTCAGAGGTTTTCTTCTGGCATTTCTGCCTTAAGTGTAACATAATGATTAAGGTGCCTTTTCTCTTCTTAATTCATCACACATTTTTGAAGAATACATTCCTACATTCCTGGTGATTAGTAATGACTGACCTTACATGGAATATTTTTCCTAAGCCAGTTTCTCAACCTCCACACTACTGACATTTGGGTCAGACAATTCTTTGTAAATGGGGGGTGGTGGGGGGCTGTTCTGTGCATTAGAGAATGTTATAGCAACATCCCTGGCCTCTGCCAACTTGATGCCAATAGTACCTCTCCCCACCATCGTTTTGACAACCATAGGTGTCTCTAGACATTGACACATGTCCCATGGGAGAAACAATTGCCTTCTGTTGAAAACTGCTCATAGGGTCATGGATAGTTCATGTAGACTCTTGGTCACAATTAAAGCCTTTCTTACTGTCTCTAATAATTAAGAGATTTGGCTAAGTGAAAAGGAAGGGCATGAAATGTGTGCAATAACAACTTAGACGTGAAAATTATGTAACAACAATGTAGCCATATTCTCTTTACCCATTGCACATAGTTGTTTCCTTTTGGGAGAATCTGATAGAGATCAGTAGCAGAAACAATGAACTTAGAAGCATCAGTTCATAACTTTTTTAAGATAATGGTTTCTCCCATTTTCATCCAAGAAGGATTTCTGTGCCTTTCAGAATATGAATATAAATAACAGTGTGTGGAGAAGGGAGAGTATATATTGTTAGTATTCTAAAGTTTCCAAATTAGTCTTCCAAAAATAACAAAAAAAATGATCTGCCCTGGAAGTTGAGTACCTAGCTACTTGATTCTCAGTTCAGACTCTAATGTTTTTAACCTTTCCTCATAGGTCCATTTTTTCATCCCTTTAATCATTCCCGTTGCTCTCCTTGGACCAACTCTAGTTTCTCCATATCGTTCTTGAATTGTGGAGCCCCAAACTGGATATTGTTCTCCAATAAGGGCCTGACTAATGCCAAGTATAGTGGGAGGATTACTTCCCAGTTCTTGCATGTTTTACATCTATTACATGGAGTCCAAGAAAATCTGAAATAATATGGAGTTGTTTTATAATTGATTGCAATTTGCTCACTCTGTAAGTCACTTTCAAGTAGAATACTGACATGTTCTTTTAAAATTTATTTTGTTCATTTGTATTTGACAATTAACTGGTGTTTATAATAGCTAGTCAAATATTTAAGTCAAGCTTTAAACCAAAAATTTTAATAACTATTACCAATATCAAATTGTTTTTAAGCATCTATATATGACATTAGATTTAGAATTATAGGATTACCACTTACTTCCCTTGTATTATTTTGTATATTGAGTTATTAATCAGTATATAAAAATATAGTTCTTCATTATCCTGAATACTAATTTTTTGAAGTGTGCTTTCATAGTGTAATAAAAAATCCTTTTGGTATGTTAGTATGAGGAAACTTTAGTTTTTTTATAATCTGTAGTAAAATAGCATAAATATGAATTAGAATTTTCTGGATTATTTTCATTACATAGTGGGAATGGTAACAAAACCAGCAAATGAGCAATCCCAGGACTTCTCAATACACAATGAAGATTTTCCAGCATTACCTGGTTCCAGCTATAAAGATCCAACGTCAAGTAATGATGACAGTAAATCTGTAAGTAACTGAGAATTATGTGTGTGAGTAATGTAGTTTTTTCCCTTCAGACTTCTCTTGTATTAACAGTTTTATAGACTATATTAAGGACTTACTAAGTACTGTTACAAAATTGTTTATCTTGAATATCTGTAATAATCTAACTTCTGAAGAATGTGGAAAACCTTTATAACTTAGAAGATAGCCTATTTTTTTCCTATTTCGTATAGGTTTGCAAATTTCTGTTGAACTTCTCAGAGTTAATTTAGACTTTTATTGTAGTCCCTGTCAGCTGGATCCCATGAAGTTTGATATTATAGCCTTCTAAGGAGCTGTGTTTTTCTTGAGTAAGTTTTCTCCTTGAAGAATCTTTATACACATTTTTATTCCTGTGTTGATTCAGCCAACTCAGCTTCCTCTTTCTGACTTAACGAATGTGTTTTATTTCTTCCACATTTCACTGAAAATAGCTTTTTTTTTTTTTTTTTTTGTGATGGGAGTTTGTATGTATTGTTAAAATAGTTGATAAAGAAGATTACTGGGTAAGAATTAAATATGAATTTTAAAAGTTTATATATTCTAACTTATCCTGGAGGTTTTTATGGTGATATCATAGGCAATGTACTGTAATATTTCTCTTCTAAATTAAAGTGTTGAAGAGTGAAACTTGAAGTATATCCCAAAGCATATAGTTCTGAGATAAAGATTATTTTTCTGTGACTGAAGATCTGAGATATATAAGAATATCTTTCATATATTTTTGTCCTTTAAATACCCAAATGTGTAAAATACAGGATTTATTTGTAAACCATGGGACAGTTACAGTTGTGGAAACAAAAAGTTTCATGTAGAACTTGAAAAACAGGTAATAATATACTACCAATTTAAATATAATAAAGAATGAATAGAAAGGTAACTAATATGTGTACTCAATTTTTGCACTTAACAAATTTTAATGTCACATTTAATTTTTTCCATGTTAGAATTTGAATACATCTGGCAAGACAACTTCAAGTACGGATGGACCCAAATTCCCTGGAGATAAAAGTTCAACAACGCAAAATAATAACCAGCAGAAAAAAGGGATCCAGGTGTTACCTGATGGTGGGACTCTATAAAATATGTCAAAGATATTATAGAATTCGTTTCTTTACTTTTTCCTTAAAGATACAATTACTATGTTCTTCTTATCCAGGTCGGGTTACTAACATTCCTCAAGGGATGGTGACGGACCAATTTGGAATGATTGGCCTGTTAACATTTATCAGGGCAGCAGAGACAGACCCAGGAATGGTACATCTTGCATTAGGAAGTGACTTAACAACATTAGGCCTCAATCTGAACTCTCCTGAGTAAGTTTTTTTCTTTTCTTCCACATTTGTGTATAATACTTCCTTGTGGATTTCCAGTTTTTAATTTCATGTGATCACAGTGTATTACCTGCAGCCACTCGTTGCTGTTCTCTCCTGACTGTTTGGGTCATTCCCTCTCATGTTAGCTCCTGGATCACTGTCATTTGACAGTATCATTCCCTTATAATTTGGCAGTTTCAAAATACACATATTTGATCCTTCCCGAATCCTGAGATCTTGGCTCCTTGAGTTTCTCACCTCCAAAAGTCTTACCCTCCACCATATCTCAGCTACTTACAAAGTTATCCCTTTGACCTTGGCATTATCAGTAACTTCAGTTTCCCTGTAATTTTAAGTCTCTGCTCCCATGCCACTTCCGGTTTTCCGTCTTTCTCCCTCTAGCACCGACTCCAATAATCATTTGACTCCTTGGGATCTTCAGTCTATTGATTCTTCTACCTTTTACTGTTCTTCAACATCCTTCTCTTCGCCTGAGAAGATTTCACTTTCTTCTTACCCAGTTAAATTCTTTAGTCTTTCGTAATGGCTTTTTACATACACGCTTGACTACTTTGCCCCTCTCTTACTTTGTCATGATTTCATGGCAAAAACTACAACCCTGGTTATACTTCAGTTATTCCATTCTTGATCTGTGCTATTGAACTGGTTAAAGAAAAGCACACAACTTCACTGCCTAGTCCTCACTTCTAGGAACCTCAAAAGCGGGCTCATAATTCTGCCACCCATAATTGTAAGTGGCGTGCCTGGTCCCTTCATTCTTTTGCTCTCCTATGCAACTATTCCACACTCGTTTCTCCTAACATCTGATTACCTTTTTCCCAGTCCTTACTCTCAGATGGAGACCTTGCTTTTTTTTTTTTCTTTCCTGAGTTTTTATTTAAATTCCAGTTAGTTAACTTACAGTGTAATACTAGTTTCGGGTGTAGTAGTAAGACCTTGCTTTTTTAATTTCTACTTTCCTAAGAAAGCTGGAAGTAATCAGAAGAGAATGTCCGCATAGTCCTACCACCAGATCTAACTATCTGCTACCATCTGCACCCACCTTATTCTTGTCTTTCACCCTGCTGATCCATGCTTTCTACTTAAAGTCTCTCTTGAAAACTCAAGGACATAGCTCTAACAATTTTTGCACATTGTTGGATCATTTCCGTCAGCATACAAGTAATGCTATTACTTCCTCTATGTTGATAAAGTACATTCTTTTTGTCTAATCTCTTCCATGAATTACTGCCTTTATTTCTTTATTCTTACTTTGTGAAGAGCAAAACTCTTTTAAAAAGCCATTTTTTATCTTCCATTTGTCTTCTCCCATTCTCTGTTAAACCCATTTCAGTTAGGATTTTGCTCCCTCACCCCTTCACTAAATCTGCTCTCATTGAGGTCATCAAATTCAGTGGTCTCTTGTAGAAACTTGACCTGTCAGCAACGTTTGACATAATGGATTCATTGCTTTTAACTGCCAGCACCCTGGTTTGAATCACCATCCTTTCTTTCCTAGATTATACCATCAGACAGTCCCCAGGTATCCCTGATGCTCTGTGTGCCCCTCACAATCTCTTCTTTATGTAGCAGCCAGGACAATCCTTTCTGAATAAGTTAATCCTTTGCTCAGTGCCCGGTAAAGGTCTGTGGTTTCCTTATGATTAAAAACCTAAAATCTTTACAGGCCTACTCATCTCCACAGGCATGATCTGTCTCTCTCCTGCCACCACCTCAACAGCTTCTCCCTTTGTTCACTCTGTTCCAGTTTCATTGACCTTCACTGGCTTGGCTGTACCTCAGACATGTCAGTCATATGCCCACCTTAGTTTTGCTAAGTTGCTTAATTTGCTCTAGCAGTTCCCTCAGACTAGAATAGTCTTCTGCCAGGTCATGAATATGGCTGACCCCCCTCACATCTTTCGAATTTTTGTTCAAATCCTATCCTATCTTCTAAATGGAACCTAAGCTGGCTGCCTAATTTAATGCAACTGATACCCCTCCTTACCCCTCCACCAACACGGAATATTATTTATTATGCACCTCCTCCTAATCCACCATCCTAACCAGAAAGTAAATTTTACGTTGTCAGTTATCTTTGTTTTGTTCGCTGACGTATCTCAAGCACCTGCAACAGTGTCAGGCATGTAATAGGCACTTAGTAAATATTTGGTGAATTTGAACTTTTGCTTTTAATAATTACTGATTTTTTCTGGCCATGTAAATGGGAAAGTAATTTTACTGGGGGCATGGTATTAATGAATTTAAAGCATTCTGAGTTGAAGTTACGTATATATGTGAATATATAACTTGTAACTTAATATAGACACTGAGTATATATACAGCTGTTTAACCGTGTTTCATTTTTCTGCTGTGTAAGTTGTAGTAAACACATGAAACGAAATTAGAAGTAAAGATACTCATTTTACTTTTGAAGTCATTTTTTTTGATTTCCTGAATAAAATTAGAAATTCTTTGATTCTACTTTGGATTTCAGAGTGGTTTTTTTTTTCCCTCTTATTCAGAAATCTTTACCCCAAATTTGCATCACCCTGGGCATCTTCACCTTGTCGACCTCAAGACATAGGTAGGAGAATCTGTTTGTGTTCAGACCTTTTAAAAATATTTTTTAAACTGAGAATCAGTTAATAAGGCTTTTTTCATTTTATTATCCAGACTTCCATGTTCCATCTGAGTACTTAACGAACATTCACATTAGGGATAAGGTGAGTGTAGTTTATTATTCTCCTCAGTCAGCATGAATGTATCTATTTTCCAGGCACTGTTTTTCAGTTTAGACAGCATAAAGTCTTTTGAAATAATTAGTAGTGGTCTCAGGGGTATGCTTTCATGTTGCCAATTCAATTATAACAGTTTTATTTCTATTTTAATGTTTTGATGAGAATCCTGGGTTATATTTAAAGAATATGTTTTAAAAACAAAACAGTGGTAGGTTTGGTCAAATATTTCTCAGAGTTCTTAATAACAGGTTATAACCCTGGTTGATGAGAATCAACTATTTTGGAAAATTTGATGAATTTCTTTCTGATATTCTCATTTTATGCCCTTGTATCAATAAGAAATACATTTTTACAAATATTACAGTGTTTTCAGTGGAACGGTGTGTACATTTAAAAGCCATGGCATTGGCTTTAAAATTTTTTTTAATTACCTAAAATTCTAGCTATAAAACAACTATTAACAGATTGAAGTTTTAACTTTTTTTTTTTTAATCAAAAAAAGAAAATGGTAGATACTCTTGTTGAGGGGAAAGAACTAAAATGTTCATTTCTGTTAGAAATTGTATCCCTAGATTTTGGCGTTGAGGAAAGATACGATTTATTAAAACTTACGTGTTACACATATGTATATAAATATGTATTGCATTATATATTTATACATAAATATAAAATATTATATATATGTGTGTGTGTGCGCGCACACACACACACACACACACACACACAGGTGTTCTGTGTCTGTACCATGCAATTGCATGGTCAAATGGATGTTGATTTTGTGGACAGGCAAGTAAAGAGATATTTCTCAATATGTCTCAATACTTGAATAGATGGAAGACAAGAAGTATGGGATAGAGCTTATTTTTTCTGTTTGTGGATCGTGTGATTTTTCTGCTACATCTATCATAGGGCTTTTTTGCTCCAATTACCTAAGGGTTCCAAAGCCTTTTCTTACGGCAATTTAAGAAATACTGATTTGAGAGAACTTGTCACATTAAAAACTGCTGCTTGAATGGGGATAATATGGAGAGAAAAATTATATTCTAAGAATGTATAACAGTTAAATAAACATTTAGATGCAGGATTAGGTGAAGAGAGAAAAGTTTTTTCATTTTGGTGAGAATAAAGGCTTTTCCTAACACAAGAGTTGGAGTCTATTAAACTCAGTGTTTTATTAGAGTTTGGTTGGCAGTTAATGTTTCTGCTTTATGGAGGGACATGTGAAGCAATCATCTTTTAGTCATCCATTTAAACAAAATAAAGAGCTATCACTTTATGATTTTTGTATTTACCATATGTGATTTGGTAAAAATACATAACCAATTTGTGAATCACTGTCAGATACAGACTGAGCTAACATTTCTTACAGGTTTCCTATGTATCAGGTCCTCTTTAAGGTGCATTCGTATACAGGCACTTTATCAATTTTTACTTACATTCTTAGTAACCTTGTAGGTCTCATTTCTCCATTTTATGTGGAAGTTCAGAGACCTTAAATAACTTGGACATGGGTCATATTAGTAAATAGTGGAACCAGGACTTGAATATAACTCCTGCATCTCTGAGCATCATGTTCCACTATTGTTACTGTGTGGGGTATTAATAAACCCTCGTGTAAAACAGCATTTGGTCTTGCTGAGAAGTTTTTATGTAGGTTTTTATTTTATTATTATATAAACAGATGTACCAGAAATAGTTGTTAAATGACTCTAGTTATTTAAATGATAAAACTCCCCCTTAGGGTTATAACTACCTATGAAATCACGTAATAACAGTTATCTACTACAGAGAAGAGGGTTTGTTTATCTTGTTATTTTTACTATCGTGATAGCAATGTTAGGGTTTTCAAACTTATTTTACACTTCAGAATAATTGATTTCTCTTTTCCAGCTGGCTGCAATAAAACTTGGCCGATACGGAGAAGACCTTCTCTTCTATCTCTATTACATGAATGGAGGAGACGTATTACAACTTTTAGCTGCAGTAGAGCTGTATGTTCAAAGTATTTTCAAACACTTTTGTATTATAGTGGATCTTGTTTATTCTGAAAACTTTTTTTTTTTAATGATGGCTATAGTCTGTCTTTTGTTTTTAAAGCAGAAATATTTCCATCAAGAAGTAATTTGTTTTTACATTTAGTAAAATAAAGTTAATTTAGATTGAAAGTTTATATTGCTATGGTTTCATAGTCATTGTATACATAAAAGGAATTATTTCAGATTTAAATAATCCTAAATTTGTAAGAAGACAGGATTGACTTCATTCATGAATTTGGTGAATCTGATTTTTATAAATATGTGAAGTATAAGATCTGGTCGCTTCCTAACTGTGGCTCATCTTCTTATGGAACCACATAAGACAATGAATTGAATGACAATTGAATTTCATTTGACAATGAATTTCATCATTTATCTGTTGAGTATTATATGGGCAAGGCACTGTGCATATTTCTTGTGTGTTCTGAAGTATTGATAAAGTCCACATTCATTATCAGAAGCTTGTTGGCCAACTTAAATAAATTAATGTTAAGTAGTTGGCCCATTGGATACATCTTTTTTCCTGAGCATTTCTGTTTTTGCCTGATGCTCTAAGAATAAAAATTTTGTGTCATTTCTCATATGTCCAATTGGTAACATTTTGTTACCAATGGACTATTATAATAATCATGTTTACTTGAGTGAATTGTTAGTTAAAATTCATGATGTTGTGGGGCACCTGGCTGGCTCAGTCGATGGAGCAAGTGACTCTTGATCTCAGGGTCCTGAGTTCAAGCCCCATGTTGGGGATAGAGATTACAAAAAGAAAATCAGGATGCTGTGATTGAGAGACCTAATTTTTTACAGATTTAAATATTTTATAATATTCCTAATAACATTTCTATAAATGACCTTGGATCAGATACTTAAAATGTAAAATTCACTGTGTTGATAATAAATTGTTTTTTTATTTTTCTATTGAGAATTTGTTTTCTCCCATGTTTTCCCCTCATTTTTTGTAACATAGAAATTGTTACCTGTTACCTTTTAATTTATTCATAAGTAAATAAATTCATTTAGTCATTCATATATCCATTACTGGCAGTTCTGTCTCATATCTCTTTTATGTTGAAAAATTACCTCACTGTATTAGTAGGAAGGTATTTGTTTATATGGAGGTTTGTTCTACCAGAGATGTTTTTTGTGGCTCATTTACCTCCTTTGGATGTTACTTCCCCAGTTTACAAGTGATATAAATCCTCATTGATTCTTGCATGAATTCTAGTGGATATCCTTTTGGCTTTTGAGAATTTAGGATCAATGAAATTTAAATAAAAAATAAAAGTAATACATTCATGAAGAGTTTTTTGAATGGATATTCTGTTTCCAACATAGTTACAAAATTATGTGAATTTGGATAGTTAAATAGACTGTATTTAGTTCCTTACAAAATAATACAGTAGTTGGGATTTTTGTTTGTTTTAATGGATGTCTCAAGTTCTGTTGAATGTTAAGAAGAACAAGAAAGGAGTGAAGTTCCTGGAACACAATGTATCTTTATTTGGTCTAAGTTTTTATCACATTGCTCATAGAGCTTTTAAGATCTCATTTTGTTTGCATGAAAAAATTTCTTTAGTTAAATAAAGATGTGTATGTTAATTAAAGAGTGTGTTTTCTGGACAAATTAAAATTATTTTCCTATATTTCACTAGGGTTGTATTTAATAACAAAGTCAGGATAAAGAAGCATCTATATTTATGTATTTTAGGTGAAACTATTTTCTGAGTAAAATTTTACAAAATGTAGAAAATGTTTGATGTGAGCCACAGGAAAGAATTAATTGTCTTTTTCTCTTAAAAATTGAAGTTTTAACCGTGATTGGAGATACCACAAAGAAGAACGAGTATGGATTACCAGGGCACCAGGCATGGAGCCAACAATGAAAACCAATACATATGAGAGGGGAACATATTACTTCTTTGACTGTCTTAACTGGAGGAAAGTAGCTAAGGTATATTTTTTTCCATGTGTAAATGTATAAATCTAGATTTTAAAAAGAAGTATCCTCTTTTATCTGTTTATATGTACCAAGACATCCATTCCAATAATGTGCTACATGCTTGCTAAATAAGTCTTTGTCATCTTCACCTTCTTGGCTTGATTTAAACTAGGCAAGTGTCTGGAAACAACTCCTTTCACCCATAGTTAGGAAAAGGATTGCTTTACAATTTTGTAATTTTTCACAAGCCGTGATAACATTTGAGATATTTTTGTGTCTACTCAGTTGTAAAATAAAGATAACCCTCTTGCAGTCCCAGTCATGTATTCTTATATTATTATTACTTTGAGCAGGTAGATTTTCCTAAAACTGGTATATAAACAGATAATAGGCTTTTTAAAACACTTACACTCATTGCAGGAAAGATGCTTGAGTTTTTATTTACAAATGATATAAAGAAAGAAAATTGTAAGCATTAACCATGATTGTTCCTATGACTAGTGTGCTGAGTGTTGGAGGGAAGAAGTGGAAAAAGTTGGTTGTTTTGGTTTGCAACTTTTCCTCTCAAAAACACCTTTCTGACTGTTCCATGTGCAAAATTTTCATCAGTGTCATAGCATATTTCACATGTATGGAGTATCTCATGTATGTACTTAGTCTACCTAGTAGAGAATATAACTGACATTATCTGATTTCATAACTCCAGGATTTCTTGAATGCCTTTTCCACTGATTCATAGGATTAAAAACTAACTCTTTAGTTTTGTTTTTTCTCAATAAATTTAAAGAGAAGAAAAGTATTTCTTGACAGTTCATTGGAGGATTCTTTAGTTGTTGGTTTGGGCTTTTTTTTCTTTTGAGTCAGCCTCACTAAATTGATAAGAAGGTAAGACATTTTAAGAAGACAGTGTAAAATGCTTACCAGATATTTATCACAAGAGTTTTACTTCGCAAGATTTCATACAAATCTTGACAAAAGAAACAAGATGAGCTCAACTTAAAACACCAAACAAGACACACATATGAGAGGTTAAATCTTTTTTTATTATTATTAATTTTGGGTGTTTGTCAGTGAGTTATTACTTCTCAGACCAAGTCCATATATCACCATACACTGTATTCAAGTTATTTTAACAGTTCTAATTGATATGCATATCTTGATTCAAAAGGAAGATCCGTGACCTAACCTTTTTAAGTAGCAATAATGACCTTCATTACAAAATACAAGAGACGTTGTATATGTTACTTGTTAAGAAGTACAGTATAGTAGAAAGCTAGATCCTTTGTATCATAGATTTGAATTTGACTCCTATTTCTGCTAGTTATGCTTTGACCATATACAAGTTTCTTTTCCATGCCTGATTCCTTATCTTTTAAATTGAAATCATATTTGCTTCTAGAGTGTCATGAAGATTAAATGAGATTACGCGCGCGCACACACACACGCGCACACACACACACACTAAGGACAATGCTTGGCGTATATTGGACATGAGATATATGGGACTACCTGTGGTAGTTTGTTACAGTTTTTATCATCATTGTTCTTACAGCTTATTACTATTCTTCCAAAGATGGAAAAATAGTAACTGTTGTTAGGTCAGGTAAGTGATTCTCAAACTTTAGCTTGCATCACAATTACTTGGCAGCCTTATTAACAAGTTGCTGAGCCAATACCTCCATTGTTTCTGATTTAATAAGTCTGTAGATGGGACCTGATGATTTGCATTTCTTACGAGTTCCCAGGTGATGCCCATGATTTTGCTGGTCTTTGTCTGAAGCTGTACTTTGAGAACTTCTCTGTCAGTTGATTCTACAGGAGAGAGAAATGTATCTTTACAGGGGGGAAAGATTCCATTAGTAAATACCTGAAGTTTTCTCTATTCCATTTGAAGCTTTTTGTTCAGTACCATTATTCCAGACAAATACACAAAAAGGAATGGATGTTTGCAGTAGATAGATATGTCATTTTACTTAAATTTTAGTTCAGTATATATGACAGATCAACTTATGTGTAAAAGTTCAGCTTGCAGAACTAAGCACTTTCCACAAAATTAGTCAGAAGCAACTTAAACATTAACAGGCCTCTTTTATTTTCCCATAAAACAATTAATTCCCCAGTCAGGTAAATGCCATTTTAAAGAAAGTGTGTGTGTGTGTGTGTGTGTGTGTGTGTGTGTGTGTGTGTGTGTGAGAGAGAGAGAGAGAGAGAGAGAGAGAGAGAGAGAGAGAGACGTGTGTAGTGTGCCTATATAAAATAACAATTTTACCCAGCTTTATCTGACTTCTACAGTTGAGCTTTAGTCTTAACCTTTACCTTTAAAAATTTTAGCTCTGAAGTTGGAAAATAAAATTTGAGAAGTATCATTAAACTTCCTTTAAAAAATCTCTCTTGAGGTGATTGCTGGCCACTGGCATGGACACTTTTCAACAAAACTATTTCCATAGTGATGAAAGCAAGCAGAAATACTGGTTTCTACTAAGTATTAATACATAGCTCACTTCTTCTGTCATATTAAAATACAGAATCATGAACTTAAAACAGTTTTAAGTTGTATTCACAGAATAAACTTTTCACAATGGCTTTTGGTTTTTTGTTTTAAAGAAGCTTTCAATGTTTTCTCAGAAAATGTTTAGGAATTAAGACATTTAGTTCCATTTATGAGAGTTTATCAACCACAGAAAATCTCTTAAAATGCCATATCCCAAGTTAACCTCAAAGTCCCCACCTATAAACGTGGGTATGGTTTACTACTCACAGGTAAAGAACATGCATTATTAAACAACTTCAACTCGTTAAGAAACCTGCAGTATGAATTAGTATTATAAGTGATAGCTTGATGTTACCATATTTTGAAAAGTATTGATAGGTCTTGTATGCAGTTCGTTCTCTTTTTGCAAATCATATTTCCAGGGAATTGAAGAATTGTAAGAATTGAAAGAATTGATGATTTAAATCAGAAGTATTTCTTACCCCTAAAAATTCTGTGACTCTGAGTTCTAGGATCCAACCCATTATTTATTTAAAGTATTTGTTGTATGTCAATAATGTTACATACAAATTTTTGATACTGTGTATATTCTCCCCTTTTAAGTGATCTTGACAGCAGGCTATGTGGTCTGTCCTATGTAATTTAACTAGAATTATTTAGTATCTCACTAATTTAAAAATAGTGGTCATTCAGATAGTATATATAATCTTAATGAGTAGAATTTTTTAAATAATTTCATCCACTGAATCTTTAGGTGATAGAGGCTGCTCCATTATTAACACCTTTCTCAAACTAAAGATTTAAAAATTGAAGGGGTGCCTCGGTGGCTCAGTCGGTTGGGCATCCAACTTTGGCTCAGGTCATGATCTCTTGTTTCGTGAGTTCGAGCCCCACATTGGGCTCTGTGCTGACAGCTCAGAGCCTGGAGCCTGCCTCAGATTCTGTGTCTCCCTCTCTCTGCCCCTCACCCACTTGTGCTCTGTCTCTCTCAAAAATGAATAAACATTAAAAAAAATTTTTTTTAATTGAGGGATTCTTTCAGCCTGACTTCACCTTGTGAGTCCAACACTGAATAGGATTCTAATGCTTAGAATTTATCATACCATAGCCTGATATAACATGTGATTTTTTTTTTCATTAACTTCACTGGTACACATTAGTATTAGTATATCATCTTTATATTTTAATCGGAAATACATACTTTTCCTTCAAAGTAGTAAAGATTATTTCTAATATGTGTACTTAAGATAGTTGGCAACTTCCTAAATTTAAGTAGAGGATTTATCTTAGTTAAGACAAGCTGACATTTTTGAGAATTTGAGAAAACATTCCTGCAGTGTATGTTTCTCTATGTAATTCGATCAGTGATGACATTAATGCGTTTGTAATAATTTCATTTGATGGTCTGAATCCAGTGCATATATTTCCATTCTACTTTACAATAACCTTTTGAGAATATGTAGCCTGATTTTATTAATAGAAAAACTCAGATTTAACTAAGTTGTTTTAAAGTATCTAGATAAGTCTGTCTAGCTTTTTAAATCATTAAACTAATTTAAACATCTTCTTTTCGTTTAAGGCAAATACATAGTTCTAATAATACATAATCTTTGAATATGTCAAAAATTAAGTGTTTGATTCCTAAAACAAATGAAAAAAAAACTTGTGTTTTCATATCAGCCATTCATTACACACCTGCCAGGGGCATCCTAGGCGGTAGGTGGTGGTGTGCACAACAGCCCTGTCCCTGCTGGTTAGACACCCACGTGGGTATGTGTTGTGTGTGTACATGGAGCAACAGTATGAAAGAGATGTTACCAACAATTAAAGTTGGGGAACAAAGAGACACCAGTATATATTGTAAGACTTCTGTATTTTCGGAAGAATAAAAATACATAGAAGACCAAAACAAAGATTAAAAAAAAAAAAAGGCAAAATTTGACCTGTTTAATTTCTGAATCTCTGCTATATGAGTTTTTAAATTCCATTAAAGTGTTTATGCTCCCTGAGTTTAAACTGACCTTTTAATACATAGGGTGGAAAATAGGTACATTGGTGGAAGTTATAGTTTAAATTCTAATAATACTTTGTAGTTCACCAGTGTACAATGACAAGGACAGGACGATTGAACGAGGTTTAACTTCTGTAACTTTATGATTTGTTACAGTTACAAATAGACTTTTTACCCTGCAACTACGTGTATTTTGGAACTAAATTGCCGATTTTAATTTCTAAAGAGTGATACAAGAAGAAGACATTTTCTTCACTAATTTGGTATTCTTCTTAAGCCAGGCAGTAAATTTGTTTTTAAAACATCGGGAGAGGGAGAGAGAGAGAGAGAGGGAGGGAGGGAGAGGTGCTTACACATCAGGGGGCTGTGGTGATTGCAATGGTGGCTCTGAAGTTTGCTAGTTTTAATGATAAGCAGGCAGCCTGTGTGTCTTAGTTACTCTGTCAGGCCCTATTTATAGGTTTACCATAAACCTACGTATTTATTACAGGTCACCTATTATTTATAGGTGAACCATTTTAGTTTAAAGTCATTGCAGGGTCCCTTCTTTATAAACTTCTGTCAGTAGGCTGAATGTTTTCAACATTTCTGCACGGGGGGTGTAATGAAGTAAATCTATTTGGATCTTGGGCTAAAACTATTAAAAATAATGTGTTAACACCAGAAAGTCATGGTCTGGATTCGAATCCTAGATCTGCCACTTCCTATGTGATTTGGTCAGGTTGCTTGTGAGCCTCATTTCTTCAGGGTGCAAAGTGAAGATAATGATATTTATAGAGTTATCAGAAAGATTACAGTAAACTTAGCTGTGTCTCTGGTTTGGGCACATACTAAGCTTTCAATTGTTAATTTAATATTCTTAAATTGTAAATACATGGTTTGGTATCTTAGAGTTTAATCATTATGGTCTAGGTTTTCAATTTAATAATGGAAACATCCATTTTAGAATCCATTTGAAACAAGATAGGTATGGTAAAATATGTTAACCCATAGTGCTAACTTTACTCGCTGGCTTTCTTTAATACATAAGATATATTAAGGTTCATAATTTTTAAAATGGGATTGATTTAGTTTGTGCTATAATTGAACTCAAATTATAGAATTAGTACTTTTAGAACCTCTTGCTTTTTGGATTTGCAAAGGTATGTTTTGTTTTTTTTAATATACACAATTATTTTCTGCATCTCTCTTAATCTTAGGAAGTGTCATGGAATTACTTCATCATTCTTAAATTTTAAAATTCATGAAGTTAATGTATTTTGAAAGTTTAATTAAAATGAGCTATATAGTTTGTCTTGAGATGTGCCTACATCAAAATCGTGGTATAGTTTTCAATGGCACCTACATCTTATCAGTGCTTTGGGTTTGAAATGGGAAGTCTGGAGATGTGCAGGTTACAAGTTCATTGTTTTCCCCAGATTTTAATGAGGTTAGAATAACTTTATGTTTGTTTTTTTTTTCCTAAAGTTTAATAATTACAAATTGGAAAATCATTTCTTTTCTCAAGGAAAAACAAATTTTTCAGTTTTATACTTCATTGAAGGTTGGCTTTATTTTAAATATCCCGTAATTTTCAGTGCTTTTTATTGGCCACACAGTAATTGCTGCTCAAGCTTTTATTTTTCAACAAAAAAATGCTTGGAGTTTCAGTGGTTATAAAATAGATGTTCATGAGTAGTCTTTCACACAGAAAGGCTGTATTTTTGTACTTATCAGATAGAAACTACAGCACATTACTTTTTCTTCAAGCTCTATTTTACTCAGTAGGAAAAAGAGTTGGCACATCTGTGTCTGTGTTCATTCTCATACATGTAGGTATTTTATCTAGTAAAATATATTTTGACAAAAATCTGAGATCAGAGGGAGAGGAAATCATCTAAATTCTTGAATTTGGTTTTATAGGAGTTTCATCTGGAATACGACAAATTAGAAGAGCGGCCTCACCTGCCATCCACCTTCAACTACAACCCTGCTCAGCAAGCCTTCTAAACAAAGACTTCCCTTTTCTTGGGGTATGGCTGTCTCAGCACAATACTCGACATAACTGCAGAACTGATGTGGCTCAGGCACCCTGGTTTTAATTCCTTGAGGATCTGGCAATTGGCTTATGCAAAGGGTCACCATTTGAGGTCCTGCCTTACTAATTATGTGCTGCCCAACAACTAAATTTATACTTTGTTTTTCTCTAGTTTGAGCAGGGTCTGAATTTTTTTCATTTATTTTCTTTTTTGCCAGCAGACAGACTTGAGTCTATAAAGACAAGCAAGTACACTGACAGAAGTTTACCATTTAGTTTCTAAAATGTAAAAAAAAAAAAAAAAACCCACAAAAGACTCCACAAAATTAGACCACAAAATTTGCATTGTTCATTGTAGCACTATTGGTAATAAAATAACAAATGTTTGTGCATTTTTATGTGAAGATCCTTCTCGTATTTCATTTGGAAAGATGAGCAAGGTCTGCTTCCTTCATTTTACTTCCCCTTCTGTTTTTGAAAGGCAGTTTCGCCAAGCTTAACGCAAGAATATCTGACTGTTTAGAAGAAAGATATTGCCACAATCTCTGGATGGTTTCCAGGGTTGTGTTATTACTGAGCTTCATCTTTCCAGAATGAGCAAAACACTGTCCAGTCTTTGTTACGATTTTGTAATAAATGTGTACATTTTTTTTAAATTTTTGGACATCACATGAATAAAGGTATGTATGTACGAATGTGTATATATTATATATATGACATCTATTTTGGAAAATGTTTGCCCTGCTGTACCTCATTTTTAGGAGGTGTGCATGGATGCAATATATGAAAATGGGACATTCTGGAACTGCTGGTCAGGGGACTTTGTCGCCCTGTGCACTAAAGGGCCAGATTTTCAGCAGCCAAGGACATCCATACCCAAGTGAATGTGATGGGACTTAACGAAGTGAACTGAGACAATTCACTCTGGCTGTTTGAACAGCAGCGTTTCATAGGAAGAGAAAAAAAGATCAATCTTGTATTTTCTGACCACATAAAGGCTTCTTCTCTTTGTAATAAAGTAGAAAAGCTCTCCTCACTGCAGTGTTGACTTTGATTTGAAATTGTGAAATTATTTCTTCAACATGAAAAATAGACCCCCTGCCCCCAAAACCCTCAAGTTTTACAAATATCTAACTGAATGGCGTGACTAAACAATTTAAAATGTAGTCTTTTTTTCAGCTTTTGACAAGTAATGTGATGGCACCATATACCATTTTACTTGTAGCTTAAAAATGCAGATGTATTTGTAGTTATTAACCAAGTTCAAAACAGAAACTATTTTTTAAAAGCGTTAATGGCTGCATTAGAGATAAAGTTTCCTGAACACTTGTGGGACCAGGCAAAATACTTTTGGGAGAAATTTAGGAGAAATGTCTTGATAGACCTTTGAGATTTACCTTTAAGAAGTAATATGCAAATTAAGGTAAGCCAAAAGGGAGTGAGGTAGACTTTACCTTCAGTTTGGATATTTCACATTTGCAAATTGATGGATTCTTTTCCATCTAAAGACAAATACTGTTTTTAAAAATGTCTGAAGACTGCAGCTACAGACACTAGAGATAGTAAAAAAGGCAGTGAATTTTGATTCTCTAAATTTTCATTTTTAACCTATTTTTCTATGAAGAGTGAAAGTTTATTGTCATTTACCAAATCATGTTTGAAAATGAAACATTTATGACATTGCTGTGTTTGTGTATCAGGAATATAAAATGACTTAAGATTTACCTTTTTCTATGTATTTTGAGATATGGAGAAACTGACGTAAAAATACCAGGATTTTTTAATCTTTCAGATTTAAACCAAAGCATCTCCTCTGTAGGAAAGACGGCACTTACATCACTGTAGTTTTAACTGTTGTGCACAAAACCTTCTCAAATCATATTTGACATAAACAGGAGTCAAATCCTAGAAATTGATTTCTTATTTCAAAAAGGCATTACATTTTTTCATAATAATTGACTTTGTAAAATGTAACTTTTCCTACATAACCGTGAGAAACAGGTTAAAAACAAAGGGTGGGGGGGAGTGGAGGGTAGGGGATCTTTATTTCTGTGAGTATAAACATAACTGTAGCGTGTCCCTGTGATCATGATTGGGACTTTTGTGAATGCCTCAGAAAAGCAAGACAGCTCCTATCAAGTGGTTTGTTGTCTTGGCCGTATAGAAAGTTTTACATGCGCACTTTGCCAGTTTTCTAAGCTCTTTTTACCCTAAATCATCAAAATAAGAAAACTCTTG
Source organism: Acinonyx jubatus (assembly GCF_027475565.1). Lineage (NCBI taxonomy): Eukaryota > Metazoa > Chordata > Mammalia > Carnivora > Felidae > Acinonyx > Acinonyx jubatus. The sequence goes on from NC_069387.1 coordinate 93,152,512, forward strand.
CATGTAAACCAACTTTTTATAACTTGTTAATATCTGAAATTACCGTGCTCTTGACTTCAAATCCAAGTTTTAAAAATCTATTTGAAATCTTTAAAGTACTATATTAAACTCTTTAACATAACACACTGTTACATTCTTTGGTTTTATAACTTGTGGGTTATACATGTACAGAAGTTGGCCTGAACTAATATTTCACATTTTCTTTCATAGGTTTAATTCTGTTAAATTTTCCCTATATAACTAGTGACATAGATGTGTACATTGTTAAATCATTTTTGTAATTATACTATAATTGGCTCTGGGAGAAAAAAGCTATTTAGTTGCAAAAGAAAATTCTTTCACCTATTTAGTTTCATATATCTATTCTATGCTTCTTGTGGTCCTACTATAATTTATATGATAAAACTCCATTTTCAGGGATTTTTTTCACTGCAGAAAGTTTTCCTTAGATATAAAAAATTTTAAGAACTGAAAGTATATTTGAATTCTTACAGTATAAGATTAAGCCAACCATTTACTTGTCTTTTCCGTTTTGCCACTGAACTTGGGACACCACAGGTGCTTGATAAATACATGTTGGTTGAATGGTATAAATTGATATTTCAGTTTGAAAATAAAATGTACAAATTAAAGCATTGGGCTTTGAAATAATTTACTATCTTTTTGCTGTAATTTCATTTTCAAAAGAATTCTTTCTAAAGCATTTTCAATTAACTTCCAAAACTTTCAAATTTTTCCCTCTCCACTCTTTCTAATTGACCCTTCCTCTCAATCCTTCATTCAGAAACAGATCTTGCATCCTGTTACACCTCGTGCTTGTAAAATATGTGGCATCTGAGCACGCCTGCAAAGAAGGGCACATTTATTTAACTTAGATTGGCTTACTAGCATCAATTTTGCAGAAAGTTTCTAAAACCTAAATGTGCACATACATACATAAAAGGTATGTTCATATTTAATGTTCTCTTAACTAAGTTTGTGTAGTTAAAAAAGAAGACCTAGAAATACTGCCTAATTGGTTCCATTAAGACAGTCTGTGGATAAAAAGCCAGACTTCTCTCAATGCCTTTTTAAAAGCTAGGTCCTAATAGCATGTGAAAAGGCTGTTTCCTTGCCACTAGCATTGCCAGTGAATTGGATCACATTATGAATACATGACAGATCTAGGAGATGAAGCAAATAAACACAATGCAAGTCAAAATTGGGATCTAAATCTAACCCAGTAATTTTGTGTGTTAAATTGCGTAAAATAGGATACATTGAGTCAAGATAATTGCTTTTGCACTTTGGTTGCTAAAAAAAGTAAAGGATGGTGGAATGCAGCATATCTTATATGTATGTAGATCAATGTAAATTGTAACTGGTTCCAAAAATACTGATGTAATTTTCAGCTACTTTAAGAATAGTGCTCATAGGGCGCCTGGGTGGCTCCATCCCTTAAGCATCCAGCTTCAACTCAGGTCATGGTCCCGGAGTTCGAGTTTGAGCCCCGTGTCGGGCTCTGGGCTGATAGCTCAGAGCGTGGAGCCTGCTTTGGATTCTGTGTCACCCTCTCTCTCTGCTTCTCCCTCCCTCCCTCCCTCCCTCCCTCTCTCTCTCTCTCTCAAAAATAAAACATTAAAAAAATTTTTTAAAGTGTAGTGCTCAGAACAAGGTAGGAAGTCTGCTGTATTTTAAGAGCTGCTATCAGTGAGGAAGGCAGGAGAATAGAATGTGGCATGCCGTCTAGCCGCCAAGCAATATACTACATGTTTGACATGCATTATTGTATCTGGTCTTTAGCATAGCGTCATGAAGTACTTCATTTTACATTAAATTTAAAATGTACCAAAAAAAAAAAAAAACCCAAAAACCAAAACCATGAAGTAAGAATGTTTACATTAGAGAATAAACTCTAGAAACATGGTATCTGTCTTCAGGTTTCAAATTCAAGAGTTGTAAGTAAAGATCCTGTGTGACTGAAGAACAGAACTCAGACTGATGAGAGAAAAAGATTTTGGTATAGTATTAGAAGTGAGGTAATTAAGATTTGGGAATGAGGTGCTTTGTAAGGCATTAGATTCAACCTCAGAACATAACCAAGAAGAGACTCTGGACAGTGTTCTATGCATAAGGTAAGGAGTTGGACCCGATAACCATGAATGTTCCGTTTACTGAAAAACGGTTGAAGTGGGATAATTAACTGTATTTTAGCAAAACTAATTGCCAACCATTGTAAAGTACACCATTCTGCGTACTACTAAGGAAGAAAGAAGGAGCTCAATTAAACTATGATAAACCATGCATTACATAAATGGCATACCAATTTCAAGGATGTCATACATAGGAAGAATGTGCATCTTAGAAGTGATGAGATGTGGACCTCGAAGAAGAGATAATTACTGGACAACTTAAGGGGAGACATGACAGCCGCTTCAAATGTAGGAGGGACCTAAGAGGGCAAGTCTCAACCCAGCAGGTGGAAGTTGGATGAGTCACATTTGGGTTCTGTATAACAAGGTGCTGGCCCACAATACTGTTACATGAAGGACTCCATCAACAAAAATGTCCAAACAAACTGGATGACTGTCAATTGCTATTGAGAGGACTGCCTTTTTGAGTAAAAATTTGGATTTGACAATTTCTATGCCTCTTTCAGCTCTTTAGAAGATGCTGATACCGTGTTTTGACCTGAATTTGAGGAATATGATGTATTCAAGGGCTGGAAAGTTAAATACTTAGTATTTAAGTGCTAAATACTTAAAGCATTGACCTAGTCCAAATGTGCTCTTTTGTGAGTCCTAGAGAAGGTTTACTTACATTACTGCTATATCTTTGGAAAGATTTAAATGATAATAATAAAAAAAAAGAATTACAGAGTGCAACTTTATTCAACTTTTTTTGTTTTTACTTTAGGAATAAGGCTATGTATGAAACAGTCGTAAAAGCACACAAATAGTAAATCATGCAGTGTATGTTCACCAGATTTACTTATATATTCTAGTGCTACATTAAAGGAGGGAAGAGACCATTTTTTTTATAAGTTTTGAGGTAAATATTTAGTCTGAAATTGTACATTGCATTAGTGTTCAATCTCCTATTTTCTGCTACAGTAGTGATCACAAAACTTAAGCCGTAATCCTGTTTCTTATGTAAAGAGAAAACCGATCATTAAATTTGATGTGTAAAAAAATCTCAGTTTGGATGGAGTTAGCTCCAGGAGCTCAGCAGAGGCAAAGTTATCCTCTACGTAATTTTCAAACTTTATGTGCACCTGAGGAGCATGTTCAAAATATTAGTTATAGGCCTCCTACTTCATTCATTCATTCATTCATTCATTCAGAGCAGGGGAGGGGCAGAGGGAGAGGATATCAAGCAGGCTCCACACTCATGGAGCCTACACATGACGAGCTGAAATCAAGAGTTGGACATTTAACTGACTGAGGAAACCACCCCAGTGCTCCTAGGTCTCCTATTTAGATACTCTGACTCAGATATCTAGGGAGAGGCCAGAAATACATACTGTAGTAAATACAAGTCATTTCCGAAGCTAATGAACTAGAATTTACACTTCAGCTATACTTTGCCTATTGTGCAGGTACTAACTAGAATAAAATCTTAAAGTTTAGGTGAAATCCAACTAAGTTAATAACTGGGATAATGTATTCCTCTGTTATGGGGCCATTCATTTTTTTCTGTATCATTCAAGTTCTAGTGCAGAAACCACATTATTACAGTAGTAATAGAGCAGAATACAAGGAAAACTAAGTCTGTTCCTGAGTATAAAACAGCAAGGATGTTTTGTTTTGTTTTGTTTTGTTTTGTTTCTTTTAAAAACCGTTACTATTTCCTGGGGACATTTTTGCTAGATGTTGGGTTTCAGCTTCAGTTTGTATGCATAAAAACTGCTAAGGGCAACTATGCATTATCAGTTCTGTGTCCATCAACTGAAAGTTTTTTCTTTAGTCCAGTCATCCTGTTGCATATATACTATGACCTAACAAGAATTTAATGATGTATTTCTTTATCATAAGAATTCAGTTTAAAAAGCTAATCATTTCCAGATGTTTGCCATACAGCTTTCCTCCAGTCACTTAAATGACTTCATGAAACTCATAAAATTCACAATGGTAAGTCTTCTTCATTGTAATAAATATCCTGTCTCTGTTGAAAACTCACACTGCATAGTCTCATAGTTTATGCTCACCATTTGACACATGCCAAAATAGTTTAGCTGCTATTTATCTTTTTAAAAAGCATTTTATTTTTGGTAATCTTTCACCCAATGTGGGGTTTAAACTCATGACCCCAAGATCAAGAGTCACATGCTGTACCAACTGAGCCAGCCAAGCACCTCTAAGACTACTTCTATATAGCAAAACTCATTCTTCATTCATGGTGTGATTTATTTTAGTTTTTATTTCCAAGGCCTGATAGGCCTCTACCACACTTACAAATGTGTTTTGACATTTTGTTAAGAGAAGGTGAAATAAAACTGGCCCTACTTACGCCAAAAAGTGGTAGGTAGTTCCTTCACACAATAGAGAAAAGCAGGTAAGAAAAACAATTTTTCACTGAATCAGCTAGTCTCTAATTTTCATAAGCATATCTTGAAAAGTAATAGTCTAGTAATTTGTATTTGCCTAAGTAACATTTTAACCACATAATTTATAAAACTTTGAACAGGTGATTTTTTTTTTTTTTCCACCAAGCCAATCAATTCTCTAGTATATACCAAAGGTAATTGTTGTAACACATGAGGTTCCTCTAAACATTTTGGAAGAAAGCTACCAAGTTTCAAGGGTGGTATGATGTCAACAAATGGCTGATTTTGCTTGATTCTTCTTAGGATCATCTCTATGGATACTCATTTATAATGAAAATACATTTTAAAGAGTAAACATTGATTATTCTTCAAAAATATACAGCTCAGTGAGAAGTTACATGTGGGAATGCCATGAATAGTTTCATCTTTTGTATAAAAATAAAGATTTGGGGCAGCCAGAATGTTTGGAAGCTACCTTTAAATCTGTTACATACTGAACATCTATTTTAAGATGTAGTTTTAATTATCATATGTAGCAGTTGCATGAAAACTGGGCTGTCTTTTTTTTTTTTTAAGATTCTATTTTTAAGTAATCTCTACACCGAGTGTGGGGCTCAAACTCACAACCCCAAGGTCAAGAGTCACATGCTATACAGACTGAGCCAGCCAGGTACCCCAAAACTGGGCTATTTTAGAAGAAAATGTGAGCTATTAAATATTTCCCTCTTAAGAGTGTCAGACATGTTTTGATGTTTTATTTTAAATGTTTTAAGTAACTTACTGTCTTCAAATGGTTAATATTCTTTAAATATAAAACCAGTCGAATGAGAATATGCCTATTTTTGTTTACTAATTTATTTATTTTGAGAAAGCAGGGGAGGGGCAGAGAGGGAGAGAGACAGAATCCCAAGCAGAGCGGGAGCTGTCCGTGCAGAGCCCGATGATGGGGCTGGATCCCATGAACCATGAGATCATGATCTGAGCCTAAATTGAGTCCATTGCTTAACCAACTGAGCCACCCAGGTGCCCCAAAATATACCTGTTTTTAAAGTGCAGATCACATGTCACTCTTCTGCTCAAAAAAGTGTTATTTCCTGGGGTGCCTGGGTGGCTTAGACTGTTGAGCATCCCACTCTTGATTTCAGGTCAGGTCATGATCTCTAGGTGGTGAGATCAAGCACCCCCACTGGGCTCTGTGTTTAGTGTGGAGACTGCTTAACATTCCCTCTCTCCCTTTGCCCCTCCCCAGCTTTCATGCACTCTCTCTCTTAAAAAAAGTTTTTTCCAGATTCCTTTTTTAAATGGAAAAAGGAATGGAAAAATCATATAAAATTTATATAATTGTATATAATTGTATATATATTTTGTATAATTTATATAATATTTTTCATTTTACTCTAAATGATTTAATATTTGAATATTAGTTGACTTGCACATCACTATTGGGAATCCAGATTCTGTCTAATTAAGATGAACCAAAATCATTTTCCCAGCTTCTCTCTGCATTTGCAATGATGTTGTTAATTAACGAACAACAAAATCTATCATCCTAGAAGTGTTTGTAGGTTGGATAGCATGGAAAAGAAAGATGTAGACTTTTGTTTTAGAGAATGTTAAAACTAGGTATCCTTTCCAACTTTGAATTTTTTTTTTCCTTTCTTTAGCATTTGAGGGTAAGGACACAGTCCTAGTCTTCTAAACCATTAACCAAAGGAAATACTGAAGAAACTGAAGATTAGCAAAGAAGAAAAGGCCTAGAAGGAAAGAGGATAGTTGTCTTCCCACATCTGAAGTGAGATCATTTGGGGTTTTTTGTTTTGGTTTTAAAGTAAACTCTATGCCCAATAGTGGGGCCTGAACTCAGGATCCTGATCCTGAGATCCGAAGTAGCATGCTCTACCAACTGAGCCAGCCAGGTGCCTCTGAATGAAATTTTCATAAAGCAGATTATCTTTATCTTACTTACATAACACCCGAGGGCAAATAAAAAACCTTTACATGGATATTATGGCAAGGCAGATTTCAATTTGCAAGAAAGTGCTACTTCATATATATTTTTAAAGGTCCAAAGATCAAATGGGCAGCATTAGGAGTTCATGAATGTTTCATCACTGGAAATGTCCAAGCAAAGGCAAGAAAGCTATTGGAAATATTAGATGATTTCCTGCAGTAAGAGGAGGGCAGGCTCTTCTACCCTAGAACTAGTGTTTTATTAACATCCAGTTGTTCCTTGTGTTTTACTTCTACTTTGAATCTAGCTTCAATTACTAACAAGCTTATCTGAAACCTAAATATTACACTTAATCTTCCTCTTCTACATAAAGCCGTACTACTTATATTTGCTATGCATCTAAAAAAGAGCTATTTTCAACGCAAGTGATTCAGAGCGAGATTAAATTGGAGGAGCTGGTTAAATCACTAGATCCTCCATCCGCTACCCACGTCTCCCTTCATAGGTTTCACAGGAGGGATTTGATCAAGCCTAACTCTACTCAAATGTAAGTATGCACATTTTAAATCCATTGGTATTACCTACATTTTTTACTAAATACAGAAATTTCTTAGATGTTTCAGAGTATAGCAGAAAATGGGCCTTGTAATCTGGCACTGTCAGTATATGTGTAGCTTTACTGGATCCCTCGTTCCCTCTTCATCTCATGGGAAGATTAAATTAGGGCATTTGTTTATATTAGGTACTCAGTAGATGTAGGCCCATTTTTCCAAAGACAAATGCTGTCTCTGTTAGCCACTGTGCTAGGAGATGCTCTCCATGTTTTGGAATTATTAAAAGACCTTTTGACTTGACTATGTACTGTTAGATAGCAATAGCCAAATTTCTGAAGAACAAGGCAAGAACAAAGTCAATTTGGAATAAAAATCAAAATCAAGAATCTTCTAGTCCAACCCTTTCACAAGAGGAGGAGGAAACAATCTAAGGACATGAATTATTTATGTCAAATTATTTACTATTAAATGTTGGGACCAAAACCGCTTAGCTTCTTGCTTTCTAGTTCCAAAGCTTCTTTCCTTTTTACTACATATGTGTATATATTATCTCCCATAGAAGTTCACTCCCATTAACATGAAAGATAACAGATGATAAGAATTTAGGAAATCTAGCTACACTTCTGTGTTACGAATGTACTAATATGAAGTGATTGTGCTTTTTGCTTCCCTTTCTCAATGGCAAACATAAAGGCTATACGCAAACAAATCTGAACTTAAAAAATACTTTAATAATCATTCTCTGCTACTTCAAACAAAATACAGTCTTTGGGAGCATCCTTTCCTGCTTAATGTTGAATTAGGTGATACTTAAGATCCCTTCCTGTTTTAATATGATTATAAATATAGAAAATAGTAAGTAGTGTTCTCAAAAATTATATGTTCAATATAGTAGGTAAAACTTATGGACAGGAAAAAACAAAAATTAGAAAAATAGTGGCTTCCCAGGAAATTTTGAATTCAAAATTCTGAGACTAATATTTAACATTCACCATGAAGCATGGCAAGAAAGTTAGTTTCTTGATATCGGCAAGCTGGAAATGACTTACTTAGTTCAACTGTAAGTCATTTAAGTCAAGACTAAATAAAGCAGAAACAGTTTTCTACAACAAAATTGTCAATTGCATAAACTGAATGAAAAGATAAAATTTTCTATATAGTGTTCTTTGTTGGATCATTCATGCTTTCATTTGTTTCTTACCTAATTATTCTAGTTGCAAACATCTAAAACCCATCCAAAAGGTGAATTTTAATGAAAAAAGGTGATGATACAATATTAATTTTCTGTTCTATGTACTTTAGTTATTTAAGAAATGTATAGTAGCAGTTTGTTGTTGAAAAACTTCACAATGTGCCAATTTTTAAAACAGTGTATAAACATTTTCCCAATATGCTCTAAATTCCTCTCTACTCTAGGATACCAAAGCTCTCCTTATGATAATTCTTTTTGAAATCTTTTAATAAAGGTATGTATACATGTGGAATTGTATATTGCAGCTTTAACATTAGTCACAGGACTTCTGTGAATACTGAAGAGAACAAATTATGAATAACAATGGTTTTAATGTTCTTGCTTAGATAGGTTTTATTTTTCTTTTGAAAAGAACATCAAGGCTTGACCATGATTCTCCTGAAAACATTGCTGCAGACAATGACGTACAGCAAATAAGTTGGTCTGGTTCTGTGTATCACATTTGTAGTCTTTTAATTGGTGGCGAACCAGGCAAAGAACTAGCTTTTATTAAAATCTGTGCTGCCTCTGCCCTCCACAGAAACAAGATGCCAAGTCACTTCAGAGCTTAGCATCTTTTTCCCAAGGGTTGTTACCACTACTCTAACTTAGAGAGTCGATGGTGACTCATTTTCTGAAACTGAGGGCCTGCCTTACTGAATGTTAGAAATGAGATGCGGCAGCTCCAAGTCAACTGAATGAAACTAATAACAAACACAGTGTTCCATTAAAGATAAAACAGAAATTTATTTAATGTGGGAAGTCTTTTGATATGTTTGACTTTCAGTAAGAAAGACATGAAGATAATGAAAGGGTTCAGAAGAACAGCAAAGCTGACTTAAAAATAGGAAATAAGGGAGAAAAGTAAATGTTTAAAGAACAGAAGGCTAGATGGCAACAGTTTCTGCAAACATTTTAATTATAAGGAAGGAGAGTGACTTAATGCAGAACTTGGGAGGAAAATGGGTTTAAAAGCCCTTAAGAATTTAGGTTAAATTAAGGCAGAATTTTCTGATACATGAAAACCATCTTCAGTTTTGGGGCAGAGGGTTCACTTACAGAACTCTTTGAGCTCTGGAATCATTGAAAAATTAATCATACTTACTAAATTATCTTTGAGCATCCCCATCCCTGTGTTTTAAGGCCACTAATAAGACCACTGATAAGAGTTAATTCTGCTTCAAGGTTAAGTTGCTCAGCATACCAAGGTAGGATAATTGGCTGTTGTTATCTCCTCACCGGTGCCTCAGATCTTAGACTGGCTTGAGCGTTCTTGAAAAGGAAGATGTTTATAACCTGCAGTAGGAAAAAGATTGAGGCCAAAGATCTGTGATCTCAGGTTAAGTTGCTTCAATGATTAAACTCATTTTCCCTTTCGGATAATGTAATCACCAACAATTGTCTTCATGCCAACAGAAAGGGCAGAAAATCACATACTTCTTAGGTAAGAAAGAAGGAAATCTATTCTCTCAAAACTTGAAAGGTATTAAGTACAAGGTGTCTTCCTGATTTGGAAATCTTCCAAACCCTGTATCGTCTTAATTTTTTCAGAAAAACACTTAGGGTCTTCCTGTAATTTAAACTTGTTTTTCTCCTTGCTTGGAAATACTGTTACCTACCACATAAAGGAATGAGTACTTCAAAGTAACATATCAGAACTGCAGTTGAAAGATACTTAATACCAGTTACGTAGCTAACATTTGAAATCCAAGAAAGAGAAGTCAAGAATTCCATGATTTGGTGTTTCCACATTCATCAGAAACATAACTGAATTTAATTAAGAGTATACCCATTTGGGACTTGCAAATCAAGAAAGATATGTTTACATGCTTTGCAAAGAAGTGAACATTTTGATTCTTCAAAATGTAGGTCGAGATAGTTCTCAAGTTTGATATGATAGAAGCGTGGCTTGGAAAAAGATAATCTTTAAAAAAAAAAAAAGGTCATGAAAAGAATAGAAGCCGAAAGTATGCACAGAAGAGGAGGGGGTAGAAGGAGCAACTGCAAGAATGAAGACAGCAGAATGCAGCTCTAGAAACGGTACCTGTCCCAAAGCGGGTCTGCACGCCGCTGTCGCCTCATACACCGCTCCTGGGTAGTTAGTTCCTCTACAAATTCCGTGGTGGGCCAAGGGTGGCAAGGTTCCTAAGGAAGGAAACAACAGAAAGGATTCTGTTCTCGGGAGTCCGGGAGCGAGGGGACCGTCCTGATGGGGAAAGTGGTGTCTCCATCCAGGGCTGCAAGGCTGTTTCCTTCGGTCCCTACGCAGCCCCAGCCTCGGGGCAAATCGAGTTGGGGTTCACCTGGCTGCCGGAGACCTAAGTTTCCGCTAGGTCCAGCCAGCACCCCGGCATTGAGTTTCCTTGGTCTCGCCAGTCGCAGGCTGCTGTCCCACGCGCGATGCCTCCACAGCAAACCCCTGAATTTGCCCGTTCCACTCCCATCCTGGCGCCCTCGGGGCGTGCTGGGGGCCGGGGCGGGGGTGCGCGGGCCCGCGCCGAGGCGGTGGGGAGAGCTAGGACTCTTCGGCCGCACAGTTTCAGCGCTCGCTGGGCGTGGAAGGGGAGGGCGTCCCCCGCCCCGCCGACTGCGGGTCCGCGCGCCCGCCCCGGCCCGGGAACATGTGGCCCGGTCTCCCCGGGGCGCACCCAGCGCACGCCCCTCGCCCGGGGACCTCCTCCCCACCAGCCTGGCCGGGCTGCGCGTTTCCCCGGAGCGCCGGCCGCCTGGCCGCTGGCTCGCTCTCCCTGCTGACTGGCCAATCCCCGTTCGGAGTTCAAGATTCCCGCCGCTCCACTCGCACTACGCCCTCGCTCCCTGTTTTCCGTTTCTGTTTTTAACTTTCACTCGGGTGAAGCTCGATCGATCCTCAGCTTTCATCTCAGACGTCCCTCCAAGGGGGATTTAAAGAGGATCTCAAGCGCCCGCCGCCGCCCCCCACCGCGGTGCTCGCCCGCCCCTCGCCCACGGGAGACGCCTCCGCGGCGGGCGGGGCGGGAAGGCCCCGGTCGGCGGCGGGTGGGGCCGGGCGGAGCCGCCTCCCGCTCGGGGGAGCCCCGGGGCTCGGCCCAGCCCAGCCGCGCCTGCCCTCGGGGCAGCTGCCCGGAGAGCCGGCGGGGCAGCGGCCAGCAGGCGATGGAGACGGGGAGACACCGGGCGAGAGGAGGCGGGGTGGGGGAGGCGGGGAGAGCGCGGGGGCGGAGGCTGGCAGGGGGCGCTGGAGGCAGGAGCCGCCCGTGCGCTCCTCGCGCCCGAGGGTGCAGGAGGCTCTGAAGCAGCGGTCGCACCGCGAGCCTCCGGGGCCCGGCTGGCGGCGGGGCTGGGGGGGGTGGGGCGGGGGGCGCTGCCGCCGCCGGGGGCGTCGCCGGCCTCGGCCCCTTTGTTCTCGCGCGCTCCCCCTCGCCGCCCACTCCCCTGCTGTTGCGCGGCGGCGGCGGCGGCGGCGGCTCCTCCCGCCCGAGGCAGTCGGGCTGGGCGCCGGGGGCGGGAGGGGGCGGGGGGAGCGCGCCAGCCGCCGGGAGTGGGGGGCGATGGCGAAGCTCCGGGTGGCTTACGAGTACACGGAAGCCGAGGACAAGAGCATCCGGCTCGGCTTGTTTCTCATCATTTCTGGCGTCGTGTCGCTCTTTATCTTCGGCTTCTGCTGGCTCAGTCCCGCGCTGCAGGATCTGCAAGCCACGGCGGCCAACTGCACGGTGCTGTCGGTGCAGCAGATCGGCGAGGTCTTTGAGTGCACCTTCACCTGTGGCGCCGACTGCAGGGGCACCTCGCAGTACCCCTGCGTCCAGGTCTACGTGAACAACTCCGAGTCCAACTCCAGGGCGCTGCTGCACAGCGACGAGCACCAGCTCCTGACCAACCCCAAGGTAAGGACGCCCCGCGAGGGATGCCTGGCTCCTGCGGAGGTCTTGAAGCTTGGGGGAGCCTCGGTGTCAGACGCCGCGCGGGGCGGGCTCGGAGTGTCTTTTTGCTCGCGTCCCTAGGAGGCGACGGGGCGTTGGACCCGCAGTGAGCACAGCCGGGAGTCCGGGGGCCCGGGGTTCGTGCGCGGCGACCGGTAATGCCCTGAGGCTTTCTTTACACATCTCTCTTGTCTCAGATTTTGAGACCTTGGCCCAGCTCAGTCCGGCGCCTACAGGTCGGACTTTGGAGACGTGCAAGGAGCGGAAAGTTACTTTTCCTCCTGTTAAAGCCAGTGGGTAGCAGGGATCCACCTACTCGGGCGCTCGGTCAAGGTCTGAGCTCCCACGGGCCGCGTCAAGCACTGGCTTTGGGAGCTCGAGATCTTTGGGCCCCTTGGAAGATGTTGGAGGGTTCCTTGCCCTTTAACTCTAAACAGACGTTTTTAAGTTGGGCAGCAATGTGGAGGGTCAACAGACGACGTGGAAATCACATGTGAAATTCCGAACAAGTCTGTTTCCGGGGTTTACAGAGAGCTCCTGGTTTTCACGAAACAGATTCTCAGAAGGGTCGGGAGGAAGCCTAGTGACTCTGTGTGTCTAGGGACGATCGGGAGCCATCTGGAGAACGGTAAAACTTACTGAAAATAGAAAACCCTTCGTGATTTGTACCGAATATTCCTTCCCTGGCAACTTTCTCTCAAGCAATAAAGAAAAAACCTGGTTAGGACTCGAGGGATGGATAGCCGAGAGAGGGAGACTCAGAAAACTGTTCCCAGTGGAGAGAAAAAACTTATAAAAAGCAGTGGCCTCAGTCTGTGAACTAATTGAGCTTTGTAGTGCGCCTGGTTCTGCAAGAAGGATCTTCTTTCTTATCTTCTCTTGGTCTGTTTTTACCATGCTTGTCGCTTAACTATCGAGTGAAAGTGTGTTTCTTCTTTAACGTTACTGTCATTTTCCCTCTTGGTGAGGGCTCTGCTCGAAAATCCAGGAGAAAAACAAAAGGGAATGAGTCTTGTGTACACAGGAAAACTTTTTGTTAAATGTGACAAGATATATTAATCCGAAAGGGAAAAACAATTATATTAGCATTTTAAGAGTACTTAAAGCAAACGTACCATTTCTCTGCAGTAAAACTCAGGGTCTTGTTTCCTTAAACAAACAGTAAATTCTTGAATTGGGGAAATTTAAAAAAAAAGGAATTCCTTTACAAAATGACTTCTCTTTAAAAAAGATGCTCCTGCTGACAAACGTGTATTCATTTACCTTAAAAATGAAGATAATATATAAGAAGTGAATATAAATAAATATAAAAGTACAGATTTAGATAAGGTATAATCAGTGTCCTGAAGAAGCACACTCTGGAAAACAAATATAAGTTAATCTGCTTAAACCTCAGTAACTTCAAAAGAAACCTTAGGGTTTTAGAAACATCACTTTTTTTTTTTTCTTCAGGATTAAACCATTAATATAAAAGAAGGTGCCAAGCAGTAATAGTGATTTAGAAATTATATGGTAGTTCACCATTTAGGAGGCATTGCTATAATTGGTGAAACACTGCTAATTAGTTTAAGATAGTGGTTCAGGCACTAATAATAAATTATATACACATATACCAATAAATGGCTAATATCTGATCAAGACATTGAGAAGTTAGAATTTACTGCAAAAAGCCTGCTTGTAATTTCCAGGCAATTTTGAAGGATCTGGCAGAAAAAGTAAATTGGGATCATTAGGACATAGATTTTAAAATCAGTTGGAAGCAGTCATAATGCTTTATGTAATACTACAATTTTATCTCTCTCTCTCTCTCTCTCTCTCTTTGTTGCAAATAATCTATTTTCTTCCAGTGCCAGTTCAGATTCCAGCAACAATTGTTTTGAAGAAGTGTCTGAACAAAATGACGTTTTATAAAGTATTCAAGAAATGACAGAACTGGAGAAAGATATTTATGTCACACACACACACACACACACACACACACAAATGATGAGCAACAGCCCAGTGATTTTAGTCAAGGCTTCCTTAGCCAGACCAGTACACATCTTTATCCAAATTATGATTACATTGTGGCCTTTATAGAACATAAGTTTGTTCTTTTGCAGTCACCTTTCTACTTTTGGACAATTAAAGTACAATTCTTGTAAGTGATTAGTGATGGAAAAATTCAACATAACTGATATTGTGCCAGAACCCGGTACCTAAGCAGAATGAGTCCTCAGTGCCCTTAGAAGTAGGCAGGCCCCTTTGCTCATTCCTGACGCCTCTTGGGTGCCTAGGTCTTTTCTTTGCCTTGCATCACCTGATTATCGAAGGCCTGGGTTCCCCACCCAGTCCCTCTGTAGAATGTCTGGATTCCCTTCAGTGCCAAGGATCCTAATCACCTTCAACCTTCTCTTCTTCAGGACCCACTCCCCACAAGAAACCATTTTTAGGAAATCACTTCTTAGAAAGAAAAAGAACAAGGACTTTCCCCCACCCCTCCCTTGAGTTTGCTGCATTAATTATAGTAAAAGGCAGGGAAAGGGAAAGAATATTGCACATGTATAACTTCTTTAGCCATAGACTACCAAAGAAGATAGTATGAACACATGTGACCTTTGACTAGTCCTGTCTAAGATATCTTTAAGTGTTCTTCAGCTTATTTATGGTTTGAATCATATCCATATTGTCAAGGGTAATCACTCTATCCGGTCATATAATATAGTATTCAAGTCTACTAGTTACACATAGGGCAATGACCTGCTCTGTGATTTAACCATAGTCAAATCTAAATGTGGGATATGCTCCCTCTGGGTGCTATTCCCATCACTGCATTGTTTCTGAGGGGCTAGCAGTTGTGTGTGCTAAGAGCTTTGGTTCTTAACCTTGGCTGCACATTAGAATCACTGGGGGAGGGGCTCCAGGGTAGCTCAGTCCCTTAAGCATTGGACTCTTGATTTAAGCTCAGGTCATGATCTCACAGTCTTGAGATCAAGCCCCGCATTGGGTTCTGCGCTGGGCATGTAACCTGCTTAAGATTCTCTCTCTCCCTCTGCCCCAGCCCTGCTCGTGGGCGCTCGCTCTCTCTCTCTCTCTCTCTCTCTCAAAAAAAAAAAAAATCATTAGGGAAACTTTACAAAGAAATTCTTATGCTTGGGTCTCACCCTTAGAGATTTGGACTTGGTCTTGGGAGAGTCCTGAGAGTTGGTGTTTTTTAAAAAGTTCTGCAAGTGACTCTAATGTGTAGACAGAGTCAAAAATTACTGATTAGAAAACATACTCATCTGTTGTGCAAGAAAAGTAAAATAAGAACCGAAAGGATCCATTGTGATTAATACTTGTGTTTTTAGGTTAAAAGATGTTACTGATCCTACTGAATATAGGGAACTGGCATAAAAGGACGGACCCAAGGAAATTCTGAAGGAAAAGAAGAGGATCATTTAACATTAGTGTCGAAATGGTCATTTAAAATTGGGTTAGCTTAAATGAACTTAATGCAGTTCCAGACATTTGCTCTCACATCAATATATACATTGGGTGGCAGAGAAAAGATGAATTTTTAAAACTCTTGTTTGTGCAATAAGAGAGAGTGAGTGATTAGAAGCTATGTGTTTTATTTTTGTTTTGAGGTTTGTTGTTGTTGTTGTTGTTGTTGTTCTCTGGTCTGAAAAACCTAGACACAAAGGGAAAAAGTCTATTCCTAAGAATAGTACTGTGAAAGTGAGAGAAATTCACTGAAGAGAAGAAAAACTTTAGACTTTTGAGTGTATCCTCTGAAACTGAATGTCCCTAACTGTGTTCCTCGCAGCTTACGGTTCCCTTGGTATCCTTCACAACCACACTGGTATGTCCCAAAGCCCCGTCCCCTGCCCCCCAGTCACACATCCTGTGCAGACAGTGTGGTCTCCTGGGGTTGATTTCTGAACTGCATCCTAGAAATAAATGTTCAGTATGATACACTTTGTGCTCTAGGGAGGTCCATCACATCAAAACTAAGTAATCAAAGGCTAAACTGGATTGTGACGATTTCTCTACAATCTTTATTTCTCTATGATAAGGATGGCTTGCTGTGGTTTTTTCCTCTGGTGATTATATTAAATAACTTGGCAAGTACGTAAAATCCAATTCCTCCAATACTTGCTTAGCTTCTGTGATCAAAGGATGGAGCAAGAAACAGGAGTACGTCTTAGCATCTTGTGATCAAAGGACTGGGCAGGAAATAAGGACATACAGGGATGCCTGAGTGGCTCAGTTGGTTAAGCGTCCAACTCTTGATTTCACCTCACGTTGTAATCTTATGATTCGAGAGTTTGAGCCCCATATCAGGCTCTGTGCTTGGGATTCTCTTTGTCCTCTCTTACTGCCCTGCTCCAATGCTTGCACACACACACTCACCTCTCTCTCTCAAAAATAAATAAATAAACTAAAAAAAAAAAAAAAAGAAGAAACAAGGACATACAAAGATAAGTTTATTCATTTAACAAATATTTGTTAAATGCCTCCTCTGTGCAATGCATGCTTCCAGGTTCTGAGACTAGAATAGAGATCAAAATAAAGTCTGAAGTTTATGTTTTGGTAGATGCTGACAGACAAGAAATAGACTTATAATGTAATGTCATGTAATGGTAAAGGTGTAAAGAAAATTCAGGCAGCATAAGGATACAGACTGGTGGAAGAAATGAAGGGCTGCCCTTTTGCACACAGTGGTTAAGTGACATTTGTACAGAGACCAAAGAGCATGAGGGGATGAATAGAGGCATAGAGGACAGAAAAGAGTCAATCATATAGCTGTCTTGAGAAAGAGTGTTTCACAGGCTGAGGGCACAGTAAGTGCAGAGGCCCCAGGGCAAGTGGCTGCCAGGCTAATGTGAGGACCAGTAAGGATGACAATAAGGCTGGACTACAGTGAGCAAGACGTGAAACAGTGGGAGGTGGGGTTAGACCTTACAGAACATTGTAAGACCTTTGGATTCTGTTCTGTGTATGATGGTAAGCTGTCTGACATTAAGCAGGACTGAGATATAATCAGACTTAAACTTCTGAAAAATGTAGATGATCCTTCTGGATGCTGGATTGAGAATAGAATTTGTGTGTATTTGTGTGTGTACATGCATATGCACATGCTCACTTGTGCAAGGTGAGAGATGCAGGGGCAGGATTGAAAACAAGGAGTCTAGTAGGGCGGGCAAATGATGATGGTGACTTAGATCAGGGGTGAGCATTGGTGAAGTTCACTGATGGACTGGTCAAAGATGACTCAGCAGTTTGTGGTAAGTCCAGCTGGGTGAAGGGAGGTGATTTTACTAGATGGGAAAACTAGAGAAGAGTAGTTTGGGAGGAGTGTGAATGGAAGACAAGGGGTTAGTCTTAGATATGTCTAACAGACATACAAGTGAGGATGAATCCATACGTTTCTGCCCTCAATGAGTTCATTCTCCGGCAGGGGAAATAACACAAATAACTATCAAAGGAAGTGTAATGTAAGTTCTACAGGAAAGTACAAACACTAGAGAGGAAAGATTAGGAGAGAAAAGCTTCATGGGAAACGAAACATTTGCTATGAAAATTTGAGAATGAATAGGATTTTCATCTTGGGAGAAAAAGTAGGGAGGAATGAAGAGAACATCAAGGAAGAGAAAATGCCAGAAGCAAAGCTGTGTGAGTGCAGGCTATGTTGGGGAATCATCAGATAGACCATGTGGTTGGAACACAGTTACAAAGAACAGAGTCTTAGGGCTAAGGTGGGAGAGTAAACTGGGATCAATAATGTGGAATTGGGTTTGGTGACATTGGGAAACCATGATAGGAAGAATAATGCTCCCCTCCCCCCACCAAGATGTCCACATCTTTTTTTTTTTAATATTTTTTTTAATGTTTATTTATCTTTGAGGGAGACAGAGAGTGAGTGAGGAAGGAGCAGAGAGAGAGGGAGACACAGATATGAAGCAGGTTCCAGGCTCTGAGCTGTCAGCACAGAGCCCAACCTGGGTCTCAAACTCATGAACCCATGAGATCATGATCTGAGCCAAAGTCAAATGCTAAACCAACTGAGCCACCCAGGTGCCCCCAAGATGTCCACATCTTAATCCCCAGAATCTGTGAGTATCTTATGTTACCTGGCAAGGAGGAATTAAAGCTCCAGAGGAAATTAAGGTAGTTTATCAGTTGACATTAAAATATGCAGATTATTCTGGTGGGCCTAGGGTAATCAAAAGCCTCCTGTAATGTGAAAGAGGTGGTCAGAGTGATGCAATATGAGAAAGACTCAACCAGGCATTGCTAACTTTGAGTACAGAAGTGGGTCATGAGCCAAGGAATGTAGGCAGCCTTCTTTTCCAAGGAAGCGGGAAAAGGCAAGAAAATAGATTATCCCTTAGAGAATCTAGAAGAGAATACAGCCCCAGTTTGGTGAGACCCATTTGAGAATTCTGACCACTAGAATTTTAAGATAATAAATTTGTGTTGTTTAAGCCATTAAGTTTCTGTTACAACAACAGAAATCTAACACAGAAGCCAAGGAAAGTTTTTGAGTAGGTGAGTAATCACGATTCAGTATTTTGGCGTGCTTGGGTGGCTCAGTTGGTTGAACATCTGACTCTTGATTTTGGCTCAGGTCATGATCTCAAGCCTTGCATCGGGCTCCATGCTGAGCACTGTGAATTTGCTAGAAATTCACATTCTCAAGTCTCATCTTAGGCCCACTGAATCATAAACTCCACCCCAGTTTCTGACTTAGTAGTTCTATGTTGAAGTTCAAGAATTTGTAAAGTAAAAGAATGTATAAATAGGTGGGGAAGATGAAATAATATAAAGCAAACAGTCCAAAAGAAGGCAAGGAGAAAGAGAAAAAGAAATGTAGACAAGTAGAACACCAACAAAAAAATAATAAGATAGATTTAAATGCCAATTTATAAGTAATTATATTAAATGTAAGTGGATTAACTTCCATTTAAAAGACAGAGATTGTAGACTGGAAAAAAACAAACAAACCCAAATATATGCTGTTTTCAAGAGTCACACATAGAATATAAGGACACAGAAAGGTTGAAAGTTAAAAGATGGGAAAATATACATGCAAACATCAACCAAAACAGGAAAAGAAAAGCTGGAGTATCTGTATTATATGAAATATAGTAGACTTTGAAGCAAAAATTTGTTACTAGATAAAAAGGAGGGACACTTTGTAATTATAAAAAAATTCAATGTAATATAGCAATTCTATATTGGGATATACCTAAAAATACAGCCTCAAAATACATTAAAAAAATAAAACACCTCAATGGAGAAATACACAAGTCTATCATGAGAGTGAGAGATTTTAACACACCTCTGTGACTAATAAACAATCAGACAAAAGTAATATTGACACATATATGATAGATTTAAATAACATGTTTAATGACTGACTACTGACATATAGAATAGTATATTAAGTTGTAGCAAGGTGTACACTATTTTAAGTGCTCATGTAATATTTACAAAAACGTCATATTCAGGGTCATAAAATAAACCTTGACAAATTTTAAAAGTGAAATGGTAAAGAGCGTATCCTTAGAGAAATTAAATTAGCAATTATTAAATTTTACTGAAAAACATAGAAGATGTGGAAAATTCTTCAGGGAAAGAATGAGCCAGTTAGCTGTACATGAAAAAGACAATCTGACACATACTTCACACTCATAAAATCCAGTTCCAAATGGAAGAAAAACTAAAGATGAAAAGAAAACTATAAAACTTTCAGGAGGAAGCTTGGGAAAATATCTTTATGACAGAGGCTTAAATATTTTCTTAAGTGAGACTAAACAAATAAGAGGAAAGAGTGACACATTTAAGCACATTAAAATAACAATTTCTATATGACTAAAATTATTGTAAACTAAGCAGAAGTAAAGCTAAATATTAGTGCAAGATAATGGCGAAACAGTAATAAACAAAAATGAAAATGTCTACAAATCATTAAGACAATGGTGTATGATATAATGGGAAAATGAGCAAAAGATGTGTACAAGCAATTCATAAAGGAAACTCAAAGATCAATAAATGTGAAAAGATGCTCGATTCCACTAATCTCAGGGAAATTCAGAAGGCAACAATAACAGGACACCATTTCACACCCATCATTTTGGAAAAACTTAATATGCTTCATATGACCAAACGTTGGTGAGGATTGAAGAAAATGGTAAGTTTTACCCATTGCTAGGAAATTGGTTCAACCACTTAGGGAAATAATCAAACATATTAAGTGTAACTGAAGCTGTGCGTATCTGAAAACCTGACAATTTCACTTCAGGGTATTTACTCTAAAGAACTCTAACACATATCCAAGGAAATGTATATATGGGGTATTTCATTGCAGAATTGTGTATAGTAGTGAAATGTAAAAACAACCTAATAGATAGGATATTAGATGGGATGCTTTAACAGGAACCTAATCACAGTGACCTAAAGAAAGTACTAGTTTCTTTTCTTTTCTTTTCTTTTCTTTTTTCTTTTCTTTTTTTCTGTTGTAAATGTCTGAGCCTGTACATAATCCATGGGGCTGTGCCAGACTTTGGATGTGGAAGGTCATCCAAAGACCCAGGTTCCTACTATCTTGTTGCTCTACAATCTCTTAGGATGCTTTTACTAATTTGATCATGTCTGTCTTTTAGGCAGTAGGAAAGGGGAAAACGAGAAAATAGATGGAAAGCAGCTTTCTTTCTTTTTTTTAATGTCATGTAATTCACATTAAATGATATTTGCCCTTTCAACAGGTACAGTTTTTAGTATATTCACAAAACTGTGCAATCATTATCACTATCTTATTTTAGAATATTTTCATCACTCCCAAAAGGAATCCCATACACATTAGTACTCATTCCCCTTTCTCCTAACTTGGTCATGGTATTTAATCCTTTTTTTATATGTTCCTAGATTTATTTGGTTTACTAGCATTTAGTTGAGGATTTTTGCATCTGTATTTATCAGGTATATTGGTCTGTAGTTTTCTTTTTTTTTTTTTCAACGTTTATTTATTTTTGGGACAGAGAGAGACAGAGCATGAACGGGGGAGGGGCAGAGAGAGAGGGAGACACAGAATCGGAAACAGGCTCCAGGCTCTGAGCCATCAGCCCAGAGCCTGACGCGGGGCTCGAACTCACGGACCGCGAGATCGTGACCTGGCTGAAGTCGGACGCTTAACCGACTGCGCCACCCAGGCACCCCTGGTCTGTAGTTTTCTTGTGATGTCTTTGTCTGACTTTGGTATCATGGTAATAGAATTAGTTGGGAAGTGTTCCCTCTTCTATTGTTTGAAAGAGTTTGTGATTATATACCATGATCAAGTGGGATTTATTCCAGGAATGAAGGTTGGTTCAACATGCTAAAATCAACCAATATAATTAATACATCATATTAATAGACTAAAGGATGGAAATCACATGATTATTACAGTATACGCAGAAAAAACATTTAACAAAATCCTCTCATGATTAAAAAAAAAAAAACTAGGAATAGCCGAGAACTTCCTCAACTTGATAAAGGGCTGCTACGAATAGCTAATAAATGGTGAAAGACTGAAAGCTTTCCCCCTAAGATCAGAAATAAGACAAGGATGTCTGCTCTTGCCACCCCTGTTTGATGTTGGAAGTTCTATCTAGGACGGTTAGGTAAGGAAAAAATGTAAAAAGACAGCCAGATTGGAAAGGAAGACATAAAACTATTTATAAATCATGTGATCTTGTATAAAGAAACTCCTAAAGAATCCACCAAAAACAAAGCAAACAAAAAACCCATCTGTCAGACAAAATAAATTCAGCAAGGTTACAGAATACAAGATCAATATACAAAAATCAATTGTATTTTTATACACTAACAATGAACAATCTAAAAATGAAATTAAGAACACAATTCTATTTACAATATTATTAAAATGATAAATTACTTAGGAATGTATTTCACAAGAGTACTTCTAACAAAAGAGCAAAAGACTTGTACCTTGAAAGCTATAAAACACTATCAAGAGAAATTAAAGAAGACCTAAATAAATGGAAAGATATCTTTTGTTTGTGGATTGGAATACTTAATATTGTAAAGATGGCAACACTTCCCAAATTCATCTACAGATTGATTATAATCCCTATCAAAAATTCAACTGGATTTTTGTTTGCAGAAATTGACCAACTGATCCTAAAGTTCATATGGAAATTTAAGGGATTCAGGGTAGCCAAAATGATCTTAAAAAAAAACAGAGACTAATGGTGGAAGACTCATACTTTCCAGTTTTAAAACTTACTAGAAATCTACAATAATCAAGACATATGGTATTGGCATAAGGATAGACATACCAATCTATGGAGTAGAATTGAAAGTCCAGAAGTAAATGAGTACATTTAAGAGTAATTGATTTTTGGAAATTGTGTCAAGAGCATTCAACAAGGAAAGAACAGTCTTTTCAACCAATGGCACTGGAACAACTGTATGCATGCAAAAGAATGAAGTTGGACTCCTACCTCACACCATTTATAAAAACTAACTTAAAATGGATCAGAAACCTAAATGTAAGAGCTAAAACTGTAAAGCTCTTAGAGGAAAATGTAAGTGTAAATCTTTATGACTTTGAATTAGGCAATTTTTAAAATATGACATGAATAACACAAGCAACCAAAGGAAAAATTGATAATTGGACTCAAACACAATTAAACACTTGAGTTTCAGAGGACAACATCAAAAAGGTAAAAAGACAACCACAGAATGAGAAAAAATATTTGCCCATCACATATCTGATAAAGATTGAATATCCAGAATGTATAAAGAACTTTTATAACTCAACAATAACAATTAAAAAGGCAGATAACTAGGGGTGCCTGGATGGTTCAGTTGGTTAAGCATCCAACTTCAGCTCAGGTCATGATCTCGCAGTTTGTGGGTTCGAGCCCCATGTCAGGCTCTGTGCTGACAGCTCAGAGCCTGGAGCCTGCTTTGGATTCTGTGTCTCCCTCTCTCTCCTCCTCCCCCACTCTTGCTGTATCTCTCTCTGTCTCTCAAACATAAATAAACGTTTAAAAATTTTTTTAAAAAGAGGGAGGCAGATAACCCAATTGAAAGATAGGCAAGAGGTGTGAGTAGATATTTTTCTAAAGAAGTATACAGGTGGCCAATAAGCACATAAAAATATGTTCAGATGTGTACAGGGTGTCTTCTTGGGGTGATGAAAGCATTCTAAAACTTTTGTGGCAGTGATTGCACACTTCTGTGACTCTACTAAAAACCACTGAATTATACATTTTATTCTTTTAAGTTTTTTTGAGTTATACATTTTAGATGGGTGAATTGACTGGTATGTGAATTATATTTCAATAAAGCTGTTACCAGAAAAGAATGTTAAAAGGAGATTTGCTTTGCAAATTTTGGCATTTCAAGTAACTTATAAAGGGACGTCTTCAATAAATGATGTTAAAGCTTCCCTATTATTTAGAAAAATATATATTTAAAAATACTAATTTTCCAAATAAATTTTCTAGAGAACCCTGGCTAACACACAAGGCAAGCATGAGCAGGCAGTTCAGTGAAGAATTACAATTTAGTTGTAATTAGTGTAATCTCACTAATCTTACAAAGAAACTCCCAACTCAAAAATTATTTGGAAAAATGTTTAATAAAAATAAAATATAAATTTAATTTAAATAACATTATAATTTTGATGGAACAAAATTTTGGTCTTTGAAAATAATATATAATAAATACATATTTATTGTTATAATAAATATAGGTAATAGGTAATTATAATAAATATAGGTAAATATTTACATAATTTGGGGGGGCAGTACAGGCCTTTCTAAACATGACACTAAGGGCAGAAATCATAAATTTCTGCAGGAATGCACTGATTTGTTTAATGACATAATAAAGAAAAGCTTTAAATAAACCGACATTACAATTTATTTTTTAAAATACATGTTTATTTATTTATTTTGAGAGAGAGAGAGAGTACTGGCAAGGAGAGGGGCAGAGAAAGAGGGAGAGAGAATGCTAAGCAGGTTCCGTGCTCAGCGTGAAACCCAAAAAATCAACATAACAATCTAAAGAAAAATGACAAATTTGAGAGAATATTCACACTGGTCGAGAAATGATTCAAAACAACAAGTGAAGAGCTCTTAGCAATTAATGACCATCTCTTCAGTGGAACACGAGGTTTGATGGTTGATTTTATGTGCCAACTTCACTGGGCTAATGAATGCCCAGAGAGCTGGTAAAATATTATTTCTAGGTGCATCTGTGAGGGTGTTTCTGGAAGAGAATAGCATTTGAATCAGTAGTCTCCATAAGGAAGATTCATCCTCACCAATGCAGGTGGACATCATCTGATCTGTTGAGGGCTTAAATAGAACAAAAAAGCAGAGCAAGGGCAAATTTGCTCTCTGCTGGAGCTGGAACATGACATTGGTATTGCTGTGACCTGGGGCCTTTGGACTTCCACTGAATTACACCAGCCACTTTCCTGGGTCTCCATCTTGTGGGCAGTAGATTGTGGCACTTCTCAGCTTCCCTTATCACATGAGCCAATGCCTCATAGTAAATCTCTTATTATATGTCAACATATATTCTATTGGTCCTGTTTTTCTAGAGAGCCCTGACTAACACACAAGGCAAGCATGAGCAGGCAGTTCAGTGAAGAATTACAATTTAGTTGTAATTAGTGTAATCTCACTAATCTTACAAAGAAACTCCCAATTGCAAATGCTTCCAGTTCAATTGTATGAAAACAGATAACGTTAATCCTATTTTAAACTCTGCCAAAGCACACAGAAACAAGGAAAACTTCTGAAATTTTTAAAATAATTTTAGGATTACATTGAAACAAACACCTACGGGAGTGCCTGGGTGACTCGGTTGAGCGACTGACTGCAGCTCAGGTCATGATCTCATGCTTCGTGAGTTCGAGCCTCTCGCATCAGGCTCTTCGCTGACAGCTGACAGTGTGGAGCCTGCTTGGGATTCTCTCTCTCCCTGTCTCTCTCTCTCTCTCTCTGCCCCTCCCCTGCTTGCGCTTTCTCTCTTTCTCAGAATAGATGAATAAACTTAAAAAAAAAAACAAAACACCTATGATAACATACATGCACAGATGGAAATTATGGGACAGGTTTGCTTAAGAATATTTATGTAAAATCCTAAGTGAGATAACAGTGGTAATGAGTTTGTCATTGATGTGGGTCTAATTGCATAAATTTTCACAGATTGTGCTCTTAAAAGTTACATATGGCTATATAGCAAACATACCACAAATTAGGTCAAAAGAGACAAAACGAGGAAGGAAATTGGCAATGTGTGATGAAGATTAATTTTCTTCCATGTAAAGACTCTTAGAAAATAACCAAAATGGGCAGAGGTCATGGATAGTCAGTTTGCAGAAAATAAATACAAATAGTTTTAAAAATATGGAAAAATCATTACCTCTATTTAAAAATGCAAATTCACACAAGAAGTCCCATATTTCACCTATCAGAATGTTTAATTGTACCAGATTATTTTTTATTTTTTTAAGGACATGGGAATAGGTGCTCTCATAAACTGCTAGCAGAAATGCAGTTGGCACAATCTCTTTGCAACACTATAGTCATGTGTTCTTTGTTTTTGTTTTTGTTTTTTTAATTAAAAAAAATTTTTTTTTTAATTAAAAAAAATTTTTTTTACATTTATTTATTTTTGAGAGACAGAGTGAGTCAAAGTGAGAGTGGGAGAGAGGCAGAGAGAGAGGGAAACACAGGGTTGGAAGCAGGCTCCAGGCTCTGAGCTGTCAGCACAGAGCCCGACGTGGGGCTCGAACCCACAGACCGTGAAATCATGACCTGAGCCGAAGATGGGCGCTCAACCGACTGAGCCACCCAGACGCCCCTGTTTTTGTTTTTGTTTTTTAATTTTTAAATGTTTATTCCTGAGAGAGCGAGGGAGGGGCAGGGTGGAAGGAGACACTGAATCCAAGGCTGGCTCCAGGCTCTGAGCTGTCAGTACAGAGCCCAAAGTGGGGCTCTAACTCAGGAACTGTGAGATCATGACTTGAAGTCAGACACTTAACCGACTGAGCCACCCAGGCGCCCCTGTAGTCATAAGTTTTGAATGTAGACACACTTTGATTTTTCCTGTTCTCATGTATGTGTAGATGCCTGTAAAAGGAAGTTTGTTGCTTTTTTGGAATTGCAAAAGACTGGAAACACCTTTAATTAATAATTCTTGCATATCCATGTAGTAAAATTCAAAAAAGAATGAGATAGATCTCTATATGCAGATATGACAGCACCGAGATATATTGTTAAATGAAAGACAAAGGGCAAAACAGAGAAGAGTGTGCTCACATTTATGTTAAAATAAAATGTAGGAAACATCGGAAGAATGTACAACTGTTAAGCATGTTTGTCTGGGGGTCAGGATCAAAGTCAGAGAAAGACATTTCAGCTTGTACCCTTTCCCAGTATTTGCATTTTTACCTTGTGTATCTATTATGCTTTTTTTAAATTAAATCTTAATCAAAATAGCAGTATGACCTTGGAAATTACTTAACATGTCTGCCTCAGTTTTTTCATCTATAAAATGAAGACTATAATAGTACCTATCTCATCAAGTTATCAGGATTAAGTAAGTTAATATGTGTGAAACATCTAGAATAGTGCTTCACACATGGTAAGCCTTTGATGAATATTTGCTATTATTATTACGAACATAGGTTTAAAAATCAAATTGTGCTATAACTTTATTAGTAGGGGGTATTTCTTTATTGAGATTCCTTTGTCTCGATCCCTTTTGCAATGCAGACACAACTAAATATTTTTAGTTTATTTTTTCTCTAATATTTATCTCCATGTTTCCCAATAGTAGGCTCTGATGTGTATATTTTAGATACTATTGACCCTATGATGGAATGTGAGGATTTAGCTTTCTTACACCGTCCCATCCCACCCTAGTTTTCTGCCCTTCATTCTTTAAATACGGTTCTATCCTAATTTTTGGCTACATTAATATTGGGCATTAACATATTTTAACTGTAAATTATTGCTCATTTCTATAACTTTATTTTCCTTGAGCTGATAATCCTCTTCTCGTAATTTCTTACTTTCCTATGACCCTTTCTCTTAATTTTCCCAAAGAATTGTAAAGCCACTTTGTACACCGTTTTTCATATGGTTATTCATAATAGGTGACCATTTAATTACACGTTTTTCTTTTTAAAGAAATTTCCTGGGATACCATTCTGGATTCCTTCAGCCTACTACTGCCCCAAATTGAACTGGTTACGCCTTAGGCCTGCTGTGTTTCTCCCATGTTGAGTACTCTGTTTCCTTGACCCAGTGTGGTCCTCTTTTCTTGGTTTATACTGTTGTTTTGGTGGATACGTCCTCAAGCAGCTTCCTGAGAAGGGATGCATGGGAAATACAACTTTTAGATTTCATGTTTTGATCAGAGTTCTGTTTCTGATGATTTAAACGCAGTCTCATTCCTTTAATCAAAACGCAGTGTGTGATTTATTTGGCAGTGTGCATAAATCAGTGTAGGTCTGTACCTTCAACTTCATTTCTTATGAGAGAAACAATTGGAAGTTCTCCTCAGAGTTATGCTCCCTGAGGCCAGATTTCTTCATCTACCCAAACTGGTCAAAGGCTTTAAATACCCACCAGCACACTGCAGAGTACTCCTGGGGGTACGTATATCCCAGTAGTAGAAAAACAGGCCTCGTAAGCAACTGTTTATTAGGACAGGTTGGGAAAGGTGATAGCATAAAAAAGAGAGGGTGCATTGGGAGTGTGAGCCATTTGCTTATGAAACTTGTTTCCCAGCACTACCTGCCTCAGCCCTGTAAACCCCACCATTATGTTTCAGTGGGTCAAAAAGCCCAGTGTCCAGTGGATAGCATGGTAATGATGTTCCGTGTTCAGGCATCCAGATCCTACTGGCACTCAGCAGTAAGTCAGTGGTCTCTTAGAAGGAAATATTCTCCAAAGAAAGCATAGGTTTGCTGTATGTTATCAGGGCTCTTGGTGGGCTCCATGTACCCCCCAATCTGGCAGAGACCCCATAGACTGTTGGAGGCCCTGGGCCAAAGAGGTGAATTGACAGGGCTTTCTGTAGCCTGGAGCAGCTGGAGTGGGTTCTCCTGCCCTGGCTGCCACGGAAAGCTGGTGGTATTGGGGGTTACTCAGTAAAGGGGTCAGAGTAGCGATCTCAAAAGTGGATATATATGTGTCCACCAAAATATAAGGAAGTCCACCAAACATTGTGACTCTTATTTTTAAGGAGTGAAAGATGCAGCAGTTTGTCTTTTACTTTGGAAGGGCTATCCAGAAATTCCCTAGACCACTAGCCTCCCGGAAGCATAGCTGAGGTGGCAGGTCCCGAACTTCCCAATCACTGGCACATCTGTTCTCTACCAAGGAATCTAGGGCACCATGTTCTCCCTGCTTCCAGGTCCAGTCATCAGCCTGGTATCATCAATGTATACTGTTCTGTTCTGTTCTACTGCAGAGCAGAGCATAAGAACCAAAGAAAGTTGAGGTAGTGCTGAGTAGGACAATCCTGAATAAGTCTGGAAAGTCTACACCATCTCGACCAGGTAAAAGTGTAGCGGTCCCTGGTGTTCTTTGTCCACAAAAATGGAGAAAATAGCATTTGCCAGATCAGTCACCAGAGGATAGGTTCCAGTGGTAAGTTTATTTGCTGCAGTAAATAGACTATATCTGAAATGGCAGCTGAAATTGGGGCCACCACTGATTCATTTAGCAGTACAGCCATTCTCCAAGACTCATCTGCCTTCTTCAGGAGCCAAATAGGCAGGTTAAATAGGGACGTGGTAGGAATCCTCACTCCTGTGATCTCTGTGACTTCCTAGGGTGACAGTCTTGGCTTATCAGTTTACTATTTGGAGAAAGAACAGGTAGTTTCAGAGTTCTGTCTATGAGTAAGGGGCTCAAGGGAGGAATTTAGGACTAGAGTTAAGTATGTGTATTATATCTATACCTTTGGGATCTGTAGGAATAACCATAAGAGAGTTCATGGACTCACTGGGCCCATTGTGATACCTGGGCCAAAACTCCCTTTTCTCTCTCTCTTTTTTTTTCTATCTGTCCATTTTTATTTTTTATTTTTATTTTTTTATCATATGAAATTTATTGCCAAATTAGTTTCCACACAACACTCAGTGCTCATCCTCCCTTTTCTCTTGATGCTATGAGCCCCCATTGGGAGCACAGTCAGACTAGGGCCCTCAGGCATTAAGGTTAGCGCAGAGCCAGTCCTATAACACTCTAAATGTCTGCCCCTTCTAGACAAGCCAAAAACCAAACATTGAACTAGAGAGGACGAACGATGGTTGCCAGGTGATTGTTCAATCACTATATTGTACACCTGTATGTTAACTACACTGGAATTAAACTCTTGAAAAATAAAATACGTGTCTACCCTTTCCGCACTGCATGGCTACTCTGGTAAATGTCTGCATGTTCTCTGGGGAAAGGTTAGATTTTCGGTAGGTGCTACTTCAGAGGGCCTTCCCAGGGCCTTCCCAGCCTTCCCTTCATTCAAGGAGCTTTTGGCCTGAGGATTGGATGAGGAGCCCTGTCTTGTGTCACAGTGACCCATTAGACTACATTTCACCAAACCTCAGGTGTTTTCAGGTATGTAGGTCAAGGAGAACCTTAAAGGGTGTTCACCTTTTTAGTCCTAGGGGTCCTATGATCTGTTAGCCACTGTCAAAGATTCCTGTGGATTAAATAATTTCTATTATGCTCACAAATTCTGTGGGTCAGAGATTTAGGACACAAAGGGGACAGCTTATCTATGCTTCATGACGTCTGAGGTCCCAGTGGAATACCCAAAGGCTGGACACTGGAATCATCTGAAGGTTCATTTACTCATATATCAGGTAGTTGATGCTGGCTATTGGGTGGGGGGTCTCGGTTCCTCTCCACACCAGCCTTATAGTGTGATCTCTCTGCACAGGGCAGTTTTGGCTTCCTCACAGAATAGTGTCTGGATTCCAAGGGTAGACATTCCCAAGAGAGAGTTACGGGCAGAAGCTATGTCACCTTTTCTGAGTTAGCCTTGGAAGTCACACAGGATCATAGACTCATCCATGTTCTAAAGAAGGAAAGATAAAGCTGTACACTGAGAAGAGTGTCAATGTCACATTGACTTATGAAATGGCTTAGGAAATGGGATACATATTGGTGCAGCCATCTTTGGAAAACTCATTCTGCCACAAGTAGGAAACATCAAGTTTTTTTTTTTAATTTTTTAATTAACTTTATTTATTTATCTTAAGAGAGAGAGAGAGAGAGAACACGCACACAAGTGGGGAAGGGGCACAGAAAAGGAGAGACAGAATCCCAAGCAGGCTCCACACTATCAGTGCAGAGCTGTATGTGGGACTCAAACTCAGAAACTGTGAGATCATGACCTGAGCCAAGATCAAGAGTCAGATGCTTAACCGACTGTGCCACCCAGGTGCCCTGGAAACATCAAGTTCTTATCAACACAACCAATCCTGGTTAAAGTGGACTTAGCATGGATAGGGTTTGTTGGTCTTTTTCAAACAAATGGTGGTTGTCATATTTCATTAAATATGTATACACACATTAAAATGTGTGCACTTTACAGTATACAATACATAAATAATGCCATCAATGAGCATATCTGAATGCATGCATGAAATTTAAGAAAGTTTTATTTCATTTCAGTGTTCTGTATGGTCATGAGGATTGGTCATCTCAAAGATTTTAAGTTACAGTCATATGCCATTGAACACATTTTTACATGTACTGTCATACTTGTTATAAAGAATGACTATTGAGCTTTTTCCGGGTTAAAACTTCTTGTTTTGGTTTGACTTTTTCTATTTAGACTTAACCTCTATTTTTAGTAGACACGGTATTTTTATTTTCTAACTCTAAAGATGAATGAACTATTTTCTCTTGAAAGTGGAATGTTATTTGGAACTTTTCTCAGTTTTAATAGTACCACCAACCTTAACAGTCTGCTTGAATCTGAAAGTTAAATGAATATTACTGAATTACAGAATGCAGATAGTATCAACACATGACAATAAATTTGTGGGTGGGTGGGAATACTCTGCAGGAGGTAGCAAGCAGTTTCTCATTGAAGCATTTAAGGAGAGAGAAGCAATTTTTAGTGAGTAGTAGTTCAGATAATTGGGCATTTCTCAACGCCATCCCCCATGCCCTCTATCCTCCAAGCACATTAGATGACTCAGTCTTTCTGGAACATTTATACACAAAGTCATTGCACATTCCATTTTTTCTTCTCAGAATATCACCTTCCTCACCCATTCTCTGAGAAGGAAACTCCTGTTTAACCTAAAAAACACAAATCA
Organism: Acinonyx jubatus; assembly: GCF_027475565.1. Classification (NCBI taxonomy): domain Eukaryota; kingdom Metazoa; phylum Chordata; class Mammalia; order Carnivora; family Felidae; genus Acinonyx; species Acinonyx jubatus. The sequence goes on from NC_069387.1 coordinate 93,184,008, forward strand.
AAATCATCTCTTTTGCGAAGCCTCTATCATACCCCCAAAGCCAAGATCTCCACTTCCTCTTTTGTAATCACAAAGCACTTTGTGAATAAGCTACTACTCATGCTACTACTACAAGGCATGCTCCTGGGAAGGAAGGGAAGAGACAAATAAAGGGTGAGTAATATCTCCTCTTTGCCCACTGTCCTGTACTCAGCAGTCAAGAATGGCTTGTTGCTTAAATTATCAATCCTAAAAATGTGTCATTCCAAGGGTGAAGGAGAGCTGTTAATAATACAGATTCCTGGTCTGACTGAATCAGACTCTCGGGAGGGTGGCCCTTTTTGATGAACAATCCAGGTGGTCTTTGGAACAGACTTTGACAAACACGCTGTAGGCTGGGCACCATGTTCTCTCCGAAGAACTTACCGTAGCTTCTCCTATTCTTAGTCAGCCTTGCTTTTTGTTTTCTAAGCCATTTGTTTGATCTTCAAGTTCTTCCACAAGATTATTTTCATTTAGCTTTCAGGTATGGATACAGATTCTGGAGCCACCTGCCCTAGAATTTAATTTTTTTTTTTTTTTAGCTGACATGTAATTTTGTATGTGTTTGTTAAGTTAACGTGCATTCATAAGGTGTGTGTGTATACACAATTAATGAAGTCGAGGCATATGAAACATTATGGAGTTTATAAATGGCTCAGTTACACTTTTTATTCCACAGTGTTTTCCTGATTATACATTTATATTGTCCAAAACTGTCATTCAAGTTACACATCATAGCTGACACATATATCTTACAGGATTTCAGAAAATGGGGAATTATGGGATAAAATCTAATTAGACCCATGTTCCAGTAGATAATGTTTCAAGAATTCATTTTCTTTTTTTTTTAATTAAAAAAAATTTTTTTAAAGGAATCTCTCCAACGTGGGGCTCAAACTCACGACCCCAAGATCAGAAAAGTTGCATACTCTAGGGGCACCTGAGTGGCTTAGTCGGTTAAGCATCTGACTTTTGCTTAGGTCATGATCTTGTGGTTTGTGAACTCAAGCCCTGCATCCTATGTGCTTGAGCCCTGCTTCGGATGAGCCCCACTTCTCTCTCTCTCTCTCTGTCTCTCTCTCTCTGTCTGTCTCTGCCCCTTGCTCACTTTTGCCCTCTCTCTCAAAAAAAAGGGTGGGGGGGGGGCGCCTGGGTAGCTCAGTCAGTTAAGCGGCCGACTTCAGCTCAGGTCATGATCTCGCAGTCCGTGAGTTTGAGCCCCGCGTCGGGCTCTGTGCTGAGAGCTCAGAGCCTGGAACCTGCTTCGGATTCTGTGTCTCCCTCTCTCTGACCCTCCCCTGTTCATGCTCTGTCTCTCCCTGTCTCAAAAATAAATAAAAAACGTTAAAAAAAAAATGTAAAAAAAAAGAAAAGGAAAATGTTGCAGGCTCTACTGACTGAGCCAGCCAGGAGCCCCAAGAATTCATTTTCTAATCAAGTTTACTTCAGAAATTATTTAATCAGCTAAATCCATTCTAGTATTATGTCTTTCAATACTACCCTCCCTAACCAACTGAAGTCAGTAAAGAAACTGGAAGAAAAAAAGTTTCTCCATTTCTGTTTCTTAGATAATGTCTAACATAGACTCGCTCCCCGATGTTTAAATGGATCACATGTATTGTGCAATGGTTTTTTAAATGATTCAGTAAAGGAAGAAAGTGAATTCTGCCTACTCTGCCCACATGATTGAAATGCAATCCTGAAGACACAAAAGAACACGCTCAAGAGGGTACTATTAAAATATAAATCCATTGTGATAGGCTGCAAAGAATGCTATTATAAATCTTGATAAACCCTAAAATAAGATAATGGAAAAATAAGTCATAATAAGTACATAATCAAATATTCCACATCAAATGATGATTGTATCTTCCCTTAATAAACTCACTGAAGTCTTAGCCCACTTGATTCTGTCAACTTGGTGCGTAAATGCAAAAGTCAAAAAATTTTTTTCTACCAGGTAGGCATCAAACAAATATATTTTATCACATTCTTCTTTTTGTCTTCACTTTTTAAAGAAAATGATTTCATGCAAGTTTAGGCAGCAAATGACACAGACAATAGTGAAGGTTATTTGGGTGATAATATTAGAAATTGGGAAATGCTGCCTTTGCAAATGAGAAACAAAAAAGGTCAGAATTGAATGAAGAAGTTTCTCCCAGGGAACGCTCATTGTCCTCTATAACCAAAGACATCGTGTCTGTAAATTCACCTAAGTGAAATTACATCCATGGCACCAAAAACCACCCCTGGAGCCAAATGGAGAGAGGAGGGAACAAGCAAAGACTTACAATGCACTTCTCTGAGAAGGTACCGGGAAAACAAAGCTTTGCCCCAGCCTGCCTTGACCCATCAGTCTTCGGGAGGGCTACACCAATTCCATTCCCAGAGAATCATTACACTGGTTCTCTGAGAGAGGGAGGCAAAAGTCAAGGCATCTTCCTTCCCCCCAAAGCAGGGAGCTCCAAAGAGAGAAAAGTGGGAAGCCCTAGAGATAGAGACACGGCACAGCGTGGGGCAGTGGTTAAGGACACTCTGCAATCTGAATCCCAACTTTCCCGTTTGCCATTGTGACTGAGGGAAAGTTTTCTTAAACCTCTGCCCTCGTTTTCTTCTGTAAAACATAGGTGATTATAATATTTGCTCACTTGGATTAAAGTAGATTTGCCATGATGAGATGCTTCACATATAATCCATAAATGTTAGTCATGATGATGAAAGTGATGTTGCTGATGTTATGGTGGTCTACATTATCATTTGTGCCCCTCCCCCAATGGTGAGCTATTCATGGTGGAGCTGTTATAGTGCCTGGAAACCCATCAGGTCTGAACAGTCCAGAGAGAAAAGGAGTCTCTGACTGAATTTCCAATTTTTCCCCCCTGGAACACTGCTTTGGATTGGTATTTATTACTTATTTTAAAATTCTTAATCTACGCTGATCCACCTGAATTGAGAAGGGATCTAGGGAGAATCTGAGTTAGGCTTCACAGAAATTCTAAAAGACAAATTAATGGGAGAATCAAAGTACAAGAAAATGAACAATAATGAGTTTTAAGAACTTAAGGTTTGCGTCACTTTTTTTGATATTGTTGTTTTTGAATGATTGTTTGTTTTGACAGAGAGAGAGAGAGGGGGGCAGCATGAGTGGGGGAGGGGCAGAGAGAGAGAGGAGAGAGAGAATCTCAAACAGGCTCCTTGCTAATAGCTGATGCAGGGCTCGATCCTGCATGAGATCCAACCATGAGATTATGACCTGAGCTGAAATCAAGAGTCCTGAGTCAGGCTCGCTGTTGAGCATGGAGCCTGCTTAAGATTCTCACTCTCTCCCTCTGCTCTCCTACCCCTCTCACAGTCTCTCTCTATATAAAAAAAGTAAAAATCTTCCTTTTAAGGCGATGTGAGCTTTAGAAGTTACTAGAGTATTATAAACTCATATTTTAATAGTTTTGGGTTTTTTTTAATGTTTGTTTACTTTGAGAGAGAGATAGAGAGAGAGAGAGAAACACATGCAGGGGAAGGGCAGAGAAAGAAGGAGAGAATCCTAAGCAGTCTCCATGCTGTCAGCGCAGAGACCAACATGGGGCTCAAACTCATGAACCATGAGATCATGACCTAAGCTGAAACCAAGAATCAATTGCTGAACCAACTGAGTCACTTAGGCACCCCTAAGCTCATTATTTCATCTATGATACTCTTGGAAAGAATGTGATGCATGAAAAAAAAAAATACTTGAATTTTGATTACAGGCATTTTTCCCAATGTAAAAAAAAAAAAAGACTTTGCTTCTAAAAATCCACCAACACTATCTCAAAGTATCCTAAAGGCAGGATGCCTGGGTGGCCCAGTAGGTTAAGCGTCTGACTCTTGATTTCAGCTCAGGTCATGATCTCACAGTTTGTGGGATTGAGCCCCAAGATGGGTTCCTCACTGATAGCCTGGAGCCTGCCTGGAACTCTCTGCCCCTTCCCCACACATGCGTACTCTCTCTCTCTCAAAAATAAATAAACTTAAAAAAGAAAAGTATCCTAAAGGCAAGGAATATTTCTTTTTTCCCATATGAAACCACAACATACCTAATACACACTCTACTCACTCACTGAAAGTTTTTATCTGACCTTTCCAGAAACATGTGGATGTGACTTCTGGTCAAATCATAGAATTGTCATTTGGTGGAGGTACTTCTTTTAAACCCATCCCGCCCCCACCCCCCCACCCCCGAAAAAAAAAAAATAGCAAGGCTTCAAACTGAGTTAATTTGCAAAATTTAAAAATCTGCCTTAATTACATTTGGTGCTTGTTGTTATTCCCTAAAATGTTTAGTGAACCCCTTGTGTTGAGCGTAGCCATTGCAAAAAACACTCCAGTGGATTTTTGTTTCACACTTCTTCCCTTCAAAGAGCACAATCAGGTGCCACCTACTCTCACTTGATACACTCACTGACCATGGTATAGAAAAAAAAATGTTTTAATATAAGTAAAGGAAATGTCCAGCACATTGTAGGAAGTAATAAAAACATGGCAGAGGCTGCTTATGAACACTAAGCTAAGTACAGGTCTCCAAGAAAGGACCTACCACAACTGTCCATTTTGCTGGCTGGAATGGTTGGCTCAGTCAGGTTTCCCAGCCACTTCCCCAGTGCTCAGGATCTCTTCTGGGAAAAATACTGCAACAGTGTAGTCCTGTCTTCTGCTGGGTCCTATCTTGATGTACTTCCAAGAAGAGAATCATAGAAATATAGAGCTAGACATTATTTTGGAGATTTTACAGATGAGAAAAAATGAAGTCCAGAAAACAGAAGTAATTTATTCCAGTCCAAACACCCAAGAGATAGTAGGACTGGAGCCCTATCTACTGGCCTCCATGGCTTCTAAGCCTAACAGCTGCTTTGGCAGAACTCAAAATTCAGGATTTCACAGAAAGCTTTAGCTTTATATGTCACATTGTTATTTACTTACTTATTTTTAAATTTACATCCGAGTTAGTTAGCACATAGTGCAACAATGATTTCAGGAGTAGATTTCTTGATTCCCCTTACCCATTTAGCCCATCCCCCCTCCCACAAGCCCTCCAGTAACCCTCAGTTTGTTCTCCATATTTATGAGTCTCTTCTGTTTTGTCCCCCTCCCTGTTTTTATATTATTTTTGCTTCTCTTCCCTTGTGTTCATCTGTGTTTTAAAGTCCTCATATGAGTAAAGTCATATATTTGTTTTTCTCTGATTGACTACTTTCGCTTAGCATAATACCCTCTAGTTCCATCCACATAGTTGCAAGTGGCCAGATTTCATTCTCTTTGATTGCTGAGTAATACCCCATTGTATGTATATACCACATCTTTATCCATTTATCCGTCGATGGACATTTGGGCTCTTTCCATACTTTGGCTATAGTTGATAGTACTGCTATAAACATTGGGGTACGTGTGCCCCTTCGAAACAGCATACCTGTATCCCTTGGATAAATACCTAGTAGTGCAATTGCTGGGTTGTAGGGTAGTTCTATTTTTAATTTTTTTTTTAATGTTTATTCATTTGTGAGAGACAGAGAGAGACAGAGTGAGTGGGCAGGAGCAGAGAAAGAGGGAGACACAGAATCTGAAGCAGGCTCCAGGCTCTGAGCTGTCAGCACAGAGCCCGACACGGGGCTCGAACCCATGAATCATGAGATCATGACCTGAGCTGAAGTTGGACACTAACTGACTGAGCCACCCAGGCGCCCCTCTATTTTTAATTTTTTGAGGAACCTCCATACTGTTTTCCAGCGTGGCTGCACCAGCTTGCATTCCTACCAACAGTACAAAAGAGATCCTCTTTCTCCACATCCTCACCAACATCTGTTGTTGCCTGAGTTAATGTTAGCCATTCTCACAGGTGCGAGGTGGTATCTCAGTGTGGTTTTGATTTGTATTTCCCTGATGATGGGTGATGTTGAGCATTTTTTCATGTGTCGGTTGGCCATCTGGATATCTTCTTTGGAGAAGTGTCTATTCATGTCTTCTGCCCATTTCTTCACTGGATTATTTGTTTTTTGGGTGTTGAGTTTGATAAGTTCTTTGTAGATTTTGGATACTAACCCTTTATCTGATACGTCATTTGCAAATATCTTCTCTCGTTCTGTTGGTTGCCTTTTAGTTTTGCTGATTGTTTCCTCTGCTGTGCAGAAGCTGTTTACTTTGATGAGGTCCCAGTAGTTCATTTTTGCTTTTGTTTCCCTTGCCTCCAGAGACGTGTTGAGTAAGAAGTTGCTATGGCCAAGTTCAAAGAGGTTTTTGCCTGCTTTCTCCTCACGGATTTTGATGGCTTCCTGTCTTATGTTTTAGTCTTTCATCCATTTTGAGTTTATTTTTGTGTATGGTATAAAAAAGTGGTCCAGGTTCATTCTTCTGCATGTCATTGTCCAGTTTTCCCAGCACCATGTGCTGAAGAGACTGTCTTTATTCCATTGGATATTCTTTCCTGCTTTGTCAAAGATTAGTTGGCCATACGTTTGTGGGTCCATTTCTGGGTTCTTCATTCTGTTCCATTGATCTGAGTGTCTGTTCTTGTGCCAGCACCCTACTGTCTTGATGATTACAGCTTTGTAATACAGCTTGAAGTCCATACACTGTTATTAAGAGAACACTAACTGTATGTACAGAAGGTAAATATCCAGTTATCCAATCATTAAAATAAGATTTACATAACATGTTGTGGATTTGTTACATATAACAGAAAGTAACCAAATTTACTAAAATTTGAAAATATTTCTGTATTAATTTAAAGAAACTTAACTACTATGAAAATGGCTTCATCATCTTGAATAAAAAAAAAAAACTTATATAAGTGTGTTATTATTAATTCTACCAGCATTTTTGAGATTTCACTATTACCACGCACGGCCCTAAGTGTGAAGATGCAGGGGGAAAAAAAAAGAGCCCTCTTCCAACTTGCCAGCAAATTGAGGAAGCTGATAGAAAACAAACCAGTGGGATCCGGTGATTACAGCTGTGGCTGCATGGGGTATGATGCCTGTGGCAGGACAAATGAGGGGGACTTAACTGTCACATGAGGAAGAGAAGGTTCCTTCAGACAGATGCCCCAGAGCTGCATCTTGAAAGAAGGGGACTAAAAGGAAAAGGGCATTAAAAGAAGAGAGAAGAGCATGTACCAGCCAGTAGGTGTGACAGCACGTGGAAGATCTGGGGACTGTGTGCTTCTAAATGGCTGCATCCCACAGGAGGGGGAGGGCAGATCCTGAAGAGGGTTGTACATCATACTGAAAAGTTTTTATTTTAACCAGAAAATAGTGGGGAGGTGTTGACAAGTTATATGCTGTAAAATAATACGAATCAAATTCTACTATAAAGTCACTGGTTTGGTTTTGTTTTGTTTTTCTTCTTCTCAACATCTGAAACTTTGATAGAACATCTGGGAGTTGAATGTGATAAAATCACCAGCATCCAGCTGTAGAGCGGACAGAAATCTCAGTTTCCTCATCTGTAAAATAAGAGATCGTTTTAGGGTTGTTGTAAGAAGCACATGGTTAAAGCCCGCTAAGTATTTATTACAGTGGCTGGCATATTGTAAACACTCAATAAGGGTAAATTTGCACTGTGATCATCATTATTATAAAAATCTGAATTGGAGGGGCATCTAGCTTGCTCAGTCAGTGGAGAGTCCAATTCTTGATTTCAGGGTCGTGAGTTTTTGTCCCATGCTGGGTGTGGAGATTACTTAAAAAAACAAAAACAAAAACAAAAACTTAAAAAAAACCTGAATCAGAGAAAATGGATTAGAATGCTAATGGTTAATTTTAACATCTAGAGTTAAGAATAATTTTCCAAATCTGCTGATTCTGAATTGCTTAGAGTAATTGGGTCCCTTCAGAGAGAACTACTTTGTTAGAGGCAGCGCTAGGAAAAGGCATTGGTTAGCAAAATGCATTGATTATGTACTTGGGGGAGGAACTTTTCTGCTGATTTTATTGTCCAAGAGAATGTAAGAAAAGAAAACTTGAGTTTCAGCAGTTGAGAGCAGCATCTGAGGAGAGCCAAGTGCTTGATTTGGGAGTTAAAAGTGGAAGAGGAAAATATCAAGGTCCATAGATAGCAACTTGGGATAAAAATTAACTTTTTCTTTTTTCTTTTTTTTTTTGCTTGGCAGGCCCACAGAAAAAAGAGAGTATATTATGCTTTTAATTTGCTATTACATTGTATCTAATTGTTTATAATCTATTCTCATACTGTAATTACTGAAGATTATTTTTTGCTACATTTTTGTTATTGGAATATTTTCTGTAATTGTTCCAAATTGAAAATTTGATACATGGTTTAACAATTTCACTTTGGTTGTATTAAAAATTAGGTGGATCAGAATTAGATTTACCATGTGCATAATACCATCTCTCTATTAAAAAAAAGGACTACCTCTCAACATTTTGTAGACTAATAGTTTTATTTTCTGTGTTCTGTTTTGTTAGTGCTCCTATATTCCTCCCTGTAAGAGAGAAAATCAGAAGAACTTGGAAAGTGTCATGAATTGGCAACAGTACTGGAAAGATGAGATTGGTTCCCAGCCATTTACTTGCTATTTTAATCAATTTCAAAGGTAAGCCGGTATTTACATGTGCATATTAAAATGGTTTGTAGCCTTTGTAGTTTATTACAAAATAAATCGTGGATTGTGCTCACTTGACAAAATATCTGGCCTGGAGATAGTCTCAACTCTTTCTAGCATGGAGTTAGGGAAGCCCCTTACTCTACAGGTGGGGAGGTAAGTGAAGAATCTGCAGGACAAAGAGAGAGAACTTGTGTCATGGCGCTACCCTCTGGATACCCTCAGAATGCACTTTCAGATTGGAACACTAGATACTAGTGGTATTTCCTGAGAATTACAGATTAATGCACATCAACTGAACCACATGTGGATTTGCGAGCATTTGGGGGCGCATCAAATCTTACCTTTCCTTTTCCTTTCTATTCTGATGAAGTATCACGAAAATGAGTTCACACCATGAAAACTTACTTGACTTAGAGACAACTCACATTATGCCGTATGACCACAGAACGCTGGACTAGAATACTATGGTACCCACCCCGATTAATCATACTAATTTATTCATTAAACATTGAATGTTCACAGCTCCTTGCAGTACTCTCCTCTTAGATGTTCCGCAGTTACATTAAGCTTTCTTTTCCTCCCAGAGTCCCTCTTAGTGAAGGGCACTCCCATCGACTTGTTTACTTAGTCCTGAGAACGGTGAGTAATTCCTAATTTGCATTTCTCTTTTACACACTATAACTTATATTTGCCGTCATGCACAGTGACTCTTGTCTGCCTTCCCTCTGCCACTGTCTTACTTCAGGTCCACATGATTTCTCAGCTCCAACAACACAAAAGTCTTTTAACCAGTCCTTCCACCTCCCACCTGCCCCCACTCCAAGCCCATTCCTCATGCTGCTGCCAAGGCAATTTTTCTAAAACGTGAATTTAATCTGGTTACGCCTCATGGTTTTCAAAGTAAAGGCCGAACATCTTGGCATGGCCCATGCATCAAGTACCTATGGTTGCATAACAAACCACCCAAAATCTAGTGGCTCCCTACCACAATGACTTACTATTTCTTACAATTCTGTGGGTTGGCTGGGAGGTTCACGTGCAGTCAGATGATGGCTGGAACAGCTGCGTGGGCCAAGATGGCCTCGCAGGCCCAGCACTTGGTACCTCACTTCTCTTCCACTGGCTTCTCATCCTTCAGTAGGTTAGGTCGCCTTCCTTACAGTATGGTAGCTTCAGGGCAGCATTTCAAGAGAGCCAGGCCCCGGCTCTGGAACTTACATAGCATCACTTCTGACACATTCTATTGGTCAAAGCAAGTATGAGGCCAGCCAGATTCATGAGGTGTGAAAATCAACTCTGCTTCTTGAAAGAAGCTGCAAAGATTTTGTGGCCATATTTAATCCACCACAGCATAGGCTCCTCCAGTTCTTGCCCCAGAGTACCATCTTTCCAGCCTCATCTTTATGCCACTCTGAACTACGTGCAGTTCCCAGAATATCTTAAATGTTTATATCCATGTCTCTTTATTTGTTTCTCCTGCTTCCCGACTGCCTTGATGAAGACCCCTTTTCTGAGCTGTTTTCCGTGATCTCCAAGTTTGGTTTGGTTGTATATACTTAGGATGCCATCTACTGCATGCAGACAGAAAACGGACTCAAAGTATCATAAACAATTGGGAAATTTATTATTGCATACATTAAGAAATGCACAGGTAGATCAACATTAGGGTCGTTTGATGCAGTAACCTAACAGTGGCCTCAAGAACCCAGGTCCTTTCTGGATCTCAGATCCACTTACGTTTACGATATGCAGGCATAGCAGTGTCCAAAGGCCAAAAGAAGACTATCTCTTTTGGTATGTTTTTCTTGGAATTAGGAAAGCTTTTCTCAATTTCCCGTAGCCGACCTCCCCTTAGGTATCCTTGTTTAGAATGAGTTCTCTTGCCTACTCATAAACCAGTCACAAGAAAGAACAATCAGAATGTACCACTGAGTTGGGGACGGGGCAATAGCTCCCAAGCTGGATGGAGAAAGGGTGCATGCCTGAGCAGACAGGAATGAAGAAGAAGGGACGATATGTTGTGGAGCAGCCAAAAGTGCCAGTTACAAGGTGTGTTTTCCATGTTCTGTTTACACAGCTCTATCCTGGGGTTTGCAACCCTCATTTCACATGACTATGTCAGAGGAGCTTAGAAAAAAAAAGGCACCACAAACCAATGAAATTAGAATATCTGGTGGTTGAACCTAGGCATTAGGATTTAAAAAAAATTGACTTTAGGGATTCTAATATACCACTAGATTGAGAGCCACTACATTATCCTTTCACTTATCACTCTCTACTGGAATCGTCTATATACCCGTCTTCCCCATGAGACTGTATACTGGTTAATGGTGTAGCACATCCGCTTTGGCTTTATATCCCCGGGACTTAGCGCAATGCCTGGCTCTCAGTTAATAAAAGTTTGGTGAATTAATGAATGAATGAATGCAATGTGCCAGATTAATAAGGAGGAATTTTGGGGGGAGAAACTGGTTCTTACGCAAATAGAAATTTGATTTCATCAGCTAGAAATGAAAGCGGGGATGACCTTGAAGATGGGATGGCTACACTAAAGAAACCAAGGCTTGACAATATAGATACATAAGGCGTGTAGGTTATATAATAAGTAGTGGTGAGCAGTTCTAACAAACGGGGTTTAAGTCCCGTGTCAGGCTCTGCACTGAGAGTGCTTGGGATCCTCTCTCTTCCTCTTTCTCTCTGCTCCTCCCCTGCTCACCCTCCCTCAAAAGAAATAAAAACTTAAAAAAATAAGGAGTGGTGAATTTGTAAGGTGGACAGGTAGCTTGAAGTTAGATTTCTAAAGCGTCATAAATGCCATACTAGGGAGGTCGTCTGTTATATGGGCAATGACAATTTGTGACTTTTTTTTTTCTTTTTTTAATCAGAGATTGACTTGAGTGGATATCTAATTTAGAAAGTAACCTGATTTAGAAAGTAATCTGATTTAGAAAGTTGAAACAAAGAAAGAAAGAAAGAAAGAAAGAAAGAAAGAAAGAAAGAAAGAAAGAAAGAAAGAAAAAGAAAGAAACCGGTTTGAGTGTTGAATGTGTATCGGAGGAGAATGATGGAGAGTTAAAGGCAGAGTACTCTAGCTCAGAGACAGGCAGGGGGTTGGGGAAGTAAAGAGAATAGTGAATGAAAAAAAATAACCTTTATGAGTGGCTACTGCATGCCATCCATTGTGAATAGCATTGCATTTACCTCACCAAATTTCTTATAATAGTTCTAAGTACTAGCTCCATTTAACATATGAGGGAACTAAGACTTAAAGAAGTTAAATAACTTGTCCGATGTACACAGCTATTAAGTGAAAAAAAAAAACCCCAAAAAACTGGAATCCAGTTCGTCTGATTTCCAAAGCTCCTCCTATTATCTTTCTGCTGGTCCTCATGAAGATTCTGGAGGGCCCAGATAAGGGCAGTGGACATGGAAACAGCTCACAGAAGGGTACATCAGGAAGATGTGTGATAGTTACAAGCAATAGAACTTAATATAAGTGCTGAGGAACAGGAAGGTGTCACATTTGCCTGGGTGTGAGAAAGGACAGTCCAGCTTTGTGCTGAATTTGAGGGACTCATATATCCAGAAGGTGCTTGAAAGAGTTAGAAATGCAGACTTTTAGTTCAGGAGTAGGAGGTCAGAGCCAGTGTTAGGTCTGGGAGTCACTGGCACAAAAGCTATTAGTGGAAGCCAAGAGAGAGAATGCACATAATAGGGGCACATAGAGAAGAGGAAGGTTGACAGTCTTGAGATCATCTACACTGAAGCTGTAGGGAGAAGGAAGGTGGAGGCAATGGCCAGATGGTGAGAGGAGAGTCAAAAGAGCACAGTGTCTTGGAAGAGGTAATCAAAAAGGACTACTGAGTGGGGCGCCTGGGTGGCTAGGTCGGTTAGGCAGTTGACTTTGGCCCAGGTCATGATCTCACAGTTCGTGAGTTTGAGCCTCATGTCGGGCTCTGTGCTGACAGCTTGGAGCCTGCTTCAGATTCTTGTCTCCCTTTCTCTCTCTGCCCCTCCCCCACTTTGACGCGCAGTCCCTCTCTCTCTCTCTCTCTCTCTTCCTCTCTCCCTCTCTCAAAAATAAACATTTCCAAAAAAAAGGACTACTGAGAACTCACTGTTTTTGGCAATCACAAGTCTGTTGGGGGGGCACCTGGCTGGCTCAGTCAGTTAAGCGTCGAGTTTGGCTCAGGTCATGATCTCGCGGTTCGTGGGTTCGAGCCCTGCATCGGGCTCTGTGCTGACAGCTCAGAGCCTGGAGCCTGTTTCAGATTCTGTGTCTCCCTCTCTCTCTCTGCCCCTCCCCTGCTCACACTCTGTCTCAAAAATAAATAAACATTAAAAAAAAATTTTTTTTTAAGTCTGTTGGCGATCTTTGTGAAAATAGTTTAGGTGTCGTTTCAGAGCACCAGGTTAGACATCATTTTATATTGGCCTGAGGGAAGAATGTGAAGGCATTAATAAGTGCACAGTCCTCTTTCCAGAAGTTTGCCATGTCTGTACAAAGAGTTTGGGGAGGAAGTGATTCAAGGGAAGCAAGAATGGATTCAGAGAAATGAGACCGCTATAGACTAAAACTGAGAAAGAGACGCTGTCCTGTTGAACATAGTAATGAGGTGAAAGTGGAATGCAGCCTGAAGAAAATGAGACAGGATGAAATAGAAAAGATTAAGGGAGTAGTGGTATTTTTTTCTGTGAGGTTGAGGCCCTGTAACAGAGAATAGGCACCAGCACTGGTGCCAGCACAGGCCCTGAACCCACTACTGAATGAATCAAGTGATCCTTTAAGCTTCCTGCCCTGGGTGAGGAAGTAGTCTCAGAGGTCAGGAGCTTGTGCCTGAAGTTGGAGGTGGGCAGGGGTGGCCCCTCCCATGGCTGTCTTGAGCAGCTGGTGGTTGTCTTACCAAACTTCCCTTCTCAGGCATTTCTAAATTTTTTTTTAAAGTTTATTTATTTTGAGAGAGAGAGAGAGAGCAGGGGAGGGGTAGAGAGAGAGGGAGAGAGAGAGAATCCCAAGCAGGCTCTGCACTATCAGCATGGAGCCCGATGTGGCTTGAACCCATGAAGCAGGGAGATCACGACCCAAGCTGAAACCAAGAGTTGGGTTCTTAACCGACTGAGCCACCCAGGTGCCCCTCCTCTCAGGCATCTCTAAAGGCTGCCTCCCCCAAACACAGTTGCCTCCTGTGGGCATGAATTCTGAATATCTTCAAGTCCCCACCAGGAAGGACTATCTTCCGGAATGTTGAGAACTACCCGAGGGACCCAGCCTTACATCCTATGCTAACTGTTAACTTGAGCAACAGGAAATGTTAGCCCTTCATACCTCCTCTGGAACGGTACCCATTCCCTATCCTCGCCTCCCTGTCCCATTCCCAAGCTGTCAGGGTGTAGATAGAAGTGGGGGCAGTCTATCACAACCCAGAAGCACTTGAGACATGATTTTAAACGACTCTGGTAAATCAGAAGTTGGGAGTTTGGCTCTTGCACCACGACATATGCAAGAGGAAACGAGCGATGGTTGGAGGTGTGAAAATGGCAGCTCCCCGGTGCCGTCTACTCTCAGTACACTTTTTACTACTGCTCAACATGAAATAAAAATAGATTTACTGTAGAGACTCCCAGATGCTGTCGATAAGATGAACTTTATATTTCAAGTAACCTTTAGATTTCGCTCAAATGCAGGAAATTAGGGAGAATATAGTTACCAAGAAGTTTCCATTTTCAAGAAAAGGATGGTACAGTATTTTAAAAATCGAAGACAAAGATGATTGGAGTCTCAGCTTTCACTGTTTGTCTTAATTAGGAGAGTTCCACTCAGGAGTAGAATCTGCAGTGGCCAGAGCAGCCACCAGGAACCCTGCCTGTAATGGGAGGCCAGGCCCAGGCTCACCTCTCTTCTTCCCCCCAGGAAGGAGGCCATAGAGGCGCTTGGGGGATGGCACTGGCTGCTTCCATTCATGGTCTTCCCATATAATCTTTCAGCTCATTGCTTCCCTCCGTCTTGGGGCTCATGATCTCATTCCAATGTGTGGATTTTCTTTTTACACCATTTTTACATAGATAAGGTCACATTTACCCTGCTTATACCTTTTTTTTTTTGGACTCACAGTCTTTCCCTGGCTTATCCTTTCTCAGGGGAACCCAACTCACACCCTCTTACCGAGTATGCTTTGAAATCCTCATTCCATTGACTGGAAACTTCTCTGCAGTCCCAGGCTTGCCATAGAATTCTCTTACTTCATCTTTGCTTGACTGGCTTCACGCTGTAGAGAGCCTGTCCTTGGAAAACCGTTACTCTTTCCTCAATTTCCTCTGGGTCAAAGGGCCAGGAGGAGTGATCGGTCTTTATTTTTTGAACTTTTCCTTTTAGGGGGAGTAGAATGGTTTCTTTTTCTTGCCAGTTTACTTTTTGATATTTTATTTTACCCTCCTAAGCGGATAGTATTTACAGAGTGCACAGAGGAGGCACACACACACACACACACGCACACACACACACATCAAACCTGTCCAGCCACACCACCTCAAAGTCTTGAATTCATTCTCTTGGTTCAGGCCCTCACTCTTTCTCATCCGGATTGCTGAAGTGATCCTCAACTATCCTTTCAGCTCTTGGCCTTTCTCACATCCTCACCCACACTTCACAAAGTTTTGTTTTGCTTTATTTAAACCTCTGTTTGCTCTTGTCATAATTCTCGATTATATTTTTCTGCCTTCTTATTGTCATAGGATAAAGATTGTGCCCTCCCCATTACAGCTTCAACTTCTGCTATTTAATTATGTGCCAGTTGTGGGGAAACAAAAACAGAACAGCAAGGGGAAGAAAAGCCAGCCACGAGCCATGCCTTCATGGAGCTTAGAATCTGTGGCCACAGCATCAGACAGATAATGACAAAGTAGGGTAGATGCTCCAAAGGAAAAGTGAAGGTGCTACTGTGAGATATTGTCACAAGGTGGGGAGTTTCCGAGGCCTGTACGAGTAAACCATAGCTAGGTGGAGACCAGCGGATGTTCAAGAGTTAGCTAGGTAAAAGTGGGGGAAACACTATTTCAGAATGAGACACCACCATTTGTAAAGGTTCTGAGGCAAGAAAGAGGTTGGTGAGTTTTAGGAACTGAAAGCCATCATGGCAGGGAGGCTGTGAGTGAGAGGGAGCGTGGTGAGTGTTGACACTGGAGAGAGAGTAGACAGTTTAGGTTTCTCTTACATGCAGTGAGTAGCCAGTGATGGGTTTGGAGGGAAGTGGTGATGTGATCTGATTTAAATGTTTCCACTTCTATTCAGCTGCTCCATTTACCTCAGAGAACTTTTTGTTTCCCATGCACGCTAATGCCTCTGCCCCAGTCCCTTCCCTCTTCCCTCACCTGGGGACACCTTCATCATTTTTTCCACTTCTAGGATTCAGCAGAGCGCAGCTATGTGGAAGGAACCCTGGACTTAGCCACTTCCTAGTGTGTGTGGTCTTGACTATGTTACTTTAACCTATCTGTGCCTCACTTTCCTTTATAGAAGGAGGAAATAACAAAGTTACTGTGAGGTTATTAATGAAAGGCCATGGGCCTTTCCTGTAAGAGCATTTGCTACTATTATTTTTACTGCTATAAATAAGATTTTCCTCAAATGTCACTGTGTAACCTTCTCTTACCTTTTCGGGTCTAATTAATTACTTCCTCTTCTGTGCTTCCACACCACTATGGTGGCTTTTATCGCACTGTTATGGACTTAGTTGAATATGTTCCTTTCTCCCTCTATAGATTACTAATCCCTTAAGGACAGCCATGATGTGGCATCAGGCATCTGGGTTTACATTTCTCCTCTACCAGTTATTTACTGTGTGACCTTGGGTAAATTGTACAACTTTTTGATCTTGGTTTCCTTATCTATGAAGTGAGGACAACATTATCCATCCGAAGGATTTTGGGGGGTCAAGGTCATGTCTGCACAACAGTGAGTACTTAGTAAATGTATGTGTTTCTTTTTCCTTGCCCTGCAAATTTCTAACTACCAGGGTAGAAGCAACTATTCAGTGAGTTGTCTGGTTATTCACTGCATTCAGCTGTGAGGCATGGAATGAATAACCAATAAGGATTTTATTAATGAGTAAAGCAATATAGAACACACACACAAAACAACTCACAAGAAGAGATTTTATTGTTAAATAAAATAAATAGCTCGTATTTCTGATACTAGACAGATAGATCCTAATTTTTAAGAGATCATTGAAAGTATGTTTGTCCTATAGTATATATGTTTAAATTAAGTTTACCCTTAGCATTTTAGAGGAAGATGGACATTATGGCCTGACCTGAAATTGAAGAGAGTGCTCTTTAGAACACAGTTTGAAAGCCATTAATATAGAAGATTAAAAGCAACCAATTAGACTAGGACTGCTCACTTACTTAGGGCTTAGTGTTCTTATCTATAAAATTTGATAGACTGTTAGATTAAATGATCTCTAAGATTCCCTTAAGCTCTTGAATTTTATGGTTTTGTGATTCTCTGATTTTGAGGGCTTGTACAATTACAACAGTTTAAGATGCTAGATAAAATCCAAATGGTGAAAGAGAAAGAAAATTAGCAAAGGACTAAGTGGTTAACTGTCTGGAGCCATTTAATGGGGGAGGAGACCATCTTCCTACCTCCACAATAATTGAGTTTCATAATTATGACACTGAGTCATTGAAAAAGGTTAAATTTGGTTCAGTGTACTCTCCTTAAAAGGTAAGGAAATGTGTAATGCATTTTTGGAAATATTTTTACCAATAATATTTTAGCACTGTTGTTAGTTTTTATTCAACTTAAAAGGTTAAACTTCAGTTATTTGGAAAACTCACTTATGTGAGTATTTACTTTCTCTCCCCTAGAAATAAACAATATCATTTTAGGGGCAACAAAGATCTTCTTGCTACAAAATAGCTCATCATTCTTATATCATGATTTTACCCTTTTCAGTGTCCTAGATTTCATCCATCAAATTACCACCACTTCAGTCATTTACTCTTTCATTTATTCAACAGGCATTTATTAATCACCTGCTATGTACCAGGCAGAGGTGGTCAAAGATAAGATAATAATATTTTATAGGAACTCACTGACTAGTAGGAAAGACATTTATGTAAACAAGTCATTGGAATACAGTGTAGTAAGTTCTATAATAATGGGGAGATCTCTATCTCTATCTCTATCTCTATCTCTATCTCTATCTCTATCATCTATCTTATGAAAAGTTTGGGTTGAATTTTAAAGAATGAGTAAAACTTTTCGAGATGAATGAAGACCAGGGAAAGCAATTTCAGGGAAAATGATAGCATGTTCAAAAGCATGAAGATTTACAGTATCACGGGCAACTGGAAGAATATGTAAGGAGCTTCATATGCTTGGAAAGTACATTTAGGGGGAAAGTATAGATGAACCTGAAGAGGTTGAATCATATATGCTAAGGGTTTGAGACTTGATGTGTGGTGGAAGAATGTGGACAATCACATTTGTGTTTCAGAAAGACCAATTTGGTGGCTGTGTGGAAGATGGTTTTGTACCAGCCTGGACAAGGGGTGAAAAGAGCTTGGGCAAAGGTGAAATTAATGGAGGAAAGAAGGGAGGGAATGGACACGAGACTTTAAGGAAGTGGAATCCACCAACTTACAGATGCGCATGATGCATGGTAGGGCTGCAGGTTAAGAAGAAGAGGGAATTGGATGACTCTGGCTTTCTGTCCTGGGTGACTGTTGGAGGCAACATCAACTGGGGGTTTCTGGGAAAGCTTCTTCTTTCCTGATATAAGTACTACTGCCTCCTTTTTCCACTCCCTTTGTTCTGGCAGAAAAGTGGAGAGACATGGCTTGATGCCAGGAGTGCAGAAACCATTGGGCAGCTTTGAGGTGATAAGCATGAGGAAGGACGTCCATGTGTTGAGGAGAGTAGAGCAAAAAGATAGAAAGAGTCAGCCTTCCGGCACCATCATTGAGCAGCTGCCCCTTCCCTGGCCTGCTGACCTCTGGATTTCTTGTTGTGTGAGACAGACACCACTTACATGCATGTATACATGCCTCTACGTATATTTATAACCAATATGGTAAAAAACAATTGGTCAATTGTAAGTGAGTCTTGCAATGTCTTTGCATTTGTTTTTGACTTCTGAGGCCCTAAAACCAGATTTCTTTTAATATATTTATATGACGAATTTGTTTCATTGGCTTCTAAGTTTTCCTTTGGTTTTTTATAGGACAAATTACTAAAAGGAAAAGCCTCGTCTTTACTGGCAGATCTCTTGGGATACAGATGGGGGGGAAATGTGTATATAAAGATAGGAACTGATAATTTGAACAAATTCCATAGGGAAATTTTATTGAGTTGTGGATGAATTACTAAATACTAGACTTGATATTTGGTAAAAATGCAATTTTTAATAGAGCTTTTTACTTTGGGTTACTATTTACTCTGAAAAGTATTTCTTATAATGTACCATTAAGAGACTGGTTCTGTAGTAAAATTTTTAAAGAACATATTGGCTTTCTCTTTAGACATTGAATCCAGTGATATAGCTTGAATCTTAAAGAACAAAACAGTGAATCTGGAATCTTACCCAAATTGAATCTTTTCCATATACATTTGTGTCTAGTTACATATTAAGGGAGATTACATCAGAATTGAAAACTCTCTCTAGTCTCAAAATTTGTACTTTTTAAAAAAAAAAGCAGTGATTGCTGTGGCTTCTCCAAGTATGCCACGGGATACGCGTAGAATTCATCGCAGAATTTTTTCAAAGTCTGACATCCCAAAGGCTGTCCGTGACTTATAAACCTGAGGGTCTGTTTTCTGATGGTCATTCAAAGTGTTTTTATACTTGCAGATTAATCTTCTAACAGCTTTTATCATGTGGCAATAAAGCAAAGAATTTGATGTTATTAAATCACTCTTCATTTAAGACTGTGGATGCAGCCATCAAACAAAGCTCCGGGGGAATCTAGTAGGAAAACTACAAGAACCGTAGGACAAGTAGGTCACAGAGCACAGTGCCGTCAGAGGGTGGAATGCAGGGCAGGGCTGTGCATCAGGAGACTTCAGTTCTAACCATAGCTCTCTTCGTGACCGTGTGTGTGACCTTGGGCTACTTACTGACAAAGCTTGTGCCTCAGTTTCGTCTAAGATAAGATGGGGCCAGAACTAGCTTCTAGCACAGGTAGAGGGTATCCAAACCTGGGTGACAATCTAGTCATTCACTCCAACTCAAAGTGAATCCCTGCCACAACATTTTTTTGAAAAGATTTTCCATTTTCTACTTGAACATGGTGACCATGGACATCACCTCTCCCTAAAGAAGCCCATTCTAATTCCAAACATTTTTAGATTTTTTTAAGTTTATATATTTATTTTTCATGAGAGAGAGAGAGAGAGAGAGAGAGAGAGTGGGGGGAGAGGGTGAGAGAATCCCAAGCAGGGTCCACTGTCAGCATTCAATGTGGGGCTTGAACTCACAAACCGTGAGATCATGACCTGAGCCAAAATCAAGAGTCGGATGCTTTACCAACTGAGCCACCCAGGAACCCCTGCAAACAATTTTAATTGTCAACAACTATTTGGGAAATATCTAGCATAGGCACCTTCATAGTGACAGAAAACAGATTAGAGGTTGTCAGGGACTGGGGGAAGGGGGAAATGGGAGTTACTGACTAATGGCTATAGAATTTCCTTTTGGAGGGATGAAAAAGTTTTGGAAATCGTTAATGATGACAGTTGCACAACATCATGAATGTAATTAATGCTACTAAATTATATATTTAAAATGGCAAATTTTATATCATATATATTTTACCACATTACCAAGATGAAAAAAATTTCATCTTGGGTAGTGCTACGGTCTCAGTTGGAACATAGAGCATATTATCTGAGTTTTACAGCAGAAGAAACAGTCTTTAAGGTCACATGGCCAGGGAGGAGCAGGCTAAGATCTGAACCGAGACCCTGATCCTCAGACAGTAGATGTTCTCCGGTCTACGCTGCCATCACTGTTGTCATTGTTTACGATGCTCTTCTTACTGTGTTTGAAGCTGGCCTATAAAGGGGAGGCTAGAACATTTTTGCTACGATTGTTAAATCTAGAGACTAAAGTCAGTTAATGGGGCCTGACATAGCATTGTTTTGGCAGCCACAACACATTGTTGATTCATGCAGGGCTTATAATTAATCAAACTTACTCCTCCCACATCTGTGTTATATATGCTATTCTTTTTTTTTTTTTAATGTTTAATGTTTATTTATTTTTGAGAGATAGAGCGTGAGCGGAGGAGGGGCAGAAAGAGAGGGAGAGACAGAATCCGAAGCAGGCTCCAGGCTCTGAGCTGTCAGTACAGAGCCCATCATGGGGCTTGAACTCACGAACGATGAGATCATGACCTGAGTTGAAGTCGGACGCTCAACTGCCTGAGCCACCTAGGCGCCCCTATACATGCTGTTCTTAAAACAGGTTCCCCCTGCCCCCGCCATTTCTAAACTTGTGAGAATGGTGTTGTGGATTTAAATGCAAGAATTTAAAATCTATCCCTGTTTAAATATATATTGTTGCTTTTTCTGATTGTTCCACTCTCTTGTGGTTATTTTGAATCTTGATTCTGGCACATACCATATTTATTATTTCTTTGATCATAAAATGTTATCGTAATTGTAAATCAAAATAACTTCGAGTCCCTTATCCAAGTTATTGGTAAAAATACCGGAAAGGACTGGGTCACAGACAGACACCTGATTGTTTAGCTGCTAGTCTTCCCCTGGCTTTACTCAGTAGTGACCAACACCTTCATAGAGTGTTTGCTCTGTTCCAGAAACTGTTTAAATGCTTTATACACTGAATCTCGTTGAGTCCATACAACACCCCTAAAAGACATTACTGCCATAATCGTCACTTTAAACATGAGGGAATGAAGCACAGAGTTGTTAATCAACTTGCCCAAGTCACATGGCTGGCAAGAGGCAGAAGCAAGATTCAGACCTATGCACTGTACTTCCAGAGTCCATATTCTTTTTTTTTTTTTTAATTTTTTTTTTCAACGTTTATTTATTTTTGGGACAGAGAGAGACAGAGCATGAACGGGGGAGGGGCAGAGAGAGAGGGAGACACAGAATCGGAAGCAGGCTCCAGGCTCTGAGCCATCAGCCCAGAGCCTGACGCGGGGCTCGAACTCCCGGACGGCGGGATCGTGACCTGGCTGAAGTCGGTTGCTTAACCGACTGCGCCACCGAGGCGCCCCCAGAGTCCATATTCTTAAACACTCTGCTGTACTGCTGCCGATATCAGCCCAGGATTCCAGTCCATATGGGATAGGAAAATATAAGGGACTCGATCAATTCTGATCAATGAAACTACTATAAGATTCTTTGAATGTACCGTTGGTGGCAAAATAATATGCAATGCCAAAGGATTTGGGCCTTTGTATACACTGTGTCTTCTTCCAAGAAACTTAGATTCTAAACTCCTGTTCTTCCATGTCTTCTCAAAAGATAGGTCTTTTTATTTCCCAGGCACGCTTAAGTACTCCCCTTTTATTACCTGTGCCCTATGTACAAATATTCATTACATTTTGAAGTGCATTTCAACGATAAGCAAACGACAAACATTTACAGAGCACCTAGCATGCGTGCCTGGCGTTGTGCTGGGTAATGGGACTACAGACATTAGCAGACAGTGTTCCTGCCGTCCAGCCTATAGCCAGCCAGCGAGAGCCACCGCATAAGCATAGCCCCGGTGCCTGCCACGTTGTAGGTGTTCTGCAAGTGTAGTGTTGTGGAATGGCTAACTGGAAGAGAATGAGAACCAGGAAGATCTTGTAAGATGCTCAAATGTGCATCTTTAAACTGCTCTTGTGCTTTAGATTAAGAGAGGACTTTTTCTTTAATTTTTATTTTATTTTATTTTATTTTGAGAGGGATAGAGTACATCAGGGGAGGAGCAGAGAAAGAGGAAGAGAGAGAATCCCAAGCAGGCTCTGTGCTATCAGCGCAGAGGCTGACCCAGGGCTTGAACTCAAGAACCGTAAGATCATGACCTGAGCCAAAATCAAGAGTCAAACGCTCAACCGACTGAGCCACCCAGGCACACCAAGAGAGGACTCATTTCGACCATCATGGCTGTTTACTTAATGAAATTGTAGGGCCTCTGGCCTTTATCTTGGTGTTGTGGTCAGCTTAGGCTAAATTATGCTGTGGTAACAACATGAAAGTGTGTGTAGCTCATAACAACGAGCTACCTGTCTGTCTTGGGTTATTAGCAGCTTTGCTCCATGCTTCAGGACCTTGAAGGCCTAAAGGATTGGCCCCTATCTGGGACATTAATATTAGTCTCATGGGAGAGGAAAAGAAAACAAATTTCCATAGGAATACCCATGCCTATAATTTTTAGTGATTTTCAAACTCTTTTCATGTTTAGTCCAACAATCTGATGGCCATTTACATGTATTTTCTTGAGTTTTGAATATTGCATGTTACCACAGTAAAGTCAAGTTACTGGCACATCCAAGAGAAACTTTGACATTGACTGACAGGGTCTTCTTAATTAGTCAAATTTAAAAAATTCTGTTGTACTGTAAGTCATCATTGTGTTACACATATTTCTCCATACAACTTCTGTTTTCTAAATGGTGATTTATCAATTAGGAAAAGAACTTCGCAATTAATTTGACTACTTTTACTGTGTAGAAGTATTTCAGTATATGTTCAATGTACTTTTACCAAGAGAAATAACCGCTTAACAAATTATAACAAAAAAGAATATAGAGCTATTTTTCATGTACTCTTTACTATACATTTTAGGAGTTAGGATGAATGATTCATTGCTAACATATTTCTATCTTCCTACATGCAGCAACAAAGTATATATATGCTAATTTTCTAATTAAAAACCAATAATTTGGTGCATAATACATTTTAATAAAGTGGGTTCTTAACAATTGGGAAACTTATAGAATGATGATATTGTAATAGGAGGTAGCCCTGTTTCCTTTGAGCTTTTCCCTTGAGCTTTCCTTTGAGCTTTATATAAATAAAGAAGAAATGCAATTCACTTTTCCGCCACCCAGGATACATTTTTCAGATCTTCTCTTCGGAGCTGCCAAAATAATGGAGCCATGCTGCTAGGAGAGGTGTATGAAAGAAAATAGGTTGTGGTAACTGGCTAATTGTCTTCATTGAAGATCTAATTATAAGGAATTGGTCTTCACCAAATCAGACATTAATGATGATATCCTAGGACTATGTTGTGGGATGGGATACAAGATCTTTTTCAGAGGTTTGGGGAATACAGAAGGTCTCTTCACCTGCCTGGGCTGTTTGGTATTGACTTCACTAGGCACTGGCTGCCTTTGCTAGTGTGCTCAATGTGGGACAGCACTATGTGTGGGAGCAGCAGGGAAAAGCATCTAAGTGGGGGTGGGGCAGGTGTGAATTGAAGGAGGAACCACCAGTGACAGTAGTTATGTGCACAGGAGCTGATTGGACAGGCTAGCGATAGATATTTAAATACCTAAGGAGGAAGAAGAGAAAGTTTAAAATGACAAAGAATAGTGAACATGGTCACTTTCTCTTAGAAATGTTCTGAAAATAGTTGTCACGATCTGTAAGAATACAAGCAGATACATATGACTGTTGATGCAAATAACTCTATGGTGTTTACAATTTCAAACAAGTATATGTAGACTTTGAAAGAATTCCTATGAAGTCTAAGATCTTCCTTTCCCCCCCTCCCCCTCCCCCAGATTTGCTTAACTAAAACTATGGCTTTGGATTTTCATTCCCTTCTTATTTTCTTTCAAAGTTTCTTTATTTATTTTGAAAGAGAGAGGGGGAGGAGCAGAGAGAGAGGGAGAGGGAGAATCCCAAGCAGGTTCTGCACTGTGAGTGCAGAGCCTGATGCAGGGCTCAAACCCAAAAACTGTAAGATCATGACCTGAGCCAAAGTCGGACTCTCAACCAACCAAGCCACCCAGGCGCCCCATTCCCTTCTTGTTACACTAACATTTATGGAGTTTTCACTTTGAGCTTAGCACAGTGTGCTGCTCTTCTAGGTGTGGGGAACCACTGGGTAAAAAATCCAGGCTTTGTGGAGTTGGGCAGACCCACTGAGACCACGATTCTTTGTGGGGGTATTTGCATTTGAGTCATGAGTGGGTGGGGGGGCCCTTATTGTACCTACCCTACTGATATTTTACCAGTTAAGGAGGGCCTGCCATCTTGATTTTACGTCAAAATCACGGGGAACATGTTTCTCAACCTCCTTTTTTAAATGCCACATTTCAACTGCACACAATGTGCCCAGTATTGTTCAGATGGTAAGAAGACACGTTGACATTTGGGGGGATTCCTTACCCGCCTTATTTCCTTGAGAACCAAATTCTGAAGCTCTTGCCAACTTTACAAACACCCAATGGAATCCCTGCTCATATGCATATTTTGGGTGCATCAGTATGTTTGTCATTTCTCCCTGGAAACGGTTTCTCACGCCCACGTTGCAAGTGTGTGATCTGTGATTATATCCTCTGCTAGTTTGCAGTGTCCTCTTTGCCTGGAGCAAGGGCTGAGAACATGATTTAGCTTAGAGAGATGATAGAAAATGTGGTTGTTAAAGTGATCTTTCAGACAAGTCTTTTTATATGTGTGCAGTTACTATGCTGGGTGCAACCCATGACTTCCTTCTCCTGAAACAGTGGAGTAGGTTTGAACATCAGGATCTTAGGATCATGGTTATTGAATGGATATAGAAGACACTGGCTCAACTTTTTGAGCCCTTGGGTATCATCTTATGTAATTTCAAAGGGGAGCCTCTACCCTGTTTGAAGATTTTGAGAAAAAAACACATAATTACTTTGCTCGGTGACTAGCCTTTCATTGTGTGCAGGCTTTTCTATAATTAGAGCTTCTCTCTTCTACTTTGGTTTTGGCTTCACAAAGTGAATAAGAGGCCCTGTTGTTTTGTCTTGAACAGTGAGGAGAATGTTGGGATGTCATGATTTAATTAGTGCTGTTGTTTCCAGTCTCTTTCAGCCCTAGCTTGTTGAGGAAGTCCCTTCTGTATCACCATATTCTCGGACATGCTAGATTACAGTGTGTTTCCTTGATGTTTAAGAATTAGTTCCTCTAAATAAGGAATTGAAAAACAGAAGGGCATTTTGAGCATTAACGTCATAAATCAAACATTTTCCATTTTCTGAGGATGTTTCTCCAGGAATAGGTATTGCTGAGATGGAAAATGGGCTCTGAAAGACTTCCTTTGGGAACATAATGGCCCACTCTTAAGCTTCCCCACTTCTTGCTAAAAACTGATTTAATAATACATTTTCAATCTTCAGATATGAGAAAAAATAATTGTATGGGATAATGTGAGTTTTTAAATAGTAAAATGGATTAAAGAAATTATAAAACTGTTTTTATAAAATAGAAATAAAAAGATCAGGAATCAACAGTATTAAAATGACATGAAGATCTGGCTAAACTATATACTTATTACTTCTCTTTCCACATGTGGAAATTCTACCTCACTTTTTAAATTCAGAATTTAAAAAAAAGAGATCTGAAGGATAGCTAATGGAGAGAAAGTTTGGGAAGGTCAAACTTACGACGTAGCATATGACTGTGGTTAAAATTAATACGGAGAACCATTAGTGACATATTGTTTCGTGAAAGATCTGAGTAAAAAAGAATCAAGAATCTTTGAACACTTGGTAAGGAATAAAATTTAAAAGGGAATTGCAAAGATGTACTACTAAGACAAAAAGTAAATCCTGTAGTAAAGAAGGTGTCCATTCCTTAGGGAGGATTCCAGTGATGTATTGTATTAAAAGTTTCAAAGTTCCATGACTGATTCGATTAGGGGCAGCAGGTGGTAAAGGAAGTAGTGGAGCTCTAAGCAGGCAAAGGCACAACGGAAGGAAAATGTTGTGGATGAGAAAAAAGAAAAGTGTTAATATCTCTGGGCAGGTGTGTTTTATAGTGAATGCCTTTATCATAATAAAAGGACAGATGTTGGGAAAAGATCAAAAAGGTAAACACTCTTTAGCCTTGATTTGTATCTTTAATTGAAGTAGAGTTGACACACAATATTGTATTACTTTCAGGGCACAACATAGTGTTCCCACAATTCTATACATTATGAAATGCTCAGCACAGTAAGTGTCCTTACCATTCGTTGCCATACAAAGTTATTACGACATTATTGACTGTATTTCTTGTGCTGTGCTTTCTCATCCTTGTGACTTATTTATTGCATAACTGGGAGTTTGGACCTCTTAGTATTTTTTTTTATAACTCAGGTGGGGATAATAGAAAGGAGTTTATCATCTAGTGCTTTTTTGGGGGGATGCTTCTGTTGATGATTTAATTGTGAATGACTAATTAGGGCCAGGGGTAGAAGACTTGTGTTAGTAAAGAACTCTTTATAATATAAGATAGCAGGTTATGGTAGTGTGGTTGTCTAAATACTAGCTCCCGAAGATGTCCACATCCTAATCCCCATGGATTTGTGTCAACATACCTTATTACCTTACAACACTATATATGGTAAAAAAGACTGCAGATATGATTAAGTAAAGAGTCTTGTTATGGAAAGTTACACCCTAAATGTAATCTCAAGGTCTTTATAAGAGGAAGAGAGGAGGGGTAGTGGATGTGATGATGGTAGCAAGAGTGATTCCAAGAAGGGGCCATGAACCAAGGAATACAGGAAACTTCTAGAAACTGGAAAAGGCAAGGAAATAGATTCTCTTCTGGAGCATCCAGAAAGAACAGTCCTGCCAATACCTTCAGATTTCAGACTTCTGACCTCCAGAAAAGTAAGAGAAGAAATTTGCATTGGTTTAAGCCACTAAATTTGTTACAGCAGGAGTGAAAATATACAGGCAGTAATTTATAGAGAGGTCTAACAGGTAGTAATTTATAGAGAGGTCTCAGTGTAGCTGACTTTTACAATGAATGTCTGTGAGCTTTCCTTCAACTCTTAAGCTTTGAAAATGCCACAGATTTTCAAAATCTCTGGTTCCGTGTTGTTACATTCTGTGGGTAGACAAATTCATCTCTCCCAAGTTAGGAAACTTGGATATGGGCTTTATTTAAGGCTATAATGAAAAAACTCATTTCTCTCCCCACTGTGTGTCTTTACTCCTCATACAGAACACTTCACTTCTTTTTTTTTCACCATGAAATTTATTGTCAAATTGGTTTCCATACAACACCCAGTGCTCATCCCAAATACCCATCACCCACCCTCCCCTCCCTCCCACCCCCATCAACCCTCAGTTTGTTCTCAGTTTTTAAGAGTCTCTTATGCTTTGGCTGTCTCCCTCTCTAACCTCTTTTTTTTTTTTTTTTCTTCCCCTCCCCCATAAACTTCTGTTAAGTTTCTCAGGATCCACATAAGACTGAAAACATATGGTATCTGTCTTTCTCTGTATGACTTATTTCACTTAGCACCACGCTCTCCAGTTCCATCACGTTGCTACAAAGGGCCATATTTCATTCTTTCTCATTGCCATGTAGTACTCCATTGTGTATATAAACCACAATTTCTTTATCCATTCATCAGTTGATGGACATTTAGGCTCTTTCCATAATTTGGCAATTGTTGAGAGTGCTGCTATAAACATTGGGGTACAAGTGCCCCTCTGCATCAGCACTCCTGTATCCCTTGGGTCAATTCCTAGCAGAGAACACTTCACTTCTCATCACCAAATGTGTAGGATTTTTTTTTCCCCATACCAAGTGATTCTCCATAATACCAGCCAGGTGTTCTACAATGTAAATCAGTTCTGACCCTATCTACGGGAAGATAGTAATCAGATCCCACAGGTAAAGGGTTCAGTCCCACAAGACTGCCCCCCGACTTCAAACTCCAGTTGTAAGTATCGGGTCCCTAGGTTACCCACAACTTTTGTCCAACGTGGCTACAGATTAGAGGTTCCCATGACTTCCTCCTCAGTTTGGATTAGTTTTCTAGAGTGGCTCACAGAATTCGGGAAACATGCACATTTACTAGTTTGTTGAAAGACATGACAAAGGATACCTATGAACAGCCAGATAAAGAGATAGAGTGAGGGCTGGGAGGGCTCCCAGTGTAGGAGCTTATGTCTTTGTGGAGATGGTGTGCGTCACCCTTCTGATGTGCATGTGTTCACCAGACGAGCTCACTGAACCCTGTACTGTTGGGATACTTATGGAGGCTTTGTCATGAAGCCATGATCAATTATGAACTCTGTTTCCAACACCTCTCTAGAGAGATGGGAGATAGAGGGAGGACAGTGGGGCTGAAAGTTACAAGCTTCTAACCATGGCTTGGTCTTTGTGGAGACCAGCCCAGCCGCCATCCAGCAGCCCTTCAGGTGCTCTCCTAGAGTCTCCTCATTAGAACAAAAGATGTTCCTAATTCTCTTATCACTTAGGAATTTTGTAGGGTTTTAGGAGCTGAGTTCAGGAACCAGCGGCCAAGACCAATTCAGATGTGTCTTACTATCTCACAGAGGCTGTCTATGTTGTACATGGTTTTATAGAAAAATGCTTTCCACAGAAATACCCTCATTTTCTCTCCTGAGAAGGGTTTTATTTCCCATTTTACAAATGAGGCAGCTGAGGTGTAGAGAGATGAGTGATGGGCCCTAAGTCAGTGGAGACTCCTACCCGCTGTGTTAGGAAAATCCAAATCTAGTGTTATCTCTGGGGACCCGCAGCTCCCCCATTAGACCTGTGCGTCTCTGTCTGGAGACCTCATTGTGTTGAGGAAGCAGTGATGATGTGATGAAAATTTCATAGAGCCGTATTCTTTCCACTTTAATGAGAAAAGGAAAGGTGGGAAATCAGTCCTGTTTTGGAAGTAGAAACACTCTTGCCTGTGGTTCCCCTGTAGCCAGTAGAGGAAGTCCCTTAGACGTGTCATCTCTTACCATCTCCCGGCTGTCCTGGGTTTCAGCTGTCCTGGTTTGGGTCATAATGTGTTTTAATAATAACAAATTTGTTATTAAAATAAAATGTTTTATTTTGACTAATAATATGTTAAAGATGAAATAGAATAGAAGAGTATTTGTCGTCCATGGAGAAGAGAAGAAAAATGAGAGCTGATTAGTTGTGGGTTCTCTCTGTGAACACTGTGTCATTTGGCCTAAGAAGGGAGCCTGTCTGTTTTTGTTCTGATTCTTCCTTTAAACCCAGCTTTAATTACCTTTTTCATTGTCTGCAACATTTCTCCCTGGCTTCCTCTTGTTCTGATTTTGTCTTCCTGACCGTGTGCCTGTAGCTTCGTGTCACTGTTGTTTATTCACCCTTGGTTCTGTGCCCTCCCTTCCATCTCTCTTTAATTTTTTTAATGTTTAGGGCCAGAGAGAGGGAGAGAGAGAATCCCAAGCAGGCACCACGCTGTCAGCACAGAGCCTGACACGGGGCTCGAACCCATGAACTGTGAGATTGTGATCTGAGCTGAAATCAAGTGTCAGACACTCAACCGACTAAGCCACCCAGACGCCCCTGGAGTGTTTTTGGCTTACAGAAATGTTTACGTTTCTCTTGTTGGATCATCTGTCTTTTCTTAATGTCTTTTGCATTTTATGTCTTACTTAGAAAGTAGGATAATCAGAAACTTGCCAAATTTAGGAAATTAAAATATAAGACACCAGTTAAATTTTAATTTCTGATTAACAGTGAATAGTTTCTTAGTATAAATAAGTACAATAGAATACTTAGAACATACTAATACAAAAAAAAAAAAAAACAATCGAAACCCATTTTTTTTTCTCATTCCAAAGTTATTTTCTATAGCTCAGGTGTTCTTCTAGAGCATTCATGGTTTGTTTTGTACAACTAAGTTTTTGATATGTCTGGATTTTCTTTTTTTTTTTTTTTTCTTTCTCTTGTTTTTTGGAAAGAAGAAGATGGGGAGCAAATTTTTTTTTCTTCAAATGACCAGTATTGTCCCAACACAATGTATTGATTAATCCATCTTTTTCACACTGATTTAAAATGGTATTGGATTTTCACTTTAAAATTGAAACCACAGGGACACCTGGGTGGTTCAGTCGGTGAAGCGTCAGACT
The DNA here is from genome assembly GCF_027475565.1 of Acinonyx jubatus. NCBI lineage: Eukaryota > Metazoa > Chordata > Mammalia > Carnivora > Felidae > Acinonyx > Acinonyx jubatus. The sequence continues at coordinate 93,214,684 of NC_069387.1, forward strand.
TTGGCTCAGGTCGTAATCTCGTGGTTTGTGAGTTGGAGCCCCGTGTCGTGCTCTGTGCTGACAGCTCGGAGCCTGGAGCCTGCTTTGGATTCTGTGTCTCCTTCTCTCTCTGCCCCTCCCTGCTCATGCTCTGTATCTCTCTCCTTCAAAAATAAATTTAAAAAAAAATTTTTTTAAATAAATAAAATTGAAACTACAAAGTACATACACAAGGTGAGAACTATTATAAGAATTATCTTTGTCTCAAATAGAAGAATGTAGGTTTCTTCTTTTCTCCAGTATATCTGCTTAAATTCTAAATGTAAGCAGTTTGGCCAAAGAATACCTGTGGCCCTATGTGAAATAAATAATTTACCTGGTAACTCAGAGACGCCACAGACCAAGCTGCCATGAAGAACAGTAATACATTTCTTAAGAAAAGCTCACAGGAATTGCTGGACCAAAACCGTCATCTGGTTTACAAAATCCTTCACTTCTCTGATGAAATCAGCCAACTGAAAGTCATGCTCTCCTTCCAGCATTCCCGGTCACTGACGCAGGTGACTCTTCCTAAGCACCTTGCGGGGGCAGGTGGGAGAGGAAGGGGATTTAATATAAATTTAATGCCATTTCTTGCCTCATCTCCGAGAATATCTAGATAATTTAAAAATCCTCTTTCCATTTTTTTTTCCTGATAGAAGAACAACAAATGTTGTATAATTAAAACCTTCTTATACCAACCTGCTCTGCCTCAGAATAAGATGGATTCATTGGTTTGCTTTTTTTTTTTTTTAAGACAATAAGTCATAAGCATCTTCTTGATTTGCAGGCCTTGCCAGTAACCCCTCTTTCTTTCTGAGCACTCAGGAGACGTCTTCTCAGGCAGGCAATATCTCTAATAGGCTCCTTACCTCAGGGTTCTTCGAATTAGGTTGGGAAAACAGACAGATATAAAAAGTAATTACCACACAGTGTGAATAAAACTTTAAAAGAAGTGTGTTCCTCTGGGAGCTCAGGGCTTCAATGGTTTCGCCGGGCCTCTGCTTTATAAGACCTAAGACCTTGTACTTGTAAGGACAGCCATCTTAACTATTGGAAAAGAGTTGCTAAACCCAATCTCCAATTGGGTAATTTAATGATGTTAAATGATGGCTTGAGAGAAAAATTTAGGGGTAACTTCTATTTGTGGTTCTAATCAAGAGATTAGTGTTGTTGATTTTTTTTCCTGATGCACGTATTAGAATTGAAAGGAATCATTTGCTGGTTAGACCTATTCTGTTTCTTCCTTTAAGCCGCCTGTTATAGGACCAGAAAGCAGACTACAAAGGTATAGGAGGCCCAGGGGGAATGAAGACATCTATACCAAAAGAAATTATAATTTGATTAAAGGAATTTCCTGTGACTTCAACCAGACAGTCGTAGACTGTAGAAGATATTTGCAAATGATACATTACTGCCAACATTTTAAAATCATCTTCTGAGTTGTGAGCCCCAAATTTGTAATGATAATCATTATTATTACCACCCCTTACTGAATATTAAATACTCACTATTAGGCAGTCATCTGCTTAAACACTTGGCAGACATTGTCTCATTTACTCTTCAGGACTATCCTGGAAGGTAGATATTATTATTCCCACTTTATAGATGACAAAATTAAGACAGGGAGGGATTAAGTATTTCTTTCCTTTTTTCTTTCTTTCTTTCTTTCTTTCTTTCTTTCTTTCTTTCTTTCTTTCTTTCTTTCCTTCCTTCCTTCCTTCCTTCCTTCCTTCCTTCCTTCCTTCCTTCCTTCCTTCTTTCCTTCCTTAAGTATTTTTCCTAAAATCATGTTAGCAAGTTGTAAAGCCCATATTTAAACCCAGGTTTAACGAAAGATCATGTTCTGAAATACTCCCCTACACTTGCAAGGCTACTTAGGACTTACCATCAGGGTGGACTTAAGGCACAATCTTTCCTATTTAAAATTAATTCAACCCTTCATTGCTCCAAAATAACACACCTGCCAGTTTGCTGTATATCTGGCCAAAGGCAAATGTAAATTTTTCTCTCTAGAAACTGCAGTTCTGGGGCTTGATTTAATTTCCTCCATGAAGAATAGTCAGGCTTGACTTATTAAATTAAATATTATACAATTAAATATTATACAATTAAATATTACAGCTGTAAGTTCACCTAATTGGAGAAGATAGTTAAGAAAATGTAAATATTTATAACATTTTTACATCTATAAACAGCCTTTCATCCATTGATAAGAACCATCTGCAGACCAAAGCTGTGATGTTGATATAATACTTCTCAAACTTTTAAAAGCCCTTATCACAATATCATTGCTGAAATCAAGTTGGCAAAAATGCACTCATGATAGAACAAATCATCGTAAAGAATACTGCAAAGGATCTCCGTGTTCCGGTCTCCGTATTCCCACTGTAATTTATACCATAACTTGATACAGCTTTCAGATTAGCTGTTCAAGTACCTTCCTGTGGTCATTTAAGAAGACAAGCATACTTTTCTGTTGCCAAGGTTTTATAATTGCTTCAAACAGCAACTAAACATATTGGCTAATTACTCTCAATAAGGACAGCTTTATGCCAAAACCAAATTCAGTGTTTTTATCATTTAATCTTCAATGTCTTTTGGTAGAAAAAAATCTTTTGAGGTCTTTTAAAAATCAACAATCAATAGGTCAAGTCAGTATTTTCATGGGATGCATTTTAATTCAGTCTCCTTCTAGAAAGCTCATAGCATAGAGTATTGCTAAAATTGAAAACATTTATTGATACCCACATCAAGGTTTTCCAGCTTAGAAATCAGTGGTCAGCAGTTCCTGCCTGAAAACCTTCTATGACATAGTCTCCTCTTGTGGCATCTCAATTAAATATCTGTTGATACAGGCACATGAAAAGATGCTCAACGTCACTCCTCATCATCATTTTGATTTGAAATACAAATCAAAACCACACTCAGATATCACCTCACACCAGTCAGAGTGGCCAAAATGAACAAATCAGGAGACTGTAGATGCTGGCGAGGATGTGGAGAAACGGGAACCCTCTTGCACTGTTGCTGGGAATGCAAATTGGTGCAGCCGCTCTGGAAAGCGGTGTGGAGGTTCCTCAGAAAATTAAAAATAGACCTACCCTATGACCCAGCAATAGCACTGCTAGGAATTTACCCAAGGGATACAGGAGTGTTGATGCAGAGGGGCACTTGTACCCCAATGTTTATAGCAGCACTCTCAACAATAGCCAAATTATGGAAAGAGCCTAAATGTCCATCAACTGATGAATGGATAAAGAAATTGTGGTTTATATTCACAATGGAGTACTACGTGGCAATGAGAAAGAATGAAATATGGCCCTTTGTAGCAACGTGATGGAACTGGAGAGTGTTATGCTAGGTGAAATAAGCCATACAGAGAAAGATACCATATGTTTTCAGTCTTATGTGGATCCTGAGAAACTTAAGAGAAACCCATGGGGGAGGGGAAGGAAAAAAAAAAAAAGAGGTTAGAATGGGAGACAGCCAAAGCATAAGAGACTCTTAAAAACTGAGAACAAACTGAGGGTTGATGGGGGGTGGGAGGGAGGGGAGGGTGGGTGATGGGTATTGAGGAGGGCACCTTTTGGGATGAGCACTGGGTGTTGTATGGAAACCAATTTGACAATAAACTTCATATATTGAAAAAAATATATATGTTGATACATTTGAGACTTTAGAGAAAACTTTCAAAGGCTGTCTGAAACCTAGCTCCAATAGACAAAATAATCTGGGAATGAATGCATGTCAGGTTTTCGGTTTTTGTTATAAAGTATCATTTTGTCACTTCCATGTCAGGACTCTAACCTGACAGAAGACGCTCCCTTCAACCAGCCACATAGAATGCTTGTCAGTGATTCCAGTCTTGAACGATTTGCTCTTAAGTTATTGTCAAAAACCAAGCTGATACATTTGATATTTAAAAAGCATTAAGTCACTTATTTCCAGATGTGAGTAGTCATTGGCATCACCTGGAAAACTGTTTAAAACCTCAGTCTGATTCAGTAGATCTAAGACCTTGGAATTAGTATTGCAAAAATTCCTCACATAATTTCATTAGCTAGCTTTGTAAAGCTGGTCTTAGCCTTTCACATGTGTTACACAGATTACTTTATGTAAAAATACACACCATCTCATTTATTAAGTGTAGCCCTAGCAAAGAGTTTGTTCTGATGAATTAGCATGCTTCCTTTTTTTTTTTTTTTTTTTTTTTCAATCTAATGGCAGCTGTGTAACTCATCTCTGTTCTTTTTCCCTTGGGTACTGGGATGCTCAGAGGTTAAGTTCCACTTATGCTTAAAGCAGGAGCTTTTCTTAGCTTGGACTTCCTTCTTTTTTTTGTTTTTTTCTTTCTCTCATCCTAATTACATTGTATTTGCTCTTTACTGTCAGTTTAAGGGTTTTATTGTACTTAGGTCTTGTTTTTATTGTTACCTCTTTAAGATTCTTTCAAAAAGTAGGTCATGTTATAAATAATAAGCAAGGCTTAGAGCAAGAATAGAGAGGACCTATTCAGAAGATTTGGAGGATGAAATCATTACATTTTTCATGTCATTTGGCTGTGCTTCTATGCCAGAGGCCTGGCATGTTGGACTGACATTATGCCTAAAGAATTATGTTATGGTTGTGATATAATGAAGCATTTATTGACTTTAAGATTGCAACAAAATACATACATAAGTGCAAGTTCCTGTAATGATGTAGTATATTGTTTCTCAGGGAAATATGGATAAAGCTGACAACTAAAAAAGTTTTTAAGGTTTATTGAGTACCTGATATGCAAATGTAGATCATTGATATATATCTACTCTAAGAAGGGTTTAATGAGTGCTCTAAAGATTGACAGAATTTAGCAAGATAAAATAAATTAGCAACATGTGCAGAAAATAAGACAAAGCATGAGGGGTCTGACTGGCAAAAAAAAGTTGTATGATCTTGCTAAGGCAGGCCAAAACTTGAACTTTCTAGCAGTCTACATGAACATGAAAAGGAAAGTTCTTAAGTAATAAATCTAAAAAGATTTCTACTTCCTGTAGGATCTCATGGATCATCATCTTTCCTCTTCACTGGTACAGTTACCATCACGGGACACTAGTAACTTATTATGCAGTTCAGATTTTTACATGAACTGGTTGAGATAAGTTAAAGTTTAATTTTCCAGCCTAAAAAAAAAAAAAAAAAGAGGTCACCATTTTCTCTCACTGTCAGTGAACAGAACAGGTACTGAGAATTAGAAGAAATCTCATTTGGTGAGGCAAAGTCAAAGAGAATATATTTTTTATATTTAGGATGACGTATACCAAATTTTTGTCTTTTTTATCTGGTACAACTAGGTCTACTGCTAGCTGATAGGGTACCTTTTTGCCAATTAGCACAAAAGCCCCCTCCGAGCAAATCTAGTATCAGGGCTGGATTTCTACCTCCCATGTTACCTCCATTACCCCTCACCTCACCCCTTCTCTCCTCCAGTCTTATTCCAGGACATCTTCATGCACCAAACACTCTGCACAAGAGCATGTGACAGCCATGACATTAACCTGGACATAAGAATCAGTTAAGACAGTTTCAGAAACAGCCAGATAAGTAGCTCTATGTTTCACACCAATTTTTTTTTTTTCTTTTAAACTATTAGAGCTTTACACAGCGCTTCCTGAACTTGATTATGTATTAGAATCACCCAGGAGCTTCTCAAAAATGCAGGTATCTGGGTCCTACAACCCCTATTCTGATGTAGTCAGCCAGGAGTTGAGATTCAAGAAGTTGCATTTCAGCAAATACCAGAGGGGGCTGGAATTCGAGAAAAGCCAGCTGAGGGGTAAATAAATAGTACAGGTTTGAAAGTCATACAGATAGGGTTTCCGAATCACTGTGTCATTATTTTAAGTTGTGTAATCTTGAGTAAACTAATCTTTCTTTGCCTTAGTTTCTCTTATTTTAAAATGACAATGAAAAATTTGGCCATCACAGGGTTATTTTAAGGATCAAGTGAGATTAAACACTCTATCCGAGCACCTGAAGGGTAGTAAACACTTAACAAATGCTAACTATTTAAGAATGTACTCACAGTGTACTTTCAAGGCTCTATTCAGGGTAGGTCCAACCTTTAGGAAAGTATTTCTAAGGGTACTCGTAGCACTTCTCTTGTTTTATGACACTTGTACCCACCCCCTCTTAGGATTTAAAAGTGCTTGCTATTAGTATTTTTACACACCCGAAAGAAAATACCTTGTTGACTTCTTTGAAGTCCTCAAATACAGAGTAATCATCCTTTTTTTTTTTTTTTTTTTTCATATTGCCTACATCCTCATCACTATCCTGATTATACTACATCGTATTCAGATCTCATCAGGCCATTTATCTAGTTTGCCAAATATTGAAAATGGTAATTTTTTAAAAAAAAGTTCCCCTTCAGTCCTACCATTATAGATTTATGGAAAACTGAATTCTAAAGCCAAAGCTGCCTCCTAAAGTTGGAGGGAACTGGGGTAGTGGAGTGCTTTAAATTAAGACACTAAAGTCCCAGTTAAATGAACCAGACTTTAATTACATCACAGGATCAATTTAAAGATAATCTCAGTAAATCCTATTAACTGAATGATGAACTTAAGCATTGCTATGCTGAGAAATCATTTTTTCCTATAGGGGAGGAAAAACTTTTCCCTCTACCCTTCTTAGATTCATAGGCTAGGGCTCTGTAAATTAGACTGACAAAAGACAGATTAAGAAGAGAAAAACAGAAGTTTATTAACATGTGCATCATGTGTACATGTGGAAGCACTCAGTGATGCATAGCTCAAAGAGGTGGTTAGAACTTGGGCTTATATAGCATCTTTAAGTAAAAGGCAATACAGGGGCGCCTGGGTGGCTCAGTCAGCTAAGTGTCTGACTTCAGCTCAGGTCATGATCTCACAGTCTGTGGGTTCAGGCCCCACATTGGGCTTTATGCTGACAGCTTGGAGCCTGGAGCCTGCTTTGGATTCTGTGTCTCCCTCTATCTCTGCCTGTCCCCTGCTTGTACTGTCTCTCTCTCTCTCTCAAAAATAAATAAACATTAAAAAATTTTTTTTTAATTTTTTTAAAGAAAAAGGCAATACATATTTAGAGAAGTGATATGACAAAGGAAAAGGACTTTGAGTTTCTAGGGCAGCAAAATGTCGAAAGGTAAATATATGGGGAAACTGATGGAAAGTAAGAGCTAGTTAGGAAAATTTGTTATATAATTTACTCTGGTGCCATTTTTGGGCTGATAAAAGTCTAGAATTGTCTCCAATGATTAACTTTTGTCCTTCCTGGAAGAGAGAGGAAGAAAGGCACCTTTATAAATGTATGTCTTGCTTTTAGGCAAATAAGAGGAGGGCAGAGAGCTTTTCTTATCTCTGTCTCTTTTCAATTACCTTCAGCTCAAAATAACCTTATGCCAAAGTGGCATATTCTGCTACCCTTCCTTCCCATTGAAGGATACTATGGGGCATCTTAGAACTGTATGAAATGGAAACAGACAATTATTTGTAAAGAAATATGAACATTTTAATATAATATTTCTGCCTCAAAGACTGCTTTGAAGCTGCTACAGATTCAACATAGCTATCTCCAGTGAATGATGTTTTGTCACTTGAAATATTAAAATAAAATTTTGCCCCAAGGGCTCTTATAGCAGTTGGAATGCCAAGAAGTTTCTAAATAAAACAAATATCTGGGTCCAGAATTTTCAGTTCTTATTTTCACTCCTCCTTTCCTTTTTACTCACATTCTTTTTTTATTAAATGTTTCAGGAAATATGTATAGTGGTTCCAACCACCTTCATCTGTGGCTATTTTCCTGGTTCAATTGTACAGTATTGTGATAAAGGATTTAGTATCATTAATAGTGATTCAAGAAGGAACACAAAAGACAATACTCAATGAAGCACTTTACTGGAAAATTAACCGCAAAACACTTATGGAAATTACATGCAAATTACTTAAAATAGTGTTAAAAATACAAGTCCTTACCCCCCCCCCCTTTTTGCCATTTTCACTGTTTGTAAGCATACAGTTCTGTGTATTAAGTGCATTTACATTTTTATGCACTCTCACCCTTTTGGTGAAGAATGTAGTTCATCTTTGCACCAATAGATTCTGGAGGAATAGAACTGTCCAAGAAAGAAGGGGAAGAGAGCGAAGGGGAAAAGAAGGTGGGAAGGAAGTGAGGGAGGAAGGCCATCCCAAGACAGATTAAAAAAAAAATCAGTAATACTGCAGTTTATCTTATTTTATTTTTTATTTGAGTATAATTGACATACAATGTTACATTAACTTCAGCTGTACAACACAGTGATTCAAAAGTCTATATGTTATGCTATGCTCACCACACATATAGCTACCATTTGCCACCATACAACACTATTACAGTACCATTGACTATATTGCCTAGGCTCTGCCTTTCATTCCCATGACTTCTTCATTCCATAACTGCAAGCCTATACCTCCTACTTGCCTCTACCCATTCTGCCCATCCCCCCTGCCCCAAACACCTTCTCTCTGGCAACCATCAGTTTGCTTTCTATATTTATAAGTCTGACTCTACTTTATGGTTGTTTATGCTTTTGTTTTGTTTTTTAGATTCCACATATAAGTGAAATCATGTGGTATTTGTCTTTCTCTGTCCTACTTATTCACTTAGCATAAAACCCTCTAGGTCCATCCATGTTTTGCAAGTGGTAAGATCTCATTCTTTTTTTATGGCTGTATAATATTGTATATATTTCCACCACATCTTCCTTATCCATTTGTCTATCAGTGGACACTTAGGCTGCTTCCATATCGTGGCTATTGTAAATAATGTTGCAGTAAACATAAGAGTGCATATATCTTTTTCAATTAGTGTTTTTCCCCCCATTGGGTAAATACCCATATTGGATCATATAATATTTCTACTTTTAATTATTTGAGGAACCTCCATACTATTTTCCACAATGGCTGCACCAATATATATTCCTACCGGCAGTTCACAAGGGTTCCTTTTTCTCCACATCCTTGCCAATCCTTGTTATTTCTTGTCTTTTTGATTTTAGCCATTTTTACAGGTGTAAAGTGATATTTCATTGATGTTCTGGTTTGCATTTCCCTGATGAGGAGTGATGTTGAGCATCTTTTCAGGTGTCTGTTGGCCATGTTATTTCTTTTTTGGAAAAATGTTTGGGTCTTCTGCCCATTTTTAGTCAGATTATGTAATTTATTAATTAAATTTTTTGGTGTTGAGTTGTATAAGTTCTCTTTATATTTTGGATATTAATCCCTTATTGAATATGTCATTTGCAAATATCTTCTCCTATTTAGTAATTTGCCTTTTTGTTTTGTTGATGGCTTCCTTTGCTTTGCAAAAGCTTTTTATTGTGATATGGTCAAGGCAATCTTGAGAAAGAAGAATAAAGCTGGAGGTATCACAATTCCAGATTTCAAGATGCACTATACTACAAAGCTGTAGCAATCAAAACAGTATGGTACTGGCACAAAAACAGACACATAGATCAACGAAAGAGAATTGAGAACCTAGAAGCAAACCCATGCTTATATGGTCAATTAATCTATGACAAAGGAGGCAAGAATATACAATGAGAAAAAGACAGTATCTTCAATTAATGGTTCTGGGAAACCTGGACAGCTACATGCAAAAGAATGAAACTGGACCACTTTCTCACACCATACACAAAAATAAACCCAAGATGGATTAAAGACCTCAATGTGAGATCTGAAACCGAGAGAGCTTTTACTTCCTTTGCACACTCTGGTGGGGGTAGCTGACAGCTGTGAGTTCTTGTGGCTGGGAAAATAATGGTGGCAGTGCTGGGGGTTGGGGTTTTAAAGACTGTAACATAGGACTTAATTATATTGTGCCCTGACTGTATTTGGACCTAGGCCTCTACTGTCTACACTCAAGGCTTAAGGTTCTTGAAATTTTGCATGGATAACATGTTGAAGCAGAGACAGTTTCCCGGTCATCAGTAGCAAGTGGTTATTTAGCAACATCTATGTGTACAGTAACAGACAATGACAAAGTCAAGGGCTTTCCAGGAGAAAAGGATATGTACATTAACATGTATCATAAGTTAATGATAGCACAAGTCTTGAAGACAATGTGTTGCTACAGGAATTCAGAAAAAAGAGTAACTTCTGCGAGCTGGAATGCTTTTTGCTTAATTGTTACAATGACTCTGCATTTATCTAGTACAAATTTTAACTGAAATAATATGAAATAAAATGTCAATAAAAATCTCACTTAATGTGCAAAATCTTAAGTGATATTATGCACAAAAAAGGGACAAGGATTATGTAATTTCAAAGCTAAGCTGCAAAACTGTTAATGCTGCATGATGGCTGCATTATAGGTAGAAGAGAAATACCCAACATTCTTTGTCAATCTTCTGGAAAAATTGATCTTGAATTATGAAAGCTGTGATCAGTGAGAGCTCCTCAAGAAGGCATTTCTTTGTTAAATGCACTGCCCTTGTACTCTAAAGCTTCTGATGTTCTTGAGGGCAATTGAATTAATTGTTCTGCATCATTTTCTTCCTTGTTTGGAGGAAGCACTGCTACTCTAGGATAATAGAACAAACCTGGGGCGCCCGGGTGGCTCTGTCTGTTGAGCATCTGACTTTAACTGAGGTCATGATCTTACAATTCGTGAGTTTGAGCCCTGCATCAGGCTCGCTGCTGTTGACATGGAGCCCGCTTCAGATCCTATGTCACCCCATCTCTCTCTGCCCCTCCCCCACCTGTGTGTGTGCGCTCTCTCTCTCTCTCTCTCTCTCTCTCTCTCTCAAAAATAAATAAACATTTAAAAAAATTTTTTTTAAATAGAACAAACCTTCCTGGGGATGAAATGGAAATATCTCACAAAATGTAAACCTCTTGTATGAAAGCTAAAGTCCCAAGCTCTCTCTCTAATGGCCAGAGATGAGAAATCATGGCTTGTGGAAAACATCTCATTTTTACTTCTTGAGAATGAGACCAGTGCTGGAATTGAAAGCGGGGTCCTGTGTTGGTAAGATAGAAATATATTGCTAAGACTTTGCAAAATTTATCAAGAAAGTAGTCAGTAGTTTAAACTGATGACTGATCCCACCCAGAAGCATGGAAAAATGCACTAAATCTAACCATTTCACTCATCTGTTCATTAATAAAAAACCTTCACATAATGGAGCTGAGTTGACCTGAAGACTACACCACAGATCTTTCTGACTAAATTCAAACAGCGACTTTATTATTTTTATGAATTAAGATCATTTGGGTCCCACCTAAGTGCTGAGGTCTACTTTGGGTTTGAGAATGTCAACCCACAAGTAATTTTTTAGACTGATTCATGCCACTTTGACCAGCATTCATTAAAGGGTGAGTGAGAAAATGGAATATGTTAGACAACTTAAAATGCAGGAAAATAGTAATGTAAAAGATTGCATTTCACAACGTGTAAATTATATTATAGATAATATGCAAATTTGTACCAATTACTTGATTCAAGACCTCAGAACTTTTGGTAATGGATTTGAACCTCAAAATACAGTATTTATAGCCAGAGCATGGTCTTCACTTTCAATGATTATTCCCTTTGGGCTAGAAAGCAAGCTGAGCTCCAGGGTGTAGATTTATGCCATGTCAAGGCAGTTGACCACTCTTTCTTTCCCATTCTCCACTGTCTTGCAGACCAGATGATGTGCTCCTTCATCGCACGCATGATGAGATTGTCCTCCTGCATTGCTTTCTCTGGCCCCTGGTGACATTTGTGGTGGGCGTTCTCATTGTGGTCCTGACCATCTGTGCCAAGAGCCTGGCAGTCAAAGCAGAAGCCATGAAGAAGCGCAAATTCTCTTAAAGGGGAGTAGTCTTGTGGCAAGCAAAGCACAGAAACTGCGCTCATCGGCACACATCTACCTGCGGAGGCTGTTTCCTGGTGCAGGAGATGGAAGGGGCTACGAGAGGTCTCTGAGAGGCTCCTCCCTCAATGGCAGCAGAGACCGGCACAACTGGAAGACTTGGAACCTCATAGATTGTATTCCATGTGTCGTAGCGATGGCTGAAGGGTCAAGCTCTTAACCGTATGGAGTAACCATTTCAGAAAATCCTATAAGAAGTTAATTTTCTTTGGAAAGTAACAGTATATAATTGTACAGTGTAGTATACAAACCATTATGATTTCTGCTACTTAAAAACATTAAAAGAGAGTGGTCTGTGTTCTTTTCTATTTCTTTTTTTTTTTACGTTCAGAGCACCACGGTTTGAAAAAAGGGTCTCGGTTTCATTTGATTCCGCGAGATGAAACTTGCACTTAGAGATAAGGACCCCTGAACAAGTCTTGACCTCACAGTACGATCCCCAGTTTCCATTATTGAAGAATACCTTTTGACTCCTGCTTGAAAAAGGAAAACTGTGCTGTTCCCTCAGTCTCCAGTCATTTCTGTGACTCTTCATCAAGGGACCTTCAAAGATTGGGAAAACATATCTTCCAACACTTCCCTTTGCCTCTCCGCTATTTTTCAGCAAATTATCTCTTAAGAGAGGGAGACGGTTCTGAACAAGGTGTGTCCTAGCTCTAAGAGCACTGAGCTCCTTCATTCACTCGTCTATGTCACATTCGACGGATCTCATCTCTGTGCAATAGAATGGACATGATGTGAAGGACACGTGTCAGCTTAGTTAACTGGTGTTTTCGTTCCTTTTCTCTTTTAGCTCAGAAAAAAAAAATACTCAGAATCAGCTCAAGTATTTTGTTTTTATTTTCTTTGTCTTTGCTTTAATGTTTTCAGTACTACACGAATGCCGCTGCAGGTGTTTGCTTGGACAAACCTGGAGATGCAACCCAGGGTTCATCACTACTGCTGCTGAGCTTCCTGGGCCTTTATCACGAGGGCATTGGGGAGACTGTGCTTCTTTGCATCTGTTGACAAATGCAGATTCCAAATATCAGTCACAGGTATCGGTGAATATCCTACTTACCCAGGTAGTTACCAGACAGAATCAAACCTTTGCGTCGATGAGATGTACATTTTTAGTGAAGGAACAATCGGATGATATGGTTCCTTCTTGCTCTCTTCCATTATTCTTCAAACATGCTTCTATGAGAATAAAGGCAAACTGGAATTTAAGGACAGTACTCGCTTAGGGTTCTAGGAAAGATACATGTTAGTGGAATGATAGGCCTCTGACTTTTAGTTCACAGACTGCTCTTTCCTTAATCTTAGAATACAAGTCATTGACAGAGCCATAGTCTTCTATGGAAGGGTGTTGGAGGAGTGTGACCACCTTTCTCGAATGCAGTGTTACAAGTTTCATTGTGAAAAAGGCCTTGAACACACCATCGATGATATCCTTTGAGGCAGCTCCATCCTTTGAGACTTCAGTGCCAGTTTTCTGTTACAGCATCCCTGTTGTCTTAGCAACACCGTGAACCGATCTGAAACACAGTTACTCGAATGGAAAGCCGAGAAAATCACCATCTTTGTGTTACATAGTGGGAGAGGAAGTCTGCTTTATCCATTTAATCTTAATGCAATAATCTATGATTAATCAATTACAGAGAATAGATAAAAATAGTGCATGGACATATGTGATGTGTAGGGAAAAAGGAAAATTGGTATTTATTGATCTGAGTTTTCATTTATCAGTTTGATACTCATACGTTTGTGTTAATTAATGCCTCCATTTAGACCCAAAGAGTATACATGACTGTATTCTATAGGTTGATTTTTAAAGTATTTTTTTAATGTTTATTTATTTTTGAGAGAGAGCAAGTGAGTGAGGGGTAGAGGGAGAGGGAGACAGAGGAGCTGAAGCAGGCTCTGTACTGACAGCAGAGAGCCTGATGCGGGGCTTGAACTCACAAACTGTGAGATCATGACCTGAGTTGAAGTCAGATGCTCAACTGATTGAGCCACCCAGGTGCCCCTGTAGGTTGATTTTTTGAAAAGAGGAGGAGCACACTGAATTCATGAAGTCACATGTAGTTTTAAGGTCTTACTTGCTTATAGCCAGTTAAATTTGAGGCTCCTTACACTTGTTGTTAAAACTAAATTCCAGAGAAAGGGGGGTGCATTTTTAAGATTATCAAAAGGTAGAGAAGCTTAGCTTCTTAATAGAAGTGAGAAAATGGTCAAAGCTGCTATAACAGAGAACCCAAAATACCATGGCCCACATGAGAAGTTATTTCTTCCTCACACAGCAGTCCAGAGGTAGTAGAGAAGTCCAGGGCAGTTCTGATTCATATGGTAATGGAGGGACCCAGGATTCCTCTACCTTGTTGTTCTTTCATTACCAAGAACAGTGTTCATTCCATGGTCAAAATTGACTCAAAGAATCACACCTGCTTTGCAACCTGGAAAAGCAAGGAAGTTAGGAGCTAGCTCTTTCTTTTTAAGGAAATCTTACCCATCACTTTTGCTCACAGCTATTTGTAAATACTTACTACCTAGCTATTCCTAGCTTCAAGGAAGGCTGGGACATGTTTTCTTCAGCTAGATGGACCTATGTTCTACTAAAACTCCAGGGGAAGGGTTCTAGTTCTAAAAGGAAAGGGGAGAGAAAGACTACTAAAGGATGGGAATGATGGATAGCTGTCAATGCCCTATGCCATGATGAAATTCTGAACAATTACAAAGATCCTCTGCCCCCCAGGAAATAAGGTTCTTGGTTAAACCTTCAATCTGCTGTCTTGGAGAAACTTGTCCATTGTTCTCTGTGATCCCTAGTTTGATCTCTAGGAAATTCTTGCTCATTAAACCCATAGCCACATCAGAAACTTTTGGGGTTTATCACAGCTTTTGCATGTTCCTAGTACATATTTGTAGACCTAGATTTCTTTAGGGATTGAACAAACAGGCTTTTGTAGGCCAGGGTTATAGTTTATTTGGCTGTGATAAAGAGGCTGGCTCCATTTTTTATGTTTGACTGCTGACACCTTTCATGCCTCCTCCCTAGTCCCCTTTCCCCCTATGCTTGACATCTGGGCAAACTGGTTAGAAAGGCTGGGTGCCTCCTTCCCAGTGGGAAATTCAAACCACACAAGGCTGGCCTGCAAGCAGGATTATACGCTAAGAACAAAAAAAAAGCCAGACCAGTCTACTCATTTTTGGACCTGTGTGGGAACTGCTCTGCTCTCCCCATAAAGTCTCATGATGTGAATAACAAACTTTGTACCCTGTTGATGTGTGAGTGGTTAATAGTATTGACATGCAAACCAAATTTGGGGTTAGGGAGTGCATCTGAGGGGTGCCCACAACATAGGTGATAAAATTTCATCCAAAAGGTTTCTATTTGCTTCCAGTTAGTTCGTGTCAAAGTGACCACTGCCAAAAGTCTCCTCTTGTTATAGTTGTTAAACCAGCAGCATTTTACTCAGTCTCTGCTTGTACCTCCAATCCTCAACTTAATGGCAGGCACCTGGAAGCTTTCTGGAACAAGTTTAAGTGGGAATGCAACAACATTTATCTGATTTTTTCTGCTGAGCTACTCCCGTTGTCTGGCCAGCATTACTTAATGGAGACTCTGGAGAAAGATTCTGCATAATTTCCCGCTGTTTGGGGTAAAGAAGCAGTGGGCTGCAGGGCAAAGGCACAAGTCCTGTAACAAAGCTGTGTTACCCTATTTATAGACTAGTTCTTGTCTCAACTATTTTCCATGGTACTTTACTAAAAAACAGCAAAGAGCTGCCAATCCGCATCATCACCGCTTTTTCCTAATCGCTCTCCCCTTTGCTACCGGCCTGCCTTCTGAGTTGGTGCTGGTGATGATTTTGTACTTAATGATTGGTCAGAGCATAACAAGAATCTCTAGTTTTCCACCCTGCAGTCTGTTTCCTCACTGCCAGCTGCCTGGCAACAATGCCAAAGCCACGTATTTTTGAATTTTGTTATGATGGGAGATAATTCACCTTGCTTTTCTCTAAATGGTCTCATCTGGCGAGACGTCCTCATCTATTACCTCCTGCCCTCACCTGTCCCGGGGTCTGAATGGACATTGCAATAGGTCTGATGCATTCTTAGGTCTTTGTCACAAGCTCAGTGATGGGCAGACAATACAATGACAGAATGAATAATGGGACAAAATATGATCAGACAACATGGGTGGAGAATCATTTACCTGGCTCAGATAATTTATCCTTTTGAAAAATGAACTGAAATATATCAAACCATATAAAATCCTTTTCCTAATAGCTCAGCATTGGCATCACATAGCCTACAGTCCAGATGCACTGTGGTCCTCTCAGGGTCTGTACATATGGGGTCCTGTGCTGTGGCCTGAACCCCTCTTCTCACCATATTTGCATATCTGTTTCTTCTCGTCCATTAGGTCTGAGCTTAAATATTGGCCCTTCCTAGATGCCTTCCCTAACCACCCTATGTAAGTAGGCTTCTCTGGTCATCCTCTTCCTCTTGCTTTCTTCCTTTGTAGTACCTATTGTTGTTTTTGTTTATATATTTATTTGTTTACTTGTCTGTTATCTCTCCCATTAGATGATAAGCTCCACAAGAAGGTAGAATAATGATAGGATTTTTTTTTTTCATCACTGCACGGTGCCCAACACAATAAGGTGCTCAATAAATATTTATTAGATGGATGAATGAATGAATGAATGAATGAATGAATGACTGCTCCCAGGATCCATTATGTTCTTTGTACATATGGTTTCTTATATCCTTTCCTGTCTTGGGAAGTATTACCTTACCTTCAAGGCCCAACCTCTTCCGTGCATCTTACCTACAAAATTAATCACTTCCCTCTCTGTGATCCCATACCAATTTGTACATACCTCTATTATTCTAAGACTTTAGCATGTATTGTAATATTTTATTATGTATTGTATGGCTATTAATCTCTGACTCTTCCTTACCTCCTCACCTTTTGAGATGAGAAACATATTTATTTATTTTGTCCATAATGATAATAATAATGACCCAACTAACACTTATTAACTGCAAACGTTTATTCTTTCATACTGTTTCTGAACATCAGGTATCAGGAAGTGGCTTAGCTGTAATTCTAAATTATTCTTGGTGAAATATTGCCAATTAGGAAGATAAGTGCATGAGTTAGAGGAGTTATATGGAATAAACATAAGAAGCAAGAGTCCAGTAGAATTACAATAAGGAAAATTTTTTTTAAATGTTTATTTATTTTGAGAGAGAGAGAAGGAGAGTGTGGGGGCAGGGGGAGGGCAGAGAGAGAGAGGAAGAGAGAGAATCCCAAGAAGGCTCTGCACTGTCAGCGCAGAGCTCGATCTTTCGAACTGTAAAACCATGACCCAAGCCGAAATCAAGAGTTGGTGTCTTAACAGACTGAGCCACCGAGATGCCCCTATAGTAGGGAAATTTTGATAAGAACACATTATTCATTTGATAAGCATTTTAAAATAGAAAGTGAGCAAAGTCCAATTGTCTGTCTTTTTTGACTGACATGAAGAGGCTTCCAAAAGAGTCTTTGAAGGCTTGAGGAATAGACTTTACAGTAACTTTAGATCACTTTCAAGAGTAGACAGTGAAGCATATGTGACTCTTGCTCCTTCCTCACTTTTTGTGAATAACCTTAAGTCAGAAACGGGGGAGTTAACTTGCAAACAAAGACTGAAATTGGGAATAGTCCCATTGCCAGATCTTTAATACCTCAGGGAAATGTTTGAAAGAGCCCTAGAGACCTAGGAATTGTAATAAACTAATGTCTTTACAGATTAAACTCCTAGACACATCATGGGAGAGAAACTCTGGATTGAGATGCCTGTAGGTGTTGTTAGGAGAAAAAGTACCGGGAAACAATTGTGCCAGTGAACAAACTGAAGGAAAAAAGAATACAGTGAGTGAACAATAAAGGTGCTCTGAGGGAGAGCCAAGTAATCAGCAATTTACTCTTGAATTCTCCATTGAAATTTCTTTAAATGTTAAATGACAACTTTGCAAATGTTTTCTTTCTCTTTCTTTCTTTCTTTCTTTCTTTCTTTCTTTCTTTCTTTCTTTCTTTCTTTCGTAGTGGGTGCTACAATACCAACCTTAAACCCTGGCATTATTATATCACCACTCCCTCAGGGTCAACAAACTTCTCCAGTAGTGGGTAGCCCGAATGATCCTGGGCACTCTATGTGCCAGCCCATAACTTTTACCCTTGGACTTCAATCAAGGAACATTCCGTTATCCTTTGTGACACTAACCTGCTAATTAAGTAAGACTCCATTATGCAAAAGGATCTGCAGAATTAAGTGTTCCTCTGAAGACCTCTTCCTTGAGATCCACAAGCCCTTCCCTATTCAGACTCAAGTCAAAGCTAATTTGGAAACTAACTTACTGGTATCCTTCTGTCTAAATCAAATCCAAATTGAAGGTCTTCGTGAAGTTCTGGACTCCTTATGCATTAAAAATTCTACCTAAACTGATAGAATTTTGAGGGCTGAATCCATCAAGATTCAATATTCAAATGTTATCCACACTTGCATAATAG
The DNA here is from genome assembly GCF_027475565.1 of Acinonyx jubatus. Classification (NCBI taxonomy): domain Eukaryota; kingdom Metazoa; phylum Chordata; class Mammalia; order Carnivora; family Felidae; genus Acinonyx; species Acinonyx jubatus. The sequence goes on from NC_069387.1 coordinate 93,233,160, forward strand.
CTTCTAAAAAAAACAATAAGCAAAGGACTGAAACCAAGAGTTGAAACCTACCAAAAGACTCATCATAAATTGTATTGGTCCTTGTACAACTTGTCCTCCTTGTCAAGAAACTCAATGGGTAAAGATTAGATTTGTTTGGGACTTCAGGGTCATAAATAAAATAGCCATTCCTTACTTCCCTGTGGTAGTAAGCCCAAATACTATTTTATGGGGTTATATAGTCTAGACTCTTCCATCTGTGCTATCCTTTCTTTAGTAGTTCCTTAAGTGAGATTGGGATAGGTAAACTTGCTCAAGCTTTCCTGCGAGTCAACAATATGCCATGTCAGGTACCCTTCAGTAATTTAACGAGGTGCCCTTCTACTTTTTTCTTTTCTTTTTATTTAAAGATTTTATTTTTAAGTAATCTCTACACCCAATGCAGGACTTGAACTCACAACCCGGAGATCAAGAGTCACATGCTCCACCGACTGAGCCAGCCAGATACCCCCCTCCTACTTTTTTCTCACAAGGAATTATGGGCCTTAAGTTTCCCTGCAATTCTTGTTTTACCATCTTAACAGTTTTAACTCAGAAAAGATTTTATGTTAGAAAGAATGTTATAATTTTGTCAAAACAAATTATATCACCTAGAACAAGATTATTGCCAAGGAGGTAAATCTCACTTTATACAGACTCAAAGTCATTCAAAACTTTCCCAGGCCAGTCATTCATACTTAACTCAGTCTGTTGAGAGGGTGCCTGGGTCTTAGAGCTACTGCAGGCAATTGGTTTCGAGCTGTTTTAAAATTAGCACAACTCTGTGATTTAACCAAGTTATCAGTAGTCAAAACTCTTCCTTGGGAACCTACACTTGAGCTGACATTTTGTGATTTTTTTTAAAGTTCATTTATTGATTTTTTTGAGAGGGAGCAAATGGGTGGGGGGCAGGCAGAGAGAAAATCCCAAGCCTGCTTAGCAATGTTAACACGGCTCCACCTCAGATCTCACAAGATGTGAGATCATGACCTGAGCTGAACCCGAGTCAGACGCTTAACTGACTAAGCCACCCAGGTGCCCTGACATTTTGTGTTTTAAAACTAGCTTTTTAACATCTTCTTACCCTAGGTCAATTTAAGTGTCTTCAACCTTTCTACATATTAATTAATAAACAATCTGGACAAAGCTTTGTTTTTTTAACTCACTTGTATGGTATTGTAACTGGGCCCAAGGGTGTGAGAGCACCTGGCTCTGGGGTCCCAAACAGACCAGATTGGGCCACTCCTGCCACTGATAAAATCCAAAGGCAGAGGGAGGAGCAGTCGGGAAACCAGAAAGGTATTTATTTTCGTGAAGCCAACACCAGGAAGACAGAGGACTAGCATCTTCAGAGACTGTCTCCAAAGTGCTGACAATACTTGCAGGCTTCTATAAGGAAAATATGAGACAAATCTGTAGGTACATGCAGGGGGGCCGGAAAGGTCAAGTCAATCATCATCCTGGGTTCAATCACACAGGGTCTTGCCGGTGTCAGGGCATCCCCTATTGCTCGAGGGATAGTTTCAGTTCCCCTCTTGAGATGTTTTGCCGCCTGGGCAGATCTTTTGCCTGAGTTAAGAGATAAGCTGGAAAGAACCTAATCAACTAGAAAGTACAGACTGAGGTCAAAATGGAGGTAGTTGAAGTCCTCTTTCTGTATTTATCAGAGAAAAGCTTGCTACGGCTTTTCTCTTGACCCAGTGGCAAGAGCCCACCTTCCTAGTGTTGCAGGTATTTTACCACATTTTCCGGGATTCGTTCTCTCACTGCTTTGAAGAATGAAGAGGTGGACACAAAATGAGCAGCAGGCAAAAGTTTATTAGAATATAAGATTAGAAAGGAAGAGTAGGAGGAAAAGTCTCTTTACAGAAAGAGGGCATGTGAAGTGAATGCCTGAGGACTATAGGCAAGGGTCCTTGTTTTGTAAGGTTCTGGTTACCCCCATCTTGCCTTCCCCCTTGTTCCTTCTCAGGTTCTACCCTTATTGGCTTGATAGCTCTAGGTGCTGGGTTGTCCATTCCTGATTGTCTAGTTCCTATTGTATGAGGGGTGGTCTATGGCCATACTTAAGTCTTTTGTCAAATTTCTGAGGGGAGTAGGTGGGGTCTGTTACATTCTTAAGAGGAACCTTAGGTCTACTGTGGTCAGACACTCCCAGCATTGTTCCAAAATAGGTGTTTTTCCCCACCCTCAGACCTCAGGTCCTAATCTTTTCCTCTCTGCCTACTGAATCCTATCTTCTCCCATCACACTAGTCTCAGGGTAACAGTTCCTGCAAATACGTTAGTGAAGACTACTGCTAACTAGGGTCTCCCTCAGTCTTGTGGACCCTCATGGTGTACAATCTTTGTTGCTTACTAAAAAGACACTATATTTCTTAGCAAGTAGGCTTACCTGTCATGAAATTCTATTACTTTCTCCTTTGCACATTTCCTTCCCTGATAATAATACTGCTTTCCATTTCTTTTTTTCCTTTCCTCTTTTACCAGACGGGTAACTCATGACTGCCTAACCTCTGTCTGAGAACAGTCCATGCCCTGAACAAATATATTAGAAACTCCTCTAGAAAATCTAGAGTTAACCTTGTTTGTTACCAGGTCATACCATAAGACAAAAACAATAAATTATCAGGCTGGATATGTCAAAAAAGACCTCAGTTTGTCACCATCTAGACCCTAAGACCTGACCTCTACTGCCCACTTACTTGTACTCACTGAGTATATTTTTGCCTAAGCTCTTCTTTCCAGTTCATTTCTTAACTCAGGCAAAAGACCCAATGGGCATAATATTCTGTGATGGAAATGTAAACTACCCCTCAAGCAATAACTCCAGTGGCCCAGGCCACCCAGACCAGTTTGAACTCAACACCTGACTCTCGCCTGCTCAGATGGACCATGGAGTGACTGATAGTTACTTTTACCTCATTAGAATACTAAAATTTCTGCCAAGGAGGAGCACAAGCCTCGTTTACATAACATGCAATACATGTACAGGCACGTTTCCTTCAGGCGCATGCGCGACTTTGTGCCCACCTCTACATACGATGACAAATCTACCCCCCCCCACACACACACATTTTTTTGCCTTCCCTATCTAAATATTCATCCTAACCCTAAATAAAAGGAATCCATTCATCCTCGCTTGGGAGGGGGGGGGTCAGAGCTTTGGGGGACTGAGTTTCTGTTCAGTGACATTCAATTTTAACAATGAAACGTGAAAACTATCTTGCCCCTGATAATTGAGCCCATTTCCTTTTCTCGCACTTTCCCCAAATAAATGAAGAAACCCAACAATTTCTCAAAAGCATGCTGGATGGGGTCGTGGCTAACGAGGGGAATCTTGATTAAGTTATACGGTTAACGAAATTAGGAGTCTAGAGGAAACCTTGGTATATCTTTCCTTACAGAGCTTCCGGACCATGAACATAAAAGGTCACCTAGGAAGAGGGGTGCCCAGGGAAGTTTTCCATAATGTCCTGTACGTTGGAGACCAGAAGACACTAAAAACACTGCAGTATTTGCATTAGTTCTTAAAATTCTCCTTTCTGAGACAGCATATCCTAAATGCCAACTCTCTGTTATTATAAAATTCAAATCTACTCTGAAATTTAAAGGGGAAACGGATGAAGTATAAATGTGTGAATAAAATCTTCCAAGCCAGAAAAAAAATGTTTAAAAGAAAAAAAAAAAAAAAAACCCTGCAGAGATGTTTACTTTGCCCTTTATAATTATTGGATGAAATGATGAGGTTGATGACTTCACTCCTGGATTCGGGGAGTGGGGTGTAGTGTTTGTGTGTGTTTGGGGACACGAGGTGGGGAGGCTTACTGATGGGAAGTGGTGCACGGGTAAATGTTTCACACCCAGCCGGGGGTGAGAGGGATGCCCTCGTTCATAGAGTTTGCTGATTCAATCTACCCACCTGGTTGATGGCGAGCTGTCAACGTGACATTGCTAAACTCGGAGTTGGGAGGAGATGTGCAGTGGCAGGCCATTGTACCGTATTCAGGTCACACAGATATAGTAGACAAAAATAACTTCAAGGGCGGAGATAATAGTCAAATGTGGGGAAATAATTAGGAAGTGATGAGTGCTGGGTATTGAATGCCTTTTTCAAAATATAAGCGATGAAGTTGTAAGTTTATATAATTTACTTTGCAATAATGGCTGTGTTTGACAACCGGTCCAGAAGAGTTAACATTTGGCTCTCATTGGCCAGGACCAAAACGCTGTGAGAGCTGAGTGTATACTTTCACTTCTGCTTCCCTAATTATGATGGATCTGTAGTTCTTGTGGGTCATGTGGTTATTTCACACCTGAAGATGTAACCTCCTGCCCAGCTTACTTTGAAGACCCTGTCTCCAAAACAAAGCATGTGATCCCATTAAATCTCAGTTTAGGGCAACGGTTTCTCTCTCCAGGCAGGGCAAGGCTGGCCAGGTACCTGTCACACTGCACACTTTTCCAAAGGGGCATGATCACCTCCAGGATCTGAGAGCTGGGGTGGGAAGGCAAGAAGGAAGCCTGAGCTATTACTACTACAGCCAAGTGTAGGGACTTTTTAGAGATGATCTGTGCAAGGCCAGAGCGGTGGCACTTTTCTCAGACTAACGTGGACCCGGCTGCTCATAAATTAATGTTCCAATTCAAATGACTCATTTTGAAGGAACATTAGGTTCACGGCCAATTTGTCAATATAAGAAAAACTATCACTTCATGTTTTTAAAAACTCAAAAAGTATTGCTTAAATTTTGTGCTTTATAAATCCCATTTTGGCAAAGGTGGATTGAAATGCACAAAGGTGGTGTGGGAGCATTAGTAGCACTGTGTTCAACTTGGCTGCCATATTTTCCAAGATGGTTAGAGGACTTGAAACTGTCACCTGAGGATTGGCTAATGAAACTGCTTTTACCAGGCAAAACTATAGGACATGATATCTACTTACAAATATGTGAATCACTGTCATGTAGAAGAGGGACTAGAACTTGTTTTACAAATTATTATGGTTAGTAGTAATAGAGGCTCTATATTATAGAGACTTGAGTTCCAATTTTGGCTTCATCGTGTACTACTTGTATGACCTTGGACAAATTATATAAACTCTCTAGACCTTGGATCCCTTATCTGGAAAATGGGGGTATATTTGTTTCCCACTGGAGGTGTCTAGATGCTCAGTCAGTTAAGTGTCTGACTTCGGCTCAGGTCATGATCTCACGGTTCGTGAGTCTGAGCCCCATATCTGGCTCGCTGCTTTTAGCACAGAGCCTGCTTTGGATCCTCTGTCCACCTCTCTCTTTGCCCCTTCTCGTCTCATCATCTCTCTCTCTCTCCCTCTCAAAAATAAACATTAAAATAAATTTTATTCATTTCCCACTGTTCTTGTAACAACTATCGTGAATATAGTGGCTTAAACCAATTTAAATTTATTATCTTACAGTCTGGAGGTCAGACTTCAAAATGAGTCTCACTGGGCTAAAATCAAGATATCAACAGGGCTACATTCTTTCTGGAGGCTCTAGGAAAGAATCCATTTCCTCTCCTTTTCTACCCTCTACAGGCCACCTGCATTCCAGGTTCAAAAGCAGAAATGTTGGGCCAAGCCCTTCCTACACTGCTGTCTCTCTGGTTTTCTTTTCATTTTCCTCTTCAATTTATAAGAACTCTTAGGATCATATTTGGGCCCACTCAAATAATCCAGGATAATCTCTATATCTCAGAGCCTGCTGATTAGCAGCCTTAATTAAATCTGCAACCTTGATTCCCCTTTGCCATTCAGTCTATTATATTTCTATTCACGGACTCCAGGGGTTAGGATGTAGACATTTTTCAGGGCCGATTATTCTTTATACCATTTGAGGATTTAAAAAAGTACCTACCTTATACCATTGCACTGCGGAAGAGTTCTTGGACAGAGTAAAGACTTAATAAATATTAGCACCCATCATTATTATTATCTTTAGTAACAATCTGTATTCGTTTGCTGGGCTGCCATAACATAGTACCACAAACTGGGTGGCTCACACAACAGAATTAAGTGCTGCACAGTCATGAAGGCTAGAAGTCTGAGATCAAGGCACTGGCAGGATTTGTTCCTTTTGAGGACGGTGAGGAAGAACCTATTCCATGCCTCTCCCCTAGGTTTTGGAGGTTTGCTAGCGATCTTTAATGCTCCTTGGCTTGTAGAAGGATCACCCTGTTCTCTGCCTTTATGTTCATATGGCATTCTCCCAATTAGTGTGTCTGTCCAAATTACCCCTTTTTATAAGGACACTAGCCATATTGGATTAGGGGCCATGGTACTCCAGTGTGACCTCATGTTAACTAATTATATCCGCAACAACCCAATTCCTAAATAAGGTCAAATTCTGAGGTGCTGGAGGCTAGGATTTCAACATATGAATTGGGGGCGGGGGTACAATTCAACACATAACACAATGCAAAGGATGGGAGGTATTTTGAATGAACTAATGGATGGACGGTGTGGGCGGAGCATATTTAATTGAGTAAAAGGAAATGCTTTCTACCAGAGCTGCCTAAATGTGGAATCGAGTTTCCTGATAATCATCAATAACCTAGTGAGGACAAGGATGTTGCAAAGGAGATTCAAGCATCCCAAAACTGCTAGGAAAACATAAGCTCTAAAATGCTCTCTTAAGGGGCACCTGGTTAAGCATCTGCCTCTTGGTTTCGGCTCAGGTCATGATCCCATGGTTCGTGAGTTCTAGCCCTGCATCTGGCTCTGTGCTAACAGTGCAGAGCCTGCTTGGGATTCTCTCTCTTTCCCTCTCTCTCTGCCAATCCCTGCCTCTCTCTCTCTCTCTCAAAATAAATAAATAAACTTAAGGATATTTTTAATAAAATAAAATAAAATAAAATAAAATAAAATAAATAAAATTTTCTCTTAACCCAGAGAGGATAGGCTTCTTGCATAATCAGCTCCAGAAAATGGCATCACTTTTCAGAGAATTATGAGAATTCAGTTCCACAAAGCAGTGTGTCTACAGTGAAACCTCAGGGGAGCTTGCTGTGTGGGCGTCTAGAACATTTGGGGAAAATTTATCCCAGATTTTCATTATAGACCATGATGTAGTCACAGTCCAGCAAGTCAAAAGTGGTTGAAGTAGGGATGCCTGGGTGTCTCTGTCAGTTGAGTGACCAACTCTTGATTTTGGCTCAGGTCATGATCTCACAGTTCTTGGGTTCAAGCCCCATATCTGATGCACACCGAAGTTTGAAAACCATTGGCGGAGTGATTGAGTGCACTTGCCCTGAAGCTGGATAGTCTGGGTTTGAATCATGGCTCTGCCATTTCTTGGCTGTGACTCTTGGGTCTCATTTTCTCATCTCATAGGGTTTCTGGGAGAATTGAGTCTATCAAAATGGTTAGAATCCAATAAATGATGCTGGGCACTTTGTTGAAGTGTGTATATTAGTATTACATATTACTGTGTTATTATTATCATAATATCTGGAATCTGTCTCAAATTTGTTTGCTTGGTGCCTAGGAGCATCTGATCTGAAGCAACTCATAGTCTAATAGGGAAAACGGAACAAATAATTTCCACATAATGTGCAATGGACAGTGAAAAATGTCTCTAGAGATACAGAAGCAATATGGGAAAGAGGGGGAGTTTAAAGGGATAAGTTAGGGGCATCTGGGTGGCTCACTTGGTTAAGGTCCAACTTCAGCTCAAGTCATGATCTCATAGTTTGTGAGTTCGTATCCTGTGTGGGGCTCTGTGCTGACAGCTCAGAGCCTGGAGCCTGTTTCACATTCCGTGTTTCCCTCTCTCTCTGCCCCTCTCCTGCTTGCTCTCTCTCTCTCTCAAAAATAAATAAACATTAAAAAATAATTTTAAAAAACCAGACAAGTTAGAGAATGGGTCAGCAACAGTCTCAGAGGTCAAGAGAGGATTGTGACCATTTTTTGAGGTTTCTGGAATAGTAAAAAGCTTTTTTTTTTTTTTAAGTTTATGTATTTAGTTTTGAGAGAGAGAGAGAGAAAGCATGAGTCAGGGAGGGGCAGACCGAGACAGAAAGAGAATCCCAAGCAGGCTCCACACTGTCAATGTGGAGCTCAATGTGGGGCTCAAACCCATGACCTGAGCTGAAGTTGGATGCTTGACTGACTGAGCCACCCAGATGCCCCAAAAAATGAACTTTAAATTTTAAAAAATGTCTAAAGAAAATTATAAAAATTGTTTAATTCACAAAATAATAAAAATATTTATTAAAAAAATTTCTTTATAATGTGTTATATAGGTAGACTGATCTAATAATGGGCCTGAATTTAAAGTTATATGAAACATGTCTTCACATCTCATTCCTGTCTGCATCTCTGAGACTCTACATTTAACTTTGGTAGCTAAATTAAAGGGCTGTATACTGCTAGGAATTTACCCAGGGATACAAGAGTACTGATGCATAGGGGCACTTGTATCCCAATACTTATAGCAGCACTTTCAACAATAACCAAATTATGGAAAGCACCTAAATGTCCATCAACTGACGAATGCATAAAGAAGATGTGGTTTATATATACAATGGAATACTTCTTGGCAATGAGAAAGAATGAAATCTGGCCTCTTGCATCAATGTGGATGGAACTGGAGAGTATTATGATAAGTGAAAAAAGTCAGACAGAGAAAGACAGATGCCATATGTTTTCACTCCTATATGGATCCTGAGAAACTTAACAGAGAACCATGGGGCAGGGGGAGGGGGAAAAAGTTACAGAGAGGGAGGGAGGCAAACCATAAGAGACTCTTAAATACTGAGAACAAACTGAGGGTTGATGGGGGGTGGGGAAGAGGGGAAAGTGGGTGATGGGCACTGAGGAGGGCACCTGTTGGGATGAACACTGGATATTGTATGGAAGCCAATTTGACAATAAATTATATTTAATATAAAAAATTAAAGGGCTATATCTGCAACCTTTTGTGAGGATGAGGCCTAGGTTAATGACCTTCCTGCCTCCTCTGTGATATATCCTGGGTGTCAGAGAATTGGTGGTAACCATTTTAGCGGGGAGAGCTGAATATACAAGAGCAAAAATGCACAGAACAGCAGTATGCACTCTAGAAACCACAAGGAGCTTGAGTCTGCAAAGCATAAAGTTGCAAGGAGAGGAGTGGCTACTACTAAAGCCAGAGAGGAAGGCACAGGCCAAGTCAAGGAAGGCCTTCTATAGTCCCTGAGGAGCCTGGGCTGCATGTCGTGGATGGTGGGGAGTCACTGGTCAATTTCAGATGGTCCATGGTCATGGATTTTAGGTAAGTCACTCTGGAGGCAATGTGGAGGGAGGACTGGAGTGCCAGACAGAAGCACAGAGACCACACGGAGAACTTCTGGGCTTGGCTGAGATGAGACCTGAACTCCGGCAGGACAGTGATGTAGAGAAGGGCTGGCTCTCTAAGTTAGTAGAAATAAGAACACTTAGAGGGACTGATGACTTCCTGTCCAGGAGTGCGGGTGGAAAAGACAACGGGTCCTTCAGACTTAATAAAGTCGCATAGCTTTTACATGAATCTAGACGCTATTACTCTACCTCCAGTCCTCGGTGTCATGCTGCCCAGCAAAGTGTGTGCACAGCCTTGGGTGCTGAGGCCCCGGGAAGCTGCTGGGGGAGACTGGTCCAGGGAAATCCCAAAGGAGCCAGGAAGACTGCCTACTTCTTGGTCAATGATCCCTTTGTTGAGCTCTGCTCATTCCCTTCTAAGTATGCCACCTGTTTCCTGCTGGACCCCTGACCAGTGTATCCATGTGGCCTTTGCCCAAATGGAAGTGACGAATGAGCATTTTATCACACCTTTCTTGCCCGTGGCTGGGTTTGGGGGACATGGTAGCAGCAGCACATTTGAGGACCTTCCTGTCCTTCATTCTGTCTCACTCTTCAGGGCCTAGGTAATGCTTGCTTTCTTTGTCTTGCTGGCTGTGAACAGTGTTCCTGTCTCTGCTCTCCCCAGACAGCTCAGCAGTCACTGTGGCCTGGCCTTTACAGCCTCTAGTTGTTAGCATCCCTGTGAGTTGAGAGCTGTCTTTTGGTCCCTGTGTCTTCTGCCTTATTTATGGATTCCTCTTTGTGGTTACTTCTCTTTCTTTATGGCTCTCATTCTGAGTTCACATGCCGGTTCTGCATGGGACAATTATTGGTGCTTTGAGCTAGGAATGTCCTGTAACCTGAAGAATTGTTTAGCAGCATGTTCTGAGGCCATAGAGGGAATAGACGCGTTTGAATTTCGAATAGGTGACTGTGCTATCACATTTAGTCTAAAATGCTGGGAGAGACATCAATATCAGGGCTAATGGATTAATGGGCCTTTTAGCAAGAGTCAATAGGGTAAGGGTGGAGGGAAGTGATTTGTAGCATATATGTGAGTCTGCAAAACTGAATTGAAAGTTGGAGGCCCCACACTGAATTTAATATAAGCTATGGAGCTTAGTCAACCTTTTCTTCAATCCCTGATACAGGAGAAAATGGTTGAGAGTACAGGCTTCAGAATTTACTCTGTCCATGGTTGAAATAAGGCTCTGACATTTGCTAGCTGTGTGACCTAGGGCAAGATACTTTCTTCATGCCTCAGTTTATTCATGTGTGGAACGGAAAAAGTTGTAGTCCCTCCCTTATTTAGTTTAGAGGTGATTGAGATAATGCAGGTAAGGGAGTTCGGAATACTACTTGGCACATAATAATAAGAGTTGCTAACATTTGTTAGGTGCTTATTATGTGTTAAGGCTCAAAAAATATTACTCATTACTATTCCTCTTTGTTACACAGGGTCTGATAGAGTTTCTTCTCAAAGAGCTAGATCTGATTGATGAGAAACTGCAAAACAGCGAGGCTGCCCCAACTTCATGCAGAACAATGCGCTTCTGCATAACCCAGGGACTTGTTCAAACACACGTTGGCCCCACCCCGAGAGTTTCATATTCAATAAGCCTGGGGGATAGGAGTCTGAGAGTTTGCATTTCTAACAAGGTCTCAGGTGATGTGTTGCAGCTGGTCTGGGTAGCAAACTTGTAGATAAACTGGCATAGAGATTAAGAGATCACATTTTGAAGCCAGAAGGATTCAAACTGGACACAGCTTTGGCACTGCGTGGCCTTGAACAAATTACCTTGTCTCTTTAAACTCCAGATTCCTTGGCTCCAATATAAGTGTAGTAGCTAGGGTGTGCAAAGAGTTAAATTAGATATAAATTATATATGTGTATGGCATTTAGCATAGAGTTACTGATAATATGCGTTAGCTATTGTTCCTGTGCTTCTGCTTAATTTTGAGCAATGTCTTGGTCTTCTCAATTCCTCTACTTCCTTATCTCTGAGATGGGAACATTGACTAATCTATAGTATATGACAGGTGAAGGTTCTTAGTAAGATAATAGCCTTAATGTCACAACCTCGAGTGACTATCCTAGAGATTAAACATGTAGTCCCCTTCTGTTACGCTTTATTTTATCTTAAAATTTTTTTAATCTATTTTTTATTTTTAAAATTTTATTTAAATCCAAGTTAGTTGGGGCGCCTGGGTGGCTCCGTCGGTTGAGCGGCCGACTTCGGCTCAGGTCACGATCTCGCTGTCCGCGGGTTCGAGCCCCGCATCGGGCTCTGTGCTGACAGCTTAGAGCCTGGAGCCTGTTTCGGATTCTGTGTCTCCCTCTCTCTGACCCTTCCCCGTTCATGCTCTGTCTCTCTCTGTCTCAAAAATGAATAAACGTTAAAAAAAAAAAATTTTAAAAAAAGTAAAAAATAAATCCAAGTTAGTTAACATAAAGTATAATAATGGTTTCAGGAGTAGAATTTAGTGATTGATCACTTACTTACAACACCCAGTGCTCATCCCAACAAGTGCTATCCTTAATGCCCATTGCCCATTTAGCCCATACCCTACTTATCTCCTCTCCGGCAACCCTCGGTTTCATCTCTGTACTTAAGAATCTCTTATGGTTTGCCTCCCTCTCTGTTTTTATCCTATTTTTCCTTCCCTTCCCCTATGTTTATCTGTTTTGTTTCTTAAGTTCCACATATGAGTGAAATGATAGGATATTTATCTTTCTCTGACTGACTTCTTTCACTTAACATAATACATTCTAGTTCCATCCATGGTGTTGCAAATGGCAAGATTTCATTCTTTTATCTTTTTTCTTTTTTTAAATGTTTATTTTTGAGAGAGAGAGAGTGTGTGAGCAGGGGAGGGGCAGAGAGGGAGACAGAGACACAGAATCTGAAGCAGGTTCCAGGCTCCATGCTGTCAGCACAGAGCCCGACGCCGGGCTCGAACCCACAAGCTGTGAGATCATGACCTGAGCCGAAGTTGGACACTTACCTGATTGAGCCACTTAGGTGCCCCAAGATTTCATTCTTTTTGATTGACGAGTAGTATACCACATCTTTATCCTTTCATCCATCGACGGACATTTGGGCTCTTTCCATACTTTGGCTATTGTTAATAGTGCTGCTATAAATATTGGGGTGCATATGCCCCTTCGAATCAGCACTCCTGTATCCTTTGGATAAATACCTCGTTGTGCAATTGCTGGGTCATAGGGTAGCTCTATTTTTAATTTTTTGACGAACCTCCCTACTATTCTACAGAGTGGCTGCACCAGTTTGCATTCCCACCAGCAGTGCAAAAGTGTTCCCCTTTCTCTGTATCCTCACTAACATCTGTTGTTGCCTGAATTGTTAATGTTAGCCATTCTGACAGGTGTGAGGTGGTATCTCTTTGTGGTTTTGATTTGTATTTGCCTGATGATGAGTGATGCTGAGCATCTTTTCATGTGTCTGTTGGCCATCTGGATGCCTTCTTTGGAAAAGTGTCTATTCCTGTGTTCTGCCCATTTCTTCACTGGATTATTTGTTATTATTTTTAGGTGTTGAGTTTGATAAATTCTTTATAGATTTTGGATAGTAACTCTTTATCCAATATATCATTTGCAAATATCTTTTCCTATTCTGTCAGTTGCCTTTTAGTTTTGTTGTGTTGCACTTTAAATAGTACTCGGAATGTCTTCCTCTTAGGTTAAATGAGAAAATCCTCTGCTGTTACAACAGGTCTAAGACTCCCAACATCTCTTCTAGATTCTCTCACCTTTGATTTTACTTCCTTGTTGACTTATGCCCACAGTTTTCCACCAAAGCAGATCATTCATTTTATTTCTCTTCTGTCCTCTTTTGCCTTTATTTATTGCTAATGTGTTATTCTTTGAAGGTAGACAGTTGTTTCCTTCTCCAAACATCTGATGTGAAGGGGGAAGGAACATTTGCTTGGGTGAAGACTGAGCCAGGGATCATTGGAAAGTTCTTTAGGAATAAAATATGGCTTAAAAATTTAATTTATATGTCTTACAAATGATATTGTTTGGTGAGGTTAGATTTGGGAATGTTCCCTGGCTTCTGAACTTTTCTCTACTTTTAATGCCTTTTGTTTTTGTAGTTGTATTGTCAGCTTTTTGGTTCTGGTTTCTGTTATTGTTATTTCTTACCTTAGCTCTTTGGCAAGCCCTAAGACAGAATCTTCTTGGCCACCAATGGCTTGCAGCAGGATAGCAGAGACAAGAAACATATTATATTGCTAGCTCTTTCTTAAAGACTAAAATGCCACATTTCTTCCTGGAGTCAAGAACTCCGAGAGCAAAGAGAAAAGTAGTTTAATATTAGGATAATTTACACAAAGGTTCTTGCATCATTGTAGTAAACCTCTGAACAAAAAGGGGCAAGCTTTACTCAGATCAACAAATTCTGAATAGTACAAGTTTCCTTTTGGGGATACTGGGTTGGGGAGATAGTAATCACAGCCTTTGGGATTGATTACCTCCTTTGGTAAAAAGGTGAATGTTACCTCCTATACAGAACCATCCCTGCATGGTTTTCTTTATTACTCAAACTTGAATTTTACTGGTTAATTTTTATCCTTCTATTATGAAAGCTTCTTTTATTGGCAACGTCGAAACCTTGCCAATTCTTTCAAAATCTAGCTGTCGTACCTCTTCTGGTTTTAGGTGGTTTGAATTAGTTTCAATAATGTTTTATAATAGTATTATGTTGGAAAATCATGTCTTCTCTTTTTCTCTTCAATATCTCAACTTAAGATTGTGATGGCTTTGCTAAGGCATGACTCTAAGATACAGTCTGAGATGTGTTTTAACAAATGGATGTCTTCAGACATACAAGATATAAAAATAAGAGGAATAATCAGCCAAAATGTTGACAGTTCCATTGAAGTTTCTATCTCAGTGTCGAAGGTGGCTGGAAACTGAGATTTCCTGTTTGTGTATATTTGCATGTAAACAGGTCCTCCCCTGAGTGTTGGAGGAAGACAAGCTTCAATTCTAGTACTGTCCTGTTTTGCTGTATCACTTTTAATGTTTTTTTAAAAATATTTATTTTTGAGAGAGAGAGAGAGCAAGCTAGGGAGGGGCAGAGAAAGACAGGGGTGTGTGGTGGGGGTGGGGGCACCGAGGATACCAAGCAGGCTCTGTGCTGACAGCAGAGAGCCCAACGCGGGGCTCAAACCCATGAACCATGAGACCATGACCTGAGCCAAAGTCAGACGCTTAACCGACTGAGCCACCCAGGCGCCCTTTGCTGTATCACTTTTAAATTTGGCTCCTGGTTTCCTTCCTTGTCCATCCCTAAGGGATTTTCTAGCTCTAACATTTTATGATTGTGGAAGACATAACAACAAAATTACTCAGGGCTTAGTTCAAATTCTTTAAGAGCAAATTCCATCAAACAAACAGCTACTTTAGGGGGAAAAAAATCCAGCCTCCTAAGTCAAGTTATTTTATTAATTTGATTATTCGAATCCAGAAACTGTTGCTTTGAATTAATGGTTTTATATGTAAATGTATTCTTGCACATTTTAAAAAAATAAGGATTTCTGTGAGTTGTAGAAAAATGAAATACTGGAGTTGTGAAGGACACTGATCTTTCAACTGAAATAGGAAAAGGCAAAGGGCAAAATAATAATTCTGGAAATAGGCACAGCAGCCCTTTACCAAATGTCACACTGCCTGCTAATGTGTGAAGTGTTTCTGAAGGGCTCACGGTGATCCAGCTGGGGCAGGGCCTCTGAGAATATGCCAACACTGCTGGTCAGAGATGACATTTTGGTTACTAATGAACTACAGAACTGAAAACAAGAATTTAGTTGGAGACAGTCAGCTAGAGAGTCTCTTGTAATGTACGTGATAACCTAGGTAACCAACTCAGCACTCACAGGAATAAAGGAGAAGACAACCATGCTCTTATGATAATGGCCTGGAAGATTTTTCTCATTTAAAAGCAGTCACACATGACCTTTCTCTTGAGCATAAGGATGACAGAAATTGACAAATGAGAAATAGGTGAAGAGAAGACAGGACTCTTTGCTTCAACAAACAGCAGTTTTATTCTGGTACTAGTGAGAAAGTGTGTAAGGTACTAGGTAGATGTTTTTGACCAGTCGCAAATGTGAAAATATATCAAGCAAATACATAATTTAAATAGGAAGACGAATGAAGCTCTTTGTTCAAATAGAGTTGGTTAGAAACACACTATTGTGGGGAGGTGCAATAATATGAAAAAATACAATCAAATCTACCGCCATTTTAAATAACCATATTTGCAGAGAAAGAGTACATCATATTAAAAACATAAAAGTGCTCTTTGATAGAACATAATATTTTCAGTTGCTGAATTTATTTACATTGTTTCTGTAAGGTGCACGTCAATCAAGGAACAGCCAGATGAACCTCCATGGACAATAGTGTTATTAGACACTGACTATCTAACGCCCAAAGTATGGGGCCAGGAGCAGTTTCCACTCAAGACATAATTTCTACAAGGTAGGAATAGAGAAGATATTAAAGACCTGATTCTTGTCTTTGTAGAATTTATATAAGCCTAATGAGTCCCACATGGAAGATCAGCGATCAGGGACTCTTCAGGGAAGCACATTGGTGCACCTGGTTGTCAGTGTGGTGAACAGTAGGAGATTTCACCAAGGCCTCTGCAGACTTTCCCACTGGCTTGCAGATGAAACTCTGTCCAACTGTTACTACAAACTCTTAAAGCCACAATCGCATATGTTCCTGTTGGGATGCTTATCTGCTCACTCAGCTATTAAAATACATCTCAAATGTAACAGAAAGCTTGCTGTTAGGGTGAAGATGGTATTTCCTAAAAGAAATTACTTAAGGCAGAAAACAGCCATAACTAACGTTTCTTGTGATGATTCTAGAAGGGGGACATTACACCTGTGTGACATTATTCAGTTTTAAAAACTTATTTTGGTAACTTATATAAGATCATTGGCATAGAGACTATAAAAATAATCTTTGGTGAAACTGTTAATAGATTCCTTTGTTTTCATTACATAAACCTCTACTAAGAGCATCCACTAACAATTTCCTTATTTCATGAATGTATCTGTATACATAACCTTTAAAAAAATAAAATGCCTTATTTTCATTGCATACATTTATTCCTAGGGAACCTCCCTACAAGTCAAGAGTATTCTTTTAGTCAGAAATATTTCCATTGCTAGAAGCATTTTTAGAACTGAACAGATTTTTGCTATTATCATGGCTGTATCAAATGTTACCCGGCACTTTAACGAAAATGGCCACTTTCAAAGGCATCATCCACTATAAGAATCTTAGGTAGTGTGTCTGAATTCCAAGCTCAGTTTAGTCAAACACCTGGTCAATTCACAAAACTAAATGAATCAATTCAGTTGCTTAATCAGCTAAATCATGTGGCTAATGAAGTCAAAGAGAGCCCCCAAAGGATAATACATCCTCATAGAAACATGACACTTTGAAAAAACAGTCTGGACACACAGAAAGGGAGCCATTTTCTCTTCCCGATGTCTGGTTAGATTCCCTTTTTTCAGATATTTCCCCTTCTTTGCATCATTTCACTTGCTTTTTGTAGTCATGGTTTACAGATTTTCCTCTGATATGAAAGTTCCTTTGAATACTTGATATGACTTGAAACCTCTGGTTAAAACTACTCAGAAACTTAACACGGCATGTAGGCTGATAATGGCCTTTCCACTGTGGCTCTTCAGGAATGAGGTGGGGTTGAGGGTTGCTCACAGCCACGTAGGGGAGGAACAGCCATTCCTTCTTGCCACTCTGTTTTGGCTGATCAATTACTTTCATTTCCTCAGTGAAATGGAACCTGCAAAGTCCTTGAACTACTTCCTCAAACAAGCAGCCTATTTTCTATTGTTTTTCAATGCCAGGTCAGGTTCGGTCTGGCTCACATGGGTGAACTAAAACTCTAGAACATCCCAGAGTTGGGGATCAGGTCCTGTTGTTTGCAGTCATACAGATCCAGCCAGTGTTGACCTCACGATTCCAACCTCAAAACTCAGAAAGCTAATTGGGAATTTAGTAGATGGCCAGTAGTTTTCTTGCAAAAAATGAGGAGAGTGTTTAAGAAACTGATCCCGAGACACTAAGACAAGAGAATCAGAGTGTGAAGTATAACATATGAGGTCTATTTTTGTATTGCTGGACATCTGCTTGGTGGTTTCATATTATTTTCACGTGTCATTTTGGGCTTTCCTCCAAGAGGTAATAACAAAATTAATTAAAGACCCTTCCAAATAAAACTGTCCCCAATGTGTCTGTGTGCCACGACCATTTTAGTATTTAAAAGTGAAACCATGGTCATTCTTCTATAATGTGGAGCCTGAAAAGACTATGAAATACCAGTGGTTTTAAGGAGATAAGATGAACAGAAAGTAAAATCACATTCAACTGGGAAAGCAAACATATTCAAAAAAGGAGAAGGGAACAAGTCGTGAGAAAGAGGGACTCAGAAGTGTTCAGGGATGGTGAATTACTTAGGACAAATACGTGCAGGCCCAGGCAGGGAGATGAGCCTTTGAAAAGTCTGATTCAAGAGATGAAAAATTGGCTGCTTTCCAGAGAGCAACAGAATGATAATATGAAATCGATTTAATGAGTAGAGATTAAAGGAGTTAATTATAAAGAACTTGAGTAAATAATTATTACGATGCAAGACGGGACTCTCTCAAGATTTGATAGCTCAAAAGCCCTTTGAAGATTGGGTGAATCAAGTGTAGCACACAGGTGCGAACAGAATGCCCACCACAACAGGAAATGGCGTGTTTACCAAGACAAAACCCATGATGGGATTAAATTAAAATACATCCAATTGAGCTGAATGTCAAGGAAACCTTTTTTCCCCACCCTGTCCTAAATTTAATAAACAGATCAAGTAGATAATGTATTTAGTCTTTGGTGGCGCAGGAGGGAAGATAGCGAAATATTTGTTGCCAAGGAGATTTAAAATTAGGTGGAGGGTAGGAATAAATATTTCCTGGATTAGACTAAAAGAACATACAGTCTCCCCTTGTCATGTCCATTTCCCTGTGATTCCACCCCAGACACGCCAGGGTATGTGGACATTATTTACTGTTACAGATGTGTCCGTTGTTTATAGTTTTAATTCCTGGTTTGTGTAATTCATTGCTTTCTCTTCTAGATCCAGTGGTCTGCTATGGAGACTGCACTAGCCTTTTCCAGTGTGATCTGTGGGAGGCTGCCACTGCCTTGGACTGCTTATTTTACCGGCTCCCCAGAGCCCTCTTTCAAGCTTCATTGGAAATAGTAACAGCAACCCTAACTTTACTATTGTGATGCATTTTCTTTATTGAGTACAAATGTGTTGTTTCTAGGACAGTGCCTCGTAGGTTATATAGGCACTTACTAAAACTTTTCTGAATGAATGAAAGGCCAAAAATGAATTTCTCTTTCCATGTGTTAATGTACTTTGTGCCAGGCAACATTAGTATAAAAATCTGTTATTTTTCTCTTGCTTTTTCTTTTTAATGCAGGGAAAGTTATTCCTAGTTGACTCTACCTCTCATAAATCTCTGACCTCTATTTTCTTCCTGGTGGTACATCTGCCACCCTTACCTATATATTGTTTCTTTTCATTTCTAGAAGATCCACCTAGTTCCCTGAGACAACCCAACACTGTTATTTCACAAGGGCATTGAGCATAATGAGACTGAAAACTTGGAATCCTTTTATTACTCTTTGCATCTATTCTTATAAAGTTTTTCCCTGTTTTTATAAACTTCAAGTAGCCCTAGAAATTTTTCTGGTGTGTGTAGAAATTTACATAACTACAAACAACTATTTTGGATATATTTAATGATTTTCACTTATACCCACTATATTATTTATGGGACTTTATGGTATGTAGCAAAAATACATACTTTGAAAAGAAATGTATTTTTTCTGCAGTTGAAGCTGTGAGGTCAACAATTTTCATCTCAAATTCTTAGGTTTATTACAGAGAAATCTGTACGTGAGAAAAAGGGAAACATCCTGGCTCATTTCTCAAGTAGCCGTAAGGATTCAGTACAGATACCTTTCAAATTTTCCCTGGCAAGACCCTCAGAACTGGACACTGAGGAGGGCAATGCCTACTATCTAATTCACTGATATTTGTTATAGTCAAAATAGGCACAAATACTGAAAATAAATTTGGTAGGGTATGTAATGGCTTTCATATTAAATGCACCTTCTGGTGACTACTGATATTTTCACCTCAATGACTTACTAAAAAAGTCTTTTGGAAGTTTTTACGTTAAGCACCACTGAGTTGTTTTGTTTTTAAGTTTATTTATTTATGTTGAGAGAGAGGGGCGGGGGAGAGAGAGAAGTGGAGAGACAGAATCCTAAGTAGGCTCCGTGCTGTCAGTGCAGAACCCAACGCGGGGCTTGAACTCACGAATCATGAGATCATGACTTGCGCCGAAATCAAGAGTCAGATGATTAACCAAATGATCCACCCAGGTGCCCCAGATTTTTGTTTTTGTAATGAACTGCATATGATGTTTGTGGACATTTCTATAAAGATGTTAATATCAGGTCCTTTGGTCAGAAATGTAATCTGCCACAACAATCTTCTTTTAGTGGGAAAACCAAATACGACTGGCATAATTTTGACTTTTCCAGGAGTGCAGCCCACTAGAAATGAGACAAGGATGACTGTGTGTACATCAACCAACACACACATTACAGTATGGGTTTGTATGTTCACACTCCGAATGCAGTGAAATCATCTCCAATCACTACAGATGGCACCTTGCATGTTGATTTTGTTTCCAGTCAGGGGTACAGGAGGCATCCTTGATGTAAGGAATTCATCCCTTCTGTTTGGATTGTTCTCTATCAGAACCCTCAATCCTGCAGCCCGGACTTCTCTGCAAGTTACATGGCCCCTGAACTGACCACTTTGGCTTGAACCTCTGGCAGAAGGAAGGGGAGAGATGAACTAGTTTAGCAACAACCACCGGCTTCAGCTTTCGTGCTTCCCCCCAGTTCTTTTTTTTTTTTTTTTTTTTTTTACTGTTACATTTGTCCAAATAGCATTTGGATCATCTTTAGATCTCTACATTCCTAGAACAGCAATGCAGCAAAGCCAGGTGTCTTACACGCTTTCTCCAGCCCTGTCCTTTACCCTGACCAGTAAATATCAAAACAGGTCAAAACCATGGCCCATGGGATTGCCTCTGCAACCCCCTCCAGACATGTTTTACCAGGAGTCCTGTTATACAGGTTGAATTAGTTTATGGAGAACAATCCATGAACACTTTACTGTGGAAACATAGTATTATATAAAGCTTAATATTAAACATTATGAAAAAAATACATATTTACAGAAGAAACTACAAAATACAACTATGTACAATAATATCTGTTACCTTTAAATTACATAAATTCTTTAAAATTCTCCAGATTAATAAATTATACATAGCGACAACAGAAATAGCTGGAACCTCTGTAGGGCATGAAGCAAATTTTTTAAAAAATCACACAGTGCATAGTTTTTATCCAAGAGATCTTCAGATACATTCTCAATGCCTTGAATAGCCCGTGTCTGAAAGGAAGGACATTGTAATTAGAGATGCAGCAGGGTGTATCATAGTTGTTCCATTTATGAAGATTACAAATGAATGAGGCTGACAGAAATGACTAACGTTCAATATGGTTTAAAGTGAGGCCATCCCTGGAGGGGTCAGCTCATCCCATTCAGAACCATAGATTACTAGAACTGGAAGAAACCAGTAATTCTAGTCCATCCTCTCTGATTTTACAGATGTAAAGTAACTAACTTTACATCTGGTAAAGTAACTAACTCAGGGTTACACAGCTTGGCAATACCAGTTAGTTCCAGAGCTAGGACCTGAATTCTACTTTCAGACACCTGAAGCTAACTATACCACAGCTAGCTCTTTCGGGAGCACCCAAGATAACTCTTGAAAAAGACTCTCAAGCAAGTCATAATAAGACAAAGGAAGTTCCAAGATCCCCCAGAGCTCCCTCCATCCCAGAGCTTCTTAAAGAATGTGACATGCAAAAACCTTAATTTACTATACAGAAAAATTAGGGGGTGATTATTTATAATACAAGAGTATTATCTGACTGACAAAGACTCCTTTAAATAGCAGCTCGCTCATGTTTTTGTGCTTCACAGATTATTAACTATTTAACATAGTGGCTAGGTGGGTGGGTACAAGGGGTGCAGAGAACTTAAGAAAATTGAGGATCAGTTAGAAATGGAGATAAAATAACTGAAATAATGCTTAAAGAATGATCTGATTTATAGATGGACATGGGTCCATGTGGCAAGGAACTGAGACCTATACCAACAGCCGTGTGAGTGCACCATCTTGAAATGGATCCTCCAGCCCCAGTTGAGTCTTCAGATGACTGCAGCCCCTGGCCACCAGCTTGACTACAGCATCATGAATGACCCTGGGCCAAAACCACCCAGCTAAGCTCCTCCCAAATTCTTGATCTACAGAAACTGTTAGATAATAAATGTTGAATTAAACTGCTAAATTTTAGGGTAATTTGTTAGGCAGTAATAGATAACTAATACAGTGTAACTTCAAATTAGCCTCTGTGATACATTAGGTCTAAATGATATCAAGTAATTAGTGTCTGACCTAAGCAGTGCCTTATAAAGTTTATATATTCTTTCACTAAAATTTTTGTTTAAAAAATCGTTACATGCTTATTCTAGAAAATGTACATGAAACAGAAGAAAAATTGTATTTTATTGCTGTGAGAAATTTGTCTACTATTGTGGTATATTTCTTACCAGTCTTTTCTCCCCCACTTCCCATGTGTTGTTTTTGTTTGTTTTGCATTCTGCTTTTCTTTTTTAACTCAACATATTTATAATAATATCCATGTTATTATAATAATCTCCAAGATATCATTTTTAATGACTGCATTGTATTCTATTAAGTGCACCATGGTGTACTTAGTTCTCCATTGTAAAACATTTGGATTTTTTTTTCACTTAAACTTTTAGCTATAAAAATTGTCATGCATAAGACTTTTTTAGTACTAGGTGACAAGATGAGAACATATTAAGGACTTTGACACATATGGCCAAATTCTTCTTCAAAGGGACTTTTGATCTGAACCCTCAGTTGTGATTTCAAAGCATCTTCCCCAGCAAAGAGCCTTACTGCTTAGAAAAGAAATGTTAAGCAGAATCCTTAAGAGAGGGCATCCAAGGCCAGATAGGAAGAGATACCCCATGCAGTTGGTGCTCAGTGGTGGGAGTCTCCTCCCCACTCTGCCTCTCCTCCCTGTTGCTACTTGCTAAGGGTCTTTGCGTGGAAGGAGAAAGGGCTGGTGCACTTTGGAAGAGCTTTTGGTTATTAATGGTGTCCAGAGGCATCATATCGTGATAGGTGAACTTGTAAGTTAATGAAGTAAGGTCCTACCTCTGTGATACTCGGGATTCACATTTTCGTAGATTGGAAACAAGGGGTTTTCTTGTTCACTCCGTAGCTTCCTTGCTCTGAGGACATCTCTTATGCACTGATGTAGGTATAAGTACTGACACTATGAAAAAGTAGAAAATGTGTCAGAGGAAGGCAAGTTCTGAAGTAAAAGAAAGACAAGACACTCTCATAAAGCATCGAGAGTGATGGGATTCTATATGGTTAGCAAAAATTTCTTGATCATTTCACTAACAGTCTCTAGTGCATAGAAGAGTGACTGCTTTCTATTAGCACTAAAAAGAGAATAATGGTAATGAGGAGAGACGGTGGTGTTTATTCATTCTCTTTTTATGTGCATGCATATTTATAGAGTATATTCTATGAGTGCCTGGGATTATGTCTGGCACATAGTTGGTCCTCTACAAATATTAAATAGTTGACTGAATGCTAAACACTGTGCTCTGCATTTTATATAAATTACTTCATTTGATTATTTTGACAACCTCATGAAGTAGATATAAGCATCCATAAGAAAGGAGACTCAGAGAAGTTAAGTAACTTCTTACACGGCCAAGAAATGGGACTTTAGAATTTGATCCTAGGGCTCATATTCATGTTCTTTTCACTATAGCAGTTTTCTTAAGTGACTTCTAATTTCACTGTATTATTTTTTTTTCAAATCTTTATTTATTTTGGGAGAGCACAAGTAAGGGAGGGGCAGAGAGAGGGGGACAGAGGACCTGAAGCTGTCTCTGTGCTGACCGGCTGACAGCAGTGAGCCTGATGTGGGGCTTGAACTCATGAGCCATGAGATCATGACCTGAGCTGAAGTCGGGCGCTCAACTGACTGAGCCACCCGAGCACCCCTAATTTCATTGCATTATTCAATGAGAAAATCACTTCACTGTATACTCTTTTGTTCTCTTTCTTTAGGGAGGACAGTGAGAAAAAGAAGGTAGGTGTATACAATAGACCCCACTGGACCATCAGTGCTTTGACGGCAAGGTCAGGGTCTTATCTATCTCGGTTCTCTCAGCATCTCAGCTGGCACAAGGAAGAATCTTGAAGATGTTGGCTGATGACAGAGAACTTCAAAGGTTTACATGGTGAGAACAGACTCACCTCTGTCAACTCTCTGGTAACTACTTTTGAAATAGAAACAAAGATAGAAGAGTCAGTGTTTTGGTGACCCTAAAGACATACAAAACCTCCACTGAACACACAGGCTTAGACACAGGCAGCTAAACATGTGCATTGGGCTTCCTTCCTCACTATCTACAGAGCTGTCTAGCAAGGAAATGTCCGTGTAACCTCCGTGCTTGGCCTTGGGCTCCCTTAATGACATAGCAACTCCTCAGAGGGAGAGGACGCTAGAATGCTCAGAAACCCTATTTACTTGTTATGAGTATTTTATGCCACGTTGATCTTGAAAATTTGAGGAGGGAGCTGTCCTGAAAATCATTGTTAGTATAGGCAGTTTCTTTTTGCCATCATTAAGACAATCTACCAAATTATAGATTGACATTTCCTGTTTCTTCCCAACCAAACCATGATTCATACTTTCAATTGTACTGGGATATTAAATTACTTTGGGACCTTAAAATTCAGCTGTGAATGAATTCTATTACATCTATGGTATGCCTTACTAATAAATTCTTCAACAATGACCCACTATGGGCTTTGAAACCAGTTAATATTCATTAATTTGCCTTGCCTTAAATATAAATTCTTTTCCCAATGGAACGTCCTTTTGAAAATGATTACCACTAAAACCTTCAGACTGTTAATGTGCTTCCCACTTTATTCTTAATGGAAAAATACAGTTTAATATATGAACCTTGGATCTTAAAAGATAATTTTTGGCTCTGCCTAGCTAACTTATGAAGCCTCGATTCCATTCAATTTCACCAATAGTTGTAGTACTAGATAGTATTTATAGAATAATAGCCTTTCACGGTCCCTGAGTTCGCAGTTTAGCAGAAGGGCAGATATGTGAACAAATACCTATAAGGTTATAAATGTGAGATAGAATTGTGTGTAACACTTCACACATAAGAAGAAACCCTCAGGTTCACTTTTGGGGGAGAGAAGTATCAACCTAAGGGAAAGGTAAAAATTTGAGCAAATAAGTAGGACCTTCCAAGTGTCATAAATAATATGACAGTGCACATATGTATTCTGGAAGCTGTGAGCAGTCTAGGGTAGCTAAAATGTAGGGTGCATGGGTCATGGGAAACCCCAAGGACAATCCCCCAAATGGGCACTGAGATGCTTATTCCTACAACATCCCACTATTTCCTCCTTAGGGGAAGCAGATGAGTTTAACAGACTGTGCCTATCACCTACCGTTCTTTAACAAGTTATTGCTTCATCTGAGTGTCTCTCTGGGAGTCAGGCTGCAAATTTCCCCAGGCTAAAGAAGAAGGGACACATCTGAAAATCTCCTGTTTGATTCCTCTTTGTTTAGAAATCCTTGCTCTTTGATCTATTTATTAAAATCTGTGAAGACTTGCAATCCCTTTGTATCCCAAATAAGGTGAAATAAAATAAAAGTTGCCTATCCCCAAGAACCCAGAAAAGTAATAAAAGGGGTCTGAAAGCCTTTCCTTCTTTGCTTCCCTTGGCTCAGCTGTGGTTCACACCCCTCTGCACTCACTCCTGGTACTGAGTGAGCCATACCAGTGCCAAGGCCAGGGCTTCTGAGACTAGAAAAAGCCCACTGTGGGCAAGGAATTAAAACAAGACAGATATTATCTGAATATTGTTTGGGATTTCATCTGACAGTGGGAAGAAAAGAAGAGAGAGAGAAAATTTCTCTTACTATAATGTTTATTTCATTATAATCAAAAGAATCAGAGTTGATTCTGACCCAGGAAGGGAAGCCTTCCTGAATTTTGGCAGACCCTAAAACAATGGGTTATGCTGTGGTATGAAACAGGAGAAGTAAGTAGAGCCCAGTTATGAAGAGGCCTGTAGACAAGGACAAATGCACTTCATTGAAAGCCATGGAGAGCTTGCCAAGATTTTTATGCAGGAGCTGACATGGCTAGCAAAAGTACTGTGTTGGTGGCAGTGGTGACAAAGAGCTGTTAGGGCAGAGGCTGGTGGTAGGAGATAGCACTAGGAGATTACCAGGAGAGCTGATAAATGGCTGAGCAAGGACAGTGGCAGCTGGGTGGGAGACTAGAAGGAAGAGAAAGATGTTAGGTGCTACTGACAGGACTCCGTGACTGCTTGAATGTGAGAACTGTGGAAAAGAAGTCAGAATCCTAGCTTGGGCAAACAGGTGGAAGGCAAGATGGATAGCAACACTGTCACCCGAAATGGAAATGAGCAAGAGGGGGAGGAGCGCTTTCTTTGCTTGTTTAAAGACAAACAATGAGTTCAGTTTTGAGTTTTTAAATTTGAGATGACTGTAAAGCTTCCTGGTGGAACTGTATGGTAGGCAGGTACTTAGGTCATTGCTGGAAAAGGAGAATGAGACTTGAAAACACAAGCTCGTACATGGTTCTTCAAGCCATGGGACATCACAAAGAATGAAGATCCGGAGAAGGAAGAACGACACCTTGAGGACAGATCGGTGGGGAATCCAACCACTGAAAGGGCAAGCTAAGGAACAAGAGCTATAGAATCCTCAGAAGTTAGGAGGAGAAGGAAGAGGGAAGAGGGGAAAGAAGGAGTTATGTCCAAGAAGGAGGAAGAGTTATGGCACATGGGCTTACTCTGCCCCGGAAGTCTGCCAGTGATATTTACAATAGGAGTGGTTGCTCTTTGCCACGGTGCATCTCCAGAGTTTGGGGCAGGAGTATGCAAGTGACACATGACCCAAGAAGCCTCTGACAATAATTAAGGAGCCTGAACACACACACTCTCTCTCTCTCTCTCTCTCTCTCTCTCTCTCTCTCTCTCTCTCTCACACACACACACACACACACACGCCTCAAGACTACTTACAATGTAGTAAGCAGTCTTAATCCCCAGATTATAAATTAAATATGGGTTGAGTTTGTAGAAATGACAATAAATAATGAAACACTGATCCTGACTTTTTAGCAACATATTTGTAGGATATCAGTTCATTCATTTAGCAGGCAAAAAAAGAAAAAAATTGCATTTTGAGAGAAGGAAAACGAATTCCTACAGTCTTTGGAACTGGTAGTCTTATGGAGAAAGATGAAGGATGGCAGTTATGATACGGTGTGGTATAATTCTGCAAGCCTTAATGAAATAACAGAGCTAGACAGCTATGTTCAGGTCGCCAACAGTTGCTAAAACTGTTTAAGTGAAAGGCTCCTGGGAAATGTTATAATGGATGGTCATTGTCAATTTCATCAAAAGAGTCTCCAGACGGGAAGGGTGTCCTGATGCGATGCAACAGGCAGTACTTGGCACCACCAGTAAAGCACTGGGGTGGTAAAAAGAAACCTGAATTTAATGGAACCTCTAGATCCAATGACCTGCTGACAAAAATTACAGGGAAGAGAGGAATATATTACCAGCATGAAAAAGCAGTCAAATCCAGAATGTGGGAAAAATCTGTGAACAAATTAAGCTGGTGTCTTTAACAAATAAATGGCTTGGAAAACAAGGGAGGGTAATTATAGATTTAAAAGAAATTTAAAAGAGACTTCGACCAAAGGCAGTATGTGGACTCTGTTTGGATTCTTATGCAAACTAAGAGTGGAAAGTAATTTTTGAGATAATTAGGGATATTTGAACACTAACTGGATGTTAGATGATATTAAGGGATTATGGTTAAAATTGTTAGGTGTGATAATTGTATTCTGGTCACAATTTTAAAAAGAGGCCTTATCTGTAAAGTATCTGCATATACTTTATTTAAGGATGAAATCGTGTGATAAGTAGGATTTCCTTTAAAAATAAGGTTATGGGGTGGGGGATAGTGTATGCGGGATGTAGATGAAAAAAGAGCATAGAATGCTGATAATTGTAGAAGCTGGAGTTCACATGCATGGAAATTCACTATGCTATTTTCCCTAGATATATGAATTTAAAAAATTCCACAATAAAATATTAAAAATATAGTGTAATAATTGTTACAATGAAAGTACTCCCAGCCCAGGACAGTGGTGGTGACAGAGGGTCGCAGGTGTGGCCACTGCCTATGGGAAGCAAGGATGCTAGTATTTTTCCAAATGTGTTACAGCATGAGAGATCTGCAGGATATTAATATGTGCTGCACAAGAAACGAATCCAGCCATCAAGGTGGTTGGGAATAGTGGGTTCAACAAAACTCAAGGGGAGCCTTTGCTGCAGGATGTTCCTGTTTTGTGGAGCATGGCTGCCTCCACAGTTTTCCTGTGTACTATAACTGCAAGAGGGGCATGTAGGGCTTTGTATCTTTCCAACAATGGGAATATATATATATATATATATATATATATATATATATATATATATATGGAGAGAGAGAGAGGGAGAGAGGGAGAGGGAGAGAGGGAGAGAGAGAAAGAGAGGATTTTGCAGAGTTGCTTGGGAAACACAAGGGTAAGAGAACTTGAGTCTTATAAGGCAATGATGCAGGGGGATAACAAGCTTGGTCTGTGTGTGAGCACAGATCTGGCCCTGAGGCTGTGGGGCTAAGGGCCTGGGACTCTCTTGAATGAGTTTGAGTCCCAGCTTGGCCACTTCATAGCTGTGCAAAGCCCTTTAGCCTCTGAATCTCATTCTAGCCTGGAAATGGGAAATGATACTTCTCTTGTCTGTTTTTTTGTGAAAATTTAATGAGATAACATGTTCAAAAATGCCCTACAAATGTCAAAGGACAGCACAAATGGAAGCATTTATCCTTTGTAATCAATGTGCATGCAGTCCTTTGGGGTCTTTAGAGGTGGGCTGGGGTGGGCTGAAGGAGAGAAGAGACTGTAGTCTGTTTCTTTTTTCTTAATGGAAGTTCTGGTACTCACTAGCCAGCCTATCTGGAAATAACCTTCAAGACTGGCCTGGCCTTTCCCCCATGTACACCCACGTACAATGCATTGATTTAAAACAGTGCTTCCCACCCACCTACAGAAGATGGGCAACCGGTGCAGTAGAGAAAAGGACACACATCAGCCTCAAGGTCACTGAAATATGTTTACAATGACGAGTCTGACGGAACACCTATATTCAGTTCTCTTTCTCTTCCTAATGAGTCAAAGTCATTTGCCCTTGTCAGATTAAAGCCTTGGACATTTTAGGGGAAAGAGGCAGGGAAGGTGATCTGTGTCCTTCAGCCTGTAACTCTTACCTCGGTCTGGACCATGTGAACCCTGTGAAGTCTTAGGTCGTGCACCGCTCCATAAATGTCCACAGAGTCTTTGGAGTCTAATTGCTGGAGGATTCTGTCCAATGCGATAAAGGTTCCAGTCCTACCCACACCGGCACTAGGAGAGAGAGTGAAGGAAGACTGAGCCTTTTTTCTTAAATTAGCCTTTCAGGACTGCATCCCCAGAGACTCTAGGCCCATCTTTCTTTTCCCTTCCAGGTTATGAGAGAATAGGGGAATCCTTCTTTCCCTCTGAGAAACGTTCCAGCTTTTCATCTCTTTTTCCTTCCTTCCTCTACCTCCCCCGCCCCACCAGGGATAAGTGCTTCTCTACACTTAGTGTGCGTTTCCATGGATGTTTTATACTTTTCCTGCATACATGTAAAACCATGAACCATATACTCATTTTTTATGTTCCAAAAATTGACCAAAATGGTAACATGTTTTATGTATCCTTCTGCCAACTTTCTTTTTACTCAGTATTGTGTTCTGAGATTTATCCATGTTGTTACATGCAGATCCACTTTCTTTTTTTTAAAATTTGATTCTTATTTATTTAAGTTTTTACTTATTTATTATTTTTGAGAGAGAGAGAGAGAGAGAGAACCAGCGGGGGAGGAGCAGAGCGAGAGGGAGACAGAGGATCTGAAGCAGGCTCTGCACTGACAGCAGAGAACCGGACTCAGGGCTCTAACTCACAAACTGTGAGATCATGATCTGAGCTGAAATCAAGAGTCGGACTCTTGACTGACTGAGCCACCTAGGCACCCCAAGATCCACTTTCTTTTAACTACTCCACAGAGTTCATAAACCACTGCCAATCTAACCCCTGCTAACCTATTCCCTACTGACAGGCAATGAGATCATTTTTAGTTATTCTCCTTTAAACATTGTGTTGCAGTGAGCCTCCTTGTGCACATGCATGGGGACTTCTCTAGGGTTGATATCTAGAAGCAGAACTGATGGGTCATTGGGAAGCTAGAATCCCTAGCTTCAGTAGGGATTGCTGAATTGCTTCCCAAAGTGACTGTGTAACTGGAGGTTTCTGATGCACAGATTTGTAAGATAAAGAATAACAGTTCTCAAGTGGTCCCGGCAGAAATGCCAGCCATTCTTCAGAAAGCAGGAAGCTCCTGAGTGCTTCACATTCCCATTAAAAGCATCAGGGTTCCAATGACATATAAAAGCCAGGCTCCTAGGGTGCTGGGCTAACTGCGAGGAAACGAGGGCATCTGACATTTCTCTTACTGTAGCAATTCCCTGCTCTTTATTTCTTAGTGCCATTCGGTCAGGGCTATCAAAGTGTTGCTGCAAACATTAATTAGCTAAGCATCAGGCTCCCCAGAGACGAAGAGTGAGGCATTGCTTGTTAGGCTGGTTATATGGGTATGCAGTCCAAAGCAAAGAGAAGTCAAGACAGAACAGAGATTTAAGAGCAAAACTGGGTGCTCCAGATGGCAAGTGCTACTTGACCTGCAGGGAGGTCTGGAGCAGGGATCTGGAAGGGTGCTCAGGGTTTATACAAGCGGAGCAGAGAGATTTGGCCATTCCAAAGAGTAAGGATGGCAAGAGGCGAGAATAGGCAGGTTTGTGGAGAGCGTGGGAGGGAGGTTTCCAGGAATTTGGGTTGGGAAGTGAGATGGACCCACTTATGGCGGGCCTGGAAGTCACATAGGGACTTTGCATTTTGTACAGCAGCAAAAAGAGCAAGAGGGAGAGAGAAAGGGATGGAGAGTGAGGGTGAGAGACAGGTGGAAGGTGAAGAAAGGGAGAAAGAAGACAGGAGAGAGCACAATAATGTGCTCTCAGCCTGCGCAGGCCAGTTGGCCCAGACGGACGCTCCACTCCCCGTCGGTACCTGCAGTGTACCACGGTGGGCCCGGCACCAGGGCTTCTGCTGATGTAATCCCTGACGGTTCTCACGAACTGGATCAGGGACTGGGTGGTTTCTGGGACCCCATGGTCTGGCCACACTGTGTAGTGAAAGTGGCGGATGAGTCTGTGTGCATCGAGCTGTTCCTCCTGGAAGGCAGAGAGGATGATAAGAGGAAGGACACCCCCCACCGCCACCAAAAAAAAAAAAAAGAGGAAGGACCCAAGGCAAACATACAAGTCTGACATCTGATGCCACTCAGCAACTCCCATGAGCTGAAACTATGGGGGAGGAAGCGGCAAAAAGGGGATTCATGGGTGTCCTGTGTCTTTCCAATAGGGGCTGTTAGGTTAAGTCAAACAGACAAACATACGCTGCATATCCTAAATTCCCGGATGGTCCACTCAGGCAGCACAGACTCTGAGAGCATCTGCAGGATGAGGTCCCCATAGTAGAGGGAATCCTGGTCTGCTGGCCAGTAATGGTCACACTTTACCTAGAGGAAGACAGAGATATGTGAGTCTGGAAACGTGACTCCTCTATGAACCTGGATGTTTCCTCCTCAAAACATCTTCCTGAGCTGGAATCTAGGGTCAGCTGCTAGAGCGTCTGACCATCTGCTCTACATCAGTGTGCTCAGGGCCAGTGCTCAAACCAGGCTGCAGTTGCGAAGGAAGGAGAGACTTGGAGGGAGCTCTCCTTGGAGACTATCCAAGGAGCGAAGCCCTGACTTTGGGTTCATGTACCTTTCAGGCACACTGTTCCAAGGCTTGAGCTTTCTGTTGATTTCCTTTGCATTTCAATTCCACTGGCCCATAACCCACATATTACAATAGTTCTTTCTCAAGAAAGTTCTAGGTGGGCAGAGGAAGCCAATGTCTTCTTGGCCCTGTTTTGTCTCTATTTTGATATCACTGTCCTCACCCAGACCAAATGCCATGTGCCAAGTGATATTTGAAAATTTGGAACATTTAGCTAAGCTTCAATTTACATGTAGGAAGACAGGAGGGAGAATTATGAACCCATATTTATTGATCACAGATACTGGGTATTTTATATGCAATCTCTTTTTTCATCCTCAAAATAACCACATAAAATAGAGGCTTATAAATGCATTACAAGATTTGCTTAATTTGTCCAGGTAACTATTTTATTTTATTTTATTTTATTTTTAAAGCTTATTTATTTTTTATGGGGGGGGGTAGGGGCAAAGGGAGAGGGAGAGGGAGAAAGAGAGAGAGAGAGAGAGAGAGAGAGAGAGAGAGAGATTTTCAAGCAGGCTCCACATTGTCAGCTCAGAACCTAATACACGGCTCCAACCCACAAACTGTGAGATCATGACCCGAGCCAAAACCAAGAGTTGGACACTTAACGGACTGATCCACCCAGGCGCCCTAGATAACTATTTTACTTTGTGTCTGCAGCCTAAAGTTTACCTCCTCTTACCTAAAAGTAGGGGCAGAGCCAGTGATTCTGGCAAGGTATACACTGAAGGGTGGAACAGACAAGGAGCCACCTAATATTTCTGTGTCATGGGCACTTCTGATGATCCCAGTCTTCAAATGGAAACACCTTTGCCTGAAACTTCAGACCCAGAATCAGAAGTGGGTATCACCCAGGTAAGCCTCTTGTAACTGAGTGGCTGAATTCACTAACAATGTTCTCACATGATCCCTCCTTCGCTTTTATGGAGTTTAACTCTCAGAGGTGGGGTAGAATTCCATCCTGGGGGCAGTAAGCGAAGTTCGGAAGTCAGGGAGACTGTTTACTCACCCTGCCCTTCTCCACACACTGGGTCACCATGACGATGTTGTGAACATTCTGTTCCCACGCCATTTTCCAGAAGTCATCCTTCGTGCCAGGAAGAGGTCCCTGAGTAGCAATGTATTCTCTTCTGAAGTTGTTGCCCTGTGATGAATTTACAACATGGAGAGTCAGGAACAATGGGCCTCCTCAGGACTGTAAACAGAGGGTTATCTCTGCAGACTACATGATATATAGGTCTTTGCCAGATCCCTGACTTGAGAAAAAGATACTAACACAAGTGTCAAGGCTTGGGAACAGGAAGGACAAAGGCCGGAACACTGAACTATTGTTAGGAGCCTGCTTCCCATTTATTAGGCTGGGTCTATTCTAAGAGGCAATGGAGGACTCAGGCAATAATCTAGACAGTGTGTGTGTATGTGTGTGTGTGTGTGTGTGTGTGTAGGAAGGGACTGTCTGAGGGACTGACTTGGATCAGGCTCTTCCCCTATTCAATGTAGGGGAGCTTTAGACATTTTGGATAGTTGATACGAGCGCTGGTTGGAGACATCGTACAAGGGAAAGTTAGGGGAAGGGAAACCATTGTTTATCGAGCATCTACCATATACTGTGGGGCAGGAATTCCACGGATCTTAATCTTCACCACAACTCTATGAGCTAGGATATTTTCGTCTACTTATTCTGCACTCCAGGAAGACAGAATTACTTGCAGCTCCTAGCTGAAGTTCCTTCTCTCCTTGCCTCTCCTCGGGGCCCCTGCACTGTGTCACCTCTGCCACCCCCACGCCCGCCAACCCAAACACTGCCTCTCGGCTGGCTAGTCCTTATTTAGCCTCCATGTTTCAGCATGTTGCCTGCTCTGCTGAGCCTTCCTTTATCTTCAGCTCTGCGGGCTGGTGGTCTCCTCCCAGAAGCTCCCCTGGCCACCCCTAGCTTCTTGCTCCCCAGAGACCATCAGCCCGGTGATGACCTGGGGAGCTTGTGAGAAATGCAGAAACCCAGGTCCTACCCAGCCCTGCCGAATCAGAGTCTGCATTTTAACAAGACCCTACATGCTGTGGATGTATGTTGATGGTGGAGAAGACTTCTCTAGCCTGTTTCCCATGGCATCGCCTTGTCATTTCCTGATGTCCCGACTCTTCTCTGATGGTCAGGATTCCACCTGACCTTATCCCTGTACATAGCTCAGCGTCTGACTTATAGTTACTACTTAACTGCATAGTGTTTATTGAGTGAATGAATAATTATTTGAGGTAAATATTATTTTCCTCATTTTTTGGGAAAGAAAATGAGGCCCCAAGAGGTGACATAACTTGCCTGAGGTCACAGAGTCAGCAAGGGGCAGAGATGAAATTCAAATGTGAAACTATCTGACCTTAAAGTCTTTTCCACTGTAGTGTGCTGTGGGAAGTTGGCAAGATGCTAGTCAGAATTTGAGCCCAATAGTTTGACACAACTTTTGAGTTCTGTCTTTGGTTTTCAAAAATCCAAATAACATTGAGTCAGCTCCCCTAGCTGGGCAGCCTGAGCCATGGAGCTTCCTTAGGGAGCTCTAATCTTTGCTGAGAGCTGCAGAGAGAAGACTAGCCTTGACAATGCCTCCTGAGCTCATTATCATCTTGTGTGACTATAGCCATTGTGAAAAATGGGCCCTAGCAGTGATGGAATTGCACCCCCTGTGTTTTATGGCAATCAGACCTATGTGCTTCCAGACCTGGGAACAGTGTGGGAGCATGTGGGAGGAAAGGTGTCTGCAATGTAGCCACCCATCAAAGCTTCATCCCAGGCACTATGGCTTAATGGTTCACTTACAGGGATGTAGCTGGCATTGATGTAGTCTGAGCACGGGTCATCATCTACATTGGACAGCTTCACTCGAGAGGCATCATCTGGAAGGAAGTTGATTGAGAGTCACTGGATCTTAGGATGATTTTTTCTACTGTTTGATGGAAGGCTTGGTATTTGATATGCATTAGCTCTGACCCCCAAAATACCCAGAGGGAGGTATTCTCATCTCCATTTGCAGATGAGGGTCAGACAGGGTGACTGATTTGCCAAGTTGCTCAGGCGGCCCATAAACACACAAACAAGCCAAATTCTCTTTGAGGCCCCCTCTGCTCTTTCCTTCATAACACTATACCTTTCCCCCATGGAGTGGCTGGCTCCCTTTCACAGCCGGAATAAATACAATCCAGAACAACTATTTTCTACTGCCTCACCTGCTAGGGTCAGGATAATAAAAAATATATAATAACTCCTAACTTAGGACTTGAAGGAAACCCACACTGGCCTTTGCTGTTAACCCCATTACTGCTCCCAGGCTTCCAAGGAGGTGCAGTAGGACCACGTGGTGACATGTCAACAGCATGAGAGGTGTCATAGCGGGTTGCAAGCTGGTTGTTACCCACTGAAGGGAAGTGCAATAACATACAAGTCATTCCTTTTTAAAGGCATTCAGAGCCTCAGATCTTCCATATTCAGCTATACCATATTTCTTTAGCCCCCATTTTATTCCTAGAAAAGAGAAGAAATGGCTAGAGGAAGACAGCTTGACACATTTCAACACAAAACTCACAGGGCAATATATTGTTGTATCGATTTTTCCCTCTGTTCTCCGGCAAGAGTGCAATGTCACATGATTGGTTTCGACCCACGTCTTTCAAGTCCTATTAGGTCAAAAAGAAGTTTGCAGGTGGAGAATATGAAATAAGAGAAGGCAAATCATACAGTCCTCAAGATACATAATGATCTAACAACATGTCCCAGTAGTTGCTGTTTACGGAATGGCTCTGATCCCCACAGCAGAGGAGCTGTTCTCACCTCCACTCTACAGATGAGGCTCAGACTGGATAACTAACCTGCCCCAGGCCACACACGTGGCAAAGCTGGGAACCGAATCCACAGCCTGGGCACTTTTCACCAAACCACATCGTCTCCCAGTCCAGCAAAATGCCAGGTTAAATAATAGACAGAATTAGGTTTACATCTGAGATTTGTTAATTCTTTCTTAACGTCTTGTCCAAGTAGCACTTTGCTTGCTGTGCTGTTCTGGAGATCAGACTGGCCTCTGGGACCCAGTGGTGCATCAGCAGGAAATGGATTCGGGCATAAAAGAGCGGTCAGCTGAGATCCTACGGGTCAGCTCCCGAGCCCTATCAGCCTGTGACTCCACGGGAGACTCCACGTGGAGGGGAGGAGGGAAGGGAAAGGGAAAGGAGGGAGGCTGGAAGGGAAATCCTAAGGACTGGGATTGCTAAAGCATCACGGAGCCCAAGTTGTACCTCGTATTCCTTGGATAGAAGGTAGTTGGAATCAGCTTGCAGCTTCATGAAGTGCCCTTCGAACTGATTTATTATTATTGGGCTATAGTTAAAAATAGAAAAAAGAAAAAGAAAATTACTGATGTAAAGGGAAACTGCCATACCCAATCTGGGTTGTATTTCAAAAGCAGATAATATAGTAATTAATGAGTTCTCTCTCTTACCAAGACGTTTTCCGGTTACTGTGAGGGACGCCAAAAGAAGAAAGACCTCGTTAGCAAATCTCACATAAAACAATCAACTCATCTTTCAATACATTATGTGAAGGAAAATGTGGCGCTCACCCTTTCTGGCCCAGGTTCAAGTGGACAGATAATGGTCGATCCCGGCGAATGCTCAGGCGGGCAGAGGGCCTTTCTCGACCAAGGCTGAAACATAAGGGAGAGGGTTTATATTCTGATTATGAAACTTGATTCAAACAAAATTTTCCATTTATGGTGAGGCTGTGCATGTCTGTGCAAATATGGATTTTTCAGTATTCATGTAGATTTACACTCAGCCAACGTCTCTTTGAAGGGAGGAAGAACATAAAGAAGAAATAGATTTTTCCCACTCAGAAACGGATCTCTGCAATAGCTGAAGATTTGTCTTCTGGTTTTTGGCTACAGGTCATAATCACTTCCCACACTCTCAATAAAACTTTCCTTAAAAAAAAAAAACCCCAGTAAACCTTAGATGCAAGACATGACTGCAAGAGGGAAGACAATGTGCCAAATAAAACAAATTCCCTAAGAGGAGGGGGTGTGGCTTTGGGGCCACCTGCTATTTGGTTCTTTTTGGTCCCTTCTTAAATTAGCATGGCAAATATGACCACGACGTGGTGATGTCAACCATACTTTTCAGCATATTTCAGAAAAGCACTTGGGTGGGCAATTCACAGACATCTCTATCTTCAGGAGCAAAAGGAGTTATTTCACATTCAAATGAAGAAGCTACAGATGGCCCCTCAGTCATTTGGCTGGGGCAAAATTCATCAATGGTCGTGGAGGGGCTGAATAAAACGAGTCATTGTTGGAGGGTTTGACTTGTTTTTCTCCAGAAACAAAGATGATTTAGCCTGGAGAAAGGAAATTCTTTTCCCTTCTTACGTCCCAGGCTAACGGGCATTTTCAAAGGCACCTTTAAAGTTGGGAGCCCAATCACCATAGGAATCTTTGTACTCACCTAGCTTTCTGTCTGCAGATGAATAAGGCAACAATGGCCACCAGCATGCCAATTAAGAACAGACCGGCACTCACACCTTCAATAACTCCAAATAAAGGCTCTACAATAATCCAGAAGGAAATAACAAACCCAGGTAGGAAAATTAGTGCTAAAGAACCAGGAAGCCAGCTACTGAAATCCTGTCTCCCTAGGGACATTATTACGGAAGAATTCAAACGATGGCCACACTGGAGTATTTACTAGATCAGGGAGGAGTGTGCAGCCGGGAAGGTGAAACACTGGCTCCTACACTGGAATGGCAGGTCAGTCCTTACATGTTTGAAGTTCATGGTGTTCAGCTTATAAAGGAATTTTGGACTCATTTGTGCTTGTTATGGAAAGGCCAGCAGTTTGCCACCAAGATAAAAATGTTATTTCAGGGGCACCTGGGTGGCTCGGTCAGTGAAGTGTCCAACTCTTGACTTCAGCTCAGGTCACCATCTCACAGTTCATGAGTTCGAGTCCTGCGTCAGGCTCTGCACTGGCATGAGGAGCCTGCTTGGGATTCTCTCCCTCCCTCTCTCTCTCTCTCTCTGCCCTTCCTGTGCACTCTTCTCTCTCAAAAATAAACTTTAAAATAAAATAAATTTAAAAAATAAAAGTTTAAAAATCCTATTTCATTCATATGAAACAAGTAATGAGTAGCACTGGGGACTTTTGCAAATCCAGTGAATTACTGAGAGCTATTTTAATGAAATCTTATTTTATTATCTGGTATAATACTACCTCTGGGAGTTTATGAATAGGTAAGAGCAGACTATTTTTAAAACAGCTTTATTGAAATACAATTCACATACCATGCAATTCACCAATTTATTAAAAAAATTTTTTTTAATGTTTATTTTATCTTTGAGACAGAGACAGAGCATGATTGGGGGAGGGGCAGAGAGAGAGGGAAACACAGAATCTGAAGCAGGCTCCAGGCTCTGAACTGTCAGCACAGAGCCCGACGTGGGGCTCGAACTCATCAACCGCGAGATCACGACCTGACCCAAAGTCAGACTCTCAACCGACTGAGCCACCCAGGCGCCCCGCAATTCACCAATTTAAATTGTGTAATTCAATGCTTTTTGGTACAGTCATGGAGTCTGACAAACATCCATCACCACATTCAATTTTCTAACATTTTTGTCACCCCTCAAAAGAAACCCCATACCTCTTAGCAGTCACTCTCCATCCTTCCCCAGCTCCTGGCAACCAAAACTCTACTTGTCATCGTGGATTTGCCTATTCTGGACATTTCGTATAAATTGAAACATAAATAGGTGGTCTTTTGTCATTGGTTTCTTTTACTCAGCATAATGTTTTCAAAGTTCATCCATGTTGTAGCATGGGGTCAGTATTTTGTTCCTTTTCATAGGTGGATAATATTGCATGGAATATATAACATATTGTTTAGCCATTCATCCACTGATGGACACTTGGGTTACCACTATTTGGGGGTTATTATAAATAATGCTGCTATGAACATCCGTGTACAAGTTTTTGTGTGTGCGTATGCTTTCGTTTCTCTTGGGTACATAATTAGGAGTGGAGTTGCTGGTTTGGGTAGATGGTAACTCTAGGTTTAACATTTTGAGGAACTGCAGAAATGTTTTCCAGAGCAGCCAAACCATTTTATATTCTCACGAGCAATGTAGGAGGGTTCCAATTTCTCCATATCCTCGCTAACACTTGTCAGTGTCTTTTGATCACAGCCATTCCAGGGGGTGTGAAGTGATGTCTTACTGTGGTTTCGATTGGCATTTCCCCTAATGACTAATGATGCTGAGCATCTGGTCATGTTCTTATTGGCCATTTGTGTATCTTCTCTGGAGAAACATCTATTCATATCTTTTGCTATGTGACTTTTTTAAAAAATGTTTATTTATTTGGTGGGGGGAGCGAGTGGGGGGGGAGGGAGGGAGAGAGAGAGAGAGTGAGAGAGAGAGTCCCAAGCAGGCTTCACACTGTCAGTGCAGAGCCAGACACAGGGCTTGATCTCATGAACTGTGAGATCATGACCTGAGATGAAATCAAGAGTTGGATGCTTAACCGACTGAACCACCAAGCACCCCTGTTGTTTGACTTGTAAGGTAACAGTTCTTCACATATGCTGGACATGTGACCCTTATCAGATATTAATTTGCAAATAATTTCTCCCATTCTGTGGGCTGTTTTTTCACTTGCTTCATGGTCCTGTTTGAAGCACAAAAGTTTTCAATTTTGACCAAGTCCTATTTATCTTTTTTTTTTTTTTTCCTTCTGTTGCTTGTGCTATCACTATCAGACCTAGGAAATCATTTCTTAATCCTAGGTCACAGATTCTTACTCCTGTGTTTTCTTTCAAAAGTTGCATTGTTTCAGCTCTTATATTTAGGTCTATGGAGCAGCCTGTTTTTGAACTTGCACTTGAAGCCCTTGGATTTTGTTTGTTCAATGTTGCTATTCGAGATGTATTAAATCAACACAATCTTTTAATGTGGTTAATATTCTTTTTTTGGATATATGTTGACTATCTTCCTTTGCTGGACTACATACAATTTTTGCTGTTTTCAAATAGGAAAGAATTGTGTTTACGATGCCCCTACTTAACTTTCAATTACAAGCAAACACATCTAAGTCCTCTTAACTGTGTTCTGATCCCTTTTTGGTTTGAAAAGTGGGAGATTATCCCTATATTTGGCATAAATAGACGGGAGTGTTTGTGAGGCTGAGTCATCTTTTGTCATGCAGCATGAGAGACTGTTTTAGCTATGAAGAAGAATTTCCTGAGACCAAGCATTGTGGAACACTGGCTACAGGGAAACGCTGGGACAGAAGACCGTATCAGGGAACAAGGTGCTGAAAAATGAGGCTGTTTGCAGCATCATGGGAATATTCTGAGGCAATGCAGGGCAGAGGTTAAGGACTCCAGCAGAAAATGCCAGAATTCCACTTCTACTATCCTGGGCAAGTTACTTAAACCTCTTGGTGTCACAGGTCTTCACCTTTGAAATAGAGATGATAACAGTATCTACCACAAAAGGCTATAGTAAAGATTGGATAAACTATTTCATGTACCAAGGTGATAGTAAATATTAGCTGCTATTATTATTCAGGCTTTCCCTCTAGAACACTAGGGAAGTTTCTTTCATAAATTTATGTAGTCTTTTTTAAGTTAACATTTTTTTATGGTGTAAAAGTAATGTAAGCAAAGAGGGAAAAAATCATCTTATAATCCCACTACTTTGAGATATTCACTGTTAATACTTTAAGAACAATTTTTTTAATGTTTATTTTTGAGAGGAAGGGGGAAGGGGAGGGAGAGGGGCAGAGAGAGGAGACACAGAATCCAAAGCAGACTGTAGGCTTTGAGCTTGTCAGCACAGAGCCCGACAAGGGGCTCAAACCCATAAACTGCGAGATCATGACCTGAGCCTAAGTCGGACGCTTAACCAACTGAACCACCCAGGAGCCTCAATATACTTTTTTTTTTTTCTTTTTTACGTAAACGCTATGCCCAACGTGGGGCTTGAACTCACGACCCCAAGATTAAGTCGCATGTTCTACGGACTGAGCCAGCCAGGCACCCCTCATTGTTAATACTTTGGTGGTTTTCCTTCTAGTCTTTTCTTTTCTATGCATTTCTATGTTTCTGCATACATACATTCTCACCTATGAGCAAAAGCCTTTTGTACTTATATTTTGGCCTGTGCAAGTTCTTAATTTGAATGTTTTTCACTCATATTTTTAAAAACTTCATTTTTAATTAAAGAAATCTGATACTTCTACTTTCTTTTCAAGATTAATGCGCATTCAGTCCATTCCCCTTTAGAAGTACAAGCAATTTCTCTAATCCATATCATGCATGATCACATAGAGATTAAATTCCAAGTGAAAGCACATGTTCCCCTGTTAGCCAAGTCACCAGACTTAGGGGCTCTTATAAGTGACACAGCAGTTGGTAGACGATGTGGGTAGATGAAGAGGTTAGCCTTACCTGACTCGGTGGTGATAGGCAAAGAGAAAAATGTGTCTGAGTAGAGGGGCTTCGTGAACTCCTTCAAGTCCTCATCAAACAGCTGTGTAAAAGCCCGAATGCTGATTCTGAAAGGGAAACCGATTTATTTGAGTACGAATTAGTGTCTGTCCACAGTAAATCTGACTAGAAAATGTGCTCAAGGAGAAACAAGGTGGGCCCCTGGTCAATATGTGTCCAAGGTAGGATATGAAATATGGAATCAGATAGACCTGGGTTCATTCATGCATTTATTCGTTTATTCGTCAAATGTTTACTGAGCCTCTACTATGTGCCAGTTCCTGTTCTAGGATCTGGAGATACTGCCAGGGACACAACAAAGACCATACCATACAGAGGCTACATACTCTAGTGTCAGAAGTCAGATAACATATATACAAATTCAATATGCTGGATGGTGATATGTACCATGAAAAAGAAAAGAGGAGAGTAAGGGAGAAAGACAGCCATGGGGATGGGTATATGGACCTGCTCTATTCAGCACGTCAGTGAAGGGCTCTTGGATAAGAGGACATGTGCACAGAAATCAGAGGAGAGTCAGGGAGGCAGCCATGCCTGTGTTGCGGCAGAGGGAACCACAGTGGGGAAGGCACTGAGAAGAAAGACCAGATGGGGCCCAGCCTAAAGAGGAGAAGGGAGGAATTCAGGATGGGCCTAAGATTGGAGCTCAGTCATTTGAGAGAATAATGGCATCACTGATAGGAACGGGCATCTCAACTGGGGAAAGAAGAAGAGCTTTGCTCGGGCTGTGTTGGATTTACAGTGACAGTGAGGTTGATCTCGAAGTCTCCAGCTGACATTTGGAGTTATTCCAGCCTCCTGGACAGGAGAGCTGCCGAGGTGGCTGTCCACATGTCCATGTGGGACAGTGCCTGAGATTAGCTGGCCCTGAATTCAATAAGCAGCTACTAAAAGATGAAGTTGTAACCTCAGCCTGGATGAAGTCTCTTGTCCCCACCAAAAAACCTTGGTCTCATATTCTCTGGGTGAGCCAGGCCAGTCTGGATGGCCACACTCAGTTTCTGGGGACATACCTTACTTAGAAAGGGTTTGAGATCATTTGAAGTGATTAAACAGGACAATGAGCAAAAAGACTTTGTGGGACATGTTGTTTGATTTCAGATTTAAGGGAATCTTACCTAGAAGAGGAAACAGACATCGTTATTTTTCCTCTAGGAAGGCAGAATGAAGCCCAATAGGCTGAAGTCACAGGGAGGTGTAGTTTGGGAATATAAAGTCACTTTGTAACACCTACAGTATGAGCTGCTGCACAGGTAGTGAGCTCTCAGTCA
The DNA here is from genome assembly GCF_027475565.1 of Acinonyx jubatus. Taxonomy (NCBI): domain Eukaryota; kingdom Metazoa; phylum Chordata; class Mammalia; order Carnivora; family Felidae; genus Acinonyx; species Acinonyx jubatus. Next base: position 93,275,671 of record NC_069387.1, read on the forward strand.
TTGAGGGCATTTAAGCAGAGGCTGGAGGAGAACCCGCTCTCAGAGAAGTTATAGGAGAGCATCCCTGCACTAAGTTAAAAAGACTGCCTCAGGCCGGCTATTGAGGTCTTTCTCTTTCAAACTGTAGATTGGCTGAGACTATGAGGCTTGATTTATATGGATAACTTTCCTAGTGTTGATTTAAATCTTAAGAAAGTGAATGGAAGTCTCTTTTTTCCTTAAAAATAAATCTAGATTTGTTTCACCCAAAGGTTCTGGGCAAATTGTTCTGCCCTCTGCCCTTCCTTCTAACTCATGCCCAAGTTCAAATGCAATCTTATAAAACGAACAAGATGATATTGATCAACCACATATATAATTTCCACCTCTAAAAGCTGCTTTCCAGCCGAAAGTTGTACTTCCAGGAATAACAGACTGTTGATGGAAGCATTGTGAGATGTCCCTCACGGGTAACAAGCAGTCAGCTTGTGTTAAGTGGGAAGGTGAGGAGTTGGTGTGTGTTGCTAATGCATTGTACTTTTGGAAAACGAAATGAGTCTCTCCGGTGAAAAGAGATTCTTCTATTTGTATAGTGATTTATAAGTGAAGAAGAATTTTCACAGACATGGTTCTACCTGATCATTTCCAACTTCTCCAATATAACAAGGAAGCTTATTATTATAATACGTCAGAGATTTGGAACCTGAAGTTTGGAGAGATTCTGTGTCTTGCTCCAGATCATAAAGAACAGCAGTGAAAGAAAACCAGACGCTGTGTTTTCTGAATCCTAGTCCAGATTTCTTTCTCTTATTTTCTCTTGGCTTCATTTCAGTTTGACAGCAATGACTTCTGTTAGAGGGATGGTAAAAAGGGCCCAGGCTAGGAAGCAGAGGTTCTGAGGTCTAGCTATCACTCTGTTGCTGATTAGATGAATGGCCCCTAAAGTTTTTTATGCCTTGGTTTCCTTCTTTGTAAATTAAAAGCATTGAGTGGGACAACCTTGACATGTTTTATTCTGAAATGCTAGCTGCAAAATGCAAAATACAATGTGGACGTAGATGAATAAGAACCTCTAGGAACCCAGATAGGAGACAATGACCTAGTACAGGATTGCCTTCAATTCAATGGGTCAGTAGGAGCTCTGCTCTTAAACTCTTTCCAAAAATGGACAGCACCACCACATTAGCATTTAGCACCCATCTGGATCCTACCTTCCCGGTCTTGTCTTCCCTGCTACCCCTTTCCATGCTCTTCCCCCAATTTGAAACTGAACTATTTGCTCTTCTCTAAACAATCTGTGTATTTCTTTCTCTGCACTTTGACTCCCACTCTTCCCTCCACGTTGAATCTCTCTGTCCCTATCTCCATATTTTCAAATCCTTCTCTACTTGTTAATGCTAAGCTAAAATGTTACCTCCTTCAAGAAGCCTTTTGAACCTTTACAGCATTTATTTACTCTCTTATGTCCTTCAACATTTCTGCCTAGATTTTACAGACCTCTTCTGCATATATATGTGTGTGTATATATATATATATATATATATATATATATATATATATACACACACATATACATGCGTATGTGTATATATATATTCAGTGTATATATATATATTATTTTAATAAACAGATATATGATAGTAATTACTTCAACTTTATATGTGTCCACAATCAGAAATCTATAGCACAAAGTTAGAGATCATGTGTTTCAATTTCCTTCATTTGGGGGAAATGAGGTCAAGAGAAGCTGACTACCTGATCGTGGCCACATTGCTATTCCATTTAGAATAGAAACAAAGCCTGGGGAGCCTTGATGGCTGAGTCAGTTAAGCATCCAACTTAGGGTCAAGTCATGATCTCACAGTTTGTGAGTTCGAGCCCCGTGTCGGGCTGTATGCTGATGGCTCAGAGCCTGGAGCTTGCTTCAGATTCTGTCTCCCTCTCTCTCTCTTGTGCTGGTGCTCTCAAAATAAATAAATAAACATTAAAAAAATACTCTAGAATAGAAACAAAGCCAGATCAGCACTTTATTAACTTCCAAAATGCCTCCCACCCATCATGATCTGCCCTTTCTCTTCCCATATGGAATGGAGTTAATTATACACCCAGTAATAGGAACCCAGTAGCAAATGGGAAACATTACATTCATTGACATAATAAACTTGCAAAGCAGCTAAACGTAGCATTTCCCATTTCGTCTCAATCCTCTTCCCCTCACCCCCCCCCCACCCCCGTTCTCTCTCATCTCTGGAAAAAAGATGCCTGATAGCTTTGAGGGTCACTATGGTGACCATCACCTTGAGACAGGTAGAATTCTGACTGTATTAAGCTAGGGGTCAGCAGCCATCACACAGGATACCACGTAGTGTCTGGTTCCCCCATATACTTTGAAAGGCTGTGCCTCCTCTTATCAAGCAGTATCTGCCTGGCATGTTTTTCACAGGACTGAACCAAATGTGGGGAAATATAGGGAAGCTGTGTTCTAGAAAACATGTAAGTATGGCATGAGTTGATCAAGCTATAATAAGAAATGTGTAAGTATTGATAGAGCAACTTGGGTCATTCCCTTATTTGTTCACAAACATTTAATGAGTGCCTCTTTGGGGCCAGGTATTTGTCATATTGTTTTGTCTCTATTAGACTACAAGCTCTCATAGTCTAGTGAAAAGGGTAAGTAACCAAACAAAGGGCTGAAAAGTCCTGGTAAGTGAGGATTAGAGGGATGAAGGGTCTGGGTGCTGTGGAAATGGAGCTAGGGCCAACTGCCCAGTGTGGGTTGACAGGTTGATTGGGGTAATTTGAGGGCTGAGCTGGTTTCTGAAGTGTATGAAGGGATGCACCAGCCAGTCAAGGGAGGGGAGGGCATCCCAAATAGAGTGAAAAGAATGTGTGAGGGCTCAGAGGTGTAAGAGACACATGTCACTGTCAAAGGAACTCCAAGTAAGGGTTAACAAAAAGCAGGGTGTACTTGTGACAGATGGTAGGAGGCAAAGCAGGAGAGAGAAGGTGAGGGCTTTATGAGCCCTCTTTGGAATCTTCATTTACTCCTAGAAGTGACTGGGGACCACTGGAAGACCTTAATCGAGAAGGGACATAACCAGGTTTGATGGATCATCTACATTCCTCCTCAGGACAGCCCTGTGTTGTTATGCAGATGAGAGAAATGAGGATTTGGGAATTGAAATGCCATTTCCAAGGTTACACAGCTAAGTGGCAGCGCGTGAACTCAGTACAGGCTCTTCCAGGCCCTCAGCAGCCGTTACGAATGGGAAGGAGTGTGGTGGAGAGTGGTAGGCTCTGGGACAGACATGAGCCATCTAGAGCTTCTCATTGTCCCTCTCTTAACTGTAGTAATGACTCAGTCATCTTCTCTCCTTCTCTTTCAGAAAGCAAACAAACAAAAAACAGCCTCCACTTTCCAACTCACAAATCGAATAGAGCCACTGGGAGACTTTTGTTCAAATCTCCTTGAGTCCATGTGACCGAGGAGCTGAGGCATCTCTTGATTCTTACAGGAACTAAAGGATTCCAGGGCTCTGATCTCCCTCACACTTCTCCTTTGTTCTGTCTGAGATCTCACCTTCTTCAGGTAGGCTCATATGGTCTCTTCTGGAATAGAAGACCATATGAGCCCACCTCACTAGTAAGATCGTATGAGTTTACTCTGAAGATGCCAACCTGGGCTAGGGTGGAAATCACATTTTTATGGTGAGTCCTGGGCAGAGGGAGTTACACAGAGTTCCTGCCCAAGGTGAGTTTTCTGGTTTAGGAAAACTGTTGGCCTGCCTGTGTTGATTCTAGGGAGGGGCTGAGAAAGTTCTCAGGTGTGATGCCGTGTCATTGTCTCCTTTTGGAGAATGTAGGAAAGTCTCTGCTGGGACTCAGGGATGATACTCAAAATATGTAAGAGTCAGTCAGACCTGGACACTGACCAACCCGCCATAGAGAACCTGACTGGCTGCCATACTGGCTGGATGTCAGCTCTGCCAACACCTAAGAGAGACAGCACATTCTCTGCAGAAGTACTGCTCTTGGATGCTTGTAGCTTCTATCCAAGATGGCAGCCAAGGTTCCCTTTTTCTTGAGGACTCTGGCTTGGGATGCTGTGTATTTCTGCTCACACTTGCTTTCGGGGAGCACAGTGTAGACCAAGGGCACTGCCAATTCCTATGACTGGAAGGGCCTGTTGGCTGCCATAGTGCTTCCTAGGGCCAAAGCAAACAGCTGCTCCTTTTCATCTGTCATCCTAGCAGGAGGAAAGGGTACTCCCATTCATTAAGGGGCCTTCGACTTCAAGAATTCTGTCTGGACCAAAGAGCACCTTTATCTTTTTATGCCTTAGAAGGTAAATAAATATGTGTAATTACAGCCCTCACTAGAAGTAGAAGATGAAACTTCATATTTCTTGGGTCTCCCTACACTCAATTTTTCTGTTTGGACATCTTCGCAGTCATTAAAATAGTAAATAAGTTGTTTTATTTGTACTAAAGAAGTTAGGAGAAAAAACAATCTATTAAGAACCTTCAATTCTTCATATAATGAATTAGAGCTTTTGCAGAGTGCCGAAGGCCGGCCTTCTTTACACATTACCTGTGAACGGGGGCAGGAATTCAACTTTTATAAATGACCCAGTAACATGTGGAACACTGTTGTAGTGCTGGTTATTCATCTACGGGAGCTCAAGTGCATCAGATGCCCAGACTGCTAAGGACCCAGTAGTGCAGCATGTCCCTTCTTGCAAAACAATACATCTAACCTGTAGGCAGTGCGCGGCTTCAGTGGTCCGTCACAAAATTTTTGCTGATTGGGATCGCATTTTCCACCCAGGCTCTCCATCTCTGCTCCAAGCTTAATGTTAAAACTCTTGGAGTTGCTGTCGGGACTTTCGGCACATTTGCTGGCAAAGTAATCGGTCTGATACATTCGGATGGAGGCATTGTGCCTGTATTCTAGGTAGGAGGGCAGAGGGTGCTGTTGTTCTGGCTTCAGCTCATCACTGCCTGGAGGGAGAGAACCCACAGTGAAGCACTGGCTTTCTCGTGACTTCAGTGATTCCTAACTAGGTTTCTACGTCTGCCTCCTCTCACCCACCATCACCGGTCATCTCCAAAGTGCAGACTCTTTGATCTTGAAGGAGGCTGCGCAATCCTCCTAACGAAGTTAATTTTAATTCACTTCCCCTAGAATGAAAATTAAAGTGTGCGGATACTAAATTTTATACACACGCGTACGTATATTTATGCACACACCCTGTCATTTTTCTAGGAAATAGAATGTGTGTATTTGAGAGGTGAACTCACTGCATCTGATAATAATGTGTTCCAGAACTCCAGAAAGCTGGACACTCCCCACTGTGAGTCAGTCCACTAGACAAGCTCTCTACCTTGCCAATGACCATTGTAGCTGAGCTAATAAGGAAATCCCTATGACCTAGGAAATAGGGAAGAGATAAGAGAAATCAAGTTCAAGTCCAGAGCAGTCACCCAAAGGCACACTCCACGGGCCACACCCTGTCAGATAATTGCTCCGTGTACAGCTCTCTGTTATCTTGAGTACAGTTTAATCCTGGCTCGAATTTGGCCCCTCGTGCGGAACGCTTCCCAGAACTCTTCTCTGTCCACCCAGCCTGCTGTGTGTTTTGGCACTGCAAACTCGTTTTTGTGTTGGCTGGAGGAAAGCATAATTAGGAAGATAAATATTATAGAGATAGGATACCATTTACGATGCGTCGCAAGGAGCGGTATTGTGGGGGTTCACCACATCCCGGACTCTTGTTTAGTAAAATTTGCTCAAAATGAGTGGGTCTTGGAAATATTATCTTGTTGGCAGTAACTGAAAGGAATGCCGGGGCGCCTGGGTGGCTCAATCAGCTAAGTGTCCGACTTCGGCTCAGGTCATGGTCTCCTGGTTCATGAGTTCGAGGCCCGTGTCGGGCTCTGTGCTGACATCTTGGAGCCTGGAGCGGGCTTCAATTCTGTGTCTCCCTTTCTCTCTGTGCCCCTGCCCTGCTCATGCTCTGTCCCTCTCTGCCTCTCAAAAATTAATAAATGTTAAAAAAAAAATTAAAAAAGAAAAAAGAAAAGGAATGTTGCCTTTAAGATGAACATATATGCTATGAATGACATTTACATGAGATGGACTGTTATCTTAGATCACCAGGGACGCACAGCCCAGCTCCATGGACATCAATAATCAAAACTCACATGGCTGGAGAACACAAGGCTGCCTTCTGGGGTATGGCCTCTTTTTGGTCACTGCCTTACATTCATGTAGTAAAACAAACATCACCTTCACTACATCTTCATTAAATCTAAAATCTCTCCACAGTTTGCTGATTTATCTCCAACTATGAGATGTAAGGAAATCTGGGATGCACCACTGGCCGTTGAAATTATTTAATTAGTTACGCACAACCAACTTTAGTACAATTAAATTACATGTCAAAGCACATGGACTGTAAGACACCCGGTGAGCTAAAGCACTATTTAGCCTAGGAGCTGCTCCAGCACTTGTCAGCTTTAAAGTTTCTCATCGTCCACAAATGTGTTGAAATAGAGATGCTTAAGAAACTCATGTGCAACCCTTTAAACAATTCTGAAAAAACAGAAGACGTGTAAAAGATACCACACCACTCCAGACACAAACGTCTGTTTTGGAGAAATAGTGCACAAGCCCTCGGTGGCAAATACGACACTCCTGTAGGTGGTTTGACAAATGCTGACATGATAAACTCTAAAAATCGTACTTGAGGCCCTATGGAACGTTGTCGTAACTATTAGCCTGTAGAAATTAGGTAGACTTTGAATGCTTCATAGACTAGAAAATGGAATATACTGCTGGCAATTCAGTAGAGAAAGGAAGGATGCTTTTCATGATCATCTGTTCCCTCTTTTCGGCTCTTGAATATTTCTTTGTGAATTGGTGAGTGGTTTGGAAGGGTGCGGTTCCTTGAGGTATTTGCGATTGGGGCGGGGAGGGCATTGAAGCATATTGCCGCTTAATGGCTGAACAAAACAAGTAGTGAACAGCAATGAATGAGTGTGAAGAAGGCTGTGTAGGTCAGTCCGTGCAATGCACTTCCAGCAGTGCCTGGCACATAGGAAAGGCTCCATAAATGATAGTTATTTGTACTTACTGCTGTGGTTGCTATGATTATCATTCACCCTTTTAATAATTAAACCCAGTGAATAATAGGCTTTATTGTTGAAAGTTTTTGTTACATCTCCCAGCATCCAGCAGAGAGGGGACAGAATTATATAAAGATTTAAGTTTTCCACTCTTCCAAACGTGTCACAGAAAGAGCCTCCACGGTGACCTTTGAGAAAGCAGTCCCCGTGTCCTACTGCTAGCAGATAATCCATGATCACTTACCATCAGCCTCTCTCACTACCACTGTGAAGTATTTCACAGCTCCATTGGTGTCGCTGAACCAGCTGCAGTTGAAAGTGAAGTTGATGGAAGATTTGCTAATTAGCACATCCTTTTTATTCACACGGATATGTGGAGGTGGAGGAGGGGGCCCTGAAAAAGGATGGAGAAGGAACCCAGGGGAGTCACAACTCTGCTTTTCCATATAATAGCAATCAGTGAACCGAAGGTCTCCATGCACCGACCTCAGTGTGTGCGCGTGCGCGTGTGTATGTCTGTGTGGAAAGCTTGTGATCCAGAAAACCTCCTCCTCTCCTAGAGGAAAACAGGCAGAGGAAGTGATGTGCCAGTGGCACGTTAAACCTAATGAAAGAGGCAGCACCTCAGCAGGATTTCCTGAAGTCATAGCACCAAACTGCTTAAAAGCTCCATTATAGCTCTAACTCTATCCGGCAAAGTGACGTATTTAAAGGCTAACTCATTCAAGTACCTTAAGATCATTTAACTTGTTTGCTGCCAGACACAGAGAAATGTTTCCATTCCCTAGAGGCTTCTAGGTTCTCTTTTCCAAGAGACTACAAGGCCTGCTCATGTGGAAGCGACCTGCATGCAAGTGAGTGGCAGTGATGGGTGCGGTACAGCAAGGTGTTCACTCAGCGCACGCGTCTAGAAACACTTACGGTCTATCATTGTGATAGTGCTGTCTTCAACCACCTCGCTGGTCATGCCAGCCGACTGCACCTTGATGGACACCAGGTACCTCTTATGGGGCACCAGCATCATGATGTTGAGCAGAGATTTTTCTTTCTCCAGCTTTCTGGAAAATTCAACTTCTTGAGTGTCCATTTTCCGACATTCAATGCTATACCCATCAAAGTCAGAATCAGGAGGGATCCAAGAACAGGCAATGGCCGTGGAGTTCTGAGGCCTGCAATGCAGGTTTTGTATCTTATCTGGCTCTAAAGGAGAGAAAGGAGGAGACACTTCTTACAACTCTGTGAGACATATTTTTTTTCTTCCAGCTCCTCTGGGCCCTACTTGCTCTGAGGTCTAAATAAATAATTCTCAAAATTTACTTGGATTGTTTTTCAAGAAAAAAAATTATTATGGATCTCCCAAGGAATTTCACACTCTGCGAAACATTAAAAATTAAAACGCTGTCCCTTTAGAAAATCACCAGGTGCCAAAGTGATCAGAAACACAAATACACAACTAAGTTCAGCGGGGGCACTAAAATTAAGGGGCGGAGTCAGATCAAAGGTGGGGCTGAATAGCCAAAAGATTAAAAATGCAGCTCGGCCTGCCAGAATTCAAATTCTATTTATCAGCTGTGACTTCTTAGGCAAGTTACGTAAGGTGTCTGTGCCCCATTTGTAAAGTGGGGAGACGAAGAGTACCTCGATCCTGTGATCACCGTGATGGTTCACGGAGTAGAACCAGGCACAGCCACCTAGAAAATGGTGGTTGGCATAGTAATCGCTCAGTAAATACTAGCTGTTACGAGAAAATTAAGAAACGGCATTGCTTACTTGTTAACCCCCTAGGCCCTGGCTCTGTCCCCCTCTTCCACTTTTGCCTTTCCTGCTCACACACATGCTCCAGGCACCAAAACTGCTTCTGGCTCCCCATGTACACCACGCTCCTCCACCTGCTATGCTTATGGCCATTCATTTTCTTCTGCCCAACAGAGTGCCGGACCCAGTAGGGACCCAGTGAATGGCAGCTGATCTCATTAGTTGTTGTGAATGACACTACAAGGAGTAAGAGACACAGTCGGACAGAAAGGCACTTATGTGACCTGACCGTGCACGTTAATAACCAAACTCTATAGGCTTTCCCAACCAGCTGCATGCCTACATCTCTAATTACATCCTAGGAAGCTACACTGTACGATTTGGATAAGTAGTTTTTGTATTTTAATATTAGCAGCTGAGCCATTTAAAAAAGAAAAGGCTGGGGGCGCCTGGGTGGCTCAGTCGGTTAGGCATCCAGCTTCGGCTCAGGTCATGATCTCGAGGTCCATGAGTTCAAGCCCCTCGTCGGGCTCCGTGCTGACAGCTCAGAGCCTGGAGCCTGTTTCAGATTCTGTGTCTCCCTCTTTCTCTGACCCTTCCCCGTTCATGCTCTGTCTCTCCCTGTCTCAAAAATAAACGTTAAAAAAAATTTTTTTTTAAATAAAAAATAAAAAAAATTAAAAAAAGAAAAAAGAAAAGGCCAGTGTGCCTGGCTGGCTCAGTTGGTTAAGCGTCCGACTTTGGCTCAAGTCATGATCTCAGGTTCGTGAGTCTGAGCCCCACATCGGGCTCTGTGCTGACAGCTCAGAGTCTGGAGCCTGCTTCAGATTCTGTGTCTCCCTCTCTCTGCCCCTCCCCCGCTTGTGCTCTGTCTCTGTCTCTGTCTCTGTCTCTCTCAAAAATAAATAAACATTAAAAAATATATTTAAAAAAAAAAGGTCTCAGTTCCCCGATATGTTAAATCAGAGGGTCGCTGGTCCTGTGCTTTAAGTGTGCCTTGGTGGTCAGGGGTGCTCTGCTGGGGTGACCTCCCTAAGACTTTCCTTACCTTGCCCCTTGTCCCCAGGAATTTCTGAGGAAATTCTTGAAAATCTAGGTCTAGACCACCCTATTTCATTCCAGGAGTCAAAAGTCTTGACAAAATTAATTTGAAAAAGCCTGCCCGTTGTTTTATTGATCCCAGCAGAAACTACAGTAACAATTTTCAGACAGCACTAATCAGTGGTATCAAAGCATCAAAAAGACTCACAAGAGCACTGCATGATGAGGGGAGGGATTGAAAAAATAAGGCTAAAGACGCTTATGTTTGACCTTTAGGACACCAAATAGAAAAAAAAAAAAACCCTCTTCCATTTCATCGTTGGATTTTTATAGTCCCTGTTGTAAATGTAATCCTTTTCTCTTTTCTCCACCTGCCCTTCCTCCCCAAATTAAAATTGTATGTTGGTTCATACACCCTGTAGGTAGGACTGGCTACGTAACTTTCAAGGTCCAGTGCCAAGTGCAAACGCAATGCCCCATGTTCAAAATATTAAGATTTCAAGATGGTGACAACAGAAAATGAGACCAAGCATAGGGTCCCTCCAGACGCAGGCCCTGTGTGCCTGCACAGCAGAAAGCTCTAAGCCCTGCTTGTAGAACAGATCACAGATGAGCGACTAGGAACTCTGTGTAGACCTAGTAATCAATCCCTCACAGAGAAGCACCTGTTGCTCTGATTTGGTATTCAACCCACCTTCTCCTGACACCTCCTCCTTCATTATAGGACTCTGTCCTTAACAATCATGACTTTGAAATACTCAGTATCTTTGTGCCACTGAATGAATTTCTATTACATAGCAAGGTCTAAAATATCAGCTAAGTCGTAACAGTTTAGATAAGAATGATTTAGAAAAAAAATCAATCTGAAGATTTTTCAGGATACAGGAATTGGCCTTTGAGGCAAGCAATAATTGTGTCTTTTAAAAATGTTTCTATTTATTCTTGACAGAGAGAGAGTGAGAGAGGAGCTCAGACAGAGGGGGACAGAAGATACAAAACGGGCTCTGTGCTGACAGCAGACAGCCCAATGTGGGGCTTGAACTCAAGAACCGAGAGATGATGACCTGAGCCAAAGATGGAAGTTTAACTGACTGAGCCACCCAGGTGCCTCAGTAATTGTGTCTTTTCAAACATTAACTGCTTCTTAATCTTTTGAACTCCTTCAGACTAATCACAGCTGGAAATCAAAACATCTTCTCTGTTCAGCCTTAGAGAAAGTCTTTAAAAATATCCTGCCTGATCCATAATTCTAATGTGCTCAAAGAATAATATAGAAATTTGCTTCAACCTCTTTCCTCAGTTCCTTCTCCCTCCTCCTTTCTGCCCCTAAATCCCACATGCCTTCTAAGGCCTCAGGTCACATCCCTATTCACTAAGAAATTAGTACCTGCTATGGGCAAGGTGCTCTTCTAGAGACTGTGAACAGTTCAGAAGTGAATAAGGCATTAGCCCTAACCTCTAGGAAGGTAGAGCAGTACAAAATAGCCATAATATGAGATGGCAAGGAGAATGTACCAGAAGAAATGGAGAAAGAAGGCGGTGGGTGGAGCACCAGACAACTTCTCAGAGTCGGTGGTGGGCAAGAGTTGGCAAAGGCTTTCCGGCAGAGAGGACAGACACCTCGCTGAGAATTGGGGTGTTTCAGGCGGAGAAATGCATGAACCCAGGCACCCGGAGGGGGAAGGTGGAAGATCAGGGCTTGCAGATTGTTCATCGTGGCTGGAGCAGATGTGTGAGAAACAGAGTAGTGGAATGATTCCACGTGGGAATGATCAACTTCTCTGTTGCTTGACCCTCTATTATGATGGGTTTTCTGTTACAACCAAACCCAGTCCTAACTAATGCAATCCTTAAAGTTCTATCATAAAACACATAAAACACAGCACTGAGTCCCTCTTCTCGCCAGCGGCTCTCCTTGTAGGCATGCTCCATTTCGTAAATGCCTCTCTTAAATTCCAGCACCCAGGACAGAATACAGTATTCCAGAAGCCATTTAATCAGTCCAGCCTCTACTGAGTTCTTACCTGAGCACCTGTTTTGGTTATACAGCCCACGGTAAGCCACTGAAAACCCATCCTGAGCTTGCTGTAAATTAAAACTCTTAAGTTCTTTTTCACAAATTTCTCTTGACATCCAACTATTTAATCCCAAACTGCTCTTTGGATACACTATGGAGTACAAGTTATAATTATTATAAGATTAATGTTTGTTGAATAGATGAAACAACTACTTGCTTAAGTTTATAATTTTCAACTATTTATTTTATAAATAACCACTATCTGACCTGGTTGTAGAAATGACATATATAGGTATTACTGAAAAATAAATATGTGGATTGAGGTTTCTATACTGAAAACGTTTGTTCTTTGAGATTTGCTGTACCTATTACAAAGTGCCTTTGGGAAGAAACTGATATATATTTCATTGCCAAAGTATTTTTATCTTTAGGATTGACAGCAATATGTCTTAGCTGACCCCTCTGTTTCTAGTTTGCCCCTTTCAATCCATTCTCTACACTGTACCCAGAGTGACTTCTTATAGAAGTCATAGAAGATTATGAGATCTTGGCTGCAAATCCCTTGGTGGCTCCAACTGATTGAGGAGAAAGTTGAAATCACTGCTGTGGTTCACAAGACATTTTATGACCTGATTCTCTTAATCCTCACCTTTTATGCTCTGGCCAACTAAACTCTTCTGTTCCTCTCTCCTGCCTGGTCTTGGAATATTTTATTCTGTCTATCTAGAATATTCTCCACTTCGTTCCCCATATCCACCTGGTGAGTTGTTTAGGCTTTGATTTGGAAGTTTCTTCTTCCAGGAAGCTCTCTTGTATTGGCTCAGATGCCCCTACCATGGGTTTCTACAGAGCCAAATACTTACTTCGTCACACTTCCCACTCAAGCTCCATGAGGGCAGAGACAACCTCTTTATTGCCCATTGTTGTTAATGTTGAAGGAATGAAGACGTCTATACAGACTTATGCCTGAATTCAAATCTAACCAACCCCAAGTAAAAATGTGGATTTAAACCAAGCCTCGCTGGAGTAAGTAGTCGCAACACATACTTCCCCCTCACTCCATCTGAGAACCAAGAGTAGTAAAACATGTCATACTTGTCCTCACGGATCCAGATACTGGTTTGCTATAGGTTTTCCAGGAATCACCGCTGATAGTCTTGACACTAAACTGATAGGATCTCCCTGGACGAAGACCATACACAATGCGTCCTTCTGATTTTCTATTGCTGTAGGGGTTGAAGACCGTGATGGCATCTCTGGGGAACCACTGTAGCTCAAAGTCATCGTAGTCTGTCCAGTCTGGTGGCCCCTTCCAGGTGATGGCCAAGGATGTGTTTGTAACATCAGCAAATGAGATAAGACTGGGAGGACTTGGGGCTGCATGTAGGAGAACATGAAAAAAAATCACATAAACATGTCTATGCCATAGCATAGACGAGAGCTGGGTGACATCAGATGTACCTTAAGGTGCTTTGTAGGAAGCAATAATATGAAAATATAATAATGGAAGCTTCTAGCTATAGTGTTTACTATGTGTCAGTTGCAGTCCTCAAGTGTTTTACGCACATTTTCCTTAATTTTCCTAAGGAGAGATTCCTTACCAAGGTGCTGTGGAGCATGGGTGCGCCCTGAATGGGTTACAAGTGTGCCAAGGTATTGGTTCCATTAGATTTTGAGGTGTGAGGGCTACAATCCACAATTATGACCAGTTGCAGATAGCTCTGTTCATTGATCCCAGGGTGGTGTACAGATTAATGTTATCTGTGTATGCCCGGGAGATAAAAGATTTAGGAAGCATTGCCGATAGCAATGCAATGATGACGTATGTGATTATCCCCATTTTACAGATAAGAAGACTGAGACTTCGAGATGTTCAATGACCTTCCCAGCTTCACATAGGTAAGTGGCAGAGCTAAGTTAAGGACCTAGATCCTTTTCCTAGATCTTGTAGGAACAGTGGTTAAGGTCTGCTTCCTTTATCCATTGTAGCATAGTGCCTTCCCAAGAGCTAGCACGAGGCACTCCATTATTGATTTTCTTTCTTCTTATTAAAACCATAGCTCAAATGTGTCTTTAGAAGCTACTTCCAACCAATAGTTGGCCTTTGGCAACAGAGCTCCTTACCTGTTCTGCTCTCCCCCATGAGCTTGTTCCTGAGGTCCCCGCTGTGAGTTACCACACACAGCGTGTACTTCCTTCCAGGAATGAGGCCGTGGAAACGCCACTCTGTCAGGTTCTTGTCTTTCCAGTTTTCCTTCTTCGTGCCATTGGGGTTGTACAGAATTAGCTCATAAAAATCGAAGTCCCCAGAGGCTGGACTCCAGCTGAACCAGAGACTGTCTGTCATGTTCCGATTGGATCCCCGGAGATTACTCACAGAAGCTGGGACTTAAACACAGCGAAAACCTTTACTAAGGACAGAGGAGTTACAAGCAAAGGCACTTGGCCTACAGGTGAGAATACGAGCTATGTTGGGCATATGGGTGAGTGGTACCCATTGCAGAGTCAGATCTTGCCTGCATTTCAGGGCACTTACGTAGAGGGGCATGTGGTCTAGAGATGTGGTACAAATGAAAATAAAAACAAACCAGCACAGGTGGTGGCTTCCATATGCTCACCACACATAGCCTGATAAACGTCTGAAATGAAATCTTCAGAAATGATTAATTAAAACTCGTCAAACAGTTCATAACTTATCTTATGAACGGCCTTGAATATATTCACAAAAGGTGCCAGCCCTTTCCAGGCTGGCCCATCACACCCAGGCCCCTTATCCCATAATATCCTCCCCTGGGTCTCTCTGCTTCCTCTCCGCTCTCTTGTAGGTTCTCAGTTCCCTCATTCGTTTTCCTACCCAAATCTATATTGGTAGATCCTCACTTGGGAAAAGGGTGTTAACAGTCACGTCTACCACTATGTAACTTAGTCACACTGGCACCTGTCCCGTGGGTATTTAAGCTTCGTTATTCTCTGGGAGTGAAGACTGCTGTCTCTTGATGGAGGAACTTTAGACATTAATGAGCACATAAGGGAAGATGCGCAGAGGGCAGATTGTCCTAGAAACGGTAACATCAAGGCAATTCTATTCAGGGTCTAGGTGTATCCATATCTGTTGCTCATTTCATTCCCTTCCAAAAACACGCTGAGAACTTCTGTTGGGTGCCTGGGATACACTTCCCTCACCTACAAGGCTCACCTGAAATGCTTTCTCTGTCTAAAGTCGTTTCTTGTCCTGCCAAGTCACTCTGTCACAACATACTGTTTATTTCCTTCACAGACTTCAAGGCATTCCCAAGTCATGTCCCTTAAAAATCTGCTGTCTGGCCCTGCTCCCTCTCTGCCAATGAGAGCTCTGTAGTCAGGGGCCTCATCTGTGCTGTTCACAGTTAGATTCCAGCAGTGAGCCCCGTGCCCGGCATACAAAGCACTCAAAAACTATTGTCAGATGAGAAAAAAAAAAAAAAAACTAAACGGGAAAATAAAATAATGGCCTCAAATTATGGAAAACGAGTGGATTCAGTTTCTTATTTGCAGCCCAGAGAGATGTCTCTTTCTCTCCTTTTCCTGCAACGCTGTGTGTGCATTTCATCCAGTGCCATGTTTCTGTCTCACAGTGGACATTGCTTGGTCCTTTTTGTAGTTGGCCCTTCTCCAGACCTGCCCTCCACTCTACGCGTGTCCTGTAGAAAGCTGAAGGGCACAGCTTGAATCAAACCACAGTGGGTTACAACCCTCTTGTGGCAGTTTGGTGGCAAACAGAGAAGCCAGAATCATTTTTCCACCAAAGCCTATGAGGTCAACGAGGGGTGGTAACAGAGCAGAAACCAGTGCAAAGGCAATTCTGATATGTAATCAAATGCCTGATTTCGGATAAAAAAGCCTGAAGGTCACAAAGTTCATATAAAGCTAGACCATGGCTGGAAGAGGGAACTAAGGACAAAACAGGGAAAAGCCAGTGAATACTGAGACAATTTCCCCACAATACATTCCTGCTTGGGTCCGGGCCTTACCTGTTCTACCGAATATGAAAGACTCATTAGACAACTCCCCACTGTGAGTTACTATCACCATTTTGTACATTCGGCCTTGCAGCAGGTTCTGGAAAGAGATACTCTGGATTCGTGGGTTGACTTGAGCTCTCTCCTGAAGCGTTCCATCTGGGTTATACAGAAAGATGTTGTACCCGTTGAGTTCCCCTTCCGAGGTGGTCCAGCTTAAGGTCAGGTGTCTGGTGGAGTTCTCTACGATCCTCAGATTGGTGACAGCTGCTGGGACTGGAAAAGTTGAGCGAGAGGGTGAGACCGAGTTTTAGTACCCCCTTGACACAGCCCAGGCCTGACGCCCAGGTGGATACACTCCACAGCAGCTTAAAACACATGGTCTTGGCCTTCAGAAAATATTGACTTCATGGGGACCCTAAAACTAAGAAGACTGAATTTTGTGCATTACTGATGTTGAAACTGTCAATTAAAACAATAACAACAACAACGACAAAACAAAAGCACAAGAGAACAAAGAAAAACCAGTAACTGGGAAATTATCTACAAATATCTTTTTTGGATATAAAATAAATGTTAATCTGACCTGTGTGACTAAATGTTTTTCTTTCTTTCTTTTTAAATTTTATTTGAGAGAGAGAGAGAGAAAGAGAGAGAGAGAGAGAGAGAGAGAGAGAGCATGAATAGGAGAGAGGGGCAGAAAGAGAGGGAGAGATAATCTACGTGGGGCTCAATCCTACAATCCTGGGATCATGACCTGAGCTGAAACTAAGAGTAGGATGCCCAACTGAGCCATCCGGGTGCCCCAAGTCTAAATGTTTTTCTAATAATAAGAGCTAGATAAGAAATAAACTATCTCTGAATGCCATTTGAAAGCTAAGGAATGGCAAACGGAAGTAAGGGCAGCGGGGAGGGAAGAGAAGTGGGAAAGAAAGAGAAAAGCAGACAGAAGGAGGAGATTTGAGTCAGGGATATGGGAAAGAGATGCAAGAGGAAAAGCCAAAACCATTAAACAAATAGTAATGGGGCACCTGGATGGCTCAGTTATTAAGCATCCGGCTTAGGTCATGACCTCACGGTTCATGGGATCGAGTCCCGCACGGGGCTCTGCACTGGCAGGCTCTCTCTCTCTCTCAAAATAAAAAAATAAACTTAAAAAAGCAGTCTTAAAAATTATTTACATTGGGATTTTACGACCCTTTCGGTCTTCAGTGGTACCTGTTGGCAAAATGATCAAGAGCCACCAGAAATGACCTGCTTCCAAACTGTTCGCACAGGTGCTGCCTAATTCCACGGATGCCAGTGGAAACAGGACACCTGCCTCAGTCTCTTCTGGGTTCTTCTCCCTCCAGTCTAAACACTTCCTCTTTTATTTTCTCCCTCTCCCTGTGCCAGATCCCTGAAAGTTGATGTTTCCCATCATTCCATCCTCTGTCCCCTTCCTACTCCATAACACTGGCTAAACAACCAACCTCATTCACTTCATGGATTGCTATGACTAAATGTTTACGTCCCCTCCACCTCAAATTCTTATGTTGGAACCTAACCGCCAAAGTGATGGTACCAAGGGCTGCAGTTATTGGGAGGTGATTAGGTCATGAGAGTGGAGTCCTCATGAATGGGATCAGTGCCCTTATAAAAGAGACCCCAGAGAGCTCTCTCGTCCTTCTACCATGTGAGGACACAACAAGAAAATGCCATCTATGAACCAGAAAATGGGACCCTACCACACATCAAATCTGCGGGTGCCTTGATCTTGGACTTCCAGCCTTGAGAATTGTGAGAAATACAGGTTTGTGGTTTAAGCCACCCAATTTGTGGTATTTTTGTTATAGCAGTCTGAACAGACTAAGGCATGTATTTAATTAGAATTTTTGTCCAAATATTTATCTCCAGCTCACTTTTCTGAGCTTGGGCCATATTTTCTATTACCGATGATCATCTCTCACTGCAAGCCATTCGGACATTTCAAACTCAGTACAAAACTGAATCCTGTCTCTTTCTCCTTGACACTGCTCCCCCGTTCCTCTTATCTCAATTAATGGCATCATCTTCTTCCAGATACCCCCGGTAGAAATTCTGGAATTTTCTGTTCCTCCTCCTGTACTCTACTCAGACACCAAGTGGCCATCTTATCTAATTAAGAAGTTATTTCTTGACTGTATCTACTTTTCTTCACCAGGGCCCCTGTGTTAGTTCAGCTTTTGACCCTTATCATTTCTATAACTGCAGTCATCTTATGACCCCAGTTACCTTTCGGCCACATCACCCCACTTTGTTCTCACTCACTCCGCTCCAACTATTCTGGCCTCTTTACTGGTCCAACAGGCCAGACACACTCCTGCTTCAGGATCTTTGCCTTAGCTCTTTGCTCTGCTTAGGGATATTCTTCCCCCAAATGCCTGCATAACCCTTTTTCTCATTTCTTTCAGACTTTTATTCAAATATCACCTTCTCAACAAAACCTGTGAGGACTGTGCTATCTAAAATTGTAAGCCTCGGGGCACCTGGGTGGCTCAGTTGGTTAAGCGTCAGACTTCGGCTCAGGTCATGATCTCAGGGTTTGTGGGTTCGAGCCCTACGTCAGGCTCTGTGCTGACAGCTCACAGCCTGGAGCCTGCTTTGGATTCTGTGTCTCCCTCCCTCTCTCTCTGCCTCTCCCCTGCTCGCACACACACACTCTCTCTCTCAAAAATAAATAGACATTAAAAAATTTTTAAATTGCAAGCCTCTAACACTCGTTAATCCCACTTTCCTGTTTTACTTTTTGGGATTCACCACCATCTAATCTACTATATTTTTTACTTATTTATTTTGTTTACTGCCTTTCTTTTCTACTAGAATGTAAGCTTCATGACCAGCAGGCTTTGTTTTACTCGCTTCTGGGTAGCCAGCATTTAGAAAGGTGCCTAGCACACAGTTGGTGCTCAATGACAAATGAATCAATGAATGAGTCTCTTCTCCATTCAACCTATCTATCCCCGATTGCCATCTGATTTATCTTCTTTAAGGTACAAATTTTTATTACAAAGCACTCACTGTCTGGCTGAAAACCCTGTATTGTCTCCTCACTGCTTATAAGATGAAAAATAACCCCCTGAGGAAGACATGCCAGGCGCTCTCTAATCTGGCCCCAATCTGCCTTTCCAGCCTCACCTCTCTATCATGCCACCCACACTTCATCCATCCATTGCTTCTCACTGCTCCTTCTCACACCTCCCTGTCTTGGCACAGGACAGTCTGTCTGTACATGGTTTCCTTTTACCTTCTCTCCACACGCAGAATTGTTTCATCCTTCATGACACTACTGAAACGTCAGTTTTACGAGGACCTCCCAATTCTACCTGTCCTCCATGCTCCTCCTGGTATTGGACATTCCTTTCTTCTATATAATCCTTATCACAAGTATTGTCATCACAAATATCACAAAGTAGTGTCATCCTTTGTCTATGTGTCTGTCTATCCCACCAGTCAGCCAGCTCTTCCGGGACAAAGCATGCTTAATTCATCTTTTCATCTCTGTCAGCATCACCCCCCCCTTTCATATCTAGCTCCTTCGTAAGTAATCAATTAGACCAGTGTTGTTGTCTGAATAATGACCCCCCAAGATGTCCATGTCCAAATCCCCAGAACCTGTGAACATGTTATCTTATGTGGCAAAGGGGACTGTATACCTGTGATTAAGTTACACATCTTGAGGCAGGGAGCTTATCTTGGATTGTCCAGGTGGTGACTCACAAGAGTCCTTAAAATATGGAGGAGGGACGCAGAAGAGTAAAGAAAGAGATATGGTGACATACACCAAGGTTGGAACAATGCCATTGTTGGAAGGAGGACATGAGCCAGGGAATCTGAGTGGCCTCTAGAAGCTGAAGAGGCCAAGGAGAGCTTCTCCCCTAAAGTCTCCAGGAGAAACACAGCCCTGCTGATACCCGATGCCTTAATTTTAGCCCCATTAGACCCACTTTCAGTTTGTGACCCCCCAGAGCTACAAGATAAAAAAATCTGTGTTGCTTTAAGCCGCCAAGTTGGCGGTAACTTATTGCAGCGGCAGTAGGTTTTAACACTATATCTGAACTGGCGTGGGGTAGGCTGAAACCTGTGCAGAGAGGCTGGCTGACAGGGAAGTGGTAAATCATGGTGAATGTTCCCACTGTGTCAAGAAACAGACATCATCTTCCTGTGTTGCTTCATCTCTCCGACCCTTCGGTTCTGAAGGAATAGCACACAGGGAGAGATCTGGTATGAAACAAGCCATGCGGATTACCTGTTCGGCCTTCAGTTTGGGCTTCTTTGCTGAAGAGACCTCCACTGACAGTTAAGATCCGAATCTTGTACTTTGTTCCCGGTGTTAGGTCTTCAAATTTGTGCTGCGTGGTGGAGGCTGGCTCTGACGTGTTACTCAGAAGGATCCCATTTTCATTTAGAAGCAGGATCTCGTATCTTTCTGCCACACCAACAGCCTTTTGCCAACTTACGGTTAAGGAATGACTGCTGTATGCATTGTTTGCAACTATTCCCTGGACAGATGCTGGAACTGCAAAGAAAGAAGAGAAGCAATGGCCGTCAGGTTCCCTCACTTAGGGTAAACCGGCTGAGAAACCAATGGAGAAAAACTGTCCTAAATCAACTGTGGGTAGAAGACGATGCTACCAGTTCACTTGTGTTGCACCTACACTCCCTGTGTGTGCCCTCAGGAGAGAGCACTTCTTGGCCTGAATTATCTGTACACCTGCTTTGGGTCTCCATTCTTTTCGCTGAATTAAGACAGGATCTTGAAGTCAAACAAGTAGAAAAATTAGTGAAAGTGACACTGATAAATATGCAGTGATTCATATTTATGTATCTAGAAAGTGGAAGATGCTGAACACATTTACATTCAGTGAATATAGTTTGGATGGCTGAATTATGTTTAGACTTTCATTCCCAAGATTAACTCAAGTCAAAGCTCTGAGCCTTCACCTAAGCAGTAGCATATAATGATTTTTTTTTTTGTTTTACTATGGCTCCTGATGTGAAAGGCAAAATAGTATTATTTTGAATAATATTTTCTGTCCTAGGCTCATATATTTTTTTTTTCTCGTTCTACATAATCTTAAGAGATCTCATCCACTCCCATGGTTTGAATTGTTACCCATATGGTGACGACTCCCAAATTTAAACTTGCAGTTCAGATCTCTCTTCTATTTTTGCAAATGACATCTCTCCCTGCATGTTCCATCCAATTCTCATGAGGCCCAAATTGGACTCCTCAGCTCCCTCCTCATAACCTCTTTCTTGTCCTTTGTTTCTCTTGGTCCAAGCCGGAAATGTGGGTTGTCACTCTGATCCTTCTACATATATAATCAAACATGGGTCTTGTAATTTCTAAGTCCTAAATCTTATATCTCTTTCATCTATCCACTTCTCTCCCTTCTCTATCCACTACTACTCCCCTAGGACAACATCATCCCTCACATTAGTGATCAGTCCCCTTGCTTCCTCGCCTCCCACACTATGTGTGACATATTCTCACAGCACCCCCATGTGGATGGCCCTTCAATGGTTCTCCATAATTCTAAACATCTTAACAAGGCACACAAGGCCCTTCAAAATTTGGTCCATCTACTTACTTGGCCACATGGTTCATCTTTAGTCTAGCATACCACATAGTGTGTAGGTGCTTAAATGTGCCATACTTTCTCTCACCTTCAGGCCTTTGTTTTTTTCGGCTGGAACCAAGTCAATATATGTGTCACCAGTATGACTCTTAGTGTCTATTTAGATGTTACCTTTTCCTGGAAGCCTTCTCCGACTCTTCATGTTTGCTCCTAACACACCTCATTATGATTTTTATTTTAGAACTTGTGCTGTAATTGTCTTTTTATTTCTCTGTCTCTTTCACTAGATCATAAGCTTCTTGAGGTTGGGGCTCTATCTTGCTACAGAATTCCCATTTTCTAGCATAGTGCTTAACATATGGTTGGAGATATACATATATGAAATAGAGACATAGTAGGGCACAGTACAGAAGCCCAGGCCCCACAGCTAAACAAGTGGTTATGAGAATGGAAGATGTATTGTATCCCAGTATAGAGGGTATAAGGTTTGGAGCCAGACAGACTTAGATTTGAATTATAGCTCTTGGTCTTATTACTTATATACTTGATAATGTTTTATAAACTTTCTGAGCCCTATTTTCATCTGTAAGATGAAAATAATGATCTCTGTCTTCTAGTGTGACTTGAGATAATTTTAAATGCCTGGCATACAGCAGGTGCTTATAGCTTATTTTTGTTTTATAAGTAATATATTAACAGTAATATTAATATAAATAGGCACATTATTCCTTCATTTGCTACTTGTTCTTGTAACAAATGAAGTAAATGGCATAGGTGTTCATTAAAAAAAATAATTTTGAGAAAGGGGTAAACTTTACAGAAAAGGGTAAATATTTACAGGTAGTTAATGTAAATAGTTCTAAGTGTCTATTTGTTAAAATTAAAGTTTTTATATCCTTTAGCACATATGCAAATGTATTCAAAAGATTTGGTTCCTAATTACCTTTCATTTGTTTTGAAGATCTCTATTAAGAAAGAAAAATGCAAAAAAAAAAGTATGAGAAAGACTCTTGAAACCACATTCAATTGTAGCTTTGAATTTGGTTAGTTTTGATTTGTGAATAGCTAAGTAAGTCCATCTGTTGTCCCATTATGGATAAAATTTGGCTTTTTTTCCAAGCGGGCACTCACCTGTCTGCCCAACGGCGTCTATCTGGTTCCTTAGGGACCCACTGACCGAGGCAATTACAATCTGGTACTGTTCCCCGGCCACCAGTCTATGGAATGTGTGCTCAGAGACGTGCTTGGAGATAGTCTGAGACTCCACCTTTTGATTCTGTCTGAATGCTGACACGGTGTAAGAATCAACATCGCCCCCACCAGGAGTCCAGTTGACTGTCAGGCTGTCTGTCGCCCCATTGGAAGAAATGTGAATATTTTTGACAGTGCTTGGAACTAAAAAGGAAAATAAATTTAAAAGTCATCACTTAGAGAATGAACTGTGGAAATTGTCAGCCAAAATTTTCATGCTTCTTATATTTTGGCACTTACTAAAAGAACTTGCTTGGATTTTTCTGCCTGAATTGAAGCGATAGAGGAAGTTTAGGGGGACATGGAAACCAGTGAGTAGAAATGAAGAATGCCAGTAGTAGAGCGAGGGGTTAGTAACATTGCCTTGGTTCAGGTCTTGGTTTTCTCATTTACTAGCTGTGGGACTGTAGGCAAGTTACTTAACCCTCTGTAAGTCTCAGTTTCTTCATCAGAAAAATGGCAATGTTAGTAATTGTAACCAGCCCACAGAGTTGTGAGGATTGAACAAAAATGTACATGTTAAGTTCTTTACTGTGGGTCTGGCTCAAGGTAAACTGTCAATAAATGTCAACTATCATAACAACACTCCTAACAAAGTTCCAAAGAAAGGATACCCAACCAACAGAGTTTTTTTTTTTTTTTTTTTTTAATTTATATGCCTTACAAGCACCAGCTAGTCACATAAATCCAATGCTATTTGCTGTTTCTCTGAAAGCCTTTTTTCGTTTTACCCTGTGTTGTACTTTAGTTAATCCAGATTGGACAACATCGTTGTCACCATCAAGATAACCTCACTTCTTGCCATCTCCTTCTTACCCTAAAATCCTCATCCCAAATGCCTGGCTACCCAACATGCTAAATACACCACCACAACTACTCAGGTTCAAGAGCCACATTTGAAATTACCTGTGAAGCCCTCAATGAAGGCTGACTGCTGTACATCTCCACTGATGGTCAAGACAAGGATTTTATACTGGCGCCCTGGGGTCAGGGAGGTGAATCGATACTCAGTTGCAGTATTTACAAGGTGAAAAGGTGGAAATACTTTCATATCATTGAACAGCAGTTGGATCTCATATTGGTCAACATCCCCGTCAGCTCGTGACCAAGTCACCAGAAGGTCCTCAGTGCTCCTATTCCGCAATGTTAGATCCCTCACGGGCTCTGGGACTAGAGAGGAATAGAGAAGACACTTCAGGAATGTGACTGATTAAAGTTTACCTACACAATAATTTATGAATCACATTCAAGGAACTGGCAAACATCTCTTCCCCAAATAAACCACTTGAATTACTTCATGCATAATTAAATTAAATAAAAAAATTGGAAGCAACTATTAAAATTATAATTTTTTTCCTGACATAAATCTTATATGTAAATGTTGGTAGAATATAATTATAAAATGAATTATGACCTCAATCATAAGATAAAAAAAGATGTCTAGAACTTTAAATGCCACAACGCAAGAGGACAAGGAAGAGAAATGGGACATTTGGCCTTCTTGCTTCCCGACTATGCTTGCTTTTATCTACCAATAAATATTCTGTAATCATAGGCCATCGCTTGGCCGAATGCTGTTAGCTCCAAGTAAGACTTACTGGGAATGTAATTTACTGATCAGTAAGCAGAGAAAATGCAAGGCTCATATATTTTATTGACTCGATGACCTTCAAGTCCCAACCAGCTACCAGATTTTGCGATCTTTCCACTTACTTGTTCTTCCATTCCCTTGTTCACTGGCTTCATATTGTCCACTTCTTGTACTAACAGTAACACTGTACAACCGTCCAGGGACTAACTTAACAAATACACACTCGTTTTCAGCCTTGGGAATGCTTTTGGTTTGAATGAAGTTGTTTTTGTTTTTAATGGTGACTTCATAGTGATCAAAATCTCCAGTAGCATGTAGCCAGGATACCTTTAAATAGTCACTCCTGGCTGAGTTGCTAACACTGACTCCCTGGACCTTGTCAGGCACTGAAAAAGAGAACAGAGAAGTACTAAAGATATAGTGATTCTAAGTGAGTAATTGATCACAGATGACAACCTGAAACAGTAAAGGTAAGTGAGTAGATTTTTATTGTGGGCATTGAAAACAAAAGTTTTAGACCTTCAGATCACACGTTTCCAGAGGGGAAAGACTGTTACACTACACAATGTGTCTGGCCTACACAAAATGTCAGGTACAAGACTGAACATTAAAAATGATAACTGATGATTAATATGAATTGATGGTGATATTAATAATTCTAACATACCTGTTGACTCAAGATGTAATAAAAAGTTACAAAGAAGAATACAAATAATCCAAAAGAAAAATGGAACAAGAGGAAACACATAATTAATACATGAAGAGATGTCTAACATCACTGGTGATCAAATCAAGACCATGGCAAAATACCCTATAATTTTATGGCAAAATTTAAAAACCCAATAGGACCTGGGATGAGAGAGGATCCTCAACCACAGGAGAGTGGATGAATGCACTGGTATATATACACACTGACATTATATAACAGTCATAACTAATTACTTTCTAACTCAAAATGTAAAAATATGGATTTTTGTGCCTTTAACATCAAAACACAAAATATAAGTGAATGTTATCAATATAATATAAGTCCCAAGAGATTACATACTGCATAAAATAACCTTTTATTTTATTTTATTTTTTTTGATTTTGAGAGAGAGAGAGAGCATGAGCAAAGGAGGGGCAGAGAGAGAAGGAGAGAGAGAATCCTAAGCAGGCTCTGCCCTGTCAGTTCAGAGTCCCATCCAGGGTTCAATCCCACAAGCTGTGAAATCAAGACATGAGCTGAGATCAAGAGTCGGATGCTTAACTGACTGCGCCACCAAGGTAGCCCTAAAATAACCTTTTTAAAAATAATGTTAGGGGCGCCTTGGTGGCTCAGTCGGTTAAGTGTCCGACTTCGGCTCAGGTCATGATCTCGCAGTTTGTGAGTTCGAGCCCCGTGTCAGGCTCCGTGCTGACAGCTCAGAGCCTGGAGCCTGCTTTGGATTCTGTGTCTCCCTCTCTCTCTGCCCCTCCCCTGCTTATGCTCTGTCTCTCTCTGTCTCAAAAATAAATAAAACATTAAAAAAAATAATAATGTGAGATCCAAAGTGTTTTAACCCATAATTTTAGGACTACATAAATAAAACTGTGCAAAATGAAAGGCAAGAAGACAGATGAAAATGGGAGTTAAGATGATGGGTTACCTTTGGATGAATCAATGAGGTGGGAACCATATGACTTGATATAGGTTATTGTCAAGGTTCTAGCTTTTATTATAGGTAGTGGTTTCTTGTGTGTATTACATTATTAAAAATGACTAATTAAATACCTGAATTAAATTAGAAGCCTAAAAAATAAATAAAAGTGACAAAACATGGTTTCCTGAACCAAGAATTAAGATTAATCCAATTTTGTGCACCTGAGGTTACCCCCAATAAATATACAAAGAAACAAACAATGTGTACTTGTGGTTTTCTCTCAACCAGTCTATCAATTTATCAATCAATTGGACAAAGCCTGTGTCTAAACCTTCTCTTCCACTTTCCTTTGAAGCACGAAATGACCCAGAAATTTCAATATTTTGGCTTCTAAGCCACATTTTCCATGATGTTTCTCACACCTACCGTTGCATTTTATTATATTTTGTTGGCATATGTGTAGTGGTTAGTTTTTGTATTAGAATATATCGCTCTGCAAAAAAATAAATTAAAAAAAAAAGAATATATCTCACTGCAGATATGGAGCCAGGACAGGTATGCTTTCTTCAAGATATTTACCCAAACCAATTACAGTGTACCTAGAATTTATTCATCATAGAATAAAGGAAAAGAAATTTGGAAGTTTTTATGCACATGGGCTAAGTAAGAAAAGTCAATGACCCAGGCAATTTATTGAAGACAAAGCAACTATTACAGGAAGAAAAACCAGGTTACACACCATGCTAAGTCAATAAGGGGCTTTCCAGGTGGAATTGGAGGTAATCTGTGAGACTTGCCTTGCTGCACGATGAGATGATGTGATGCAGAATTAGAAATATTGATATTTTTACCCAAAATGTAGAACAAAAGCATTAGAAAAGGAAAAGGGCTTTGACACAATCAGCCAAAATCAACAAGACAGCAACTCAGACGTGACTCTATGTTAAACTGATTTGTTGGGGGGCAATGGCTTGCCTTGATTGACTCATTGCATCAAATCCAACTTCATGCTGGTTTAAAGAGTCAAGCAGGTGCTTTGAATAAAGGGTCATTTTTTTTTTTTTTGCATTTAAAAACAATCTTAGCAAAAGGCTTGCAGTATGAAGATCAGATGGATAGGAAACGTTCATGAGTTGACAGAGAGGGGAAGCAAGGGGTTAGTAGTTGGATGATACATCCTTTAACTCTGGTGATTTTTAGGCTCCAAGCTGATCAACATAAGACACTGACATAAGGCTGCTTCATAAATGGAAATCTACTTTTCACATCTCAGTCATTATTGTGATTTTATCACTATAATTAGGCTTTAAATCATTCGACGGTAGGGCATAGCTCTTTATATCCCCAACCAGGGCTTTCAGGGATAGCACTATGTAATGGAAATAGCGCTTGGAGCTAGGTTGAACTTGATTACTGGTTAGCAATGTGACTTTCCCTCCTGGACTTTATCACCAAATGAGATGGGATTAGATCAATCTACGGACACTTTCAATGTTAGCATCCTGTAGCAATGTAAATCAGTGGTTCTTAACCTTTTTGAGGTCACAGAAACTTCGAAAATCACACACTCTCTCCTCAAAGAAATACACATACTTTTCCTATCTGCAACGATTTCATAGACAGTTTCAGGGGTTATGACATTCCTAACCTCTACCCACGGGGCACTAAAAACTAGCCAGAGCTAAGTGATTTCTGACTGTTAATTTATTGAACATTTATTGAGTGTCTATGAGGCTCCAGACCCTTTGCTAGGTAACAGGATGAAATCAATTGTCCTGATCCTCGTGCAAAAAATGAATTTTTTTCATAGTTTTAGATTTTTGTAAGGTCTTTGAGTCCAGAAGATGATTGGCTAATTCTTGCATTCATCAACAGCAATAAAATTATAAGTTCTTATATAAGCCAGGTTTTGAAAAAAAACACGCAAAAAAAGATACGGTTCCAGACATAAAGGCAATCACAGATGGAGAGATGCAAAACACTGCAATGAATGCTAAATTTCTCCTAGAAAGAACTACTAAGAACTGAGAGGGACACATGGCACAGCATGATGGAGTTAAGTGGACAGAGGAGCAAGGGAGGAGAACCATTGTAACTTTAAGTAGTAATGCTCTATGTTCATGCTGTTGGCAAGAAAAGCAAAATAAAGATATACCAGTGAAAACTTTTGTGAGAGGTCAATAGCAGATCCTAGCAAAGGCTAATGTATCAAAAGTGATTTTGAAATTTTCGGTTTCGGTGAATGTGAATACACTTTGGTTTTGGAAACCTGACAAATTCATTTTTTTTTTTTTACAGTCTATTCTTCTAATTTCTTTTTTGTTATTATTTTTTTCCAGTTTTATTGAGAAATAACTGATATATATTACTGTATAAATTTAAGGCATATAACATGATGGTTTCATTTATAAATACTATGAAACGATTACCACAGTTGGTTCAGCTAACACCCAATCTCTCCTACAGATACAATAAAAAGAAAAGAAAGAAGAAAAGAAAAAAGGAGAAAAATTTTCTCCTTATGATGAAAACTCTTATGATTTAATCTCTTAACAATTTTCCTATAGATCATACAGTATTCACAGTCATTCATGGGGTACTTTACATCACTGGTACTTATTTACTTTATAACTGGAAGTTTGTACCTTTGGGCCATCTTCCTCTAATTTTCCCTTCCCCCACCGTCTGCCCCTGTTAAGCATAAGTCTGATCCCTTTTTCTCTGAGTTTGTTTTTGCTTTAGTTTTAGATTCTACATACAAGTTAGGTCATAGAGTATTTGTCTTTCTC
Organism: Acinonyx jubatus; assembly: GCF_027475565.1. Taxonomy (NCBI): domain Eukaryota; kingdom Metazoa; phylum Chordata; class Mammalia; order Carnivora; family Felidae; genus Acinonyx; species Acinonyx jubatus. The sequence continues at coordinate 93,304,441 of NC_069387.1, forward strand.
TTTCTGACTTATTTCACTTAGCACAATGCTTTCAAGGTCCATCCATGTTGCTGCAAATGGTAAGATTTCTTCATTCTTATGGCTGAACACTATTCCATTGTATAGATATACCACAACTTCTTTATCCATTCATCCATTGATGGACACTTAGATTGTTTCCATGTTTTGGCTACTGTATATAATGCTGCTATGAACACAAGGGTGCAGATACCTTTTTGAGCTAGTGATTTTGTTTCCTTTGGATATATTCCCCCAAGAGGAATGGTTGGATCATGTGGTCGTTCTTAAATTTTGAGGATCTTCCATACTATTTTCCATTGTAGCTGTTATCAATTTATACTCCCAATAGTGCACAAGGGATCCCTTTTCTCATGTCCATGACTGCATTTATCTATTGTCTTTTGATGATGGCCAGAGGTAATATTGCATTGTGGCTTTAATTTGCATCTCCCTGGTGACTAGTGATGTTAACCATCTTTTCATGTATATGTTGGCCTTTGTATATCTTTCTTGGAGAAATGACTGTTCAGGTCCTTTGCCCATTTTTAAATAGAGTTATTTACTTTTTTGCTATTGAGTTGTATAAGTTATTTCTATTTTGAATATTAATGATGAATTTGATATTAACCCTGTATCAGATATGGTTTGCAAATATCTTCTCCCATTCCATAGGTTGTTTTTTCACTTTGTTGATGGCTTCTTTTGCTGTGCAGAATCTTTTAGTTTGACGTAGTCCCACTTGTTCATTTTTTATTTTGTTGCTTGTGCTTTTTATGTCATATGCAAAAAATCACCACCAAGACCCATGTCAAAAAGCTTTCTTCTTATGTTTTCTTCTAGGAGTTTTATATTTTAAGGTTTTGCATTTAAGTCTTTCATACATTTTGAGTTAATTTTTGTCAGTGGTGTAAGATATGGGTCCAGTTTCATTCTTTTACACGTGCATATCCAATTATCTCTGTATGTTTATTAAAGAGACTGTCTTTTCTACATTGAATATTCTTGACTCTCTTGCCAAAAACCCCTGACATTTTTAAATTAAACAAGTTTTTAAAAACTTTTAATGTTTGTTTTTATTTTTGAGGCGGGGGGCAAGCAGGGGAGGGGCAGAGAGAGAAGGAGACACAGAATCTGAAGTGGGCTCTACTGAGCTGTCAGCAAAGAGCCTGACACTGGGCTTGAATTCACAAACCAGGACGTCATGACCTGAGCTGAAGTTGGGCACTTAACCAACTGAGCCATCCCGGTGTTCCAAAACCCTGGCATTTTTAAATGCAAATATCAACCCATAGCTTAGCAGGAAAGATCTGACAAAATATTAATGTCAACCTTAAGCAGAAATCTCAGATGTAAGCCCCCCAAAAGCATAAGTACGTTGGGAAAATGGTAGCTGTCTAAATTTAGTTCTTTCCATCACATCGAAGACCTGGCATTCATTGCTTTTGCTAAGATTGTGCTCCTAGTCCCAGGACTATGAAAGTTCACATCTTCACCTTGTGTGAAAAAGAGTGAACAGTAGACTTTGACCAAATAGGCATTTCAGAAAGGATTTCAGGACAGATAACTTTGTAGGCTCTGGAGCCATTCAGAACTGGGGTTAAATACAGAAAGGCACTGGCTGTTTCACAAGTTAAACAGTGGAGCAAGTAGGTTATTTAACCTTTCTGAAGCTTGATTTCCTGATCTGTAAAGTGGGAATACTAACAACGACCTCAATCAGGAATTTGCAAGAATTAAGTTAGTTAACATAGCCCACTGGCTAGACACTTCTAGCAACCGAAAAGTACTCCCAGAAAACACTTGTTACTATATTTGCATATAATACGAATTCTAGCCACAAACATAGGGTTCATCTTACTTTAAAGGAAACATCTGCTCACATAAGGAATTTCCAGGGTCAGAATTTGAAGACTCTGTCACAATTCTGTGATCTCAAAAAGGCTTTAATCCGATCATTACAGAACGGTTGCAGATCTGATGCCCTGAGCCACACATAGCCAGGCAGTTCTCACAGAACCTGGATCTCCGTATATATAGCCTTACCTGTTCGCTCCTGGCTGAAGGAATGGTTTTCATACTTGCCACTCCTTGTAGTTATGGTCACATTGTAGAGGCGGCCTGGAGTAAGGGAGCTGAAGGAACATTCGCTGACAGACTTGGCAATGATGAGGGACTGAATTACCCTGCTGCCATGAGAGAGGGTCACCACATAGTTATCTACATCTCCGGGAGCCGGCAGCCAGGAGATGCTCAGGTAGTCGTTCCGACCAGAATTGTTCACCGTCACTCCACTCACACTGGATGGGACTGGGGTTTAAAAAGTGGGGGAGAAAATTTAAAAAGCAAGCACAGTCAAAAGTCTGGAGTCATCTACGACGGCCAGCAAAATACAGTGTGGACTCAGGAGATCTCAACTGATTACCTAAGAGGTCAAAGATGTGTGGGCATTTCATTTTAGCTTCTGGAAGCTGAGTGTTCTTATATCAGCAAGGCTAGCCCAAATAAAAATGCAAGGAGGTCTTTTGGGTGCCTTATAAATATATGGATGCCGCTACTGTATTTTTATGGTGTTGTTTGTAAGGTATTTTAAGTGGAGGCATTTTTAGGTGAATATGTCAGGAGGTTCCCTCTGTAGGAAAAGGAAAAAACATTAAAAATCCAAACTGCTGAATCCAATCAGCTCAAACCAAACCCATCAATAAGCAAAGATGTTTGAAGGGAAAGGTGAAGGTGGCCACAACTTTTCTAAAGAGCTTAGACTTTGGGATAGTTTTGATTTTCTTGTGATGAAATTATTTATTCCTGGGGAGTCTAATAACTAACGCGACCAAAGGGGTTGCATCTTCCCTTTATAAAGCATTTCCTGCCCTCTAGTGGCAAGAAATAAACCTAAACGTGCATCCTGAAAGCAACAAATCAGGAGGTTGACCCACCTGTGGGCAGAAAAGCTATTGTGGTGATAACGGCCATCATCATTTGCTTATTTTAATTGGGGTTAGTGCTGCAAACATTTATTGAGGACCTACTATTTGCCACATACACAAAAATGGGAAAGATGTGGATGCCTTCAAGGAGCTTCTTGGCTAGACACAGTATGCAAATTAATCATTGTGATATCGAGTGGTAATTGTACATGTATCAGAAATAAGTGTACAGTAAATAGTATTGCCAGTAGTGAATATCAGAATAAAATCCTATAGTGTATACAAACTGCACTACTGTTTTCATCATTGGTTCACTACTTTAGCTAAACATTTTCGTATAATTGTCACTAGCAGTACATCATGGACAATGGACAGGGTCCAGCTAAATGACCTCTGAGAATCCTTCTAATCTAATGTGCTCTGACTTTGTGACTTAAGCCCCAAAATTGTCTTTACACGTGCAAGCACTTGTCCATCATCAAAAATTATAAATAGCACCGTATCAAACAACTTTGCTAATGCTGTTCCATGTATATGAACATTTCCTGTACATAAAGTTGAACTTTTTAGCCACATTTATATACTGATGTCTTCCTCCCTCCCTCCCTCCCTTCCTTCATCCCTCCTTCCTTCCCCTCTTTCTTAACCTTAATGTAACAATCTGTACATCCCCTGGTTGCTCTCAAAATAATTATGCTTGTTTTTTAAAACTGCTAGAAATATTTGCAAGTACTGGCATTTTATTAGAAAAGATATAATTATCAGATGTCTTGTCAAAAATATAAATTCATGTTTATGAAAAACAGATATGAAATTTGTTTTTCCTTTAGAAAAAGAATTTTCTCAGGTTAGAATTAGATTTGTTAAGCATATCCGATATCTTGCATTTTAAATATTGTTTTTAAGAATTTTTTTAAGTTTATTTAGTTATTTTGAGAGACAGCAAGTGTGAGCAGGAGAGGGACAGAAAGAGAGGGAGAGAAAGAATCAGAAGCAGGCTGCATGCACTGTCAGCACGGAGCCCAATGTGGGGCTTGATCTCACGAACTGTGAGATCGTGACTTGAGCTGAAATCAACGGTCTGCCACTTAACTAAGCCACTCAGGCACCCCTGAATTTTAAATATTTTGCCACCTTGTCTAGGCTGAAGGTTTATTTATGTGTTTCAACTCTGTGGAAATATAAGTGAAAGAGAAAACCTTTCAATTATTTCAGCACTGACAGATCTTTCAGCAATTTGAATAGATGGTAATGACTATCCAGGCTTTAGCCACTGAATTTTTTATAATCTACTGTATACAAAATTTACTAATCCAGAAAATTTCAAAATCTCCAGTTATTATGTTTCTATAGTGGTATCCCATATTCCCCCTTTCCCATGATAATGTCTGCACTCTTAATGTGTTTGAATAAAATAATTCATGCTTATATTTATTCACATTTTGCCCTTTCCTCAAAACATTGTGATCATTCTTCACAGAATTTTTTTGTCTTGGTTTTGCATACTTCTGTTAAATACAGTGGGTCAAATACTGATATCTCTGCTACAATTGAAATTTAGGCATAAAAACAACTATAGGCCCCACTTATTCCAAGTGGTATAAGGCACCAAACTGTTTTAGTATATCACAGTAAGTCAGAAAGCCCTTAAGGTATTTTAAAATGGGAATTAACTTATGTGGCAGAATTTGACTAGTTGTGCTTCTCTTTCCTCTTGGACACAGAACTAGAAGATATGTCCCGGCCTTCCCCGCATGACATGTAGCCATATAGTTGTGTTCCCACCAGTGGAATGTGGGTGGAAGTGACGTATCTACTTCCGGGTCCAATCATCTTCCCCTGCCTGGAACCTCTATTCTCTGGAGAAATGGACAGAGTTCTGAGGACCTAGAGGAAGGAAGAACCACAGATGGTAGGAGCCTGGATCCCTGAACTACTGCTTGGGAAAGAACCAACCAATAGAGCTATCTAATCAGGAACCCCCACATTGCACAGTTGTGTAAGCAGGAAATAAGTCAGTCTGATCTGACTAACATGACTGCAACTCACTGGCAAATGGGTGCACCCTCTCCTCAACCCTTACCTCAGCTTTCTTAATTCTCCTTCCCTCCTCCAGTAGGGGTAAATTGGTGTATATTACTAGGGATGGATTAGAAAATGGAGGTTTTGAGACATAAGTTAATTGCAGAGCTACAACCAGACTCTAGGCCTCCTGATTCCCAAGCTAAGTTTTTCAGTCCCCTACCCCCAATTATGCTACACCAATGGTTGGTGCCAAGAAGTACTGAAAGAGGAGAAAGAAGGTATCAGGAAGAAGGACGTGGGTAGTAACAACATCAGCTACCACAGAAGGAGAAAATGAGAAAAACGGTATGTATCAGTGAATTTCTTCCAAAACGAGGAAATACCTTTTCAATGACTTAGTTGCTTTTCTGGGAGAGTTAATGAAGTTAATGTTCTTTGGGTTCATTAAGTAGATGAGATTCATGATTTTTAGAAAAGGGACCTATCGATGATGCCTACAGCTGATACTCAGATAAAGGCATCAGAGATCTAGAAGAAGCAGCCTGAAATCCAACTTATGATCATATAAAATTAAGTAGGTAAAGTCACTGACCTGATTCTGAGTTCATTAGTAATTATCAAAGCTTCTACTGAATGCATTTAATTTTTTTTCTTTCTAAGAAACGGGAACATAAGTTGTATATTGTCTATTTATATTCTTTCTTGGTATTGTGCAGAAAATTGTATCTCCTTCTTTGGTGCCAACCCTGTCTGATGCACATGACCACATAGCTCTTTGCCCTATTTGACTGTGATCTCTTCAAGGTCAGGGAACATTGTTTAGTATTAATAGTATTAATATAGTATTAAGCACTTGTTTAATGCTGCTTATGAAAATATATGTGATTTGGGAATTTTATTAACTCAACTTTGAACCACAGACATTAGAGATCATTTCCTTTCTATGTCTTGAAAGAATATGAAAGGGAGTGGAATTTACTTTTTTAAAAGAAGTCTCATTACTTGTCTTCATCTTAACTGGGCCATGAACATTAAGGAAATCATCAACTGAATGTGGGCATAAGCCTCGGCATGAAATGACTATTATGTTGCTGCAAAGGTTTTTATGACACATTTATGGGAGATTTTAGAAAATTCAGAATTCATTCTCATTTACCCTCACCCACCCTGCAATTTCCATTCCTAGAAGAGTAACATGAGTTACTAAGAGTAACTCCTAGGAGTTCTAAGAGTTACTAAGGAATTGTAAGAGTTACTCCTAGAAGAGTAACCACCTTCCGGATGGTTGGTATTGAAACTTGGCTTTTGGGAGAGTCAAAAATGGATCTGTTTTCAGGATGTTTAAAAAAATCCTAGAATATACTCTTGAGTTGCCATGGGGTCCTCTTACCTGTCCTTCCCTCCACCACCACTTGTCGGGATGAGATTCCTCCACTTACTGTTGTTACAACCACAGAGTAGAGACTGCCTGATTTGAGGGAGTGGAAGCTGTATCTGCTGGTCTCACTGGAGACACTTTCGTTTTTGATGACCACGTTTTCATGGATCAGTAAGACTTGGTAGAACTCTATGTCACCCAGTGCCTGGGTCCAGTTAGTAAACAGACTGCTGGTTGTTCCTTGGTTGGCCACATACAAGCCAGTCACTTGGGCAGGCACTAAACCACAGTAGAGAAGAAGAAAAAAAAGAAAAGCAAAACAGATGACATTTAATCACCCTAAGGAAGTGTAACAAAGTGAGTCAAAAATGGAGACAGTCTTGAAGATGCTAAAAATATATCTACATTTTTTTTGCTATAGACTCTCAGCTCTATTTCCTGTGGCATATGGCAAACTACTCCCATACAGAAGCTGTTTATATGGAAAATCAAAATTACCTCAGATCCAAGGATGAGATGAAGCATACCTATTAAGTAGTTCCGATTTTACATGTTCAGTAATGAAAGAATTTTATTTTTGAATATTGCCTACTTTATGTGATTTCATCTGTCCTTACCTCATGAGAACTGAGTGCTATGTTAGCTACCTGAGCTGATGGTTGTTAGGGGTGGTAGTGGGAAATCCCTTCAACCTGATGATTAGGTTGTAGTTTAAAACCGGTTAATTCCTTACTGGCGCATTCTCAAGAGGACCATTATTACTATACGTGAAAATGCTACAATAGTATAAATTATATTATCTTATAATACTGGTAATTAACAATGATAACCATAACTAGTAGTCGGAACTATTAGTTCCTGCTTTGTGCCAGTTATGGACTCTATAGTTTTTAGAAATCATATTATTTGATACTCATTCTAAACTCTACATTTGATTTCATTTGATTCTCTTTACTGATGAGGAGACCAAAGACAATTAAATATAAGTAACTTAGCCTATTATCACAGTGCTGATGAATAGTCATCCTGGAATCCAAAGCCTGATCTATCTAACCTGTGAGCCTGTGCCCTTCTCCTATTAACAACTATTGTGATTTCTAACCTACCCATTAAAAAATCTCTTACACAGATCTTGAAGCTGACTCTTGATCAACGTATTTGATTTTCTTTGTGCCTCTTCCCTGAATTTTGGTAATCAAAAGGATTGGAATCGTGGCACAACCCTTCCTAGAATTTGTTAACTCTTGGATTAAGATACAAATATATTCATTAAAAAATATTATTGTAGTTGGGTCGGAAGATTCAATTCTCATTTTAAATTTCATATGGAAAGCAAAGGAACTAATTATAAATAATAAATAATTTTGAAAAAGAAGAACAAAGTTGGAGGAGTAACATCGTCTGATTTCAAGACTTACTAGAAAGCTTCAGTAATGAAGGCAGTGTGATACTGGCAAAAAGACAGAAACATAGATCGATGCAACAGAATTGAGAGTCCAGAAATAGACCAACACATATATAGTCAATTGATTTTTTTTACAGAGATGTGAGGGCAATTCAGTGGAGGAAGAAGGGTCTTTTCAACAAATAGGACTGGAATTATTAGATGTCCACATGCAGAGACAAAAACTTTGGCCCAGATCTCACACACATATAAAAATGAACTCAGGATGGATTATGCACTTCAATTAAAAATGTAAAACTATAAAAACTCTAGGTGAAAATCTTTGTGACCCTGTACAAGGCAAGGATTTTTTAACATGACACCAAAAGTATGGTCCATGAAATAAAAAAAAAAACTGATAAATTGGATATCAAAATTAAAAACTTACATTCTGTAAAATACACTAATACATTAATGAAAAGACAAGCCACAGACTGAGAGAAACCATTTCAATACACATTTATGACAAGAGGACTAATATCTGAATATATAAAGAATTCTCAAAATTAAGTGATAAAAAACAAACAACCCCATCAAAAAATGGACAAATATTTGAAAATATGTTCTTCCCCAAAGAAGATACACGAATGGTAAATAGGCATATGGAAAGATGCTCAAAACCATTACGCATTAGAGAAAGGCAAGTTAAAACTGCATGATATACCTCTACACACTTATTGGAATGGCTAAAAAAACCCAAAAAACCAAAAAAACACAAAACTTGCAAAACCAAGTGCTATTGAGATCATGGAGGAACTGGAAATCTCACATATTGTTGGTGGGGATGTAAAATTTTACAACTGTTTTGGAAAACAGTTTGGTAGTTTCTTCCAAAGTTAAACAATACACTTACCATAGGGTCCAGTAATGTGAATGTTGAGAATGATGGAAATGATCTTAAGACTCACAAAATGCCTTGGACTTCCAATTCTGGCAATATAGTGGGCTACGTACCGTGAAAATCCCCCCCAGTAAATACAACTATGTGTGTGGGATAAAATATAAATATATAAATGTATGAGCGCATTGTCAAGAATGTAAGGAACTCTCAGAGACCGAAAAGTGATAGAAAGGTAATTGGTTCACCGAAGCATACTTTCATTTTGGTGGCATTTTTCAAACATAAATTGAAGCTTTGATTTACAGATTTGCACGATCTATAGGATAGGAGGTAAAGTGTAGGACTTTTCCAAACTGGGGAATCTCATAGGTGACCCTGCATAACACTGGGTCCTGAAAGGTTACATTCTAAGTGTAAGTGAAATAAATATTCCCTCTCTGCTCTCAGCCTCCTTGGCACTGGATGGAGAAGAAAACCATTTCTGCTGAGCATTCATAACCTCAAGATGGTTTCAGTGAGTTTGCAACCCAGATTCATTAATACCAGGTGCTTGAAAAACCTCAAGTTGAAAATTCAAATTAAAATAGGTCTGGGTTGATAGCCACCCGTGCACCTCAAAGGATCAAATGAAAAGAAAATTCTTTCTAAAACCCATCTTCAAACAAGGCCTCAAAGAATTCTCACAAGGTTTCCAAGGTGTATGAGTTTAAGGACTCACAAACACTTAAGGAAGTAAAGCACCATGAGCAAAAGGCAGCAAACCCAAAAGACAACAGGATTGAACCCCTTAAGATTTCACCTATTATAATTATCAGACATAGAAGAAAGTAAAATAAAAATGGTTTATTTACTTATAACAACAAACGTGGATAATGGAAATATGACAAAAGAGCAAACGAGCACAAAAAAGATATGGAAAGAGAACTAAAGAGAATGTTTCAAAGTGAAGAACATACCAATTAAAATTAAAATTCAGTGGATAAAGTTGAAAAAGATGAGACAGAGCTAAAGAAAAAATTCATGAACTAAAAACAAAGGGCTGAGGAAATTATCCAGATTATAGCCAAGAGGGCAAGTATATGGAAAACATGAAAAAATATATATATACATATACATGCATATGTATATATATTCTAGAATACCAGAGGGAGAACAGAGGCAGTATCAGAGAGTTAATGGCTGAGAATTTCCAGGCATGAGGAAAGATACTAACCTACAAGTACACAAATTGTAATGATCTCAAGCAAGATACACAAATAGTAGTCTGTATCTAGGTTATTACTGTAAACAACAGAACACCAAAGGCAAAGAGTAAATCTTAAAAGCAGTCATAGTAAATAGATTACCCAGGGAGAGAGAAAAAAAAAATTAGACTGACACCTGACTTTTCTACAGCAAGGATAAATGCCGGAAAGACTACAATAATATCTTCAATGTGCTGAGAGAAACTAGCTTTCTTTTTTTTTTTTTTTTAATTTTTTTTTCAACGTTTTTATTTATTTTTGGGACAGAGAGAGACAGAGCATGAACGGGGGAGGGGCAGAGAGAGAGGGAGACACAGAATAGGAAACAGGCTCCAGGCTCCGAGCCATCAGCCCAGAGCCTGACGCGGGGCTCGAACTCACCGACCGCGAGATCGTGACCTGGCTGAAGTCGGACGCTTAACCGACTGTGCCACACAGGCGCCCCGAGAAACTAGCTTTCAACACACAATTGCAACCTAGGGAAAATATCTTTCAAGATTGAGAGCTATGTTAAGACATATGCAGAAAAACAAAAGTTTGGAGAGTTAGTCCCTAAAACTCTAACTAAAGACATGTGAAGAACGTTTTCCAAAATGAAGGAAAGTATGCCCAGACAGAACTTGTGACATACAGGAAGGAAAGATGAGAAGGTAAGTGGTAATTGTTTAGAAGCAGGCTCCAGGCTCCGAGCTGTCAACACAGAGCCCGACATGGGGCTCGAACCCACAAACAGCGAGATCATGACTTGAGCCGAAGTCAGATGCTTAACTGACTCAACCACCCAGGCACCCCTTCAAGTTCCTTTCTAACACCAATTCCTTTACTTGTGCTCTAAATCCCAGTATCTCTTGCTTATTCAAATAATAACTGCAGCAACTCCTTCCTTATATCATCACCACTCCTTTCTCTTCTAGAACATTTCTGTCTACATAAAACATGGTATCTCTTCTATTCTTGAAAAAAAAAATCCTTCTTTCAAACATACTTCCTCTTTCTGATGCTGCCCTATTTCTCTGCCTCTCCTTTGCAGCAAAACTCCTTGGAAGAGTTGTTCTCTGCTCTGTTTCAATTTCAAAATAAACCCGGGGCGCCTGGGTGGCTTAGTCGGTTGAGTGTCTGACTTCGGCTCAGGTCATGATCTCGCGGTCTGTGAGTTCGAGCCCCGCATCGGGCTCTGTGCTGACAGCTCAGAGCCTGGAGCCTGCTTCGGATTCTGTGTCTCCCTCTCTCTCTATCCCTCCCCTGCTCATGCTCTGACTCTCATTGTCTGTCAAAAATAAATAAACATTAAGAAAAATTTAAATAAATAAACAAACAAAATAAACCCAAAGTAAAACAAACAAACGAACACTAAGAGTTGAAATTAATATAATAAAAAACAAACAATAGAAAAAATTCATAAAACAATGGCCAGTACATAATAGGCACTTAATGAACACTTGTAAACTGCATGTTAAACAATTTAGCACACAGTAAAACTTTTATAGAGAATATTACCTGTTCTTCCTTTAGTCGAAGATGAATTTTTTAAGTCTCCACTAATACTGGTGACTGTAGCTATGTATTTTCGTCCAGGCACCAGGTCAGTAAAAGTGAATTCTTTGGCATCTTTGGGGAGTGACTTGTGGATGAGTAAGAGGTCTCTGTCAGCTAGTGAAATGATGTATTTCTCCCATTCTGCTATGGGCGTCTGCCACATGACACCCAGTGAGGTTTCGTTGGCGTGTTTGACACGAAGCTGGAGGACAGCCAGGGGCGCTGAGGAAAAGGCAATGGAGACTGTGTCAATGTTTTGATTCTGAAACACTAGAAGGAGGGGTGCCTGGTGGCTCAGTCAGTTGAGCGTTGGACTTTAGCTCAGGTCACGATCTCACAGTTTGTGGGTTTGAGCCCTGCATCAGGCTTTGCACTGGGAGCCTTATTTGGATTCTCTGTCTCCCTCTCCCTCAGCCCCTCCCTCACTAATGCTCACTCTCTGTCTCTCAAAAATAAACATTAAAAGAAGAAGAAGAAGAAGAAGAAGAAGAAGAAGAAGAAGAAGGAAGAGGAGGAGGAGGAGGAGGAGAGGAGGAGGAAGAAAAGAAACACTAGAGTATTTCCTAGAGAGCTGTTCCCTTCCAACTATAGGAGTGTTCCAGTTCAGCATTTCTTTTCTGAATGTGTATGAGCTCTCAGGGAAAGAAGAAAAAAAAAAAAAAAAAGCTAATCCTTGTTCTTGTTGTTGTTGTTTAAGATTTTATTTTTAAGTAATCTCTACACCCAATGTGGGCTCAAACTCACAACCCTGAGATCAAGAATTGCATGCTTTTCCCACTGAGCCAGCAGACACTCCAAACTTTGTTTATATAACGTATCCAGAAAGGAGGATTCAAAAGAATACTATTGGAAGGTACTTTTCTGGATCATTTGTTTTTGACCACATATTACCTTGAGTATTTATTTCTTCACATGAACCCTATGATACAAAAATATTTAATTCAATCTTGTCATCCACAAACCCACAGAGAAAGGTCCATGTTTGAGTATTTAGGTGAAGTTAGGAGTATTTTTTACTCCGTTAGGTTGGAAAGACAAAGTGCTTCTTCCCTTCATTTCTGAGAAGGGGCCATTGATGTACCCATGAAAGCAAGAGTAATAACAGTACCTGATTAAGGGCTCCCATTATCCAAAGAATTGAAATTGTTTCTATTTCTTTAAAAAGTTTTATTATTACAATTTCTAGGATACATCGTTAAGAATCAAGTACTGGTCCCACAAAACAACAGGGAAACAAAATTATGGAAGAACTATATTGATTTTTACATCAAAGAAATTTTCTATAATTCCATTCTAATTGAGTCCCTAAATCTGTATCTTCCTTCTTTAATACACTGAAACGAATTGGGTTGTTACAGCAAAGCCTACTTCGACTTACCTTATTCACCTAGAGGTACAGTTTAAGAAAATTTTCCTGATAATTATGACAGTATGCTGAGTGGCCTTATTGTTTCACAGTATTCCAAGTTATTTTAGGTGAATGAGGTACAATATCGGAGAGGACATAGACACTTGTTCTGTGAAATGCTAAAAGTAGCTTGGTTTAAGCTTATATAGGTCTTTGATCATTATTTAAGGGATATTAATATCTAGAAAATGAAGATATTACTGGAAGACCCCGTTGGCAAGCTAAGGAGGTGTCTTGGTCCTTTTCTTTGACATTCTTCCAAGAAGAACATTGAATCAATGCAGTTATTTACTTATCATCAGGCAAGACTAAGAGAGAAGATATTCAAATTTCATATCAAGTATGGACATTCCATATCATAGAAATGTTAAGCTTGGAAGGGCAATTCTCTTATTTGAAAGTTGAGGAAACACACTCAAAGGGGTTGTGACTTGCCCAAGGTGTTACAGTATAGTGGTGACAGCCAGAATACCAAAACCCATGTCTCAGGATTTTCATTCTCCTCTACCCTAAAATACAAATATATCCCTCTTCACATTAATAACCTTTCCTTGATACATGAAATTAGTCAACATTAGGTCAAGGCAAATTAGGTCAAGTAGAAAAATTGTCAGCTGTCCTCTTTTGTGGGAAGGATTCTCAGATTGTTTTCTTCCTATTCTTTTGGTGTTTAAAATGGCTTTCTTTTTATAGAATAATGGACTTCCTACTGGAAGCGATTTTTAATGTTCTAATTTGACAAAATTAAACATTACCAAACCTAATTCAGTCTATAATAAGTCTATAATATCTCAAATTTAGGGAACACGGGGAGGCGGAGGAGGGATGATATTGACCACTATCTGTGTTACTTGGGAGAGGGACCAAGTTAAGGTTCCAACAGTCATTACCACATTGGTATTTCCTTACCTGTCCTGCCATAGCAACGCTTAGAATTCTTCAGATTTCCACTCTCAACAGTGACTTCTACCTCATACTGTCTTCCTGGTATGAGCCCCAAGTAATCTATGACATAGTGTGTTTCCTCCTTTCCCACCGTGATGTTGAGCAGCACCACAGAATCATTGAAGAGCAGGATACGATACTGCTCCCAGTCTCCAGCAGGGGGCGACCAGCTCACTAGTAGGGACCTTATCGAACCATTGCTGTTTGCTTCCAGGTTCCCAACTTGCTCTGGAACTAAACGGTGAAATGATGTCAAAAAGGAGATTCTAAAAACCAAAAGTAAGGATACTCATTCACTTTTCATGGGAAAAAGTAGATAAGAGACCTGATTGCTGCAATTCAAAATATTTCTATCCCCTTCTAATGTTTGTGGATTGCAAGCGAGTATTCTTTCCTAATTTTGGAGGCATTTGACACTCAAGAAATGAACGCTAAAATCATCTTAGTAATATACCAGTAATGCAATTTTCTGTCACACTGTTAATAACCTAGATATAGGAGCGCTGTGTTTTCTTGATTGCACGCCAGCCCTAGGGACAGTATTGATGTTGCTTCTAATGATGTTGACATTGATGGATGTGGTTGGTGTCTTTTGGTAGAGACACTGCATGTTGTGGTCATGAAACATTCTTTTCCAAAAACAAGATTAATCTTCTTGCAATATAGCTCTGGTCTAATTATTCCTTTGCTTAAAAACATGTAAGTTCTCTCCATTAATTACAGAATAAAACACCAAGTCCTGGGTGTGGCATTCATAGCTTTCCAAGATCAGACCCCATAACCTCTGACCACTCCCTGGAGCCACCCTCCCTGCTTCCCCACTCTGCCAAATGCTGGCCTCCAATTGCATGTTCTGGAGACCTGTTAGTATCCTGGGCTCTTCTGCCTTCCTGCCTTTGCTTATGTTATTCCTTCAACCTCGAATGCCCTTTCCTCTTTTCCCTCTTCACATTTTTTAGGTCCCAGTTAAAAACCATTTCCTCTGAGAAGTCTTTACTGCTCTTCTGAACAAGAATTTTGTTCTCTTGTTTTTCTGACCATAAGGCTCTTAGTTGGAATCTCTAACAGCACAGAGAACGGACTCTTGACTTAAACACTCCGGTTTAAATTCTAACCCCACCATTTACTGTCTGGACCCCACCAATTCATCTGTCTGAATTATCTGTAAAATGATAGTAACAGAACCTCTCTCATGGTTTTGTAGGGAGAACTTGATGAAATAACGGTGTAAAGTGTTTAGTTAGTGACTGATACATGGAAATATCAATGCAATTACTATTATTAAAATGTACTCTTTTATTTTTGTGTGTGTGTATTCTATATTTGTCTGATCAGAATGAAACTTCCTTAAAAGCAAGGGTCGACAAATATTTCAGGATTTGCAGGGCGCGTATGGTCTCTGTCTCATATTTGTCTTTCTTTTTCCTTAAAAAAAAAACTTTTAAATATGTAAAAACCACACTTAGCTTGGGGCTAAGCCAAGACCTATACAAGTATAGGTCACAGGCCATATTTGGCCAAAGCGTGTAGTTTGCTGAACCCTGACATTTTAACAACTTCCCAAACTCACCGCACAGAAATTTAAACATAGGAGGCACTGGATAAATGTTTGGTTGCATAAGTTAATAAAATAATTTATGGAAAACATGATTAAGTGCTAACTGGCCCTCACTATAAGAGTTGATCAGAAACGTCTTATTCATTAGTATCAATGCTAATGCATCCACGCTACTTAAGTGCTGTGACATGAAATAGCACAGGGCAGAGCCAGTTAGGCACATCATTCAGGAACCATTCCAAACACATTTGCTTAAATAACTCAGAGGAATGCAGTTAACCCTCTGCTTTCCTCCATATATGGGGCTCTGGCCCATAGGCACCCTCAGTCACGTAGACCGTATTTCCCAAATCGTGAACTTATTTTGCCCTGATGAATGGATCTAAGCTGGATCAGACAATGATTTGGACAACCAAGGAATATTCGGAGCCCTACACTCACCTGTTCTGCCCACTGCCATCTTCTGAGCAGATAATTCACCGGAGACACAGCTGATAGTAACTTGGTAAAGTCTTCCAGGGGTTAAGTCTTTGAATTGAGTTTCAGTAACCCGGGGTCCTAGTGTTCTGGATTCTTTGATAGTCCCTTTGTGAAACAGGGTAATGTTGTAGGAATCCACATTTCCAGAAGGTCTTTGCCACTTGACTTTTAGAGAGGTCAAAGTGCCATCATTTGTCACCTTCAGATTTGAGACTTCCATGGGGGCTAAATAAGAAGAAAGGAAAAGACACTTTAACTCAGGATATTGGACCAGTCTTATGGCCAGATTTTGTACTTTAATCCCTGCAAGCCACACTCCCTGCTCAGAAGAAAACAACAATTTCACTAGCAAAAATAATACTGCAAAATCAAAGAAAGGCTGTCTGGCTGTTGGAAAGAGCACAAAGATTGGAGTCAGGAGCCTGGATTCTGGCTCAGACGTGGCCATTAGTCAGCTGGGCAACCCTGGACAGCTCTGTGTATCTCACTGAGCCTAGGGATCTTCACTGGCAAATGACGTCTTGGAATGCTCAAAGAAGTCTGTCATCTGCCTAATTTCTTCCCATATTTATGTATTTAATAATAGCAAGTACATAATAAATAGATTGGTCAACTCATCGGCCATCACAAAATTTTGTGTGCTAAAAATATGCTATCTTTCATATAAAATCATGATAAAGTTAAAGCTCAAGAGTTGTGTCATTATTTCATCAAAGGAAAATGATTACAAAAGAGAAACAATTTGGTGAATACTTTTTCTACCTCTTGGCTATGTCATAATTTTGGGCTTCACTAATAACAAAACAAAAATGTTTCATTTTAAAAATGGGCACATCACACTGATTTTGCATAAGCCAGTGATAAGTATAATTTTCTCCTGATATACATTAATAACTCTTAAGATACATGGTACTTTTAAAAAAAGATTTTATTTAAAAATTTTTTTAACGTTTATTTATTTTGAGAGAAAGAGATAGAGAGCAAGCAGGGGAGGGGCAGAGAGAGGGAGACAGAGAATCCCAAGCAGGCCATGCATGGTTGGCGCAGAGCCCGATGCGCGGTTTGAATTCATGAACCACGAGATCATGACCTGAGCCAAAATCAAGAGTCAGATAATTAACCGACTGAGCCACCTGGGCACACCTAAAGATTTTATTTTTAAGCAATCTCGTACCCAATGTGGGGCTCACCCTCACAACCCTGAGATCAAGAGTTACATGCTCCACCAACGGAGCCAGCCAAGGCTGGCCCAAGATATATGGTACATATTTGTTGGGAATGTTTATACATCTTTTGAGGTGTGATATGAAGGGTATGTAAATGTACAGGTGCCCCCAGATATCTTTCTCACCAATCTCTTGTAGTCCCAAGAACTCTCCCCATTAGAATAATTTCTAAGTCACTACATACTTAAAAGTTTCTCTTAAAAGTAGATAGTTTCTCAAGAGAGGGAATAAGTTATCAAAAGAAGAAATTTATTAGACCCACCAGAAGCATTAGAATCCATTAGAATGTAAGCTCCAAAGGGCAAAGACTTTGGCCTTGTTAGACACTATTATATCCACAATGCCTAGCATATAGTTTACACTCGATAGATACTGAACAAATGAATGAATAGAATGAATGTGTACATGAAATATTCATTAAAACTTAGCACAGATTGGGGCACCTCGATGGCTCAGTTGGTTGAGCGTCTGACTTCGACTCAGGTCATGG
Source organism: Acinonyx jubatus (assembly GCF_027475565.1). Classification (NCBI taxonomy): domain Eukaryota; kingdom Metazoa; phylum Chordata; class Mammalia; order Carnivora; family Felidae; genus Acinonyx; species Acinonyx jubatus. Next base: position 93,321,940 of record NC_069387.1, read on the forward strand.
TCTCACAGTTTGTGAGTTTGAGTCCCATGTCGGGCTCTGTGTTGACAGCTCAGAGCCTGGAGCCTGCTTCCGATTCTGTGTCTCCCTCTCTCTCTGCCCCTCCCTGCTCTCACTCTGTCTCTATTTCTCTCAAAAATAAATAAAACATTAAAAAAATTTAAAAACAAAACCACTTAGCACAGATTAGTTTATCCGGCTATGTTAGGCTGTGAGTATAGCTCCTGTAGCCTTGGGTCTCAGGGCATGTTTTATTGGATACTGGGTTTAAGAAATGGCTGTTTCACAGGAGCAGGTCTTTGTATAGCACTGAGAAAGGTAATCTTGGCTCATTGTGAGTGATGTCACAGGGCAGAGGATGCTTATTTAAGAGAAGGAAGTAGGAATCCTTACCAAAGAGAACAAAATACTAAAAAGACAAGCTAGGGCGCCTGGGTAGCGCAGTCGGTTAAGCGTCCAACTTCAGCCAGGTCATGATCTTGCGGTCCGTGAGTTCGAGCCCCGCCTCAGGCTCTGGGCTGATGGCTCAGAGCCTGGAGCCTGTTTCTGATTCTGTGTCTCCCTCTCTCTCTGCCCCTCCCCCGTTCATGCTCTGTCTCTCTCTGTCCCAAAAATAAATAAATGTTGAAAAAAAAAATTTTAAAAAGACAAGCTAAGACTATATCAGCGGTTAACTCTGTACTTGAGAATGTTGCCGAGGGCTCATCTAAAATTTAGAATAAAAGGGAATCTCTCTTTCTCTGAGTAGAAAAGTGGGTACATCTTAAGGGCCTTCTGTAACATAAGAACTTCAATTTGTCCCGTATTGCCATTATTCAAATAATTTAATAATCCTTGGTTATTAAACATTTCCTTGATTTGAGCTTTATTCTTGTTCAGCTGGTTAGTGGAACTTACTCGTCCTGCCCAGTGCCCATCTGTAGTTTTGCAGCCCTGCAGCCTCAGTCACAATGGTCAGGTTATAGAGGTGGCCAGGTGTCAGTCCGTGGAAAGTATGAGAAGTAGCATGTCTGTCCACAACACTGCCATGAACTAGGGTCTCTTTATCCATGAGCGTCAGCTGGTATCTTTCCACATTCCCAGAGCCATGGGACCAGGAAATCAAGAGAGAATTGGTTTTGGCTGAAATACTGATATCTTTCACCGGAGATGGCACTAGGGACATAAAATGCATTGCCAAAGGATCATTGATAATTTCCTTAGAGAAGACATAGACACATTTAATTCAAAATGACACATTTATGTATGCTTCTCTGTACATCTAATTTGTATAATAAGTAATGAAAACAGCACTCTTGAAATTTCACTGGAGCCTGGATTAATGCTCTTTTCAAAGTCCGCGCCTAAAGCCACATCATAGGTTACCCACTTAACAGGTATGAAGGTAATTTTTGCCAATGAACTATGATATGGCATAGCAGCAAAGGGAAAAGAAAGGGAAGAACTATGCAAGATGAAAAACAGAAATACAGCAAGAAAGCAGGAGAGAAAACGAGAGGACAGGGCATGGTGAGAAGGATGGTACTTCATGGAAGGAGGTGGAGTGTGTCATTGACATCGGGACGTATGGGGGCAAGTAAAAACTCGTTCCGGGCGTCAGAATATTTAGGAAACGTCATGACTTGATGTTCTGAAAAGAATATACAAAGGATGAAAACACTTAAAAAATAAGTTTTATTACAAACTGGGAACCTGAGGCAGAAAATGCTGTTGCCTAAGATTTGAGTTAGAAGGGCCATTAGGAAACGCCTACTTAAGTTTGGAGAAAATTCCAGTCCCAGAGAAGTTCCAGGACTTGTTCAGAATCAACCAGCAAGCTAGCAGCGCAGCCACATCTCCTTATTTTCAGTCTAGTCTACCCACTGCACTGCACAGCATTTGTCTGTCTGTCTGTCTGTCTACTTATCTACCTATCGTCTTTGGTCTGGGGGCATTCTTACTTTTATCTCTTCAATTTACTGTATTAAATACTCGACTATCTATAAACGGTCTTACCCGTTGATCCATTGGTATAAACTGTAAGGGAACGTTTCTCTCCAGAAACAGCTGTGATGGCAATATTGTATTTATTACCAGCAGTGAGGTTAAAAAATGTATGTTCGTTCCAGGAAGTACTTTCTTGAATTTGGGTCTCCTGTATCTTGTGGCTATTGTCAAATAACTCCAACTCATAGCGGGTGACTTTTCCAGAAGAAGGAGTCCACCAAACATGCAGACTGGTTGAAGTAGTCTTCTCTTTATTGACTTCAAACTTAGCAGGAGGTAAAGGATCTGCAAGGCAAAAACCCGCAAAGATGACATGGCTTAAAGACTTGTGCAAATACATGTTAGTTTGCTGTAACTCAGATTCATTTTCCTTAAAGACTCTGAGAATCTGCTGCCCATGAAACAAATTGGCATTTTGTTCCACTTTCACACTTACCATTTCATTTAAAAAAAGAAACCCACTTAGCTACTAGTCAGATACACTTCTTTTTCTGAATAAAACTTCTTTGTTAAGAAAGTTCTGAGCTTAGAATTCCATGAAAGGTTCTATGCTCTTTGGCTTGCAAGTTTTGCACTTTCCACACACTGACAAACATCCAGGCTATGCCTGGAGAAATACCAAAAATCTTAATAGAAAATACAGACATTAGGAAATAATTTTGAAATTTGTACTGAACTTTTTTTGGTTTGTTTGTTTGTTTACAATGTCAGTACGAAGCCCAATGCAGGACTCGAACTCAAAAACCATGAGATGATGACCTGAGCTGAAATCAAGAGTCGGATACCTAACCAACTGAGCCACCCAGGTGCCCCTAAACATTTTATTTTTTAGGTTGTGGATTTTGGGGGTTAAGTATATGTAACGTTAGTTGTTGTTTTTTTTTTTTTTAAAGGTTATATATTTAGATAAAGAGAGAGAGCGCATGTGCAAGCAGGGGGAGGGCAGAGAGAGGGAGAGAGAGAATCCCAAGCAGGCTCTGCACTGGCAGCATGGAGCCCAGTGTGGGGCTCGACCTCACGAATCATGAGATCATGACCTGAGCTGAAACCAAGAGTCGAAAGCTTAACTGACTGAGCCTCCCAGGTGGCACAACTTTGGATTGTTTTTAAACATCAGAAAACCACAAAAGATACAGACCTGATTGTGAGCCTTGCCTAGGTTTGCTCAACAAAATGAATTCTCCCAACAGCTGGGATTCCTTACATTTTCTCAACTTGCATTCTAGGACATTTTGGAGCTGCTAAAGCCTCCAGAGAAGGTGAAGAGGGTTAGTCCTGCACCTAGCTGTTCACTTAGTTTCAACTCTCAAAACCATGGGTGAGTTTGAGGAGTCCCATATCCCATTTCCTGTGTATTGAATCTTCACTGTGGAACTTGAAGTAGGATGAGCCGCCTGTCCCTGCATCAGGAACTAAGTCAATAGTGTTTGGTGACCTGCCATTCTATGATGCAGTGGGACCATCTGAGAAGTAAGGCTCTCCCTACTCTGAATGCAGGGAATAGCAACATTGAGAGACATTTACATATGAGCAATTTTCAGAAATCCAACCTGGTTCTTGATCTAGAAAGTCGGATCAAGATATTGGAGGCTAAAACTCAAAGCCAGGTCACATGTTTTAGTGGCATGGCTATAAAGATCTGAGTTCTTCCCTACACTTGGCAAATTACATTTTACTCATGAAACCTCTGAAACTTTACTCTGAAACTTCAGATCCTAGAATCTTCTTAGAACAGTATATGTTTTAAGAAGGTGTTTGCTTGTGACTAACATTAATACAAATAGGAACAAGGTGGTCTTAGTCTATATCAACAAGACATTTATGGCCAGCCAACTCAGAAGACTATCTATGGGTCACCTACAGATACCACACGTAAGCTAAATACAGCCTGTGGTCAATCTAATGTCTTTTCATGTGTGTGTTTTATGCTGTGATTTATAGGACTACATCGTACTGCAAAAAACAAAACAAAACAAAACAAAAACCACAAGCCACCTAACATTTTATAATACAAGAACTAATAATAATATAAATGTCAGTTGACAAGGAAGCCAAGGCATCAGTAACCCAGAGAGCCCAAAGCGCAAGTTGTATGGTTTACACCCAAGCACAGCAGAGGTTCACCCAAAGGGTGTAGGCTCTGTAGTCTGGCAGCCTGGACCTGAATCAGATTCTCCTGCATTGTAGCTGTGTACTTCAGGCAATTCCTTAACCTCCCCGCGCCTCGCTGTTTCATCCGTGCAATGCTGATAATAATACTATCTTTTTGGCAAGATAGTTACGAAGATTTAAAAAATTTTTTTTTAAGTTTATTTATTTATTTTGAGAGAGAGATAGTGTGACTGGGGAAGTGACAGAGAGAGGAAGAGAGAGAATCCCAGGCAGGTTCCATGCTGTCAGCACAGAGCCCAACATGGGGCCCAAACCCACTAAACCAGGAGATCATGACCTGAGCCGAAACCAAGAGTTGGACGCTTAACCGACTGAGCCACCCAGGTGCCCCTGTTTATGAAGATAAAATTGAGGGTTTTCTCTAGAGCACTCAGAACAGTGTCTGGCACATAGTAAGTATTCATTGTTAGCTGCTGTTACTATTTCTATAAACAGGAGATCTTGTCATGGAAGCAGGGAAATGCAGTGGCAGAGAATGTGGGCTTTGGAGTCCGACGGAACTTAGTTCAAATCCTCGGCTCCGTCATGTATCAATCAGAAGATTTTGTACAAGTCGCTTAATCCATCTAAATCTCTGCTTTCCCATCTGTCTGGGGATTATAATAATACCTACATTCTCGGATGTTTTGAGGTGTAAAGCAGGTTTTACCTGGCACAGAATGGGCACTCAATATAAACTTACACTTGATCATAAAAAAAGTTTCCTCTGAATCACTGATAAAATGGAGGCAGAAGTAGAATACAATTTTTTAAAACTAAACTAACAGCCTTACTTGCCTTCTTCATATAAAAAACTTGATACAATCTTATCAGTTAATTCCCATGACCTAACTTTCTCACCATTAAGATAAAATAAAAAAATTCCCAAGATGATTCTAGTTTATAGGTTCTTGGAGAAAAACTGTAGCTTTTTTTCGCCCCCCTGGCAATATTATTTAAATTTCCTATCCTACATAATGGTCTATAATTAAGGACATCTTAACAAAAAGAATGAACATAATTTCCGCTCACAGAAAGTTTTCTGTTGCCTGGCAAGAATAAGGCACTTCACTACCAGGAGATTCTGGTTCCCAACGAAACTCAAGAACAACCTTGTCATAGTTGAGATGACACATTTTTGCTGAAGAGGCATTTTAAGGACAAGGATGCGAGGGACAGCTGCTTTCCAGCGATAGCTCAAAGGAGATCAATACTGTCATCTGTCTCCAAGCCAGATGAAGGTTAAAGACAATAATGGTGTGATCAGTATCATCTAAACCACATATAATCTGCAAAATATAAGCTATAGAAATGAATTTTAAGGTTGCGTGCCTAGAGGGTGAAGTTCAGAAATGCAGGCTTTATCTAATCTCTCTGAGCCAGAAAACAAAACAGTCAATCCTTTGTACATCCGCTAGAACAAAGGAACAATGAGACTGGGAAGTGCCTGGGCTGCGAGAACCTGCACTGGAAACAAACACTTAAAACCCCATTTATACCGCGATAAAGTCCTGTGCTGGCACTTGTCCACTATTGCCCCAGATGCTGCAGAAGTTAAATAGTTTTCAGACTGCTTTTCAATCTAAGCCCGAGAAAAACTCTGCTGTATTAAAAAGAATTGTTTTTCAATATTTTATCAGAAACAAATTAAGATACTTCCAAAAGGGTGTTAATTTCATATATATATGCAAATGAATGTCACATATATACATATATATGAATGCAAGAGAGAGATTTCTAATGCTAGTTGAAAATTTAGTTATATGTATGTAATCTTTTGATCATGTGACAGCTTGTATGTAATTAGAAAACCCTACTTGACTTATGTAATTCATGCTGATGGCTACAGGTATCAGTGCACACATATGTACATTTATAGCCTTTCTGGTTTTTCCATGTATCACTCTCATATATACAGTAACTAGTTAAGTTTTATAAACTACAAGAATGGTCAAAAACCATAAATCAATAATTTCATCTTAATATATCACAATTTATCATTAGCTATAAATTTAAGACATCTTTGTTTGTACTTCTTAGTTGCAAACAGACCTGGAATATGGACAGCCAAATGTTCTGTGATACTCATCTGTTACATTTGAATGAATCTATCAGTAACAGGAAGCCCGATAATTTCTAAGTGGGCTTGATGTCACCCAATTTTTCTGTTCTTAGAGGAAAAGATGAAGTTTAGCTAAATTTCTGAACCAAAATGAATTCTTTGTTTCCCTTTTTAAAAAATGGGACTTAGGAAGAAGGTGAAACTCATATATAAAAAATGCAAGTAACAATACCTCCCTAAAAATTATTTTGTATGGCCACTACAACATTATTATCTGTTGATATAGGAATGTCCAGAGTGTTTAGAATTTGAAATGATAATATTTATTTTGGAAATAAATGCAACCTTAAAACAAGAGTGCAGGCAATCCCAGGTTTAGTACCAAAAGCTTTTCTTGAAGTCACGATAGTATCACAGTGTATCTATGTAAGATCTGGTAATTAACAATGTGCTTTCTCAGTTGGAATAGGAAGTCAGAGATGTTAAGTGACTCATTTATATCATATAGGTAACAAGTAGTACAGCTGAGATTCTAACACCTGGCTGCAAGTTCCTTCTAGCTGTCCTAGGGTGGGCAATGTCTTGAATGCATATTCAGTAAAATAACAAAGCAATCAAACCAGATGTCTATGGAAAATAATAGGTAAACTTACAGAACTTCCATTTGCTGGCTTGAGTATTGTGGCCGAGATAAAATGAATAATAACACTAACCACACCTAAATCTAATTCTGTGGCTATAAAAGTTATACTGATTTTTTTGAAGAATAATTTTTCTTGATTGTTCCTTTTGTTTCCCTAACCTTACTCAGTGCTTGTGTCTGAACTGCTCCCAGAGTTTTCTGGGTGCCTTCTTTATTTCCTATCTTTCCTCTACGGTTGCCAAATAATCTCTCTGTCTATCTTCCCCATCACCACCCTCATCCATCTTATAGCACCAAGATCGTTTCAGGAGATGAAGTTTAAGTTTCTCCATAGGGACTCAGGGTCTCTGCCAATAGGATACCATTCCCCACCTCTCCACCTTATCGTTTACCACCCACTAACTCTAGGCCAAGAGATCTATCTTTTTAGTAGTTACAGGGTCCATTTCTGTATCTTCACAGAATTGGGACACTATTTAGTTAAAAGCAGGGTGGCCAGGAGACTGTAGAACTCTACAGAAAATGGAATGAACACCAACTATTCTTATTAAATAATTGGGAATTTTCTCATGGAAGTCAAGGGTGGCACCAAAAGCCACAGAGCATCCCTTGGTGCGGGTTTTTGAAAATGAGCAGGAAAACAAAATGAGAAAGCAATTGCTCAGAATCTGTGGCTCATTACATACAGTTATAGAGAGGTAATTCTCTTCTACCTTGTGGTTGTTGCTGTATGACTACTGTCAGCTTCCCGGCTTATTTTAAGAGGATATACTGTATTGCGACAGCACATCAGAATGACATGCATTTGACTTTGTCAACTTTACACACTAGACATGAAGTTCAAGCAGTAACAACTTTCCAAGTTTTAATAGCCCTGAAAGGGAAATCAGAGCAGTGTTCGCAGTGATTTACGTCGTCATCAATGGCAGTGCTGGGTGCCAAGGTACTGTGAGGGACATCGTATTTGGCCCTAGGTACGTTAGGTGGTAGATGCTCTTCTGAGAGTCTACAGTCTCTCAGGCACTCAAGACGTATGTGGAAAAGGTAAGCAAAAGGTAAATAATTAGGGAGGGTGACTTTGATGTCAGACTAGACTTGGGTCCAAATCCCATCACCGTCACTTACAACTGTGACTTTAAACAAAAAGTTGTTTAAACTCACTGATGCTCAGTTTCCCCATCTGTGAAAGAGAAAAACACCTCCTTTACAGAGTTGTAGGTGTTAAGAGGTAATGGAGGTAAATGTTAAGTGCAGCCCCGGCATGTGGCGAGCTCTCAGTAAATGGTAGTCGGTATTAATGTTGCTGCTTTTCTTGCTGTTAAGAGCGACACAGGCCAGGGGCGCGTGGGTGGCTCAGTCAGTTGGGTGTCTGACTCTTGATTTCGGCCCAGGTAATGATCTCATGGATCACGAGTTTGAGCCCTGCATTGGGCTCTAGGCTGGCAGTGCGGGGCCTGCTTGCAATTCTCTCTCTCCCTCTCTGCCCCTCTCCTGCTTGCACATGCTTTCTCTCTCTCTCTCAAAATAAATAAATAAATCAACTTTAAAGAACAATTAAAAGTAATAATAATAATAATAATAATAATAAAGAGTAACACAGGACAGCAACAACACTAAATGTGGAAATGGAGACTGATATCTAAGGGCTAAGGTCTCAGAGATTGGCTTTATGAAGGAAATGAATATGAGCAAGTTGGGAAGGTCAAAGTAGGACTTAGAAATCAAAGAGAAGAAAGGGTGTTACAGAGTGAGAGAACAGGTTAAACTAAGGCACTCCTAGTGAGCACCAGAGAACCATGCCCCTGCTGACATGTGAGGGTGCCCTGACAAGCGATGGAGAGTTAACACTGCCATCCGATTGCTATCCTTCAACAGCCCCACTCCAACCCTTTGATATTAACAAATGAGGCTTTTTCAATATTATCTAAAGTGCTATATAAATGCTGCATAAAAAGAAGTCCCTTGGCCTTTCCTTCCAATCAGATTGCTGCCCAGAAGCCTCTCCTAGGTAGAAATTCATGAGCTATCACTTCATGCGTGCCTCCAAACCTGGACATGTAGCTAGTAAGGGATTATTTTTAATGCTGGGTACCTAAATGATATTGTGGTTATGTTAAAAGGAATCCTTTCAGAAATGCATACTAAAAGATGTATAAATGGAATCAAATGATGACTTGGGTTGCATCAAAATGATATGGGGTGGGGGAGTGGGTGGAGCTATAGATGAAATAAGATTGGCTATCAGTTGGTAACTATTGAAGGTAGGTGATGAGTACATGGTAGCTAATTATATTATTCCATTTACTTTTTTACATGTTTGAGTTTTCCCATAAAAAAGGAAGAAAGCAAAACCAAAAACAAAAATTCCTAGAAATCTATATGTAAACCTACCATGTTACCTTTTTTTAAAAAAATTTTTTTTAATGTTTTTATTTATTTTTGAGACAGAGAGAGACAGAGCATGAAAGGGGGAGGGTCAGAGAGAGAGGGAGACAGAATGTGAAACAGGCTCCAGGCTCTGAGCTGTCAGCACAGAGCCCGACATGGGGCTCGAACTCACATACCGCGAGATCGTGACCTGAGCCGAAGTCGGAGGCTTAACCGACTGAGCCACCCAGGCGCCCCCTACCATGTTACCTTTAATTGCATGTTATATGTTTAGGGACATATATTCATCTTCATTTCTGTACGTTCATACACATTGAACGGGCTTGATTTCTTTTACAAAGTCAGAAAGGTGTCAATATTAGCCATTAACCCTCAGGGGTATTCCAGCAAACTGATGTCTGGAAATGGAAGGTGAAAAAATGTTTCTTTGTTCTTCTCTTATTCTGTCTGACAAATGAGATTTTATGTCTTTCTAGCTAACCTGTAGAATGCCATGCCCACCAATAGACTAATGGAGGGACAAAGTCAGACTAATGGAGGAAGCTTCCTAAACACTCAAAGGAAGATTAAGTTCAGAGAACTAGGTTGGTTCATTCCATGTGCATAGCTCAGCTTGACCTTAGAATTCCTGAAATAAATAGACGGCCCATGGCTGATTGCTAAATATTGAAATCCATCACCAAAAGTTCCACACAATTAAAAAATCAATAGCTGTTTATAATTTCTTCACACTAAAATGCTTTTAATCATGATTCCATCCTTGTGTAGGCTAAATATACATAGATTTAAGGTATTTTGTAATGTATTTTTTCTTCCTTAAAAGTTGACTTGAAAAGTAGTAACAATTATATGGTAATTTGAAAGAACTAATACCAACTTAAAAATCATATCCTTTCTGCAGAGTAGTGGAAAGAATTGGAATGGAGTCAGCAAATGAGTGTTCAAGTTCTGGGTCTATTATATACTAGCTGTGTGACTTTTAATTCTCATGAATATCCGTCTCACCCCCAACCTTAAAGTAATAATAGTAAACTTACTATGCACTTAGTATGTGACAAAACTATTCTAGAATTTATGTACATACCAAATAAAACCTCAAAATGACCCTATGAAGTAGGTGTTATTTTTATTATCATCCCCATTTTATAAGTTAGGAAAAAGTCCTGGAGAGGTTAGTAACTTACTCTAGGCAACTTGACTAGTAAGTGATGGAGGAGGCTGCCTTTAAACTGAGCTCTCAAGCATTATGCAATCTACGCCCTCACAATACTCCCTAAAAATAAAATTAAACAATATATGGTTAGTATAATATATAATTTATACTCTTTTAAAACATTTTCAAACATGTTTGTTTTTGAGAAAGAGAGACAGAGCACGGGCAGGGGAGGGCCAGCGAGAGGCACACATACACAGAATGTGAAGCAGGCTCCAGGCTCTGAGCGGTCAGCACAGAGCCTGACACGGGGCTTGAACTCATGAACTGTGACATCATGACCTGAGCCAAAGTTGGACACTTACCCAACTGAACCACCCAACTGCCTCTAATCTAAATATTTTATACTCTTATCTACTAAATAAAGTTAGTAAGAGTCTTTTGTGTACTATAAAAGCACAAGACAAATATTAGAGTATTATTTTCTTCCTGGGAAAGATAATAAATATTCTTAGGTATTATAGATTTAGCCATGCATAGGGAGGAATGGTACCAGAATCTTAATGCCAGTGAATAAAAGAAAATCTATGCCAATAGCTCTTGAACTCCACTGTACATTGATTCACTGTGATATTTGTTCAAAATCAGACACCCTAGGCTCCACTCCTTCTAAATTTGTTACATGTGGGGTAGAAGCCAATAATATATGCTTTTATAAGAGGCTCTGCAAAAGATTTTGATGCAAGTAGCTTACAGACATTATTGAAAAGTATTGGCTGATGTTTAAAGCTCTGTAAGTGTATGGACTGAATTGTGTCCCTCCAAAATTCAGGTGTTGAAGCCCTAACCCCCCAGTACTTCAGAATGTGACTGTGTGTGAATATAAGGCCTTTAGCAAGGTAATGAAGTTAAAACGAGGTTGTTAGGGTGGGCCCTAATCCAATATAACTGGTGTCCTTAGAGAACACGGACACGGAACAAACATGAGAAGACACGACAAAAAGGTGGGCATCTGCAAGCCAGTTAGAGATTCCTCAGAAAAAAAGCTGCTGACAACTTGGGCTAGGACTCCTGGCCTCCAGAATTCTGAGAAAATACATTTCTGTCATTTAAGGCATTTGGTCTGGTATTTTGTCATAGGGTCCCTGGTAAAAGTAAAACACTGTGAAGTGAAAATAAGTAGCTGATATGGTGATTTGGTGATTAAAATTCCTGAAGTGTACTAAAGACAAATGAATTAGCCATATTAAAAGAGCTCATTGTTTTTCACTCTTTGTTCTAGGCTGATTATTTAGTAGCTGAACCTGACTAACAAGAAGGCGTGTGCTAGTAAGATATTCTTCCTATAAGTAAAGTTCTCTACTACTGGACTACTTCCCTAAGGCTCTATAACTATCTATAACCCAACAGATCATATTTTTAGTATATATACATTCTCCCACTGAAATATTCATCTCTTTCATTCATATCTATCTATCTATCTATCTACTCATTCAGCTATCCATTTGTTCATCCATCTATCCATCCATTTAATCAATATTTATTGAATACGATGTGCTGGTTGCCATTTTAGATACTGAAAAACCACTTCTTATTTCTGGGAAGATAAAAGCCCCCAAAAAGTTCTGAATGAAAACTCTACAGTTTCATTTAAATAAACTCAAGTGCCCTTAGTATGCATTTAAGTACAGAAATAAAGAACTGGTCCAGGGGGATTCCAGTGGATTGGTATCTAAAAGGAGAGAAACTACAGCTTAGCTCTAGAGAGTTCTAGGCAGACCGGTTTAGCTTTGCCAAATCTTCCAGTGTTTTAAGGGAACCTTCATAAAGCTGGTATTTTTGTAAATTTGCCATTTATAGTGCTCGTGAAATAATCTGGATTTTTCAAAAACATTACGTGAGCCAAATGAAACAAATTTATTATTTAGACACCTAGACACCCCTAAGGGCTACCAGTTTGTAGCTCTCTGCTTAGACTCTGAGGGCACAGTGTTACAAAAGTGTTGGAATTTTTCCATATCTGTTGTCTTCATTATTTGATTTCCAGTGAATTCACAACTAAATAAGTTGGCTTTCAACTTATTATGGCTGTTGCATCAACCATTTAATGACTAAAGAAACCTGAGAACTGCCTAATGTCTTCTCTATGATTATGAAAGTGTGGGATCCATGAGGCAGGCAAGGTCTTCATCTGGGAAAGAAGTGATGAAGCTCTGTTCCTACCTTCATCATGACCTTCTCCAGCCTCTGCACAAGACTGCAAGGGCTGGGACCACGTTTTGTTCAGCATCCTTATAAGTGCACCAGTCACTACTTGGCATGATTCCCTGCAGGATCCATGCTTGATAAATGTTTGCTGAATCCACGGATGTTCTTCAATTCTGACTTAAAATGTGGAGTGAAAACTGATTGTTGCTGAAATAGTTCCCATTTAGTTAAAACTTTTTTATCTTTACTGTCATGTCTACATGACAATAAATTAGCTATTTTAGACAACTCCTCAGGAAAAACAATCAGACAAATCACACTTGGAATGATACAGAGATCATCTAAGCAACTGTTGTATCTCTAGTCAAATCATGTCTTGTTCTCATTCTATTTTATTCTAGACTGAGAAGACAGGCAAAATGGAATAAGGAAAGACCAATACATTTTGAGTAGCTTTTTTTTGATTGAAGTTGTATCTCAGACTTCACATTACACTACTAGTTGGTCCTGCTTTACTAACAGTAAAATAGGATTTGTAGAGTTCATCTCTATAGCCTGGCAATTTAGAGAACTACTATACTTTCTCTCAAATAAATGAAAAATTCACATGTGTCCTTAAAATATAGAAAGCACCAATGACAAAAAACAAATAACAGGCAACCCAAAAAATCCTTCCTGGAAGATTTTAAAAATATCTTAAGTAAAAAATGTTTATGTAAGTTAAGTTATTTTTAAAGGGTAGAGAATCCTAAGCCTTCTACCATTGTACAAATAAGTATGGGGGGAAAATATCATTATATAAACATCACCTGCAAATTTCATTCTTCACATGTATCAGGGAGCTCATAAAATTTGTGGTGAAAAGTATATTTGTGATACTGTAAAAAGTAACTCCTTAAGAAAAATGATGAAAGCCTGAATGCCAATGGAGTCTTTTTTTTTAACTCAACATAGTCAATAAAATGCAAATATGTCTTACATTTCACAAATGTCTCTGGACTTGGAACACCTACATGCATAATTAAACTTGGAGCGCATTCTAACTCGTAACACCCACAGTGAGTCCTTTTCCTATTTTTAAAAATCGTTCTGCCCCATTCAACAGACATCTTAGCAAATGCAGTATACACATCTGGAAGTTCTATGCCATAAATGTCACAGTGTTAGCAATCTGAGTGTTCACAAAACCATCCTCACAAACTGAGACACCAACAACTTTATGACTAAAACCCCAGCCCCTTAACGTCTGTAAAATGTTCTCATTATGTGGTTGATTTCAGTCTTTCCTGCAAATCTCAGAAATTATCTAGATGTTTCATCTGAAGCAAGCCAAGTGATGTAACTGGGCATTCTTAATTTTTCTTTGAAAAAATAAGAGAGTTGATATTTGACTGACTTATTACACGAATCCAGCTACATTTCCTGACCCAGCTGTAGCTGCTCTGAGAGCTGAAAGCTCTCACACATTTTTAAAGAACTGTAGCTCAGGAAGTAACCTTTGTTCAGGTTGACCATGAACTAGGAGTAAGACAACACATTTCTACAATTTGACTTCCAGAAATTTTCTGTGAAATTGACCTTCCCGGATAAAAGTTTAAAGTTTCACTGGTGCAACAAGTAAAAATATTGTTAAAAGGAGGACTGATGACGTCATCCAACAGCCAAGTTGTTAGAGAATTTAGAGCACAGTTACCGGGTAGCTGAGAGGAGTAAGGAGGTAAGTGCCAAGTGCTTGGCACTTGGTAAGAACTTGGACCTGAATGACCAACCCTGACACTCTTATTTTACAGACAAGAAAACTGAGGCTGGAGAGATATACTCTTACCATTTATTCCTTGCGAGGTTGCCAAAAGTGTAAGGAAAAGAAATGATTTGAAGCCCAGAGTAACTGAAGGACTTTCTCTGATATTACGCTGTTTTAGTTATTCAAGTTATACAAATTAATTTTCATGCCCTCGTTTGATGGGATTTTTCCAATTCTCCCCTATGAATGGCTCTATTCTACTCCTGAAGATTTTATGTCCTGGTTCCAAAAATAAAACTAAGTTGAGGGAAGGCATATCCCTAATCATTGCACTTCCATTATTTATTCTAAAAACATTAAGTTAAAATTATTCCAGGGCTTGACAATTTAATGTGATGGGAGCTCAAACCACATCATTTTAACAAATTTAACAAACTCCCCCCACAGCCCACAGCTCCTGTCTGCTGTGCTCCCCTTCAAAGGGCTAGTCCGCTGTCTTCGGCACTAAGGAAATCTCTCAAAGTCAACCAAGCTGCTTCTGGCCAGATCTGAAGAAACTAGAAATCTTGGTCAATATGGATCTTCACAGGTATTTTTACCTTTAATTTTTGTATGCCTGGAACTCAAATGAAACACCATCCTGAAAAGGCAGGGCTCAGCCCAGAGTGGCCTGGCTGCCCATCTGCACCTGTCGCCCCTTACCTGTTTGCAAGACTACAGTTCTCTCTTCTCTATCCAGAGACACAATCCTGAAGTTATAGATGGTTCCCGCTTGTAAATCCTTGGGGTAACATCCATAGGTGATGTTGTCTATCCGCGTGGGGTGGCACAATGCGACCCCTGACATGTCACTGCTATAGATGAGGCTGAAGTTACAGGGTGACCCCAAAGTTCTCCACTGGAGAGACACGGACCGGCTGGAGACCTTGGACTCTGTCAGGGTGACGTTACATCTCACTGGCTCCCCCAGACCAGCCTGCAAAGGAACCAGAGGCAGGTGAAGCCCACAGTCTAGACTGCCCAGGAACTTGTCCACTGCAAGGTCGCTAAGCCGCCTCCTCAGCCGTCAGCCCCAGCCTCGGCCCATCCCTTTGCCCTCCAGCCAGAGAAAAGGCCCGCGGAGAAGGTGGGTGGCAACTTTCTCCCTAGCTGCTCTTTCCCGGGAACAGCTGGAGAAAGAAGGTGGCTTTTGCGCCTTTGAAGTAGTGTGAGCTGTCAGTCCGGCTGGGGGCTCAGAAGAGGATCTTTCTTCCCAAAGGAGAGGAAGAAATCCTGCCGTCTCCCTCTGCAAAACACAACCCAGGCGACCCGACAGCGGAGTGGGACTTTGGTCGTCGGCGGGGAGGGGCGCGTCCGCCCGCGACCCCTGTCGGGCCACTCACCTGCAGCAGGCTCAGCGCGGTCCACAAGGCCAGCCCGGCTCCATGGCTCAGCATCGCGCTCGGCGGTGACCACCCGGACTCGGCAGAGGGGCTGGGGGCGCGGGGCAGCCCCGACGGCCGGCGCGAGGGGCCACCTGTTGCGAGCGCTCAGCGCGCCCCGCGGGCGCACAGCGCTTCCCTCCCGGCTGGCGACGCGCAGGGGCCGCCGCTGCTGCCGCTGCTGCTGCTGCCGCCCCGGGCGGGCTGCGGACGCGAGAGGCGGCGGGGGCAGGCGGCGCGCCGCCCTTCCCACGCTGCCATGCTGACCCGCGCTGCCTCGCCCCGGGCCCCGGCCGCGGACTTCCGCAATCAAAAGGCAATTTCCTCGTCTCCCGGCAAAGGAACAATGCGCCGGCGAGGGAGGGAGCCCCGAGGAGCCAACGCCCGAGGCTGCCACGAGGGCCCCCCCCGCGACGCGGGCCACGCTGTCTCCCAACGCAGCCCACTGCCCCGCGCCGCCGCCTCCGCGGCCCAGGGGTCCCGTCGGGCCCCACCGAGCTCTGCCTCCTCCTCCTCCTCTCCCGGACTTTCACTTCTTTCCCACCCAGTGGCCCTCCTCCCTGCCGTCGTAGCCAGGATCCGTACTTGCTCCCTCTCACTTTCCAGCTCCCCCCTCCGCCCCCTACCTCCCTCCACTCCCAGCGCCTCCCCCCCTCCTATCTTCCTTCCTATCTTCCTCATCTGCTTTCTCCAGGGCCTCTTTTCCCAGGATTAAACTTGACCACAGCAGATTTCCCTAGGTCGCCTACAGTCCTTCCCGAAGCCTTTTATTAGAGTGCTCTTGCCTTTCTCACCTCAAAACACTCACTTGTCCCAGTGCACACCCCCCTGACACACCAGCGACAGAACAAGATCCCCCCCCCCCCCCCCAGGATCTTGTCCATTGTCCACTTGACCTTTTTTGTTTTTTTCTCTGCCATTCACTTTCCCCTTTCTCCTGTCTAGAGGTCGGCGTCCTCCCTAAATCTGATGCAAATGGTGCTGACCAAGAACAAATATAATCACTCCCAGTTGTTCATCCCACAGAGCAAACCGCAAAGCAGTTTCATCACTGACCATCCAGTAGTTAAAACCGTTTCATCCATAATTGTCCAAGCAATAGAAGAAAGCAATAAAACTCTCCTTTGTGGAAAATACCATGCATGGCTCAGCTCCCACACATAACGAAAATTGGAATTTACTCCGTTTTCAGCACTAACTTTATGCTTTTTAGCAACTGCCTGGGTACCTGAATGATCATGTATCTGAAAATGGCTTTTAAAAGAGTTCCTAATAACCAAAGAGCAAAAATGTTTAATTGCACACAGATGATAAAAGCAAAATATTGCAACAACTTTTATAATGCTCGGTTGCTTTTCTTGGGTGTCATCCCTGACAACTGCCAAAAAAGATAAGATTTTACGTTTTAATTTTCAAAACAGAATACTCTGGAGCTAAAGCAATAGGAAGAAAGTCATATTCCCTTCTTTTTCAGACAGGCAGATTATACATAAAGGTATATTATTGACTTCTATATCAACTGTATCTACTCTGAGGATAAGCAGAAAAGGGAACGTTGTTCCAATTTTTTTAGAAAATATGTTCTTAAGAAATCTTTTAATGAAAACATGAAATTCCTACCCTTTCAGAGATTCTACGGGCTTTAAATCTGCAAGACCTCAGATTTCCTTTTCAAGTTCGCAGACACTCAAAGGTCAAACCTAAACATGTGCGCATTTCAGGGAAGATGGAAGGAACCTTTCCTATTTCTCTGCCCACATGACTTGCCTTCCAAGAGAGCTTTTTTGGCCCTCTGTATTTTGTCCCCAAGTTCAATGGCTTTTCACAGCCTGGCATGCCTTTCTGCAGCGTCAGAGATGGTCCCCTCCACTCTCCATTAGATACTGCCAGCCCACAGGCTGCCCTCAGCCCTTACGTGAGTCTTTTCGCCACTTTATTGCTTTTTTTCAACATTACCTTTTTCTTTTCTTGCTGTATTCAGAAAACAATGTGGTTTCCTTGTCTGTAAAACTGGAATTGTATCACTCTAAGTACTTCCCAGAGCTGTTATGAAGAATGAATAAGGTCACAGATGTTAAAGCATCTTTGTAAACTTGAATTTGCCATCTAGGTGTTGGTTTGCCTGGTAATAGATAGCATCCTGGTCGCATTTTTTTTTTCTCTCTTTTAAATTCATCCATCACGTAAGTTGCACTTTTCTAACTTCTGCCTATCTTTCGCTTTGTCCTTTCCATTGAGGTTTATAATATTTTCTCATAAATTGCCCCTCAGAGTTGAAGTCTTCTCACCCAAATACACTAAATACCCTGTGTCCTTTGTGCAAATCTACTATAAATCCTGTCTCCTCCAAGTTTGGCCAACAATTTTTGTTTTCTTTTAAACACTACATGCCACAACCTACTGTACCGTATAAGTTAATCTAAAATTGTATTTCATTTTCAATATACTTTCTAACATTCTACCTATAATCCTAAGGTGTAGGCAAATGCACCAAAAAAAAAAAAAAAGGCAAAATTTAAAGCACTAATCAAACAAGGCAATCACAAAATATCCTCACAAAACAGTTTAGATGCTTACAAATTCTGTTATTAGAAGTGATTCGTTAAGAATGCCCTCGGAAATAGGAATTCGGAAAAGAAGAAATGGTTTCTTTAAATAGGATTCTTTTTTTTTTTTTTCATGTTTATGTATTTATTTTGAGAAGAGAGAGCATGTGAGCACAAGCAGGGGAGGGTCAGAGAGAGGGAGAGAGAGAGAATCCCAACCAGCCTCCACACTGTCAGCACAGAACGCGATGTGGAGCTAAAATTTATGAATCATGAGGTCATGACCTGCCGAAATTAAGAGGTGGACGCCTAACCAACTGAGCCATCCAGGTGCCCCAGTAAGGTTCTTTTATTTTTGATCTACCAAAGAGAGGCACGTGTATTTAGAGTCATGTGTCATCACTTATCTATTTTACTATCAGTGTATATGAAGAACCATAGCAATGCACTAAGGAAAGGACCAGTAGTCAGGGCATTTCTTTTCCAAAGTTATATGACTCCTAGTTCTTTTTCTTGGAGAATCTTAAGGCTTACAGCAGAGTTCCCCCCCAAAATTAGTGGTTCTTAAATAGCCCATAAGGACTAATATGGTATGAAACAACAAGGAAAACTTTAAACTCAGGCTTTTACTGATTACATTTTTCTTCTTAAAAAACACTTACATTAATAAGAGAAACCAGAGAGAATTGTAATGGATTCAAGGCGGTGTGGGACTGGGGAAAGTTGCCAGATGTCGTTTTTTCTATGAGGAGTTTATTTGAAACTACTGTGCAAAGTATAAATAAATTGACTCATTCTTCTTCTTTGTTCTCATCTTTGTTTGGAGTTCCTCAACTTCTTTTAAGCCTATTTATCCTGCATATGCTTTAGAGGTTACTGCACTCCAGGAATTTGGGACCAGCCACTCCATAACTTCTCAGGGGACAACGTCTTCTCTTTGCCACTTGGAAACATTTCCCAGACTACGTGGGAAGGGAGGGGATGCTTCTGATGAGATGCGAGTGGACAGACAGTAGCCTTTTAAACAAATTGTCTTAGCAATCATAATTTACATATTCATAAATTATGAATTCATGGATGAAAGCATGGCTCTTGTCAGCTTATGAACACAAATGTTGAACGACACAAGTGGACTTCAGGGGCCCAGGGGCCACACCTTGAGAACTGCTACTTCAGATCAGGGTTTGAGCTGGGTGTGGGAGAGGTTGGGGGCTGAGGGGAGGGGGGAGCAGACTGGTAAAGTTACTGGTTAATCCAGACTCCTCACTTATGACCTAAAACTCCGTTCATGACCTGGCATCCCTTCTGCTTGCCTCCTATGCTCCAGCGGCCTTGGTCTGATAATGCATTTACTCACTGACTCGGTAAATATTGACTGAGCACCTACTGTGTACCTGACACAGAGCTGACTCTGTCGGGCTTTATGCCTGCTTTTTCATCTCCTTGGACCACTCCTTCCTAGATTCTCTGCTTGGTTATCTTCCTCTCAACCTTTAGGTCTCAGCTTTAAACACACCCCTACGATAGGGCCAGACCTTTTCTGACCACCCAAGGAAAAAGTGTCCTTTTATAATTATTCCTGTCATCAATCCATTTGTTTAATTCAGCGCATTGAGGACACTTGTTATAATATAATGCTTGTGACTGCCTGCCTTTCCCAGGCATATGGAGAATTCCCTTTGGGCAGAGTCTTTGTCTATCTTGTTCTTCTTGCTTGGTTAAAAGTTTCAACAAATATTTGTTGAATGAATGGATGAAGGAAGGAAGGAAGGAATCTTTGTAGCTGTTCAGTAAATACTGTCATGTGAATAAGTACTCTAAGCAAGTGCTTCTAAACATGTTCTTGTTGGATGCCTCAAATACCTTGGAAAGAAGGGAGGAAAAGAGAAGAGAAAAAAAGGGCAAAGGGATAAAAGATTGATTTTGAACAGAAAGAGGTGGGAGGGAAGATAAAAGGAGGAAAGGAGAGAGGGGAGGAATTCCTATTCTTCAGTATGATGGTTCTCAGGTGCAGCATGGCATCTTCTGAGAACTTGCTAGAAATGTAAAGTCTAGGCCTTATCACAAGCTGAGGGATCAAAATGCCATGGTGGAGCCCAATAATCTTAATTAAATCCTGCAGCAGATACCATTTGTATTAAAGAGAGTTAATAATATCTTATTGTTCTTTCTCTTATAAATTTAAATTCTGAGCTCTTTGGTTACAAGAAGCTATGTAAGTGATTTAGAAAGTCTTGAACTATTTTAGAACGTGTCAAATAAGTAAATTGGTGATATAATATATAACAGTATATTTTATATAATATATGCATACTTATATATTATATAAAATATATATTCTACTATCTATATTTAGAACAAATTCAATACTTATAACTTCTCAATAAAAATAAAATGTGGATGCTAAAAGGAAAAAGAACCAACATACAGAAAACTTAATAAGTATTAGATGATGGGTCAATTCTGCTCTTTTTCCTCCAAGGAAATAATTTTTTTTTATATTTATTTATTTTTGAGAGGGAGAGACAGAGCATGAGTGAGGGAGGGGCAGAGAGAGAGGGAGACACAGAATCCAAAGCAGGCTCCAGGCTCTGAACTGTCAGCACAGAGCCCGAGGTGGGGCTCGAACTCAAGAACCTCGAGATCATGACCTGAGCCAAAGTCCGATGCTTAACAGACTGAGCCACCCAGGCATCCCTCCAAGGAAGTACTTTTGTTATGCAACTGTCATGTGTGTACCCCCAGATATGGTTAAAAAGAAGAAGGCCTAGCAATCAGGCCTAGAAACAATTCTAAGATGGTGAATCCTTTCTAAGTTTTCTTTGAGCTGACTCAGTAGTAAATTATGACAGAAACGAAAACAGTTTTCACTAGCAGGTGTCATACATTTAAAGAGATGCGTTAAAATTTAAGGTAAGGTAATTGTGATAAGCAGTTGCTGCTGCTTTTTTTTTTTTTAAAGGACCATGACTAGCCTCTTTTGTGTTTAGAGGTACCATTTTGGGAGGCTTATATTTCAAGGAATCTTTCTAGCTTCCTAGTTCATAACCTTCCTAGGTCATAGGTGTCCAGGAAAATGGAAATAATAAAGGCATTTGGGGGAGAGAGGTTGCAAGGATTAAATGAGAAGGTGCATGTTGTATGTATAGCATGGTCCTTGAATAAAGGACTCAACAAATGTTAGATACTATGATTATTAGTAGTAATAATAGTATATTATAAATACCAATACATCACAGATGCCCAGCACCCAGTGATGCTAGAGCATGACAAAGTCCGTGGATGAGAATGTCTTTCTGAGAACATCCGAATGATAATACATTATCACGCCTTTCCATCTTGTACCCAAGAGAAGCCCTTCAGTAGATGAGCACAAAAGACATTTAACACTGCTCTGGCTGGCGGTCATGCCAACATTTTTTTAAGTCCTGGAAGGGTGGGGTGGGAGTGCACCAGGCTTCACTGTCTCCCTCAGACACATGTCTCAGGTTTCCTGATACTTTTTTTCTACAACAGTTTCCACCCTCTTCTCCTCCCCTAGGTTTTTTTCTTTTTTTCAAATTTTTTTTCTTAAGTCTGGTGGAAAAGGACTTTGCATAGCTTTTGCCCCCGCTTTGTAACCATACACAGACGGATGACTTAAAATGATGTGACTGTAAACGAATCACCTTTCCAATCTCCAGTGCTTCCTCTCCAGCTTCAGTCCTGCTTTTCAGTCCCTCCCACCCTCGGAAACCTGTCTGCTCACAAATGCGAGGAGTCAAGGTATGAAGCCTCCTGGGTCTGTGATCTTAATATTGTTTTTTAGAAATGGGAATATGTGGATAATGTTGAGAAAAATTGATTTTACGTGTAAAAAAAAAACCCCACTGGATTTTGATTTTTCTTTAAAAAAACTAAAAGATGGAGGCTTGCTGGGCCCCCGTTCTGCCTGCCTCTTCCCCACAGCTCTCCTTTCTCTGCTGGATGAAGCAGATGCCAGGCACACTAGAGTCCCCTGGATGTTGGGGCAAACAGTGATCAAAGTGGAAGATCAAAGGGTCTTATCATGTTTTTCAAAATGTAATGAAAAACCTGTTGGCTAGATTATAAGCCTTGTGAAGGGAAGAGTCATGTATCTCCATTAGCTAAGCCACATCCCCAGGTCGTGGGGACTTAATGCTACTTTATACTGACAGAGGAAACATTTATACCCCTACCACTAAACAAGGGCAGGACGAATTGTAAATCTGAAGCCAAATGTCATTCTTCAGCTGCTCCAATGCCACCCTGGAACCTTTAGCATCACAGAATCCAAGAATACCTAGCACCTAAGCCTTGGGATAAACTAGTGTCCAATCGGCCCCTGTTCCAAATGGACAGACCCTGACCACTTCATGGAACATCTACTGCTTCTCAAATAATCAGGACCACCAGGGTCAAAACTCTTAGCAAAGGACACTCTTTTTGATATTCTCTCCACAGTCGTGTTGTTCTGGGCTGGACGTACAACAGCCTTGCAGAAGGGGGAGCAAACACAAATGTTCCCGGACACACAGATAAAGGGCAAGCACCTAGTAAAGCTATTGCACATGGGGTGTACTTATTGGTCCAGATCTATTAGGAATCTAAAACAGGGGCGCCTGGGTGGCTCAGTCAGCTGAGCATCCGACTTCAGCTCAGGTCATGATCTGAGCTCAGGTTCGTGAGTTCGAGCCCTGCGTGGGGCTCTCTGCTGACAGCTCAGAGCCTGAAGCCTGCTTTGGATTCTGTGTCTCCCTGTCTCTCTCTGCCCCTCCCCCACTCGCACTCTGTCTCTGTCTCTCTCTCAAAAAATAAACATTAAAAAAAGAAAAAGAAAAAAGAAATCCAAAACAGAAGAGCTTTGAAGAAAAAGAGGTGCCTCCTCTGTACCATAGAAGGTTACATAGCTGGGATCTCATCCGGATTTAGCAATGGGAATATTCTGCTACCAGGTCCCCCAAAGTGTGGGAAGAATGGAAAGGATTTTCATTTTAAAGATGGCTCCTGGAATTCATAGCATTTCCCCTTTCAGCGGTGTGGAGAGTAAGCGGGTGCAAACAATATGTAACTGGGGAAAGTTACAGAGAATTAAAGGACTTCATCTCTTGCAGAGCTTTTGATATCTTATCTTCAAAATTATCAAGTGACTCATCCACCAGTTCCAACTCTTGGTTTTACTGTTCTTTCTTGCAAATTCATCATCATTTCTCTGTTGTTCACATCATCATTTCTGTGTTTGCTCTTCTCTTCCTCAGCCCCCACCTTCTCTCCCCCGGTCCTTGACCACGACAGACAGGTTTTAGTTCGTCGGAGCTTCTGGTCTATCCCTAACTCAGTAGCATCCTTGGATTCTGCCCTCTAAACCCTCCCCCTGCCTCTTTTATTTAAGAGACATAGAGAACGATCAGGGAGGGGCAAAGAGAGAGAGGGAAACAGAAAATCCTAAGCAGGTTCCATGCTGTCCGCGCAGACCCCCAAAGTGGGGCTTGAACTCACCACCTGGAAGATCATGACCTGAACTGAAACCAAGAGTCAGATGATTAGCCGACTGAGCCACCCAGGCGCCCCTACCCTCTAAAAGCCCTTAAGCAAACTACTTTTTATTTTTTCAAACTTATACATTGTAAGAATTCCACAGAATGCTTCCATATATCTTTACCCAGACCCACGAATTCTGTTTGTTTTTTTATTTTAACATTCTGCCACATTTACTGTATTGTCTTCTTTCTCTCCATATATACTGTTCTTACCTGAACCATTTCAGAGTTGGTGGTGTAATCTCAGTATAGTTATCAAATTCAGAAAATTCAAATATTGTTACAATGCTTTCATCTACACTCCATATTTCATTGTTGTTCATTGCCTCAATAACGTCCTTTTTAGCATTTGGGTTTTGTTGTTGTTGTTTGTTTGTTGCTTTTTTTCTGTAGTAAGGATCCAGCCTATGATCCTGTATTGCATTTTGTTGTCAAGTGTCTTAATCTTCTTTAATCTGAAACAATTCCTCAGCCTTTTCAAATAATCCTTATGACACTGACCTTTTTGAATGATACAGGCCAGTTATTTTCTTCTTTTTAATGTTTCTTTATTTTTGAGAGAGAGAGGAAGAGAGAGAGAGAGCAGGGGAGGGGCAGAGAGAGGACCTGACCTGGGCTCTGAGCTGACAGCAGAGAGGCCGACATGGGGCTTGAACTCACAAAATACGAGGTCATGACCTGAGCCAAAGATGGACGGTTAACTGACTGAGCCACCCATGAGGCCTTAGGTCAGTTATTTCTATTGTGTTGTTCTCTGTTCGCATTTGTCAGATATTTCCATGTGATTAGATTCGGTTACATGGCTCCAGCCGAACTTTTCCCCCTCTCTTTCATTCAATGTCTGTTCTAACGAGCTGATCATTCAATTATTCTCCAAGGGATTGCAAACCTAATCGCACTTTACAATCAATGGGGAGATTTTTACACTTTAGGTGCTGTGGTCCTACTTTAGTAGTAAATGCTGATTCACTAGGGCTGAGGCAGAATTTCAGAATCTGTATCTTTTAAAATCTCCCCTGGTGATTCTGAGGTCTGCAAGTCCAGGGCAAGAGCCACAGACTTCCTATCTTAATTAGCACATCCTTGCTTCTCCTTTGATGTCATTTCCCCCTTTCTTTGCCATTTTCCCCACTGCATCAACCCTTACCTGCTCAGGGAAACCGATGTGCCAGAGAAATGCTGGCATGTTAAAGAACCCATTTCAATGCACATGTTGTATTTCATGGTTGCATTTTTATGTGCACATCATTTATGTTGTGACAAAATATGAACATTGTCCTGGTTTTTTGTACACAAAATAGAAAGTAATGCAAATCATAACAGAAGGAAAAGAAAAATCGTTGCGATTTAAAAGCTGGAGGGCCTCAAGTAAATACAAACTATATTACGCTGTTGGCACATGACAATCCACTTTAGCTGGCAACCTAAGAAAATGACAGCTCTTTGCCAGAATTAATCTTGAATGATGCAAATTATAGATTAGGGTCTTTAGGAACACATCCCTTCCAACAAAACATTACTCCCTAGGATGACCTTTCTGCACCATTTGCAGCCTCAGAATCTGCTTATATTTTATCCCATGCACACTAGAGAATCTAAGAGTTCTTCCTTGTTCAGGAGGAATGATGAGGGTTTTCTGTTTTCTGTTTTTGGTTTTTTGCTACATCTTTGCACTCCTCCTTCTGGGTACTTGCCTCAATAAAGGGGGAGTATTGTCCTATCTTTAGTTCTGGCCACAGAATAGTGGTGGCAGTGGGGCACGTCCCCTCTATGCTGTAAGTAACACAATAAAGGAGGTCGCCCCAGACTTGATGGAGGTGTACGGAAGTGGGGATTTTCTGCATTTGCCTTGTTACTTATTTGGAGGCTTACAGTGGGCTGTGATCTCTTTGAAGGCCAAATGGAAGGAAACACAGAACTGTTAAACCCGGAGCGGCACCACAATGGCTATTCATGAACTGAGGAAACGCAATCCCTCTCCCAGGCCCGAGCCGGGGCAGGGTGGGGAGGGGAAGAAGGAGGTGTGCCTCCAGACATGATTTATGGTTACTTAGCAGAATCAGCACCAATCGGGAACACTTTTTAATGCATGCCCAACATCTTATCCCCCTCAAAGCGTTTTCACGTAATAATGTCAGCGTATCTGGTTCTTACAACTCTGTGAGGCAGGCAGGGCAGGGATAATGAAGCAGGAACAAGAAGTTGGTGTTGATTGCTACAGTTATTGAATCCTTATCTCCTGTAGCCAGTGTGCTAAGCACTTTGGCTACTCAGATTTTAATCCTCACACTGTGTTATAAGTCAGAGCGCCCTTAGTCATCCTTATTTTGAAGCGGAAGCAATTATGACTGCAGTTGAGTAACCAGTAGATGCCACCACAGAGATTTAACCCAGATTTTTCAGACACGGGACCCCTACTTTTTACCACCGTACTGCACCGTCTCCACCAAGGTCACATGGCTGAAAAGGGGTCCAGATTGGACTGCTCTTAAGAGTCCACTGCTCAGGGGCGCCTGGGTGGCTCAGTGGGTTAAGCTTAAGTCATGATCTTGTGGTTGGTTCTTGGGTTGGGGCCCCACTCGGAGCTCTGTGCTGACAGCTCTGTGAGCCTGGAGCCTGCTTTGGATTCTGTATCTCCCTCTTTCTCTGCGCCTCCCCAACTCGCACGCTGTTAACGTTAAAAAAAAAAAAAAAAAAGAGTGCACCTCCACTACTCAACAGACAGAGGCTGGTCAGATTTTGAAGCTAAAGTGAAGTCCAAGGCCCACCCTTTGGATGCTGCTTCTTCACATTTGATTCTTCCCCCTGAGCCCCAAACCCCAACCGGGGTCTCTACCCCCCCCCCCCCCCCCCCCCCGCCGGCCGTGTGCAGACCTCCTTCCTGCTGCCCCCGGTCCTGCCGGTCTCACCTTGCCCATAGGTGAGCATACACAGGGCACACATCTGACACCTCCATCCAGCTTCATCTGCAATTGTGCCCGTGCACAGAGACACAGTGTATCTTTATGTAGGTGGTATATGGGGATGCCTGGCTGAGGGTGTGCCCGGGGGCTGGAACGCAGCCCGTGTTGTACTACCACGTCCTGTCACTCACGGTGGAACCGTGCGCCTGGCAACATCCTTTTTTAATTACCACAAAGACCTGGGTCTTGCAGCAGTTCCCTGTCTTCCCAGCCTCCACGTGCCCACCCCGGGGCCCCATTCCTTACGGGATGTACGCTCTGTGAAGGAATAGCAGGAGGCTGTAATTAGATAAATTAATTTCCATTCCCTGATTATTTAGCTTTTATAGCACCCTGCGCCACCCCCACAAGGCACAAAAGTGCCATCAATTTTGGGAAACCAAGGCATCTAGAAGCCTGAGAGGGAGACATTGTTGGTCAGGGACCAGATTTTTCTAGGTCAGTGTTTTGTTTTGTTTTGTTTTTAATGTTTATTTATTTTTGAGAGAGCACAAGTCAGGAAGGGCAGAGAGAAGGGGACAGAGGATCCAAAGTGGGCTCTGTGCTGATAGCAGTGAGCCAGATGTGGGGCTCAAACTCACAGACTGCAAGATAATGGCTTGAGCTGAAATTGGACACTCAACCAACTGAGCCACCCAGGTGTCCCCTAGGTCAGTGGTTCTTAAACATCAAGTACATCCATGTGACTTGGAGGGCTTGTTAAAACACAGATTGCTGGGCCCTCCCCACCAGAGTTTCTGAATCAGTAGGTCTAGGGTAGGGCCCAAGTGGTTGTATTTCTCCCATCCAAGTACTAACCAGGCCCGACCCTGCTTAACTTCCGAGATCAGACGAGATCGGGTGCGTTCAGAGTGGTATGGCCGTAGACAAGTGGTTGCATTTCTAATGAGTTCTCAGTCTGGGGTCCATACTTTGAGAACAACCGGTTTAGGTATTTCCTAACTCATATGGTAGACTAGCTTCTTGTTTCACCAGCCTTGTCCTTGTGAAGACACACACAGCCACAAAATACTATCAATGGTAGAATAACAACAGCAGCTAACAGTAACTACACAGGATTTTTCAGCCCTACTCTAGGCACATGACTGGTGTCAGTTTATTTAATTCATGTCTAGGGTGAGGGAGAGAGAGCAAGGGAGAGGGAGAGAGTTAGTTTTGAAGCCAAGTATTGACCCAAAGCTACAGCCTTCCAAAGACAGACCCCCTCACAATGGACAGGCAAGGATTTGAGGAAAGTGGGGAAAGGAGAAAAGTAAGGAAAATTCTCCTCCCAAAGAAACTAGGACAACTTTGCAGTAGCGTTACTAGTAATTGTTTCAAACTATGTTCTCCTTGGCATTTATCTTCACTAAAACGAACTCTAGGTAAGAGAATAAAGTGACTAGGTATGCAGGTATGTGTATGGGTGTGTGAGCTCATCTTGTTCTGCTCTTTTCTAATCTTTTGACCTCCAATCCTTGAGCTTTTAAGCCTAAGCTAGGCATCTGCAAAATAATAATAATAATAACAATAGCAACAAGAATAATAAATACCATGGTAGACTGTTTAATGACCATAAGTTCCTGCCACCCGAGCTGTGTGGCCCTTTGCAATGTGACTTTCAGCTCTTCCTATCAAAAGAGGAGGTCTATTTTCCCTTCCTTCAATGCTGGCCTGGCTTGTGACTGCACTGATCAATAGAATGTGGCAGAAGTGATTGTGTGATTCCAGAACCCAGGCCTCAAGAGGCCCTTTGCCTTCTTACAAAACTTTCCTGAAGCATCATGTAAAGAAGTTGGGTAGCTTACTAGAGGAAGAGAGGCCAGATGGAGAAGAACCGAGTCACCCCTTCCTGCAGCCAGCCCTGACTGCTAGTCATGTAAAGAGAGGCTCTTGTCAATCTTCTAGCTCAGTTTACCCTCCAATCTAAATGCAGCTTCAAGAGTGAGCGCAGGTGAAACCGGCAGAAGAATCACCCAACTGATCAACAAAATCACGAGAAATAGAAAACTGTCATTTTTTACAAATTACTAAGATTTGGTTTGTTATACAGTGATGGAAAATAGATACAAGTACCCACCTCCCAGAGTATATGAAATTGCTTAGCATAGTTCCTGGCATACTAATCTTAGATATTATTTTTGTCTGTTAGATTCTTTTCTTTGCAGACTTTGTACAGTGTCTCTTCATGTTTCACTCCTTGTAACTCAGAGACTGGTGATGAAAGGGAAAGACACAAATACAAGCCACTTTCTCTTTGAAATGTTTTGGGTCATCTCCACCCCTGTTCCCAGCCCCATGTTCCAACGCCAATTCATTCTTTGATTGTGAATCTAGAACCCTGTGGTCATTGCATAAACACTAATTAGTCGTAATGACATACATAGCATTTCCAAGCATAAAATCTTAGTATTTTGGTTCTTGTTCTCTCTTCTCTAGATTTCTACCTCAGCTCAAGTGTTCTAAATTCTACCTAGTGGCTACATGTGACTGGGAACAAAAGGAATGACAGATAATTTCATAGTGTCACTAATTAAAATAACAAGTAGGAACTAGTGACTATTTTTGGATGAAGATTCCATTTGAAAACACGGATTTCAGATCGTCATCAATAGTTTCAAACAGAGAGGGAGGCAAACCATAAGAGACACTTAAATACAGAGAACAAACTGAGGGTTGACGAGGAGACTGGGGGAAAGAGGAAAATGCGTGATGGGCATTGAGGAGGGCACTTGTTGGGATGAACACTGGGTGTTGCATGAAAGCGATAAATCATGGGGACATACTCTCGAAACCAAGAACACACTGTATACGCTGTATGTTAGCTAACTTGACAATAAATTATATCAGAAAATGCAAATTTTAGGTAAAGATTGAAATCACTTTCTAACTCTCCATCCCATCCAACCCAGTTCCTTTGTCTCCCTCTTTCCTACTCTCCTACCTCTTATTAGGTTACTCCTATTCTTCTTTAGGCTCAATTTAGATATTCCCTTCACAGGAAGACACTCCCTGAAACCTTCACACCAGTTAGGAACCTTGCTTTTGAATTCCATAAGAGCCTGTGTATATTTCCATTTCCTTCAACCCCAGACAGCAGATGGTGAGTTCCTTCAGGGCAACAGTTTTGTCATTCATCTTTGTGTCTCAGTGGAAAATAGCAATGAGAGCTATTATTTCCTAAATGCTTGCTAAGGACCAAGTGCTATAGTAAGCATTTTGCATGTATTGTCTCCCCCAACCCTTGCAACAGCCCTCAGAGCTGGGAGTTCCTTCTTATAGGTGAGGAAACTGAGGCTTAGAGAATTTAAGTAACTTGCCAGGTCACTGGCTAGTAAGAAGCAGAGTTAGGGCTTTGATCTCAAAGACTCAACCACTCTGTTCTGACACTAGTTAGGTCCTCAAAAAATGTTCTTTGAGTTGATGAGCATTTTCCAAATCTATTGAATTGTATGGCCATCAATGCCTCTTCCCCTTTCTTCTAATTTTTTTTTGGTGGGGAATCGAAGGGTGATTAAGAGATGAAATGGGGGGAATTAGAAGGGAGAAAAAGGAACTGAAGATTAGCTCCTGAATGAAACAATATATGTATTATTATGTATTAAACATACTAAACTCTAGACACACGCAAACTTAAAAACACTAAAATGAAATGTGCAATAAAAATGTGCGTGGCTATTCAACATGACCATCGTATCTGGACACGGACAGTAGATGGGTCATTTGTTACCCATGTGGTCAACAATTCCACCCACTTCCATACCATTTCAATTGATTCATTTTCCCAGAATTCCATTCCATTATCCCTATTCTATTTTCCTGCACTGTGCTCTACTCCACTCTACTCCTCTCCATTCCGTTTCATTCCAGTCCAGTCCACTCTTCTCCACTTCACTCCATTTCATACCGTTCCTCTTCAGGCCACTCCCCTGCACTTCATGCTGTTCCACTTCCCTCCCCTCTCCATCTTGCTCCGCTCCATTCCACATCTTTCTTTTCCTTTCCTTTCTACAAAAACTCTATAACATATTGAGCACTATGTTCAGATGCTGGAGACGCAAAGCTGAATAAATACGGTCCTTATCCTCACATTCAGATTTTTCCCATCACCACCTGATAATATACCACCCCAATTCACAGCCCAACTGTACTGTCAATCCAAAATCACCACAGATCAGTTGCTATCTGATAAAAAACAAAACAAAACAAAAAAAAAAAACAAAAAAAAACCCAAAAAAAACCCCAAAAAACAAAACAAAAAAACCCAGTGGACACATAAAGATTTTCCTTTTACAGAATTCCAAGCAATCAAGTCAAATGATATCTAGGTATAGAGATAGAGTATCTTTCAAAATTACTTTCAAAGGACAATTACTTTCAAAGCATTTTACCTCCCACGTGACTTTTCCTTTCAAAATACCTAACTACAGCTATTTGTAATTGACTGTTATAAGGTAAGTGCTCATGCTAAATCAAATGATGATCTAGCAGAGATGTCTTGACTAAAGCATTAGAGTCATGGAAAACTGCAGTTTTAGAAACTGCCTTTGGAAGGAGCATAGCTTTTAGAACTTCAGCTTCCCAAGACATAGTTAAGATTTTGCCTGTGCTTCAAGGAAAAACTAGGGGATGAGTCATGACTTGATGACTACTAGATACGTAGCCATTCTGGTGCCCCATCTGGGAGCTCACAAACATTGCGGAGGATTTCGCTTTAGAAAAAGACCAAGGGGGTGCCTGGGTGACTCAGTCAGTTAAGCATCCAACTGAACTTCAGTTCAGGTCATGATCTCACGGTTCATGAGCTCGAGCCCCACATCGGGTCTCTGCTGTCAGCAGGGAGCCTGCTTCAGATCCTCTGTCTCCCCTCTCCCTTAGCTCCTCCCTGACTTGTGCTCTCTCTCTCTCTCTCTCTCTCTCAAAAATGAATAAACATTAAAAGAAAAAAAAGAAAAAGACTAAAAAACAATAACAATAAAAAAAACCCAAAATACACCCCTGCAGTGCATTTACCAAGACCAGAGACTGCAAATCCACGTATAAGGCTGGATCAGTTGAGCTCTATAACACAGGGCTGGGTTGACCCAAGGGCAAGGGTGCCTGCAGCAAAGCTCTGGATGTTCTTGATTCATCACAGTAGAGCCTGGCTGCCTCTAGGAGCTCTTTCTGTGTGTGTTTCACAGTGGTCCAATGTGGGAAAAAAATGGGAAAATGTTTTTTGCTAAAAGACCATCCTTGAGTGTGCAGGCAGGTATGTTTTTATTACAGTTTTATTCAGCCTGTTTCTTAGTTGACATACTTAATGTATTATATGATATATATATATATATTTTATATATATACATATATATAATTATATATTATTTTATATATATACATATATATTATATGATATATATATATCAGTACAGTATATGCTTATTTCCTTTTCTGAACTGGTATATGTGTATATAAGATATCCTATATATTCTTAAAATATACACTTAATTTTTGGTGTATTAGTTGTGTAAAAAAATTACACGTACACATGTATTTTCAGATGTACGTGGATACTCTTACAAACTGATGTTTTGGCTGAGACACATTCAGCGGAGACAAGAAGGTGCTCCGCCAAGAGGCATTCAATTTCAAAAGTAAGTGGCAAATCTCACTGGCATCAGTGGGTGGCAGGGCTTAGGAGTTAGAGATTTAGAGAGAGCACAGCACCAGTTCATGATGGCAACCTCGAGTGCCATCTCTCCTGTTCTCATTTCCTGTTTTCCTTCCCCACTTTCCAAGCCCAGACAGGTCTGAAACCACAATGATCAAACTAGGAGACATGGGTAAAAAGCTAGGTGGGACGTGGGAGGTTTTGGACAGGTTCCCTTTCCCTACGTCAAGCCCAAAGGGATGGGGTGAAGGGAGAGGACAAGCTAAGATTTATGTTGAATTTAGACTTTGGGTTACTTCCTGAATTGGATAATCCTTGCTAATGGGTTGAGAGTGAGTGTTGACTTTTAAAGTGATAATCAAGAGCGTCCAGAAAAGTCACGAGGCCTTCCTAAATTCTGTTCAGAGGCAAGGGAAGCACTAGCTTGTAGGGAAGATTTAGAGTAAAGGAAGGCTGGAGGTAAAAAGAAAGTTCCACAAATTATTCAATATACTGGTTATATTTGTTTTGTGATCAATACTGAAGTAGGTGCTTACTACTCAGGAACCACATGCAATATTAAATTCTGCACAAGGGGGAAGAAACCAGAGCACTAAAGGGGCGTTAAGTCATACGCCTAGTGTTGGGCTTTTACTTTCTTTCAATTGTTTTTGGTTTGCTTATTAGGAAACAGCTAAACACTTGCAAATGAAGCAGCATTTTTGATTTGTCTTTACAAATTGCACTTTTGCAGTTACACTATTATTGCCTAAAACGGTGGCCTAAAGCCCTGAGTGGGAAGCAGACCGGAAGGGATGAACTGAAATACTCCGTGAGCAGACTCTACGACTGCACTGTTGCTGCTCCCCCAGCCGTTAAACTTATCTGCCCTTTTGTGGCTGCTGATGTAGAATTGGTACGTGACTTTGAGTATTTGACTATGTTCACAAATCAGTCATAGTGATTCCTGAATCTTCCATTGCTTTGTGACTCTTTCCACTCCCTTATGAGCATAAATGATTGTGGCATACAATCAGGGGAATCTGCAAAACACTGATTTTAATTTCTATTGCCTGTTTTTAGGTTATGCGTAAGACTATGAAGCCTGACTTTGGTTCAGAAATGTGGCCAACCTGCAGGAGTGCAGTTTTGACATCGCGGCCTGATTGTCTTTCCCTCTGTCCTATCTCAAAGAGTTTTTCATCGCACAGAATGCACCATGCATAATTAGCAGCTAGGACACAGAGTACCTAATCACACATTTGAGTAGTGGCAATTCTAGCAGAGCAGATCTTGTCAAGCAGCGGGCTTTCTGAGACCGTTACAAACCACGCCCCACACCCATTCTCCCCTTACCTCTTCAGTGGTGCTGGAGAAGGGCCGAGTAGTCCAGGGGACCCAAGATGTCTCAGTCATTCCAGTCGTCTGCAGACTGGGGTGCTGTGTCTGTCTGCTGTGGCGGCGGTCGTGTTCTGTTGTACTTCTGGTGAAGGCCTCTGTGGTATTCCTAATAAGGTGTTCCGGGCTATACGGAACTGCATTAAAAGTGGTGGGGATTTGGGGTGGAGCCGTGTTTCTAGCGCTCCTTACCGAAACTTCTGCTCCCAGGCCAGCTGAGGTAAAGAAAGGACAGTTGCTAAAATTACCTTTGTGTTTTGTGGAGTCTTCACATAAAAGCAATTTGACTTCAGAAAAAGCAGGCCTCTTTCATAACAGGCATGCGAATGAGCTTCAGTTATATGAAAAATTCAAGAACTTGGAGTGTGACAATGCTAATTTCCAGTCCACCCATCCTTTGTCCATCTATCATAGGGTCAGGGGAGTTGTAGAAACCGCTACCAGAAAACCTCAGTTCTGTGTAGAAGATAGAATTAAATTTACTCTCTGAGCATTTAGGGAGTCATGAAATTGGCTTCAGGGGGTCCATGAATCACGAAAAACTTTATGCCACGTCCTAAATATATGTCCGTGCATACTTTTTTCTTGTGGGAGACTTTCATAGCTTTCATTCAACTTCTCAAAGGGGTCATTGGACAGAATGCCAGGCTGAGAATCACTACTAACAACTTGCTTAGCTTCGTCATGCAGATGGACGATT
Source organism: Acinonyx jubatus (assembly GCF_027475565.1). Taxonomy (NCBI): domain Eukaryota; kingdom Metazoa; phylum Chordata; class Mammalia; order Carnivora; family Felidae; genus Acinonyx; species Acinonyx jubatus. The sequence goes on from NC_069387.1 coordinate 93,356,448, forward strand.
CCTGGGAAAGCAATGACTTTCTTTTACCACAGAGCCAACTGTTTCCAGTCCTAATTGTGTGAGCACCAAATCCTGGGACAGTTGTAGTTTCTGAGCTCCCTATCTTCTGTAATTGATTTAAAACTTATGAACTGGTGAGATTAATGTATAGCTTTACTTTGCAAGGCTGAATTGCCAATACTTAAAAATAATTGATTTGCAAATTAGGTTCACCTAGCCATAATTTTAAAACGTGCTCTCCATCTGTTGGGGATTTCGCTAACATATAAATTCTGGTTGAGTAAAAGTTGTCAGAGCCGGCACTCCTCACAAGTTCTCAGGGCATGCCAATGCTGGTGTTGATGGTCTTTGGACCACACTTCGATTAACAAGACCTGGAGAACAATCGTATAATATGAAGCGTTGGAAAGGACTGTAAATTATGGACTGAGGGGTATGTTTAGATGCTTCTATCAATTTCATTATGTGTCACAGTTTCCTAGGATATAAAATCTTGCCCAGTTAGATAACTATAATTTTGAAAAGTTTCTGGTTTAAAAACTGGCAGAAGGAAGATTTTATTTTTTACTACTCCTTTAGTGGTTCATTCAACCAACTATTTCTTGAGCAACTACTATGTGCTAAGTGAAGATCTAGGTGAAGGATTGCATTTTCCCTGTTCTGGTCCACCTTTCTGAGCCCTCTTTTGAATCTCATTTATTTCCATTCCAATTTCAGTGGACATATTTTGTATGATAGCATATATAAAGAAGAGAGGGATAAGGCACAGAAAAGAGGATAGAAATGGAAAAAGTATTTTTAAAATTTAGTAAGATAAAAAAAAATCTCACCAATTCTCTTAAAGGTTAACGAAATAATCACGACTGTATTAAGCACCCTCTTTGAGATGTGGAAAGTTGTGCAAAGTACCCTGTACATGGGATTGCCAGGTTTAGCAAATAAAAATATATGATATGCCCAGTTAAATTGGAGTTTCCAATAAATAACTAATAATTCAGAATATTTAGCATATGTCAAATATATAATATTACAAAGGTTATATTATATGTTACATATTATACTGGGAATGTACTGACATTAAAACATTGTCATTTATCTGAAATTCAAATGTAATTGAATGTTCTGTATTATAGCTGACAAACCTACCTGTAGATCTACTAGGCCTAGACTTTAATAGATTTTTGGACATTCCTGCTAGTTTCTATTTGTTTTTTCCTTCTGAATCATATGCCATTGCCATTGCGCCCAGGTTACTACCCTGAACATAGACCAGATTTATTTATCCCTGGGATGTTTTCTATATGACAAACCCAATTGTTCTATTAGCAATAATCGTTTATAATAAACGCCAAAAAGCAGCCTTAATTTTGCAGTCTTAATTGAATTAAGTGCTTGAATGTTCCTTCAAGAAGACATTTGTCTATTGTTGGGATATAAAATTTTCTGTACGTAGCGATTGGTATTTTAGTTATTTTTGGGCTTTGACCAATGCCGGTCCTCTGCGTTGATTACCACCTATGACATTTTTAGCTTTTAGACCCTCAAAAAAAATTTAATTATGGGGTTAAGACAAAAACAAACTTCCAAATACATAGTATGTAATTATGTGTCTTAGCATGTCAACCTATGCTTGTTCCTCTTCACTGAGGAGGAGATGGTTAAGTTCTTGTTCTAAGAACTTTTTTTTATTCATCAAGTTACATGATTCATTCAATGGATGAAACAAGAATCTCCCCAAATTAGATAAATGATCAAAACACTCTTGCAATTTCTGTGTAAGTAACATAGCTTATTACCATCACATGTAGCTTTGGAACATCTTATGGAAAAAAATTCAGTCTTCTGAAATTGTCTTTAACCTTCTAAGTGTATTTTTAAAACACTCCAAACAAGTCCATTTTACATTTTAGACCACTACCTTTTTTTCTAAAGGGAAAAAAAAAAAAGAATATCCAAGGTCGGTACCCCTTCATTTTGTCACTGTGTTTTTAACCTGTGCTATTTCAGAAGCAGGAAAGAAGCTTTAGTCTTAACATTTAGTTTCCAAATTTCGTGTGTTTTAAAGCAGTGGTCTGCAAACTGTGGTAGGCATCAGAATCCCCTTTGGAGCTTTTTAGAATATTGAAGGCTTGGCCCTTCACTAGGAGATTTGGTGTGGGACCCAGCACCTGCATGTCTAACAAGTTTCTCGGCGATTGTAATATATATCTAACTGTAAGGTTTTATCCATATACTCAATATGAGCCAAACTGAATTCTAATCATTCTTTACGTGGGTATCGAAGGGTTTAAAGTAGATGGGAGGCAAGAAAATCCATTCTAGAAATATATACGGCAATCGAAATATGCTGGTCTTTTCATCTCCTGAACTCTGTTGAAATGGGTGCTATGAAATTATATTGAAAATAGTATATCCTTGAATGTTTTGGTGTCTATAAATTCTTCTGACATTCTTTAAAAAGGTGTATGCATTTTACAGTTCATGAAAGAGTGAGATGTGTTTTGACAAATGCAAGGAAAAGTTCTTACACAATGGAACAATATGTTGAAGCTATTTTTAAAAGCTTTATTGTACCATTGCTACCACATTGTTTCCACTTTATGCATGATTCCTCTTAGAACACAATTCAAGATAAGGTATATCATCCTGGATACTATTTAAAAGATTTTAGCACTTAAGTTGCAGATAGCGCAACTGTAAGATGATTTTCAATGACTGTACCAGGTCAGGACGATATTTTGAATATATTTTTTAAAAAAGCAACATGTATTTTAGTTTATTAATTAGTCTATGAGTAGCTCAGATATGATTAATAATACAAATGTGATTTTTGTATAATGATAGTAAAAATACACAATCTGTTAGTTTCCCTCCTTTAAGTGATATGAATAACTTTCAACCATGCTGAAAAAAGAATAACTTGGACAGAACTTATTTAGGAGATAGAAAATTTCAACTATATTGGGACTCTCTTTTCTGTAAGAAGATGCCAAATATAATACACCTTTTAAAAGTGGGCAAAAAGTCTGGAAAAGAGATAATAAATGAAATGAATATACCTTAGAAAAAGGAAGATTTATGCATATATATTGTACACTAAGTATATTCCACAAGACTGGGCTAGAATAAAGTGAAGTGAAAGGGATACGAGTTATAACAGACTAAATAATTTTTAGAAATGCTGAAAAGAATAACATTTCAGAAAGTGTAATCAATAAAATAAAGGGTGCATAAGAGAAGACCTATCTAAAATTTGAGAAAGTGAACAAGGATGCGAGAAGTTTGTGGAAAGAGATACCAACGAGGGACGAGGGGGAATTTGTAAACAATGGGCGACATAACAAATCAGAGAATTTCAGAGGTCAATTTTTTTTTTACAGACTTAAGAAAGAGCCAAGATTAGAAATAAAGAAAGAAAAATTAAGTGGAAGTTGACATGGCATAGGAAAACATCAAAGCAGAGCATGGTAAAACATTTAAAGTAAAAAAAAAAAAAAAATGAAAACTTAATGAAAGCAATACTTTTCAATAGCCAATTATTATTCAACTACTATACTCCGAGTTGTGTTAGGAAGATGTGCCTGGTTAATCCTAGTGTCCTATGTTTTCTTTGGGGACATGGATATATATTAGATGGTGGGTACAAGGAAACTATGCTAGATGGGGGAGAAAGAATGGCTTTTCAATTCATTGCTCCTAGGCTGTGGGAGAGGGATGCTGAGGCAGGTACTACTTAAGCAAGGTCAGGAAAATGGAAGACGGAAAGTGGGTGAATAACTTGGTGTGCCCCCAGCTGACTTGTCCATTCGGCACAATAGGCACAGTACCAAGGACCCATGACGTTAAAAAAAATAATTTAATTAGAAAATTTTAAAAAAGGAAGAACTTTCAGAGTCAAAATGTTTGCTTAAATTTGTTTTTTTACACAATAGGGAAAAATGAGAATTTGGGGGCTCATGAAAATCTATGAAATTATTTTATTTATTTATTTTAATGGAGGAAGGGGCCCACAAAGGGCCCATGAAAGTCATACACCGCCATGGATGTGCCTTGATAAGTTCATTGACGTGTCACAGGTTAAAAATGGTTGGGGCACTCTGGATACGGTGCTGGGTATTTTTCTATAATCACGTAAATCATATACCAGGAACCAATGATCATACGATTTCCAGTGCTCCCATAAGTAAATGGTCAATTGCGAGGCCCATGTTTTTATAATCTTGCAAGGAGAAAATAAACCCAATGGCAGCAATGTGGTCAAAGTAGGATCTGTACCTACAAAAGACACTGTTGTTTTGTTTTGGTTTTTTCCTCAACTCTATTTACAAGCATTCCCACCAATCACTAAAGGAAGCAGCTTCTGTTAAGACCCTTTCTCCCAAGAGTATATATGGATATTACAGTGCTAATGCATTTTATTCCCTCACCCACGTTACTGCAATTAAACAATTACTTTAACCAGCAGTTATATCAAGTCTGTCAGCAATTGGTTTACTTCAGAAGCGAAATCTCTTTAAGGGATTTCACTAGCTCGGTCATGTTAGGGACATGTGAAAATATGTCTGCAAAAATTTTCCTGCCCTTAGGTAAATATGAGATTTGAGTTAGTGAATCTGTAGTAGATGTCACTAGAATATGGACTGGTTAGTTGACATCTTACATATAATGTTACTCTGCATTCAATACAAACACAGCTGAGTGAAAGTAACTGTTTATAAGTAGACACTTGGCATCCTTTGGAAAAAGTAGCCAAGTGATGGCACCTCTCATCTGGAAGGTCTAGAACCACTATGTTTAAAGAGTTTGTAAATTAGAGGTTTGGACCTCAGAATGCATTTTTACTCCTAAAGTAATATTCTTTTTTTTTTTTTAAAGTTAAAGGTGTGATTACATAAAATTGCAATATTACTGAACAGATTTTGGTTTTTCCTTATTCTTACTGTGTTATTGATAACTGCTTTGTGTTAATTTATAGACTAAGACTGAGAAATTATACACAAAGGATTTCTAAAAATCATTCTCTTAATTCAGTGGCTCCAAGGATGTAGCTATACAATATAACACCAATACGTACGAAGAAAAATTGAGAAAGTCTGTCAATCACCTTTTTGTTTTATTGACACATGGCCAAAGGTGTAAGTGTTTCCAAAGAGCTGGATATCTGGCACCTGACTGACAAAAGAATTTATGGAGGGAATGAATTTTTTCAATTTTTAGCCACATACATTGGCATTTTGGAGACAAGGTTTCGTTATTGCTCTTATGACTCAGAATAATAACTACTAGTGTCTAATTTTATAAATTGATTATAAAAGGATCATTTTTTTTTAAGAGTCTGTCTCCCAGGTCCTCTCCTTTTATCCAAAATGAAGGCATGCAATGTACTCTTTAAGGGACCGTGATTATTTGAGGAAATATGACTCTAGTATAGATCCTTCTCTCAAAAAACGCATTAATTTTTGCATTGAATTTTTAAAAATGTTTATTTATTTCGAGAGAGAGAGTGCGTGTGAGTGTGTGCGAGTGGGGGAGGGACAGAGAGAGTCCTAAGCAGGCTTATTGCTGTCAGCACAGAGGGCGACATGGAGCTTGATCTCATGAGCTGTGAGATTATAACATAAACTGAGATCAAGAGTCAGTCGCTGAACTGACTGAGCCACCCAGGCTCCCGTGCATTGAATTTTAATTCACTTCAGAAGCCTCCTCAATTCACCTTGTAACAGAGGAACTCTGAGGAAAGGAGAGGAAGAAGAAAAAAACATAGCTTCATGAGAACAGGGCACAGCTAAATTATGACAAAATCCAGTGAGCACTCAAAGGATTGGGTAAAAAATATGCAAATTTTAAATTATCCTTAATTTTTAAAACACAGTTGCTTAATATGACGGGCAAGAATGTACAGTGGAGAAAGGGGTACTTTATAAAGTTGACACGCTATTGTAATTATTTACATATCTGACTTCCCCATTACTGTAAAGAATAAGACATAGTCAGTGATTCTCAACTTTGGCTGCACATTAGAATAATCTTAGAAGCATTTAAAGAACATGATACCTAGGGGCGCTTGGGTGGCTCAGTTGGTTAAATGACTGACTTTAGTTCAGGTCATGATCTCACAGTTTGTGAGTTCGAGCCCCATGTCGGGCTCTGTGCAGACAGCTTAGAGCCCACAGCCTGCTTCAGATTCTGTGTCTCCTCTCTCTGTCCCTCTCCCACTTGAGCTCTGTCTCTCTCTCTCAAAAATAAATAAACAAAAAAAATTTTTTTAAATATGATACCGAATTCAATTGGCCTAGAGGATGAGGCTTGGGCATTAGTATTATTTCAAAGTTCCCACTGTGATTCTGATGAGATGCTTGGGTTGAGAATCTCTGGTGTAGGGTACCCGTAGCACAAGCTCTGGCATATAGTAGATATTAGGGAATTATTACTTAAGTACATGAATGATATCATGAATGTTTCCTTTATGAAACAAATAGTTCAGATTTTTGGCCTTCACAGATACACTATCTTTTACTGAAGAACTTAATTAAAAAGTTCATATCTTATGAATGGACAATATGCATAATTGTGCTGTCAGATTATCATATTTAGTTATCAAGTCTTTCAAAAAGGTCATTTGGAGTCATTCATTGCAAACATCTAAATGTAATTTAATTTTTCACAGTGGATTCTCTAGCAGATCAATGAACGTTCATGCTATGGGTCAACTGATATCATGTGTATCTTTAATCAACAGTAAGTTTGAGATGGAGGAAAAAATATGTTAACTTATAATTGTGTTCAAACATAAGTATTATACATGTGTATTCAAATATAAGATTTTTTTTTTGGTAGCACAATGGTGCAAATTTTTACTCTGCTTTTTTCTAGAAGTCTATTTTCTCTTCCAACCCACATTCTTGGGCATGTTTTGGATATGGCACATTCAGAGATTAACTGTAAATAGTCTATTTCATCCACTTACTTTTGAAGTGAAGTCCATCATCATTGGACAAGTTTTGCATGAAGGTCAAAAGAAATCATTTTCCATTAATTATATTCTATCTTGAACAATTCTCCACTGAATTGTAAAAGTAAATCTCCGTATTTACTTTTTAAAAGTTCTAGTGAAAGAATATACTGCTAATTAGGGTTTGATTGGAAGCTGGGAAAGGATCTCACTTCTTATGTTTAATGGTACAATGGGAATATTTATAATGTTTCTGTGTTGTTTAGGACAGACCTTGCCCAAAGAACTTGCTCATGAAAGGGATTGTACATATTGGTGTTCTGTGCTATATATTCTCTGATAAGTTTGAATTTTGTAGCTGACTTTTATATTTTTGTCTTATTCTCATAGTGAGAAGTTAAGAAGACCGGGACTGTTAGGGCACTTGGGTGGCTCAATTGGTTAAGCATCCAACTCTTGGTTTGGACTCAGGTCATGATCTCATTGTTTGTGAATCTGAGCCCTGTGTTTGGCTCGGTGCTGATGGTGCAGCCTGCTTGGGATTCTCTCTCTCCCTCTCCCTCTGCCCCTCCCTTGCTCCTGTGCATGTATTCTTCCACTCTCTATCTCAAAAAAAAAAAAAAGTTAAAAAAAAATTAACAATAAAAAAAGGCCAAGACTGTAATATTCAACTTCTATTGTAGAAAAGCCCATTGCATTGTTAGCATCTAATTAAACTCTTACTTAATTTACAAAATGGAGTGACAGAAAGCTGTCCAAGGGATCAGCATCGTGAAAAAACTCATAGGAGCCTCAAAAATAAACACCTAATAAAAAGATTTAAAAGTACAGTGAATGCTGATCCCCAAATGGGGTTATGGATCAAAATTATCTGGGGGACTTAAAAAAAAAATCAGGTTTTAGTCCAAATTTCTTGAAACAGAATCTTGACGGTGGTAGGGGAGAAGAAATGATGGCAGAGATTGCTTCTCCTCCCCCGGGTCGAATTCTTATGTAGTCAACTGGGCAAAACTCTGTGGTTAAGCATTTGTGAAACACTGTATAGTGGAAGGTACACTGGACAAGGAATTAAGACATTTGGGTTCCAATCAGACCTTTGCCACCAATTAATCTGGGATAATTCACTCAACCTTGATAAATTGCAGTCTCCTCAATGATGGGTTCTTTTCTAGACAATTTCTCCAGTGACTTACAAGGTCCATTTGTACCTAATATCTAATGATTCTATAGTTTTATCTTTCATGAATTCCTAAAGCAAATCTCTACTATAGGAGTAAATAAGCAATAAAATGATTAAGTAAAATAGAAAATTAAGCTGTATCCACAATAAAATCCCCAGCACAGGACTGAACTGTGTGCTGCACCAGGAATTTGTGCATGTATATACAAGTTTTTACTGGATCTGTCATCTAGATTATATCCACCAATGGTCAACAAATTAGAAAACTCTGTGACAATGCACTGGTTCTTACCATTTCAAAAGTATGTAACCTCTTGTACCCCTAAACTTTACTACAAAAAATTTGCAAAGGCACAATGTATTTTCCAGTCTTTCTCAAACACCATTTTAATGTTTTACTAGTTCCTCCTAATCAGAGAATTATCTACATCAGCAGAATTATTAATTTCCTGATCACTGGCTTTAGTCATTACATGTGTATGCTGCATTTATGCCTAGATTTATATTCCTATATAATGGTATCTAACCAAAGTGTCTACAGTGTGGTACAAAAGAGAAACTCAATAAATGTTTGTTTAATTAATAAAAGAAGCAAGGAAAGAAGGGAAGGAAACGTAAGAGGTAAAAGGAAAGATGTTGGGCTAATTTAATGAGGAGGGCTTATTTAACAAGGATAATGAAGTTTTCCACATCAGTGGGAACCACATGATCCATTCCCATTAGCTTATGAATGTGCCATAGATAGGCATTGTGTTGAGGTAAAAAGATATCCCTTTAATGTGAAACAAACAAACATAACATTGAGCAGAAGAACTTTCAGAATCAATTCTGAAAAGAATAGCTCACCTTTTTTTAAGCAGAGGCTTCCGTTCACTGGTTTTCCCTCCTTGTTGACATCAATTTTCATCCAGCTATGGAGGTATTTCCTGTCCTTCTTGACCACTACCTTGGAGCCTTGTTTCTTGAGAAAGAGAGAGGTATTTTCCACCTCAAGGAACCCTTCCTGCTCATGGCAAGTCCATCGGGGTGCCTGGTAGCAGTGGGTAGAGACAGCTGGTAGGGAAGGGCCACGAGAAGAGCTGGAGATGCCCAGGCACAGAGCAGATTTAACATGAAGGAGTTTTCCATCCTCAGTCCACATCCACTGCTGGTTCTGGCTGGTCCCATTGCACAAACCCACCACCACTCTCTTATTTTTGGAAAGGCACTCTTGTTTATGGACATGGACAATCTGAAACCCCTCTGGAAGATGAGATACTCATAAAGTACTATGTAGAAAATTATAAGGCCCATCAGAAAACAAAAACATCCCACCCGCAAATCAGTCCAGTGAAAATACAAGGTTTACTTGTCTTTTGCTATTACTATCATTTCGAGCGAATAGTCCCAGATTCAACACACGTGATTTAAAATCCCAAGGCTGACATTGTCAGACGGTTAAAATGTCATCCTTCGCTCCCTTTCTTTTACTTTCACATGGTTTAGGGAAGAAAACACACTCCCACTGAAATAATAAAAGGAAGCTTGAAAAAGACACCAAACCATCCAAAGAATATGGTGTGATATTTTAGCTCAATTATTAAATATACTGAAGTTATAAAAAGCTCCATTCCCCTTTTGACCATTATACTCTTTCCATCTCATCACCATCCCCCATTCTAAAAAAGCGCCCCTTTTTCCAATTCTTAAGTTAGCACTGCAGTATTTGTACACAAATTACATGGTTTGGATACGTGTTTAAAAATTAGATGTATTCATCTCAAAACAAAACAAAAATAAAACAAATTTTCCCACCCCTCTAAACCTTCTTAGCTAATAGTGACCAGTGAACGTATTGATCACATATACAATTTCTTACAGTCCTGGAGAGAAGCATTTCTCTATATTGTGACAATCTCTGCAAGTTTCCCTCAAAACTGATAGACTAAAAAAACAAAACAAAAAACCCCAGCATTTCTTGACCAAAAAAAAAAAAATTAAACATCCAATTATTAAACATCAGTATTAAAAAGTGAAATGTTCAGGATCAGAAACCATTTTCTGAGCTTTTACTTAATTTGCTCTACTCTCCCATGAAAATATTCAGACGTTCCTTCCAAATAGCAACTTCCAAATAAAACACACCTCACTTCTTCACCCCCTTTAGTTATATCTCCTTATATTTTCCTTCTTTAACATACACAAAAAACAAAACTATAACCTGATAAGGAAAAAACATGGAGAATGCCACAGACTGCCACATAATAATCAGTTTCTCCTCAAGGTGCTTCACTGTCTCCTATAAAGATGCCATTTCAGGAGCTCTCCGAGTTATTAGGAGGCCATTTATTTTCTTTCAGAGAAAAGTCTCAGCAGAGTGGACAGAGCTGGCTCTTTTTATTCCCCCTCCTCAACGTCTTTGGTTAAACTGCCATGGAGACCTGGCTCCATTTCCACCTTATTTCAGACACTTCAAAGGACAGAGACTCCTCTGCTGGCTGTTGGAGAAATGCCCCAAGGGAGGCAAGCCTACTCACCTGAATTCCCAAAGATTAAGCAGGTAAGAATCGCCATGTAAAATTCAGCCTCCATTTTCCACTTAACAACTGTTCATGCTTTGCTTGGGGGGAAAAAAAATCTCCCAGATAAGAGAAGCAAAGACTAGGAAGGAAATGTGCCTTCATGGTGGGGGGAAAAAGTCAGTGACGAGCACTTCCTCCTATTGAATTGTTTGGGGAAGTTTTACACCAGTGTCCTTTTGTCTGTTTCCTTAGAAAGAAGGGATTATGATTACCTCTCCTTTTTTTATGTAGAAAAAATTCTGACCTCCAGGAGCAGAATAAAACTTACAAGTTTTCTCCTACATCTCTTTGGCACATGACTACTTCTTAGCCTCAAGAGGGAAGAAAGGAATTGTAATCTTAGTTAATTGAATGTTCCTAAAACATTACATCTCTTCAGGTGATATTGATTCTGCTGAATAAACACAAGTCATGTAATTTATGAGGGCCTATGACAAGTGATATAAAGATGTAAACATGTACCGTTTGTATAATGATATGCTGGGAGCCTATTGAGGAAAACCACATAATGATGGTACTTCTAGATCATTATCCCTCAAGTGATGACAATATTACATTTAGAGACAGTTATCTCCACTGGGGAGAGGCAGAGACTAAAATTAAACCCATCTTATTACCTACTCCAGGCTTCCCCCAAAAGATAAGAGCTTCTTCCCAAGAGGAAAAAAAAGCAGATGTTTTACTCAATAGTTAGTATTAAGAGTAGTTTATTGGCAGTATGAAACAAAGTCAACATAGCTGCATTGAAAATTCATATTTGGGCAGAACATCTAGTGTTTGCTGAGTGCATTTTTTTAACTTTATTTGTCTCTTGAGGATTAAAACCTTTCAGAAATTTAAGAATATCCATGGCAGCAACCTTTTGGAGAACTTCTGGAAATGGGACAGTTTACTTCATTCCCAAAGGGATCTGCCTTTTTTTGGGGGGGGGAGGGGAGAGAGATTCTAGGTAGACAGAATATTCAAAAATTCCTTCTTAGTAAAAGAGACACGGATATTTAAAATTCTTGATACATCATAGTTGCTACAAATTTGTTTTTCCCTTTTAAATTAAAATGACTCACAATGTAGAAATACAGTGGCTGGAGTTTTGGAGCAGAAACCACCTCTATGTCCAATAATAGAGAGTAAATACATACACACCCAGTGACAATCATTGTGCTCTGTAATTGATTGACAGGAGGTACTGATAAATACACATTTATAGGTAATATTATCAAGACACATTTCCATATAAAATAGTACTGCTTTTGATTTTTTTTTTTCAAAAACAAGGACTTATTTGTGAAAAATCCATTATCAATCACTTGCGACCTTAACGGCAAGATTCTGGTAACTGAGAAAGGTAATAGCACTTAAAACAGGAACAGTTTAACAGCTGACAGTCCATTCACAAGACAGATTTTACAAACATTAAAGCATCTAAGCACATAATAATAATTTCTTCAGCAGCTTCTCCAGTTGTCATCTGATGACATATATCACCGAGTATTTCATCCGTACATTCTGTGTGGCAGGTAGTCAATACAGACAAAACAAAAGTCTCCTTAGCTGTGTGAGAAACCTATCATACCTCCATCAGCATAGGACCTTCAAAATAACTTAGGGGATGCTTACAAATGCATTCATATACACAAGAGGCTGGCAATCTTTAATTGTGTTGCCATCTTCCACAATCCGTGCCACAGCTTGGCTTCAGGACTTCTCTTTTCCTTCCATTGCAGGAAGTTCCTTCCAGAAGCCTCAGGTGGGTAATTGATTAACTACCCCTAGAGATTGATGGTCTGGTAAATCTTCAGAGAATCACTGGACAGTTTCTGCTGAAAGTCTGCTCTCATACAGGCACAGAGCATGATGTACAAATTCATACTGCTCACTAGTTTGGACCATTCCACCCCTACAAGAAAGAGAATACAGTAACTTCTTATTGCTAACGTCCTGCAGTCTTAAGAGACTATATCCAAGCTAGGGTATTATGCCAAAGACACAGAACTGTTGACCTGGTGAACTTAATATGCTAATGTGTATAAGGAGATTATCACAGTGCCTGGTATACACTAGACGCTTAATTAATTTTTGCTACATACATTACCGGGGAGGTGGTACTGCCTACTGGGTAAGTACTTAGATTTTCGGACCACCCAGGCTGAGTTGAAATCTCTCCTATACCAATTCTTAGCTGTGTGATCTTGGGCACGTTCCTTAAAACCTTTTATGTTTCAGTCTCCTCCTCTGTTAAAGTGGAATGATAGTACCTATTGCATAGGATTCTTGTGAGCATTAAGTGAATTCATATATCTAGAGTGTTAGTATCACTTCTCAGGTGGCTTATAATTCATCTCGTGTTAAAATGGTTTATATACTTGGATTAAAGTTGAAGCAGGTTCACCAAACAAACTCAACTGTGAGGTGTTGCTCTTTGTACAAGTAGAAAGAACAACTATCCTGGAATGGTCTCATTGGGTATGTGATATAGAAACAACCTTAATCTTTAGGTGTGGTATGCTGGGTATCTGAATACAATAGTGGGCGGGACTTTAAATGAGTTGGAAAAAGGGAATCGCTTTTTTCCCTTTGTTATCAACATTATCATTACTAGTTACTCAGGGTACCTTTTGTTCCTGGTTTAGTAGAAGGCAGCTACTTTCCTGAGAAATATTGATGATGCTTTTCATTATACTTCTATAGATAAATTAATTATATCACATTTTGCTCTTTATAATAACAGTTCTTTTACCTGGCAAAGCTACTGACAGTAATGTAAATGCAACTTATTGTTCCTGCTCACTGAATAACAGAATCACTGTTAGTAACTATTTGATGTCCTATAAAGTCTCTATAACCAATACAGTCCTACAACTGATTTCATTATTTCATTATTTATTTACTTATTATTGAGAAAGAGGGGGTACTAGTGTGTGAGGGGCAGAGACAGGGAGAGAGAGAGAATCCCATGCAGGCTCTGCACTGTCAGCGTGAAGTCTGAAGCAGGGCCGAGCTCACCCCAGGCGGGTCTCCGGTTCACCGGATGTGGGGCTCAAACTCATGAACCATGAGATGACCTGAGCCAAAGTTGGATGCTTAACTGACTGAGCCACCCAGGAGCCCCACAACCCATTTTAAAATTACATTTTAGCCAGTTCTTCCAAGAGGTTGTTACCATTCAAAATAATTAATTCTCGGCCATGTAAGCACTTCAACTTTAAAAACAAGATAGACTACCTCAGTGTAATGTGATTTCTGGTTAATGGTAATAACTGAAACTGAGCTTGTATCTATGTTTACTTGTCAACCTCTATAAATATAAGCTTACAAAACATTAAAATATTAAGCCTTCTCTCCTCCAAACTACGCAGTGATGTTATTAAGTGAGTGAGATTTCACCCTTCTAAATTAAACTAAGCAGGTTGACATGATGCCAAAATGATGTATTTGGCAAGAAACAAAGAGGTAAATTTCAGTGATAGCAACTTAATGGCAGAAGTATTTCATTGGTCTTTCCCCCCAAAACAATACATTTTATTGTATTGAAGGCAACTTTCTGGCCAATGTGTTCCTTGGTCATAAGTTGACAACAGAAATGGCAAACTGAAGATGTGGTTTTTCTTCTTCTTCTTAGCTGGATGGTAACATCTGGGCACACCTCAAACCACAGGAGGTGTCCAAAAGATGTTGGCTTTGGCTGTGATGCTTAAGAGACACAGCCATAGTAAATAGTAGGGCAGTTCCAGGAAGCTGAGAGGTACCTCCCTTTACCTGGCTTCACACAGCTCAGAGAACCATTAGTTTTCCCCCTTGAACTGCTGATGGTTCAATGTGGGGCCTTATATGTGGCTCCATCTCTTAGGCTCTCCTCTATGAACTTCGTCTCACCATTTACCTCACTTTGAGGTAAGCTCTTCCCTTTCTTGTCTGTTCTGGTGAGCAGTGGTATTTACGTGTCCAACTGGTGAATGAACAAAGACATGGTCCAAGTTTTCATACCCATGTTACCCCCAAGTGGGTCAGCAGCATATCTTCTTGCTCAGAGTATATTTTCTATGACATTCTGTTAACTAAGTCAAGATTGTTTCTGCCAGCAAATATGGGGGAGATGGGGAAGCAAACTGATTAGGTGTAGGCTAGCAAAATCTTGTGGGTATGCAGGTTTAAGGAAGGTATATGAGAAATTATTACTTCCCACCTAATTTGGAAAGCATTTTCAGCAGAGTGATTCAATTTATGCCAATTGCCGGCACAATGTAGGCTTTCCAGAAGGGAGCAGTCTACATGGCATATGGTCAGCTAGTTTCTGCTGGAATGCTCATGGGGAGGTGAGAGGTCTTAAGAAGCAGCCTTTCCCAAAGTTGCAGGAAAGCTTCTGAAGAGAGAAAATGAATCTGCTCCTATCTAACTTTCACCCCATTGGTTGAACTGAAATAACCCCAAAAAACGTCTAAAGACTCCCTCTCGTAGTCACACAATAGCTTTCTAAATGCTGGAAAACAACCATCAAAGTCCCGTAATCTTTTCTTCTCTAGACTAAACATCCTGTGGTCCCTCAATATTTCTATAAAGTTCGGTTTCCCAGTCACCCACCAATCTAGTCTCCTTCGTCTATAGGCCATTTTATCAAAGATGACCTTCTTACAGTGTTGTGTCTACTCCCGACAGGATCTAGTCACTGGGAATATTTTCTCCTTTCAGCTGCATGTCATAGGCCAATGAGCTTGCATTTGCAGGTACATCAGATGATAAGATCTCATGGTACCCATCTGGTGCCTGGTGCCCAACAACACTTTTAAGATATTGAGGGAAGGTTTGGGCTTATGAAGTCTGCAGGATTTTTTTTTTGTTTGTTTGTTTTAATTTTGAGTGTGAAAGTTACAGTTTGCTCTCATCCTGTACTTAAGCTATTGACTTTTTGAAACTAAGTACAGGATTTTCTAATCAGTCCTATTAATTTCAACTTGTTGGTTTCAGCACAAAGTTTTTATTTACTGTCATCATGATTTCTATCATTCAATATATTAACCTTTTGTTTCTTACTCCCAGCATTATGTCTTCCAGATATTTAAGAAGCATGCTTTATTTCTTTTTAACTGTCATTCATAATGGAGGAGGAAAAGACCGGGCCAAGGTGGGGTCTTTATTATAAGTAATTTGATATCATGTGATATACTGTCTATCCCATTCCAAAATTGTTTCTAACTAAGTTGTAGGTCCTTTAAAGATAGGCATAATGTTATAGCCTTCTCATATTTGCAACAATGAAAAGTACTTCCTAGTCTTAAGTGAATGCCTGTCATGTAGATTACTCAGGCCATGCTATTTTCATGTCATATGAAAGCAGATAAACTCTGAGCTAAAAGAAGGCAAAGGGCATTGCAGGATGCATTCACTGGAGTCTGGCTCAAATTCAGGAACTCATCACAATTATCTCTGAAAATATTTGGTAAATATCTAATTGCATATATTGGAATATAGAATACTCTGTTGATTTTTGTAAGAATTTAAAATTTAGGATTACCGTGCAGATTTTACACAGTCTTTTTATAGATTAGCCACGGTAAAAATAATACCCAAGAAGCTAATGTAGTGCCTGCATGCAAAATGCAGTTATACGATAAGTGAATAATGCTAGATTATACAGAACCCTCAGGAGAGCTCTGTAATAGTTCATCCTCTAGGAGAGCTCTGACTTGGTTGTTAGGTACCTTTCAGGTCAGACAGGGCTAGATGGACTTGCTGAAGTCTGGATCCATACAGTGATGTACAGTTTAAAGTATTTTTTAAAAATGTTTTTATTTATTTTTGAGAAAGAGAGTGTGAGTAGTGGAGGGGCATAGAGAGAGGGAAACAGAGGATCTGAACTGGGCTCTGCGCTGACAGCAGCAAGCCCGATGTGGGGTATGAACTCATGAACCCATGAGATCATGACTTGAGCCGAAGTTGGGCACTCAACTTAATGAACCCCTGAGGTGTTTCCCACCCCCACCCCCCAACCACTGATGTAAAGTTTAAAACACATGCTGGTCTTTGAAGGTAAGAAGCAGGGATGCTCTTTTCATTTCTTTAAAAATCATCCTCCAACTCCCTTTTAAAGAGCAGGCACTGGGGGCACCTGGATGGCTCAGCTGGTTGAGCTTCCAACTCCCGATTTCAGCTCAGGTCATGATCTCACAGTTTGTGGGATCCAGCCCCCTGATGGGCTCTGCATTGACCGCATGGAGCCTGCTTGGGATCCTCTCTCTCCTTCTCTCTCTGCCCTTCCTCTCAAAATAAACAAATAAACATTTAGGGGTGGATCAACCAAGGTGGATTTTAAAAGACTTCCATGCTGATCAATATGATGCTTCAGTGGAGAAGGCCTATGGGGCCCAAAATAGATGGACCATTGTGAATCAGGCAGCATGCCCCACCATTACTTAATACATTGTTTTAAAGCATCATGTCTCCTGGAGAATCTTCTTTAGGTACGAAGCTACTTCCCAGAGTTCCAGTTCCCAGATCAAAAACAAACAAGGTTCAATACCTACTGCCAGAGCAGGAATTAGTTTACCAAAAAAGAGTGGGGGAAAAAAAGCCCCAAGAAAATGGGGCAAAGGGACCAGTGAGTTATGAAAGTGACTGTGGCTCTGAAAGGTTTGGAATACCAAGGTGTCAGGTTCATCGCCCGTAGGGACTAAAGTGTGTTAAGACAGAAGAAGACACCATACACTGTTGTCGAGACAAATCCTTTCTCCAACACTTACTATCTGCTTTACCTTACTACATAATCTTTGCAGTACTCAGTTTTCTCATCTGCAAAATGATGAGGTAATAACATAATGGTGTCTACCTCGTAGCATTGTTGTGAGAAAGCAACGGGACAATCCATTCAAGATGCTCCGCGCACAGCAGAGCACATACAGATGCCAAGCTGCTAGCTATCGTTGTTGTTATTGTTACACTTTGCTGGTATCTGGTGGAATAGGACTGCCTGAAAGGCTCTGGGATGGGACCTCTGAAGGCCTTGGAAAACTCAGAATACACCTGGCAGGGAACACAGTATTGCCCTGGTTGGGCAAGCCGAGATGGAAAGGTCCAAATATGTTTCTAAATATTGACCAGCCTAGAAGTCTGCTACAGTAGAGGCAGATAATGGCATGTAAAGGAGTGGGCTTGGAGTCTGACAGATTCACGTTTGAATCCTTGCTTTTGAATCTCCTCACTGTATGATCCTTCCCAGCTGGGCTTTCTTCGCTTAAAAATGACACTAATGACAAACCTCAGCAGATTGTGAGGATTAAATTAGTCAGACCATTATCAATCTCTAGACAGAGGCTCTTCGCACAATTCTTAACAGCCCACGGTTCTGCGGTGGTGCCTGAGGGGCCATGGCAGGGTGGAGGAGGGGCTTGGGTTTTAGGACTAGCTCCTAATCCTGGTTTTGACCAAGGCAGTTGTGTATTTTATTTTATTTTATTTATTTATTTTTTAATTTTTTTTAACGTTTATTTATGTTTGAGACAGAGAGACACAGCATGAACGGGGGAGGGGCAGAGAAAGAGGGAGACACAGAATCAGAAGCAGGCTCCAGGCTCTGAGCCATCAGCCCAGAGCCCGACGCAGGGCTCGAACTCAGGGACCGCGAGATCATGACCTGAGCTGAAGTCGGATGCTTAACCGACTGAGCCACCCAGGCGCCCCTATTTTATTTATTTTTTAATTGGCTTTCAATGTTGGTGTTCTGTGGAAGATTTTGTCTTTCCATTATTTTGTTTCCTATTGTTCACCAAAAAAGTTTGAAAACCGCTGGCTTGGCAAACCGTATTTACCTAGTAAATTTTCAAGTTTTGCAAGGTTTAAACTGGGTAATACATAAAACGCTTAGCACAGTGATTGTTATTTAGTGAGTACTAAATAAATGCTACATATTATTTTTCTTATTCTTCTGGTA
The DNA here is from genome assembly GCF_027475565.1 of Acinonyx jubatus. Classification (NCBI taxonomy): domain Eukaryota; kingdom Metazoa; phylum Chordata; class Mammalia; order Carnivora; family Felidae; genus Acinonyx; species Acinonyx jubatus. The sequence continues at coordinate 93,375,062 of NC_069387.1, forward strand.
AGTGCTTAGCTGACCCGGTGCCTAGGGTGATCATGCGTCTGGTTTGCTTGGGATAGTCCTGGTCCACTCTTCTTGTCCTGTGTAATTGCTAATATAGCCACCCTTCACTGACAAGAGTGCCTTGGTCTGGATGATCAATTATTTGTTCACCCTAATTCTGTCCCGTTCCATGCTGTGGAAGAAAGTCATTCCTTTTATCACAGAAGTGGTATTGGTTGCCTGCCTCTGACGTATACCGCCCTCTAGAAATGTCAAACGTCTCATATCACATCAGCCCCACCAAACACAAAAACCAGTGTCTTCTGTCTCCATGCAGGGAAGCACGTAGCTGTGTCAGCTGGGGGTAGACTCAGGTTGGAAGGAAAAGCAATGTCGTTTTTTCCCTTTGCTACTAAGAGGGTGTGTTGAAAAAAACCAACCCAGATGCCCAGGAGAGAGATTTGGTTTTTCACATGTTAAAATTGTGACCTTTTGTGACTATTAACTCACACATACAGACAGCAACAGCCTTTCCTGCTGCACCGCCCAGCGCGTATCCGGTCTAATCAGTAGACAGAAGAAATTCTGCAGCGGTGACTCACTTCTGGGCTAACAATGGAACTTACGCTCCTTGGCTTTTTATTATTTTTGAATCTGGAATTCTTTTGGTAAAGTTTGGTACAGTAAATTTAGAACAAAAGGTGTGGATGTTAATGTGCCTCATGGGTAAAGCTTCGACAGCTTGGGCGTGAGTCAAGCCAGGCTAATGTCTGCTGCTGTAACTCAGGTGTCTTGAACAAAGGTTTTCCCCCGTGTCCTTTATATCGTATCAGGAGGGAGAATTTAAACATAAATGTTCTGATTCTGAGCAGATATTTTGACATAGACATTTTCTCTGGAGTAGCTGTGTTCCAAAGTATGTGTAGGGCATAAAAGCCAGCACAGACCCAACGATAATTCAGTCATAATTCGATGCTTTAGCATATCTTAAATTCCATTTTTTCCCTGAAAATTAACCAATTTTCTTCTGAACACCCAGGTTAATACTCAATTAGCTCTAAGCTGAGAAGGAGGAAAAGGTTGTCCTGGCAACCACTTGGGAGATTCATTTGGCATAATGTGTTCTTTAAGAGGACCTCTTGTTACAGTCTCAGAAACTGTGATGTCAAGTAAATAAGTCCATACCAGTCCCTGGGGCTTTATCCTTAAGTTTCCTTAAAAGAAGTAAACCAAAATGTTCAATTGCTGATCTTCAAATGAGATCTTTGAAATCCACTAATTTATGGGAACTTTGGAATGAGTCGGGAATGCAGAGAGATATGGAGAAATGTAAGGGTAGGGTTGATAAAAATTATATGAACAGGTGGAAATTTTAGCTTTGGAATTATTTTCAACAAGTTTTGGAAACAAATAATACTTTGGGGACACATATTAGCCTAGGAAACTGATGGCTTATATATTCCTCCTCTTGGATTGTTAGAGTTTAAAAAAAAAAAAAGAAAGAAAATCATCACACTAAAGTGATTAATCAAAACATTTAAACAATGATATGACGCACACTGGAAGCACTTTTCTATCCTGTCTGGGAAGCCACAAGCAAGGTTTTTGGATGTCATTCCAGTTTAAGGCCTCCAAGGTAAGGATGTACAAAGACAACAGCAGATTTCACCACTGACTCTCTAAAAGGAGGATTAGACAGATTGTTTCCTGTTTCTGGGGAAGGAAAAAAAAAAAAAAGAAAAAAAAAAAGAAAAGAAAAAAGCCTTGGGACTGCATATTATTTTATGTGCTTCACTTCCCAAATTCTGTTTTCAAGTTCTTCCAGTGTCCAAAGGTGCCAAATGAGATTAAGAGAAATATGATGAGGAAGAAGTTGTTCGAGGTTAACCTGCGAAGGAACATGTTCCTTTCATCCTTGCCTAGATGTCTTCTGATGGCCACATATTGTTCCTGAGTCATTTTCTATGTGCATGGGAGGCATTTTTTGAGTTTTTAAAAAATTTTTATTATTTTTAAATTAATTATTTATTTGTTTTTTAGAAAGAGAGAGAGGGGGGCAGAGAGAGTATGCCCATGCAAGCGAGTACAGGAAGGGCATAGGGAGAGAGAGAATCTTCAGCAGGCTCAGCGCTGAGCCTGATGCAGGGCTCAATCCCACAACCCTGGTATCATGACCCGAGCCGAAATCAAGAGTCAGGTGCACAATTGACTGAGCTACCTGGGAGCCTCCTGAGTTTCCTGGGCCATTTTGTTTCTAAGGATTGTTACTGTTTTTTAAAGGAACAGGTGTATTTCTCATACTTACTGTGTAAATGGCCTTTCACTATGTCATACTGCAAAACCTCGGCACACACAAGCCTAAATGAATTTCTTGCGGCAGGAGCTAAATATGGTAAAACCTGGTTGGTTTAGCTTTAACAGCAACTAAAGTTCTTTAGATGGTATAGACACAACAATTTAGTGATATTTAAGGTTAGAAGATTTAAGCAAGATATGGAATGTCTAACTAATAAAACATGATTACATTGGGCTCAATTTAGTGCCAATGCTATGGGTCCTTTTTTTCACCATAAGTTTTGAAAATTGTTGACCTATGTATGTATGGTAACTTCTATTAACAGAAAAATATGACTAAACAAAATCCTTTTTTGTCATGCTGGTCAATAGAAAGTTCATTGTATTTATCATATTCAGATATCAATAATGATCTAAACTGAAACCATCAGAGATAAACAATTTTCCCTGGTTTATACAGCATCTAGTTCAGGGTCATCGTCAAAGGCAGGATTAGAATGTGAACTTCCTCTCAATTTGCATTTAACCCAATTTAGTCTCCCACTCCAGAAAACAACAGTGTTTTGGGAACCAAACAAATCCAGAATTTAGCCTAATTAGAGAAAAACTGGAAGTTCAGTTCAGAATGTTTAAAAAAAAAAGACAGTCAAAATTTGTTATGTGACTTTGGATATACCATTCACTCTTTTTAGGTCTTGGATTCCCCCCGAAGACTGAGAGATTTGTACAATATTTGACCATGTTTCTTTTAAATCATCCCTTTCCTAGTAGGTGTTTGGCAAATGTTATGATTGTCTGTTAATGCCGTTCCATTGTTCTCTACAGAAACAAGGTTCAAAGACTCAAAGAATGCAATAGTTGAAAGGGAGTTTAGAGAGCTAGATGATCACTTCCCAATCACTGAATCCCAAGATGGAAAAGGCATTTATTGGAAGGGTCCTCAAACCCATCTGTGCATCTAGCAGTATCATTAGACCAAATAAACACACACACATATGCATCACTAATTTTTAAATGCATGTAGGTGTTGTTTTGAGTCACAGAATGAAAATTAATTTATTAGCATTAAGGATTTCAAAGTACAACTATCAAGTTGAAGTCCATGGAATATTTTACTCTTATAAAAGGGGGTCTTCATATCAGAAGAGGTTGGGGGGCCACTGATATGCTCATTTCTCTTTTTACATATGTAGACAGAGAGGCCTAGAGTGGACAAGGGGTCACACATGGAATTAAGGCACAGCCAGGATTAGTACCAAGCTTCCTGGCCTCTGGTCCAGTGACCTCCAGCCCCTCATACTCTAGTGGCTGCCTGCTGCCTCGTCTCCTCAGCCAGTGCTTGGTCCAAATTGTCCAATACCGACTTCATCTTTTAATTAAAAATGAAAGCTATGGGAATGAAGGAATGATCCATTAATACACTTCTAAATAAAACACTGGTGGGTGCCTTGCACTGAATTTGAACTCCTACTTGGAAAAAAAAAGAAATCCTAATTTAGTTCAAAATATGCTCAAAAGTATTATTAAAAAGAGAATCACAGACTCGTGAATCTGCAGTGAGAACTGTTGCATCTATTAATAGAAGTTGCCCTAAAGCCAATGAAAATAATGTCTTGCCAGAGAATGAGGAATCTACCAAATGGCTTTGTCATCGTTGTTACAATGGAAACATCCATTCAGCAGAACACTCATCTCTAAACCAGACCATTTGAATTTCTTGCTAAAATGCAGGTTTGTGATCTCAGAACACATTGCCTGCTTTTGGCACGTTGAATAACAATGATCAGGCATTGTAATTTATCAACATCATCATTGTCATCATCACCAACATCACCATCATTTGGAGTCAGGTGTTTGATCATGCTCGTGCTGAAACTCTTATCATCCATGGAAAAAGCCCATTTGAAGTATCTAAATCACTGCCTTTCTTCTTGGCTGTTGGCCGTGCCCTGGACTTCCCATAAGTGGTGGGGGGTAAACTATTAAAAAAAGATGCACAGTGCACAGTCTTGGATCACCAGTGGGTAGAGGTCATTGTTAAAGGGAGTATGAAAGCAAAGGGAAAGTCCTGTGGAGCTTGCACGCTGCAGTGCATAAAATATCAGTCCCTTGATATATTGGCTCTGTCTTTTGTAGCCCTTATTATACTCAGCTGGGTGCTCTTTTTTAATGGTCCCCACCCATGGCTCAAATCCCTATGCCATTCCCTGTCTTCTCTTCACCACCAAACTTCTTGAAAGAACAGTTCCTATTTATTATTTACAACTTCTTTCGGTCCCATTTAGATAGGCTTTGAGGAAAGTTTTGTATGTCAAATTAAATATGAAAGACAGCTTAAAGGAAGTTAAATGGGTTTCTGTGCTGGGGGACTTTCCAGATTCTTCAATGTTTTAATACTTACTGTGAATATCCATGTGGGGAGGGCTTCTAAGAAATAGAGTATATAGCTCACATTTAATTGAGAGCCTATTTTATTTTATTTATTTATTTTTGCCTGCATACACTCTAAGAGGATCTGGCACTTGGCAGGCTCTCATAGTTTAATTAGGAATTAAACTGTGCCCTGAGAAACACAGTCTGGAAAAGTCTGTTAAGGAATCCATCTTTCTATGCCTAGGTACCTGATGCATGTACAGTAGAAGGTGTTTAGTAAATGTTTGTTGAATGAATGATACATGATTCAGGAGCACTAAACAGAGAGCACCCAAGGTCTCTAAGCAGAGACCTTGGGTGTCCATTCCAGTGGACACAGGATTTAGGCCTGTCTACATTCATTCTAAAAATATCCCACCACAGGGTCAATTTCATGGGCTCGTGACCTGCTGGGTCACACGAGCCTCTTCCCCATGTTGAGAAGGACCTTGCACTTGGGTTAATGCTCTGCTGTCACCATCTTGAAATATTTAATATTTTTTTTTTAAAAAGAAGCCTCACACTTTCATACTGCACTTGGCCCTGGTAGCTGCTCTTGCCCAAGGAATCCCTTGTAAGCTCTTTTGCTTCCCCTCCATGCCCCTCACTTCCCCAGTACCCACGGCTCTCTACTAGTCTTCTCCACTGCAGGGAGTACCCAGCTTCTGGGGCCCTCTCTTCAATTCCCTTTCATCAAAACTAAGTTCTGAATGTATTCCTAATGCATGGAGTTATGTTCTCTCTAGCTACCTTACTCTAGCTGGAAAGGACAGATCACATTGTTTAGACTGAAGGGTCTAGCTGACAGGTCATGATCTCACGGTTCATTGGATTAAGTCCCACATCGAGCTCTGCACTGACAGTGCGGAGCCTACTTGGGAATCCCTCTCTCACCCACTCTCTCTGCCCTTCCCCTGTTTGCACTCTCTCTCCCACTCAAAATAAATAAATAAATATTTTTTTTTAAATAAAGGTTAATAACTGAGAAAGCATAAGGTGTCACTCTCACCTTCTCCTCCACATTCAATGAACTTTAAAAAAGAATGATTCTTTTAACCAAAGATTGGTTCTCTAATAGTGATATTTCAGACATTCACCATACATAGATATTTTAGGTATCCTCCATAGACAGACATTTTGGGATGAGGCAACTTTCCTATGTTCCTTAAATTATATTCTTAAGGCAACTGCTGACAATATCACTCTATCTCTTCATGAAACAGCTCTCATTCATACTAGACCTTGTTTTAAAAATTATGGTACCACTGCATTTTTTTAATTGGCAAAGCATTATCAAACAGGTATGCTTCTTGTCAAGCAGTTTTGCAATAAACATATTCCAAAAGACTGTTTACTTTAATCTACAAAGGTCATGCCTTTTGAGTTAGAAATCAGAAGTCCTAGATTCCAAAGAGGTCTATTTCTCCAGTCTTTTAACTACATGATCTTGGGCAAGTTACTTGATGTCTTGAATTCTTTGTTTCTTTATTGAACAAAACAGGGCCAAGGAATACTTCTTTTCCTACTTTTGGGTTCATTTTGGGAGTTAAATGAGACATGTAAGACATGTGTTTTGAAGGCCATGGTGGAGAGGCCACGATTAAAAACTTCCAAGTGTCAATAGTGCATTCTGGAATGTCTGAAGACAGTTTCAGGACTGAAGGGAAAGGTGGCCACAGAAACTAGGGTTGGGGATAAGGTTTGAAGAACTGATGAATGACAATCCACAGGAGTAGAAAGGTGGGTGTTTGGATCTTCTGGGGCCAGTTTCTCTTTTACTGGCATATGAGTTAATGATATGGTCAATGGCAGCAATCACCTTCAAACTGGAATTTTATTTTACTTATTAAAAAAATAAGTTTATTTATTTATTTCGAAAGAGAGAGAGAGAGAGCAGAGGAGGGGCAGAGAAAGAGGAAGAGAGCGAATCCCAAGCTGGACAGAGGTGTAGAGTCAGGCACGGGGCTCGAACTCACAAACCGTGAGATCATGACCTGAGCCAAAATCTAGAGTCAGATGCTTAACTGACTGAGTCACCCCGGCACCCTACAAACTGGAATTTTAAAGATGAAGTGTGGCAGGAAAAAACAATTGAAAACTGAAGCAAGTGGCAAGAAGCCTGGGGGAAAAGAAGTTGGATGGGGTGAAGGAAAGGAGGCAGTTTTTTTGTCTTGCTTTTCATAATAACTAGGGGATTGCATAGCAGAAGGAAGAGAAGAAAAAGAAAATCTGTTTCGATCCTGTGAAGGAAGGCAGGCAAAGGAAAGGCGTTTCGAGGAAGGTTTTAAAGAAAGGATCCATTTCATAAACCACAGAAGCAGCTGCTCAGAAAGAATGTGTATAGAAGAGATGTTGATTAATGAATCTGTTAGAATGATTTCCAGATACATACTGGCAGGAATTCAAATGCAGGGGGCAGGGAGCCTTCGGATCAGCAGAGAAGCTTTGATATGTTTTGGAGATCCTATCAGCAATAAAAAGACAAGCCTTGTGGGGAGACCTTGGTGGTGATGGAAGGCCAAGGCTAAAATTTCTGACCGTTTGCTTTAGGAAGGAAGGGACCGATAGAGGAGGCATTGTGATATGGTTTAAAAAATGTACTTGTGATTCCATTCAAAGCTAGAGGACTATTGGGTAGATTTGACAGGGCAATGTGACTGGGAAATGGAAATCAAGGTGGAGGTCAGGCTACAAAAGCAGGTTGAGGAGGTGGGAGATGGGAAGGTGAAGAGCCAAGATTTAAGAATAACAAAAGCCTCCAAAATGAGCAAACTAAACCCAAGGTGTTGTTCTAAAAAGGGTTCAGAGAGAGTGTTGGAGATCAGCTCTGTTCAGAGTCAGCCTGGATCCATGTGGGGATCTGGCGTTTATGGAATTTTGGCACTAGCTGGCAAGAGAGCAGGGTACAGGGGTTTGAACTGGAGTCCTTGAGGGATTTGGGGTCCCCAGCAGTAGGAGGCTTGTTTATGGAAGCACAAAGCAGGAGAGATCAAGGTCACCGTGGGAACAGCTCCAGGCTGACTCGGTGCTATTCCCTACCCTCTGACGCAGGCCCCACTTCTGGGTGAAGGTAGGTTCCAGAGTCTGGAGTGAAAAATTGGACCCTATTCCAGCTGGACAGGCAGTACTAGATGGAAGGAGACTAAGATAGCAATTGTAAGAGAAGCAGGAGACATCAGTGGAGCTGATTTTATGTAAAGAAAGAAAATATTTTTGGAAGCAGTTATATGTGGGGTATGGAAAGGGAGGAAGTGGGAGGGGTAGAGAGAGCGTTAGAAACATAGGCTAAATGTTCTACCAAGTGCGTCATGGATGTAATCTCATCTTTATACTACCGCAGCCCTGTGAGGCATATATTGTTACTTTCAGTTTATAGATGCACCTTCAGGTTTCTCGCTATATATATTGATAACAACAGTGGCTAAACGTGATTGCATGTTTATTATGTGCCAGGAACTTATAATCTTTTCTTTTAAATAATTTTATTAAAATTTTTTTTAATGTTTATGTATTTTTGAGAGAGAGAGACAGAGAGAGAGAGAGAGAGAGACAGAGAGAGAGAAAGGGTGAGCAGGGGAGGGGGAGAGAGAGAGGGAGACACAGGCTCCAAAGCAGGTTCCAGGCTCTGAGCTGTCAGCACAGAGCCCAATGTGGGGCTTGAACCCATGAGACATGAGATCATGACCTGAGCTGAAGTTGGATGCTTAACCGACTGAGCCACCCAGGCTCCCCAGGAACCTACAATCTTACTCTTACTCCTTACAACAACAAGAGCATGTGGCTAGAAGTATAACTTCCATTTTCCAGATGAGAGACCCCAGACAAAGGAAGGTCTCACAACTTGCCTAAAGCCACACAACCAGAAAATGGGAGCAGTCATAATGCAAACCCAGGCAATCAGTTTCCAGAGTCCAGAATTTTAACCACTGTAATGAACAGCCTCTATTAAGCCAGGCAAAATTGAAAGAAAAAGAGAGGGAAGATACACCTACAAGGACTTGAAGCTATTATTCAAGAAGAGATAAGAACAATAATAGGGATGGGGAAGGAAAACCTCATCTGGACAGAGGGATCTGAATGTTTAATTTTTAGAGATAGGCTGTATTGATAATTTTAATAATAATGAAGATAATAATAACAGTTCACATTTATTGAAGGTTTACTATGAGACAGATCCTACTTTAAATAATACATATATCTGAATTTTTAGAACAATCTTTTGTATCTTTTATTGAAATCCAAGGACCTGGGACATAGTAGGTGCTCAATAAATATTTGTTGAATGAATCTTGGGAGGTAACTGCACTTTTAGGAGGACACAGGGCTCAAGTCCAAGAGACCTTTCTCCCATGGCCCTCTTGTTTTCTTACTTCACAACATTTATCTCTGTCTGAAATTATCCCATTCATTTCTTTCCTTTTTTTAATTGTCTGTCTGTCTGTCTCTCTTTGCATTAGAATGTAAACTCTAGGAAAGCAAAGTTTCACTCATCTTGTTGAGTCCTCTACGTGTAGCATCTGGAATGATGCCTTGGGCATAGGAGGTAATTAATAAATATTTGCCGCATGAATGAAAGAAGAGAACGCAGTATTTCAGCCTTGCAGAACAACTCATTTCCACAATAGTACACTGACTTGCAGAGCAGAGAGGCTGGCTATCCATCTGCTGGTACAGCATCTTTTTCTGTGCCTGTTCTCAAAGAGCATCTGTGTACTTTCTCCATCAGTGGCTCAACTCTTCATCTACCCGGGTAGGCTTAGTTGTGGAGCAAGGAAGAAGAGACCTTTCTTGTTTGTTTTGTTTTCAACACAGATAAACACAGATCATCACAAAGGTGATCAAATTGTCTCCATATAAAAACAACTCACCCACCTCACACCCATTAAGATGGCTACCATAAAAAAAAAAAAAACCCAACCAACCAACCAACCAAACAAACAAAAAATAAAATAGAAAGTCACAAGCATTGGCAAAGGTGTATAGAAGTTGGGACAACTGTACTTTTGGTGGGAATATAAATGGTGTAACCATTGTGGAAAACAGTATGGCAGTTTCTCAAAAGATTAAAAATAGAATTACTGTATGATCCAACAATCTCATTTCTGGGTATATATCTAAAAGAATCTCTACAACGACTTGTACACCCATGTTCATAGCAGCATTATTCACAATAGCCAAAAGGTGGGAGCCACCAAGTATCCATTGATGGGTGAATGGATAAACCATATACAGTGTATACATAAAATGGAATGTTATTCAGCCTGAAAAAGTAAGAAAATTCTATCACATGCCACAACATCGATAAATCTTGAGGATATTACACTAAGTAAAATACCAAGGGCCGGGGGCAGGAGGGAAGAGGAAGCTGCTGTTTAATGAGTACAGAGTTTTTGCCAGATGGAAAGAGTTCTGTAAATTGGAGGCACAATAATGTGAATATACTCATCACCATTAAACTGTACTGTTAAAAATGGTTAAGATGATACATTTTGTTATCTACATTTTTTCACATTAAAAAAAGTAGACTGAGAAAAAAGATGATTTTTGGTAGTATGACACGCCTCATTTTTAAACAATCAAGATCCTAAGGTGAACGACCCAGTTAAGCCAAATGGAAATGCAGAGTAAATAGAAGGGAACAAGGGTGTAAGACAGAGAGGGAACAGCTACACCATAAATACCTGTGTTAGAGATGAGGAAGGATTAAGCATAAGCTTTTAGTTTTGTGTTCTTGATGGTCGGTGTTGCAAATAACACTTTCCTTGATGGCTTTTTAATGTAAGAATACGTAAGCGTCTTACACAGGTCTCTACAGAGATTTAAGACTTTGGAGCTTGTGATGTTTACTAGGTCAGACTGATGGGATGAGGTTGTGGCTGATAACGCTATGTGTGAAGTGACTTCTCTGTTGCACGGTCCAGCGGACACTTACCTGTCTACACGAAGCTGGCAGACAATGCTTAGCGCGTCGACAACTCCTTCTTCTTTCAACTGTCGACAGCCAATGGATGTGGCAATAAAACACCCCGTTCTACCTATCCCTGCGCTGAAAAGACAAAGAGTAAAAAGGTGGATGCAAAGGAGAAACGATTAAATATATTCTATTATTTATTTATTTAAATTTAATTCCAATATAATATTAGTCTCAGGGGTACAATATAATGATTCAACACTTCCATACATCACCCAGTGGTCATCACAACAAGTGCCCTCCTTGAGCCCCATCACCTATTTGGCCCATCCCCCCACTCTCCTCCCCAAGATAAAAGACATTCTTTTAAAAGGGTGTTTAAATCTGAAATGGGCAGCCAGGGTTAGTAAAAACAGTGACAGCAGCTCTCAGGCTGAGATTACTAACCTGGCCTGGTGCAGTGATCATTGAGTTATATGCAGTAGGGAGTGTGGGCTGGAAGGAGAATAGTGAAAAAGGCATTGTAATTATTCTACAAAGAATAATTAGGACCTAAATTTAAGTAAGGTATAGGCACTAGAAAGGAGGAGAAAGACTTAAACACATCACAGACGTGAATCTAGGGGATCGAAAGAAAGGAAGCGCCAATGAGACAAAGGGAGAATTCTAGAAGAAGGGATGATGTGGGGGCGGTGAGGAGTTCGGTCTTGGATAGACTGATGTTGAAGATTCTAGTGAAAAACTGAAGATTCAATTCAGTTTGGGAGAAGCCTGTGGCCAGAGGCACATATTTCTGAGTCATTTATGTCCAGGTGATAGTTGAATAAAAACACCATCTGTCCAGGAGGGCTTGCCCCATTCATCTGCCTTAGTTGGTAAATTATCAACCTAATACGCCCTTTAACTCTCTTTCCATATTCCTCCTCTCTCTCCCTCTCCGCCCTCCTCAGCAATTTCTACCACTAATAGTCTTTATGCAAATTTCTCTCAAATTTACATCTAAATTCCCTAAGTTTCTCCTAAACTCTAGATTAGCATTCCATTTTTTAGCTGGAACTCTTGATGTTACTATTTTGCACTGGCTTTAGTTCAATGTATCTAAATTCAATGTATCTAAAACAGAATTAATTATCTTTTCCCTCAATGGCATTACCAGTTAGCCACAAGTTTTCCAGCCTAGAAATCTTGGAGCCATCTCCAACATCTCTCCTCTCTCACCTCCCACATCCAATCTGTTACCAATTCTTATATTTTCCACCTCTACTGAAGCTTTTGGTATCCATGCTTTCCTTTCTATAAACTGTGCTCACGTTTTCGACACCTCCTTACTTCATGGTTAGCAATGATCTCATTATGGTTGCCAAGTCTTGAGTCTCTTCCTGGACTAATTCACGATACACACAGCTGCTAGGTTCATCTTTCTAAAATGGGAATCTGAGCATATAACTCTCTACTCAAAGACTGTAGATGCCTTCCAGTAGTTACAGATAACGTCTCAGCTCCCTACCATGGAATTTGTGAACTTGCACAATATGAAAGTGGCTAACTTTCAAGCTTTAGGTCTTTTTACTCTTCTCTTTGTACCTTTTGTGCCATTTTTTTTTTCATTTACATGAATCCTTGCAAAAAAAATGGCTTTTATTTTTCATTTTTTCTCTCTGTGTTAATGATATTCCTTTGGTCAGAAATGCCCTCTTTACCACCCTTTAAAACCACACACGTTGGTTATTTTTTAAGATCTTGTTCAACATTACCCCAACTCTTAGAGGCTTTCTTCAGTCCTCATGTTCTGAATTAATAGTTCCCTTCCTGGCACTCAAATAGCATTTATTTCTCATATTTGGTGCTTGTTTCCTGTTGAATGTGAGTGCAGAGGAATTCAGAGGTGAAGGAGGTCCCTTTTAGTTAAAGAGTCTATAAAGAGTTTGTTTCACTAAAGAGATAGGATTTGAACTGGACCCTATGAATGGAGGGCATTTTGATTATTGTGAATCAGAATATTCCATTTACGAGAATGGAAAGAATGGCTGCAGAACAGGATATATGATGTACAATAGTAAGTAGACTAACTTGGCCTGAAAAGAAAGTTATTTTAGAGGGATAGTGGGAAACAAGACTGGGCAGACACACTGGAGCCTGATGAAGGACCGTGGGGCAAGCCGAGGGTAAAGTACAGGCTAACATACTCCCCCACTCCAGGTGGAATGCGTGTGATATTCCTGGGACACTCCTAGCTACCCAAGAACAAAAGGAAAGGGGTTTAAGTGCTTGCCATGGTGATGTAGGAAACTAAGGCAAATGAAAAATTAAATTCCTTTACTGCCTGTAGCCCATTGACAAGTCCTTGAAACCAACAGAGTGACCTCCCTCTAGGAGTTCAGCTGCCTCAGATGATGACACTTTGCTAGAGGCAAAAGGGAATCTTAGCTTAACATTTTCCCATCTCCCAGGATCCTGTAAGTCTCCTTCAACGCATAAAAATTCCTTTAGAAACTTCTTTTTTCTCAATTCCCCCAAGGTATATGCTGGCAATCATACTCTATGCTTATGGCCCCCAATATACATCTGAAGAGTCTCATGACTGAGATTTTACTAAATGGTAATAAATGGAGTCTCCCTAGCAACAGCTAGCACCTCAAGATCCTGGAAACCTTGCTTCCAAAATACCTTAGAGACTTACTCTATTCCTGACCCCCTCCCAAACCAAGAGTATGTAATGAGTTACCGGTCGTGACCTCACGCAGCTCTTCTGCCCACGGGTCCTGTCCCCACGCTTTAATAAAACCAACTTTTTGCACCACAGATGTCTCAAGAATTCTTTCTTGGTCATCAGCTCTGGACCACCTCACCATCACCCCGAAACTTCATCAGAGCCTATAAATGATCTTACATGGAAAACTAAGAAGTTTGAACTTCATCCTCTAAAATAGTGATGCTTTGTGTTTTGTTTTGTTTTGTTTTGTTTTTGAGAATTTGATAAAAACTATGGACTTTCATTCCCCAGAAAAACTCACATAACTTTATGTACTCCAATTTGTTAAAGTAATTTCAAAGAGTTCACTGACCCCTGTAGTTCATCCACAGATCCAGGATTAATAAAACCCAGGGTTTTAGGAACATCATGCAAGAGAAGTGGGTGAGTAGGCTGGGCTGGGGGTGGGGCATAGGGAAGTGGGGTGTGTTTGTGCAATTAGTTGACTACTTCTCAAATACATGTATGAGGTCATTAGGGCCTGAACCTGGGTGGTTGGACAGGAAGTGATGATTATGGGAGAAGCTTTGAAGGGAAAGCCAATCTGGTGACTGATTAGATACTGAGGCTGGAGTTGAGAGAAGGGCCAAAGATAACTGTCAACATTAGATATTGAGTGCCTGGAAAAAAGCTGGTCTTATTCTTAGAAATAGTCATCAGAAGGGGAGCTGGTTTTATAGGGGAAATGGCTAGTTCATTTTAGATATCCTGAGTGTTTTATGATTTTGGGTGGGGGACAGTTCCAGCCCTAAAATATGACCAATTAGGCTGTCTTTCCTCACCCCTAAGGGAAGTTTAGGGTAAGGCCTAATGCTAGAAACTGGATAATGACTCCTTTGGATAAATAGATACATAGTAAATTTCATTCTTAATTAAACTATAAAGGCTCAAAAAAGAAGGAGACTAAAGTTATAATTTAAAATAATTAGCGGGGCGCCTGGGTGGCTCAGTTGGTTAACATCCGACTTTAGCTCAGGTTATGATCTCACAGTCTGTGAGTTCGAGCCCCGCATAGGGCTTTGTGCTGACATCTCAGAGCCTGGAGCCTGCTTCAGATTCTGTATCTCCCTCTCTCTCTGCCCCTTCCCCGCTCATGCTCTGTCTCTCTCTGTCTCAAAAATAAATAAAAACATTAAAAAAATAAAATAATTATAATTTTATTTATTACTATTATCATCAAAAGCTTTCTTGCAAGGCTTAAGAGGTTAAACAAAGCAACATAAATTATTTTGACCAAGTATAAATGGCTGGTTATAGAAATAACTTTAAAATTATTTGCTTTTGTTTGGGCACACTAAAAGGAAAGTCTGGGGAATGAGGTATCAGTTATGAGAGGAGAGCTTCAAGTTAGACGTTAGGGAAGGGAACCACCATAGACATCTGTTGCTTTTCTCAGCCTACCCCCCAATACTCCATGTTCTGGTAACAACACTTTGTTCTCCTTTTGGTGAACTACCACTTGTTCACTTCCCACTTCATAAATTTGCTTCCATCTGTTTTTTTTTCTTTATGAAATAACTTCAAAAATAGCTGACTGGTTTCACCAAGTTTGACATAATAATAAATGCTATCAAGATCCAACTCACGTATGGTTCAGTGCCATCTTGAAATAACAAAAAATCCATTAATAATCTTGAAAAATGTGTCATTCCTAGTGTACATGAGACCGACAATACAAAAGCAATCGATGTACGTTTTGACGTAGAGGCCTGAATAAAGTCTCCTGTTCCCGGAATCATTAATTTAGAAGTGGTGTTTTCTCTACTGTGTAATTGTTTGCCTAAATGTTCTGGGAATACTGCTTCAGTTCTGTAAAGTATCATCCTGATCCAAACTCAAACATTGAGAAGTTAACCAATTTCAACAAATCTTTAGTTTACCAATAAAGTCACGACCAGGAAGCACAACCCAACTTCTATCTGTCTGATGACTTTACAGAGGTTAGACAGTTGCTTAGGCAGAAAGAACGGTTACCCCTTACCTGCAGTGGACGACCACGGGCCCTCGGCCCGTGGCAGCAAGTCTGTCTTCTTCTACATCCAGCATGAGCTGTAGAAGGGGCTGGGCACTGTCTGGAGTCTTGTGATCCGGCCATGAGGTGTACCAGTAATGCTTCACATGCTGGGTGTGACTTCCTTGCTGAAAATAGCAATAGCCACCAAATGCCTCATTTACTTGTGGAACTAAAAGTCATCCAAACCACAATACTGAATGCCTTCTATCACTCCCAGCTTGCTGGCAACTTACTTCTGTCTGGGTGGAAAAAAAAGATCTAGGAGATTTCTGAAGAGTACTCTTCCACCTTGAGAAAACTTTACTACAAATAGGCTGATGTCAAAGTTTGACAGTCTTGAGAAATAGATATTTAAAATAGAAAATGGGTATGAAACATATGCTAGATAGGTGTTTGTAATTTGTTATAATAAACATAATGGTAGATGCGAAGGAAGCCAGGAGGGAATCTGAATGGACCATGTTTCCTGCTCTTTGAACATTCTTGACAAGGGATGATAAACATATTAACTCTCATAGGAACACTTACCCTTACATTTGGCCCCTACATTTGAATTTCTACATTCATCCCAAGTTGTAGTTTCTAACAGCAGTTAGGAGTCCCGGTAATAAGGAGCTAGAAGGGGTCACTAGATGAGAGTGAGTGAGAGTCCATGCACATCATCTCAAAACCCAGTGCCCGGCTGGGGAGCTGGCACAGGGGAGGCACTCAATGAAATTCCTATCTCGAATTCCCTTCTAAAAACCCTCAGTGTAGGGGTGCCTGGGTGGCTCAGCTGGTTAAGTGTCCAACTCTTAATTTTGGCACAGTTTATGATCTCATGGTTGTGAGATCGAGCCCCTTGTCAGGCTCTGTGGTGACCGTAAAGAGCCTCCCTGGGGTTCTCTATCTTCCTCCTTCTCTGACCCTCCACTTCCTCCCCTCTCTAAAAATAAGTAAATAAACTAAAACAAAAAACCAAAACCAAAAACAAAAACAAAAAAACTTTCACTGCAGCTCGGCTTCTATACTTTCTGTGTGATGATTCTGTACCATCAGGGAGGCTCTAGCTAGGATTGAAATCTTTGAGATGATTGTTCTCTAGAAGCGAAAACAGTACCATGGCAACGTTCCTCAGCATCTGCTGCCCATAATTTAAATAAGATAACTTTTCTATGACATAATCTGGTCTGGGGAAAGTCCCCATAAATTACCGTAACTCCGAGTTTGGGAAGATCTCGTCAACACTTCAGGTTTGCCTTGCCTCCTACAGCCACCCACAAGAACAGATTTTCTCTTTCAGTTTCCAGACCTTACTAAA
This sequence comes from Acinonyx jubatus, assembly GCF_027475565.1. Classification (NCBI taxonomy): domain Eukaryota; kingdom Metazoa; phylum Chordata; class Mammalia; order Carnivora; family Felidae; genus Acinonyx; species Acinonyx jubatus. The sequence goes on from NC_069387.1 coordinate 93,391,725, forward strand.
AGCTGCTTAGACCAAAGTGACAAAAAAAAAAAAAAAAAAAAAAAAAAAAAAAAAGCGGGGCTGGGGAGGCACCTGGGTGTCTCAGTCGGTTAAGTGTCTGACTTTGGCTCAGGTCATGATCTCACAGTTCGTGGGTTCAAGCCCTGCGACTGGCTCTGTGCTGACAGCTCAAAACCTGGAGTCTGCTTTGGATTCTGTGTCTCCCTCCCTCTCTGTCCCTCCCCCACTCTCATTCTGTCTCTGTCTCCCAAAAATGACTACCGGTTAAAAAAAATAAGAAAATAGCCAAACCGTGATAAAGTCTCTAGTACAAGCCTTGAAAGGCATTCAAAATGTTAAATCAGGGATGTTTTATTTACAGAGATTAGAAGATCACAACATCCGATTTAGTGAATTTCTTGAATGCCTACTTATGTTAATTTAGTTATTCCACATACTAAGAGTTACTGACAACAAAGAAATACATGAGGGAATGATCATAATTTCTCTTTGATTTTGACATTATTAAAAATTTTTTAAAGATTATCTTAAAGGGGCGTCTGGGTGGCGCAGTCGGTTAAGCGTCCGACTTCAGCCAGGTCACGATCTCGCGGTCCGGGAGTTCGAGCCCCGTGTCAGGCTCTGGGCTGATGGCTCGGAGCCTGGAGCTTGCTTCCGATTCTGTGTCTCCCTCTTTCTCTGCCCCTCCCCCGTTCATGCTCTGTCTCTCTCTGTCCCAAAAATAAATAAATGTTGAAAAAAAAATTAAAAAAAAAAAGATTATCTTAAAAAAATTTTTTTTAACATTTTATTTTATTCTTTGAGAGAGAGCGCAAGCAGGGGAGGGACAGAGAGAGGGAAACACAGAATCCGAAGCAGGCACCAGGCTCTGAGCTGTCAGCACAGAGCCCGATACAGGGCTCCAACCCAGGAGCAGTGAGATCATGACCTGAACTGAAGACGGATGCTCAAAGGACTGCGCCACCTGGGCGCCCGGACATTATTAAATTTTAAATTGAATCTGCAGCACTTATTGGGGTAAACAATTTCAGAGTAGAAATGTAATCCTCTCATATCATCTACTTTTTAGATAGTTATAGCTTTTTCTTACCTTTAAGACAAGGTTTCGAACGGTGTAGTTATCACATTCATTTACATTGATAACCAGAACCTCAACTTTCCCATAAATTCCTCTCTTTTCTGGCCAGTATAACACACATTTCTGGAGAAGGGGAAAAAAGAACACAACAGATATTAATGATTTCACTGGTCTTAGGGTACTTTTCATTCAAATGCCTCAAGAGTTTTTATTTGATTAATTAAAAAAAATCAAGTATCAATTTTATAAGGCTGGAAATGTACAAAAAAAACCAGTGAGCTGCACATTTAAACAGGTGACTTTTATGGTATACAAATTATATCTCAATAAAATTTTAGAAGGAAAGTATCAGTTTTTACAGGTGCCTGTCAAACACTATTGCTAATAATCCCATACAAAAAAGGGCAAAATTTCCCAAAACTCCGCATGAAAATTGAGAACTAAATTGAGAAATTAAGGATTAAGAAGTCAAGATCCAAATATTAGACTTTATCATGTGATAACTCAACATAAGAGGAATGTTCTTTCATAATGACTGAGCCAAGTCAAATTTTCCTGCTTCAAGTTCAAGTGTCTAATAAGAGTATTTGTAAAGTTTCAGATGCCACAGAATGAGATCTCTCTAGTATGTAAAGAGGACATAATGATTTTTAATACATATATGGTACTATATCTTCCAGGATCTTTTCACATATAGTATCTATTGAAATAAATGCAGAAAAAAATTATTAAAAAAATTTTTATGATGAATCCTCTTTGAAGGTTTTAATGAGTAATAATAATTATATTGCAACCACAGCAATATAATATGGTAATTAAGGTGCAGGCTTTGGAGCCAGAGAACCTGGGTCCAAATTTTGGTTTCACCTCTTATTATTAGCTGAGAATCTGTAAGAAAGATACGTAATGTCTCTGGCCTCAGTTTCCTCATCATTTAATACATTAAAAGCACTTCAGACAAAGCCAGACATACAGTAAGCATTTAAAACACTTTGTTCTTATTATGGTTGCTCTATTTTTAGGTTTTTGATCTAACTGATTCAATCATCACTTAATTATGCATTAGATAAAGCAGTAAATATTGTATTATTATGATATCCAAGCTACATTATTAAAAGAAAACTATAAAATGAGATTCAAACATACATATAAGCTCATATTATTCATTATTTTGTCTTTTAAACACCTGCAAAAAAAAAAACCTGTGAATTTTACTACATATTTCAATGATTAAAAATGTAAAGTGTGAATGCCGCTGTTTATTTTAAGTGCCCAGAGAAGCAATGTTCATTTTAGAAATACTGTTTAAATAGAACTTATAATTTTCTTGCAAACACACATGCACATTTATAGAGAAATTTCTTCACTTGTTGCCTTCAGTCAGGTAGACCTTTTAGTACTCAGGATACTTGTTTCTTTATATCTATGTCAAAGGCATAGAACCTTACATGAAAAAAGTTAAGAACTTACAGATTCAAAAGAGCAGCAAAAGAAAGAATCACAGATTTATAGAACTAAAGGAAAAGACATGTAAAGTATCAGAAACACATCTCGGGGATTCTATCTTGCTAAGTAGTAGCCATTCCACGCCACAGCCAGGATGGAAGTCAGTTGCCCTTGTGGAATCACTGTTTCTTTCATCCATGACAATAAAAACACATTTGCATCCTCTACATTCTGGTCCTTTTCCAAACAAAGTAAATCATATTCACCTCTATTTACATGCCACCCCACACCCAGGCCCCGAAGGCAATCAGGCTGAAGGCATACTCTGGCCAACACAATGTTAACATTAAGAAAAGAAATCTTTTAAAAATAAAGCAATGTATTTCTCTCCTCATTTACTAGTGCCAAATGTCTAAAATTTCCCAGGTTTGTTAAAGAGAATGATACTAACCAATTTGCCTGGTTTCTTTCAATGAAGCTTCAATTATTTCGCTGTAAGACCCGAGCTATTGTGTATCTTAAAACCCATGCCTCCTGGACGCATTCAAGAAGAGTGACAAAGAATCTTGAAAAAGGTATTGAACAAAGCAAGAGACATTCAGCGGTCCAGCGGTCTGGTATACGTGCCCCATTGTCCACGATGAGACCTGAGCAGCAGGCCCCCTCCTTGGGAAGGTGGCTCTTGAAACCCGTAGGAAAAAGCTGCAAAACAGGAGCTCAAAGCCTGCACCCTGACTCTTAACAATACTTGAACAGCCTTGTGCACCTACTTGATAAATGGAAGCGCTGCTTGCTTCTCTCTCAAGCTTGCCGGGGCCCTCTTGAATGTTTTTCTTGACTCTTAACCAAAAATGCAATTGGCAGTCAGCTCCCAGTAGACAATGCAATGTGACTTGTTCATTGAAACAACCCTTAATTAGCATCCCATCTCCTTTCTGAGATACAATGGCTTATTTTTACACACTGAATACATTTCCCCCCCCACCTTTTAGGAGAACAGAGAAAAAGAGACCAGATAAGTGTGGGTGCTTTTTGAATATGAGGTGGGGGAGAGCTGCAAATGTAGTTGTTTAAAGAGCAAAAGTTCAGGTTCAGGTTATTTTTGTGAACAGCTTTTTAGGGTTTCTTTATTGTGGGGCTAACAATGATGTGAAAGAGGCAGAAAATGCAAGGAAGGAAAATGCTCCGTTACAGGTAATACAGTGAAACCACACTAATTGTAGGTAATTCAGAAGAGCACGCTATCTCACAGAATATAACCCCAAATTATCACTATTCTTTGCTAACTGGGCTGAGCCTTTCAGTGAAATTATCTATGGATTACAAGAATCCATAATTTGGAGGAAAAAGAGGTCTTCAGAGGCTCCTGTGTCTCTTGTACAAACAAGTGATTAGTGAACCCTGACTATAAAGATTCTGGACATCAACCAACTCTTCATAATCAGTGGTTTACAGCAAAAGTAGAATGCAAGGCAAAGCAATGCAAATTCCTATATTTTTATGATCTTTTTTTTTTTTTCTTTGACCCTCCCTCTCAATCCCACCACATTAGGACTATTTGAGTATGAAGAGGAAGGAGGTCTAGCTAGTAATTTAGTTGCCTGGGGAGAAAAAAATGTATTTTTAAGTTACTTTCTTTTTAAATTCTATGCATTAAAATCAAAAAGATTTTGTTCTCTGAGCTAAAAACATGTATCATCACAAAGACAGTGGCTCTAAATAAGTAAAAAGAAGATGGTCAGGCTCATTTGGAATGCATTAGCATATGAGAGGTATAGGATTTGTCAGGTTGCCTACAGTTACCGTAGTTACTTTCATTCCTGGCTTTCCAACTAAATATTACCAACACAGGTGCAGCAACTTAATGTTAAAACTACCTTCACCAGCATATCACTTAATCCCTGCCACAATCATCTGAATTTGGTAGAACAGGTTTATTGCTATTAATATCATTTATCATCTTACAGCAGGGGAAACTGAAGCTCAGGTATTTTGGTAGGGGGTTCTGAGAAAATTCCCTTGGGAGCTAAACTCTCAGAGCAAACATCATTTTAAAAATTTTACTTTCTATCTCTGACATCTGCTGTCATCCAACCAACCCTACTTTACCACGGCATTAACCAGTGGCTTTCCTTCTCTCTGTGAATGAAATAGGCTGGTGCTCATGCGACACATGGTTCTTGGGCCAGTCTCTTACTAAGCCCAGTGCCTCTCTTACTATCTGTTGAGCTTTACATGTTCACCAAGGTGTACTTACATCCAAACCTCCTTATGGTAGGTAGAGTCATTATCGAAGCCCCATCATTTAATTTTACATAGATTAATGAAACATGAAGGTGCAAAGAAAATAGGAAATAATTGTATAAGTTAAACAAGTTTTTCATTGGGAAAAAAAAGGACTCAGTAAAGAAAACTGCAGTCAAATCAGGTACAGGTGACAATTGTAAAAATTAGTGCAAAGTTTGAATCTGCGCAGGATTCTGCATTCATAAATCCTTTACAAACTTTTCTGTGTTCTCTTTCATTTAAAAAAAAAACAAACTGAAATGGGCAAGTTTGATGATGTATAAAGGGCACGATTTCCATAAGCCATATGATCTAGAACTCCAGCTTCAGACCAACACTAACAGAACAAGTCCTATAAAAAAATGAAAAATACTTAGTGTGAACAAATGTACATGTCTTAAGATAAAACAAAGCACTGGAGTTTTTTGGTTGCTGTTTTTATGATTTTCCCACTGTAACTTCTTTGACTAATAGTGTCAAATAGGAGGGATTCTAATTATAGTTAGAAGCAAAGCAAGCTAAGACAATTGAATAAAACCCAGCAAAATAAAAATAAGGTACAGTTATGTTTGGAATATAAGCGTGTTTGAAAGGACAGGTGAGTGATTTTGCTTGAGAGCTATCAGCTTTTGAATTGTGGGCCACCCTTAACTGCTTGGGCAGTATGAGTGTCAGACTGCTGGTCACGTAGGAAATGGTAATTAGGCTTCCCAGCGTTGATGGGCAGTGCTAGGCCAGGCTGCCTCTCTAGATATTATAATAGCTAATTCTGCTCCTCCAGGAAAGCTGAAAACTGGTCAGCAGGAGCTCCACCGTTTACATGCCAGGTTGGCCTTCAACATTACCTTCCTTGACCTTCTTTGGACAGACACCCTGGTTCTGAGACTCAGTTTGCTTGTTTCTTTTTATTCTTGGTACAGGCATACCTCTTTTTACTGAGCTTCGCTTTCTGTGCTTTGTAGATACTGCATTTTTCACAAATTGAAGATCTGTGGCAAGCCTGCTTGGCGAAAGTCTATAGGCACAATTTTTCCCAACAGCTTTGGCTTACTTCATGTCTCTGTGTCACGTTTTGGTAATTCCCACATATTCAAACTTTTTCATTATTATTACATTTGTCATGGTGATCTGTGATCAGTGATCTTCGGTGTTACTATTGCAATTGTTTTGGGGTTGCACCGACTGCACCTACCTAAGACCGTGAACTTAATTGATCCATAGGTGTGCTCTGACAGTCCCACTGACTGACCATTCCCTGGCTCCTCCCTCTCCCGGGGCCTCCCTATTGGCTGAGACACAACAATATCGCAATTAGGCCAAGTAATAACCCTACAGTGGCCTCTAGGTGTTCAAGTGAAAGGAAGAGTCATATGTCTCTCACTTTCAATCAAAATCTATTAATGATTAAGTTTAGTGAGGAAGGTATGTCAAAAGTCGAGATAGGCTGAAAGCTACCTCTTGTGTCGGTTTGCTAAGTTGCAAATGCAAAGGAAAAGTTCTTGGAGGAAATTAAAATAGCTACATCAGTGAACACACGAATGGTATGAAGAGAAACAGCCTCTTGGTGATATGAGAATAGTGGGATTATTAAATAAGAGCTTGGCAATTACTCATTTATTTATTAGAAAGTAGAATGGTTCATGAAAATATGAAGCCTGAGAATTTCTAAAGATAACTCCACCTTCATTTTTTTCTGGAGGAAATGATTTTTGTCTCTTCCAAACAATGATGCTGAACACAATTGGAAGTTGGCACATTTTTGGTAAACAGCATTTTCCTGGTAGTGTGAAGTTTACTGCATATTTCTTTTTAAGCCAGAATTCTCAGTATCATTTTGATCTGTGAAGCATCAAAGTTTCCTCTATAGTATTATATTTATATCATGGAGGGTCTGGACAGAAAGGAATTTTTAATTTTAATTTAATGATTAACAGTCTACTCAGATCTAGGAAATGCTGTTAACTCCAGCATGAGTTCTGGGTTGTCAGTTATTTTCTTTTATCCCTTGCTAGGTATTGTTCTACTGATTTTTGGCTTCTACTGCCGCTACTGAGAAGCCATTTGTTACTTACTCTGTTGTTAAATCATCTCCCTTAGTGTTTTTTAGTTACATAGATGTGTCTAGTTGTGGGATTATTTTTACTTATCCAGCCTAGGATTTATGGTGCTTCTCAAATCTGAGAGCTCATGTCTTTCATCACTTTTGGAATATTTCCTCCAATATTATTTCTTTTCTTATATTCTCTTTTTTCTTCTTCTAAAATATCCATTATCTATACATTGGGCATTTACATACTGTCCTCTATGTCTTAAACTTTTTTTTTTTAATTTTATTTATTTATTTTTGAGAGAGACAGAGACAGAGAGAGCACAAGTAGAAGAAAGGCAGAGAAAGCAGGAGAGAGGAGGCTCCATGCTCCGGCTCCATGCTCAGCACAGAGCTCCACATGGGGCTTGAACCCACAAACTGTGAGATCATGACCTGAGCTGAATTCGAGGGTCAAACCCTTAACCTACTGAGCCATCCAGGTGCCCCTATATCTTAATCTCTCTTTTGTATTTTTGGTCATTTTGATCTTCTAGGTAATCTCCTTAGCTCTATTTTTTAATCCAATCATTATTTATTCAGCTATGTCTAGCCTATTAAACCTAATGATGCTTTCTTTAATTTTAATATCTATATAATATTTATTTCTAGGACTCTTTGGTTTATTTTAAAATCTTCCTACCCTTTTGTGATGGCAACTTGTTCCCTTGTCAAGTTCTTAATTTTATGTTTTGTGTGCTTAATTATAAAAAAAATAGCCTATATTTATAGTTTCTTTTATTATAATTTCTTGTGGGTCTATGTTACCTATTTGTTGTTTCTTCTGATTTTTCCTTATGTTGCTTGTTTACTTGTGTTGTCTCATTATTTTGACTTGTGAGCTTCTGTTTGGCTGGGCTTTTTCTGTTGAAATTCTGTCATATAAATCCCGAGAGTGTATGCATCCATAAAGTTTTTGCCTTTGTAGAGTGCCACCGAGAGTCATCAATCCAGTATTAATTTTCATATTAATTGTTATACTTGGCATTTCCTGGTTTTCAAGTGCTGAATACTACAGAGAACCTTTTTATCTCTCCCATGAGAAGACCAGATTTAGGTAGATTAATTTCCTGGTATAGTCCTATTTTGGTGGGCAGGTTTATTTTCGTGGTTCACCTTTTCACTGAAGGCACAGCTCTTGTAGGAGCTCGCTTTATGGAAGGTCTCCATTCCACCTCTTGGCTCCTGCAAGCCCAAGGCTTTGTCTCCAGGTCTTGTATTGTCATTAAAGCACAAGTAACCCATAATTCTCTGGCTTTATGCCTTTTACTCACTTTTTGCCGGCTGGGACTTTTCTTTCCCCCAAGTTCTGTTATGCATGCTATTTTTATTTTACTGTTTTATCTGTAAAACATCAAACTTTCCTCTATAGTATTATGTTTACATCATGGAGGGTCTGAACAGAACGGAATTTTTAATTTTAATACTGAGTAATGCAATCTACTCAGATTGAGGAAATGTTGCTAATTTATATTTTACATTTTATGCTATTTAAAATTTTAACCAGTATGACTAGTTTTGTAATGGGAAGTTTTTCACATTATCTGGCTTATACGTATGCAGGAATGTATATACAGATGCATATATAGAGAATGTACATTTTAAGCTTGAAAAATATTTTCCTACTAGGTAAAATAAAGGCAAAATGCCATGGATGTTAAACAACTGTGCAGGAATTATCAGCGGCCCAGTGTGTTGATAGATTGATATGGGTGACACAGCCGAGAATATTAGGGGCTGTTTTTATTATGCCACCTCTGGCTTTCATATAAAATTCATAAAAATACATTTATTTAGTAAGCTATATAGTTAATTAAGTACATAACTTCATCTATAGACCCCAAATAGACTTTTTTTCCAGGATAACTTTCAGAAAAAAAAAGTACTTTATCTATTGCAGCAAAAATGAAAGAAGGCAACGAACTTTACAAAACTCATAAACTCCTGCGTGCAAGCCTGGATTTTCTTGATTAGCAGCCAGAATATAGTATACTCATGGGATAGAACTCACCAGAAAGGTAAAAAGGAAAGCTCAGCTTTCTTAAATTCTTATTGTCATGTTGAAGCCCTGACACAGTAATTTTAACAAGAAAACAAACACAAGCGCTGGCTAAAACCAGATGATAAATGAGCCAATAAGATGCCCTAAAATGTAAGCAGTACCTAGGATAGCACCCTTTGGGAATTACACAATTCTCTTTTTATGATGTAAAGTACAGAATGAGTGTTCTACAAGCTAGACCCTGAGGAAAGACTGCTAGTATGCAAATGGAATTTAACTTTGACCCTTTTCTTGGATTTCTTACAAAGATATTGAAAAAGTTGCTTGACTTTTTGAAGTTAGTCAGAGAAAGACAAATATCATATGACTTTACTCATATGTGGAATTTAAGGTACAAAACAGATTTACATAAAGGACAGGAAGCAAAAATAATATAAAAACAGGGAGGGGGCCCCAACATAAGAGACTCTTAAATACAGAGAACAAACTGAGGGTTGCTGGAGGGATTGTGGGTGGGGGGAAGGGCTAAATGGGCAAGGGGCATTCAGGAAGACACTTGTTGGGATGAGCACTGGGTGTTATATGTAGGGGATGAATTACTGGATTCTACTCCTGAAATCATTATTGCACTATATGCTAACTAACTTGGATGTAAATTAAAAAAAAAAAAAGTTGCTTGGCTTTGTTACTTCTTTCAAATCTTTTTTTCAAAGCTCACCTTCCCCTTTGACCCTTCTTACAGCTCAGCCCCACCCAATCTCCCTATCTTATTCTACCTTTTCCTCCTATACCATTTATCCTTTCTAATTGCTATACTTTTATGAATTTATTATGTTTATTGTTTTTTAATCTGGATTCCCCAATAGCAAGTTAAAAATCGACCAATGGCAGGTATCTTTGCATGCTTTGTTTACTAATATACTTATATTGCCAACAACTAAAATAGTATCTGTCACACAGTAAGTGCTTAAAAATTACCTGGGACATGAGTAGTTTTTTCATTTCCCTGCCTATAAACCACAGTGATAATTCATAACTCCTCATTTCCTTGCAGAGCTATGTGGAATATGTGAGATACATGTACGCCAAGTGTATTGATTTATCTGAAAGAAACCTGCCATTCATACAATGACACTAATTACCATTTCTTGGAAGCATGAAGTGAAATTGTCTTTAAATGCCTTAAAGTTTCCATCTTAAATCTGTCATTAAATACATGGCAATTTTCCTTAGACAATATCTCTTCTACAGCAACCGAAAGTATACAACGTTCACTACCTGGGTTAAGGTCATACCTCATTTTTTTCTTTGAGTTTTGTGATCATAACAATCACGGGACTGTCTTCCTGCCAAACCATCTGCCAGAAATCATTCACGGTGTTGATCATGGGGCCCTGTGTGGCGATGAAAGCTTTCTCTTTGCCACTGTAGCCCTAGTTTGAGTAAAGAGACAGAAATATTGGCTTTGAAATTCATGCCTTGCACTGAAAGCTTAGAACAAGTTCAGAACAAGATGGCTCTACTAGTCCAAAAGCAACACAACTTCCGCGGTTTCACTGATTCTAGCACGAGTCACGTGACTGTTCTCCCAGCTAGTCAAGCACAGCACATGGTATTGAGGGTCATAATGCTCAGTTCTCATCAGAGCAGGCCCTAGACAGCACTGCAGCCACAGACACACAGGAAAGGAAGACTCAATGTAAAAGACCCACTACCAATGTTCATTATGACTAAACAAGCAAATAACCTTGCTAGTAATCAAGTTAAATCAAAATTAATCCACTCTGAGGAAAAAAAAAATCCCCCAACAATTCCAAATAGTGAGTTGACATGCTCATCAGAAAGAAAATTTTATTTATTTACTTACCCGAATATAATTAGCATTAATGTAGGTGCTCAAAGAATCAGTTACATTTTTTGGTCTTAAACACACTCTGCTGAGGGGGTCTAATGAGGAAAACAAGAAGGAATGTATTAGACAAATTTACTCTTTTGAAAGGTCCTTAGAACACCAATAACTGTGCATAGCACACTTGTTAATTTATACACTGGTCATCTGGTTTGTGTCAATGTTTGTTGTTGATGTGTCTGCATGTCTGTCTCTTGATCCATCTGTGTTTATTGAGGGACAATTGGGCCCATCTTGACCCCTCCCCTGTCCCTCAACACAAATGTTACCCATAAGCTTGAGATGATTTTATTCATCATGCCATTTTTTGGTGGGTTCCTGATTCTTGATCCCTATGTCTTATTTATGCTTCTTTTCTTGTTCTTTGGATTTGGAATTTGTACCATTTTTCCTTGCTCACTTCTCTCTTCTCTTCTGCCCAAAGCAAACACTTGGTCTGGCCTGAACCCCCTCTTGCTAAAGAAGCTGTCTTTAGTTACCACGTGTGGCACTTTGGTCACCTATAGCATGAAAATGATATTGCATAGATTGCTATCGTGTTAGCAGTATTGTCTTAACTTCTCAAATCACTTTCCATCAAGAAGCTGAAACACTCTTTGTAAACCAGTGTTAGGAAAACTATGGTAGTTATTTTTGCCAACATTTACATACATGAATTAAGATCAAGTCATCCTTTTATGATTTCTTTAACCTGGTACACTCTGAGCATCCTAAGGCAAGGATGGAGGTTTTTTCCTCATCTATACGACCTAGTGTCTAGCATGGTGTTTATATGTATAGCAGGCACTCGATGTCTACTGCGTTGATTTAATGGTCCCTTCCATTTTTTAAGAAGCCAGTTCTATACATTCCTCTTTAGTAATTGTTCTATTGCTGTTCTTCTCCAGAAAGATAAAATTCTGAGACTTTATCATACCCACTGTTCTTACCTCCTCCTCCACAATTCAGTCTTCCTTGTGTACACTCCAATCTATCCTAACATTAGTTTATGCAGAGACCATTCTTGCTGATGCCCATCAATGATCCTTTTGGTGATCTATACCAAATAGGCCCATGGTGGTTTTTTCTTCATGTTTTATTTTAATATTTATCATCTTGTATTTTTTTTAATGTTTATTTAATTGTGTGTGTGTGTGAGAGAAAGAAAGAGAGAGAGAGAGAATGAGAACGTGAGTGGGGGAGGTGGTAAAAAGAGAGGGAGACACAGAATTCGAAGCAGGCTCAAGGCTCTGAGCTGTCAGCACAGAGCCTGATGCGGGGCTCGAACCCACGAACTGTGAGATCATGACCTGAGCTGAAGTCAGACACTTAACCGACGAAGCCACCCATGGGCCCCTACCATCTTGTATTTTAAGTGCTTAATTTTTTTGCCTGTCCTCAATGAATTGTAGTGAGCCCCTTGAGGGCAAGACCTGTATTTAATTCACTTAAAAAAAAAAAAGAACTTTAGTATCCATTGTGATTTCTATCTGGTATGTGGCTCATAGAGTGTTTAATATCACAATTCATTTCTATTAAAGTTGAGACACTGCTGTTGACTTTCTAGATACTTTTTTTCTTCCTTAGTGAAGGGGACAGGAAAACTTTCATTCCTTTTCAGTATTCACTGATTCTTAGAAGTTTCCACAAGAGCTCTAAACCACTGAGACTTGAAAAGAGGCCCACTTCCTTCAGTTTTTATAAAGCCTACCAAGTATATGATTTATTGGGAACTCAGCCCTATAAACCGCTTAGATGCAGGTTCCTTGTCGAGCTAAATTAAGTTTATTTTGGAAATTGATAATTTATAAGATTTCCAAGTATTTAGAGGTTTCCAAATACCTTTTTTTTTTTTAAACAAGAATGAAGCATGTGACTGAGGGGAAAATTAGTTTTCTAACCAAAGACTGCCCCCCCCCCTTTTTTTTAATGTTTAGTTATTTTTGAGAGAGAGAGAGAGAGAGAGAGCACAAGCTGGGGAGGAACAGAGAGAGAGATAGACACAGAATTGAAACAGGCTCCAGGCTCTGAGCTGTCAGCACAGAGCCTGACACGGGGCTTGAACTCATGAACCAAATTGTGATATCATGACCTGAGCCAAAGTTGAACGCTTAACCAACTGAGCCACCCAGGCACCCCTCTAACCGAAGCCTTTTTTTTTTTTTAATGTTTATTTAGTTTTGAGACAGAGAGAGACAGAGCATGAACAGGGGAGGGGCAGAAAGAGAGGGAGACACAGAATCCGAAACAGGCTCCAGGCTCTGAGCTGTCAGCACAGAGCCCGATGTGGGGCTCGAACTCACAGACTGTGAGATCATGACCTGAGCCAAAGTCAGATGCTTAACCAACTGAGCCACCCAGGTGCCCCTAACCAAAGCCTTTTTAATGTTAGACTGGACTAATAAAAAAAGCTGAGGGTTAAAAAATATCCAAAACTTTATCATTGTCATCATCACTGTTATAATTTTATTCACTTTATGCATTTTAAGTGTACATGTGTATTTTAAATATATATGTATATTTGTCATATATACATGTCATACATATATATATATATATATATATGATGTATATGTATGTCAAATTCACTCTGATAACTTTTTTCAGAATAGATGCTTCTAGATTATACGCTAAATATTTAGCATGCCACTTATGATACCTCCGGGTGGTAGCAATAACAATTCCAACATTGAGCAACTTGTCTTCCCTCTCCTTTGTTTTTCTGCTTTTATTTTCTTCCTTCTCTCCTCTTGCTTTCTTTCCCTTTTTCCCCTCCCTCCCTCTCTTCCTGTCTTATTCCTTCTCTTTCTCCTGTCCGCCTTCCTATTTCTTTTTTCCTCTCAACAAAATATTGACCACATAGATTTTGTGTAGAGAACACATGACATTTCCCCATTTTGTCCTCTTTAAAATATCCCTGGCAATTTAAGCCTTCCATTTAATAGACGAAATGGTACCTGGATCCTGATATTCTGACTGCATCCTATCCTATCAGATTTTATGAAAGGTTTCCTGTGCTGGAGATTTCTTCTCCAGGAAGAAATGCGTTTGAGGTTTGGAGTCAAGAGGAGAAGCTATCAGATGAGGGAAGGGTGCACACTGCTAGTGTATCCCTGGGAAAAGACGGAAATGAGTGGGATAATATAGTTTTTCTAGATAAATTCAAGACAACTGGGAAATGGGAGGAAAGGCAGGGACTTGGCCACGCCTTCAAGGTGAGTGAGAGTCACCTCCACTTTGTTGCAGGAGAAAGAGAAGACTTCAGGCCTGCAGTGTCCAAAATGGTGCCACTAGCCACATGGAGCTAAATTTAAGTTATTAAAATACAATAAAATTAAAAAAAATCAGTTCCTCAGGTGCACTGACTATACTTCAAGTGCTCGATTGCCACATGTAGCTAATGGCCATCACACTGGAGATATAGAACATTTCCATCACTGTACAGAGTTTTGGTGGACAATGATGATCTCCACAGTGCAAGATGGTGATTACATGGAAACTCACTTTTTAAGATCCATGTGAAAATTATGAGAGAAAACAGGACCCTTAAAGAGTCTGCTTTTGAAACTATAAACTTGCCTTTGTCTACTTAGTGTTCTTATTTTCTGGAATTGGTTCTGGGGTTAGTGATGAATTCATCTTCAGTTAGGTAGGGAGAAAGGAGAAACTAACATTACCTGAGGGCTTTCTATTGGTTGGAACTTCCTTTTTCACATATTATTACTTAATTCTCTACACAGCCCTATGGAGTGATACTATTATCACTATCTTTAAGGGATGAGGAAAGGTTAGGTGGAACAGAAAGATTAAGTCATCTGTGTAAACTATGAGTGCTCTTGCCATGATAGGGAGTCAAGTCTAACTGCAGTATTTTGTTTCAGCCATACAATTTGTTGTCTAATGAGTGGCTCACTTATTTGCATGTGTACTCTGTTCTGGGCACTTAATAGAACAGGAAACATAAGTAGGAAATATTACCAGACTTTAAATTTTTAAATATGAAATGATGGCCAGAGTAATTAGGTTTAATTAATAGAGTTCTTTAATTTTATATATGTATTTTATATTTGTATAAATAAATTGTTTGCATGGAATAAATATACATGAAATTTGTTATTATACTTCATTGTTGTGCAAATAACTTCATATTGATATATGATTTTTTTCCCATTGCTTTTGTGATTTAAGACATAGATTAAAATTTGCTTATGTTGCAAAATAATGTGATATAAACTTGACCTTCTCACTTTAATCTACCATATAGAGTGTTCTGAGCCAGGCTGACATCATCATCAGAGAAACAACTATTTTTTAATTGGTTCTGAGCCATCCATATTTCTGCTGTAAACCATACTCCAAATTATACAGCCTCACTAATATGTACAAGCTGGACGCTTTTAAACTTGGGTTTGTTATAAGTTAAAACAATACAAAATTATAATACTTAAAATATTAATCATTTTTAAGTATTTTATGTAGTGTTACAAATTTAACCCATACTACAGTCCAAAATAAACCATAAAAAAAACAGCTTTCCATATAAATTCCAGTCTTTTCTGATTATTTTCAACTAATGGTATGGCATGCCCAAACTGTATTTACTAAATTATATTTTGTGCAACAGGGAGTGGGTGAGGCTTTCAGACATTTTCAACAGAAAATTCATTATTTGCAACATCAGTTGTCAGCACAGGTGCCCTGGTTCAAGTGATCCACCCAGTTCTGGGAATGGAAAAGCTGACACAAGACTATGAAGGGCTATGTCTGATATCATCTGGGCAGGAAATAGAGAAGGCTGAACTTTAAATAATCCTAATAATTTCCAAATCCATCTGACATTAGATGGTTAGGTAAAACTGCGATGGATGTATATGCCCTAATTATTTATGTTTGGTAAATTTCAGATGAAAAGTCTTGAGAGAGAGAGACAGAGACAGAGAAAGAGAGAAGCACTATTTTTAACCCACAGCACTTTCATCCCCTTTAGCCAGCTGTAGTTATAAAATATCTTTCAACAGGACTATACTACATGGACCAGATAAAAATATGTTATAGTGGAGTGTTTTCAACTCCACCAGAGGGGGAAGCCCAAAGATACCATTAACAGTAATTCTTTTACCATAAATATGGAGAATTTGATGTTTTATGAGTGAATTAATGGGCTTGATTATGAAGACTCTACTATTCAATATTCATACTTTTTAAGATTATTTTTTAATGTTTGTTTATTTTTGGGAAGGAAGGAGAGTGAGAATGGGGGAGGGGCAGAGAGAGGGAGACAGAGGATCCAAAGTAGGTTCTGCACTGACAGCAGAGAGACCAATGTGGGGCTCAAACTCATGAACTGTGAGATCATGACCTGAACTGAAGTTGCATGCTTAACCAACTGAGCCACCCAGGCACCCTCAATAAGCATACTTTTTTTTTAATGTTTATTTATTTACTTTTGAGAGTGCATGCTTAACCAACTGAGCCACCCAGGCACCCTCAATAAGCATACTTTTTTTTTTAATGTTTATTTATTTACTTTTGAGAGTGAGAGCGACAGAGCATGAGCAGGAGAGGGGCAGAGTTAGAGGGAGACACAGAAACCAAAGCAGGCTCCAGGCTCTGAGCTGTCAGCACAGAGCCGGATGTGGGGCTCGAACTCACGAACCATGAGATCATGACCTAAGCCGAAGTCAGACACTTAATTGACTGAGTCACCCAGGCGCCCCAATATCCATACTTTTTAAAAGTCTGTGGCTCCATCTTTCCAGAGCTATTGTTTTGAGATGTTTATAGATTTTGCCAAATCCCAACTATCTGTTGTCTAGTGATTGACAATGTAACATCCTCTCCAAAGCATTTTTGCCACTGTAAGCAGAATTAGTCAGTCTTCTCTATATTCCTACACCACTTGGGCCAGATCTCAATTCTGGCTTTTATTATATTGAACATAATTACTCATTTACATATCTCTCCTCTCTAGTCCATGACCTCCTTGATCTTATAAGCCATTCCTTATTTCTTACTGGTTCCTGGCAGCTGGCTCATTGTTTGATATAAATTTCATGGAGTTAAATTCAGTTTTAACATAGTCTAGGGGCGCCTGGATAGCTCAGTTGGTTGGGCATCTGACTTCAGCTCAAGTCATGATCTCATGGTCCGTGGGTTCAAGCCCCACATCGGGCTCTGTGGTGACAGCTCAGAGCCTGAAGCCTGCTTCAGATTCTGTGTCTCTTTCTCTCTCTTCCTCTCCCCCACTCACACCTGTCTGTCTTTGTCAAAAATAAATAAACATTAAAAAAAAACAAACATAGTCTAAACAGTGTTTCTCAAAGTGTGGTCCTGGTATCATCTGTACCAGAATCACCTGGATGTTTGCTTACAAGCACAGATTCTTGGGCCCAACAGCAGACCTACTTAAACAGAATGCCCCGGGTGGGGCACAGGACTCTAAATTTTTATAAGGATTCTAGGTGATTGTTATGCACAATGAAATTTTTC
This sequence comes from Acinonyx jubatus, assembly GCF_027475565.1. Classification (NCBI taxonomy): domain Eukaryota; kingdom Metazoa; phylum Chordata; class Mammalia; order Carnivora; family Felidae; genus Acinonyx; species Acinonyx jubatus. Next base: position 93,409,000 of record NC_069387.1, read on the forward strand.
GGTAACAGCTTTATTCAGATGGAATTCATATACCATACGATTAACTCACTTAAAGTGTGCCATCACAGAGTTTTTTTTTTTTTTAATTCACAGAGTGTACAACTGTCACCACAATTGATTTTGTAACATTTTCCTCATCTCCAAATAAACCCCATTCCCTTTAGTTATTTAGCAGTTATTTCCCATGCCTCCCAGCACCAGGCAACCACTAACACAGTTTCTGTCTTTATAGATTTGCCAATCTGGACACGTCATATAAGTGGAATTACATAATCTGAGGGATTTTGTGATGGCTTCTTTCACTTAGCATAATGTTTCCAAGGTTCATGCATGTTGTAGCATGCATCAGCACCTCGTTTGTTTTTATTGCTGGGTAATATTCCATTGTGTGGACATTCTACACTCTATATATTCATCAGTTGATGGATATTTTGGTTGTTTCCACATTTGGGGCTATTATATATATATTTTATTAAATGCTTACTTGTTTATTTTGAGAGAGAGAGAGAGAGAGAGAGAGAGAGAGAGAGAGAGCACGCACAGGGGAGGGGCACAGAGAGAGGGAGAGAGAGAATCCCAAGCAGCCCCACGCTGTCAGCACAGAGTCTGATGCGAGGCTCCATCTCACAAACCATGAGATCACAATCCGAGCCAAAATCGAGAGACGGATGCTTAACTGACTGAGCCACCCTGGCGCCCCTGGGGCTCTTATAAATAATGCTGTTACAAACATTTCTGTATAGCTTTTCAATATCAATACTTTTTAAAAGTCTTTGTGGCTCCATCTTTCCAGAACTATTACTTTGAGATGTTTTTGGATTTTGCCGAAATCCCAACTAGCTATTTGTCTAGTGATTGACAATGAAATGGTTTCATTTTTCTTGGTTATATTACTAGGAGTAGAATGTCTGAGTCATATAGTGACTCTAGGCTTTGCCTTTTGAGGAACTACCAAACTGTTTCTTAAGTAACTGTACCATTTTCCATCCTTATCAGCAATGTGTGAAGGTTCCAGTTTTTTTACATCCTTGCTAACACTTTCTATAGTCTATCATTTTTATTTTAATCATGTGGATGTGAAGTGTTATCTCATTGTGTTTTTGATTTACCTTATGGCTAATGATGTTGAGCCTCTTTTCAAATGCCTGCCAATCATTTGTGTATATTCTATGGAGAAATGTCTATTCAAGTCCTATGCCCATTTTCAAATTGAATTGTCTTTTTGTAATTGAGTGCTAAGAGTTCTTTATACATTCTAGACAGAAGTCCCTTATTAGATATATAATTTGCAATTTTTTTTCCCATTCTGTGAGTCATCTTTCTATCTTCTTGATGGTATCCTTTGACCTCTGAAGCACAAAACTTTTTAATTTCATAAAGTTCAATTTATTTTTTCTTTTGTTGCTTGTACTTTTGGCATCACATCTAAGAAATCACTGACTAATTCAAGGTCATGAAGATTTACATCTGCTTTATACTAAGAGCTTTATAATCTTAGCTCTTACCTTCAGGTCTGATCCATTTTGAATTAATTTTTGCATATAGTGTGAGGCAGGGTCCAATTTCACTTTTTTTTGCATGTGAATGTTGGTTGTCTCAACACCATTTGTTGAAAAGACTATTTGCCCATTGAATTTTTTGATACTCTTGATGAAAACCAACTGACCATAATGTGCAACACAATAAAAGTTTAGAACCATGTGTCTATTGGAATTGTGAGCTGACCACTGTAATAAAAGTAATACAGGATAAAGTTATTAACCTCAAACTACTTTAATGGTTATTAGTCTTGATGTGTATTTATAACTCCAACTTTAGTGTATACAGAGAAGTTGTGATGATGGGAATAGATGAGGTGGAGGTTAATGGGGGAAGGCTTGTGCTTTATAATGCAAACTACTTAATTCAAGAAACTTACTTGGCAAAATGGTCTTATAGCGATTTTTAGTTCCATGACGTGGAATGTCAATTTCTTTGGGATCCACAAAGTTCATTGGAATTTCCTGCAAAAATAAATGATATCAAATTAGTGTATCTAATGCTGCCACAAAGAAAATCTTCCCAGGGGGCCATCTGATCCAGAGCCCTACTGAACTTCAAAGTCATTTGTAAAACAACAGACTACCACCTCTGGTTGACCAACACCCTTCCTTTTATAAACATATTAGCTGCACCCTGTCAAGCTGACTCTAAGAAACACCTCTCTGTCTTAGAAAGTATTATTTTATATATGGTTATCAAAGAAACATGTAAAACTTTGATTAGATTTTTAAACTTCTATTTGGACATAATTGCTAGAAATATGTACACACACAGCTGAAAATTGACAATGTATTCAAATTTCTTTAAATCTTTATATAAGTTCAGTACCAAAAATTTCACTACAATGGATTCTCTTTTAACATTGTGTAACTCTTTTAGGATTATTAAAACCTCCCTCCCCAAATGGTAAATATAAAGGGCTTTTTTGTTGATTCAGGAGATGATCATAGGATGCTTTTTTGTATTAAGGAGTGGTTGATAATTGTACAGTTCCATTTGTGTTGTCAGTGTAGTATTTTTAGTGAAGGTCACCCAGACACTGTTTTCTCCCACTTAACAAGAATATAAATAGTTTTACTAGGTCAGAATATATGTCATGTGCCTCAAATGCTTGGAGAGGGAACAATTAGAGTAGAAATGGCTCCGTGGAAATGAATTAGATCTAAAAGGTGAGCATCTGTAGCTGACTGGGACAAAGAAAGAAATAAGCCAAAGTTTTCAAAAGGGTCAAAAAAATCATTTAAGGATTTGATTACACAACATAGTATGATCTCTAATTAAATTTTTGCAAAACATTGCTTAAACGTTAACGTGAAATAAGAGAACTTTCATCTTTAGATCACATGAAATACTATTTTTGTTACTTAAAGTTTCTTCAGTGGAAAATATAACTCAACAGCCTAATATTCATTTACATGGAAGAAGTTATCCATAAATTAATTCAAATTGTCCCAGTTTTCAGTCAATCTGAAAATTTGAGGAAAGCCTGACTATCTTATAAATTTGAGATGTGGTCTACAGAGAGAAGTAGTTTACTTTTTAAATATCATTTCCTAAATGTGCACTATTTTAGATATTTATAACATTCATTCCTACTCTTTGTTCCAACTAAATGTTATAACTTCTCAGTTCCAAGTGACCAAAATAAGCAAAATTGTTGGATGTTCAACAGAAAGCACATATTCATGTTTGGTAATTTCAAACAGGTCAGTCTGTTTTAGCAAAGCTATGATGTTTGTTTCTCCTCTGCTTCTTCCTGTTTTCTGACACACACTGACAATTTATCATCTTCCAGCATTATCTTTCTTTTTGGTACTCCTTGTCATTTTTCCTTTAAGGGCTTATCTCAAAGAACAAAGAGCTATCTATGGTTCCAGAAAAGAATACTAGATGTACTTTTGATTAGCTGTATGATCATTGACTTGTTCTTGCATCTCACTAGGTCTCATCTTCTTCATATATGAAAAGATGACACACTACAAAGTCTAATTTTAAAAACTGCATGTTCATGTTTTACTTTGGATGCTTAACAGTAGTTGAAGAGGCTAACAGCAGATCTAGCCCATTGCTGGATATTTCATCATTAGAGTGACTGCAAATATCTGAAAAGAACTTGGGATGATCAATTTATTAAAATCAACAGACTTTGGCTTACGATGTACAACTGATTTAAGATTAAAGTGAGCTATAAAATGCATAATCCCCTTGGGCAGTAATTAGAACTAAGAAGGTCTAATCTGTCTCCATGCTCTCTGGGTCGGAAATGTGTTTTCATGAATCGAGTTATCACCAGCTACACTGATGGGTTGCCATCACTTTTGGCTAAAACTCCCAATCCTCTTTAGCCCACATTTGGTCTTCCCCCATGTTCCTTATTTCATTTAAGGTCACTGTATGCAGCCTGTTCCTCATGTCACAAACTGAGGTATCATTTCTGACTTCTTCCCTTATTTTGGCCGCCTCATCCAATTCGGCCCCCTTCTTGCAGATTCCTATAGGTTTCCCACATTTTCACTCCTACTATCTTAGTTTAGACCACCATGCCCAGTCCACAGGATCACTCTAGAGCTTCCGACATACCCCTTTCTAATGTTCACTCCACTGCAGATAGAGTGATCTTTTACAAACTTAAGATAAAGTTCAAACTTTTAAATATGTATCAAGACTCAGGTTTCTTTTATAACTCTGAGGTTCAAGCTTTGCCACTTTCCACCTTGATTTCAATGCATCAGCTAAATCGAACAACTTAATTCCCCAAACAGTGACAGTAAACTGTTCCTTCTTCCTGAAATGCCTCTTCTCTGCCTAGTTCCTTCTTGATACTTCTCTGCCTGGCCAGCTCCTACATACTCTGCCTCAATTTAGTAATCACATGCTAGTTTGAACATTTATCAGTACTTGATGAGATGTAGGGTGGCTCTAAAACCTTGTACTTAACCTTTTAAACTGTAACTGTTTGTTTACTTGAGTGGAGGACAGTGCCATTTTAGTAGGTGCCTCTAGGGTCTAGTTTATCAAATACCTACTGAGGAGTGAATAATAAACAGCTGGCTCACCATGAATTCACTTTGGAGTAAATGTGAACTTGCCACGACGTCCCTCAGCTGTGACCTTGTGAGGATTCGGCTGGCTGACTGCAGATACTCCATTGCTACCTTCTCCCGTGGGGTTGGGATAGCCACAAAAGGTTCAACATTCCCCAAGCTACTCATGTCCAATGTAAGAGATACGTTGGACCCTCGTCTACATTGGGGAAGAATGTTAATAGGTTTAGACACCACGTGAATCATTTTGATCACACAAATTCGTCTTTCTGTGCATACACACAATTCAGTGAGAAGTTTTACAGAAATAAGGACCAAATGTCTTTTCCTCTTATGGTACCATAGTGGACTATAGCAACTATCCAGAGTTTCTTTACAGGAAACTGAAAGTTTTGTTGTTGGAAATAAATCTGAATTGAGAAAATGCACTATAATTCATTAATAGGTATATTTGACACAAAAATAATAAAATGGCTAGTAATATTAAGTGAAAAATTTAGGAAAAGTAAACATCACTTTTGAATTGAGAAATTATGTATAACACAAAACAATTTTATTTTTTGTATGTCTGAGAGCTCAGTATAGAAATCATATAGCCATCTAATATTTTTGACACATGATCTTACTGGACATAGGAAGCTCAGAATGGGAAAAATCAATTTTAGTTCACAGTATTACTATTGAAGTAGAATTTAAAAGTTTTAAAATATATGTACTTTTTATAATGTCTGAGTGAATCCCCAAATAATAGCATCTGTAGCCTCCATCTATGTATGCATGCATGCATGCATGTATATATGTGTGTATATGTATTTATTTAATTCTGTGATAAACTCATAAGGACCATAGAGATCACAGATTCTTATTCTGAATTACATTTATCTTCCCTCTGTAATTTCCCTCTTCTTGTTGAGAGGTGAGGTGGGGCTTTGCCAAATTATAAGGGCCCCTTGTGCCCTCAATAGAAGGTGTGAGTGCCTCTTACCAGTAACATTAGCTGCTTGGAAACAAGAAGTAACTATAAAATAACCTGTGCAAGATTGAGGGTCAAAATCAGAGATTTTATTCACAAAAACTATTAGGTTAAAGGGCCTTAGGCATGAGTCAGGTGATCAAATACGGTGCCAACTGGTTGGTGTTCCAAGGAAATGGAAAACAGGGAAAAACAGGTCATAGCAAATGTGAACAAAGACAGTAAGAGCAAATACTAGGTCCAGCGTATTTCATTTGAAGGGTGATTTACACATTTACTATGGAGCACTACATCTGGAAATATTCAAGTAGCTACAGCTTAATTTTAAACAATGGAAAAATTTTTAGAACATACAACAAAACCCCACTAAACAAAAGTGAGTAAGTTCTTCCTGTTACGAAATTGCCTCTGGTTGTAGCTTTGGTGGCATTCTATAATTTGATATGTAATATCCTATTATTGATTTCTAAATGGTTTATAAAAAAAATAAATGGTTTGTAATTGTAGTTTTAATTCTTGCTTTGGTTTGATGTTTATGTGTTTACAAATTTATTTTCCTTATTAATTTCTAGTTATAATAATACAAATCAGAGAATGGTTGGACTTCTAAAGTTTGGAATTTCTTAATTCTTTCTTGGGGACAAACACTATGATAAAGTATTCTGAATATTTCATAGGTACTTTTGGAGGCAACTAGTTTGATTATTTATTTACCTCTAGCTAGCTAGCTATAAATTTATCTATGTACATATGTATATCTATATCACCTTATTTATTATATTACTGCATATTATTAAAAATATTATTCCAATCTATTTTTTCCCACTGGATTTCTCAAAGCCTGAGATGTATGTGAGTCTTCCACAACACTTGTGTTTGTTATTTTTCCTTATATTCTTAATGATTTTTACTTTATATATTTCAGCCATTGTTTTATTTGAAGTGATTCATAATTATATCTTTACTATAAATTTTATCAATATTAAACATTTACTTTCCTATTAATTTTATGTCTTGCCTCACATCTGATTACTTTTTCTAGTTTTATTGAGATGTAATCTACATACAGCACCATATAAGTTTAAAATGCATGGCAATCTTTTTTGATTTAAGTATATTGTGAAATGATTACCACAATAAATTTAGTTAACATTCATTATCTCCTAGGGACACACACACACACACACACACACACACAAAGAAAACAAATTTTTTTTCTTGTGATGAAAACTTAGGGTCTACTCTCTTAAAAACTTGCAAATATACCACACATCTGTGTTAGCTATAGTCATCATGTTGTACATCACATCATGTACAATGCATAATTTATTACCTTTTGATCACCTTCCTCCAATTAACCTTCCTGCAACCTCCCACTTGAGAAAAATTAATATTGGCATACCTGCTAATTTTTTTTGCATGATCTTGAAAAGCCTTTTCTAATTTTTATTATTATGGTTAACTTTTTGAATCCCTGTTAGAGATTAGGGGGTAGCATTCTGGATACTCCATAAAATCTCACCTAGCTGATAGAAGAATGTTTGGCCCCACCATTTTTTTTTTTTTTTTTTTGTGGCTGTTGTTGGTGATGTATGGTTTCGTTTTGTTTTGTTTTTTGAGAGAGTGAGAGAGAGAGAGAGAGAGAGAGAACACCAGAGGGGAAGGCACAGAAAGAGAGAATCCCAAGCAGACTCTGTGCTGAGCTTGAAACAGGGCTCCATCTCACAAACCCTGAAATCAAGAGTTGGACGCTTAACCAACTGAGCCACCCAGGTGTCCCAAGGGCTCCTGTGTTTTGAGTAGGAGGTAAACAGTTGAGAAGGCGTAAAGAGTGGTTCTCTCAGACCAAGAATTTTAATCTACTTTTAATGGGAAAGCGTTTTTTTTTTTTAATTTTTTTTTTACATTTATTTATTTGTGAGAGAGAGAGACAGAGCACACGTCAGGGAGGGGCAGAGAGAGAATGAGACATAGAATCTGAAACAGGCTCCAGGCTCTGAGCTGTAAGCGCAGAGGCTAACGCAGGGCTCGAACTCACAAACCGTGAGATCATGACCTGAGCCCAGGTTGAGCACTTAGCGGAGCCACACAGGCGCCCCAGTGGGAAAGCAATTTTTATCATTTCTCAATACAGTTCCTCTGGCCTTTAAATTGTCAGAAATTCTTTCCTCATTCTGATAATAGCTTGTTTATTAGTTTTTAGTGTATTTGTGAGAATTTGGCTTTTGTTGGCTTCAGAGATTTTTTTTAGTAAGGCATTGGGAGAGGCCATTTAAGGGATTGCTAATCGGATTCCATTTTATTTTTTATTATTTTAAAAGTGTTTTTAATATTTATTTACTTTTGAGAGACAGAGAGAGAGAGAGAGAGAGAGAGAGAGAGAGAAAGAGAGAGAAAGAGAGACAGAGTGTGAGCAGGGAGGGGCAGAGAGAGAGGGAGACACAGAATCTGAAGCAGGCTCCAGGCTCCAAGCTGTCAGCACAGAGCCCAATGCAGGGCTCGAACCCACAAACCATGAAATCATGACCTGAGCCAAAGTTGGACACTTAACTGACTGAGCCACCCAGGTGCCCCTCAGATGCCATTTCAGTCAGTCTTCAGCCCCAAAATACTACAGTATCTGCCATCTGTCCATTAAGTGATATGCAGTGCTACAGTGATTTAGTAGAAAGGGAGATCACTTCCATTCATAGTGGCCAGAGATGTATGAGGAACAGGCATTTGAGTTGAGCCTTGAAGGTAAAAGTTCAATAGATAAATTTTCGGTAAAGGGTTATTTCAGGGAGAGAGCCCAGCAGAAGAAAAAAAATGTGGAAGCAGGAAATGATAAGGCATCTTTGAGAAATGGCATATAAGCAGTTTGAGCTGGAGTTCATTTGTATAAAAGTGTATTTTGGAATTGGAGGCAGGGTCCTGTAAGAGAAACGAGAGAAAAGCAAGAGTCACAGAAATAAGAATTAAAAAGCCTACCCAAATCCAGAAAAGAGAGAATTGTGAACATCAGGTTATATAAACTTCTATTAGGGCTTTCCACAGCACGCCCTGCCTGGGAGGGGAGGGTGATTAGAAGCCTCTGAGATTCCACGTCTAATAGGGTCCATTTGATCTAGTGAGCAACTTTTCTGAAGATTCTGTGATAAATTGAGAGCCATGGAAGCATTTTCATGCAAACCGACTTTGTAAGGAAGAACAACGTTTGTCTGGCAAGGGAAGGAAGAAAGGAAACTAATATTTATTAAACATCTATGATTTGCCAAGCACTGTTCTAAGCACTTTCACATATGGTATTTCAATTTTCATGGCAGCTCTTTGAGGTTATTACTTTCCTCTATTTTATAGGTGAAGAAATAACTAACTTAGGAACATGAAAGTGGAACAAAGATTCAATCCAAGTTAGAATATAAAACTCAAGCTCTTTCTGCTTTTCTACCCAAAAGCAAAGTAATGGTGGGCAGATTATGTTAGACTAGCCGGTGCCTCACATGGAGTTGGGGGCCAATTGTTGGGCGGAAGGTCAAGACTACTGAAGTCTAATGTAGAGGTAGTATATTATTCAGAGCACAAATTCTGTCTTTACCGTTATATTTGTCTGGGTTCAAGTCCTGCCTCTCCCATGTCCTTATGGTGGACCTTTGGTCAGTCTACCTAGCCTTGTTACTTGTCAATTTCTTCTTCTTCTGTGAAATGAATAATTAAGAATACTTGCTTCAGAGGGATATTATAAGGATTAACCAGATAGTATAAGTAAACCACTTGTAAGTGTTGCCTGGTTATTATTTTGGGTAATAATGGAATAAAGTCTTATATAACTCTCACCTCTGCCTCTCTAATGGATCTCTTGAAAGAGATCTTCTCAAAAATTCAAAAATTGTTTACACTGAGATTAACTTTAACATTGTGAAATTAATGATGGTATCTACACATTTGTCACTACAGAGAAATACATCCTTCTTGATAACCTATTTATCTTAAAATTTCCCTTTATTATGGCAAATCCATTTCCCCTGAACCCTAAACAATTCCAGAACACTTCACCTCAACACCTCAGACAATGTCTCAAAGTTCAATTATGGAATTAATCTTGTACAAGCTGTTGACCTTACAGAGAGCATTTTTCCACAAAACAGCCCTTATCGTGATCGTTCTCTTCTATCCTGGCTGTGAAATATTACCATAGGATGTCACTAACTTGGAAAAATCTCTGCCTTTGTTAACTCTTATTTCCAATGAACAAACAATATTTAAGTTAATCGAAATACAGTGAAATAAGAAAATCAAATCAGTAGAATCCACTTAAAAACTCTGTACATTTCTTAGTCATGTATTGTGCTTGCAGAGAAGAGATTAAATACACATCCATATATATTTTAAAGAGTTAATTTTTTCATTATAAAAGTGACACATACTCATTGTGGAAAATTTATAAAAACTAGAAATTTTAAAAAGGCAATTGAAGTCACATAAACTTCACTAGCTCTTAAACCGACATTTAAATTTTGCTATGCCATAGGCAATAAAGGCAGTGGCTTATTGCTTTAATTTTTATTTTTATGGTCACAGATGGGGGTAAATATATTTTCATATGATTATTTTTCATTTATTTATCAGTCCTTACCCTTGAGAAGCGTCTGTTCATGATCTTTCCTACGTTCACATTGTACCATTAATGTATTTATTATTGATGACTATGATTTACAATAAATTATTTCTCAGATATATGTGTTGAATATATACGATTTATTGTTGCCTTAAAATACCAAGGATTTTTTAAAAATTATATTTACATCCAGTCAAACATATCAGTCTTTGTGTGTGTGTGTGTGTGGTTTCTTGCATTGCTTTAATACAAAAAATTTTTCTGGAAGCTTAATTTTTACTAAAAGCTAATCTTTTAATCTATTTCTAATTTATTTTGGGGTATGGTAATGGTGAGAATCAACTAGGTTTTTCCCCCCAAATAGGTTATCAACGTGTTTAACACAATTTACTGAACGATCTGGAGAACAACTGGATTTTATAATTACAGAATATTAGGCTTTTAACCAGCTATCACTGACTAATGATCTGCTGGAGAAAATGTCACTTTACTGAACTGAGATATGAAATTGCTTCCCAGTATCCATAAACAAAAGAAGTAAGGATAGAATCAAAAAGACATTTCAAAAACAAAACAAACGTAAGAAGTTAAGAGAAAGTACAAATTAAGTTACTGGGAAAAAAAAAATCTAAAGGATTTAGAGGGAAAAACAATCAACAGAAATAACAGGAGACCTGGACCTTTAATGAAAATAGAATATGGAAAACTAAGAACATGAACTCTTATTGAAAAGTTTGCTTCTCCTTTGTTATGTAACTCTGGACAAACTGTTTAGACTTTTTTTATGCCTCATGATTGCTGTTGGACAAAAGGGAACATAATAAAAAGCTTTATCAAGCTCCTGCTGTAGCACCAATTATTATTTATGCCAAAAAAATAAATAAGAGGGAGGAAATTCAAAAGATACCAATGCAAACAATTGAAGGAAAAAGCAAATTCTTAAGGAAAGGTAAAAGGAATGCAATAAACAGCATGCTAATTACAATTAAGTAAAAAGGAAAACATGTATAAATATTATGGGCCAGGGCCACACATCCATTTTAGCAAGAGCTTATAAGCGGTGCTCTGTGGAAACTGTTTGAGTCTGTACCATTGCTCTTAATGACCAAGAGGTGGGAAGAAAATAGAGCTAAAAATCTAAGAACACTACAATTGCCAGTTAGAATAACTCAAAATTAAGCATTTCTTTTCTTGGTAGTTGGGGCTGGATGCTGGATTTTAGAAGCTGGATTTAGGCAGAAGGGCTACAGTTCCTAGCCCTGGGGCCATGAGGCCATGTCTATGCTGTCCCCTTTGCAATGCCTCCGCCACCAACAGCAGTGAGCCTTCAAGCCTGGCACCTCACTTAGTACCGGATAAGGAATGGAAATGGGAGTCAGAGAACAAAACAAACGATCGGTTTGCCTGTAGTCCAGGAAGATGTACTTCTGCAACTACTGGATTAAGAAATTAAGTTTCAAGGGGAAATGTTGGTAGCTGCTTATCTTGAACTATTTGAAAGGAGAACGGAAAAATATGCTTCTAAAGATTATAAGAATTTAGTACAGAGTGAAAGCAAACAGATCTGGTCTTTGAGAGCTTTTCTTAATTCTTTTGTTGTTGTTGTGCTGTAAAAAAATACACATAATTCATTCAGAGCTGTCTTTATTACCATACACATCTAATCCTACATGGTGAAAAGTTGGAAATAATATTGATGTCCTCTCCAGATCTGAAACGTTGTGAGTCCAGGACCTTCAGTGCTGCCTTCCCTCCCTCCTTGTGTATTCCCATTATAAGGATCACAAAGCTGACGATCTTGCCTTGATCCCCAAGGTGAGCATAAACCCCTCCACCTCCAACTTGATTTTTCTTATTTAATTTTGCTCTATTTGTCCACATATTTAGTTTTCTAGGGTACCTTTAATAAAAATGAAGAAAAAAAGAGAGAAGTTTTTACTCATTTGAAATGACAAAGGAGGAAACAGTGGTGAATTAGAGCGATGAAGTCCATTTATTGTGTATGGATTGCCTGGTCCCCACAGTTCCTTGAAACTCCAGATTCTACCACTTTTAAGTTCCAAAGGTAATGGTATTTAATGAATGGTTTGCTGTTTGTCTCCATCTCTTTACCTCAGATAAACTATATATAGTACTAACTACCTTCCTGGATCACTTGGCAGATGAAAGGGTAAAATTAAAAAAAAAAAAAAAAAAAAGAGGCTGAGGAGTGCTAGGAATGTTAAATTGTGGCTTAAATTCAAAGCTCTTGGAAAGTTAAGTGTGACATAAATGCCATGTAACTAATTTCTAAAAGCTGAAATAAATGAATAGATATTGTTACCATCCATAGTAAAATTTCCCAAAGGAAATCCTGTAGAGAAGAAATGTAATAAGGTTAAAAGAGACCAAGCACGGGGCCAGGAAGATGACAAACGTATTTCACTCTAAAGCAAAAAGAAAATCTTAAAATGTAGAGAACATTTTTTGGTGTGGGAAATGATTGATTTCCTACTTAAAAGCACTACTTCACTAGGTAAAATACTGCTCTCTCTTTTGAGTGATTATATAAAATTTTTTGATTTCATACAATGATATCCGACCTTTTACACATGGATAGGACAAGGCAAAATTTACATCCTTCTGTTATTATTAAAAAAAATAAAAGTCAAAACAATCATTAAAAAAATAAACATAAATGGAGCTTGTTATATTTTTCTTGGAGCGTCGATCTTGGAATGTGAGTTTAAATCAATGTTCGATACTTCGCTTAAGCTCTTCCAGCCTCAGACTACCTAATCTGTAAATGGGGATGATAATAAAACTCACAGGGTTGATTCACCTTATAAAAATTAAAGAAGCGAAAATACATGAACATTTCCCAGCCAGTATCTGGCATATAGTCCAGATATATGAATAATTATAATGATTAATAATGATCACGTGGTAATTCTTTCTTCACTCTATGCATAAATGGCTGTGTGGATGGGAGCTATCTGGCATACACATTGCTAAATATTTGAAGAACGCAATGTTGGGAAAGTTGGTTAGTGATGAAAAGTCAGTGGCAGTGTTACATATGCAAAATCAGTGGCCCACGAAGTGGAGACCATTTTTCATACCTTGAGCCCTTAAAATCCTTGCCTCATGTCTTTAAAATCAATAACATTTTTTTTGATTCAAAACTAATGCATATTCACAGTGTAAAACCTAAAGCTATAGATAACAAAAACAAAGAAAAAATATTCCATAATACCAATACTACAGTGACTACTAGTAACATTTTACGTGTATGTTTAAGTCCCTTATATGCATATAGGACAAAATCTAGATTTTTACTCTACATATTTCTTTATGACTTGCCTTTAAACTAAATATATCATCTTAATATCTCTTAATGTTTTCAAATCTATTTAAAAACTCTTTTCAAACACTCTATAGTATTCCATTGAATGGATGTACCATAGTTATTTAACTAATACCTTTATTTTTGTATACCAACTTTTTTCAGTTTTTCACAATTGTAGACAAGACTGCAAATAAGTAGTCTTGTATCTAAATGTTTGTGCATTTCCATGATTATTTTTAGACTGAGGAGCACTAAACACTAACTCAAAATCTCTGAGTTTGGGGAAACCACTGAACATGTGGAATGTGGTAGAAACATAAAGACTAACTCTTGGGGCTCATTGATATAGAATGAGCTCAGACCTTCTTCATCTAGTGTTCAGACCTTTACAGTAGCTCCCTAACAAACTTCCATAACTCTAAATCTCCTAGTCTGCTATGTTTTCTTCCAGATTTCACCAGAATGATGTCTGAGCACTGAAAATATGGTAATCAAACTTGGGATTTTTTTCCTCTGAAACCCCTTAGCAATTTTTCCAATATATTCACGAGAAATGACCTATCCTAAAGTGTGAACTCCTTGAGGACAAAGATTTTAATCCTCTTTCTGTATCCAGTCCAGAACACATGGATAGTAAATTTTTGTTATCTACATGTCTGAATGATTGTAAATACTTGGTGAAAGTAATACTGTGTGTAATTACTGTGCTCTGATGGTTTTTCCAATCCTCTGAGATAGGAGAAATGGGGGGATCATGTTAGATAGAAGTTTGAAAATTTGGAATGGTGAAGCCATGCTTATCCAGGTACAGTAAATGTTACAGTTGATATTTAGGTTGAGTCATTTAAGTATCAATGAAATCTAGCATTAACATCCTAAAGAGCTGTGATGATTTTAACAAAAAGGAAAAAAGTAGTGCTTTGACTTATAACCAAGTATGATTAATTTTTACTCTTTTTTGGGCATTTAGTATTGTTTTGACTGTCACTCATAGTGAGGAGGCTGTTTCCTTTTTAACAAAAGAACAAAATGATGGTAGCTCTAATTTTAGTCCCAAGTTTAGTTTTTCCAAGTTTATATAATTAGTTAAGAAAAAGATGATCCTGAATGAATAAGTCTCAGTGAAAATATCATTCTTTCTGAAATGAGAAATCTTTCTTTGACTTTTAGCTGACATATACACACATACACACACAATTTCCTAAGTAACACAATACAATTAATAACTCCGTCTCTATAAGCAATCAATGACCAAAGAACTCTTTTGGTACTGAACATTACAACTAAATTAAATATATTCATTTACTCTCAAGACCAGAAATGACACACATGATTATAACGATCCACAGAGTTCAGCTAAAATGTAAAATCATCAAAAATATGCAACTTCTCAGCTTCTTCAGTTTTTTTCTTACATTTGGTTGTGCAGCCCAATTTTTTAAAAACTGAATTCTGAAATTCTTAAGGAAATCTGTTTTCCAGTTAAAAATTTTTTTTTACCAATACATATGCAGTTGACCTAGCATTAATATTTTTAGCATTAAATGTATTTTGTACATATATTACATGTTATAATTTTTCTATAATATATAATATGATTCCATAATATAAATTATTATGTATATAATTTTATATATATAATTGAAGTATAGTTGACTCACAATGTTACATTAGTTTCAGGGGTACACTATAGTGATGTGACAGCCCTACGCATTATACTCGGGTCATAAGTGTAGCTACCCTATTTTTTTCAGTTTTAAATAGCAATCAAGGAGCGATTTTATACCTCAATAGCACAATACAAAATAAACCTATAAAGCAACCTAACTGATACTGATAATTCTGATAAGTTGCAGTTAGACTGTAATAAATGACTAATTTCAACTCTGACTGCAGTTAGAGTGCATGTTGATAATAAATCTCTGGAATTAATCATCGAAGAGATAAAACTTGATTACTTGGAGGACTCTGCTAAGTAGCAGGAGCATATATGATTTTTCCTCTTAGAAAATCAGGCAGGTTGGTAAACTTCCTCTTGCCTCTGCACAGATTATCAGGCACTGCCTGCATATTTATATTAGAGTAAATGTTCACTTTGGGAGTCCTTGTATGTATGGAACTATGTCATCATGATTAGGGATAGAATAAGAGCTTTAGAAATGTAGTTGATCAAGAATTTGTTCTTTAAATTTGCAATATTATTCAGTTGTAGACATTATTGAAGGTGTTCTGTAATTAGAATTCAACCATGCAACAGAAAGGAGTCAGCATGATTTGGATCTTCGTGGAGCCAGTTGTGAGCTAAACTCTCACGAGAGTAAATACTAATTTCACTGCATCCAGATATTTTAGAATGTTGTATTTTCATTTTCATTTATCTCAAAACATATTCTAATTTCCTTTGTGATATCTTCTTTGACCCATTGGTTATTTAGCAGAATGCAGTTAATTTCTACTTATTTGTGAATTTCCCAAATTTCCTTCTGTATTTTTAATTTCATTACCTTTGATCAGAGAATATGGTTTGCATGACTTCAATCTTTTAAAATTTATTTATATTTTTTATGGCATATCCTGGAGAACATTCCATGTACATTTGAGAAGAATTTGTATTCTGTTGTTAATGGGTACAGCTCTATAGATATGTATTAGGTCTATGTTTTATAGTTTTGTTCAAGTCTTTTATTTCCTTCTTCATCTTCTGTCTGGTTTTATATTAATTATTAAAAGTGGGCTATTGTATTCTGCTAATATTATTGCCGAGTTATCTATCTCTGCCTTTAATTCTCTCTGTTTTCATTCTCTGTTTTTAGGTGTATATATGATGACAATTCTTATGTCGTCTTGATGAATCGACCCTTTTATCATTATAAAATGTCCTCTTTGTAGTAACATTTTGGGGAGGGTATATGGGACTAGGATAAGCAAAAATACCACACCCCATTCTTACCGAGAGTGAGCTGTTTTTCTTAAATAAATTCTCCTTGAACTGTTGCAAGCTTTTGGTTAATTTCCAGAGTTGTAAAAAGTTGATTTTGACCATTTTTACTAGTATTCTCACTGCTTTTAAGGAGGATTGGCTATTGGATGTTCTTACTTTACTGTTCTGCAAGTCCTTTCCTGCCTATTCTTTTTATAATATCTTTTTTGGTGGAATATATTTGTCTTTTAGAGTGGATTTGAATTTTGGAAACAGCCAAAAGTTTCTTGGAGTGACATATGGTGAATTAGTTGATCAATATGAGTAGAACCAAACCTTAAAAATGAAAAAAGAAGAGCAAACTAAACCCAAAACAAGCAGAAGGAAGAATATAGCAAAGATTGAAGCAGAAATAAATGAAGTCTAGAAAATCAAAAGAGAAAATCAATGAAACCAGAAGTTGCTTCTTTGACAAGATCAACAAAATTGACAAACCCTTAGCTAAACTGAGCAAGAAAAAATAAAAGACTCAATTTGAAATCTCAAATTAAAGAAGGTACATCACTACCTATTTTACAGAAATAAAAAGATTAAAAGGAAATACTATGAATAGCTGGATATCAACAAATTAGATAACACAGATTGGCAAATTCCTAGAAAGACATAAACTACTGAAGCTGATTCAATATGAAATAGATAATTCATAGACTCGTCTAAATAGACCTGTACTAAATAAAGAGATTGAATAAATAATTTAATAAACTTCTTATAAAGAAAAGCTCAGGACCAGAGTGACTTTAGTGGAGTCTACCAAATGTTTAAAGAAGTATAAACACCAATCATTCAAAATCACCTTCAAAAAACAGAAAGGAGAAAACAATTCATAGCTCATTATATGAAGCCAATATTAACCTCAAACCAAAGCCAAAGCCAATATAAAAAAATTACAGCTAATATTAATTAGAATATATATCAGTATGAATCTGTATCCATATGAATCTAGAATCAAAAATTCTCAGCACAATATTAACAAACCAATTCAGCAACAAACAAAAAGTTTACATAGCAATGACCAAATGAGGTTTGCCCCAGGAATGCAAGGTTAGTTTGATAAACAAAAAATCAAACAATGTTATATGCCATATTGAAAGAATGGAAGACAAACCACATATAGACTCAGAAAAAAGCACTTGACAAAAATCCAATTTTTTTTTATGATACAAGCATTGAACAAACTGGGTGTAGAAGACAGCTTCTTCAACCTGATGAAGGGCATATTTATAAAATACCCACAACCAACATCATGCTTCATAGTGAAACACTTAAAGTTTTCCATCCAAGATCAGGCACACTTTCTTGTACAAGTAAGGCACAAGTGCTCTTACCACTTCTACTCAATATTATACTGGAGATTCTAGCCAGGGCAACTAGAAAGATAATGAAATAAACAAACAAAAATCTAGATTGGAAAAGAAGAAATAAAATTATTTCCATTTGCAGATGGCATGATCTCATATATAGAAAACTCAAAGAAATCCACAAAAAAATATGTTAAAGGTAATGCTCCAGTTCCAAAATGTTGTATGATATAAATTCTATAGAAGAAATCAATTGTATTTCTCCATACTAGCAATTAATATCAAACATGAAATTAAGAAAACAATAACATTTACAATGTCATCAAAAAGAATTAGATATTTAGGAATAAATTTGCAAAAAGTGCAAGAGTGGTACACTAAAAGCTCTAAAACATTGTTGAAAGAAATTCAAGAAGACCCAAATAAATGGAAGGACATACTATATTTATGTATCAGAAAGGCTTAATATGAAGATGGCAATACTTCTGAAATTGACCTACAATGTCAATGCAGTCCTTGTCAAAATACCAGCTGGCTTTTTTGCAGAAATTGACAAGCTGAACCTAAAATTCATATGCAATGCAAGGAACCCAAGTATCCAAAATAATCTCGAGAAGAACAAAGTTGGAGGACTTATGGTCCCTGATTTCAAAACTTACTACAAAGCTACACTAACTAAAACAGCATAGCATTGGCATAAGAAAAGATATATATATATCAGTGGAATAGACTTGAGAATTCAGAATAAATAAGAGAAGATGTTCAATATCATTAGGCATTATGAAACCAAAACTACAAGGAGACACCACTTCACTCTTCCTAGGATGACTAAAAAAAAAAAAAAAAAGGACAATGACAAGTATTGGTGAGGATATGGAGAAATTGGGACCCTCATATATTGCTGGTGTAGCTGCTTTGGAGAAACATTTTGGTGGTTCCTCAAAAAGTTAGACCTATAGTTACCATATGACCAAGCAATTCCACTCCTAGGTGTATACCCAAGTGAAATGCAAACATATGTCCACACAAAACCTTGTGCAAGAATGTTTATAGCACCATTATTCATAATAGCCCAAAATGGAAACAATTCAAATGTTCATCAGTGGTGAATGAATATACAAAATGTGATAAAGCCATACAATGCAATATTGTTCAGCCACTAAAAGAAATAACGTACTGATACATGCACCCACATGAATGAACCATAAACGCACTAAGTAAAAGAAACCAGATACAAAAGGTCACATACTTCATGATTCCATTAAACATGAAATGCCCAGAATAAGCAAATCCTTAGGAACAGAAAGTAGATTGGTAGTTGCCAGAGGTTGAAGAGTAGGAAACTGGGGAGTGAATGCTAACGGGCATGGGGTAGTGAACGTGTTCTAGAATTGTCAAGACCTTATAATCAATCTTTGTTATAATTTTATCTTAGCATTATTTTAATAATAAAATGCCTATTTATTAAAAGTTTAATATAAATTTTGTTGATTATTAGAGGGAAGGAAGAGAAAGAAAGAAAAGAAAGGAAGAAATGGAAAGGAAGGAAGGGAGGGAGGGAGAAAGAAGGAGAGAAAGAAAGAAAGAAAGAAAGAAAGAAAGAAAGAAAGAAAGAAAGAGGAAAAGAGGGGGCCAGAAGTACTGAAAACATTTCCCAGAGAGACTATTTTTAAATGATAAGAGCTATAAAGCTTCATTGAAATATATGCGTAGACCCAGGGACAGTGGCAGCTCTGATTATCTGTGGGACATCTACAGAAAATTTTGCAGTCAACATGTATATGTGTTTGCATAACACAGTAGAAATTTTAGAGAATAATATCTTATAAAATAAGAATAATGTATGTCAGTAACAGTAAATTCTCACCATGGGCTTCATGAATGAAAATATAGGGCTATTTTATCACACAGCTCACAATTTCATACATCTGTATTGCTTTGCCTGTTTAGCAATAGGCAGCAAATTTCTTAGTAAATGTAACCATGGTGACAAATTTTCTTAATGCATCTCTGAGTTGTTGTTATGACTTGCATTGCCTTTACTTTAATGTATGTGTTTTGCTCTCTTTCAGATTAGCTATTAAATTGAATTAAAATCCCTTCACACACACACACACACACACACACACACACACACACACACACACGAAATCTATGAGTATCTTCTCTTCTCTCAGAGCTCATTTGGAACATCCCCTTGTTATATGTTTGCAGTCAGAGTGTAAATTTCCTCATTTCTGCCCCTTCTGGGTAATCAGTCAGAGAGTTTGCAGGAAAAGAGAAGGAAGAAAAGAGAAAGTGTTGATTTTTACTGACTATATCTTCCCCCTAACTAGAGTCTGGAAGGAATCCTGACTTAGTTTCTGCATTCAACTCTTAGAGGAATAACCAGCTTGCCATAGGATGAGAAGTGCCCATGCTCCCAAGGTGGTTATGTGGCTAGTAATGTTGTAATAATGTAATGTAATGCAATGTAATGTAATGTAATGTGATGTAATGTAATGTTGCACTATAGCATTATAAGTACTACTAATGATGATGATGATGATAGCACCTAACACTAAATTAAACTAAGCTTGCAAGAAGTAGTTTACTTGTATTACCTCATTTAATTTCTACACTAATTTTTGAGAAAGATATTATGATATTTTCCTGTTTTATATATGAAGAAACTAAAAACGTTAAGTAATTCATCAAAAGTTATACAGTAAGGTATGTGAATACAAGTAGTGTAATTCCCAAGACTTCATACTTTTTAAAAAAATTTTTTTTAATGTTTATTTATTTTTGAGAGAGAGAGAAGAGAGAGAGAGAGAGAGAGAGAGAGAGAGAGAGAGAGAGAGACATAGCGTGAGTTGGGGAGGGGTAGAGAGAGAGAGAGAGAGAGAGAGAGACAGAATCTGAAACAGGCTCCAGGCTGTGAACTGTCAAGAGTTCATTCTTAACCACAAAGCTGTGGTGAATTTAGTGCAATAACAAATATTTATTGAGTACCTACTATTTTCTAGAAACCATGTTAAGCTCTAGGGAGGTGGTGGTTGCCAAGGTTAATAGGACATGACTTCTGGTCTTGAAGACTTGACAGACTATGAAGAAAGAAACCTATAGAGACAGTTTGAATATTATGTAGGTCATGGAATAGTCATGACTAAGAAATTATAGGAGTAGAGGCTATCTACCGATTTTTAAGAGCACATCATTGTACTTTTTTAATTCTTTTTTTCAGCTTATTTATTTATTTTGAGAGAGACAGAGAGAGGGAGAGAGAGTGCATGAGCAGGACAGGGATAGAGAGAGAGTGAGAGAAAATTTCAAGCAAGGTCCATGCTGACATACTACAGAGCTCTATGCAGGGCTCAAACTCACGAACTATGAGATCATGACCTGAGACAAAATCAGGAGTCACAGGCTTAACCGACTGAGCCACCCAGGCTCCCCAAGAGCACATTGTTTTATATGAAATCTTTGAACTTCCTTTTGGTTGTTAGAGATAAACATTTATAAAACTAAATTTTCACAAAGAAAATTTTCACATTTGTGGAAAAAACTAGATATTTTAAAAAGTAATTAATTTTAACGTCTATCTGAAAGCTCCTAGAAGTCCCTCTCTCACTGAGTATAACAGGTAGATATCTTAGGGGCTCCTGGGTGGCTCAGTCAGTTGAGCATCCGACTTCAGCTCAGGTCATGATCTCAGTTTGTTAATTCGAACCCCACTTTGGTATCTCTGCCGTCAGCACAGAGCCCGCTTCAGATCCTCTGTCCCCCTCTCTTTCTGCCCCTCCCCGGCTCACACTCTCGCTGTCAAAAATAAACATTAAAAAAAAAAAGAGAGAGAGGTAGATATCTTAAGTTATCAACCAGGGCACATCAAGTTCTACCTTTACCTAAAATGAACTCGGTCCAAATTGTGAAAATCTACTCTATCCAGTTTCCCCAAACGTTTATCCAAGAACACCAATTTATTTAAATACACATTCCTGTGTTTGTTCAGTGTTCATTTAAAAGTGTACCACCCAAGGGGCGCCTGGCTGGTTCATTCGGTAGAGCATGCGACTCTTAATCTCAGGGTCATGACTTCAAGCCCTATGTTGGGCGTGGAGCCTACTTAAAATAAATAAAATAAAATAACAATATTAAAAAAAAAAAGTGTACCAGTTACGGGCTTTGGCCAGTTAGAATGTTTCAGGAATAAACCAGGATGATGGTTGCCTTCTAAAGTCATTGACCTTCCACCTTGGAATTTCAGAGGAGGGAGTTGCTTCCTTTGGCCAGTGAAGAGTCAATGACTTTGCTGGGTTATTCTGTGGCCATGGATTGTATCTAAAGTACCATCGCTTCTCAGATGGAAGGAAGGCCTCAATTACCTGGAAGAGTGTTAGCGATAAATGAAGAGACTGGCACTTGACTTGATTACCATGATCACATTCTTGCCAATGTAAATACACAATCATGTTATCAGTGATGCCTAGAACAAGGATAGATGTTTAAATATAAATTATTAAACATAGTTGCCAATAGTTAAAATAAGCCTTTCTCCTCAAGTAATGGGGATTTGTTGATCTGATGCCATTCATAGTAATTCTGGGTTTTCTCTTATCCACTTTTTATTTTATTTTTGGGTCTTCCTTATCCACTGTCAGATGGAATAATTGCAAGATAACCCTGAAAAATCAAATAGCCATTAACTCAAATGCAGATATCATGCATGCCAAAGTAAATACTGTGTTTTATTATCTCTATTATGGCCAAGGAGCAGATGGGCTGGTAAAAAATAAATATTTCTGGAATGCAAAATCACATACACATTTCTAAGAGTGAACTGAAATTTGTCATGTAAAGGACACTTTTATACTTGCTGTAGGAAATACATCTCTTTGCTTTTCCATAGATAAAAATGTTCTTTAGTTAGTATGTTTCAACCAAATCAAACAAAATGAAAAAAAAATGCCAGAAGCAATGTCCCACTAATACTCTAGAAACACCCAACATTTTATATAAAATTAGTGGTATATATACTTTCCCCTTTTATATTGAGATAAAATTTATATACCATAAAATTCACCTTTTAAAAGTATACAATTCAATGATTTTCAGCATGGTCCCAGAGTTGTGTAAGCATCATAACAGCTAATTTATAACATTTTCTTCAGCCCATAAAAGAAACTCCCTACCCACTAGAAGTTAATCCCCATTCCTCCCTCTCTTCAGTCCTTGGAAACTACTAATCTACTTTTTGTGTCAATGAATTTGCCTATTTTGGACATTTCATGTACATGGAATCATACAACATATGACCTGTTTTGTCTGACAACTTTTACCGAGCATGATGTTTTCAAGGTTTATACAAGGTTTATTCAGATAGTATCTATCGCCAATTCATTCCTTTTTATGGCACAGTAAATTCTATTGTATGGATATACCACATTTATTTATTCATATATCAGTTGATGGACATTTGGATTGTTTTCACTTTGGGCTATTGTAAATAATTCTGCTATGAACATTTGTGTACACTTTTTTTTAATGTTTATTTTTGAGAGAGACAGAGAGAGGGAGAGATAAGAGCGTGAGTGGGGGAGGGGTGGAGAGAGAGGGAGACACAGAATCTGACACAGGTTCCAGGCTCTGAGCTGTCAGCACAGAGCCCAACGT
This sequence comes from Acinonyx jubatus, assembly GCF_027475565.1. Classification (NCBI taxonomy): domain Eukaryota; kingdom Metazoa; phylum Chordata; class Mammalia; order Carnivora; family Felidae; genus Acinonyx; species Acinonyx jubatus. Next base: position 93,432,417 of record NC_069387.1, read on the forward strand.
GGGGCTCGAACTCACGAACCACGAGATCATGACCTGAGCTGAAGTCGGATGCTTAACCGACTGAGCCACCCAGGATCCCTGTGTACACATTTTTGTGTGGACATGTGTTTCATTTCTCCTGGTATACACCTAGCAGTAGAATTGCTTGGTCATATGGAAACTCCAGATTTAATTTTCTGAGAAACTACCAAACGTCTTTCCCAAGTGGCTGCACCATTTTACATTCTCATCAGCAATGCACAAGGGCTCCAATTTCTCCACTACTTTGCCAATACTCATTATTGTCTATAATTTTGATTAAAGCCATCCTAGTTGATGTGAAGTCATAGCTCATTGCAGTTTTGATTGCACTTCCTCAATTACTAATGATGTTGAGCATCTTTCATGTTCTTACTGGCCATTTGTATATCTTTTATGGAGAAATATCTACTCAAATTATTTCCTCATTTTTAAACTGAGTAATTTGTCTTTTTATTTTGAGTTGTAAATTTATTTATATATTTGAATACTAGACCCTTGTTGATATATGACTTGCAATTTTTCTACAATTTTGTGAATTGCCTTTTCGTGTTCTTGATAGAATCTGTGATGGATAATTTTATGCATCAATTTGGGCCATGGGAGGCCAAATATTTGGTTAAACACTATTCTGGCTGTTTTGGGATGAGACTAACATTTTAACTGGTAGGCTAAAGTAAAGCAGATTGCCCCTCTGTCATGTGGGTGGGCCTCATCAAATCAGAGGAAGGCCTGAATACAACAAATAACACCCTCTCCCAAGTAACAGGGAATTATTTCTGTCTTACAGCTTTTGAACAGGGACACTGATTTTGTCCTTTGGACTCAAACTGAAATTTGGCTTCTTTTGAGTCTCAAGCCTGCCAGCCTTAGACTGGAACTACACCACTGGCTCTCCTGGTCTCCAGCTTTCTGACTCACCCTGTAGATCTTGGAACTTGCCATCTTCCACAATTGCGTGAGCCAATACTTTATAATAAATCTTTGTGTGTGTGTGTGTGTGTGTGTGTGTGTGTGTGTGTATCTACACACATCTGTTCTGTTTCTTTGGAGAACACTGACTACAGTCTCTCCCCCATTTTTTAAAGTTTTGTTTATTTATTTGTTTAATTCTACACCCAATGTGGGGCTTGAACTCATGACCCCAAGTTCAAGAGTTGCATGTTCCTCTGACTGTGCCAGCCAGGTGCCCCCCTGCAGTTTCCTATGAAGCACAAAGTTTTTATTTTGATGAAGACAAGTTACATATTTTTCCCTTGGTTGTTGTGTTTTTGACAGAAATCATTGCTTAATCCAAAGGCACAAAGATTTATACATATGTTTTCTTCTAAGAGTTTTATGGTTTTATTTCTTACATTTTGGTCTTTGATTCACTTTACATCATGTACTGGAAAGCTTGTCTTATTAGAGTAACAAAGTGGATTTTATAAATAATAAGTATATGATAATATATATGTACTGATAAATATCTAATGATAGATATTTATTTTTAATTATTTTTGCTATTGTAAACAATGTTACAATGGATATTTTTGAACTCTGTTATTTGTGCAGATATGTCTGAAGGAACAATTTTGAGAGATATAATCAATATAAGCTTCTGCCATATATCAAGTATGGCAAATGTAAATTTTCTTTGTTATTTAAGAAATTACAAAAAGCGGGGCGCCTGGGTGGCTCAGTTGGTTAAGCGACTGACTTCGGCTCAGGTCATGATCTCACGGTCTGTGAGTTAGAGCCTCGCGTTGGGCTCTGTGCTGACAGCTCAGAGCCTGGAGCCTGTTTCAGATTCTGTGTCTCCCTCTCTCTCTGACCCTCCCCTATTCATGCTCTGTCTCTCTCTGTCTCAAAAATAAATAAACGTTAAAAAAAATTAAAAAAGAAATTGCAAAAAGCAACCTCTTTACCTATTTTATTTCCCCCTCTAGCAGGTTCTGGGCTTTTATAATAGGACAGCATTATTAGAATATTGGAATTATGATCATACTATAAAACACTTGGATTGATTCCACTATATCTGCACTCTAAATTTATTTTCCAGGGGCGCCTGGGTGGCTGTCTGTTAAGCATCCAACTTTGGCTCAGGTCATGATCTCGCAGTTTGTGGGTTCGAGCCCCGTGTCGGGCTGTGTGCTGACAACTCAGAGCCTGGAGCCTACTTTGGATTCTGTGTCTCCCTCTCTCTCTGCCCCTCCCCTGCTTGCACTCTGTCTCTTTCTCAAAAACAAACATTAAAAAAATTTAAATTTATCTTCCATTTTCAGGTAGGATATTATTAGTAATTTTCAGTTTTTTCCCTATTGTTTATAAGTAAAAAAGAAAAAGTAAGTACATCTGCACTGAAGTTTATATATTTATTTATAAATCACATACATGTACTGTTGTACTCACATGCAATGTAAATTATAAAACATTTGCCAGATTTGAAATAGGGGAGGGCAAGATGAAAATAAATATAAATAATTTTTCTAATTTCTTTTCCTACATTCCAATGGACCATTCCACACATTCCTTGGTGTGGACACATGCACTTGGAAACTACTGTCTTGATTACCTAGACTTACACATGTATGTGGTTGCTTCCTTCAGCTGCTTTGGGTATGTATACAAGATGGTAAGGATCTGACCCGGTGCAACAGAAAATCTGCCCTATCGGCTATAATCACTATTCATGAAAGATTGTTTACAATAACATTTTAGTTGTCTGTCACAGAAGCCGTTTCAATCTGTCTTCTAGATATACAACTGGTAATCATTAAGTTTTACTCAATGATTTCAATTTGCCATCTCAAGGATGTCTATAACTGTAAAGATGAAATTACAATGGTCTAAATTTAATATATTCAACAACACTTCTCCAAGGCGGATGGCAGTGGAGAATAGGTAAAAACAGGCTTTTGAACAACAGCTACAAGAATATTCCTTGTTTTGCTAAAAAACTATTCTCTTTCAGGTGTTGTTTTATAATAAAATTCATTATTTCTTTTTACCAGAGACCTCAACATAGAAATCCTAATATTTATCTACACAGCTCAATCTCTGAAATATTCAATAATGGCTTCTTGTGTGTGTGTGTGTGTGTGTGTGTGTGTGTGTGTGTGTGTGTGTTTAGATCTCCAGGACATATTTCTGTGAATGATATAATAATTAACAAGGAAGACATATATACAGATGTAAAAAGAGGTAAACCACCTTTCAGATAAAGGGAGGATGTAAGACTAGAATGACTTTAAATGCCAACTAACCCTGTCATCTGAGCATGTTAAGTGTTCCTAAGCTGTACCAGTGACACTTCATTCTGAGAATGGTCATTTTTGATGGTAAGAGTGGACTTCAGAAATATACAAATGGGTCTAACTACTAAAAGACTTTAACAGGGATGACAAGGTGCAGGGTCAGCAGATTTAGCAAAAACACAAGATAAGTTAGATTTGAAAAATAGCTCTGGGGCACCTGGGTGGCTTAGTCAGGTAAGCATCAAGCCGACTTGATCTGGCTCAGGTCGTGATCTCAAGGTTCATGGGATTGGGCTCTGTACTGACAGCATGGCGCCTGCTTGGGATGCTCTCTCTCCCTCTCTCTCTCAAAATAATAAGTAAACTTAAAAAAATAGCTCTAACTGCCAAATTTTTGTAATTTAATTTAAAAAGCCAGATACAGGACATTTAGGGTGTCCTGACAAAGTCATTATAGGATGCAGGACAAAGTCATTAAATAGAGGACATGTCCCAATATACAGAATGCCTGGCAACACTACCAAAATGGAACATAATTGACTTAATTTTCAATTCCTTCTATGTATCCATGACTTTCTTCTGTGCATGGCAGTGATTTGTAGATGTGGGAAGGGAAGAATTAAGTAAGTACTCAGGGATTTTCAAGACTGAGTAGAGATGAATTATTTGTTCTATTTATCATAATACTTTTCATTGATTCCAAATAGAAAAAAATAATTTTGGCTTTTATTATGTATCAAACAACTGTAATATAAAACCCAGTAACTAGTCAGTGATTTTCCTGTAATAATGTTTATTGATTTCTGATCTGAATAGGGATCCATGCTAACAAATGAAAAAAAATTTTTTTAAAAATCCCACACAGTCACAGTACTTGAAAGATCTCTCAAATTAAATGTCTGATTTCAGGATGAAATGAGTTTTTAAAAATCTGTTATTTTGATTTGAATATTCTATTATATGTAGTATTGGGAATTGCTTTTTGACTGCTGGACATTTAAAACAATAAACTACTGTAAGCCTTAACACTGATAGTTACACTTCTAAGAGAGATTTAAAAAAAAAATTTCATGTTCCACTGCTTTATATACAAACACACACCCTTTCTGTGTCTTACCATTCTGGGTTGAATATGTGAATATTTGGAAAAGTTGGATGTTAACGTAAATTCCTTGTATCTTGTGTGAAGGAAATTTGCTCACTCTAACAAATAGTCTTCAACAATTTAAATATTTAGAGTTTGCCTATATTATAGATTAAGTGAAATACTTATAAAGCATGAGAAACACAATTCTAATGGCGAAATAGAAGAATACATAAATTTATAGATGGAAACATTTATAGCAGGTTGCATATGCTAGAAATATTGTGTAAAACAATCTGAAGGTAAGTCCTTTGAACTTTTTTTTACCTTCACTTGTTTAAATTATCAATGAACACATTTCCACCAGTAATGCTACGTGTCAGATAAAGAACATTCAGAGAACACTAAACGAGATTAGAATGAAGCGCTTAAGACAATCTGTTCAAACGGATAGAGTTCGTTAACCAAATACTACTGACCCATTCCTGGAGTTCAGGCCCACACCTAACAAATTCCAAGAGTTCTTCAGACCTCAGCAAGTCAAAATATACTACGGAAATCATTTTTGACAAGAACTCTTGGGCTAAGCTTTAAGTAATCAGTATCTGGTTGGGACAGGAATCACCCAGTATCCTGTGGAGGAAAACAGCTGACGCGAGGGCCATTTCAGCTTTCCCTCTCATAATCATACTTTCTGATGTACTGCCAGTTCGCTCCTGGGCTGCCCAGGGTAAAACGCGTAGCATTGCGGGAACCCAGAGTTCACAAATGCAAACTTTGCAAGGCTCCCCACCCCCACCTTTTCCTGCAGACGATTCCTACAGTGAAGTTGTGCTTTATCACAGAAATAAATCCCTTTTTACCACAAATCCTAATGGAACTTCTAAAACTCCTTGAATCAATTGTGTTGTGGCTTTGTTAGGAGGGGGAGGAAGAGAGCAACAAAGTCTTTCTTTTTTAGAATGAAAATTGCGAAGGCTTAAGCATCCAAATTCTACTCTTCCGGGGTCTATGTCTATTAAATCATTACCATTGCTAACAAAGAAGTAAAAGCCCTTCATGACTGATCTCAAATGAGAATCTTCGAAAGGGCCAAGGACGCAGTAGCTGGGAAACCCTGTTGAGTGCATTTGCTGTCTGAACAAATAACAGTGTCCCTGCTGGGACTGCCTTTTATTGATGATAAGGGATCTCAGGAAAAGGAGGCTTCTGCAATTCCCTATCAGCTTTAGGATGGTTACATGGCCCTTTCCCTGTCTACTTGATTTGGCTTTAAATCTTAAAATGGCAACAAATATCTTCAGCAGGATTTTTGGGGACAGAGAAATGAACAGCTTAGATGTCTTAGGAACAAAAGCAAAAGCCCAACCTGCTGTTGACCCTGAAATTTTCCATCTGTCAGTGGCACGAAGGTGCCATCTAGGGGCGGAGGGTGGCGGCAGCAGCTCTTCTCCAAATGGGACGGGTTTACGCAGGTTAGGCTGAACAAATCATCTTATTTCAGAATGCTTCTGTTTCTCTGCTGACAAAACTGAACACAGTCCACTTATGAATATCTGTATGCGTAAGAATATATCCACATACAAGGCTAAAGCAGAAGAATTACAGGGTGCCTTGGGCATCAGGGGTGGCAGGAAATAGAAGCATGAGGTTTGCTAGCACACAGACCTGGGCTCAATTCTGCAGCCTACAGGCACTGTGGCATTTACTTAAATGTCCACATTTCGGTTTCCTCAAAATTAAAGTTGAGATTTTCAAATCTCTCTCCCTGAAGTGGCTATGAGAAGGAAATGCTATTAATAGATGTCATGCATCTTGTACAGTACCTGACACACAGCAGCTGCTCAACAAATCTTAAGTATTCACAGAGACATATCAAGTCTTTTCTAGTTTTTCCCTCTCCATACAAAGAAATAGTTATTCTGGGACATTTCAAAAAATTTGTACTAATGCTAGATAGACCTTGGGGTATTATCCTATATTTAAATATGTCCGATAAATGATGTTACTTCCTCCATCCCCTTACCTTTGCCCTAGCAACTTTTTCCATCTGGGTTCAGATTAAATCTTAGATTTGATTCTTCACTGGATAGGGTTTGCTTATCCAGAAAGCCTCTTCATAGCAGTGATGCTTCCTATTCTAGGCATACCAAGAGAGGTCTAGTTATTTAAAATGCATGTGTTATATGAACAAGATCATCAAGAAAAGCACACTTGCCATATGTCCCTGAAAGAAATGCATTGTAGACATTTGCCCATTGTGAGAAGTGAGATGATTCATTTTCAGAAATACCAAATAAAAGCTGTGCTGTGTAGTTAACAATAGGTTTACAACCTATTGGAAATATGTACGAACCCCTCCCCCTGACAATGGAGTCCCAAACCCTTAGACACTTCACTTCTCGGTTCTTCTTCCCCTCTCCTTTCTGTGGGCTTATTTTCTGCCAGCTTTGCAATGAGCATGCACCAAAGAACTGAAGTCTCTGCGTCACCTTAAGGAATGTACATTTGTTCCAATCAGACTACTTTGTGCCTTACGTGGGCACAGGCGATGTCCGGGGAAGGCTGTAACCTCTGTTATAGTCAGCCAGTGAGGAACCAGGGGAAGGACTTGCACTCTAGGAGATACATTGCCTGCGGTAACTGCCCTGAGTGTGTCTGTCCATCAGACATCTGCTCTTGCAAGAATGTTAATTAAAACCTTGCTTCTCTGTTCTCTGAGTCTTTGCATCTCTCCTTTGATTAGGTCAGTGGGCTTATTTTTCACACTCATTGTTATCTCTATTGCTTGGATGTCCTGCAAAAGCACTCAGTTATGCATGCTACTGCCAAACATCCTAAAGCTCTCAGCTTAGTAGGTTAGAAATGATGTTAAAGAACCAAGGGAACAGTTTTGCTTACAGTCAGAGTCAACGTTGCACGTGGCAAAACTGCTGTCCAGGAATAGACACTCATTTATCCTGGCTAGCATTTCATGACGGGCACCCACCACTCTTGCGAATAACAACTGGCAGCCACCTTCCTTGGGTATATTCCTTTCTACTGCCACAGGACCAGAGGTGGAAAGAAGAATAGGGATTGCTCCTGTCCAAATAGATTGTCATGCAAATCAAAAGGGGAACTAAATTGAGGGGGACCCGGGAGAATATTAAATGTTTTTCAAATAAATGCATTTTAGGTTTGCTGCAGGATTCTGTTTGGGTTCACTACCAGATTTTTTTTTTTTTTTTTAAAGGCCCTCGGCCAAGTCTCCCTGACTGCTTAAAAATATTTATTTAGTGTCCTGGGCTTTTCTGCTACTTGGCTATTGGTAAAACCAGGATTATGGGTCTGCAAAATATTAGGATTCAAAATACTGCAAGCTTTTCTTAAAATTTAACCTTTATTTCACAGACCTAGCCTCTCAGGTGGATCAAAGTTCCCCCTGCTAAGACAGCTAGGAAAGAAATCTTTGGGAGGGTGGCCGAACCATATTGGAATTGACAGGGTCAGCAAGAATAGCAAACTCTTAATGAGCATGCTTACCAATTCTTTGGTGACTCTATGCCCTGAGTGGACCCTAATTTTTTAAGTTTTTTTTTTTAATGTTTATTTTTGAGAGAGAGAGAGACACATACACACAGAGGCAGAGAGTGAGTGGGGAAGGGGCAGAGAGAGAAAGGCACAGAATGTGAAGCAGGCTCCAGGCTCTGAGCTGCCAGCACAGAGTGTGACGTGGGCTTGAACCCACAAACCGTCAGATCATGACCTGAGCTGAAGTCGGATGCTTAACTGACTGAGCCACCCAGGCACCCCGACCCTAATTTTAAATGTATTCAAATTTTGGGGTGGAAAATAATTAAGAAAGAACAAATGAGCAGAGTTTGTTCTCAAAATAAAGGAGGCATGGATGAATAAATGGTCAAACACTCTTCTACCCTTTGGGAAATTCATCCTGGTTATGGACTCACCATGGACGCTTCCTCTCCCACCCACTTCTTTCCTGCTTTCTTACCACCACAACCCAGGGTACTTTTAGGTCTTGTGCCTAGGACTTGCAAATGCCTTGGATGAATAAGAATGCTTTTCCTGTGTAAGAACACAAGACATTTTAGGAACAGGAAAAGCCTATCCGGTCCAACATACCTGCCCTTTTTAGGTTTATCTTAATCTCACCTTCCTGTAGTGTTACCTTCCTTCTCTTCCTATACAGAAAAAAAAAAAAAAAAAAAAAGAAAGAAAAAAGAAAAAGCAAAAAACACTCACCATATTTCTTGTACATTTCTCATGATATCTAGTATCGCTAGACCTGATACAATCAGACATACGTTTTAATCCTACTGTCTTTAAAACTAATGACTTCTGAAAACAGTTCTCAAGGCTAGTAGACAGTTTGCAATTCTTCTTTTTATCGGGGCATAAACCGTGACTTTGAAAGAGGAGGCTCCAAAGAGGCTTGGCTTCCAGGAATGGGAAGGTCATCTGGCTTGATTTTACACTTAGATTTCAATTACAAGCTATCTTATTTGTCATGTTCTGGGTAGCAACATTTGCTTCAGAGTGCTCAGTGAAAGGGGTATGTTTATGTGGAATAAGACTTATGAGGAAGAAAATATGCAGCTGGCTAAAGATGAATCACAAACAGCAGAGACCTGTTAAAAAGCTTAACATTCTCTGAGCCTTTCCTTGTCCTCTGTCACACATTTCATATCTGCAGTTTACAATAGGGTGAGGTAAGCCACTCACCATCATGAAAAAGGTAAACTATTTATTCAACAGATGTTTCATTACTTGAGCAAATTCACATTTTCAATGAAAAAGCTAAAAAATGGGCTTTCTATGCAAAGCCTTACAAGAGATCCCCGGCAGCGTTTATATTTAGTGTCTACAAGTTTCAGGCACCGGAGCCTTACTTTTTAATTGTGCAGTTCAACAAATCACTGAGAAGACACCAAAACTGTCTGCCAGATGTCGGCCACTGATTAATTTGTCTTAAGTTCAGCCAAAAGGGAAGAAAATATGATGGGTGGAGCATGAATAGCAAACACAATCAACATCTGACCAACCAGGGTTTCCTGTCACCATGGGAACTAAATTGATTGGCACTGGTTTCCTGTGTACAAGTTAAAAACCAGTAGCAACTGCGGTAACAAGAATAAACTACAGATAAGAGACTTGGAAATTAAATCAAGTCATATCATCAAAACTTCAGCTTGGAACCCTGTGCAGAAAAGTCCTAAGATAATGTTGGAGGACCCTTTTTTCCCTTTAAAGTTATGTCTAGCATATTTACTTATTAAAAAAAATTTTTTCCCCCAAGTTTATTTATTTATTCTGAGAGAGAGAGAGGGAGAGAGAAAGAATCCCAAGCAGGCTCTGCACCATCAGTGCAGGGCCCGATGCGGGGCTTGAACCCACAAACTGTGAGATCCTCACCTGAGCCGAAATCAAGAGTCAGATGCTCGACTGAGCCACCCAGGGGACCCTAGCATATTTAATTTTTCCACTTCTGGCAGTCTGAAATCATTAAAAAAGCCACTGAGAATTCAAACTTATGTTAGGACTTATGTATTTTTCCCAAGACTCGATATTTCCCATAATTCAAATGATAAAATTTTACTAATGCATTGGAGTGAATTTTTGTTTCAGTTTTTACAGCATCTTGGATTACAGCTTTTGGAGGGCAGAAGGAATCTTGCTTGTATAAGGGCAGACACAAGTATATGCACAGATTAAATATTACAAATATAAGTTGCAACCTAAACTTATAAAATATAAAATTGCAGAAGACAAAAAGGAACCCAAGCATCAACATTTGCCTTTTTTGTTTGTGTTTAGGGTTTTTCTTAGCCCTTTGGCTGCTATTGCCATCAGCATTAAACAGCATTTCTACTGCAGTGGTACGTGTTTGGCTCAACAGTGCATTCTGTTTCTTATTGCTTTATTTAGTCATTCACAAATACTTATTAAGCATCTGAATATGTGGAGGGACATATAAACTGAAGATATTGACAAGTTAAACAGCATGGTAGTTTGTCTTTTATTTTTAAAGAATTCACAGAGACCCTAAAAGAGTTAAACAAACATGCACAGGGATGGTGGCAAGTTGTTGAGGAAGAATGAAATAGGGGAGACAAATATTTGCAAAATGTACTACCTTTGAAAGACAGTTAAAAGTTGACGGTTAAGTTGAAAATGATAAAAAAATGGCCATTTTAGTTGTAAGAGGTGTTTGTTTTTGGCTACCTCATCTCCCCCTATTGCATTCCTCTGATTTCAGAATCACTCTCAATATTCATTCATTCCTTATAGAAGTGTATATAAATTGTAAAACGTTCCTCAGACCGTATTGTAGAATTCATGACACTTCTGCTCTTACCACCAGCGTAGTGGTTAAGAGCAGATGTAGGGAGCCAGGTTCTGTCTCTTAAGACTGTGTGATCCTGGGCAGGTTACTCAACCTGAATGCCCATCAGTTTTCCCATATGCAAGATGGGGACACGACCAGTATGCTTCCTTCCTTAGGCTGTTGTGAGGATTAATTGAGATAATATATGCAAAACACTTAGGACCATACCTGGCATGTGGCAAGTGCTACGTGACTCTGAACTGGCATTATTCACATCCTTCCTGGTACCACTCCTGCGGGTGCTATCAAGACACCTTCAGCACAGCTGCTACAACTATTACTGCTTTCCCTGCAGGTATGGCTAGTGTGGTTGTGGATTCCCTTGTCATCGCCATTGCTGACTTCCCCTTGGGAACCACCTCTGCCCCTGCTCCTGTGAGAACGGTGGCTGGGGCTTGTTCCTGCAGTGATTACTGTCAGTGCTGTCACTGTCATCAGCAATTACTACGGGCATGGCGCGTGAGGGTGTGAGTGTGTGGATGGGTAAGCCTTCGCAGAACTTTATGCAGGTTGTCTCTGGCGGTCGGGCTGACTGTGAAATCATTTCTCTGTTTTGTTTGGGCTTCACTATGCTTTCAAAATGTCTGCAATAAGAAGGTATTATTTGTATAGTTCCTTAAAAAAATGACAAAAATTTATGGGGCGCCTGGGTGGCTCAGTGGGTGAAGTGTCTGAGTCTTGATTTCGGCTCAGGTCATGATCTCATGGTTTGTGGAATCGAGCCAATGTCGGGCTCTGCACTGACAGTGCAAAACCTGCTTGGGATTCTCTCTCTGGCCCCCCCTCGCTAGCACATGTGCGTGTGCGCTCTCTCTCTCTCTCTCTCAAAATAAATAAACTTTTTTAAACAATTGACAAAAATTTATAAGGGCTGGAGAAACATTGAGGTCTCATATTTGCCAATATTTGGTATAGCCTCATGGCCAACATTCCCTTAAGAGAAAGGAGGACGCCCTTTTCAGTGCTCAGCAGGCATCTTCTGTATCATCCTATTAGAAAATGAGCACGAAGGCATAGGGCCAGGAGACATGATTTATGTACCATCTAACTGTGCACCAAGATCACATAAGGCATTTAGTCACTGGCTTATTTCATTGTTATTTTTATCTCGTGTCAAACCTTTCCTCATTTATCTTTATGTTTAAGAAGAAATATTTTTGATAAGAGGAAAGATCTTTTGTATATTTTAGCCAAGCTATTCCCAGGAGAATGCCCTTGGGTTGGCCCATAGCTCAGTTTTGAACAATTACCCTGACATTACCCTGAAAACAATGCTCATGAGTTCTACTAAGAATAAATAAAGCACAATGGAGTAAAATTATCCACCAAACTCGGAAAGGCAGCTTTATCTTAGTCAGGAAATCTAAGGCTTTTATTTTCAATGTACTATGTTCTTATGCTCCATCACTAAAGAATTAAGGATGTGGGGAGAAAAGTCAGATCCCCCAGTTATTGATTTGGGGATTGAACACTGGGAAAAAAATACACCCACAGTCAGCTAAGGTGAGTTAATATACACTGACAACTGTCCTTGCGGAACAAATGGTTTTAACAGGACAGGGAAAATGGAAGGGAAAGAATAGAAAAGCATTCAGGTAAGGTGATTGTTTTTAGAATGACAAAGCAACCATTAACCTCTTTACTATTTCCCTTGCCAACTGTCCTGAAACTTTATTTTATTTTTATTAAAAATTAAAAAAAAATATATTTATTTTTGAGAGGGACGGAGACAGAGTGTGAGTGGGGGAGGGGCAGAGAGAGAGGGAGACACAGAATCCGAAGCAGGCTCCAGGCTCTGAGCTGCCAGCACAGAGTCCCACGTGGGGCTTGAACTCAGAAACCATGAGATCATGACCTGAGCTGAAGTTGGGCACTTAACCGACTGAGCCACCCAGGTACCCCTGTCCTAAAACTTTAAATGTCAAAGGGTTAAGTATCTGATTTTATAAGACAGATGAGCCAAATGATGACTTTATTTCTAAACTATCTGTCAAGTTATAGTATGAGTGGGTTCATGCTTACTTAGATCACTGGCATAGCCCTTGTTAAAGGCAATTGCAATAAGTTCGTCTTTCTTTGGCAAGAGAGAGTCTTTCTAGTGCTTGTCTAGACCTACACAGGACAATCATAGTCAAATAACATTGCTTCTTATGTAGACTCCCATCACAGAAAGGTCATGATGATGTGATATTTTCAATATAACTTTGTGGGAGATTGTCCAGGAGCCCGAAGCTGAAACTCAGTAAAGATTGATTCTTTCTCCTCCTCCCCCTCCTCTGCCTCTTCCTCCTCCTCTTTTTTTATCTGCTTAATATTTTTATCTGCTTAATTAATATGTTAGTCAACTTAATTCAAGGAAATTTCATCAAAAAATCCAGTTTAGTGCAACAAATATCTATCATGTACCTACTGTAAGCAAGGCATTTTAAGGGAAAAATCAGGTTTCAGGTTTGGGTAGAAATGTATGTAGAGTGGTTGACAGCTTGGGGTCTGGAGCCAGACCACTTTATATTCCTTCCCTGGCTCCCATGGCCAGTTAGGTGACCTTGAGTGAGGGACATAACCTTTGGGGGTCATGGTTTCCTCTTTTGTAAAACAGGGATAATAGCAGTAGGATTGTTTGGAGTATTTGAGTTATACACGTAAAGCATTTGGAACAGGGCCTATAATACAGTAAGTGCTCAGTAAATGTTAACTGTTATTATTATCATCATGGGATAATCTGCATTTTAAAAATAGGGTTTCTTCTGACTTATTTCCATTTTCCCCCATTCTATTCAAGATTTTGATATATATAGTGAAGAGGATGGAGAGGAAATGAAGGAGAGTGGGATGACCATTTGATGGAAAGAATATAAATGCTAAAATTCCTATGTAGTACTAAAGGTATCACACATTGATTGCTGTATATTTGATCATATATGGCTATCAGACTGTAGTATAGCTGAAGAAAAAATCTTTAAAACATCTTAAAATCTTACAATTTTAAGATTTCTTCTTCAACTATACTGCAGACTGTCATGGCAGGATCCTCACTGGATGAAACTGAATTCTGGTTCCTAGTCCTGATTTAAGAAAATTAAAACACGCAGACACTTATTCATTCAAAGGTCCTCCTGAACAGAAGTTTTTGCTGAACAATCACTGCTTTCTCTGGAAATGTTAAAAAACTGTATTACTCTCAGGAAAAGATGATTGAAGACTTTTATTATAAGAGCGAAGTAAAAGACAACCTTTAGAATGTGTTATAAGGATAAAAACCAAAATAATTAACTTCTAAGCATAAATGATAGGTAAAGATCACAGTTAATTTGTAAAGAATTATACAAGAAAAATTTATAAAAGAATTTCTAAGAGAAGTTATCAGACACTTTTGTCTGTGATCAGGTGTTGCAAATGGCCAATGAAAAGTGTATCTGAGATTAAGCAATGGCTTCTTTAGGAATTATTTTTGGATTGATATTTGTTATAAAAAGCCCAAGGAAACCCTAAAGATGTCTCAGATACACTGAAGGGAATGATAGGTGGTCTAGCTACTTTACTTCACCAGTACAGAGGAACTGCACCAGAAGAGTCTCATGAAAAATGTTTCTGGGGCACCTGGGTGCTGCCCAGCCAGTTGAGTGATCGGCTCTTGATTTCAGCTCAGGTCAGGATCCCAGGGTCGTGGGATCGAGTCCTCCCATTGGGCTTTGCAGTGAGCATGGAGACTACTTATGACTCTCTCTCTCTTTCTCTCTCTCCCTCTGCCCTTGTCTCCCTCTCTCCCGCTCTCTCTCTCTTAAAAAATAAAAATGCTTCCAAACAGGGCAATGGATGTGATCTGCACAAAACTGCCGAAGCATGAGAAAGACACATGTACCAGAACATAATGCGACATGTATGCCTCTTTAGGTCACTGATTCTGACGCAGTTTATCCTGAGCAAGCCTACTAGAGGAAACAAGTGTGGTCTTAAAATTCTTTCCAAAATTGGGGGCTCTCGGTTAAGAAAGAAAACGAAAACCTTTCCTGCAAGGCCAATAAGCAGCACAAGTGTATGCAGAGCTCTGCTCATGAAGAGTCAGAAGGGCAGGCCACACCAGCCCAGTTCTCACCCAAGGCCTTGCGGGGACACAGCTGAAAATCACTGATTTAGATCAAAACATGGGGTAATCTACAGCTAGTGACCAATCCAACTACAATTCTATGGCTGAATAACTCAGTGCTGACAGATGGTTCCCACAGGATTTACAGTTCTCTGTAAACAAGCTGGTTGACTTTGTCTCAGTTCCTTCATTAGTAAAACACTAAGAACACGGTCTTCCAGTGTCCACATCTTGTGATCCTAATAATTTGGGTAATAAATCCATCTTCAGGGACCTCGTGTTAAGAGCTGTTGGACTAGCTGTTGGGGTCAAAAGTGAAATGGATTTTAGACAATCATTGGAAAAGTTTCCAGCTCTGCAATGGACAAGTTGTTTCAGTTTCGGGGCTCCACTTCCAGTAAGGGGTGTGACCACTGCTTTCACACCACAGGCTGTGTCACTAGCTGCACAGTTACGGGAACAGCCCTGGGACTTGGGCCAGGACCACGAAGATTGTGGTTCTCAAATGCGAGTAATTTACATATAGAAATATAAAATATAGTAATTTAAGTATATTTGAACATACACAGGCAGTTAAATATATGTTTGATTATATGCATGCATTCAAATATATGCAACATTTAAAATATATATGTATATATCAATATATATCTACCATTTGTATAGATCTCTATCTATATACCTATATCTATCTCCTCAACTCTTCCTTAGGGCTATTAAGGCTAAATTTTTGAGTTTGATTCTAGAATATTTTCTATCTAGAAATTCTATCTATATGGGAAAAATTTTTCTATCCAGAAATGTTTCTAGCTAGAAGAATACTGAGAAATGTTACCAAGTTTCCCTGGGGGAGTATGAAATGAAATTAGGTTTGGGAGCTTCTAGTAGGAGCCATTGCTCTAAGCTTCCTCTCAACTCTAAAATGCTGCAGTTTGACTACTGAAGAAACCTCTAGTTCTAATTTTACCACCATCTATTTCCAGACTATCACCATGCCCATCGTGACCACTGCCACCAATACTGAGTGAGAATGAGGGAAGGGATAAAGTACTTATTAAGGTCTGATGTGCTCCAGGCACCTCAGTAGGCAATAAGGATACTAAAGGTGTTAAGATAGCCACATCCCAAGGAGTCTACGATTTAGTTTACTGAATTACACAGTTTAGTATCTGGAAGAATAATGACGATTAAAAAAAAAGTGTGGGGTCAAATAACCACTTTCAAGCCATGTTTTAAAAAAGTTATTATTTTAAAGTTTATTTATTTACTGAGAGACAGAAGGAGAGCATGCCCTAAGTGGGGGTGGGGCAGAGAAAGGGAGAGAGAGAATCTCAAGCAGGCTCAGCACTGTCAGCACAGAACCCAAGGCAGGGCTGGATCTCAAGAAACGAGAGATGATGATCTGAGCTGAAGTCAGGAGCTGGTCTTTTAACCATCTGAGCCACCCAGGCACCCCAAGCCACGTTTTATTATTTTACTTGTTATTAATATTTTTAGGATCTTGGCATTTTATGCTCTCACCCTTAGGGGGATGAAAGTACTGACTGACAATTAAACCCACTTTAGGGAGACTCTTATTGACACCATAGTAAAGATTTCATGAGATACTCTCCCCACCCTAGAGTTTACTGGTTCACTGTAGAGGCTGTAAAGCCAAGCTTAAGAATTTCTATCACACACAGAGACGCAGAGATTTTCACTTTGAATGCATACTGTTGTTTCAGTGCACCCCCTACAGGTCATATCTAGTAGGATATATTTAAATTAGAAATCAGGAATCTTTGGGTCACCACTCCTTAAATAATATTTGCTGAGCACGTCCCTCATTGCTCTCAAGGATTTCACATTTAATAGGGGTTAATTATTCCAGTAATATCTCTTTGTATTATTATTACAATAATATCTCTGTGTATATGCTTCCAAAATATCTATCAACCAAGCTCTTAGACTCAATCTGTCCAAATAACAAAATACATGAGATCTTACCCCCCCAAACCTGGCACATGCATAATGCTTTATTGCTTACATTCTTTGATTCTCACCCATTGAACTAGAAGTACATTCACTCTACTCTAAACTGCTTTAATACTGAAGCCTTTCCCTCATATGCTTTTTGGCCAGAATAGAAGTTGCTTCTATCATTTTTTTCTATTAATTACTGCCTTCGATGCATTTAGCACTCCATGAACTATGAGGATGGAGCGACAATAAAACACTTTTAGAGTTGAAACAATACAACGTAAAAGCTGGTTTAAAAAGTGAAATAAATACTCTCTTTTACAAAACAGTGATGGAAAATCGAGCTATCATTGCTATGGTCAAGATTATAAAGATTACTTGTATCAAGAAATCATATGGAAGGATTTTCCCTCTGTACAAGTTTCATGAGTATTTAAAAAGAAGACTGAAATTTTAAAATGCAGTTAGAAAAGTAAAGACAAGAGTAAGGATAGTCACCTCATACAAAGCTCTACAGGATGTTCAAAGATGAAGTCTAGACTTATCTGGAAAAATCTGCAATCTTGTTATTTGAGATCTCTGTTTAGATTTCTAAACCATTATTATATATATACGAGATCATTCAACTGCTTGATTTTTCATGTCTTGATGCATAACTGTGCTGTAATAACAGGTTCAGGATAGAATCTCTTTAATTTTACAAGACTTATACATTGAGCTGAGCAGAGGTCATAGACTTTAAAACTCATTGGTCACATAAAGTGGGTGGAGAAATTAAGCACCCAAGAATGAACTGGCAGTTGAGAAGTTTTCCATGTCCCGGGACTTTCGAGAACTAAATGGACATTTCAGAGCTGAAATAGTTGAGCAAGACTAACTCTGGTGAATAAGCCTAACTTTGTATTATTCAGTCAAAATTTAAGAGCCCCTATTATACGTGTGGAACTAGGAAGTAAGGAAGCATAGATAAATGAGTTCTTAGGTGATTTGACTTGTATATATAGTAGGAGAGAGAGAGAGAGAGAGGGAGAAGGAGGTATTTGTGGAATCAGGGGAGGAGAGGTGATGTAGAGGTAGTTTATTTCCAGATGTCTGTGTTTCTTCTATGGATGGATGGGGGAAGGGAAATTCAAGGAGCACAGTAAAGATTTGGAAAAACTGCCTGGGGCAATGAGAAAGAGCTGACTGAAAAAGCAACAGATTATTGAGCAGTGTTGAGCAACCACTGGAGATTTAACATGGCTAAGGATCCACATTTGAGATATATTCTTTTCGGCTACAGCAGGTTTTTTCCATTCTTTTTATGTATTCACTGCAGTGAGCCCTTTAGCACCTAATCATTTCTTCGATCATTACTGATTAAAGTGGAGTTAAAATTCCAATTTGTTTCTCAGAATCCTCAGGTAGACTAAGGATTCTCTCAGGAGCGAATATTCTTTTGAGTAAGGATTCAGTAACAAAATACTAACGTAGAAGTCAAAATGCAGTGGCAAATTAAACATAAAAAGAATAAAACTAATCATTGAGGAAACCATATTCAGAGCAGGGGAATAAGGGTTTTTATAAGCTCCCCTTACAGCCTGGCGGTGCAGTGTGATATCAAGGACATGAAGGACATCAGCTCAGACTCTCCCCTCGTGGTGGTTAACGAGACCGGGCAACCTGCCAGCACCAGAGACTGACATCTGTAGGCCAAGAGGGAGATGATGGGGATCATCTGTTTGGCTTCATTTTTGAAGTATTTCTTTCCATAAAATTAACCTAATTGTAAGGACTTGTTCTTTTTTTTTTTTTCATACTGAAATTTAACAAATATCCATGAAATATGTAGTATGTCAGGCATTGTTTTATAGACACCACCATGTGGGGAAATCAGAATCAAGAGAGAAAAGGAGGGTAATGAGGATTGGGGCAGGCAGGCTGGGGGTGCCTGGAAAAAGAAAGCATTTTTGAGGCTCGTATTCAAACCTCTGATTTAGAATAAAAATTGGCTCCTGAGTAAGAGGATTTCTATCTTATAATACATACTAGCCAATAATAATTTAATTTGACCCATTGTCTTTAAAATAACTTGTGGATTGAATGAGAAATGAAAATGATTGGATGCCAAGCATTGGTAGAAAGCACATCATATTTCAAAGTGTTCACACCAATTTGTTATTTCTTAAGTTACAACTCTTTCATCACGACACTGGGACATTT
Organism: Acinonyx jubatus; assembly: GCF_027475565.1. Lineage (NCBI taxonomy): Eukaryota > Metazoa > Chordata > Mammalia > Carnivora > Felidae > Acinonyx > Acinonyx jubatus. The sequence continues at coordinate 93,451,391 of NC_069387.1, forward strand.
TTCTAAACTACCTGTCAAAAAAGATTATGTTTTACCTGACAGAGAGGACATTACAGTCATGGATTTTTTTTTTTTTTTTTTTTTTAAACAAAAACAGGAACGAGCTTCCTTTCCCTAGTTGAGACTAGTTAAGAATGGCTTCAACATGCAGTTGTCCACTAGAGGGCACTATTTGCACATACTATGATCAGATAGGCTTCATCTAGGCTGGTTTCAGAACGTATCCAAGAATGGAGCACTCCCACCATGTTTAAGTTACATCGAGATAATAAAGAAGCATTACTGAATGCAAATGTCATTTTAACGTTTGTAATATGCATGTAGGTAAGACAACAACAACAAATCCATCACTTGAAAAATAATTTTGCTAGAGTCACCTGCTGTGGGCGATCTGTGATTTTTTTTTACTGTTTTGCTATAGAAGTCATGTATTAATAGCTGGGAAAATCTGATGAGAACACAGTGGAAACTCACTTCATAGGAAAACAATGTTTGGGCAGTCCAGAAAATGATGTAGTGGATCCCTGAGCTGTTACATATTTCAAAGAACTCCAAAGGCAACCATTTGCCTGCAAGGTAAAATCTCCTGACACAGTACAAATATTCAGAGCTGGTCTTTCTCAAAATAGGAAGCAAAACGTACTCTGGGAATCATCTGTGCCTGCCCTGATTAAAATGCTTCCACAAAAAAAGGCCACTTCACCTAATTCTTTCAACCTGTACATCTAGATCTGGAACATGGTCCCCTAGCAAAGACTTGAAATCTCTTAAAAAAGCCCTGCCTTTAGTACTTTCTATATCAAAACTCTAATTTGGTAGATCACGGGTAGAGAGGAATCAGTGAACCTGAAAACATTATACCACAACAACCTCTTCTTTAGGGTCAAGACAACAGGAGAGCTCTATAGAAATGCCAGCATTATGCAGTTAGGGGAAGTAGGCATAATTTTCTCCAAAAATAGATCATATCTACAGAATGGTTCTAAGAGTTCCCAGAAAAGAATTGGGCTCTGACCCCCATTGTGGGAGTAGAAATGGAGACCACCAAGTAGAGCTGGAAGCCAGTGTCCAGGATCAGATTGCAAGTTAATGGGTGTTGAAAGATGGGTCGGGATGGCATGCTGAGAAACTCTTTCTGCTTGAATCTCGGGACCTAGGAGCCCTTGTGATGGGTGGTCTGATGGAAGACACAGAGAGGAGGACCCAATGGCCCTTACTCCTATTATTCCTCCAGGGGCCACCCGGGGAAGGGAAGGTGGGGAGAGGAAAGGAGCTATTATAGTGACCGCCATCACACCCGCTTCTGGGTCTACACTCCTGGGACTCACTCAGCCACAAAGTCTCAAACATCTCAGTATGCTTTGAGAAAAGCTAGGTCTGTGCTTGCCAACAAGTGGTGGCCAATTTTCCCCTATTTTTAATTCCTTCAAAATATGTCTTGGCTTTTGTTCTTCTGTCCCTGGGTTGTATCCCCTGTCATTTTTCTTTCATTAACCACTATTACCTTTTGTCTCATGACTTGCCATTGGTTTTTAGGCAGATTTCAAAACTTTGGCCTCCATTTTCTTAATCTCAGTGGGTTTTTTTTTTTTAATAAGGAACACTTTACAGCTCTGTTTTTCTAACCCTGCAGAATACCAACACACCTCCATAAAAATGCACTCATGTCTATCCTACAAATAAAGAGGAAAACAGCTTGATGTTAACTGTAAACAAAGGGTTTGTGCCTATTTCCAGGGCCTCCCCAACTCTGGATATCCCCATAAAAGTAATTTATAAGGATGTGATAATCAAAACCAAGGGAAGCCTAAGATTATATCAACTGTATCAGCTAGAAGGAGGTAGAGCATAGCGGTTATATGCAAATTTATGTTGGATTACCACCAGGCCTCTAGAATGGGAACAACCAAATAGAGGAAAGGCTGAGACAGACTGGCAGTCAGACTGGCACCCTCCACTTTGAGTGTTTTGAATCTACCTCATAAAATTGAAATTTACTTGTTTAGAATCTGAAAAACATTTGAAAGCCAAGCATGAAATTTGCTAAGAGGAATAACAGCAAGACACTCCATAATATACCTACTTAGTATATACATTGATTTGTAACCTATTTTTTACTTATTTTCCATAGAATATAGAAATGTGCTTCCCTGACACTCCAAGGTAGTACTTGTTAGGGGTACTTAAACAAGTTTAGCATCTGGAGCCAGATTGCTTCAGTTCACATTCTATTTGTCACTCTCACAACCCCAGTGAACTTACTATTATGTTATTTGTGTCATAACCTAATCTCTCTGAGCAGTCAGCTCCTCACCATAAGGAGGGGCTAATAAGTCCCTTGTGAGGATTAAATGAAATAATGCATGTAAAGTGTCAATAAATCTTATTGAATTGTTTTGAATGACATTACCTGGGGTTAAATTAGGATTAATTTCTAGATGGTTGTTTGTTATGTGTTATGTTATGATTCCCATATTGTCAGACTGGAAAACATGAGTCGTGGTTGATAGACAGCGCTGGGTGGTGCTGGGTCATAGGTTCCATCAGAATGACTGGTGCTTATTTGAAGGAGGCTTCCTGGTATGTGTATCACAGGCAAGATCAAGGAAGTCTGGAGTATAAACCTAGCTCTGCTGTAACTAGTGTCACCACCTTTGGCCAGTGTAGTCATGTTGTGGGCGCTCCACCCAGATCACCTTTACCAGGCTGACGCCCCTCCCTATCCTTCCCCCACTGCTGGGAGTTTGGGCTGTGAATGGCCCACAGCTGCCACTTCTCTGGAGAATCATCCTTGGCTGATGGGAGTGGCCTAGGCCAGAGGCACCTACAAAGTTATGCCTCCACCATCCCCAGGATGGCCTGAAGTCAACGGCTGACTGACATGGGGGGTACAGATGCCCACCCTGAGGTAGAACAACTGTTCGTGAGGTGCCACTCATGCTCCAGGGCTCCCTGCCTGAACAGGCTGAGATCAGATGTCAGCTGAAACCACCTCTTTGCTTGGCTTCTCCTCTGTTCTGCTTCCCCTACTCTCCTTTAGGCTTCTCCTGAGAGCATTGTCTCAGTAAGTCACTTGGACAAGATTCCTTGTTTCAGGCTATGCTTTTCTAACTTAAGACCTAAAGGAGAATTCTAGGTCTTAGTTTCACTAGACAGAAAATGATGGGTATATTTCATGAATACAGATTTTAATTTCCAGAGTAGTTTTGTCTTTGTAAATGTTGTACTTTGACATTCAGTTGTGTCTATTCTATCCTTTTCTTGTATTTCCCAAAGGGAGATTAGTTGAGGAGCAATTAGGTATCTTCTAAGTCAAAATTTTTGAGCACTGAAATGTTTTTTCACTAGGGAGAGCAGGGGACAGAAGTCAGAACATTCCACCTTGCCTAGAGAAAATTATAGTAAATGCAACTTTTAGTTTAGATGTAAAATACTCAACATTTTCTTGGCCAGGCCCATGTTTCCATCGCTTCCACTGCTGCAGGCATTTTTAACTTTGATAGAAATCTCCCGGGCTCAGCCTAAAAAACCTTGTTTTTTTTAAACTTGTTTAAATTTTTTTTAACGTTTCTTTATTTTTGAGAGAGAGACAGAGTGTGAGCAGGGGGAAGGGCAGAGGGAAAGGGAGACACAGAATCCGAAGCAGGCTCCAGCAGCCCTGATGAGGGGCTTGAACTCACAAGATCATGACCAGAGCCAAAGCCAAGTGCTTAACCGACTGAGCCATCCAGGCACCCCTAAAAAACCTTTAAAGTGACATAGCTAGGTGTTACATCATCATCTGCACATTTATGGACACCTAAAGAAACCATATCATGGTAGAGTTAAAGAAAAGTTAGAGAATGTTCATTCATTATGGCAAACCTCAGGGGCTAGTGGAGGCCTCAGGTGTGATAGAAAACCTCCGTTAATGCCACATTCCTATCAGCCCACTGAGGAAAAAAAGTCGGGAGGAGTGAGGGTGCCCTGTTAAACGAGACACCCTTTATGGACTGTTCCTTAACTATTCTTGCCCACTTTTATTTCTAATGGAAAATCAAATTAAGAAATAGTGGGAATCTACCCGTCTGCCTGTTAATTTCCTTTCCATAAAACTGGCTGTTAGTCATACAGTAGCATAAAGAAGAAATTTGTAGGAATTTGTATTTTCGAGTTCTCTGCTTTCCCAAGTGAAGGAAATGTATCATTCTAGGGTCTGAGTGTGATCTTTTGGTTACTGGAAATTTGGAAGCTGGTTCGTATACAGTTCTTTTGAGAGTGACAAGCAGGGAATTTGAGGAGGACCGGGATGGGACAAGAGAAGAGGGAACAGGAGCCGGCTCTGGCCTCATGCTGGGTCAGCATGTGACCTTGTTGTCCAGCTTAACTATCACCAGAGCTGTGCAAGGCACGTGCTATTCTCCTCATCACAGGTGAGCAAACAAGTTCCCAGTTTTGTATGCAATAGGTGTGGGGCAGACCTCTGAATGCACCTCTTCAACTCATAGAGTCACCATGGGAAATGAACTCATCTGTTAGATGACAGCGGGTTTAATATTACTGATAGTTATTAGATTACATTAAACGGTAAAATTTATAAACATATATTTATCAGTAGGATGAGAAAAACTATAAGTCAATTGACATTTTAAAAGGTATTTATGAAAACATAAAATAAAAAATATTTATGATGTCAAATGGCAGGCTCAACCCTATCAATTCAGTTAAAAAAAAAAAAAAAGTTTCAACTTTCCTGAGTTCAAACTGAGCTAAAACAGGCTCATGGAATGGGACCACAGGAAAAAAAAAAAAGAAAGATAGAAAGAATGCTAGATTTCCTTTTCCTCCTTAAAGGCAAAATGCCATTTTATATTGATTGTTAATTTTTTTTAAAACGTGTATTCACTTATTTTGAGAGAGAGAGCACACACAAGCATGCGAGCAGGGTTGGGGCAGAGAGAGGGTGAGAGAAAATCCCAAGTAGGCTCCTGGCTGTTGGCACAGAGCCTGACATGGGGCTTGATCCCATGAACCATGAGGCCCTACTCGAGCTGAAATCAAGATCCGAACGCTCAACCAACTGAGCCACCCAGGCACCTCTTGATTGTTAATTTTATCGTGTCCTTTGAAAAAAAGCAGAACAGATATTATCATGCCTATTTTGTACATTGCAGAAACGACACAACATAGGACTTAATTATCTTGTTGACTCACTTATTTAGTGAATGTCAGAAGCAATATTAGCACAGAGACTTAGCCCTGGAGTTTATCATTAGGCTATTTGTTCTTGTGGAAGTTTCCTTGGAAATATATGAGATCTCTAGATGCAAAGGCACATTAATTAAGAAAGTCCATAATATTTTTCTGTGTTTACAATGTACCAGGGTCGCAGGAACCACGGTAGACACAAGAGCATTTGAGCCTATACCTGTCCTGAAGGGTCTTCCAAGCTGGTGATGGGACAGGACAAACTACTTGAAAACCAGTGTTAGTCCCTTTCTGAATAATTATTCTTTAATGAAAATCACTGCTAGAGGAGCGGTGCATGTGAGAATTCAGAGGTGTTAAGAATCCCTGTGGGGATGGATAAGTGTCACAGCCAACGGTAGGAGGTTAAGTTTTGGCTGGGATTTAGAGACTAGAGATAGACAGGAGGAGAGAGAAGAGGGACCAGGTGAACACAGATGCAAATTTAGACAGGACTACAGAGCACTGGAGAAGACTGGATGGAACAGAAGGTGTATTTTGGGAGTAGCAGCAAACATATTTGGAGAGAAGGATCAGGGTCCAATAGTATAGGACCTCTAAGGTCCAGCAAGCTGGTCTGGGCCTCAGGCTGTAGGCACAAGGGAGCTTTTGAGGATTTTTACACAGCAGTACTGTTACAATGCAAGCACTGTTACAGCAAAATAAATCTGAAGAGTGTATGGTATGAATCGAAGGAGGAGAGAAGAGGATTAGATCAGGCAGAGGAGATGAAATAAATGAAATATGTAACACATGCTCCTCCTGGTGTCATTCTCATGATCACAGGACACTGTAATTCAAATAAGAATTAATGAGATCTGGGCCCAGATCTCAAAAAGAGAAATCAATAATGAGAAAATCCGAGGAGCAAGAATCAATATGATAATGGTGACTAGTTGGAAAATTTATCTTCATAATTTTGGAGATATATTCTTTGTGTTTAGGTAAAGCATTCACATTCGGTCTCTATAGTTTCTTTTATTTATTTATTTTATTTTTTAAATTATACTTTATTATTAATAATGTCACAGGAATAGATACTCTCCATCAGATATGAGAGATTTATATGGCATGACCCAAAATATTTTGGGGACAAGTGACTCATAGTTCAGCCTCTATGGTCTCATGGAGATTTTAATGAAGCCAGATTTCCATACAATAAACAAGGCATTATTATTTCACTTCAGGATCAGAAGATGGAGGGATATAAAACACAAGTCTATTTTAAAGACACCATTAGAACACATAAGCATAAATTAAGTTTTAAGGCTTTTAAAACTCTCAGAAATGTTTCTTGATTGCACGGAACACTATACACCTGTCATATTTTACCACTCTTGAAATATCACTATACCATCTTAGCAGGGAATTATGGCAGAAAAAATGGGGTGAGAACAGAGGAAGAAGGGGTGATGGGAAAAGCAGTGTTTCCCTACATCTGAAAGCTCACCTGAGAATTATTCATTATAACATTGATCATTCGTTCATTCATGCAAGCATTTATTTCCAGGAGCTTTTGCTTTTTAGGAATTATGTTCTACATGTAAGAGACATGTAAACCATATATGTGTCCTTAAGAAGCTTAGTCAATGGGATAAGATAGATTAGTTTTACATACAGTTGAGAAATGCTATAAATACTGTATGCACACAGGGTTGTGGAGCTAAAGTAGAAGGGGGCAGAGGAGATGAAACTGAATGAATAATATTGGTGAAGTGGGCTAGAGGAAAAAGGAGAAGGAAGGAATGGCTTCTGGAGGCAGTGACACTTGAATTTCCCTCTCCAGATGCCCTTCCTACTCCCCACTCCCTCTTCTTACCTTGGACCCACCTCCCTAAGTAATCCAACCACAACCACCTTTTCTGTTGCTACCTGACACCCGGATAGCTCCTAAAGCAGTGCCTCCAGCTCAAATCAGCCTCTCTGATGGAACTTGGAAGCTAAGGGAAGAAAGGAATCTAGGTGGGAACCTAATGGTGGCCACCAGACAGCCAGAAGGATAGTGTCTTGGAGGCCAAAGAAGGAGAAGATTTTAGAAATGAAGTAGACATTGGTGCTAGATGGGAAAAGAAATGAAATATGTGCTTTGTATTTGGTGTTTAGGCCATTGATAAATTTGGCAAGTGTGCAAATAGCAAGGATTAAAGTTTGAAAATGACCAATGAGGCAACGAATACACTCTACTCTATTAATAAGACACTCCTCTGAGAAAGGAAGGAGAGACAAGAACCAGAGAAGGAAATGGGTTAAAGAAGTTTCTTTGATACAAGAGAATCTATGCTAAAGTCACCACATTAGCAAAGAGGGCACAGTTGAAAACAGAGAAGGAAAATTGATGGAGCGAGCTATCAGGGGTGGGAGCAACTGACCGGAGGAGTCCGTGTGGACAGAAGAGCTTTCTCCTCCTCTGAAGTGGGAAGGAAGTGGGAGGCGATGGGTGGGGAGGCGGGGAAGTTTGTAGACCAGGTGGCAGGGAATCTGACACTGATTACACACTTACTCTGCTAGAGTCCCCACATGGACCATGAAGATGAGTAAGACACCATCCCTGTACGCTCCTTTCTCAAACGTTCGCTTCATTTAAATGAATAAAGGAGTAGTTAACCTTATGCTGCTTGAAATTCAAACATGCCCAGCAGTGGCCGACAAAAGGTAGGATTCTGGCAATAGGTACTTCCTAGAGGATTTCACCACTGGCCTTGCTTAGAATTGGCAGTGCATGATGATAGTAAAAGTCTGACTTTTAGGTAGTTTTATTATCATCTTTAAATCATCTGTAGAAAATGACCACCTTATTGCTTTCATCGGAGCAAATCTCTTCTGCCACCCCGCTTGTGGTACATCACCTCAGATACTTGCTTTGAGGTTTCATTTGGAAGCAAATCAATGTATAAAACTCATTTGAGTGACAAAAGCAAAAGAGCCTGAAGGAAGCAAAGAAGTCAAGTTTAACCCCTTCATATTACAGATGAAGAAAGTAAGGCCCAGGTAGGTGAATGATGCATATGAAGCCACTCAATCCAGCAAAGGGCAGAGCTGGGTCTGGAATCCAGTTCTCCGGACTCCTGGTTAGTCTCCAGGAGAGAGTTCCATCTTGTCTACAGCCCAGACAGCAGTGTTGTGGTACCCAACTAAGAAAATAGTACCTGGAGAGCCACATGGATCCATCAGGAAACCAAACAGTATTTGGGGGTGATGAGGAAGGAAGGAAGACTTGATTGCTCTATGTTTTTCTTCTGTTATGGAGTCAAAGTGTTCTCCCTTTACAGGACTTTAGAGATCACTGCAACAAATCCCTTTCATTTTTTTGGACAATATTTCAAAAAATTTGAATGACCACTTTGGTCTTCTGAAGTTTTTATATTTTCTGAAGGGATGTGGCATGTGTGAGTGTGTGTGTGTGTGTGTGTGTGTGTGTGTGTGTGTGTGTGTGTGATGGGAAATATATTTAGAGATGTGATCTGAAAACCTAAGACAACAAAAAGGACAGTGACAGAAAATGAAGATATAGGAAAATAAGAGGAAAATGAACCAGGGGAGTGTACCTTGAGAGCCTCTCAGTTTCCCCACTACCCTCACATGCAGTGTTGGATATAACATCAATCATATATATATATATATATATTTTTTTTTTTTTTGAGAGAAAGGGAAATAGAAAGGGAGTGAATGGGGGAGAGGGGCAGAGGGAGAGAGAGAAAGAGAGAGAGAATCCTAAGTAGGCTCTACACTTACCACGGAGCCCAATGGGGGGCTTGATCCCACAACCCTGGGATCATGACCTGAGCCAAAATCAAGAGTTGTACGCTTAGCTGACTGAACCACCCAAGTACCCCATTCATATTTTAAGTATGGATAGGAAGCTTCTTACTTTAAGAAATAGCATGCGGGGCGGGGGGGTGGGGGGCTGGGTGGCTCAGTCGGTTGAGTGTCCTACTTCTGCTCAGGTCATGATCTCACAGTTTGTGAGTTCGAGCCCCATGTCGGGCTCTGTGCTTATAGCTCAGTGCCTGCTTCAGATTCTGTGTCCATCTCGCTCTCTGCCCCTCTCCCGCTGTACTTTGCCTCTCTCTGTCTCTCAAAAATGAATAAATGTAAAAAAAAAATTAAAAATAAAGAAATACCTTGGGAAAGCTTCACTTGATATTTTGGGGGAAGTAAAGAATTAGGTTTTATGTACTTTGCATATCATGGTTTTCATATATTGGCTTTGTTTTGAGTGAGAATGTGTCAGTATAAGTACATCACAAAGGCAGGTAAGGCAACTAAAAAAAATGTCATGGATTTTGAGATTTACTGTTTGCTCAGAAGAAGAAGAGGGACAACTTCATAAAAAATTGATTTGTGGGGTGCCTGGGTGGCTCAGTTGGTTGAGTGTCCAACTCTTGATTTTGGCCCAGGTCATGATCTCACAGTTTGTGAGTTCAAGCTGTGCATCGGGCTCTGTGCTGTCAGTGTGGAGCCTGCTTGGAATTCTCTATCTCTGCCTCCCTTTTTCTCTGCCCCTCCCCTGCTCACACTCTCTTAAAATAAATAAATAAAACTTTAAAAAAATTGATTTGTGACAATGATTCTTCCCACTTCACATCAAACAATGTGGGCTTTGGTAGGAAATAACCTTAAGTTTATTCCTAGTCCTTCTATCTACCAGAGTTTCAATGACAATTAAAGGAGATAGTGTTATGTTACATCATCAACCCTTAAAATGTACTCAGTACATTTGATTATAGAAGCTGTTCTGTACTTGAAGATGACCTTGGCTTGGGTCTCCACAGGTTAAATGGAATCTGATGTAACGAAAATATTTTTGTAGCATAGCTAGATTCTTTGTAACATAGCAAGATGGCAGTAAGCGATTTTAAATCCAATATGCCAATCATCTCTGGTTCTATCATTTTTAATTGGTGAATAATCTTTTAAAAAAAGTAACCTGTAGGGGGATACAGAAAAGCTCTTACCTCTCCTGAAGTCCTATGGGCTTCATTTTGAAAGGAGAAGGGCAGACAGCGGTGGTAGCTTTGATCTCAGGGGTGTATCGGCCTTGAGGGTCCACAACCACATTCAGCACCTTTGGGGCTTGCTCGGGCTGGACCATGCTGTTGACTGTCTTTGCCTCAGACTGTGCTGGCTGTAATGCAATGGGTGATAGGTGGATCTCCTGATTTTTCTCTTTATCTTGTCGCAAGGAAAACTGAAACTTTTCTTTTAATCTGTAAAGAATCTATAGAAGGAGATACAAAGTCTTGCTGTCATATTTTGCACACTAAACAACAAAATATAATCTCTTCCAACCCGACCCAGAAGACAAACTAAAATGAAGGTTCAATGATAATACAACTAAGCAAAGCCTTCCAGAATGGTCTCTCAATTTTATTATATTGAGATTTTTTTCCCCAAAAGGATATAGTTGGTATTTCTAGTTGTTAAACAAATGTGTTAATGGATCTATTCTTCAAATATATATTCAAAAGAAAATTTGGCTAATTTTATGAAAGTGCCAGATGTCAGTTTGATCACATGCAAATCTTTACTCAAAATGGCTGAAATGGAAGGCTGATGAAAGGAAGAGCCATGAAATATGTATGGGCTGATGACATTTACAGAAACAGAGACCTTCATCCAGTACAACATGGGAGAATAAAATCTTGTAAAATATTAATGAAAACATGGTTATGTTATAAATCTTAATTTCTTATGTTGGTAAATATCCACACTAGCCATGTATTAACTTGAATATCTTGTAACTTCTTGAAAAATTTAAATGTAGGGCACTTATCAAAGAAAAATTTGGATAACCAGAATTTCATTTCTCACCTCTTTCCCCTTTTAATTAAAAAAAAATTTTTAATGTTTAATTATTTTTGAGAGAGAGAGAGAGAGAGAGAGACAGAGTGTGAGTGGGAAGAGGAATAGAGAGAGACACACACAGAATCTGAAGCAGGCTCCAGGCTCTGAGTTGTCAGCACAAAGCCTGACGCAGGGCTCAAACTCATGAACCATGAGATTATGACTTGAGCTGAAGTCAGGAGCTTAACTGACTGAGCCACCCAGGCACCCCTCTCCTTTTTAATCTTGAATGCATGTAGGAAAAAGCAAACATATTACTTTTCTCCATTCTCAGAGTCCTTTCTGGAATGGCTAATTCACTTCAGAAATGGTAGGATTGTCATTTTTAAATTTTTGAAGGAATTGGGCTGACTTTGCTCGAACCCTCCATGGACTGAATTGTGAGGGAGTAGAGTTTGTTTCTCATCCTCAGGCTTCTCTTTTAATCAGTTTTTCTTTTCTATTTTTATTTATTTTTTTCCTTTTTAATTTATGATTGACTTTTATTTTCTAGAGAGGGAAAGAGTATGCAAGCAAGGGACAACGACAGAGGGAGAGAATTTTTTTTTAATGTTTATTTATTTATTTTGAGAGAGAGAAAGCTCTAGTAGGGGGAGGGCAGAGAGCAAGAGAGACAGAATCCCAAGCAGGCTCCAAGCTGTAAGCTCAGAGCCCAATGCAGGGCTTGAACTCATGAACCATGAGATCATGACCTGAGCCAAAGTCAAGAGTCAGACACTCAAATGACTGAGCCACTCAGGTACCCCTATTTCAACTTTTTAAAAAAAGATTATTTTATCTTTTCTGGTTTTATTAAGATGTAATGGACATATTATATAGTTTAAGGCATACAACATAATGATTTTTTTTTTTTCTCTTAACGCTGACTCCTCTACTCCAATTACCGCAGAAACTATATGCCCTTGGGGTGCCTAGTTGGTGGCTCAGTTGGTTAAGTGGCCAGCTTTTGGTTTCAGCTCAGGTAATGATCTCATGGTTCATTGAGTTCGAACCATGTGTTGGGCTCTGCACTGACAGTGCAGAGCCTGCTTGGGATTCTCTCTCTCCCTCTCTCTGCCCCTCCTCTGCTCTCTCTCTCTCTCTTTCTCTCTCAAAATATATAAACTTAAAGAAGAAACTAGATGCCCTTGTATTTCTTCAAGTATGTTCTCGGGAAGTGACTTGATAAGTTGATGCACATAAAGGGGTGACTTAACCCATTGTCTGTAATTACAGCACTGACAATGTCTGCATTTCAAAAAGCTTTGGGCCAACTGGACTCCCTTGTTTAATGTCTGAAATCCATTAGCTGAACGAGTGATATTTTAAGGGAGAGGGCTTTCTTGGCACTTTTCAATCACATTCACTCTAGTCCTAAGACTAAGTCTTTCTTTCAAAGTTCTTTTAAATTCTAGTTATATCTATATTTGAAATCTACTGGAAAAAAAATATATACATATACATATCTATTTGTTAAAGAATTAATAAACAGAAAAATTAAATTGCAAAATAAATTGAGAAAGAAATAATCTGAAATAATGGAGAAGATAAATACCTTTGAGAATGTATTTCAGGAAAATTTTAGAAAATATTTGTCTAATGTTCTCAAAATACATTGGTAGCACTTGTGGGTATTTATTTGAGGAAAATGAAAACACTAATTCGAAAAGATATATACATACCTATGTTTACTGCAGCATTATGTAGTAACAATAGCCATGATATGGAAGCGACCTCAATGTCCATCCATTGATGAATGGATAAAGAAGATGGCATATATACACAATGAAATATTACGCAGCCATAAAAAGTAACATCTTGCCATTTGTAATAACATGGATGGACTTAGAGTGCATTATACTAAATGAGATAAATCAGAGAAAGACAAATGCTATATAATTTCAATTATATGTGGAATCTAAAAAACAAAACCAATGAGCAAAGAAACAAACAGAAGCAGACTCATAAATACAGAGAACAAACTGGTGGTTGCCAGAGGGAAGGGGGTAGGGTAATGAGGGAAATAGGTGAAGGGGATTACGAGGTACCAAGTTCCATTTATACAATATAGAAGTAACAGAAGCATAGGCAATAGACTCAATAATACTATAATAACATTGTGTGGTGGCAGTGGTGACTATGTTTATCATGGTGAGCACTGAGTAATATATAGAATGGTTGAATCACTATATTGTACACCTGAAACTAACACACATTGTATGTCAACTTAACTACAATAATAAAAATAGAAAATGGTTAAAATGGGCAAAAAATATGTTGTTAAAAAGTCTGCTTAACAAAATAATATTCTAAAAAATCAAAAAGAAGCAAAACACAACAATGTAAGATGAAAAGGTATCAGACTGAGATGAAGAAGAAAAGGATTTTAAAAGCTGAAAACTCGGGAGCAGGATGAAAATCTTTTAAGCAGTAAAGAACGGAAATGACAGTGCAGAAAACACAGCCAGTGGCATATGTGGCAAAGTCAGGAGATTGCCTGGAATATATAGCAAAAAGATAAAGAGAAGAAGGTGAAAACAAGGGAAACAATGGCATACAGAAGTCAAAGAAAAGTCACTGTGAACGATAAACCAGACTAAGTGAGAGAGCTGTGAATCATTCAGAGCTATTTTTCAGTGCCCACTGAATGTCATGTATTGTGAGACCTACTGAGGATTCTGCTATGAACAAAATAAACTATACCCTGTTCTCATGAAATTAGAGATATGGAATGAAAAAGGTGCTCAGTTAAAAAACATGACAGTTGAAAAAAGAATAAATGTGAGGAGAAAATGGGACAGTTTTTGTGACTGAGGAAAAAATGCATTTACAAAAAAATGCATGAATTCCACACCTCAATAAATTGAAGTTCATGAGAATGAAGCTAATAGTATCTCAAATACACAAGGTGTCAGGGAATATACTGCCTGTGTACATTTCCTGGAAAAAATTAACCCAAACTCATGAGAAAGATGACTCAAAATTAAGAACTGAAGAACTAGAAATTGTGATATAAAAGGGAGTTTTGAAATTATGTAAAAATGAGTGAAAATGAAATTTAATTATGTCTCAGGTCCAACATCTCGGATTATAACAAGACAGAGGTTTGGGCAGAGAGATAAGAAATAGAAGTGATTGTACATTAAGTGATTTATTTATTTATTTATTTATTTATTTATTTATTTATTTATTTATTTAATTCTCACGTTAGATAACATACCTTGTAGTCTTGTCTTCAGGAGTAGCATCCAGTGATTTATCACTTACATACAACACTCAGTGCTCATCTCAACAAGTGCCCTCTTTAATGCCCCTCACCCATTTTCCCTCCTCTTCCCCCACCCCATGAACCCTCAGTTTGTTCTCTGTATTTAAGAGTCTCTTACGGTTTGCCTTCCTCTTTTTTTTGAACTTAATTATACATTGAAAAATTACAGTCCATCTGAATCATGTGGCTTGCCCAAAGTCAGCAGTCAGCGAGGGCAGATCCAAGTCCTGGGGCAGTTCTGCTTTGCAGACCCATGTACTTTCCACACCCTTACATTACTTCTGGTGCTGCTCTTTGCCATGCTATCATTCTTAATGATTGACTCTGACATCACATCTGCTGCAGATTGGTTCTCACCACTGGCTTTCAACACCACCAAATCTAAGAGTATATCTTTTGTGGATTAAAATCTCTGTTTAAGGAAAAGGACTATGCACCTAGGGAGTATAACTACAAATGCGTTCTTATAAATTGAACTGTCAGGCAATTAAAAAGAATCCTTTTTGTCTTTTATTCAGTTCACTTCCTCATACACTGGAAACTTTTACACTGGTGGCGTTCACTGACAAAGGTAGGGTAAAGCTAAATCTTAAATTTTTTAAAACTATGGTGCTAAATATTCCTATGAGAAATATTACTGCATAAGAAAAAAACAAGACATCTAGTATTAAGTGACAAATCTTCTTACTCCTATTATAATTACTTTTACGAGCTATAGGATAGAAAACATTAAAGATAAATATCCCTACCCTGTGTATGATGCCTAAGAACTGGGGGGAGGCAGTTAATTTACTGCTTCTCTTCAGTTTTCATAACCCTCAAAGGCACTTTGCCACCACTTTGCGCAAACAAAATCCTAGAAATACGAGAACAGTACCAATAAGATAACACAAGATTGCTAAGTTAAATACATAATTACTAAAAGATGAGGCAATAGAATTTAAGGCAGGACATCTTTTTAATTTATTTTTATTGATTATTTAAAAAAATATTTATCTATTTAAGTAATCTCTACACCCAACATAGGGCTCAAACTCACGACCCCAAGATGAAGAGTCGCATGCTTTTCTGCCTGAGCCAGCCTGGTGTCCCTAACTTTTTATTTCTTAATTGCAAGCCAGCTATTTACTTGAATGAGAAGAGAAACAAATATATCTGTACCTTCACAAAAATATCTTTAATAAAAGATAATACATATGTTATATATTCTTAGTTCTTCACATCTGAATATAATATGTACATCAGAACATTTGATTGCCTGTTTACATTTGGGTTTTGGAGAAGCATATTTTCATTTCCAAATTGGAATATTTGGATAAGCATATTTTCATTTTTAAAATGAAAATTTGGAGAAGCAAATATTTACTTTCAAAAATGAAAATGAGACAGCCAAGGAAATAAC
This sequence comes from Acinonyx jubatus, assembly GCF_027475565.1. Lineage (NCBI taxonomy): Eukaryota > Metazoa > Chordata > Mammalia > Carnivora > Felidae > Acinonyx > Acinonyx jubatus. The sequence goes on from NC_069387.1 coordinate 93,467,110, forward strand.
AGCTTTCTCAATAGCTCTTGACAGGTAACTTTTATGATTATATTGGTATAGAAGTAGCTCTAGTCCAAAGTCCTTCTTTACTTCATGAGTTTATGTTCTTGCTGAAGAACCTTTGCCACATACTTTTACAGTCATTGGCTTCCTTCATCGCTGGTTACAGGTCAGCTTTTTAATCTGTGTCATATGTGTACAAACTGATGCCTACGCCTTTGATTAGGCAGAACTGATGCCTACGCCTTGGAGAATATATAATGCTTACAAGACACTTTAAAAATACTCAAGAGTGAGGACACCTGGGTGGTTCATTTGGTTGAGCATCCAACTCTTGATTTTGGATCAGGTCATGATCCCAGGGTCATGGGATTGAGCCCTGCATCAGGCTCTGCACTGAGCATGGAATTTGCTCAAGATTTTCTCTCTCTCTTTCTCTCTCTCTCGCTTTCTCTCTCTTCCTCCCCCCCTTATCTCTCTTTCTCTCTTTCCCTAAAATTTAAAAAAAATACTCAAGAGAGAGACTTGGTTGACAAAACATGGAAAGAATGGAAGATGTTGTTACCTGGCAATAGGTGGGTTGTCATGGAATTAAGTTGTAAGACAGTGGTTCTCAACCAGCAGGGATTTAGCCCTTCAGGGGCATTTGGTAATGTTCTGAGATGGTTTTGGTTGTCATACTAGGGTGTGTGGTGGGGTGCTACTGGCATCTAGTGGGCAGAAGCCAGGGATGCTGCTAGATACTTGACAGTGCACAGGACAGATCCTCCTCTCTCCCCAGTATAATTACCCAGTCCCTTTGTGTGCTCTTGGTCAAGTCACTGATCCTCTCAGGATCTTGGTTTCCTCATCAGTAAAATTAGCAAACTAAAATACATTAAGTGTTTATGCATGGAGTCTATAGTTAATAATACAACATTGTATACTTAAAATACTTTGCTAAGAGGGTAGATCATATGTTAAGTGTTCTTATCACAATACAGAATAATAATAATTAAAAAATTGAGTGCCTGGTTGGCTTAGCAGGTTGAGCATCTGACTCTTGATTTCAGCTCAGGTTATGATCCCAGGGTTGTGGGACTGAGCCCCGTGTTGGGCTTCACGTTGACAGCATAGAGCCTGCTTGGGATTCTCTCTCTCCCTCTCTCTCTGCCCTTCTTGGCTCATGCATGCATGTGCTCTCTCTCTCTTTCAAAATAAATCAGCTTTCAAAAAATAATAAAAAAAATAAATAGAGAGCAGGAGGACACTTTTGGAAGTGATAGGAAGATCTATGACAAAGATGGTGGTGATGGTTTCATAGGTATATACTTATCTCCAAACTCACCAAGTTGTATCCATTAAATCTGCACAGCTTTTTGTATGTAAATCATACTTCAATAAAGTGGCTTAAAAATACATTAAGTATTTAGTACCACACAGTAAATTTAGTGCCAATTTAGTACCAGTAAGTGTGCAATAAAGGGAAGACATTAAATATTACTATTGTTATTATTTTTATTATTAAGAGGATTGCATTCTTAATACTTAAGAAGTAAACAGTTTTTATTAAGATAAAACAAAATTAAAAATTGCTTCAAGGCACATGCCTACTCTGAAAATGGTATGTTTTACAGAAATGGTTCTGTAAACAGATCATTCCAGCCAGAAATCTATTCCCATTTCCCTCAGTCTCTAGCAATTATATATAAACAATTAGAAGAGGGTAGCTGTTTATGTCCACCTGTGACATGTTTTCACTGCATGGGGCTCAGGCTATAGCAGGTGATCTGACATACAACTTCCTGTCTCAGCTACCAAGACCATGACTAGAAAACTTCTACATGACTAATAATTGGCTTTTTTATGGCTCTAACATGCTAAAACTTTTGTTGACATCAAGAGCTCTTTTCCTGTATTTTCTAAAATTGCTTTCCAGAAGCAATCTGGCTTGTAGATATCTCTACCTACATTTCATAAATGCCTTTGCACTTTGTAATAAACCTCTAAGTACATTTGAAGATTTAATTTTGATGATAAATGTTCCTTCCATTGTTTATTGAAGTTTAATAACTAATTCTTCTTAGTAATACATTTCCCCTACCTAAAACAGACTGAATGGATTGGAAATTGCCCACACACTTTTCCTTGGAAAATTGTATTTGTCTATTTGTCGCTCCACCCACTCTACATTCACATTTGAGAGGTGCTAAATAAGTCACACATTTGAAAATGTCATGCATGTCTAATTTTATGCCTGGCAATATAATTTTTTTTTATTTTAAGGAAAGTAAACAATATGTCACATTTCAAAAATTTTGCCAAGCCTTATGTTATTGTTACATAGCACACATAATCCACCATTACAGCAATTTACCTATAAAATTTCATAATAAAACCATATGCCTTTTGTTTCTGTGGTATGTAGGAAGGCTGGATCGAAATAATGGTATTTGATCTCTCATACATATAGTTATTGCCAGAGGGGAAATTCTGTATTGTGTCTTTTCTTTTGCATGGAATCAACAAAATCATGGGAAATAGAATCAGAATATTATGTGTTTGAAAATTGCAAAAGTGATAGCACAACTATTACTGAGAGAGCCAAGTAAAAACCTTACTTTAAATCAAGGTCACTATCAAAACTACTTGAGCAAAGATAAGCTTTTTTAGAGAATCACATTTGACAAGTCCCTAAATGTGAACTGTTGACATGTCAGTGTTATAGTTGCATCAGATAAACTTAACTTCATGTTAAATCCAGTCTGAGTAGGTAGAATTTTTCTTTTTTTTTATTTTAAAATTTATTTATTCTGAAAGATAGAGAGAGAGTGGGGCAGGGGCAGAGAGAGAGGGAGAGAGAGAATCCCAATCAGGCTCTGTATTGTCAGCATGGAACCCTATGAGGGATTTGAACTCACAAACAATGAGATCATGACCTGAGCCCAAATCAAGAGTTGGACGATTTACTGACTGAGCCATCCAGGTGCTCCAGAATTTTTCTATCAGTATTAATTCCTTCATGTATACTGCTGGTTCCTCTGTTACGTTTTTTCCCTTTTTTAAAAGCTTATTTATTTATTTTGAGAGACAGAGAGACAGAGAGAGAGAGAGAGTGTGTGTGTGTGTGTGTGTGTGTGTGTGTGTGTGTGTGTACATGAGCAGCAGAGGGGCAGAGAGAGACGGAGAGAGAGAATCCCAAGCAGGTTCTGCGCAATCAGCACAGAGCCTGATGGCGCTGGATCCCATGAACAGTGATATCATGACTTGAGCTGAAATCAAGAGTCAGATGCTCAACTAACTAAGCCACCTAGGCACCCCTCCCTTGTGACTTTTCAAAGCGACCTTTTCTCATGAAAATTTAAGATTGTGTTTGAAATATATCATTCTACTTCTTTCATTTATTCAAGGGCAACTGGAAGACACATGAAAAGTGTTGTTTCTCTCACTACCCCCACCTCCAATGTGTTCCTTGCCCAAGAAATGGGAGCTCCACCAGCCAGGTACTCAGCCAAATAAATGAGGAGTCAACCTTAATTTCTTTCTTTCCTTCTCCCTGAGAAGGGAGCAAATCCTGTCATTTCCATTTACAAATAAATCCCAACCATTCACTTCTCTCCATCTCCACCACCATCCCTCCTCTGGGCCATCATCATCTTTGTCACCAGGCTAACACAATGGCTTCCAGAAGAGTCCTACTGCTCCTAGCTTTGCCTCGTGTTCTGTTCCCAACAACTCTTCACCAGCAGAGCACCTGCTCTTGTAAATCCACACATCAAATCACATCAAAGCTCTGTTTAAAACTTTCAGCTTCCACCCTTCTTGTTAAGCCCAGAGAGGCTGGCTTATTTCCACCTCAACTGCTCTGTCCTCTGCCTGGGAGGCCCTCTCCCCACATTGTCACATATCTTGGAAGTCTCCAAGGGTTCTGTTCCGCTCACTCACTATTAAGGTATCTCTTCACAGCACTGCACAATATATGATTTTTTTAAAAAAATGAATAGACTTCATTTTTTAAGATCAGTTTTAGGTTTACACACAGCAGCAAAGAGTACAGAGTTCTCATATACCCTCTCTCCCCTATTTCCCTAAACAATATTCCCTATTAACATTTTGTATTAGTGTGGTCACATGTGTTACAATTGATGAGCCAATACTGGATATCATAATTAACCGAAATCCGTAGTCTAGATTAGGGCTCGCTCTTTTTGTTGTACATTCTATGGTTTTTTTTTTTTTAATTTTTTTTAACGTTTATTTATTTTTGAGACAGAGAGAGACAGAGCATGAACGGGGGAGGGTCAGAGAAAGAGGGAGACACAGAATCCGAAACAGGCTCCAGGCTCTGAGCAGTCAGCACAGAGCCCGACGCGGGGCTCAAACTCACGGACCGCGAGATCGTGACCTGAGCTGAAGTCGGACGCTTAGCCGACTGAGCCACCCAGGTGCCCCCATTCTACGGGTTTTAACAAATCCATGAGGCCATGTATTCACCACCACAGTATTGTACAGAATAGTTTCACTGCCATAAAAATCCGCTGTGCTCTACCTATCCATCTCCTCCCCTGAAACCTCTGGCAACCACTGATCTTTTGATTATCTCTAAAGTTTTGCCTTTTCCAGAAGGTCAAATACTTGGAATCATGCAGCATGTTCATTATTTGTTTAAAAGAAAAGTACTAAATTATTATCTGTGTTCCCCTCCCCCTCCCCTTTAGAGTATAGGTCCTACAAGAACAGGGATCTTGTTCTCTCCTTTGGCCACAGTGCCAACCACAGGTCCACAGTGTATCCCCTGCAGGAATTTGTAGACTGAATGAATGGATGAATCTAACTACCAACCCAGTGGACAGCAATCACCCATACTTTGGAAACATTCCTTTCTCAATTTTTTCTAGTAACTTTGGAGCAGACTTATCTAGGTTTCTGATTTTTACATTGATGCTTGGCAGAAACTGGGAAAAGAAGAGCTAGTCTCTGGCCCCCAGGGGTTGAGAGTGTGGCCACCACAGATTCTTTTGCCTCATGAGAGCAATATGTCATGAAAGGATTTATCCAGTCATGCTGGATATGCAGGTGCTCCTGAGTTAGAGAGGCAGAGCCTGGACCGAGTCTTACATGGTAAGAGCAGGATCTGCTGGGCCTCTCTCTGCCCTCCAGGACTCAGAGGCTGCTCAGGAATCTGCTTTCCCACTTCCCTCCTTTACCTTAGCCTTTGCTCTGCCCAATCTTATCCGTCCACCCAACGCCCCCCCAGCAGTCTCTGCTTTTAGCACTCTCAACCTCCTTGAATTCTCCTCTTCCTCCCATCTTTTCATCTATGAAGCAGAAAAACACTCTAATTGTGACTGACAAGAGAGAAAAAAGCCCTCAAGATTCCTCAGATTAAGGAAGAGCCGCATATGTTAAAATAGTGCAATTAACTATTACAACAACAACAACAACAACAACAAAAAACACACCCTCTAAAATACTAAAAAATGCCCAGAGGTCTCAGTCATAGTTTCCCTAAAATCTCCAACTTTGTCTCATTAAATTTTTCCTTCTGAGTCTCCACCATTTAATACATAAAAATCAAATTTCTTACTCAATGTTTAAGTTATTCTTTTTATTATTGTGTCACAATTCTTAGAAATCTTGCTAAATGTGTGCCCATAGGAGACCAGACGCTTCTGAATTCATGATGAAGGAATCTTTAGGGTGTCCTTACTGCTTCCTATATTTAGACTCGAGGAAATACGCCTATCATCACCATGTTCAAGGCCTTAAATGTTTTATATCCTTCAAGTTTAGACTTACTCAGCCTCTGCCTTTCCCAACTAAGCCCTAATCTTTCTAACATAAACCCCTCCCCAGCAGGGGAAACATAAATGAACAAAAACCAATAAGACACTTAGCAATACTGTTGGTTGAATAGTATGTAGTGTGATGTCTTTTGGGGGGCATTTAAGAGCTAAGGAAGGAATATTTTTGAAAATGTACAAAACTAAAAAGAACATAGCACAAGGAAAAAAATGTTTAAACCCCTTTGTAAACATCAAATATTTTAAAGTACATCACAGAATTTTTGAAAGAATAGGAAAATTTTATCAATGTATTTGAAAAGTAACTGTTAACTCCCTCAATACAAAATAGAGCTGCCTAGTTTAGTGGGTTTACTCTGGGTTCTTTTTTTTTAATTAGAAATATACTTTTAAAGGCTACACATTTATAATTTATAATTTACAGAACTATTTGCCGTGTATACTTGTATACTTTTTAAATTCATTCACCTAAAAAGTTAGTCGACAGTGAATTATCTAGCCTTTGAGCCTATGATCATCCCTTTTAATGCCTAGAATTTCGCAGAATGCTATCTATCTTTAGCTATTTATCTAATAGCATTAATATCTAATGCTATTTATCTTTAAAAATAAATAAGGAAATCAACGATTCTTAAAGATATAAGCTTGCCCCTAAGACGTTTCTTTTTAAAATTTGTCCTGAGTTCCATAAAGATGATATAAAAGAAGAAATAAAGTAAGCCCAAAGTGTGCCCATGAGACTTTAATGACTTTGAGGGCTCCAGTGACCACAGTAAATCACTTTCTAAAGCTTCATTCCCAGGGTTGATCAAGTTACTAAAAGCCTCAGTGCAATTACAGCCTTATTCTGCAGGTCAGAATCTGTAATTCCTTAGGTTTTCCTTAGCTATCACTCTGCCATCAGATATGAAATATTCCCAGTCTAATAGGATCAAAGCCTTGCTTCTGTTCCCAGTCTTTTCAACATTCGTTTGAATGACAGTATCCCATAGTATTAAGCAGTGGCTCAGTAAGGGATAAGATATATAAAGAAGCAAACTTACCATCAAACACGTTACTATAATAACAAAGATGCTGAGAAAAATGACAACAGCATAAAATCCTTCTTTGCTCCAGATTTTGTCCGCTTCATGCTGCCCTTGTAAAACATTTTTCTTTAAAAGCAAAACAGAAAGTCTGACGTTAAATGAGAGTTTGAGGAGAATGGCGTTCTTATCAGACACTCAACATATTTTTAGCTTCACTCCATTCAGTGTAGTAGAACACACCTACATCCCCCGCTGCCAGAGCTGCTTCTCAAACTGATATGAGACGAGGACAGCCGTCCCTATACATGAAGAGATGATTTTATCTCCTGTGCAGGAGCGAGTGTGCTGGACATGGCATATTGGGTCCTAGACTTCGTAAATGTCCCTCCAACAGTCTCTCTGGGAAATTACCTGGTTCATAAGTAAAAGAGTTCTGTTCTTTTCTGTGCTGAGGAAACTGTTTCTGAAGCTTTCCTTACTGTTTTAAGTCCCCTCCCACAACACCAACACCCTGGTTTACGTGCTGTAATGCAGCTCTTGACTTTAAACAAAAGTGAAACAGGTGCAAACAAAATCTCTTGATGCTTTTATAAACAGAGTAACAGTGTCAGGATCATTTCCTTCCTTTTTTTCTCTTTCGTCAAATCTTTTTTTTTTTCCTTTGAATGCAGTCTACTTTTGCAGTTCACCTCCACCTGATTGAAGTTCACCTCCACCTACAAATTGTTAGGATATTATATTTTACTTAAAGCAACAGGGAGCATCAAAAAGTGCAGAATTATTTGGAAATAAAAGTAAGATAAATAGTTTTACTTGCGCCTTTAAAATTTTTTTGCTCTCTGCTTAGTGGGTGAAAGGGTGGAGAAGAAGCTGAATAAAATGTGAATGAGTGTCTTAGTTTTATTTCACCCACTCCTTCTTTAAAAAAAAAACCCACATCTATTAATATCACAACTTAGAAGGCAATTAAATTTTATAATTCAGTGAAATTTAAAGATTCATAGTTAAGGAAACTTTAGCTTGAAACTGAATGGCCTACAGTTGGGAAAAACATAAATGCTAAATCAAGTCAAATGTTTCCGCTCACCTAAACTTCCATTTTGTTGAAGTATGCCTTTTATTTCCCTCGGTGAGAGTCCTTGTCTGTCTTTGGATATTGCCTCCAACAATTAAGAAAGCCCTGAACAACAAGATATTGATGATGAAAAAGCCACATGGATAGTGGCCATGGAGAATGAGAGTTCATCTTGGGCACCCCAGTGGCGATGAGTGCCCAGCTTAATGTAACCACTGGGGTGACTTCAGCTCCTACTATGTGGAAGAGAAAAACCACCTACTTGATCCTAGTCAACCCACAGAATCATGAGAAATACATAGTTGTGTCAAAAATAAAATTCTTGAAGAAAAAGAACACCCCTGTCCTTGTAGGTGTCTGAACTTTGAAATCATCGTTAAATTATTTTTCAAGACTTTTTAAAAAATACAACACATTCAATGTTTGTAAATTAGACAAAAAGAAATAGTTGCCTTAAAAAATAGTTTATAAAAACTTTTATCCTGGAACTCAAGTTGCTGGGGACTTGAACAAAACAGAGCAGAAAGGATCTTGGAGTTCAATTGTGATCATAAAAATGATTTGAGGCAGACTCCTATTGCTTGCATAGTTGAATTTCCATTGCCTTTGCTTATAAAACACTGATATGCTCACTGTAACATCTCGCCTACTTTCTAAGACACAAATTCATAGATATAAGAAATGACTTGTATATATTTGAAAAATATGTAAGTGGTCAGTTGAGGGAGAATCTGAAAATACTTGCTTGATGAAATGATTAGAAACCAAGTATCCTACTGGAAAGGAAATCTTGCATTCAAGTGGTGACTTGTCTTTTACTCTTTGACCTCAGCCAGATCATATTTAATACAATACCTCTATAAACATAGCTGGAAACTATCAGAAAAAAAACCAACTCTTGTAGAAACCAGGTATAAATATGGTAATGAGTTTTTTACAGGCAACTAAATAACAACTATTGCTTGCTATAAAAGCAAACTAGTTAAGCCTTCAAGTAGACAGCCTAAACTTGTCAAATTTAACTATGAGGATCTTAGCTTTAGTTCATGTAAAATTTGGATAAAAAGCAGTGGTTAGGTGGGTGGAAAGAGATTTTGTGTTCCTAACCTGATTTGGTTCCTTTCTTTCTCTTTCTCTTTCTTTCTTTCTTTCTTTCTTTCTTTCTTTCTTTCTTTTTCTGCTATAGTTCAACACCTCTGGAATATCAACATGTTCCTTTCTGCTTAAGACAAATCTGTTTTGTTTTCTCTTTTAACCAAAGTGGTGATGATGGAAGAATTAACCTCCTACCCCCACTCCCCCACTCCTAGTTAGAAAGGCACTTGTTTTGAACTCCTAGAACTTAGTCACTGTGCTTTCTTGGTAAATAGATTTCCTTCTGAGTCATGCTATTACTGCTGAGCACTACTATATTTGTACAGAGATCTAAAAAATTGATAAGGATAGGGTAATAAATGGAAAAGTTTGTAGTTGAGATCCCACAAGTCAAAAGAGTATAATTCACAGGAATCTCCAATCTAACCTTTGCATAAGGTTAATGTGATGCCTTTACAGTTTGTCAAAGGGCTGAGGGTTCAATAATTCAGAGGCTCCACAGTCAGGTCAAACCCAATGCCACTGTATTATCTTTACGTCTTATATCATAGCTACATCTACCTACATGCTTTGCCCTTTAACTCTGTTGCAGTGAAAGAAGCTGATGAATTTTGTTTATTACTTAAAATTTGGGCTGTTTCCTGTACCCACAATATGGCTTCTCTGCATTGTTTAATAATTTGATGCACGATAGTTGTCTTAATTGTTTTTTTTTAAACAATTCTGATCCCAAGTGATGGGAGACATCCCAAATGCTAGAAGACATGATTCAGAGGCTTTAGGAGATATATCTTTTTAGAAGAGATGAAGCACACAGAATAAGAATGAAGTGGAAATATTTTAATTATCTGGTTAATTGAGTTAGGTAGATAAACAAGGTGTATCCTACAACAATATAATTTTGTTAGATAAATGCTAAATGTCCACTGTATTATGCATAAAGTGAACAATTCGTTCTGAATTACCCAACACATGTTATCTTTAATTATATTCTTCCTCTGCTTTGTATGGTCAGGACTATAATTCTTTAGATTGTTGACTAATGTTCTAGTTTCAAGGAATAATCACCATGCTCATGGGTAATGGTATATATTTATTTGGTATGTATTTTTTTCTGTATGTGAATATTCCATGAAAGTATCATTCAGCACCTTGGCCTGTTAGTAAGGAAGGTAACTTCCTCCTTTGAAACATAAGACCTGCCAAACTGGCATAATTCGCCATTAAACAACAACAGCAAATCCTAGATCATTTTTGCATTATCAATGTAAAACTTACTATTTCAATACATATTTAATTCAGTCATTAATTAATTTTTAATTAATTTTATAAAAAAATTTAAAAATAGAAACTAAAATAATGAATTTCATTTTATTTCCCTAAGATTTAATTTACTAGGCAACAGGAAGTCTAATTTTATCTTTATGAGCATCTTATAATAAAAAAATATGGGAGCACTTACAATGTTCCAGCTCATAAAAATATATAAAAGAAATAATATCTTTTTCTACCCCAAAACTTAGATTTAAGTGAAAACAGATGAATAAACAAAAGTAATTCTGTATTTGGTATTTTTGTTTCCCAAGAGTCATTTCCAATTAAATCAAACAGATAAAGAAAGGGCAACGATGGAAAACATGTCCTTCCCTGAAAGTAATGCATATTAACTTAGAAATAGATGCTTTGAGACTGCATTCACAGTGTTCTCTAATCCAGATAAAGGATGAGAAACCAAAATACCAATATTCTTTTTTTTTTCTGTTAATAAACATGTTAGCACAACACAGTGATAATTTGGAATAAAAATGTGAAAGAATGGGTTGAGGCATAAGTTGTTATCAGCGTTAATGACAAAGATGAATAAAGAAATGGGGAAACAGAATACCATCACCAGCTTAAACAAATATCAACAAATGCTTTTGCAGTGCCCCTTTGGACCCTATGTTGCTGAGGTTGCCCGGGACCATAGATGGCTTTCTCTTTTTTCTGCATTAGGACTTCAGGTCAGAGGGTAATGCTGGGTCCATTCTAGAAGTGCCTGAACAAAAAGCCGCAAACAATCCATCCTTCTCTCCTTACTGAAATGCCTCATATCCAATTAAAATACTTCCCAGTCTCCTGTCAGGTAATATTCTCTAGATTCTAGATTTCCTAGATTTCTAAATTTCTACACTTTCATAAAAAGTATCACATTTTGCCCATCAAGTATACTTCCATTATTCAACTACACTACAGACCTGTGGTCTATGGTAGGCTAATAGTTCTGTGCCAAGCCCCTCATTATCACTGGGCTGAGGTGTGTTGGAGGACAAATACTTAATTTTTACTGGTTTTTTTGTTTGGTGAGCTTCTCTTGGTTTGCAAATCTGGATGACTCACTAAGCTGCTGTACTCCTAAAGCATTTAGAGTGGCATTTAAACTCAGAATAAAGCAACAGGGAAGAGTGCTTATAATATTCACTGAAAGATTATGGGAGCAAATAAATAAACCCAATGGTCTTTTTAAATTTTACAGCACTGTCCTGAGCAAGATAGTGTGCAAGGCCATCTGTCAAGGGCCTAGATATGGAAATGGTGTTTCGTTGGATACAAAATGGAAGCCCTTCAGAGTCACATGCAATCAGGGTTGAGGAGGAGTTTGGGTGTTTAAGCTCATATTGACCTTTTCCCCTGGCCTCTCTGAAGCAGGAAATGAGGGGCTTTCTTCCTCAAAGCTCCTATGGCCCAGTGTGGTAACATTACCATGTATTCTCCTTATCTGCTTATATCTTATTTGCCCTATACTAGAATACAAACTCATTGAAAGCCAAAATCGTATTTTATTTATTTATTTGTTTGTTTATTCATTTATTTGTCCAACTTTGGACACTACCTAGCACACTGCTTGTCTATTTGTGTGCCCATTATATGCCAGCGTCTGAATGAAGGGGTGGAGACAACAGATAAAGTGAAATGGCATATGTTCTCAAGGAGCCTATAGGGTAGAAATAGATTTGAAGACCAAGACGGGATAAGGGCTTCTTGCACTAAGCTCAGTGAGAACACAAAGCAAGAGCCCACATCTGTGGAAGCACAAGGGAAGGCTTTGTTATATAGTAGACTGATCTTGAACCACGAAAGGTGTACAGGTGGATCAACATATGCACAAGCATGGAGGGAAGAGAGTATGGGGGTGTCCTGGTACTCACTGAGTGTAGAGGTGCTGAAGCATAAACTAGGAGGGTGCTGTCCAACAATCAGACAGCCCAGTGCACAAAGGACCATATATCATATTAAGAAATCTAGATGTGATTCTATAGCATTTAGGAAGGCAAAGAAGAATCAAGAATCATGACATTAGGAGAGCACGGCCAGATCTGCTCTGAAAAAGATTACTCTGTGTGACAAGAGGGAAAATCCCTTGTGTGTGTGTTGGGGTTGTGCAGAGCACGGAGAGGGCAAGGAGGAGAGCAAAACTAGATGCAGCAAGACTGGCTGGAGGTTGTTGTTACAGTCATGGCTCAATGATGAAATACATCTTCATTCTGCCAATAAAAAAACTGTCCTGCATTCAAATTATATTTGTTTGGTCCCTGCTCTGTGTAAGGACTTCCACATATATTTCTAAAATTTAATTCATATTTCAAGTCTATAAGATAAAACTATACTCCCCCCACCTTTTTTTTTTTTTTTTTTTTTTTTACTATACCCATTTTGGATATGAAGAAACTGAGGCTCAGAGAGGCTGATACTATGCCAAAGACAGACTTAATCTCATAGAGATTAAATCACTTGCCCAAGGTCACACACATCTTACGTGCTGGCTTTGGGATTCAAGCTCAGTCTTGGACCAAAGTTTTTTATACCACACCGGTGATATCTGCTGAAGTGAGAGGCATTGTGCTTCCCTGCATAGGGGAAGAGACTAGGAGTCGAGATGTCTAGATGTCAAAGGCTGTTTTATACCTCATTTGCTTTGTCACTTTGGTGAAGTCACTTGATTTCTATGAGCCTTAGTTTCTATATCTGTAAAATGTTCACATATGCTCCCTCAGAGTCTGAGTCTATGATTCTGTGAATTTAATTAAATGCATTCAGGATGATGATCATTCCAGCAAGTTTGTTAGAATGGGACATAGCAGAAGGTAAAAAGGGACTGAATTTATTCAGGGGCAAGGATGGCGGAGATGGTGGGGGCAATTTAAAAAGTGCAGATTTAGAAAACACTATGAAGAATACATTCATAGTTCTTAAAATTATGTTCCTCAGAAAACAAGACAAAATAAAATAAAATAAAAACCACATCTCAAATGAACTCCTAGATTGTGGACAAAGGTAAGTATCTGGCAACCACTGTGACAATGAAGGCAGTGAGGAGTACGCCTGTTGAAGAAGAGAATAGAAGGGTGTAATTTTGGACACTTCAGTTTCAAGTAATCAACCAACAAATATATCCAAATGGCTTTTCTTCAACACAATTTACTGGATAAGTCAATAGAAGCTACAAGACCATAAAGATTTGGAGAAGAAAGTGCCTCGGAGTGGAATTTTGATGTGAAAATAAATTCCGTAAGGAACAAACATATTAAGTACGAAGATCAGAGAATTCTGACCCTTAGGGAGATTTTTATTATCAAATAACACACAATAAACAGCTTTCATTTCAACACCTCCCGGAATCGAGTTACCATGTCATGCCAGCTGTGCACATTTTTAAATGAAATATTCCATGAACAACATACCTCAGGGGAGACTTCTATAATTCCAAATTGAGATAAACTTTGATGTAAGACATTTATATTAAGTGAACGCAGCACTTCCTCAGATGGGAGAGCATCCGAAATTCCTGCTTTTCGGTTTATAGGAGACACAAATAGTTCAACACTGTTCTTCTTTCCCTAGTAAAAGCAAATTATTTGTGTACATTAATAGGCTTTTTAAACAGCTTTGGGAAATATTTTCACCTTCCCCCTAGAAACATTAAAGAAAATCAGAACCCTAGAATGTCCAAAGGCATCTTGGCAATCACATTTATTAGTTATCTGGTACACTCAGTATTAACAGCCCAAAGCCTGAGATTTTCCAATGGCCTTCTTTCAATTAGTTGACACTTCAAGATTTGTATCTTTATATTTCATTGGACTCTGGTTTAATTTCCATTCCATATTGTGATTTTTGAAACATATCGTGTAGACGTTCCCGAAGTATTTTGTGTTTAAAGAGGCATTTTAAAATCAAATAAATTAGGGACGCCGGGGTGGCTGAGTCAGTTAAGCGTCCCACTCTTGATTTCAGCTCTGTTCATGATCTCACGGTTCGTGAGTTCAAGCTTTGCATCAGGCTCTGTGCTGACAGTGTGTAGACTGCTTGGGATTCTCTCTTTCCCCTCCCTCTCTGCCCCTCCCCTAGTTGCTCTCTCTCTCAAAATAAATAAATAAACTTAAAAAAAACCTTTTAAACCAAATGAATTAAATAAAACCTGTTATAATGGTACAATTATTAGATACCACCACTCCATATATTTTTCTTATAACTTGTATTAACGTAAAGGCTGAACTAAGGAAGGTGATGCTAGATGAACTTTGAAGTTGCTTCCCTGATCCTGTCTTTCACCTCAAGTATATTATACTTTTAAAATCTACCCTTGGTAGAAATGCATATGCTGGGCAGTAATATCATGGTACTTTCCTATTAGTATTACCTCCTTAGCTGAAATGGAAACACGGTATTTCTTACCATAAATGGCTGATACGCCACATGCACACACAAAACAAACACCACACAAAAATGACATAATGAAATAACACTGCACTTATGGAGGGAATTGTTGTTAGTCTTTTCTTGTTGATGCATGGAGTTGCTCATGCTAGACAACGATCTTTCAGTGCAATTTATCAGAAGTTCAGCCAGGTATAAAATGCAGTATCATGCTCACTTCGGCAACACATACACTAAGATGCAGGGTCAGTGTCCTCCTGGAAACCCAGAAAAAACGTTTCTGTGTTTGCGGGAGATATCAGACAAAGACTAAATATAGCATAATGCTGACGTGAAACATGTTTATAATAATTTAAACAGTTTCTGACCTAATAACCACAATGGTAGGAATAGATGACTTGTTTTGTGCCTGATACACTCCTAGGTACCTTAAATCTGTTATCCATTTAATGCTGAAAACACCTCCAGGACATAGGTATCATAGTTTCCATTTTGCAAATGAAGAAACGTTAAGTGGCTTGCCTAAGGTCACACGGTAGGACATGGTCAGGCTGAAATGCAGTATGGTTCTGTCTGCCTGCCTCCAAAGCATCGTGCTCTACTGCCTCTTGCATCATCATAGCTCCATCTGTTATAATAACTGCTCTTAGAAACAGACATATATAGGGGCGCCTCGGTTGAGGCATCTGAGTCTTGATTTCGACTTAGCTCGTGATCCTAGGGTCGTGTGATCAAGCCCCGTGTTGGGCTCCACACCGAGCATGGAGACTGCTTAAGATTCTCTTTCTCTCTCTGCCCCTTTCCCCCACTCGCACTCTCTTAAAAACAAACTATATATATATATACATATGTATGTATATAAATGCCACTAGCATTCTCTGAGGATAAGCATATACCTCCCTGTGTGTTCCAAAACTATTTTTCATCCCTGCAAAGAGCTATTATGCTCATTAAATCTATACACACAAAAGTATATCCAAGATATCTAAGCATACCTAAAAGATTTAGGTCTAGATCTAAGACATCTGTAATCCCTGTCTTCTCACTTGAGCCGGCTATACCCTGGATATAAAAAACAATTTTAATTCTTTCAGGATATTGGGGAGTGTTGTATTTCCTCTTCAATGGTACAGTGTTAAAAACTACAGTTGGGTTTTTTTTTTTTAAGTTTATTTATTCTCAAGAAATAGTTGACACGGAATGAAAGTTATCATGGGGTCTGAAACAACTCATCCTCCACACACAGAAAAAATTCAAAGAAACAAAAACTCTAAAGCAAAATAAAAAGCAAATTCTTCTCTGTAGCTGAAAATACAGATATTGACGCAATAGACAGATAAGCCTAAGCAAGAGCGTAAGAATTTACAGGAGGGGTATGTGCAGTGAGATATTAGATGATCCCAAAGCCCCTTTTCACAGGAACCTTAGGTAATTAGATTTTTACAAAGAGAAAATCTTATGATTTGAATTTGCCTTTCTTTGCCTTTGCTCACACCCACCTTCACATGCAGATGGGAACGTGTAGTTGGATGACATCAAGGTTCCCAAACACTGAGGAAAGGGGGAAAGAAAGGATGTGGGTGACTGATAGATAGGTCTAAAGTGGGCCCTCTACAAAAGATCCTTCGGTTTTACCTCATCCCCACCCCAGATCAGATCCCCATCTAAGTTTTCGCATGACTTCCAGCCTTATCTATTCATGCATTCCATTTGTGCTGCTGTCCTGAAGGGTTGGGTCTTCTTTATTCTTTATTCTTTATTCGAAATCTTCTGCCTTGTGCATTTGGTACCCTTCATCCTGATACACTTGAAGGGTTTAAATAGATACTGTCTGGAGATGGTGTCTTAACTGATGTAGAAGCTCTCACTCTTAAGGAGAATATTTTGGGAGTAGTGTTAGGTTGGTGAGACAAGTATTTTCTGCCCCTCTGTTCATATCTATCGGGATAGTAGCTAGCCCTGAACTATCAGAGAGTTGACAAACTTTTCTGGAAAGGGCCAACTAGCCAAATATTCTAGCTTTCAATTTAGCCAACTACTCAGCTCTGTCATTGTAGCACGAAAGCAGCCATAGACAATATGTAAACAAATGGGTGAGGCTTGCTCCCATAAAACTTTCCTTGCAAAAAGAGGTGGTATGCCAGATTTGGCTCCTGGGCCATAGAACTGTAGCACGGGGGCTCTTTATTACTAAAGCCTTCAATAAAGATCAAAGTTTGTACTGGGAATGCAAAACGTAGGCATCTTACAATGAGGCGATTGATGTGCACTTGCTGGGGTAAGAGTCCTAAAGCTGCAGCCACTCCTTGGCGGAATATCCGAAGCAAGGTTATGTTCAGCCTGTTTACATCCATTTGCAGCGTCTGAAAAATAGAGGAAAAAAGAAATCAAAATTATAGTAAATTTTTGGTTCCACATTCAGTGCCCGCTGATGGCTGACCATGACAATTTCTGTGACTGAGAAATTCATACTCATGGTGCTTTATTGCATTTTTAATGGAGATTAGGGACATTTTATGTGAAATTTTAAATGATGTTAGTTAAAAATATGATGCAATTTGTCTAGGTATAATAAATAAAGCTAGGGAATAATCAATTCATAAGGAATTTCCCTGAAATGTGTGTTGGTCTTTAGCTTAAGGCCAGATGACAGATTGGAGTATACGGCCAAGTACATTTCAGCAATCCAAGCCTTAGGACATCTTTAATTTGTGTTCACACACAGTCACATGCTGTGTAGGTTCTGTGATGCTAGACTTGGCAGTTTCTTTATGTAGTGATCCACTGCCAGTGCAAGGCAAAAGAACAAGGTGCAATAATGCATTTTCAAACTCCGGTAGAGAAGCCAATGGTACTCATAATTTGGTCTAAGGTAAACAGTTGTTTTTCATTTGTTTGGGCAAACACTCTTAATTTTCAGGTTATTTGGGGGAAAAAGCACAACTAAATATTTAAAAATTCCTAAAATACAAATCAAGTTACAAAATTCATAGTATAGCCTTTGTTTAAGCCATGGGTGGTATTACTACCTTTAAAGTAAAATTGTGAACTAGTTAACAAAGTATTTTCAAAAATGCATCATAACCATTTGAGGTAGGTATTTTGCAAGATGGGGAAACCAACTCTTTATGCATTTCTTATATTTTATAATCCTTATTTCATTAACTTGACCATAGCAGGTTATAAAATAGCTGTTAGATGGTTGCAATATCATCTATTCTATAAAGTGGAGCACACCACCTCTATTTGTGCACTTCTGTGATAAAGAGATTGGCTTACACGCATAATCTACTATAGTATAAACATTCTTACAGGACCTTTTCACAGCTTGTTGTAAAAGGACAATGGAACGTTTTCAAGAATTTATTGTTTTTTTTTTTAATGTTTATTTAGTTTTGAGAGATGGGGAGAGAGAGCACGAGCAGGGGAGGAGCAGAGAGAGAAGGAGACAGAGGATCCAAAGCAGGCTCTGCACTGACAGCAGCAGGGTTGATACAGGGCTTGAACTCAAGAACTGTGGGATCATGACCTGAGCCGACATGGTCAAATGCTCAACTGAGAATTTAACATTTTTTAAGGAAATAATACATAAAGTTATACATAACTTCTATGCATAAAGTTAGTACAAAATAAGTGATTGGAAACTGGACCAAATACTCAATGTTACAGGAATCAGAGGGATTTGGGAGGTCAAAAGACATGAATGGTTTTCAGTTAAATGGTGAACCCAGCTGAAGTTCCTGCCTGCTTTTACATCTTAGGATCTTTTTTTTCTTAATTTAATTTAATCTTTTTTTTATTTTAGAGAGAGAGAGAGAACACGAATGGGAGAGAAGGGAAGAGAGAGAGCAAGAGAGAGAAAGAGAGAGGGAGAGAATGTTAAGCAGGCTCCACGCTCAGCAGAGTCTGATCCCATGACCCTGGGATCATGACCTGAGCTGGAAATCAAGAGTTGGTTGCTCAACCGACTGAGCTACCCAGGCACCCACACCTTAGTATCTTTTAATGCTTGCCTAGGGTCAGGGACCATAGAAGTGGGTCACTTAGGAAACTAAAACTGGACTCCTTGCCAAAAACTGAGATCCAGAAAAGGTCAGACCCATTTCAAAACTTTAGCTAACAGTCCAATGAAAAAGTACAACTTGCTTCTGAGGAGAGGGAAAGGAGAATTATGTTGGGGGATAGGTAGAAAAGCTATATCAACACCATCAGTGATACTTATTTTATGAAATAAAACCCATCAAATGTATATTTGCTATATTATTTTATAATTTATAATTTATAATTGTTTGCTATATTATTCTCTCTACTTGTCTATAGACCAAAATTTTTTCTGATATAAAACAGCATAATTTAATACAGAAAACTAAGACTTGAGCTCAACCCAGAAGGATGATCAGGATTTGGAAATGTAGTAATGAGGAAAGCATTATAGTTTCATGCATGCTTTATGTTCTATGGAAACATGCCTTATGGAAAATCCAACAGATAAGAAAAACTCAGTCCACCTGGTGGTTCTGAGAAAGAGAGGGCTTCCTTTTGTCCAACAGTTTCCTTTTGGCTCTGCAAGGCTGTGGAAACCACCAACAGATAGGGGACATTGCACTGGAGACTTAACTCCTCTTCCTTTGCAAGGCCAAAGATGGGTTCCTCAGTTCCTGCAAATGCTGATTAGGAACCACTGACTTCTGGCTCACCCCCAGTGTTTGTCAGGCAGGGTGAGCAGGCAGGCACTGCTTCTGATCCCCATGGGCAGGGTTTGGAGCCAGCAGTCTACGCTGGGAACCGAGACTCAAGGGGCTTGCATACACACTTGAGAACTCAATTCCCAGGGTCATGATTAGCTCGAAGCTTGTAACTGTGGAAACAGTATTAAAATCGAAGTTCCCCAGACGAAAATGGTAAATGGAAGTGAAATGGGAAGTCAAGATTAAAAATCACTCAAAATGGCAACTTTCTAAGAAGGCAAAAGCTGTGCATTTGAAACAGGAATTTAGACTACCTAACTAGAGTCAAGAAATTAGTTGAAATAATTAGTTTAAAATTACAATCATCTGGTTCATTGCATCAAAATATTTGAATAATTTGCCTCAGTTCTCTGCTTGCCTGAGAAAAACTGGCATGCATTTCTGACTATCCCCCATAAAATAATGATACTCAAATGAAGTACAAACAAATAAGTATATATTTGAGGGTCTAACATGTGCCAGACATTATGTATGAGTGCAACTGGAGAAAAACAAAGGATTTGAGACAAAATGAGAATTTTATTTCAGAAGAAATCAAAGTGTAAGAACTCCTGTAGTTAGAAGATATATGTTCATTCCTTCCTTCTGGATAGGTGCTAGAGATGCACAGCTTCTTTTCCTCCTATCATGTAAAATCATAACAACTATGATAGAATATAAATTTCCATGGCAATAACAATAGTGTCATAACTTCAAAGTTACCATGCAATAATGCAGGATATATTTTAGTCTGAATTCTAAACCCATTTAGTCATTTGTATTATTTAACATACAAATGATTTAAGTTTTTAATTTCGAGAGATTCAAAGGCTCTTTCCAAATGCAAATACCAAGCCATAAAGCTATTCACAGCAGTAAATAATGCAAATAGAGTTACTATCCAAAAACAATCGAGTATTTTATTGGTATTATAAATACATATACAGAAAAAAACGGAACGTATTAAAAAATTCAAAGATTTCAAACTCCATCTGTATTTAAATGTTTTTGGCCTCTGCCTCGTTAAGAGAGTTCTGAGTCAACACTCTTTATCTGGGGCCTAGGGTCCACCCCAGCTAGCCTACAACCCGGGAAAAAGAGATACTACTTTGTAATAAGACTTTCTTTGATCACTGGATTGTCCACTAAAGTAATTGAAGCCTGTGACCCTTAGACATAAATTAGTCCAGTGGAATTCATTAAAATGTAGTACTTAATCCTATTCACCAGCATTATATTTAAATTAGAAGTATGTGATTGGCTTTTAGCAATTTATTTTTCAAGAACAGGTGAATAATTTTTGCCTGGGAGGGGGGCAGTTTTCTAAATGTTAGACCCCTTTTGATGTAATGCAGCCTGGTCTGCCATCTGGTCAAACCCAGTAAGAGTCAAGACCACACCCAGTGGCCCCATTAGGAGGAGGAAGGCCAAATGGTCAACTCTCTTCCTAGAGAGATGACTTCAAAGCCCCTCAAAGTCTCCATTCCCAACAGCCACAAAGGAACCCAGCTTCCTCAGGACCAAGCCTGTCAAGAGGAATCTGCCCTATGTCTTTCTAACTTTGTGTGCCCATTGCTACCTGGGACGTCTAACTCCACATTATTAACAAGGAGCATCCCATTTTGTCCAGAGGTTAGATTGTCAAGTGAATTCCCGGAATAAAAACAAAAGTTTCCCTGTTTATGTCTCTGAACCAAGGAGAAGACCCTGACCTATCAGAAGCATTTTATACAATTGCCACGTCCCTTTTTACAATTCTGTGTTGTCCTCTGCTATTTTTAGACAGTATTTTATTTTATTATTATTTTTAAATGTTTAGTTTTGACGGAGAAGCAAGGGTGCGAGCGGGGGAGGGGCAGAGAGAGAGAGGGGGACATGGATCCGAAGTGGGCTCCATGCTGGCAGCAGAGAGCCCAATGTGGGGCTCAAACTCAAGAACCATGAGATCATGACCTGAGTCAAAGACAGAGGCTTAACTGACTAAGTCTCCCAGATGCCCCAACATTATTTTATTTTTATTTTCATATTTTACATTCCCACCTTTCTCAGAATTTTATAACTGCTTCCTTCTACATGAATGTCCTACTTCTTACACTTCAAACTCAATATCACCAACTGAACTTACTTACCTTTTTTCCTCTCCCCCTCTGTGACCAAATTTACACCTATTTCTGTATCCCATATAATGGGATGAAGTCTCATATTTGGGAGTCAATTGACTTGATTTTTTCCCTCATGCTTCATCCCACCATCCAATTAATTATCAAGTTCTATTTATTCTACCTTTTAAATATCTGTTGAAGGTTGAATCCATTTTCATCTAACATTTCTACCATCTTGGGTCAGACGACTACCACGGCCATCTGGACTGTTTGAATAGAATCTTCATGGGTTGCCAATCTTCTTTGGCTTCTAATTCATTCCCTATATGGACATCATAGTTATCTGTGCAGAATGCTAGCCCAATGGAATCACTACTTAAAATACTTTAAGGAAATCTAACTTTATTTCTTCCTTCTTTAAAAAATTTTTTTGGATGTTCATTTATTTTTGAGAGAGAGAGAGAGAGAGACAGAGAGAAACAGAGAGACAGAGCACAAACAGGGAAGGGACAGAGAGAGAGAGGGAGACACAGAACGTGAAGCAGTCTCCAGGCACTGAGCTGTCGGCACAGCTGACAGTGAGATCATGACCTGAGCGGAAGTCAGACGCTTAACCAACTAAGCCACGCAGGTGCCCCAGGAAGTCTCATTTTCTAATGAGAGGTTCTAACTCCTTGGTTCACTGCAATCTCCCTGTCCTTCCAGTGTTACCTCCCAGTCCTTCCCATCATGCACTTTACCCTCCAGCTGTATGTAAGGTGTATTAAACAGGCCATACCCTTTTGCATTGTGTCAGTGTATATCTGAATCACTGGCTGGGCTTCCTTCATTCTCCCTGGAGACTCAGCTCAAAGACCATTCTGTCAGCCTTCCACAACCTTGCCTTCCTCCTCCTTTTGTTTGCATCTTTCAGTTCTCCAAGAGTATTCCATGTTGGACTTTAGTTATATTTTGTTTAAGTTTTTATAATAAAAACTTCATACTTATTATTAAAAAAAATCAAGGTACAGAAAGATACATAGTAAAAAGTGAAAACATGCTTGTCCTTTCAATATCCAGAAATAACACTGCTTCCTGTGTATCATTCAAATATTTTCTATACATATATTATATAAAAATAACATGTATATATTATATATCATGTTTATCGCTGTTAAGTACAAATAAACAACACATACCATTCCACAATTTGCTTTTTTCACTTATTAATATATCTGGGATATATTTATATATTTATAATATATACTGTAATCAAATATCATGTTTAGATTCTTATCTAATAATGTCTTACTTTTAATAGGCTAGTTTATCCCATTCACTTTCATTATTTTAACAGACCTAGATGTGTTGTATTATTTTATGTTATCTTTTTAAATCTGTTTTTATTTTTCCTTAATTTTCTATCTTTTGCATTGTGGTCTGGTTTGTTGTTGTTGTTCTGTATTTTTTTCCTCCAGTGTCTATATTTATAGTATTAAATAATATATGCCAATATATTTAAACTTTTATTTCTTGATTTATAGACTTTAGAAAGTATTTATTAACTTCCTGCTATGAAAAACAAAGAAAATGTACATCTCTTCCCACCAATTCTCATGATCATCTCCCAGTTTTTATAATTATATTATTATTTTTATATTGTTATGTTTTATATATTTACATTATATTCTGTGTAATAGAGACTACTCATCCAGCCTATTGCCTCCTCCTGGAAACTCAGCCCATTTACAACTAGGTGAAGCCATGTGATAGTTCTCACCAATTATTATAACTGAAAGTGAGGTGATATTTTCAGTCGGAGGCAGTTAAGAATGAGGGTGCCTTCTCTATCTTTCTCTCTTCTCTCTGTCTACAAGCTGGATGGTTCCAGGGTGACTCTCAGACTGTGAAAATGGTGGAGCCACACAAAGGCAGATACCTGGCACCCCAAAACACTGTATGACACAGAGGCCCTGCCCAACACCCCTGATTAAACAACGACATGAATTAAGCATAAACTTTTATTGTATTAAGTCACTCGGATACTGGGTTGTGTTAGCATTATTTACACTGATGAATATGTTTTGTAATTATAATTTTTAAAGTTCTATAGTGTTAGTTAAATATCCAAATGGATTCAGTGGTCATGATCAGCCTTTTTAAATAGGAGTGCCACTATTCCTGAGTTCTTTAGTTTGCTATAGCTCTTATTTAACCGGATTTCATTATCAAATAGCTTCTTTCAAGCAGGGTTCATGAGTGCTGTATTTCCTGAGGCATCATATGTTTGAGAATGTATGTGGTGTTTGTAACAGTGACAAGTTGGCTGGATATTAAATTCTTGATTCAAGCTTTATTTTTATTTTTTGCCTTTGAACTCTGCTATTATTCCAACACCTTCTGGTATTGAAAGTTGCCATGAAAAATACCTTGGCTTGAGGCTAGCCTGTCTTGTAGATAACCTACTCTACTGTTTCCATCTGAAATCTCACAGGGGTCGTCATGTTTCAAGTTAAAAATTTCCATCAGGGTATTTCCTTGGGTTGATAGTTCCTGCAGCCAGCCATGCCCTTGAAGTCTACAGATTCCAGATTCTTTATTTCAGAAGTATTTTCTCCTATTATACATTTGAATGATTTTTCTTTGACATAATTTTTTAGTTCGTCCTCAAGGACACAAATTGTGCAATTATATAAATTTTTTTGTCTTTCTAACTACTTTATTTTGTGTACTTATTTTCTCTTACCACTTGTATGTCTTTATTCAATTGAAATTTTCTCAGGCATATGCTTTCAGCAGAATCTGTTCTATCCTTTTTGTTTCTAATGTGGTTTTGATTTCTGTAATATGTGTTTCATTGTTATCTTCTTGTATCTTCTGAGTTCCGCTGGCTTGCTCTTTGTGATGCCCTAGACAAGATATGTTCTCTCTTCACAGTTTTAGACAAGAAGTGACAGAAAACTTTTGTTTATAGTTTCTCTGCCTTTTGTATCTATTTTTAAGTCTAGTTTTTTCCCGAGTTCAGCTTCTGTTTCTCTCTTAAAATGCTCCTGGCTTTCTGTCACTTTTAGGGTTAAATTCAATTAGGGCCTCCAAGGCCTTACTGGCTCCTGTTTCTTCTGAGCCTCATATCCTTCCCTCAAGCCACTTCTCAGACAAGCCTCCCTCATTTTTACCTCATGGCATTGGCATCTTCTTGCCCCCTGAAGAGTTGTTCAGTATCACTGTATGGTGGCCCTCTCCAGTCAGGCAGCTTTCAGTTTAAATGCCACTTTCCTCAGAGAGACCTTCCCTGGCCACCACCTATCACATCACTGTGTTGTCTTCTCCTCACGGTGTTTATCACTATCTGACAGTTTCTTGTTTCTTTTATTTCTTCCCTTACTAAAATGTGAGCCCCACTGGTGTGGGACCTTGTCAGTCTGGCTCTGTGCTATATCCCTAGGACCTGGAATGGTACCTGGCACATAGTCAGTATTAAAAAAAAAAATCTTTGTGGAATGCAAGAATACATGAATCATCATAATCAACACAGTGTTGTTACTAATTGGAAGAATCTGGATTCCATGGTAGGCGTAGAAAGGTTACAAAACCAGGGCACTACTTTTGAGGCGTTATATCTGGTTAAGTAGTTCATCTGAAATGCCTAATCATTCAAAAACACACAGAATTGATTTAACACAACTTATATTTGATTTGTAATTAATATGTCTCTGTTTGACTTTTCCACCATTCAGAAAAAATAAGTTCATTTCATCTTATCAACTTTCTTTATTTTTTAAAGAATTTTTTAAAAAAATGTTTGTTTTTGAGAGAGAGAGAGAGAGAGAGGGAGTGAGCAGGGGAGGGGCAGAGAGAGAGCGGAGGACAGAGGATCTGAAGGGGGCTCCGCATTGTCAGCAGAGAACATGATGCAGGGCTCAAACTTACCCACTGTGAGATCACCTACTGAGCTGACATTGGACACTTAATCGACTGAGGCACCCAGACACCCCTCATCTTAAAACTTTCTAAAGCTTGCTTCTCATAGGCAAAGTCAATGTAATTTTTTCTGAGTTGTGTGCCATATTGGTTGTAAATGGAATTCAAAAATCAGTGTTAGTGTCTGTCTCTTGTGGCTCATTTGAGAGTTTTAAAGTTTATCTTTCTAATGATAAGAATTAAATATAGTCATGATAGCAGGTTTAGACAACACAAGAATTAGTAAAAGAAGTAAATATTATTCTTAACACTTTATCCATTACCCTTAAATAAAAATTGTGGTGTTTTTAGTGTTAGCTTTTTTCTGATACATAGGCAGGCAATACAATATAATGTAATATACATGTGTATATATTAGATATACCCAGATGTATCATACAAATATTTATCCATTTTAATGTGATGCTGTAACTATCATCTTTCTATAGCTTTCTTCCTTCCATGATGTTAGGAGGAAACACTTATTCCCCAACGCTGATGTTTTATTCTGTGTGGTTGCAGTCCAAATACAGTAATATTCCTTAATTCTTCTCCTTGGTCTCCCCAGCAGAGGAGAAATGACTTGCATAATTGGTACATTTGGAATGAGATACTGGGGCATGTGGGCTCTGTGCTTTCCTTTTGCGGTCTGCTTGTCTGTAAAGAGCATATCATCTGGTCTTCTCTTAGTAAGTGGTAAAGTAAGTTGTAAAAGCTCTGTCCCTTTAGGGGAAACCACAGTTGGCCGATATTGCTGTGACTAGTTAGTAAATTTGCCCACGATGGAGAGGCAGTCATAGAAGTATATTGTTATCATGGTCCTAAGTCATATCTCTAGCAGATCTATCAAGAATAAAGCTACATTTTTATCTCCACAGGCTGCTTCCTCTATCTTAGGTGGGAAGGAGAAGGATGCTATTTCTAGGCCTCCTCTAACACCAACACTAGCACTACAAGGTCAGACATTACCCACCCCCAGTATCTAGAAAAAGGCAAAAAGGCTCTAAAAGTTTTCTTGTTGGTTGGTGTTGATTTCAGCATGGATATCTCCAGAGAGAGAAAGATCAGAGGAAAATCAGGAATATGGTATTATGGAAGTCAGGAGAAGAGTTCCTAAAAGAGGTTTGCCAACACTACCAGATGCGGCTGGAGATTAAGAAAAATGTGGACCAATAAATGGCTGTTGGATTTGTTGATGAAGCATAACTGGTGGATTTCAGGTAGGGTTCTCAAAATGTGGCCCGGTGCACTGGGAGGCCAAATGAGTCTTCGCTGGAACCCATTTAAAAGTATAGGGTCACTGTGTAGAAATATGGGTGCATGATGTACAATTCTATAGATTTTTATTTATCCCTAAGGGTCATTTAATGAGTTATTAAGGGTTAGTAAAAGTTGATAACTCATAAGCTAAAATCAGCATGTTATTGGTGTATATTGAGATTTTAGGGGGTTAAGGAGTGAGAATACAATGAAGAAACCAGCAGAACACCAGGACCAGTTTATGTTGAGAACAAAAGGAGAAAGATGGAATGGTAAATAGAAAAATCTTTTGCTCCATGTAGTTAAGACCTTTATGGTCTTATGGACCATATGGACCATATGGACCTTTATGCCATAACAATAACATGTCAGATGACTTAATCTTGCTTCTTAAGATCCTGCACTGTGATGAGCTACCCCCTTTACACATGAAATGAGGATACTAGAGTTCAGGCCAGAGTAATGTTCTGAGACATTTGGAAGACAATTGCGATGTCAGTTTCGTGAGTTTCTCACATCCTTGCTCTGTTGTAGTTACAGGCAGCTAAAATCAATTGATGAGCTAACCGGTTAAAAGATTCATGAAGGAGCTGAATGAGTACTGGTAGTGACTGAGAAAAGGTCTCTATGTTTCTTGTTTAGAAAGGTAAGACCTTGTGGGAAAGGGAAATACTTAGGAGGTTCTTGAATTATGAGCTCACACATTTAAAAGTTTTGGCCTACTCTGTTTTCTAGTTACTAGGAAGACTGAACACAACCTCAAATGATTGTGTTTGTGTGTTTGGAAGTTTCAGGTAGGTGAGTAAATACCAAATAAAAAAAAAACCTTGCCACGCTAAAATATAATAGGTCAGAGCATGGTTAGGGAATAGACAGACTTGGATTTAATCCTGGGACTTGGTCAAATTATTACTTCTCTCTGAGTTTCAGTTTCATCATCTGCCAAATGGGGACAATAACTGTGCCCCTTCATGGGGCTTTTGAGGATCACATTAGTTATTAGATAAAAACCAGCTAAAACTGACAGATAAAAGGTGCTCCATAAACTAGGCTTAAAGATACGAATTTACTAGGGGCTCCTGGGTGGCTCAGTCAGTTGCTTGTCCGACTCCGGCTTAGGTCATGATCTCCTGGTTTGTGGGTTCCAGCCTTGCGTCAGGCTCTGTGCTGGCAGCTCAGAGCCTGGAGCCTGCTTCAGATTCTGGGTGTGTGTCTCTCTCTCTGTCCCTCCCTCGCTCATGCTCTGTCTCTCAAAAACAAACAAACAAACAAACAAACAAACAAACAGATATGAATTTACTATATATCAATGTTAAGAACCATTAACTAAATGACCTGCTTCTATGGATATTCAGGGCAAGGGGAAATTGAGTAGCAACTTTGTTGATTAAATGAAGGCTCTTTATTTATTTCCTGGAACAGTAATAACATCAACACATGAAGAAGTGGCCTGATTGGATTTCCAGTGTTTGCAGTGTTTGCATTTACTGATTGTTTCAGTTATCTTGGAGCTGTAGCCAAAGTCAGTCAGGAAATTTAGGTTAGAGGAAAAAGCAGTGGTCAAAACAGTTTGATTTTTCTAAAGTGACATAATGTTTGGAGAATATGTATTGGAGGTTTAAAGTTAAAATGGCACATTTTAAGATGGAGGTTTAAAGTTAAAATGGCACATTTTAAGATGGATTTTTTGATTTCAGAATCTCTGCTTCCACTTCCTCCCTACTTCACCCTTGCAAACCATGGTTATGTGAACAGTCAACCCAAATCCCAAACCATACAGAAGGCTCTTTATAGATATTGCATTAAATTAAATTATATATTTATAGATATAGAATTTATATTCATCATCCTTTTCTTTTTTCTCTCTACTAAAAATTAAATAATAATATTAAACAATCAAATTAAGTGATTTGGATTAGAAGCCTTTGTCCTACTCATTTAAAAAGCTTTTTATAACCTAGTTTTTTCTTCATTTCATTAATCTCTCTACTCTATTTTAATATTACCTCTTAATTAGTGTTCCCTTTCACATCCCCTAGTAACATTCTTATAAAAAAACCTCTCTTTTGCCTTTGAAGACCTCTAAAATTTAGCAATTAAGTAGAAACTTTTATATACTGTTCTGAAAATTTTAGATTCTATATGATTTGGAGTAAACCCCCAACCTTACAGTAACATATTCTTAAAATCATGAACTGGTACAAGTCTTGACTTTCCCATGTACAAATTCACTGGAGGAGATAAAGCTTCCATATGTTATAAAATAACACTATACTTTTATGATACTGCCATTCCCATACCTTGTGAAATTGTGTCTATTTATAACTTATAAAAATATTTTTATAAAAGTTACAAACATCTGTGGATGAAATAGAAGGAAATAGAGGCTTAATACAAAGTTCTTTAGAGACAGGAGAAAAATCATGATTTAACCACAAATAGATATTACCCTGGGTACAGTAAACAAACATAATAGCAAGTTACTTGCTTTCAACAGAGTTTTCAAGTCTCATTATTATATGTCCAAGCCGACAGAAATTTCCCCATTCATCTCCCCGGATTATGTTTTCTATCTTGTACTGAATGTTACCTCTCCATTATTCTTATTCCTGTGTTCTCTTTCATTCCCCCCCACCCCGCCCCCACATTACTTCCACCCCAGTCCTCCCCCCACTTCCTTCACCATTTCTCATGCTGGAGGCAGAACACAGCAGCCAAAAGCTGGAGTTGAAAATGGTTGGAATCGGGGCTAGGCAGAAACCCTGTTTGGACAAAAGCCCAATAATCAGGCAAATGTTGCCTGGAAAACCAGGTCAGACAAATTCAGGTTTCTACACCCAGCCCCGTCAAGATGACAAAAGTGTAATCATCACAGCCATGACCGCGACACTCATGCAGCTTTTGTGAAAGGACAGAGGAGGCATCGGACCACTGTTTCCATTAAGAACTGAGACCCGGGGCGCCTGGGTGGCTCGGTCGGTTAAGCGTCCAACTTCGGCTCAGGTCATGATCTCACGGTCCGTGGGTTCGAGCCCTGCGTCGGGCTCTGCGCTGACAGCTCAGAGCCTGGAGCCTGTTTCAGATTCTGTGTCTCCCTCTCTCTGTGACCCTCTCCCCTTCATGCTCTGTCTCTCTCTGTCTCAAAAATGAATAAACGTTAAAAAAAAATTAAAAAAAAAAAAAAGAAAGAAAGAACTGAGACCAAACTAACTTCTAAGTGGCAGTTAGGGATGCTTGGAAATACATATCCAAGGGCAAAGTAATAATCCTTCAACTCTCCAAGCTGTTGTTTGCTAGTCAGAAACTGATATTTTCCAAAACCATCAAATATATAAATGTTACTTTAAAAAAGGAAGAAATTAACAATCCTCACAGGCCACTGGGTGCTTTACTCCCAATGTGGGTAAAATAGAGAGGTGGGTCCTTTTGATTTATATGTGCTTATATTCAATCAACAGAAATCTATTCTTTCGGGACTGTCAATTTTCCTAGGCAAACGCTTGAGCTGTGAACCATCAGGGAGACCACACGGACTGTGAAGAGTCAGTCTGATCGCAAGGGTGGTTTGGAGGCTAACGTCCATGGAAGGATGTTATAAATTTTATTTCCATTCCCTCCACGAAGTAGTTTATGTTCTACGTCAATGACTGTAATAGGATTCTGTTTTTTGCTCTTCTGGTGAACTACATAATTCTCCAAGAAACATGCTAAAGTGAAATGAGGTTTATTGGTATGTGTTTTTGAGATGCAAATAAGAACTCTACAATCTAGTGTCCTTTCAACTTTTATTCTCAGTAATCTTGATATTTCTGTCACAGTGGGAATTAACAAATTTTCTGCATAAGTAAAAATGAATAAAGACAGAACATGGGATAAGATTTAGTCAATGTTCTTATGTGTTTTTTCATCTGCAGAATGAGATGGCAAAATAATAGTAAGTGTATAATTTTCCACAATGTGTTATTTTAGTTATTAACACCTTGAGAACCATCTCATTTCTAGAAAAGAAAGACTCTAAGTGATGTAGTCTGCAGCATAACTGTAATGCATAGCATGACCCAGCCAATTTCATGTTATCTCTTCCAGTATTTTCTGTAATACTCTTGTCTTTTCTTTTAACATGATTGGAGCCACGGTACTTATTAGGATTGTTATATCTGGTCTAATTATTAAATTGTTAAATACAAGTGCATGGATTGATAAGAAAAACAATGGAGGCTATATTTAACTTATTTCTCCTGTTACAGGTAAATTTAGAAATGTCTAATTTCATACAACACAGCCCAGCATCAATCGTCATCTGAGTAATTCACCCTAGCAATTAAAAAAATAAATTTAAGATTGTGGAAACTGTCAGGGAAGATGCTGGTATATAAAACTAAGAAGTCACATCTTCTTTAAGACTTTAAATTCTATCAAATGACAGACTGTAAACACATTAGCCTTCCTCACATTAAAAAGTATCCATGCACTAGACATTAAAAGAAAATCACTAACAACTTTTGTGTCTTTTTAGTCTAAAATCTTGCTTCTAAACCCAAAAT
Source organism: Acinonyx jubatus (assembly GCF_027475565.1). Taxonomy (NCBI): domain Eukaryota; kingdom Metazoa; phylum Chordata; class Mammalia; order Carnivora; family Felidae; genus Acinonyx; species Acinonyx jubatus. The sequence goes on from NC_069387.1 coordinate 93,498,351, forward strand.
CCTGTTTTGAAATTAATGTCAAGCAATCATTTGGGATCATTATCTGCTCAAGTTTCACACAGGAGACATACTAAAAAAAAAAAAAAAAAAAGAAAGACGAAAGAAAGAAAATCTGACAACTCTATATTTCATGGCAAATAGAGATTGACTTGAATCAAATGATATATTTGGGCCATCTTGATGACTGTTTTCTGCAATATTGAATCAGACAGGAAGTTACACCAATTTTATTATTAAGATGAGTTGAAACTCCAGATGCAGTATTTTTTGACATGGTTATTCATCATCACAGACCACAGATAAAATCAGAATTATCCATAACTTTGTACCAACACCAGAACCACTATATTATTTTTAAACACTCAAACTAAATTCTAAACTCAATACATATTTTTTGAAATAAACTTAAGTGAACTAAATATTTTGCGAGGTTTTTCACCTGAGGATAATAGCACTGTGCAGATTAACTAATGAATTCATACATAATTTTTAATGAGAGCCATAATTCTTATGAGGGCAGACAGTTCTTGGTTTACTGGTGGAAAACAACAAAGCTGAGGTCCCTGGTTGGGAATTAGACCAGGGATGTCTCATGTCACTAACTTTCATTCCTTGGTCCCCCACATCCGATTACAATGGAAGATCTGACTAGTCTTTTAGTGAAGTCAGCTTGCAAAGGCAGGGCCCCCAAGATGCAGTTATGATAAAAAACATCTAGATTTAGTGACTTAGTCCATTTAACGTTTCCCTTTCTAGATTGTAAATGCAAGCTAAGTCATCTTTTCCGCAATGTCAGTGTGGGAACTACATAAGAAAATATCCGCTCCACTCAGTATCTTTTACGTATTTTTCAGTTCTGTCCAAGTGGATGTATTTGTAACTCCATTCTCTTTAGGATGGATACACATTTTACGAGAAACTTCTTATGATTGCGGTAGGATCTTTATTTAGATATGCTGAATAATTGCATGGCATTTTATTTCAATTTCCAACTTTGAGGCTAAAGATATTTCCCTAGATATCACAAAGATTCTCTGCTGACTCACTCATATACAGCCACCCAAACAGATACAGACATAAATCTCAGTATTTACCCTCCTAACCTCGCACTGTTAATGTCACGAAAGATTCTCTTACCTGTTTGGAAATTGACTGGATGTTGTGATGAGTTTGATTTCCATTTGTGCTCTTTGTGTTATTTCCTCATCATAGCAAGCTGGACTAATCATAAAGCTTTCTAAGCTTGTGTGCTGAGATGAAGCCTCATTTAGTCACCTGGAGGTAACTGCCTGGTACTATTTCTAGAGACAGTGCTGATCCCAGGCCTGCTGTAGCAGCCCGTGCACTCCCAAGAGATACCCCAGGTGCTTGCTGTTTCGACAGTTTACTAGAATTGAAATTCACGGGGATTTTTTTAATGGTAATTAACAAAACTGTAAGATGAGAAATTTGTGGACTATAGACAAGGTGTATTGCATGAAGGATTTTCTTTTCTTTCTGTCTTTAAAAAACGATATGTTCACAAGGTATTTTCACAAAAAAATTTTTCTAGAAGTTCCACTATTTCCTCTAAAATATACTTACTCTGTGCTAGGGAATTTACAGATATTTCAACTCTCATCACAACTTAGAAAGCAGGGATTATTATTAGTCTTTTTACCAATGGGGAATTTAAAGTGATTTAAGCAAAGCCCACCTAATGAATCTGGTATTCAAATACAGGTTGGTTTGATTCCATAATTGGCGATTTTTTTTCCACTTCACCATATGCACATCATTATGATTTAACACAGAGGGATTTCAGATAAATGATTGTTGTAATTATTATTAGTAATGAAATATTTGGTCTGAAAAACAGAAGGAAATAAAGATAATTAAGACATGATCTCTGTCTTTAAGGAACTATGAGTCTGTTAGAATAAGGGCAATTGAGACACTATAGGGATTCCAGGAATTATGGGCTCAAGATATATGGCATAACTAGCAAGGTTGTAAAAAAATCATTTATACATTACTGGTGGCACAGTAAATTGATTTTTTAAAGAAATAGGGCACTGTGAAGAGTCTTAAAAATGTTCATGATCTTTGATCCACTAATCCCTCACATGCATATTTATCTTAAGGAAGTGATTTCAATGAATAAAGATAAATGGACACAAAGATTTTCTTTGCAGCATTATAGAAAAAAATCAGAAGCAACTTAAATGAACATCATTGCAAAAAGGGTAAGTTCATTATGGTGCATCAGTGGGAGGTTAATTGTGTAATTGTCTGTCCCTTTCCTGCATCATTAGTTGACCTTCTCTACTGGGTCTTTCTTTCTTTCTTTCTTTCTTTCTTTCTTTCTTTCTTTCTTTCTTTCTTTCTTTCTTTTCTTTCTTTCTTTCTTTCTTCTTCTTTTTTTTGATGTTTATTTTTAAGAGAGAGTGCATGCATGTGTGCAGGGGAGGGGCAGAGAGAGTGGGAGACAGAGGATCCCAAGCTGGCTCTGCGCTGACAGAAAAGACCTCCATGCTGGCTCAAACCCACGAACCATGAATATCATGACCTGAACCGAAGCCAGAAGGTTAACCGATTGAGCCTTCCAGGTATCCCACTGCTGGGTCTTTCCAATCTGCTTACAAATGTGCTGTAATATTTCTAATGTTAAAACAAAAGCCAAACAAACCAAAAGATCTCCTTGTTGGCCTTCATCCCTTTTCCTTACCCTCCTTTCAAACAAAGGTCTCACGAATTGTCTGTATTTGTTGTTTCCAATTCCTCAATTTGACCTGCTATTCTCCCTGTATCAGGTTATACTAAACCATCATGGCTACATCCAGTGGCCAAGGCTCAGTCTTTATGTTGCTCGATCTGCCAGGAGCCTTTGACATAGAGGATCCCTTCTATGATACGTTTTTCTCACCAGGCTTCCAGGAGACCACACCTTGGTTTTGTTTCTCATTCACCAGTCACTTCTTTTCAAATCTTCCTGACCTTTCTATGTTAAATGGTCATGTGCCCAATTCTTCATTTCTTACTTTTCCCCCCCTAAATTACAGTCTCAAATTAACCAGGACTTCATTCTCAGAACTCAACACTTGTATATCCATTGGATACTTGACATATCCACCTGGATGACGGTAACATAAGCTCTGACAGTTATTGTTTTTTTTCTTTTTTGCAATGCAGGTGCCTGACTTAAGCTGTGATTGCTGATGCATCCACATCAAAGAGGCATCCAGTTCAAAACAGGCATCCACTTGGAAGATGGCAAACTCCAATTAACACATCTGCTAGCCACACAACCAGATAAAGAGCTAGGCTGCTTACCCCTACCAAAACTCCCTTGTTTTAGAGATCTTGGTTGATTTCAACAACTGATTATTTGGGCCACTTGCTTTTCTCTTCCCATCCATATATTTTAAATTTATCAATAAAGAGTGAGCCATGAAACTCTCAACCCCCACAAAAGCAGAACCCTGGGTGCATGCTTGCATTCTCTCTCTACCCGTGATCTTGTTGTGTGGCTCCAGGTGTGTTGTGCAAATGCCAGATCCTGTAAGTAATAAACCTTTATTTTTTCAAACTTTCCTGATGGTTATCACTGAAGAGCATCTTGCAATCATAATAAGAATTGCAAGGGCCAGTTCAACCACAACCTTGGTTATTGATAGACTAAGACCAGCACAAACAATGACTAACTTGATCTTGTCTACATTGAACTCTTGATTCCTATCTTACCAACCTCCACCCCAAATCTGTTCTTCCTTTAATTTCCTTCCTCTCCATAATTGGCAACTTCAACCTTCTGTGTGCTCAGGTTAGAAACCAAGCATCATTTTTGCCTCCTTTCTCCCAGGACTCACAGCATCTGGCAAATCTAATCAGTTCTACCTTTGAACAATATTCAGTAGACCACTTCTCACCACCTCTGCCATTACCACCCTAACTCCCATCATCTATCACTTTGGCTACAATAGCCTTCTAACTGGTCGCTGCCTCTACTCTACCCACTGTAGTTTATTTTCTGAACAAAGCCAGAGTAATTTTTTTTAAGTTTATTTATGTATTGAGAAGGGGGGAGAAGACACACACACACACACACACACACACACACACACACAGAAAGCGAGTGAGGGAGGGGCAGAGAGAGAGGAAGAGAGAGAATCTCACACAGGCTCCATGCTCAGCTTAACGCAGGGCTTGGTCTAACAGTGCATGAGATCATTACCTGAGCCAAAGTCAAGAGTCAGGCACTAAACCAACTGAGCCACGCAGATGCTTGTTTAAGCCATAAATTAGATTGTATCACTACTTTCCTAGAAACCCTCCAGAGGCCCCACTTGTTCCCAACAGCATCCTCTCTTCCTCTGTCCATCCCTTCACCCCTGTCCCAGCCTGCATCTTCCACCAATCTTCCCCTCATTTTACCCCTTCTGTTCTGGTCCTCTTGCTGCTCTTCAAACACAGCAAGCTCTCTCTGACCTCAGGGCCTTTGTATGTACTGCCTCACTGTTAGGAATACTCTTCCTGAGATATATGCAGGGCTCATACCCTCATTTCATGCAGGTCTCTACTCAAACAATACCTTTTCAGAGATGCCTTCCCTAATCAGACTATTTTCAAATATCACTTTGCCTATCTGTCACTGTCTGCCTCCTTACCTTGCTTTATTTATTTATTCTACTTCAGCACTTTCCATCATTGATTTATAATATTCTCTCTGTATTAGAAGGCATTATTTAAGATAGGGATATTGGCAATTTTGCTTACTGTTGATTCACAGAAACTAGACAATGTCTGGCTTACATTAGAAGCTCAATAATATCTTTTGAATGAATAAATGAATTAAACACGTACATAATCTAATATTCAGTGAAATAAGCATAATGCAAAGTTGTATACTTCCATACATAATACAAAGTATGTATACTTTATAACTATATAAATGTGTTAAATTCTGTAAAGGGATACAAACACATTAAAATAATTCTGAGTAATGGTTTTTGAATACAATGTTACATTGTTAGATTAATTTCCAAGAGTTTTAAAATGTAAAATCACCATATATATCTGGGAAATGATATCAGTTGGCAGTTACGGAGAATGCAGTTGCTTATTTTGAGAAATGACTAGCTTCAACCACAGATCTCAGGGGAAAGTAGCCACAGTAATTTCAGAGTTGATACCACTCACATACACTTGAACATTATCTCCTGTTCAGGATAGCACACCAGTTAAGTGCAACAATTTGGAGTCAGATGGTCTGGGTATGAAGCCTAGTTATTTCTCTTAATAGCTATATGACTTTGGGTTCGTTACTTAACCACTATCAAGGTCAGTATTATTTTCAGACTTTTTTTTTAGATTCTCAGCAAAATTGAGTGATAGGTATAGAGGTTTCCCATATACCTCCTGCTCCCACACATGCTAGTCTACCCCATTATCAACATCCTTCACCAGAGTGGAATACTTGTTACAATTAATGAAATTATGACACACATTATAGTCACCTAAAGTTCACAGTTAACATTCGTGCTCACTTTTGGTGTTGTACATTCTATAGGTTTGGACAAATGTATGATGATATATATCCACCATTATAGTATCATAGGGTATCTTCCCTGCTCTAAAAATCCTCTGTGCTCCATCTATTCACCCCTTCCTTTTCCTGAACCCCTGGCAATCACTGATCTTTTTACTGTCTCCATAGTTTTGTCTTTTCCAGAATATCATATAGTTGGAATCATAGGAGCCAATCTCAGATTGCTTCTTTCACTCAGTAATATGAATTTAACTTCCCTCCATGTCTTTTCATGGCTTTTTTTTTCACTCCTTTTTAGCACTGAATAATATTCCATTGTCTGGAGGTACCAAAATTTATTTATCTGTTCACCGACTGAAGGCTATCTACGTTGCTTCCAAGTGTGGGCAGTTATAAATAAAGCTGCTCTAAACACCAATGTGCAGGTTTTTGTGTTCAAGGTCATTTTTTTTTTAGTACCCTCCTTGGAGGGTTGTTGTGGGGGTTAATTGAGATAAAGCTTTTAACATGCTTAGCACACTGCCTGGAACCTGGTATGCATTCAATAAACGTTACCACTCATTATATTTTTATTATTAAGCTGGCCAGATAGTTTTGCCTTATTTCACAGATAAGGAAACTGAAATTCAAAAAACTGAAATGGCAACCAATAAGTGGCAAAATTAGGGCTCTTAACCAGGTCTTCTAATTCTAAATCCAATTGTCCTATTATGTCATGTGGACATTCTGCAGAAGGCAAGCAAAGGCTAGACTCACTCTGCTTAGTATGGAAAATGATGCTTTGCCTCTTAGTCAACTTTACTGTCATTTTATTTAAATTATAATTTACAAGGAATTTTATACACATAGCAACTCCTATAATATATCACAAGATAATTACATGTCTTTACTAATGAACTAGTTAACAAGGTTTAAAGGGATGAGGGAGATGGGAATGGCTAGTTTAATCAGATACATTGTCTGTAGATCACCTTGTAAGCACCAAACAAAGATTCTGGAATCAAACAAGGAATTTTCAAAATTCACATGTAATCACAATTACTAAAAAACTTTTTGCAAAAGATGTTTATTGAGAAATGTAAGCTGCCAAAAATATAGAAGTAACATGAGAATGACCAGGGCTTGAAATAATGGTGTGTTCACCTGGGGATTCAGGAAATCTGGCATAACTAGAACACCTATGACCTGGAAATAACTATAAGTCTATTTACATGAGAGACTAAGGAACTTCTTGGGAAGAAAACTGTGCTAAGAAAATTGAAGACTGGTTCTCAAAAGAGGCGTTTAAGGACAATGGACTCAAGTGAAATGGAAGAGGAGGTCTAGACTTATAACAGAACTCTGGAGAAGTCAAGCCTGAAACAAAACAAAACAAAACAAATTTTGGGCACTTACAGAACTAAGGAACACACAAGAATGGTAGAAGGAGGGCACGAGAGAGATCCCCTTTCTTCAGCGATGAATACAGAGCAGAGCTCAGTCCACAGAGTGCTCAGTCAGCTAACACACACGGGTCCTCAATGAGGAGAGTCAGCAGCAATCAGAGAACAGTGTCCTTGGTGCATGTATCAATGGCACCAGCATCAGTGCTGGAAGCCTCATAAAGACACAGGCAGATATCACCACTGCCGACAGACAGCCATGGCAACTTTGAGACACAGGAGACTCCAGAACAGGTGACCCCAGTGAGCAAGGGCAGGAGACTTCTTTCTCTTCTATATGCCATACAAAACGAAAAGAACTGTGTGTATGCGAAAGCCAATGTCTTCTAGGGATTCTCAGCAAATATCAGGGTAAGAAAATTGAAGAAGGCTGATGATCTGGTTAATAGTCAGTGCTGATATGTGTGGGGAGGCAGGCAGTAGGGAGATTGCCAGTAATTCTCATGTTGCTAGGGCAACATGGGATTCTTTGACTTTAGGGATGTCGCATACTCCAACATGCTATTCTTTTTGTCACTCTGCAACTGCCTTACTCTATCATCACTCAGTTCTCAGCTTACATGACCCTTCCTCAGGGGCTCTTTGCCACACACACTACTTCTCGATTGAAATTAAATTAAATTTCTTATTCCCTCGGCTGAAATTAATTCTAAAGATGGTGACCGTTAGTATCACTCAAAGTCTCAAGAAAGTTCAAATAAATAATCGAGATGTTGAAACAGCTTCAGAACAGAATAATAAGAGATGAGATCAATCTTTAATGATTTTCTAACAAGCTACAAATAAAAATTTCACAGTAAGTCTAGAATAAAATAACATAAAATTTCACTCACTGAATGTATGAGAATAAATCCACATGTTATTAACTCATCAGGAATCTTCTGAGTACATTATTTTTCAATTTTGTATTACCATATAATAAAAATACAGCAGCAACATTCATTATTCATATACCCATTAGAGTATATATATGTCATTTCTGTTTGTATTGCACTGAACTAGAGAAATATATGGGAACCTCATAATTTATCATTCCCTCTACTCCAAATGCAATAATAAAGTTTTGTAATTTATTAACATCAGTAGAATCATTCTTGATAGAAAAAGAAAACAAAAATCTTAACTATTTCTGGTAAGCAAATGCAGCTTATTTGATGTGCTTTCTTTACAGTGTTCAATTTTTGACTATTGCTGGCTGTCATGTCTTTTGAGGAAGACAATTGCTAAAGAACAAATCTTCAAAGACAATTTATTGGGTTCTCTGAGTTCAAAATGTATTTATTAGAATTTTAATAATAGATAATCTATCTTCCACTTCATCTAAACATCCTGAGATAGACATAAAAAAGTGAGTTTATATGAACCTCAGCCAAGTAGATAGGTGTTTTTTTACATTAGAGTTTTCCTAGCCTTACAAAAAAACATTGGCAGCGAATTAAATCTTACCAAGTGTAATTATGTACCTTTAAGGCCAAATGGATATGTGATTTGTAAATATGTTTATATATTTGGTTTATTATAATCAATAACTTTATCAGCTCTGAAGATAATCATGAAAACTAGGGAAAATTAGGAAAATTTCATGCATATCAACAAATTATTAGACTCCTGATGTGGATCTGAAAATGAATTAGCAAGATAGAAAACACCATTTGAGAATTTACATTGTGAGGAGATCAAAATAAACACTATGTAAAAGAAAAGCTAACTTAAATGCCACATAGACTGTGTCTTCACATTAAAAAAAATTGAGCTTGATTTAAAAAACGTGTAACTCAGTTGTCTAATCAGGGTGGCAAAGAACACATTATAAAATAAGAAATAACTAATCAAGGAGTATGAATAAGTCCTGTCTTCTTTGCTCTTCACTCTTTCCTTTTGCCTGCTGCTCGTTTGTTTCCCTGACGTGCAATGGGTGTTTACTTGATTCACTCAGGAAATATTTACTGAGCGTCGAATATATGCCAAACACTGTATACATTGGGCATAAAGTGGTTATTAAGGCACTATTTCTGCTCCCTCCCCCCATTCTTTGCTGTTCTTATCAAAGCCAAATCTCTCCACTTTTGCTCCCATCTCCTGACATATGCTCAAGAATTTTCTTCCTCTTCTGTCTTCCACATCATCAGCCCTTTCCTCACTACTGGATTATTCCAACAGGTACATAAATATACATAAGCCATCTGGAAAATCAAACCTTCATGGAGTCCACATCTCTCTGTACTGATTGTCCATGTCTTTGCTTCCCATCACATGAAATATTTTTGAGCAAATCCTCTATTGTCTCTGCTTAATCCTTATCTCTGGTTCACTCTTCAACTGCTCTGGTCTGATACTGACCCAACTAAAAGAAACCAGTCTTGTCCAGATCGCCAATGACCTCCAAGTTGCCAGGTCCAAGAGAAACATGCATATTCTCATCTCTTTCTCAGCAGCTACTTGGTACACTTGACTACTCTTTCCTTCTTGAAACTTTCTACTCTTAGCTTCTGTGGCATCATATTCTCCCAGCTTTTCAGTGGGAGAACTTCAGTGATGTTCCTTCTCATTTCCTTTTTTGCGTCTTCTTCCACCCAAATTCTAAATGCTGATGGGATTGAGGGCCTCTTCCTGGACACTTTTTATTTTCAATATGTATCTAAGGAAATATTGATCCAGTCCCAGCCTTTGCACACTCTGATGTTGTTCAAATATCTACCTCCAGCCCACGTCTGTCTCCTGAGTCCCATAGACTCATGCATCTAACTGCTACCTGATACCTCTAAGGAGATGTCTAAAAGGAACCTCAAATTTAATATGTCCAAAATTGAGATTCAGATTATTCTTAAACCTGTTATTCTTCTAAGTTTCTCATTTTAGCAAATTGAACTACAAATCATCCAATTGCAAAAGATAACAATCTGGGGAGCACCTGTAAATCCTTTCTCTCCCTCCTATACCACATCCATTCCATCCTCAAGATCTGTCAGTTCTGCCTCCAAATACACAAGAAGTCTTCCCACTTTGATCTATCTCCACTGTCAGCACCAAGTTCAGTTACCATCATCTATTTCTTGGGATACTATTATAGCATTCTTGTTCCCATTCTCGTCCCTTTTCAATCCATTCTTCACATAGCATCAAAAGAAATCTTTTAAAAATGTGAATAAGATCACATCTGTTCAATCCAAAAATTCTTTAAGGCTTCTTTCCCACTGCTTTTAGAATAAAGTCCTCGCTTCTCACTATGGCCTACAAAGTTCTACATATTTATGTCTCCAGCTTACTTTGTCAGTTTCATCTTCCTGTCTTTCCAATGTTCTAGCCACACTGGCATGCTCTCTACTTTGCAGACCTTTTTACTGGCTGCTCCTTCTGTTTCCAATGTTGTTCTGCTAAATCTTGAATTGCTTTACTTTCATTCTTTAGGTCTTGGCTCAGAGTCCATCCTCATGGAGGCCACTCTAACATCTTATCTAAAGAAGCACCCCACCCCCACCCTCATCACAATCTCTATCTCAGTACCCTGTGTGCTTCTTCCATAGGCCTTATTAGAACCTCTAATAAATACATTTGTGTAATACATATATGTATAAATATATATATGTGTATATAAATACATATACAAGAGAGAGTATCTATCAATATACTATCTATATCTATAAATATCTATATACTATCTCTATAGAGATCTATGTCTATATCATCTATACCTGTATCTATATATCTGAATGTTAGAAATTTGAGGAGTAAGCCACATTTTCCCTGTTCACCCCAGTGCCCATCAGAATTCCTGGCACATAAGTAGATGTTCAATAAATACTTGTTGGCCAGACAAATGGAAGCAAACAGAAAATAACAAGGAGTAGAAGGAAACAGAAAATAACAAATAATTGTCTAAAGGCCCTGGTAGAGGAAGAACAAGGGGCTTCATAAGCATCTTTTAAGGGTATCTAATCCTTCCATCAGGGAAGAGAAATAAGGTCAACTTATTTCCCTGACCATACCTATACACACTGACCTTCACTTCAGAGAACACTCCAATGTACCCATAGAACAAACCACATTATTTAGCCATGTAGTATACGTTTGTCTATATGTGTTAAATATATATACACATATATTACATGTATATTATATGTACCTATATTAAATAAAACACACTCAAAACTAAATATATCACTACATCATGTATTTTGTTTTAAGTGCTGGGTATATTGTTCTTAATTCTTTATCACAAGTTAAAGATTCTGATTGAAGTCTAAGCATCACATGTATATTTCCTCTAAAATAAATGTATTTATATAAAATTTCAGCAAGATAATGTCTCAAAAAAGTTGAGAGCCATGGGAGAAGCTTACATGTACTTCTTACAATAAACAATGCCCAGGTGTGATATTTCTATTTTTTATCATTAGAGGTCTTACAGCACTGATTTTTTTCACAACATGGACATATATGTTCACTTGGAGATATATATATCACTTGGAGATATATATTTATATATATTGGAAGAAAATATATTATATATATATATTAAAATTACAAAATACATATTAGAAAATCCTTACTGATGAGAAAAAAAGAACACTTCAAATGTTTCATGAATAAATCATTTTAAAGAAGAGGGGTTTTCATAAAATAAGCCCAGTCCGAGACTTGTATATAAATGTACAGCACCCAACATAATGCATGTCACCGGCACTTGGTCACATAGCAGTACAGATCATGGGCAGAATCTTAGAGAGAGCCTCAGCACTCAGGTAGCCTGACCAGCTTTTAATCAGCAGCTTGTTGTAAATAGCATCATAACAGGTGATTCAGAAGAATCAACGGTCACAGTGATATAAATAAAACACAGGAAAGCACAGGGAGTCCTGATGACTATGTTGTCCAGCTTACCTACCTATCTGAGGTGTAACAAGCATCTGGAAACATGATGCCCACATCGGAATGTGCTGCTGGACTGTACAGTTTAAGACTATTGTGAATGTGGGCACACACATTGGTTTAGCTGTTTTGCCAAAAGCTAACAAAGGAGAGTAATAACAGAACATCTCTTCCTGCCATATCTGGACCTTGCCTACCTCTCTTAACTTGTCTAAACCATTTTTCTTTCTTTGCTGTGGCTGTGGAGTTTGATTGTGAAATCCCTGAGCCCTTACAGAATGAGATACACTATCAAAGAGAGGTAGGAACCAGTTGACACAATAGGTCAGTGATGAGAGAAGAAGGGGATGGGGCCAAGGGGAGGATTAAGGAGAAACTTGAACACATAAAGTTTTATATCAATAATAATACTAAGAGCTAATGCCTAGGTAGCACTTGCTATGTTGCAGTCACTGTAAGAGGTTACCCGTAATACACTGACTTAATTCATCTTTGCAACGAACTCATGAGGTAGGTAAAATTATTATCCTCATTTACTAATGAGAAAACTGAGGCTCAAAATGTTAATGGCTTTCTCAAGATTACATGTCTATTAAGTCATGAACATTCTCCCCCTCTACACACACACACACACACACACACACACACACGGGATTCATTATCATGGAGAAGATCATATTTAAACTAGTTAAAAAAAAACTACTGTGGCATAGTAGAATGAGAGTTGAATGAAAACGTGATATAATAACACAATATATCTCATAAAATATAAAGATTTAGGTTATGATCCTGGATTTCCCAGGATCCAGTTGGGCACTTTATAACACTTTATAATATTGGAATACAGCTTTCCTTTTTTTTTTTTTTGGAATACAGCTTTCTTAGCTCTAAATGGATAGGGCTGGATTCTACAATGTTAAGGCCCACTGTGATAATTAATTTTATGTGTCAATTTGATTGGGCCACGAGATGCCCAGATATTTGATTGAACAATACTCAGGGTGTGTCTATGATTGTGTTTCCGAATGAAATTAACATTTGAATTGGTTAACATAGTAAAGAAGACTGCCCTCCCCAATGTGGGTGGGCCTCGTCCAATCTGTTCAAAGTCTGAATAGAACATAAAGGCTGAGTAAGAATACTGCTCTCTCTGCTTATCTGTCTTCAAGCTGGGACATTGGTCTTCTGCTTTACGACTGGCTTGGACTAGAGCTTAACACCATTGGTTCTCCTGGTTCTCAGGCCTTTGAACTCATACTGGCACTATATTATTGGCTTTTCTGGATCTCCAGCTTGCCTACCACAAATATTGGAATTTCCTAGCCACTTAACCATGTAAGCTAATTTCTTATAATAAATTATATATTTATGAATATGAATATATATTCATTCCCTATTGGTTCTGTTTCTCTAGAGAACTCAGATTAATATGCCCATCTAATAATACTCACAATCTATAACAGTTTTTTCAAATATACTATGACTGAATTCTTTCTCGCACATCCTCCTTGAATTTGTAGAAAGTTTTTGTTTCCACCCTATAGACATAAGGATAAAAACAGATGGTGTGGGGGTGTAGCAGAGTAGACTGTGGTTGCCAAATTGAGAGAATATTTATTGGAAACCTATAAGAGTCAGTTTTGTCTTTTGCCCACATTGTTGAACAGAATGCTTATACAAACGAAATAGTCATCACCCTGTAGTTTAGCTCCCTTGTCTGACAGCAAAGAAAAAATACGAGGTTATATGGAGTTCTCACTGAAAAGAAATAAATGGTTATACTAAAATAATTATTGAATTATTCAGAAAATATGAGCAACATCAGCTTTAAAAAAGCTGTCTTTGCAGACACAATTTATTAAATTAATGCAACCTTATAAAAATATTTTTACAAATGCCCTTCCTTGTTTCACAAAGTACTGTTTTATTTACTCCATTAGGCAATGATGAGCAAATTATACTCAGAAGAGGTGTGTAGAAGAAGTCATATTTTGTGAGATTTTAATCAATACTAGTTATGGGAATCAGGTGTATGATACAACAGTTAAAATGCCTTTGTATATTGGTATCAATGATGGGGCAGTGAATTTGTAGTTAGCCCTAAACGTACTGTGATACTTTTTGCAAACACATGTTAGATAGAAATTAAGAATCAAGGCATGTTAAAGTGATGGTATCTTAGAGATTATGTTGTTTTAGCTCTCTCAATTTACAAATGTATTTATCAAATCCAAAGGAAGGCAGCTTCCCATGCACACAGCTATTGGGAGGTCACACAGCTAGACCTGGGTTTTCAGAGTTCCATGCCAGGAATCCTTTCTCTTTACTTGCCGTATTTATAACTAGTGTCAATATTTTGAGATACAGCATTTCAATATATGATTCTGTGAGAACATAAATAATTAACTGCTTTCAGCATTGAATAAAATTTTTTCCAATATGGTATTTTGGAAACTTCTTATTTAAAAAAGAATTAGGCCTGAAATGGCAATATGAATGTCACTTTTGGCATATCCGTGTCAGAATGACCTACTCCAACTCATAAGAAGGAATTAGTGTTTGGGTGTATTATTATCACGTAGATTTGGCTTATATTACATATCTACATGGAGTACAAGCCTAATTTAATAAGAGTAAGCTGTTAATTTTGTCTTCAAAACCAAAATTTAGAAAAAATATTGATCATATCTTATAAAAGTAAATTTTTTGATTTGGGTCATGCTGAAGTTTTGTTACTGAAGCATTTGCTGTCTGCTTATGTGCCAAAGAGAATGGTCGTGTTAAAGTGTTGTATTGTCCCTAGAATCCCTGCAACATCTCTACAAATTTCATCACACCAACACCTTTTCACGGCCAATGGCATCCAGGGACCCATTCTGGGCATGGAGAGTTAGTAGCTTCCAATCACAGAGATAGGAATTGTGGGTCAGTAAACTAAAGAAGCATCTCAGGGGGTTTCCAGGTCAATAACAAATTGAAATGTCCAGAGTTGGATAAATTTAATTGGGAACATCAAGAAGGAGAAATATATGAATTCAAGTAGATAGAGGCCAATACTTATGCAACAAACATGGAAGTTTGAAGTTTGTGGTAAGAAGATGTACAGAAGATTCACTGGGCCACTGGATAACAATTTTTCAGACAGTTCCTATGGACTCAAATGTGGGAATTCTGGGGTCATGTCTGCATAAAGAAAGATTTTTCTATCATTCCCTATCACCTATCAGAAGACAGAACCGTTTGTTTTTACTTTCTAAGTGTAATTAGGTCATTTCTCCATATTGATGAAGAAATATTACACAAATTGACAATCATTCTATAGAACTGTTGGTCATACCTCTTCCTGTCTGCTGCTAAAATGTGTGTGTGTGTACGTGTGCGTGTGTGTGTGTATGCTCTTATGTTCATGGCAGGGACTAGTGTAAGAGGCACACAGGTGCAAGATACAAGGAGGTGCTCAATCTTACAGTTGAGCTGAGGTCAAGTATTTTGAATATTTCGTATTAGAAATGGGACCAGAATCAGTCTGTTTGCATGACTCTGGGAGTGAGGACCTCTTCATATTTTGTGCCCTTCGTGCCTCTTTTGCCTCACTCCAGTCCTGGCCCTGTGTGTGTGTGTGTGTGTGTGTGTGTGTGTGTGTGTGCATGTGCATGTGCATTTTAACTCCAAATTTGGGTCTTTAATTCTTATGCTCTTTATAGTTAGGTTGATCAAGGCTATTTTGTTTTGGCATTTGAAGACACCTGACGCTAGCCATTTACGTAGTAAGTAAATTTACCTACACTTCATAGCAATATTATATGAACATCCATTGGCTCTTTACAATTGAATAAAGGTTTACCCAAGGCCACACAAGAATTAACAGAAACAGGATTGGAATCAGTCTGCTTCCTGGTTCCTTGCTTCCATCACACCACCCACTGCCTTCACATCCAAGGACAGACTGTTGACAGTCTTGATGAATGTGTGAACATGCTGGGAACCACAGGCCATTGCACTGGAGTTTATAAAAACTGAACTTTAAGATGATTGCTTTTACAAAATGAAATTTTTATTTTTTCCAGTCCTTGTGAACATTTCAAAATATAATATAGAAAAAATAAATATCATTCCTATTTTCACCAAAAGATAGCAGCTAATATTTTATATATCTCTCCCCAGGCTTATTTTCTCACATACAAACAAGATACTATGTGCCTTTTTTTATTATTATTATTGCTTTTAAAAGAAATAGCCTTATACTCTATGATGTTATCCTTTTGTTTTTACTTAATATCTGATGCCATTTTTCTCGGTTCAAATATGGGTTTATCTCATATAAATATTTAAAATTGTTAAAAATTAATCTTCATGAGTGGACCTTTATGTTGTTTCCTGCAACATTTTTATCCTGCAACATTCTTTGTACATTTCTTGTATTACTTTCTTAGGATTTATAAAATTAGAATTACTGGGTCAAAATCCATGGCTTTTTGAGAGACTTTTGATAATTTTGCCAAATTACCAGGGAGGTTATAAAATGCTCATTTCCACTGACAGTTTTAGTGTAGAGCTGGTTGCCTTTTAATAGGATTAATGTTTTTCTGTATTTAAGATAAGCCCATTCTTTTAAAATTTTTGCTGTTATTCTATGTGATCAGTTGTTCTTATTTCTAGAGCCATCAAACACTGAAATCAATTATTAAAAATTTTTTAAAAAATATTTATTTTTGTGAGAGAGAGAGAGAGCAGAACAGAGGAGGAGCAGAGAGAGAGGGAGACACAGAATCAGAAACAGGCTCCAGGCTCTGAGCTGTCAGCACAGAGCCTGACACGGGGCTCGAACTCACGAACCGCGAGATCATGACCTGAGCCGAAGTCAAACGCTTAACCAACCGAGCCACCCAGGTGCCCCTGAAATCAATCAATTTACTCATTCATTCATCCATTCATTTATTTTTCAAATACTTATTGTGTACACAGCAAGTTTTACATGTGATAGAGGAAAATATAAATAAGAGTATTCTCCCTCAAAAATTACCTGTGTGACCACACAACATCAACTGATATGAAGCACTGGCTTAAAGAGTCATGAACTATCTCATTTAATCCTCACTACAACCAAATGGGGTGGATTCCATTATTTTCCCCACGGTGTAAATGAGGAAACTGAGGTGTATTGCTCAACATCACACAGTTTGTAAATGGTAGAGTTAAGATGTAAATTCTGGCAATTTGACACTATGCTCTTAACCACCATGTTACAATGTCTAAAAGATATACACAAATAGATCCAATATTAGAAAAAATATGTGGTAAGACCAGTGTGTGTGGCTCCTGGCCAGAAACAGGATACGGCATGTAATTGGTTTAAAGCAAAAAATTCTTGACATGGTAATAGAACCTCAGGTGCTGACGTGGTCTCTCCCCCTGGGTAAGTGATGTAGAAGGTACTGAACCTGTAGTTCTGGCCTCTTCAGATCTGGTATATTTCTTACCCTTACAGGCCTAAGCTCAGCAAACCAATACAGACATGACTTCATGATAGATCAAGGAGAAACAGAGGAGCTTTATCCCCTCACTTGCCTCTTAATCCTGTGTACATTCCTGATGCTGCTTGACTGCCTGTTTGGGAGTCATCTGAAAAGAAAACAACCTTGAACTGAGTCTGAGTTATTCTTTCCAGTCTTTGACTCTAGACTAGGAGTTTGGACCTGTTCTAGCTCACCATTTCCAGCAAAATACCATAATCGTTAAAATATTATAATAGTTCAAAAGAGAGTTAAGGTGATCAGGGATGATTCTACTACATCTCTTGGCTGGATGGGCCTTGATGGGTGGAACTTCAGTTTGGAAAAGGATGGCAAGAACATTTCCATAGAATCCATAATAGGCAGGCAGCATTGCACGCCTATAGAAGATGTTGTATTGGTGGGGGGTGATAAGAAATCCAGTTTGACCAAAGGTTTTGGCATATATATGGGGTATGGTGGAAAAAATGAACAAGGAATGCAAGTTAGGTCCAAATTACCGAGAGCCTTGATTGCCACGCTATGAAGTTTTATTTTGATTTTGCATGTTCTGGGAAACCACTAAAAGTTAAACTATTGAGCGCAGCAATAAAATTCCTCTATAAATGATTCTCAAAATCCCTTTGCAAATTCTTAGCACGCAGTTTCCCCACCAGGACATTTACATATTCTTTTAGATCCAGACATCCAATACTGCCAATTGTTCCCTCCCCACACACACCATGTCATTTTATACCCCCATGCCTTTCCCTTGCTTATTCTTTTCTGAATTGTTTTGAGCCCCCCATTTTTTTTTAATCAAATCTTACTTATCCCAAAAGCCCCGCCTAAGTGCTACTTCCATGATATCCTTATCCCAAATCAGGAATTTCCCTTTTTCTTTCCTACAGCTGATTTCTTTCTGCCTTATTTACTTGCTCTGTGTGGATATATTACTGAGAGGTTGACCCAACAGCAGTTTCTAAGGACCTTCTTTCTCCTTTGCCGCTTCCAACAGAGGGGTTGGAAAAATGAAGTACTCATTTCTGGAGCCTTCTGTCCAGCTAAGTGTGGTCCCATGGCACAGTTCTGACAAATAGGCAGGGCACTTAATAGGGAAGCTTATGCTTCCTTATAAAGGATACAGGCACCAGGGGGAAGCTCTCTGCCTCCTCCTCCTGCTTTGAACACAGACATGATGCTCAGAGACGTGGCAGCTACCTTAAGATCATGAGGTAGAAAGCACAAAGTCAGAAGTACAGGCCAAGGATGGCAAAGTGAAGAGATGGGATGTTGTTGAACTACTGCATCTGACTAGGACTGCTCACATACAGACACCTTACATGTGAGAAATTAAAATTATTTATTGCATGAGCTAGTGTTTTGTTTCTTGCTGCTGAGTGCATTCCTAGTGGATACAATCTACTTGCCCATCATTACCACCAGATTCTAAGTTCTTGGTTTAATATATTTTAAATTCCTTGATGAAAAATTTCAAATATCTTTGTCTTTCCACTTATTTTTTTTTATCCTAACCATTTGTTAATAGTGCTGAATAAGTGCTGAATTGACTGACTATAGTTTCATCTACCAATGTGATCAATTCAACTAAGAGTGAGAAGGGAAGAAACTAAATATAACAGCTAACTAAACACTACTTAATATACTTTCTTTAAAAATATCCTGTGAAACACCTTTTAGATTTTAACATTTTCCCATGTTGATATATTATTTAATCTGGACAAAGCTGAACTCATAATGTTAAATTTCCACTTTATTTAGATGAACTTTGGAATGGAAGATATATTAGTACTTTGTTTTTGCAAGCTATCATGCAAGGAAAAGATAAACAACTAGCAGGAGTCATGTAAATACAGCTGGACTTTCCAGTGATGTCATCATGTTTCATTGTTTATCACTCCTTGTTTGCACTATTCCCCAATAAATACATCCAGGTAAGCATCTGCTATGTTCATTGAACTCCAAAGATCCACCCTGAAGTAATTTTCAGTACTTCTGTCCCAATAAAAACTTCTTTCATCTAAAATTAATAACCAATTGCTGTCATTGAATGGGAAGACACAAAACACACAGAGTCCCTAGAATTTATTTTGTAGAAGTCAATTATCAGATGTTAAGTGGGAGACCTGCCCAGTATATTTTCTGATGTTGGGTAATAATATTAAAAAAGTTTAGTCTTTAAGAATGTAGACAAAATATCATTACTTTCACAGAGGTCATTTCTCTTATTTTCTTGGTACACATAAAAATCAGTGGTAAAAGGTCAGTATGCATTCACCACTTTTAGATTGACCATCTAACTTTGTAACAATTACCTGAGTGTAAGTTTTAAAGGATCAGTTTCTTCAATATTGAATTAATGCAACAATGCTGCTCTTGTATATGATAAACATAAAATTTATACCACAAACTCATGCTGCCTGGAAATGCTTATAAGAAAGCATTTCTAAGCTAAATTTGTTCAGAATTTAAGTAGTTTCTCAAAGAGAATGAGGATGCTATATAGTGAGACATGTATCTAGCATTTAAAGTGACAATGAAAATCTCAGCGCCAGGCATATTTTTCCCCCTTAACAAATTAGCATAATTATGTGTCTGTCTTTCACAGGAGGACAAAAGCTCTATGAGCCAATTAGCTTTAAGACCTTGTAGGTAAGAAAATCAAACCTAATTGAAATGCACCACAGCAATTCCGTGACTGCATATCTTGTCAGCATTAACTAGGATCTGACAGATTATTCTTCTAAAGGGTAATGCATATTAGCGAATGTGCAATGAAGCAACTAACAAAAAGTCAGGGCACTCTCTGGTATCATTGTGATTTGTCAGTGACAGTGAGGACAGGGAGATGAAGATTCGCTATAATAAAACTTCCCATCAATAAAAATACAAGATGAAAAGGATTATCTTCAGCATAGATGTTAGATGTTTGCATTTGATGGACACAACTGCAGTTTTCAAACTGATGCAAAATGACAAGGAAAGGTTCTGTTCTGCAATAATAGTTTCATGGGACATTATTATGAACTGACAGGTGCCTACAAAATATGATATCCTCCTTTTCACCTTGTTTGGAGTTCATGTCAGAGTTCAGTAAACATGTCCCCAAATGTGAAATTCTTCAGGCTTGAAAGGCTCAAAGGCAAAGCGAATAGAGATAATAATTCAATCTAGCTGACTCTTAAATACAGAGAACAAACTAAGGGTTACTGGAGGGGTGTTGGGGAAGAGGATGGGCTAAATGGGTGATGGGCATTAAGAAGGGCACTTGTTGGGATGAGCACTGGGTTTCATATGTAAGTGATGGATCACTAAATTCTACTACACTATTATTATTACATTATTACACTATATGTTAACTAACTTGGATTTAAGTAAAATTAAAAAAATTTTCAGTTTAGCTGATTAAATAAGTAGAAGTATTTACTTTCTAAATAATTCTGGGTTTGGGGGGGGAGAGGGGGAACTAGCTTCCAAAATGCTTCAAAGTGAATACTATAGCTGTTAAATAAGTACTCCCAATCAAACAATATCGTTCGGTAGAGGTTGGCCTCCATGTAAAACACAACAGAAATGCTAGCCTGTCAACCCCAGGCAATTCTGATCTCCAGGATAGTTTAATTGCATATTTCCAGAGTACTGAAGCAAATGTAGGTTGTGCTGGATATTTACAATTAATAATAGCAATACTAACATTTGAACCCTTCGTGTGCACTAGTTCACTGAATTTTTCCCACACCCTTATGCAGGTTCCATTACCATGTCCACTCTGCCAAAAAGAAAACTGCAGATGAAGAGCAGAAGGTCAATAACTTGCCCAAGGTCAAGTAGCTATAAGCAGTGGATATAGGGCCCAACTCTATGGCTACAGCATTATCCATTATATTGCCCTGTAAAGTCAAAATGGATTCCAAAGCAGGTAATAAAGCAAAATTTCAGTGGTTTCCTTTAGCACTAATATTTACCGCAAGATTTTCCTGTTTTTAAGACATGACTTCATTTTAGTTTTTCAGCTCACTTTATGTCAGCCAAGAACCCCTCAGAAGATACATTATGCAATTGGTAGGGATTATCAATGTGATTTCCGTCTTTCTGCTATGTTTTAAGGATGGTTTAAAATTTTGCTTTTCCTCTTCACCAGCTGACCTTTCTTTGTCATCTTTTTTTTGTATTCTCCCCAATTAGGGAAGCCACAAAATCCCAGAGGTGTTAGAATAGAAGAGTTAGCTCACAGCATTGTAAGATGCTGTTCTAAATGCCAATATAATTGTACAAGAGACCCTGGCAGTAGAGTGGATGAACAGAACACTTCAGAGGTGCATAAATGTGCATTACCACAGGAACCCACACTACCCTCCAAAAGGCGAGCTTTAGAAATGCATCAGTGCAAATTGTTCCAGAACACAAGAGCTTTCATGAAACATTAACAGTGATTTACTAGGCCAGGTGGACAACTTGTTAGAGCACGTCACTAAAGTGCTTTAAAGGAGAGGAGAGAGAAAAATCCATAGGCCCGCTCCATTTAATCCCCCAAGGCATAGGTTTATTTTCTGCTGTGTGCTCACCTCTAATAAGATCACAGCACTTTTAGAAAGGATGGATATGACTTCTCTAACCCACATCTCCCATCTGAGAAACTGCAATAACAATTAACTATTAATGACATAAGAAAATAAGCTTTCTTTTTCCCTTGGCAATCTGTCACAATGAACTCAGCTGGTAGTTTGAAAAGCAGTTCGGTTTGTTTCTCTGTCAAAAGGATATCATCTTAGGGGTAAGAAAACGCACATTCTTCAGGAAAGTGGCCTTCTCACAGATAAAACTAGAGCTAAATGATTTTTACATTATTATTGCAGATGCATTTCCATTTTCATAAATCAAGGGCAGATGAAAAATGTCACTACATAGAGTCAGCAATAAGAAAAAAGTACCTCTTGCTTTCTGGGGCTATACAAGCAACCCCTAGTTTAATTGCTTGATTATTTTGATGTTCTTTTTTCTGAAAACCAATGTTTGGGCATCAAATTAATTCTAAATTTTATAATCTGGGGTAAGAGTTTCAGCACATTCTTGGACATAATTTGCTGCACTTTGAATTATCTCACGTTCTGGGTTGAGAACCAATGCTTTCACTAATAACTCTTTTGCTACAATAGGTGACGCCTTAACTTTTTAATATATGCAACAGGAACCAAGCTTCTTATCTCTTTTTCCCCACACATAAATTCAGCATCCTGTTCATGGCATTGGCTAACAAGATGCCATATCTTTGACCTATTGATATTCAATGTATAAAAAAATCTCAGAATTAAATTAAGACTATAACTGCTTGACAAAGTCTTCTAGAAAACAAGGGATATTTTTACTATTGACTTGTCATTAGACAGGTTTGAGAAACCTTCTGAAAACTCTACTTGTCTCTTACTTTCGTGCCAAAATAGAACTTAAACCTATCAGAAATTTTCCTATCAAAATCCATTTCCTATCTTCTTTGAACTTAACCCATCAAATGCTTAAGTCCCGTGGATATTTTGTTTCTTCAAATTTGAGAAGTCAGGAATTACACTTTTAGGTATCAAGGATTTACCCTCCTTCCTACAATGAATATAAAACCAGACAAAATATATGAAACAATGGTTTTCAGATATTGGACAACAGGTAGCACAGGACGGTGATCCCTGAGAGGAGGAAGCTAATGGGAGGACCTTACCAGTACCTCAGGTTGTTGGCTGTAGCAAGGAGAAACCGGGGCCCAAAGACCTCTGAGTTCAGAATTCAGAAATGACAAGGGGACTAGAATTCATAGGGCATAGTACCAGGGAATGGAGACTCACAGAAAGGAGAGAGCTGTACAGAGAGATACTGTTCTAGAGATCAGTGCACCTTTTGCCTGGAGTCTTCAGCTGAGTACTGATTAGCACACAATGGGAGGAAACTTCCTGAGGCAAAGGGGAAAAAAAAAAAAAAACACCAGAAAGGAAGGAGGACGACAGTCTTCAGAGCTCACACAACACTGGGAGTAGTTCCTATTTCCAACAGCCAGTGTCAGAACCTATAATACACAGGTACTGGATGGAGTATTCAGAATGGTATTGCCTGAGTAGTGGGGCAAAACTAGCCCTAGATCGAGGTTCACAAATTTTTTCTAGAGGCTCATAGCAAATATTCTAGGCTTTATGGGCCAAGAGGCACAATCAAATATATCTTGTAGGTACTTACATAACAAGAGAGTAAATTCCTCGCCCCACTCCACATTTGACTAGGGTGGGCCATCCTATGTGGTGGGCATGCTTTATGCCCAACTGCCACCTGCTGGAGACATTCTTGATATGAGCAATGGTCTGCAGGGAAAGGTCTGGCTCGAGTGTGGGAAGAAGAGGTAGTGTTATGGGCTGAATATTTGTGTTCCCCGAAATTCATTTGTTCCAACCCTAAGTATCAATGTGATACCTTCAGAAAGTAGTTAGGTTTAGATAAGGTCATGAAGGTGGATCCTCCGTGATGGGATTAGTGCCCTTATAACAAGACACCAGAGATCTTGCTCTACTTCTCTATGTGAGGATACTGTAAGAAGACAACTGTTTATAAGAGGGCTCTCACCAGGAATGAGGAACTGAATTGGCTGCCACCTTACTCTTGGGCTTTCCAGCCTCCAAACTGTGAGAAATAAATGTTTGTTGTTTAAACCACTCTATCTATGTATGGTATTTTGTTATATCAGCCTGAACTAAGACAGTAGGTGCCTTGGTCAGTTTTATGCTCTAATGATACCCAGATCCTGGCTATGACTTTCTCTCTTCTGGAGAGTTTACCCATCGTAACATGGGCAGCTTGCTGGAGGGGAGTTGACTTGCTAAATTTCTGACTCCTAGACTAATATTCTTCCACTTAATACTTGGCAATTGCCAACAGTATGGTCTCCAACTTGTACATGGCATCCATGCAAGGTCTGAACAGGAGTGAGGCATGGTGACTGGTAGGGTGGCAGGCTCTAGGAGTGGAGGGGATTTCTGGGCTTTGTCTTTGTGGCTTTCAGTGCTTGAGTGGTGCTCTCCAGACACACGGAAACAGACAGTGGGCAGGATTTGGTCCTCAGGCTATAGTTTGATGACCCTTGCCTTAGAGTAAACACTGCTATGGTCCTACCTAATAAAGTCTTGAAAGAACCAACAAAAACTGAATGCAAGACTTAAAAGAACCAAATCATTTGTAAGTAACTTAATTACTTGGAAGTTTAACAACAACAACAACAACAACAACAACAAAAAAAAAAAAACTCGAAAAAGCCCAAAATATTTAAGGGCTAAAAAATATTCAGCACTTCACAAATTAAAATTCCCAATGTCTGGATATAATATTAAAAAAAATCTGCCAGACATGAAAAGAAACAGGAAAATACAATCCATAGGGCAGAGTAAAATTTAAGAAAAAGAACAGACCCAGATGTGACACAGATGATAAAATTAGTAGACCATTAAGGTCATTAAGAGTTATTATAACCATATTCCATATGCTTAATAAAGTAGAGAAGAAAGCATGAGCATTCTAAGGAGAGATATTGGAGATATAAAAAAGACCCAGGTCTCACCACTAGAGACAAAAATGACAGTGCCTAGGATAAAAAATACATTAGATGGGATTGAAAACTGATTGGACCAGGAAGAAAAGAAGTGAGTTTATTTTATTTTTTTTTTAATTTTTTTTTCAACGTTTATTTATTTTTGGGACAGAGAGAGACAGAGCATGAACGGGCGAGGGGCAGAGAGAGAGGGAGACACAGAATCGGAAACAGGCTCCAGGCTCTGAGCCATCAGCCCAGAGCCCGACGCGGGGCTCGAACTCATGGACTGCGAGATCGTGACTTGGCTGAAGTCAGACGCTTAACCGACTGCGCCACCCAGGCGCCCCAAGAAGTGAGTTTAAAGACAGCAACAGAAACTAACCAAAAGGAAACACAAAGAGGGGCACCTGGGTGGCTCAGTAGGTTAAGCACCTGACTTCAGCTCAGGTCATGATCTTGCAGTTTGTGGGTTAGAGCCCTGCATTAGGCTCTCTTCTGACAGCTTGAAGTCTGAAGCCTGCTTTCAATTCTGTGTGTCTCTCTCCCCCGACCCCCACCCTCTGTTTCTCTGTGTCACTCAAAAATGAATAAATGTTAAAAAAAAAAAACACAGGGGCACCTGGGTGGCTCAGTTGGTTAAGCGTCTGACTTCAGCTCAGGTCATGATCTCATGGTCTGTGAGTTTGAGCCCTGCGTCGGGCTCTGTGCTGACAGCTCAGAGCCTGGAGCCTGCTTTGGATTCTGTGTCTCCCTCTCTCTCTGCCCCTCCCCTGCTCATGCTCTGTCTCTCTCTGTCTCAAAAATAAATAAAAACATTAAAAAAATTTTTTTAATAAAAAAAACACAGAAAAAAATTTGAAAAAAGTAATGAACAAAGCTTCAGTTAGCTGTGGGACAACTTCAAATGGACTACTATACGTATAATTGGAGGTCCTGAGGTCAGGGTGGTGTGTGTGTTGGGGGGGAGTGCAGTCAGAAAAAATATTCAAAGACATAATGAATGAAAAATGTACAAACATGATGAAAATCATAACCACACAGGCAAGATATTCTATGAACCTAATGTAGAAGAAATGTGAACAAAATTATAATAGCACTTCATGTACAAAATGGTTTAAAAATGTCAGAAGTCAGACTGCCATAACCAAGTTCGCCATTAACAGAAGGAGTTTGTCAGAGGTACAAACTTATAAAAATATATTAAGGGACAGGTTTAGCATTATTAAAATTGAGACTTCAAAGAAGAAATAGAACTTCTGGTAGTTCTTATGTGCTAGGCAATTCAGGTTGTTACTTCTGACAAAAATTATTTGTATCGAATCTGGGAAAATGGCATAAAATCTCATTTATTCATTAATCCACTAAAATTCATTCAACATACACTTGAGTTCCTGTATCTGCAAACCCACATTAAGACACATGAAAATGAAGATTACTAGCCCTGCCCTCAGAGACCCAATAGTCTAATTACATTCCAAGTGTTGTGGCTGAAAGCATTTTCTAATTTTTTGATAGGCACATATATAGATTTTAGCTGTCTCTTCCTCATTTCCTTATCACATGCACTGAACATGGAATTACAGCTAATTTTAAAGAAATGCTCTTTCCTGAGTTATCTACATCTTCTTAATGTGTGAAATCATTCTTGAGGAACACAAGGTGGATGGTATTGCTTGTGGTAAAAATAGTTTTCTGTTTTCTGTTTGATTCATCATTGTTTATCTCTAGCACAAATGTTTCTTGAAGCTTCTTATCTAAAATTCTATGACAGTAAAAATGTAACAGCCATGACATGGTGCACAAATATTTGCAAACAAATATGAAATGAATGCACACACCCCAAGGAAAAAAATGACCTTTATATAGGTGGTATATAGATAGGAAAATGAATGAGCATTCCCCAAGAAACATGACCTTTACACAGGTCTATACAGGTCTATATGATACAGTAGTAGCCTTTATCATAAAATAATAATGTGGAATAGGCAACGAAATAGGAAATAGTTCAGACTTGAAGTACTGAAAAGTATGGTACAAGGATCTCAAGGGGTATACAAAATGATCCAGTGGAGACAAGAAATTTTATTTGTATTTACTTTTCTGTATTCAGAATTTCCTTCCTTCCTTTCTTCCTTCCTTCCTTTCTTTCTTTCTTTCTTTCTTTCTTTCTTTCTTTCTTTCTCTCTCTCTCTCTCTCTCTCTCTGTCTCTCTTGTTATAAAGGACATTATAAAGGGGCCATTTGGCAGTGCATGAGGTCTGTATATTAGGTAACTGTATCAATGGTATTTTCCTGATTTTAATAATTGTTCTATGATTGAGAAAGAGAATGTTCTTGTTCTTAGGGACCATTCACTGAACTATTTAGGGGCAGAGAGTCAGAATGTCTGCAATTTATTCTCAAATGGTTCAAAAAACTTTTAATATATTTTAAAGCTGACATCCACAACTTGAATCCTGATGAATTATCTTCTCAAGAAATAAGCATCAGACATCACTTATTCTATTGTTTCGGTACAAACAATGATGCTTAATAGGCTGAGAAAAGACAGTGACTCCAGAGGAAGTTCCAGTTCAAAATGATGACTCAAAGAATACCAGGCTATTGTTTATACAGTACTATGTCCTTTCAGAAAGGAGACGTGTATATTTCAAGAGACATATCAATAGACAAGAGATATATTTGACAGACACATGCACACATACATACACACATATGTATGTGACCTTACTGTGTCACTCAATATGTTTGTTCACAGCTCTCTGAAATTATCTCTTTTTAAACATTAAATTTTGTCTTTATTGCTTTTCTTCTCCAACTAGAATGTAAATTTGTGATAAAGGACACACACACCCACACATACACACAAATATGTATTTATGTATCTATCTATCTGGCAACAGGGAAAGGGAGAGAGACAGGAAGGAGGAGAGAGACAGAGAGAATGATAAAGACAATGTAAAATATTTAACAACCGAGAAAGCTAGGTGAAGGCTATATGCAAATACTGTTCTCATACTTTTCAGGAAGTCTGAAATTATTTAAAAATGAATAGTCACAGAATATTGAAACTGATAATCAGCAAGGGGGTTATACAGAATGAGGCTGATATAATGTAAGACTTTAGTTTCTCATCTTATATCTTACAGTGATTTATAGTTGATTCCTAGATTTCACGTTGCCCTTGAGGCCTGATTCTTTCTACCTTATTGGAATATTTTACCAAGCATCTATATCAAGTCATCTCAATAGTAACAGATATTAAATACATTTTAAGATTTTGTACTCAAGATATTTTCAGAAAATTAAAGCAATAATAATAACATCTCACGGATTTGTACTCCAAAATAAATCCTGGCAAACCAAAGGACAATTTTAGATTATTTATCTTTTTGATACTTTTGAATAACAGAGATGATAAGGGTCTTTATTTAGGTTGTAATTTGACTTAGTTTTTCAAACATATATTGAACAAGATACCTCTGTAGTGGTTACACAAATGAAAGAGCATGGGCTCTGACCCAAGGAAATAACATTCTTCCACAAAAAAGAAAGAATAAAATAGGAAAAAAATAAATCCAAAGTAATGTTGAAAAAGAAAACCAAAGCTGGAGACATCACAATCCCAGACTTTAGCCTGTACTACAAAGCTGTAATCACCAAGACAGTATGGTATGTGCACAAAAACAGACACATAGACCGATGGACTAGAATAGAGAACCCAGAATTGGACGCACAAATGTATGGCCAACTAATCTTTGACAAAACAGGGAAGAGTATCCAATGGAAAAAAGACAGTGTCTTTAGCAAATGGTGCTGGGGAAACTGGACGGTAATATGCAGAAGAATGAAACTGGACCACCCTCTTACACCATCCACAAAAATAAACTCAAAGTGAACGAAA
The DNA here is from genome assembly GCF_027475565.1 of Acinonyx jubatus. Lineage (NCBI taxonomy): Eukaryota > Metazoa > Chordata > Mammalia > Carnivora > Felidae > Acinonyx > Acinonyx jubatus. Next base: position 93,527,167 of record NC_069387.1, read on the forward strand.
AACATGAATGTGAGACAGGAAACCATCAAAATGATAGACGAGAAAATAGGCAACAACCTCTTTGACCTTGGCCACAGCACTTCTCACTTGACACATCTTCAAAGGCCAGGGAAATAAAAGCAAAGGAAATGAACTAATGGGACCTAGTCAGGATAAAAAGCTTCTGCACAGCAAAGGAACCAATCAACAAAATGAAAAGGCAACCAACAGAATGGGAGAAGATATTTACAAATGACATATCAGATAAAGGGTTAGTATCCAAAATCTATAAAGAACTTACCAAACTCAACACCCAAAAACAAATAATCCAGTGAAGAAATGAGAAGTCATGAATAGACATTTTTTCAAAGAAGACATTCAAATGGCTAACAGACACATGAAAAGATGCTCAGCATCATTCATCATCAGGGAAACACAAATGAAAACCACATTGAGATACCACCTCACACCAGTGAGTGGCTAAAATTAACAACTTAGGCAATAACAGATGTTGGCAAGGATGTGGAGAAAGGGGAACTCTCTTGCATTGTTGGTGGGAATGCAAACTGGTGCAGCCACTCTGGAAAACAGTGTGGAGGTCCCTACAACCTACCAAGAGCACTTCTAGGAATTTATCCAAAGGAAACAGGAGTGCTGATTCATAGGGGCACATGTACCCCAATGTTTATAGCAGTGCTATCAATAATAGCCAAATTATGGAAAGAGCCCAAATGTCCATCAACTGATGAATGGATAAAGAAGATGTGGTATATATATACAATGGCAAACTACTTGGCAATGAAAAAGAATGAAATCTTGCCATTTGCAACAATGTGGATGGAACTGGAGGGTATTACGCTAAGTCAAATAAGTCAATCAGAGAAAGACAGATATCACAAGTTTTCACTCATATGTGGAATTTGAGAAACTTAATAGAAGACCCCTCGGGGAAGGGAAAGAAAAAAATATATAGTTACAAACAAAGAGGGAGGCAAACCATAAGAGACTTTTAAATACAGAGAACAAACAGGGTGGAAGGGGGTGGAGGGGTGGGGAAAATGGGTGATGGACATTGAGGAAAGCACTTGTTGGGGTGAGCACTGGGTATTTTATGTAAGTGAGGAATCATGGGAATCTACTCCTGAAGCCAAGAGCATATCATATATACTGTATGTTAGCTAACTTGACAATAAATTATATTAAAAAAAAGAATAAATGGAAAAAAATAGGCATTGGCAAGTACTTTCTGAAAAGGTATTTATGATCAGGATCACAAGTAGAGTCAGAATCAGAGTACCTATTGCCAATGAGCTATGATTTGAAGGTTGCTGGAAAACTCAAATTGCTCAAAATTTTCACTTCATTTCACACTGCCTAAGATTTACTACTGTAGAATGCAAGTGTCTTGTAGAATGTAGACTGTTAAGTCAGTATTCTCCAGTGGGAACCTTCAGGACTTTTCTTCTTTCTGTTATGCAGAAGAGAGTTGTAAAGAAAAGCCAGTTTGAACGGAAAGGTGAAGGTCAGCCAAGGGCATGGAATGGAAGAATTAGGTGGAACACTGGAATACAGAGGCTCAGAAAGGGGAGAATGGCAGAGACTACACACTGCCTCTTCATATTTTGTTTATTGTCAGACCTATTTAATTCTAATGCTGTGGTATTAGAATTAAATAGTCCGATAATATAAATGTGTACACTTTCTATGTCATGAATCTATTTAAACATATTCTGTATTCAGTCTAATCTACACCCACGCAGACCCCCCAACTATGACAATCACATTCTGTGGAATGTGAACAAAAAGCAATTATGTTTTCCTTAAGCTTAAAATTTAAAAAGGAATAAAAAGGAATACTTATATTTGCAGTGAAGAATATTAAAAATGGCTGAAATAACATGAGAGAAATGGAATTGCTTCTACAGAAGCAAACTGGCTGCATCCAGGAGTTGGGGCAAGACGAATATGTTTATGCATATATCAACAACAAAGCCAGACATCTGCAAATTAAACCATAGCGGGTGGCCGGCTCAAAAACAGCCATGAGATGCCTCCATTCTATTGTTCCAGTACACAGTGATGCTCAATAGGCCATGGAAAGACTGAAGGTCTCTCCTGACAAACACTCTCTCCTTGCCTGAACTTTGACAAGCTCCTCTAAGCCTTTTTGTTTATAGTCTTCATCCTTGGGACTGTTCTTCAGTCTGCAGAGTCCAGTCTTAGTAAGAATCCTGCTAAGGCAGAGAGGGAATCCCCACCCTTGATATTTTTTTAAGAGTTTTTTTTTTCAAGTTTATTCATTTTGAGAGAGAGAGAGGGAGAGAGAGAATTCTAAGCAGGTTCTGAACTGTCAGCATGGAGCACAGCATGGATCTTGAACTCATGAACCATGAGATCATGACCCGAGCCAAAATCAAGAGTCAGATTATTAATGGACTGAGCCACGCAGGTCCGCCTCCCAACACTGATATTTGATCACCCTCAATATCTGATCAATTTTCTCAACTCCTATCTTAGATGTAGAAGTCCTTGGCCTGCCTTTCCCAAAAATCCTGCTAAATAGGTTTACCAAAAATCCTTCTATGTTTGATGTCTCCTCTTAGCAATTTTCCACCACCACCCCTTACTCTGTTCATTGGCCATAAATACCTAGATATCTTGGCTGGATCTGGAGTTAAGCCTGATTTCTCTTCCCTATTTGCAATAGTCTCACTGTCTATTATGTTATTATCCCAAATAGAGTCTTCCTACCTTACCTTACCTGCCTTACTTATCTTTCACAGTGTCAGGAAATTTCTATCTTTAACACTCCAAAGCCAATGCCTGTTCCAAAAGGTTGATTAAGAATACTAGACTATTGTCCATACAGGACTGTCTCCTCCAAGAAAAAAGATTTGCATCTTTCAAGATATATTTCAGTATTTGTGAACATTGCCATATAAATGCAAAATATGTTGAAAGGGACCACTCCTTTTTGTGCCTTGATCTTTATGTAGGAACAAGTTTGGCACACTTGAGAATTACTAGGAAGGCTGGTGTGGCTGGAGCTTACTCAGTAAAGGGAAAAATAGTAAGGGGGAAATCTATATATTTATTAAGTGAGGAAAATACTTGTTGACATCTCTGATTCCTGTGGTTAATGTGTAGAATTTCAAATACTAATCGAGAAATCAATATTAACATTCCAGGAAGCTCTCACTTATCTAATAAGCATTTATTGAGCACCACTGTATAGAAAGCCTGGTGCTAGGCATTTCGGGAAATACAAAGGAAAGGTCATATTGAAGAGGTGACACTTTAACCTAACCTGGAGAATAGGGAACACAGAAAATGAAATGAAACATGAACAGATTTGAATTCCCAACTGGAATCCATGCAAGTGAGTGGTAAAGACAGCAAAGGTTTTCCTAAAAATGGATGGGGTTTGCAACACATACAAACAAGAGAGATATGCTTTCCTGCATCATAGAAATAAATAATTCATGCTGCCAGGAGGAAGACCAGTGGAAATGAATGCCAGAACCTAGGTTTAATTTTCTCTCAAATTGAAAAAAATGAATTTTAATGTTCATGAAAAACATGTGTCATGCCCTGTAGAGGCTGAGCCAATTGTTCGGTTATTCATAATTTTGTGTCTCTGGTATCTGACACATGGTGGGGAAGCAGCCGAGGATAAAGCAAGAGGTGCCAGGATCCTGCGTGCGACCAGACAGCAAGCTGTGGCACCTCTTCCCCCCACCAGTTCACATTTATATAAATAGCTCCTCCTGCCTTCCAGGGATGATCTGAATGAGCGCAGAGGAAAGAAATTCAATGACTCCCTCCATCAACGTGGAGGCAGAGCTGCTGACACACTCTGAGACAAGCCACTTACCCACCCTCTTTGGGCCTTCAGAAAACTGCCACTTTGGAAAAAGGCACTGACCTCATGTGACCATAATTGGTTGAAATGTCCTCTTATCTCTTAATTCCTTGGTTGATTAGAACATAACACCAATAAAATTAAGGTCACAGGGCTTGATCCTTCTTTAGAACAATGCTGTAGGTGTGCATTTTTTTTTTAATCCTGGGTATAATCCCTTTTCTCTAAAGCTCAATTTTTAAAAGACAACATTTTGGGCCTACCTCCCTTATTCCTAATGTTCCCTCCCTCTGCCTTTCCTCCTGGCAATGCCAGGTATACACATACACACACGTACGCACACACTGTCGGCTTTTCTCTTTTTGAAACAACATGGCCGGCACTATAGCATTACCTCGAGGTTTAGGACTTGTCTTTTGGTTTAGTTACCAAAACAATGGAGCAGAAGGGTATTGCTGTAGCTGTATATAACACTATGCGATTATAGCAACTAAGGAATGGGTGCTAAGCTACTGAAGAACATTCAGAAACTGACCCACAGTGACGGAACCTTGACCATCTGGAAACCTGGACACTGCTGTCAATTCTCAGATTAATAGAAGTTAAAGCATAGCCTCCAGCCTAGCTGACCATTGTATCACACAGAAAGTGCCCTAGACCTACTTCTAACCCAGTGGCAGAATTGTCAACTCCTCCCTCTATATCCCACAGTGCCCTATATTTATTCTGTTATTATTATTATTATTATTATTTACAACTTACAGTTATTACATTTCCCTTCTAACTCTTCCCTTCCCTTGCAGCTTTATTCCCTTCCTTCCCTTACAGTTCCCATGGTGAAGACTGCATTTTCACGGAGAGAATGAGGCCTGAGTCCAGCTACGGGAGGTGGAGGCTGCCTGTCTAGGGGCCAGGTCCTTGCCCTAGAGAGTTGAGACTACATGGAGGCCACAGGCCAGAAGACAAGGCCAGCAGAAGCTGAGAGACGGCCGAGGAGGGCAGGACGAGCCAGAAAAGGGCTGCTCCTACTCTCTCCTGCTGTGGCGTTCAGCCTGTGGGCTCTACTTCAACTAAGTGGCCATGTTGGTGGGGGCGGGCCTCTGTGGAGAGCCAAATAGTGGGGGCAATACACCAGTGAGGGAAACTCAGTGGGAAGGCACTGGATGGGGCTCTTCTTGGCCTGCAAGGAGCAAACTCCTCCTCCCTCAGCAAGTGTTCACAGAGCCCTTAGCATTGATGGAACTTCCAACATTAGACAGAACTCCCTCTGGGAAGCAGCCCCTGGGTTAGATGCCCTTCTTCTGTGTCCTCATAGCATCCTGTGCTTAGTCCTAGCACCACATCTTGAGTTGCAATTATCTGGCCGTGAGCCTCTTGAGACAGGGGCTGAATTTTATCCACTCTGTGCCCCTAAGGCCTGGCACAGTGCTTGGTATAGACATTCAACAAATACTTTCCTTCAGTTGAAGGATACATAATTTCGAGCAATTTAGATGTTAAAAAAATGTAAGCGATGATCATGGCAATAAACTTCAGTCTCTCCGTTGAGAAATTCCAAGGGCTAAAAGCTACCATGAAGGATGTTAAGAAAAATAATATTTGATTATCTCCAAAGAGCATTAACTTACATGGAAACTACTATTTCAGTGATGTTTGAGCATGGTTTATAGACAATTCTTGGTGCCCAAATGGATCATCATTACCTCAGGTAGCCCTGGCTTCAGCAGCTGCCTGGCCTGGGAGGACCCACAGTGTGACAGTGTGACCGGTGATGGCAGCTGCTGAGTCTTACTGTTTTCCTTGTCATCCTCCTAGTACTAGAGAGCAGGGATGTGGCTACAAATATTTGGCTTTGCTTCCACAAGGTAGCATCTGTTTAAGAGTAAAGATAAAAAAACACAGTTCCATCTCGACCGAAGTTGACTTTCAAAGACTGCTTCGACAGCCAAGTCACTAGAATTAATACTCATGAATGTCATGCAGTACTTATTAAGTTTTCATGAACTGTTCTAAGTGCTTTATAATACATTTACTCCTCAAAATAACCCTACCAGATGGGGAATATTATTGGTCCACGTTATAGACAAAGAAACCGGATAGAAAGGTTTAAGTTACCTGTCTAAATTCACCTAGAGAGTTAGGTGGTTGGGATAGGATCCCAACCCAGACAGCCTGGCTTGAGAGCGGCCGCTCAAAATCACTCTGTTATCTTACAGCTAATGAAAACTGCACTCCAGATCATGACATTTCTCTGCCAAAGAGTCTCCGGTGACTTGCACCAGGTTCAAAAGAAGACATGAAATCCTTGCCATACCCCTCAAGGCCCTGTAGGATCTGATGCCTAACTCCTCTTCCCTTTCATCAGCATCTTCTAGTCGTATTGTCTGACTTTCTACTCAGTGAACAGGCCAGGCTCATTTCTGCCTCGGGGCCTTTGCCCTTGCTCTTTCCCCTGCCTAGGATATTCTTCTACTTGAAGGTTTTCCTGATAAGCTTCTTCTCGGGCTTTAGACCTTGATTCAAACATCAGCTTCTCAGGACGTCTTCCTTTACAGCCCTGACTAAACTAGCACTACCCCCACCACAACCAGACACTTTCTTGGGGATGGCCCTCTAAGATCACATTCACGGTATATCTCATGACCCATAATCACCTTAGTTACATATTTAGTTGTTGATTATCTGTTTCCCCCACCAGAACATAAGCCACAGGAGGGCAGGGTTCATGTCTGTCCAGCTCCTATGATTGTATCTGGTATAAAACAGGTACATAATAAACAGAGATACAAACAGTAGGTATCTAATACATATTCCCATGATACATGACTATATAAAGGTATGCCTCTTCTCCTTTGGTAATTAGTCACAGTGTAAGATATAGAACATGCCTTAGAAATGAGGAAGGGGTGACAGCCTAATATGTAAATACCTTTAACGAGCCCACTCTGGGGTGCCTGGGTGGCTCAACTGGTTAAGCGTCTGACTTTGGCTAAGCTCACAATCTCCCAATTCTCAGGTTTGAGCCCCGTGTCATGCTCTGTGCTGACAGCTCAGAGCCTGGAGCCTGCTTTGGATTCTGTGTCTCCCTCTCTCTCTCTGCCCCTCTCCCACTCACACTCTGTCTCTCTCTCTCAAAACACACACACACACACACACACACACACACACACACACACAACAAGCCAACTCCTGTCTCCATATTCTTTGCCCTCTGATCTGACCATGCCCTCTTGGGTACCTCTCTTCTTTCTTGTCTTTTGAGTCCCTCGATCTCTGAATTAACAGTGTCATCTTCAAGTTAATGTGTTTCTCAATCCACATATAGTTTGCTATGCAAACTCCTGCCATATTCAAAGATTAGGTCTAAATAGCCCTCTTTTGAGAATTGGTGGAGTGGAAGAAAATATCTTTCAAATGGGGAATTATATGCATTTAGTTTCATTTTTCTCTCTGTTCATTTGACTTTTCCCTTTGCACATTTTTCTCTCTGCACAATGCTCATAAACTACAGGCTGTACTAAGGCAGACAAGTTGTTTACATGGCCACATTCCCATGCTTAGCCATGACCACGTGGGGATTATTTCTTTAGTACATAGAACTTTCTTGTATATGTGTACTAGTGCAAAGTGCATGATACCCATTTTTATTAGCTAGATAAACATAGCTGGTTTTCTGCATTTATTCAAACTCTGATCTCCTCTAAGTTTGTCAACAAATGCAAAGCAGCATTTACAGCAACATTAGTTCTGTTATAAATTTTCACAAAATGAATCAATTAATAGCTGTCGATAGTGTAGTATTACTAAATGCTCCATATTTATGGGGATAAAGCCAGCTCTGCTAATTCCTGATATGTACTCACTTAAAAGAAACATTTATTGAGAACCTTCTGTATTCCAGGTACCAGGCAAGAGAATATAGGTACCAGGCTGAGAATATAAAGTCTAATGAGACTTTATATTTTTTTTCTATGTCTTTAAGGATCTTGTAGTAGAAACCTACAAATATCATCCATAATGACTGTGACAGAGATATGTGTCAGGAGCTATGGAAGCACAGAACATTAGCCACCCTCAGATGCATAAACTCCATCAGGCAGGGACTTGTCTATTCCATATCTCAGTGTCTAGAACAATGACTGGCACATAATAGTCACTCAATAAATATCTGATAAAAGAATGAATGAATAAATGAACGAATCTAGATCAGATTGTACTACCAAGTAAGATTTCCTAGAAGGAAGATTGAGGACTCTATTTGAGAAAGAATGATAGGGAAGGACATTCTAACCATCCCTGCTGGGAGAAACCCTCAAGCTATTACAAACCACAGTGGGTGATGATGAAGCATCTGTGAGAACAACTTGCAGATAAACACATTTATTCATGTACTCTTTACTGTTTATTTATTTATTTAAAAGTTGTATTTCTTTAAGTAATCTCTATACCCAATATGGGGCTCAAACTCACAACCCTGGGACCAAGAGTCATGTGATCCTATTTTTATACTCTTTAAATCAGAATTTTGTGGGGATTGATGGTTGGGTATAATATTTTTTCCATTTCAAAGATGACTATAATATTATATGGCATAAGAAAATGTGCCCTTTGGAAAACCAAGAAAAATTGTCATCAAGCCTCTTCTTTGTGAATGGCACTTTCGGACTGAGAAGTGTTTTATGAGTTAGGACATATCGTTTGAGGCCCCTGGCCCCTCACTCACAAATCAACCTTTTAAGGAGCTTTGACTTCTGGGGACATGTCTGTCAGTTGTCAGTGCTGCCTGACAGTTTCGCAGGTGCAAGGTGGTCAGACCTGCCCATGAGTTCTTAAGAATTAAAAATGGTTTTCTACGCTGCTATCAAACTTTATAAAGTGCTTTCTAAGAACAAACCTGTGGTACACTGAGCAGATATTATGATATCACTCCTCCTATTTTAGGAAATAAAATCAAGGCTCAGATTGATTAACCAATTTGCTGAAGGTCACAAAGTTAGATAGTGGAGGAACTAGATCATGATGTCAGCATTTGGCTCCTGGCCTAGTGCTCATTCTCCTGCCCTGCATTCTCTCCTAGGGAACAGCAAGACTGGAAGCCTCAAAGAGCCACAAAAGACATCAGACAAACAAAAGAGTGCACTCTTGGGCTCTATCAAGTCCCGACGGTGAAAGACTGATGCAGTAGGGTTTTCTGGACATCACAGCAACCAGATATACCTGGGGGTGATGTATCAGTTAAAATAGGATAAATTATGTTGTAGTAACAAAGGACCCCACACTTTTAATTTTGTAGCTTTAAAAATAATTATTCTCACTTGTGCACTCCATGAACAAAGGACGTTCTGCTTGTTGTAATATATCAGAAACCCAGGCTGAGGGAGGCTTGAACTTGATGTGCTTCCATAATCCCAGAGGTGGGGAGAAGAATATGGTTGATGGTATGCTGGCTCTGCCTAGAAGTGACAAATGTCATTCCACTCTATTTTATTGACTAAAGCAAATCACATGGTCAAGTCTGCCATCCATACTCTCCCAGGGAAGGGAAATGAATTCCCTGAACATTAGTACAGTCTACCACACATGCTCAAGCAGCTTTTGTCATCCTTTAAATCTATAACAGGTATGAACAGCATCATCGTCGAACCAGCACCTCTGAATCTAAAAGACAATCACTGATCTCTCACTTGACCAGGCTCTCAACACTTTGTGCTTCTGCCAGAGGATATCTTTGTGTAGGGATATAATCTTTTTGCCAGAGTGAAAAGGGGAGGCTATCATCAGGGGCCCTGAGTTTTCTTTGTGTACCCAAATGAGCTGCCCGGAATGACTGGAATCCTACGTAGCTATGAAATACTTTACTTTAGGGTAAAAGGAGTCTAAGCTCTAGGAAAGCGGGGACCCTGTCTATTTTTCTCATCAATGGATATTTAGTACCTGGCACAATGTGTGAAAGCTGCAGTGATGATGATAGCTGACAACAGGCTAGCCACTTTATTTGTATTAGCTCTTTACATCCTCACCACCCAAAGAAGGCACTGTTATTAGCCCCCATTTTGTTGAAAAGGAAAACGTAGCATAGAGAGGTTAAGTAGTTTGCTCTAGCTCCCTTAGCTGATGAGTACTGATTTGAATCAAGGAAGTCCACACTTTGAAGGACACCTGAGTGGCTCAGTCAGTTAAGCATCTGACTCCGGCTCAGGTCATGATCTCGTGGTTCATGGGTTCAAGCCCCACGTTGGGCTCTGTGTTGACAGCCTGGAGCCTGGTTCCGATTTTGTGTCTCCCTCTCTCTCTGCCCCTCCCCTACTCGGGCTCTGCCTCTCTCTGTTTCTCAAAAATAAATAAACGTTAAAAAGAAAAAAAATTTTAAAAAGGGAATCCACACTTTTAACCCTACTATGTCAAGCTGTAAACAATATGTGTTGAATATATTAATTAATTATTCACTTCAATTTATGAATTTGGGGGTAGGAATGGGGTTACAAGCATTTCCTTGGCAATTCAACACAAGGTACTACCTGACTATTTCAGATCTAACAGTCTAATATCCTAATAATCATAATCATCAATCAATAGCCTAAGTAAAGGCTCAATTAAGCTATTTCAAATATCATTTTGGCATTCTATGGAAACAAGGAGCCAGGTGGAGAAAAGTGAAAGATGATTCTTTGAGCTGCACACGGAGAAGACAGAAGCCAAGGAAACGAGGGCTTCAGTCCCTTCAACCAGCTGTGCAAAGCTCTGGCTTCATTCTGTGTCAAGTGTTCTGTTGTTACAAACGCTACAAAATAGAGCAGCCTAGCAAGGGTTACCATTTGCCTTTTGGCTGGTGTTCTGAGGAACTGGCTCCTGGAGGACAGATGGCGAGCTGTCATTTCAGGCCTGCCTTTCGGCTCACCTGCATGTAGCCACATGAAACTTTCTATTTCCTAATAAAGTGTGTCCTATCTCATGTCATATATATAGTCTCTGATACCTCACTGCTCCTCCTAGATCTCTTAAAGTCTTGCTTACAGTCAGGAAGTCTTCCAACATAGCTCTTACCACATACACTCACGCTGCAGGGTTCTCCCAGTAGCACCCTAATTATGTTAAAACCTGAGACTGCTCCTTCTTGCTCGCCAACACATTTAGTTTTAATGTTCACACTCTGAAGCCAGATCTTTCCTTCCCAGCTTTAGTGTCTCCTCCAAGACCTAAATAGATATAACCTTATCCCACCAAAGTTGTTACTCCCAAAGCCTGGAATAGAATTACAGGGCAGAATTTCTTGCTCACGAATGCAACATTATTTATTTAAGCCATGATGTTCTAATTGTTCCATATGCTGGCAGCTCCATGATTCACTGATAAATGACTTCATAAACATTTGAATCTCTGTAGGTCAGGGGTTGCAAATTCAAGTGCCAAGAGTGAACAGACAAGTATTGGAGGTGAGTAAAACAAGCGGGACTTGAGAGGGGTGTGCAATAGGGAGGTTCTGACTACAGGATCCAGCTATCCGTGGCTGTGGCTGATTGCTGGTGTGTGAGAAAGCAGGCTTTTTTGCTACCAGATCTTAGTTTTCAAGGGAAGTTCAAAATTCAGCTTTTTCAAAATGTAAAAACTTCTGATTTTTAAATGTTATCTCAAGTTTTAGAATATTACCGAGAAAGGGCACTCCAGGCAGGAAAAATTTGAGACCACATGTACATACAGAGAAATTCAAGTCATATAATATGAAAGGGTGGTGTACACAGTGGAGAACAGTGGGAAATGGGGCTGGAAGGTCACTTGGATTTTATCTTGTAGGTGATGAGATTCCATTTAAGAATATCAGCAATTAGGGCACATAGGTGGCTCAGTTGGTTAAGCGTCCGACTTTGGCTCAGGTCATGATCTCACGGTTCATAGGTTGAAGCTCTGCGTGGGGCTCTGTGCTGACAGCTCAGAGCCTGGAGCCTGCTTTGGATTCTGTCTCTCTCTCTCTCTCTCTCTCTCTCTCTCTCTGACCCTCCCCTGCTCATGCTCTATCTCTCAAAAATGAATAAACTTAAAAAAAAGAGTATCAACAATTATATGACATGATTGGGTTTAGATTCACATTTCTATTTGGATGGTTAAGAGAATGGGTTAAGGGGGAGAAAACTGGGGTTGGAACAGGAGCCAGGAGGTTACAACAACAGTTCTGGGGAACATGAGCACCAGCTAAAACTGAGGGAGATTCAGAGTTCAGGGGGACTTAAGAGTTCATAGGAGGAGAATAAGCAGGATGTGGTGATGAGTTCCAAGTGATAATGTGGGAGAAGGAAGCATAGAAGATGTCACTCAGATTTCTAGGTTGGAAAAGTGAATGGTGAATGATTCACTGAGGTTGAAAATATAGGGGCAAAAGCAGGTAGGATGGGCTGGTGGGGGGTGGGGGGGAGTGAAGGCGATGAGTTCTGTATCTGACTAGTTTTGTACGATGTGCATGTGAGATATCCAGGCGGCTGGAGAAAATTTCCTGGGACACATCAGTGTAAAGGTGATGCAGGAGGTTCTGAATGGTAAGGCAAGAAACAGCGTGGGGACAGGAGCCGGAGAAGAAGCTTGTAGTGGGAAACAGAGGCTGAGGACATGTGGGGTTAACAAAGACACAGTACTCTCACTTCCATCATGTGCAACTCGGAGACTTGAATCCTACAAAAAAAGACAGAAATGCTTCCCCATGCGTACAGATTGCAATGGTTTGGGTATCATAGCTGACGAGCAGCCCGCTCACCTTGCATGCAGCAGTCCGATGAAAGACCCCTGGTGGAACTAAACATGACATCCACAACGGCCCCTGAAAAGGTCCCAGGTGGCATATGTTGCATACAATAAAGAAGCTTTTGTGGGGTTACTCATTCCCTCCTACACACTTCTTCCTCAAAAAGCAACCAACCACAGCTAGGCACTTTATCACACTTGGGAAAGGGCATGCAATGATTTTGGCTTTGATTCCATCAGCAGGCTTTCTAGAGATTTGGGCAGTTATTGACTTTTGAGTCAGCATGGGCACATTGTGGGGAGCAGAAACCTTGCTTTTTGCTACAGATACCAGCCTCATGGGGCTTGGGCTCTACTGAACTGCAAAACATCACCTGGCAGTGGGCACCAGAGACACCCTTGCTGTTAATGTGGGATTCTGGTCATTCCATTGTGCCTCAGTGGCCTGTAGAATGTAGGAACCAGTTTTGAAACTTACTAATAAAGATAAATATTTTGCACTTGTGTGATCTTTTAAAATTTTAAACATTTATTTTTAAAATTAAATTTTTTTATATGGCTGCAGGCTTTTGTTCCATATTCACGGTGACAAGCTTACATACCTATGTAGCAAAGCCCCACTGAATGACAATGTTCTGAGCCATCTGCCACTCACATCCCCAAATTTCTTGGAACACATAACTGAATATTTAAACACATGAAGATCTCCTTTGGTCAAATTTTAGAGTTGGTAAAATCACATGGTTGGTGCAAAATGCAAAATTAATTCATTTTTTCCAATTAGTCTGGTGTTGGCCCCTAGCAGAGAAACCACTCAAGCTATTCCAACAAGGAGAGTTCAAGTGCGGGGAAGGTAAGGTCAGCCAGGGTAGCGCTTTCCTTTCTTTTATTAACTGCTGTTTCTTCCACAGTTAGAATCATCCCAGGACATGGCAGGTCTTCAATGTAAAATTTTTGACTAATAGAATGAAGTTACTCCCACATAGTCCTTCATATTATTTCTCTCAGAAAGAACATTTTCAAGGAGGAGAGTCACATTGTTATTCCAGGAGGCAGTACCCGCCACCCTACATACGAGGCATCCTGACCATCCATCTCCTACTGGAGGCAGTGGATGCTCACATTTAAATTCGCAGTCACACATTTTGGTCTACAGTTCGTTGCCCGGATGCCTTGGTGAACCCAGAATTGACTTGTAGTCAAGACAAGCCTGTCCCTGAGCAGCGTACCACCTTGAAGAAGTTGGTGACCGACCCGTGGGTGACAGAACCCATGAATCTTGCTGACTACTCCTGGGAAGAGGGATGTGGAGTAGAAAAGCCAGAAAGTGGAGTTCTGTCCACTGTGAGTCTGTACGTGTAGAGCAGGGACTATAATGGCTCCGGAGTGGCTAACAGCCACTTGCCCCAGCAAAGGACCCTAAAAGCTAACACTATTCCCATGTAACGACCCCTTCCTGCCTATCAGGAGAACACCAGCTTCTTGCTGCTGTTCTTTGCTCATTTGGGAAATCATACTGTTTTTAGGTCCCTTCCATTCAGAGAAAGTGACTTCTCAAGAATTAGGCCCAAGTCACCTTCTAAAGACTCAAATGCAAGTTTGATAAATGCTAGAACAAAAGTCAGCGGTTCTATATTATTTTAGGTTTATAAAAGAGATTTGGAATTCTTTTTTTTATGACCTTGGAAGAACATTCTGGTGTTCAACTGAATGGCATAAAAGGCATAAAAGAATTTTAAGATTCTTTCTCCTTTTGTATATACGCATATGTTTTTGTTTCCTCTGACTTGGTCTATGCTCATCTGATATGTGGAGTTTGTATGAACTGGTTAGCCAAGTGACTAGACTATTTCATTAATTTATTTCCTTGAACACTTTCCAAATTAAAGCAACTTGGTTAGTAAACAAAAAACAAGCAAGCAAAAAAAGTAAGAAGAGATAAAAAGAGATGTAGCTATAAATGTAGGTCAGTTAGAAAGCTAACATACTGTGTTCTGCATTACACATCCATAGCTGACTCTAGTTTGGGCTTTCCCAACTAAAAATCCTCCCTCTGCTTCATTGAATGTGGCTTTCAGCCAGTAGAATGAAGGATGCTGGGTAATCTCTAAGTGTTCTTCTATCTCTGAGATTTTATGCTGCTGAGGCCATTGGCCACCTTGACAGAAAAGAAATATCCCTCATTTTGATGGAATATTGAGATATCCCCACTACAAGCTGAATTTATATACCTCTTTTGCTGATTATTACGGAGAAAGCTATTGACATGGAAACATTACTTTACTTTGATCCTAACATCAGACCTCATTTTTTCAGCACTTCTTTACAAAACAAAAATACAAACATTTCAAAATGCCAACAAAGTATCTTAAAGGTATCAAGAAGAAGTAATTGTTGCTGATGGTATCCTTAGAAGTTCATCCTCATCACTGCTAAACCTACATTAGGTCTGACGTGTTTTTGTGAATGAGGCTGGATATTAACTATCATACATTTGATCTCAAAAGCAGTCCAATTTGTATAAGTGGGACTACTAACTATTTAGCATAAGCTTTATCTATTCTAAAGTCAATAGCACTAAAACATAAAACCTGCTGATGTCATTCGTTCTTAATGCACTTTGGCAAAGGATAAAGCTCTTGGGTGTTGTCAGCATAAAGAGGATGTGTGTCACAGGCCATTGTTTGAGATAATTTTTGAGTGGAAGAGAAGCACCTGGGCTATTTGGGATTCCAGATTATTTGGTTGGCTAGGAAGGTGACCACTTACATGCAGAATAGAGCAGGGACAGACAACCAGAAACCGAAAAAGATATCACAGGAACAGAGTGGGGGAAAAAAAAAAGACTATAAACTGGTGGCAAAGGCAAAGGTAGCAAAGTGAAGTCACAATGGGAAAACATAGATACAGAAGGAAGTAAAAAGACTGCAAACAGGCAGCCAGAAACAGATCAAAAGCAGGCAAATTACAGCAGCAGTAAAGTGGGGATATGTAGCCAAAGGTCTTGATAAATCTGGTTTCCTTGGTAGGGATCATTCTAGCTTTCTACACAAAGATTGTTAATTATTCCCTCAATATCCAGTCTCTCCATTTTTCCCTTCACTAATAGACTCCTCCAAATTTAAACCGAACATGTGTCCACCTACCTACAGATTATATTTCCCAGCCTCCCTTGCTGCTTGGTATGGCTGGATAGCTCAGTTGGGCTAATGGGATGTCCGTAGAGGAAATGTGTGCACTTCTCTGCATATCCTCAAAAAAAGGGTGTATGGCCTCCACTATTTTTCCTTCCTCTATGGACTAGAATGTGGATGTTGTGATGCCAATCCACATGGACGAGAGTTTTCCCCTAAGGTAGGGTGGAGAAACAAGAAAGACACAGCATGGGCCTCTGATAAACTCATGGACCAGAAATATCTTGCCCACCTGGTCTGCCTGTCAGGTCAGATTTTTGCAGGAAAGGGAAATAAAGCCACTAATATCCTAAATTCAATTAATCTTTCTTATTCTCTTTATTCTGTGTGTGTGCATGCCTGTGTATGTGGACATATGTGTCTGAAAGGCATCCAATACATCACTGATATTTTGAATATGATTACCATGAGTCAGATGACTTAAATCACTTAAGATTAAGGGAAAGAATCCCGGAAATATGCAACTCAAACATATGCTTCATCTGTGAAGTTATACAGACTATTTTAAAGCTATTAATATAATCCAGTGTAATAGTTTCAATATCGGTGTGGGGAATCCAAGTTAGGAGGATAAACTATTCCATGAGATACCATCTGTATGGTCTGCAAACCCCTTTGTTTTAAGGATAAGAATATCCATACACGTAGTTAGTAAGTAAAAGCAATTATTGTTGGATTATCAACCTTGTGACATACATAAAGAACCTGATTATGATATGGCTCTGGGCTCTCCTTCTTGGTGACCATCTAATTGTGCTCACACCAGATGAACCAGGTATAGAGTTTGGCTTTCCCACACCTGTGGAACTGGGTCACTGGTTGGTACTCTCACTTGTGCTTAAAATTCCTTTCTTAGAAACAGGAATAAGCCACTGTTATTTCAAAACCAAAGTGTCTATGTTATGCTGCAATATTAATGCCCTCTTCTTGTCTTGACTGCTACCCCATAAATGTGACCATATCTTTGGATTTTGAAATATAAATTAATGAACTATGGGTCCTTGGATTCTGATTTCATATTTGTTCTTGAATGCTCACTGTATTAATTTTCTACTGTTGCCATAGCAAATTACTTTAAACTTACTGCCTTAAATAATGCAAACTTGTCTTGCAGTTCTGTAGAGCAGAAGTCTGACATGGGTCTCACTGGGCTAAAATCAAAGTGTCTGGCAGACTACATTCCTTTTTGGAGGGGAATCCATTTCTTTGCCTTTTCTACCTTCTAGAGGCTCTTGTGTTCCTTGTCTTGTGGCTCCCTTCCTCCATCTTCAAAGCCAACAATGGCACACTAAGTCCTTCTTACATTGTATCACTCTGACTTTCTCTCTTGCCTCTCTCTTCTACTTTAATGACACTTGTGATTACACTGGGCCAGAAACCCAGAATAATCCCCCCATCTCAGGGTCAGCTCATTAGCCATCTTAATCCCATCTGCAACCATATTTCCCTTTTGCCGTGTGAAGTAACACATTCACAGATTTCGGGAATTAGGACATGGACATCTTGGGGGACTATTAATATGCCTACCACAACCATTCTGAATTAAGTAAATTAATTTTTTGAGTCTCTTACTATAATTAGGTTGCTTCTTTAACTTTTCTCTCTCTAATGCAGGATAGAGATTCAGGTGACTCTGACCAATTGGGATAAAAGTACAGGGGAGAGAGTTAACATGGATCATCTTTGAAAACCCCAGGAAGCACTCACTGCAAATTCCTCACCCTTTTAGATGGGGAGGAACAGGAGTTGGGTCTCCTGTGTGTGTCTCCATTTGAGCACATTAACTAACACCTCTCTCTGTAGACCAGGAGATCAAGGTTAAAGGAATTGCAGAGTAATCTCTACCCAAATCATCAGGACAGGGGTCAGGTTCACCAGAGATACTCCTAAGTCACCGTGCCTTCAAGTACACTATGATCAATGTTGGGCACACTATCTTACTCTCTGTCTCGAGTTTTTACAGCTTTGTTTTCTTAAATGGGTTTACTTCAGAGATAAGAGACCCCTGCAACTAAGTTCCTTTGCACTCTCAGTAAAGAAGGCTCCTTTGGTTGGTCCTAGAGAAATTCCTGCATTTAGCCTTTCCTCTGCCACAGAAGAGATGTTCAGTAAAAATTCCAGCTCAACTGTCATCAGAATTGGATGCCACTGTACCAACAAAATATCACAATGCATAAACAGCTGCAGCCAGCTTTTTCCTGAACCTCTTGTGAATCAGCATCAGAGTAAGATAACAGTGCCTCAATATGCTACATGAGAAGATCTAATTTCAAATATACTAATATGGTGTGGGTAATTCAGTCTCTTGTAGAGGCTTTTCATAGTTTTCCACATTTCTTATTTATATCTCCATTTGCATCACAAACTGGATATCCCTCACTCCTTGACTGATTCTCTTAATCCTGACTTGGGTGATCTTCCAAAAAATGAACAGTATCTCTAGAACTTGAGTCTCACAACTGGACTCCCTGACTCTGAGTACCAGAGCTCACAGGATATAGCTGCATTTATAACATAATTGCACAAGATGATGCTTACGGTTAGGGAAAATAATAAAACCTTTGTCGTAGGGAAAATAAGAAAACCTACCGAAAATAACATAAGGATTGAAAATGTACACTAATTCTAATTTTACACAATATTTTTAAATATTCAACATGTTCCAAGTGTTTTATTTAAGCTGAATAAAATTAAAGGCAACTTTCCCTCCAATTTAATACAGATTTCTGATACCAGACACAATAGCCTTTATTTTTTCATTTAATTGCCCATGGCATCAATCTTCACTCTCAATTCAAAATCCAATTAACATTGTTTTAATGAGAGTATATGTATGGGTACACAATACTTATAAAACAATTTACTAATACTTTGTGGATAATAAGTCTTTCTGTTAACATCCCCATGGTGCTCCATTAGCATTACCAATTCCTTTATCAACACTCAGATCTCATATCTTCAAATTTAGTTTTAGGCGTTCTTAAAGACCAAATAGCAATGTTAAAATCTTCCCTGAAGGAATTTAGCATTATGTTTCCTTGTAAAGGCCCAAGAAAGCAATTCCTATGGAAATGAAAAATACTGGATTTGTAACCAACTGTTGTACTTTTTTTTTTTTTTGCTCTTTTATATGAATATATCTTACCTTTTCCCCATAATTATCTATGAGTAAAACAATAGGTCATGGTGAGTACAATCAGACCTATAAAATTATTGAATTGCTCAAACACTGTTATTTTGGAAATCTTTGCCTACTGAAGACCTACGAACCTAGTTAATCTTGGGTTGTTCCCAGTACAGGGATTAGCTGGCAGATACCTACCAGATTTATCTATGGCATGTATATTAGTTTTCTGTGGTTGTTGTAGTAAGTTGCCACAAAACTGGTAGCTTAAAACAACAGAAATTAGTTCTGGAACCATGGAAATCTGAAATCATGGTGTTGACAAGTCCATACTCCCTCTAAAAGCTCTACACAAGGATCATGTCTCCTTCTTTCAGCTTCTGGTGGCTGTTGGCATTCCTTGACTTGTGATTTTATCACTCCAACCTTTGCCTCTGGGGTCACACTGCCTCCTTCTTTTCTATGTGGCTTCACTGATGTCTGTCTCAAATCTACCTCTGTCTTCCTCTTCTAAGGACACTTGCCATTGGATTGAACTGTGTCTTTATGCTCTTTGGTTATGGTCCTTCTTATTCTAAAAATGTGGATTATAAGCCCAACAGTCTACAGTCTACAAAAATCTTTATGGACTTAAAACATCTAAAATGATTTAATTTTCTCATGATATATATGAATGGCTAATATTTACTGAGCATTTATTGTGTGCTGCAACTCTCTGGAGGTGAATATGAATGTCTAAAATGACAATTTAAATAATACATAATCATAAAGCTCTCAAACATATCTTCATAGCTAATCTTCACAATTGCTTTGTGAAATCTATGGAGCAAGGGTCAAGGCCTGCTGAATGCTGGTGACAGGTGGACTAACTTCTAGTAGGTCAGTGTCATTCTGCACCAACTCATCGTTAGCCTACTAAAGCCCAGTGGGTATGTTTCCAAACCTGGTTATGCCAATTATATTCATTACTGTCATTGACAGAGTTTAAGAACTCTTGTATAGAATGATTATTATGAGTACAAAAACAAGATAGTTGTTAATTCTATGAAAACTAAATTGAAACCTTTAAAATATTGGTCAAATAAAAGTTTGTGAAAGTGCTTTGTAAACAATAAGGAGCTATATAGATGTTTTAAAAAAGAGAGATTTGAGATATATCTATTGCTAAGAATTCCTGTTGTATTAGGTTTAGGTTACACAATTGTACTAGTCTAGGAAAAATCATAAAATTTTAGAAGGATTTTGTACTTATTGTGTCTTTTAGGTTCTCACCCCATTGTAAAGAAACCAGAAGTGAGGGCCACCTTGGTGGCTCAGTCAGTTAATCATCTGACTCTTGATTTAGGTTCAGGTCATGATCTCAAGGATTGTGAGTTTGAGCCCCACATTGGGCTCTGCATTGGCAGTGCAGAGCCCGATTGAGATTCTTTGTCTCCCTCTCTCTCTGTCCCTCCCCTGCTCTCTCTCTCTCTCTCTCAAAATAAAGAAATAAACATCAAAAAATAAAATAAAGAAGACAGAAGTGGAAATACAATATGATAAAATTTGAGCATGGTTTTCACAAGAAGGATAACATGGCACTCCAATCAGCACATTCATATAGAAAACATTATATATTTGAAGCTAGATAACATAAGACTAAAAGGCATGTCATGTCATTTCTATTATTCCCTACTGTAAGTGAAGTGAATTAGTCAACGAATTATCAGTTTTGATTATATCATATAAGCAGGTTTATACTGTATTTGGACTGATGAGTAGTTCTAGTTTGATTTTAAGATTAATCATTTAAAAAATTCTATTAGATTTTCAACTGGATACTGTGGAAAGAGTAACAAGTAGATACATATTTACAGAAAGTTAAAAAATCGATACAAATTATATATACAATATATGCCTATCACTGTGCTAGGTGTGCTAAGGGAAATAGCAGAGAGGTATAAATTATGTTTCATGCTCTTAGAGAATTAGAATTTGGTTGACGGTAAGACCACAAAAACATCAAAAAGGACAAGGACAAGAATCAACACACAGAAGAGAAAAGTCTGAGGTACATTTTGTAAGTATAATGAACATAAAAGGGGAGACCTGTGTGGGCTGCTGGAATCAGACCAAGCTTCGAAAAGGAGATTGGATCTGATTTAGACAATGAAGAGAGAACACTGGAAAAGTTAGGGAAGACTGCTGGGTAAGCAAAGCCAAAGGGGTAAAAGTGAGGCATATACCATGTGTTGAAGTGAATGCAGTTGGTTCAAGCTCTCACTGAAGCTCTGAGCATCATGAAAACGGATTGTGGAGGGTGCCAGATGCTCGTTTCCTTCTAGGAAGGCTTCAGTGGCAGGTTGAAGTTGGAGGAATACAAGAGTGGAGGGAGAAAGAAGCTTATAGGTGTGCACAGAATATTTCCCCCAAAACACAAAGTTCACAAGTAAAACCAAGAGAAGTTATTTGGAAGCACTTATGTTGGTTACAAAAACAAAAAAGAGAAAAAGGGGGTGGGGTGGGAAGAAACTGACACTGAACCATCGAAGGGAATTGCATTGGACAGAACCTTAATACGTATTTACATCATCTGAGAGAAGAGGCTGCCAAGTCTGAATCAAAATAGGATACATTTAGAAAGAATTCATCTATGGGCTCAGAGCAGTGCCATTTAGAATGCATTTTTATATCCCTTAGGAAGACTTCTGTGCTCTTCATGATTTAATCATCTTTATCATATATACACACACTCATACCACACAGACTTTTTAATTAACCTAAAAAGTCTCTTACCCGCTTTAAGAAGTACTTCAACCATATCATTAATCTTAGGTCGTCATTGGCTAAAATGCCCAAGAATCCAGAAATCCAGGCTGTGCTTTGTGCCCAGTAATTCTATAAAGGGCCACATACCACATAAATGTAGCCAAGGAAGCTAAGAAAAAAACAAATGGACAGATTACAACAAAGGGATAATTCATCTGATTCCTGTATCTTGCTCTGTGGAGTCACCATCATTGATGAACTAAATTCGTAGGAATAGTGAAATAGAGTACACGTAGCCCAACCAAGAAACAACTAAAAAACACAGGTTAGCAATATCCAAACATGTGAAGAATCTGAATAACAAGGTGGAAAAGAAATTAGTTAGCTTGAGGCATCTTGTTATGGTTAGGTGAAATGGAAAGAAAGGAACAAAGTAGATTTTTTTCCCCAAAAGTTTAAAAACCAGAAAAAAAGGTTTTTAGGCCCATTCAAAGGCTAGATTATGAAATTACCTATAAGAGAAATTAATAGGAAGCTTTTTAGAAAGGCCTGTAAAAATGTGGCTTGTGAGCATCTTGGGGATGAACTGTTATTTCAGCAGACAGGGCTTAAGAAAGTATGGAGCCCTGGGTGGCTCAGTCAGTTAGGTGTTAGACTTTGGCTCAGGTCATATCTCATGGTTTGTGGGTTCAAGCCCTGCAGTGGGCTCTGTGATGATGCCCAGAGTCTGCTTCGGATTTTGTGTCCCCTTCTTTCTCTGCTCTTCCCCTGCTCACACTCTGTCTCTGTCTGTCAAAAATGAATAAACATTAAAAAATGTAAAAAAAAAAAATAGTATGGAGTGCCAAGCACAGGTACCTGACAAAGGTAGACAGTTAAGGCTCACTTTTTTAATCTTAAGAAATGGTTATTTGGTTGTGAAGAAAAAAACTCATATAGGCATCTGTATCTCCTCAATCTCCCCATGATTCTACTTGTCCCCATCACAGGATTTCTCTGTAATTTTTATGTCTCCTCTCCTGCCTTCTACTTTGATTGTAAGTCCTGGCATGAGGCTTTTTATTGATGTGTCCAGGCACTTGACATGAGAACTTTGTAATTAAGTGCAAAAACTTTGGCATGAGACTTTGCTCTGCCTCAGTTTACACAGCTGTAAAATTAGGGTAGCAATGATGCCTACATCAGAGGAGTGTTGTGAGGATTAAAAGCAACACAGGTAATGTGCCTAGCACTCTACCTGGTTAGCTCATTATTATTTATTATCAGTACATTAAAGTATGTTCAAATCACAAACATAATCAAAACATTTAGTCCAATATGACCTCTCTAAAGGTCAAAATAGGTGATACCGTGGTCAGCCTGATTGGCACTGATATTTCAGATGGCTGATGAATCTACTTCCTATAATATGAGGTCTTGGAGCTGAACTGTATAGTTTCTACCTCTTTCAGTTTGCTCAGTGAGATTAAATTCTGGAATGATCCAGCAAAGCATATTCTCCCCCCACCCCTCATTCTCCATTTTAACCAAGTTTAAGGATCATTCCTTGCTCCTGTCTCATCAAAAGATGAAATGTCAGTTAATGGGATTTGTCAATAATGGGCTTTAAGTTTAATCCTCCCACAATCCTAATGCTAAGAGACAGAGAATTTTTGAATTTCAGACTCTGTGATTTTAAGTACCAGATGGACACCTAGAGATTCCAGAAAGACTCAGCAGAACTGGGAAACTTGGCTGGATTTTCATTTTGAAAAGGATTCTATTTTTTGTAAAGAACAGTTTAGAAATAGTCGTAACATATAATTTGTGTTACTTGATTTGCATAAACATAATGATTTTCAGTGAAAATAATTTGCACTCAGTTGATTTTAGAGTACTCTCTTCATCTTTTTGCTGAGATTCTGAAGAGAAAACTACTTCATATGGGCGTGATCATAATCTTTACTATCTACAATAATGTATCATAAGGGTCATTACAATGAGTTACAAGAAATGCCCACGCATTCATATTACATATAATATGAGGAATGCCTTTAAGATTAACACAGAGCTGAGATGTTGACTCAGTAGCCTAAACCAACCATCAAATGACTCTAAAAATAAAATAGAATGTTTCAGTGTGTAGACAGCTGTACTGGAGCAGAGTAATCTCCATTTGCAATAATTACCCGGTTCTGTGACCAAATTTCCTTCTCTCAGTACTATTCCCTCTGGATATTTATATGCTCATCTGTGTTCATGCAGATTAATGGATATTAAATTGTAATGATCAGATTAGAGGATTATCTGATAATTTAAGAATGGAAATGTACTTTGAATGTTATTTGGTTACTGTTAGATTTTGAATAATGTAAAATAATCATTTACAATTCAGATTACTTAGAACTACATCAAAACACTGGGGTAGAATAAGTGATAGAGGCTTAGAATTATGATTTAAATCTGGGAAAATAATTTTCTAGGAAATTTCTGTGTCATATCCATTGAACCAAATACAATTAACAAATTAAATAATCTTTATCTGGAATTCTTAACTAGGTATTTCACAAACATGTACTTAATAAAGGTAATTTCTGACCAATTCATCTTGCTATAAGTTACATAAAATTTTGCGATCTAGTCCACAACCCTGGTCACCATTTATAATTTTCTATTTGTATGAAAATACATCACTTATTTGAAACAACTGACTCATCAATGAACTCTGGGGACACAACATAGTTAGCCTGGAGAAGAGAATGTATAGACAGTACTTAGAAGCTATTGAATTATTTGGATGACTATTATTGGAACAAATGTATTAGATATGGTTTATATAATTTCCAAAGATAGAAATTCAAACAGTGGATGATGGATGTAAGAGGGAAATTTCTGATGAAAGTAAGAAAGAAATTCCCAATAGGCAAAGCTAACCAGAGATAGACCAGCTGCCCTGGATAGGAGTAGCTTTCCTACCGAAGCAGATTTTTAAGAATAAGCCAGATAGCCACTTAGCAATGGTGGCATAGAGGGAATCTCAGTCCAGAAAGAACGTTTAGACTTAGCTGCTAAGGTTTTGTCATTTTGTAGCTGCGAAAATAAGTCGTGGGGATTGCCTGTGGATTTTATTAAACTCAACTACTAGTGTCTTTCATTAACAAAACATGACACTTATTTGTGTAGTAACACATCCCCAAGTTTGAGAAGAGGGACATCTGGTGGATGAAACAAGCAAAAGGAAAGGGGCTTTGTTTTCTTGTTCAGGTTTTCAGTGTTTGACATTTGCATTATTTTTCTATGAACAATTTAATCAAGTGATCTATCTACATAAATATATATTTGAAAAATGGCAATAACTATGAGCAAGTAAGTGATTTGGGTAAGATAATTCTTTCATCTGGTCCTTTAAGACATATTTAATGAATGCCTTTTTCATCATTTTTCTTGAATCAATTCAAACTAGGCTGTTTGAGGATAAATTTGCTTGTCCTTATAAAACATAAGCATATGTAAAACATAATTAACCTTACATTATTTCTTCTTATACTCTAATCACTATCAGAAGTACTCAGCACTCATCAAACAGAAATTGGATACCTACTAAGGAGAGGCTGATTCTGTGCCGAAATTAGGCTAAGCCCCTTCATGGAATTTAAGTCAGCTCCAGAGGAGGTGCCAGATACAGTGTGAGAATTTAGAAGAGGCAGCATTAGTGTGGTGTAGTGCAATAGATATTAGGCCAGGAGTCCAAGACC
Source organism: Acinonyx jubatus (assembly GCF_027475565.1). NCBI lineage: Eukaryota > Metazoa > Chordata > Mammalia > Carnivora > Felidae > Acinonyx > Acinonyx jubatus. The sequence goes on from NC_069387.1 coordinate 93,552,538, forward strand.
CTGAATTCAGGAACCAGCTTTGTAATAAACTAGCTGTGTGACACTGTGTAAATTACCTTATCTTTCTGGGCTCCTGTGCCCTTATTTTTACAAAGCACAGATTGCAGTAAGGACTTTAAATTTCCTTCTACTTCATATTCTTTACTTTTCTGATATTACGTTCAGCATGATAAGGGATGTAGGAAAGGAACTACATCACATGCTGGGCTTGGAGTGCATACTTTAGGATGTATGGGTAGGATCTTAGGGCTTTCAAAAGAAGTTCTATCCTCATGGGATATTACCTTAGCAATTTTTTACTCTATACACCTGATAATAATTATGACTACTATTCAGGAGCCAGATGCCTCCACATTTTATCTCATTTATTCCTTACTACAAAACTCTGAGGTGACTGTTAATGACTTTTGTTTTATGAAGGAGGAACAGGAACACAAAAAAACGATTATTAATAATGATAGTAGCAATTATTTGTGCTTACTATCTGTAATCGCTGTGCCAGGGGTTTTTCAAATATTAGCTCCCTTGATCCTCACATCCACCTAAGGAAGAAGGTTCTGCTATAATTTTCAGCCTCATAGCTGAAACATCCAACAATGAAATAATCTGCTCATGTCACATGGTTGGTAGTGGAGAAACAGGATTCAAATCTCAGCAATTCAACTGGAGAATCCAGTACCTAGCCATTGCACCTTCTGGTTAAAAATATGCATAAGGCCACACCACTAATCAGAAAGAAAATAGGAATCCAGATTTGACCCCAAGACACAAACTTTGGGCTATTCAGCGGCACTGCCTTGGTTCCTTGCCTGACCACATCTCCTCTCCTCCTGGATTTGTCTGTGGCTTCTGTCTTCTCACCCACTTTAGCTCAGTCTTGGTCTCTGATCTGATATGTGATGTTATCCTTATCCCCAAATATGCTTTTTCTTCTTGCATGGGGCTCTGAGATCCTACTGTGCTCCCCCCAGGCTATGATGGCTCTGTAGCCTATCCTTGGCTTCACTGCTTCTAACTTGGTATGGACATCTCTAGGGTCCCAGACTTGCTATAGGACCAAATCAGCCAGCAATGCCCTAGCAAAAAAAATGAAGAATATTGGTCACATATGTTTATGAAAGAATTTACTCTAGACCAACAAGTGGAAAACATAAGGGGCATAAAATTCCAAGTTTGGGAATGTTCCTACCCTTCACTTTCTCTATTTCAGAAAATGGGAGATATATGTATATAAATATATATAATGAAATATATACATATATATATATGAAATGAGAAATATATATATGAAATGAGAATGAGAGTAATAAATGACATACTTATTTTGAAGCCTTATATGGTGGAAGGGATTACTTACCCTTCCCTTCTCTTTCCTTACCATGACCACATTGAATTCCCCAACCTGATCTCTAAGTGTTTCTGGGTATCACATTCAATACAACATCAAGGGCTTACAAAGAGGAGTGGAATTGCTAAGAAGGAAAATGCAGAGCAAAGCCAGCTGCTCCTGGCAATATACACTAGTTATCTACATTTATACAGAATCAGAGTGGCACAAGGAGACACACTATATTCAGAAGATGTCATGGGCCACTCTATGCCATGTGCCCTTTTCATCCTTTTGACTGAGAAAAACAGATACATTTTAATTAGGCTCTCAGAGTCTTTAATGTCCAAAGAGGCTCACGCTCAATGTTGCATATGCAAACATGGCATCCTCAGTTCATTTATTCAAAGGTTCCCTAGATCACTTTTCATTGAGAAGGACTACTCTTTGACCTCTTCTGATGCCTATAGACCAACGATCTGTCTTCTTTTTATAAATCACACAAAAGCTGACATGGCATCTAAGCACCTGAACCAATGCCCCAGAATTTTGCTCTGGATCCAGACTGTCTGGTCTGAATTTCAGCTCTTCCAGTCATAACTGTGTGACTGGGCAAGTTATTGAATTCTGGGCGAGTCTCTTTTCACATTTGTAAAATGGGGATGATGAGATAGTATCTACAACTAAGAGTTATCTATCTGTTAAGAGTTTGTTGTGTTGAGTAAATGATTTAATATTTGTGAAACATTGAAAACAGTGCTTAGTACATAGACAATGCTTGATAAATATTAGCTGTTATTTTTACCCAATGAGGTATATTAATATGGGCAGGAATTGAAACCTCAGATTTCTTCTGGGGCCAGAAATGTAAAAGAAATGACTTATGATGGGGCCCAGGGCATACTGAAGAGTGCATTCTCCGTCTCAAATCTTCCAAATTCTAAGTGCTGTTTAAAGCACTGTGAAATCCGAACAAAATACATCTATTGCTGAATTTAGCCTAGTGTAGGGAAGTGGAGGTGAAGAAAATTCTTCCATAAATGGTACAAAAACATATTCTAGCCCTCTTTGCAGAATTAAAGAATTTCAGTTTAACCTTTAAAAAAATTGTTGCAATGGTTGTTTTTTGTCAGGAATATGGAACCACAAAATCACCAAATGCAGGACAGAAGTTCAGACACCCCAAGAGCCATAATCATTATGTGGGGCCAGTAAAAGGGTTTGATAGTGCATTAATTAGAGCTGGCAGCTCCAGCCACTACTAGGGCATCTGGGACAGCTGCTGAGAGAAAGCATTTGTGAAATGAGGAACCTCCTATAACGTCCATGGTCTTGACAGTGACCAGTGACCACGGGGCCATGGGAAGCAATGCAGTAATGGAAACTGAGCTGGACAGCACTAACAGTCCACAATTCCATGTGCCCTGCAGACAGAAACCACTAGCAGTGAGGATGGTGAGAAGGAATATGAGTGTAGCAGCCAGAAGTCCTACTACGTTCCAGCTCCAGCTCCAGTAACTGAGTGACTGTCAGCCTTGAGCAAGCTACATAACGTCTAAAAGCCTATGTTGTATATAAATAGATGGATCATTTTGGTCCTGACTACCTCTTCGGGATACTCTGAATGCCAGATGAAAAGAGGGCATGACAACCTTTTGGCAACAGTTAAGTATTGTATGGATACAGGTATTTTTTAAAAGGCTTTCAGGACAAATTCCATTTAAACAACAACAAAGCACTGCATATGAAAACCTTCATATAACATGTTTTGAGACTTCCTCACGCCCTACTTACACTGGGAATATTTGACACAATGGAAGCCATTACAGGTAGTGGGAGATAATCTTCTAAAGTTGCTTTAATAGAATGAAATCTGTGCACTTGAGTACCTAGAGGAACATTTTCATCTACAGGCCACAGCACTTTTTATTTTTTTTCCTCCTGTATCTCTTCAAACAACTATTTTAAAATAACTCAGGAGAGGATATACTAACTTTTCAAAAGTATTTTTATTTTTAAGATTCAATTCTTTGAACCCAATCTCATTCCTGCACTCATTCAAATAAAAATATTATCAGGCACTTAAATGCCCAGGTTTGGGGAATGTATTGATTAAAGACACAACCTCTGCATCTAATTAGTGCCACACATGGAGGGGGGGAGACAGAGATGCCAATAATTATAACACAATAGTAATGGCTACAGTGAAGCTTTGTGAAAGAAATAACAGGAGCATTGAGGAGAGCACCTACTCTGTCTGGGATGTGAGGAATGAGTAGGCATCTTCCAGGTTGGCAGATACAGCTGCATACACACAAGGGCAGTTAAGAATGAGCATAGTGAATTCTCCCACGTAAGTGGTTCAGTTACAATGAGTATAGAGAACATAAGCGAGACTAGAGGGGATGAAATTAGACATGTTTTCAGGGGCAAGATGGTGGCAGACTCCGTGTGGCATGGTAAGGGATCCTGGATGGTAAACTATTGAAGACTTCTGACAACCTGAACAGATTTGCCTGTGAGAATAATTACTTCAGAGATAACAGAGATCACACCTGAAATGCTATCTTCAGAGGTAACAGAGATCACAAACTGGAATCTGGAATGCCAGTTTGGAAGCTGTTGGTCTAAATAAGGCAGGAAATTATAAATCCCTAATTATTACAATTACAGTTGGGATGGCAAAGAGTACATAGATTCGAATTATTTAGGGTTGGTGTTTGATTTGACTCAGTAAGTGAGGTGAGAAATAAAGAGAGAAAGAGAGAGAATCTAGTGTCACTGTATAGTTGTTTTAGGCAACTGGATAGATATATTTACCAATACAAGGAACAACAGGAGGGAAGAAGGGGGAAATAAGTGGGATCTGAATTTAAAATTATTTAAATGTGAGTTACCTGTGTAACATCTGAAGGGAGGTATTTATGAGGAGGTCAAATGACCAAATACCTGTTGATTCTGGAGCTCTAGAGAAGAGTCTATTCTGTGGAGACACAGATTTGGAGAGTTATTAGCAAATAGGTATTCGATATCTTGAGTGAAAATAATATTGACTAGACTGGGGATAGACCCCTGGGGAACACAGGCATTTAAAGTGTGGTTGGAAGGCTGTGAAAGAGCAAACAAAGAAGTAGCAGAAAAACCAGGAGCATGTCATAAAGAAGGGAAGGGTCAACAGTATCAAAATCTCTAGTCACACAGGAGTCAGCAATTATTGAACTGGTCAATTAGGTGATTGGAAACTTTATAAGACTGTTCCATTGGTGAAGGTGGATCCATACTGCACGGATTGATGGAAACTGAGAAAGACACTCTTTCAAGACACTAGACTTTGAGCCTATAAAATACAGCATATAGTATTTAGTAATTATTTTAGCTTGTATAAAATAAGCCAGGAAGCATAAAATTTATTAAGTTAACATATTTTGGAGGTGGATGCTGGTGGTGGTGGGAGAACAATAAAGTGTTCCAAAAATAAGTTGGTTACATTTTTGGAATCTATACACAATACATAAGATTGGCCACTTGTGAAACTGTCTATGCATGTGTGATAAGAGTTTGGGAATATATAAATGCCTAATTAAGGGGATAAGCTTTATCTCGGGAAGACGGTAGAAGTCTATGCAAAACCCAGAAAGCAACAACATGCCTCAATTATACTGTTTCTTGACAACAGGCTGCAAGATAAAATTCAGCCTGGGGGCACAGAAGAGGAACCAGTAAGAGCCAGATGTCAGGGACATTTATCTAGGGATGTGGCAGCAAAAGGGGTGTGTTCTCAGCTCTCCCTTTCAGAGAAAACCTGTTGCTGTTGGTTTCTAGCTACTGTATCATTAGGACCCAGCACCACCACCATTTCATGCTGAGGTCATACTCTCTCCTCACTACTCCAGCCAAGGACTGAGCACAGCAGGGGCACTAGAGCCAGCCAGTGTGAGGCTGTTTATAGGCAATCTGCTCTCTGGTTCCCCATCAGCCTGGCTGCACTGTAGTGTGAGACCCATAGCTAGTGCTTCCTTCTTGGTATATTTGTGAATTCTTTGAAGTTCATAAATAATTGTAGAAGACTGGATGTTAAAAGGAGAGAAGAATGAGCCACAGGATCATGCAGGCCAATGTTCTTCAACTGGCTATGCATTAAAATCAACAGAGTAGTTTTAAATGTTAGTAATACATGGGCAGCACCACTCAAGGATTTTGATTCCTTTGACCCGATTTGGACCCCAGGCGTCAGTATTTTTTTTTCCCCAGAGATCCCAGGGGATTTAATATATGCCCAGGGTTGACATCAACTGGCATAGGGTCAAAGGAGAAGCTTTTTTTTTGTTAATGTTGCCATTGTTCTATATCATTTTATGATGTGAACATACATTCATGTGCTGAGGGGAAACTATTAGTGAAGGTTGAAGCTTCTGGGGAATGGTGGTGATAGATGGAGCAGTTCCTGAAAAGTGGGAGGGCATGAGTTCCAGGCCACAGGATTTACCTGTTTTCTGTCAGACTTGGGAAAAAAGGAAGGGAAATATACAGACCCAGAGACGTTTATATATATGAGGAGCCGGCCAGGAAGAAGAATGAGTTCCTTTGTAATGAGTCCTACTTTTTTCTGGGAAATAGGAAACAAGTTTATCAGCTGAGAGTAAGGCTGAAACTCATTATGCCAAGACCCTGGCATTGTGTGAGTAGAGACTTATATGCAAGTCTTTTCTCCTAGATGATTTAAAATTTTTTTTAACATTTATTTATTTTTCACAGAGAGAGAGAGAGAGACAGAGTGCGAGCAGGGGAGGAAAGAGAGAAATAGAGACACAGAACTGGAAGCAGACTCCAGACTCTGAGCTGTCAGCAGAGCCTGATGTGGGGCTCAAACCCACGAACCATGAGATCATGACCTGAGCCGAAGTTGGATGCTTAACCAACCGAGTCACCCAAGCGCTCCATTGATGATTTATCATCTTAATAGCAGAATAACTCTGTTTTTACCATTCCGCAACTACCTGTTACAGGGGTAACAATAAAACAAGTGCTCAAGAAACATTCTGCTTAATCTCAACTCAATTTATTTTCTTTTTTCTTTCTTGTTATTATAATATTCTCTCTTTTTTTCCTTCTTCATCCTGAAAAACTTTTATTACTTGCTAAATCCAAGTCATTGACTTTTTTTTAACTTCATGGTTTATATTCAAACTCCTATCTTTCATAAGGTTTTCATAGATAGTCCCATCATAAAATCCACACTGAAATAGCTTCCGGAAAAAGACAGTGGACACTGGGATCCTTTCTGGAAAAAGGACACAATGAAACTTTCCAGTGTTGTGAATGCATTTCCTCTGAATTCTACATGGTGGCAGCAAGGCAAATACCACTTTTAGAAAATGCAAACCAGAACGAATAGAGTTAACCTTAGGACATGGAACATAAGTCAATATTTTCTATGCAAAACACTTTTTCAGTTCTTTAACTTAATGAGAAGTACATATGAATAGACTCCTTTAAGAAACATTCTATTAAATGGGATCCTATGTAACTGTAATTATTTGATACATACCAAGTTAGTACAATTAAATCCTAAAGAGTTCAGAGTTCCCATCAATTGAGGATGAATCAAGAGGTTGATATGCATTTCTGAAACTATGTATGTGCTTAGAAAACCTACTTTCATGTGTGGATATTTAATTACATTAATGTGAAATACTCTTATTGCATACTCCGTGACCCACATTTACTGTGTGTATGTAGCTACCTTGTTTATGTATGTTCACAGTTACCTATGAGAACCCCATGATCAGATTTGGGTTTACCAACCAGCAACCTTGTTCTTCTTCTAAGCTTAGTTCTAAGTAGTGTTTCATGGGAATTTAAAAATAAATGTTAGAACCTGTATTTTTTTTTATAGGAAATATATAATATACTCTAGTCATGGAAGTTAAGGCACATGAGACACAAACCATGTGGTCAACAAGCACTTACAGTATATTTAATGTACTGAATATTTATTGAGTTACTACTATGTGCAGTGTGGGTACTAGACAGTGTGGAAAACTGAAGCCTCTTTCCTGGCAAATATATGTAAACCAGGTCTCAGTATAACCCTCTATTTGTTTTGCTGGGTTTTTTTTTTCCTAGAACTTATCAGTGCTTGAAATACTATGCATGTATTGTCTTCCTCCGCTAGAGTAAGAGAAAGCTTTTTATTTTGGATCCCCAGAATTGAAAGCAGTGCTTGACACATAAAAAATACTCAATAAAGATTTGTTGAATAAATGAAGGGCTCCTGTGCAATAGTATTTAGAATAGGGAAAGACTAATGCAAAGTAGCAGTGATCAGGAATGAAATGCCAGCTAGGAAGAAAGACAAAGAGAAATCTCAGAGCTTAGTCTCTGAGGACATTTGTTAACGTTATGGTTAAACCATTTTCTTGTTGTAGGTTTCCATAAAATCAGTTTTGTATGTGGTCTTTCCCATTCCTAGAATTGATAAGAATTTAATTTTCAAATTCCCAAATATTTTTCTATGATGGCTATAACGGTGAGCTTGAGATGATGCCTGGCAAATGGCAAACAATAAATTTTTATAGAGGTTATCAGTCAGATTGTGAAATCTACAAAACCATACAAAGGCTGGGCTTTTCTGTTCCAAATATCCTTAATGGAGATTGAATTCCAATGGCATCCATGCAAATTTCCCAAAGCCTTGTGGAATGACTGGGATTGATACCAGTCAGAACTGTGTTCAGGGTTACATTGAACTCATTCAGGTCACACAGAGACTTTTGTTCGGTCCTGGGGTTGGGTAAGCAGATGTATCCATTCTTCCTATCCCAAGTTAAGGTCATCTCCCTTGTTGAAGGGGCATCAATCTCTTTCTTAATATGAGGATTTTCCCAAACAGCACTGTGGACATAAACAGGTGGCCTTAATTGGTTACTGCCTTTCTAATATAGTTCTTAAGGAATAAAATTTGGATTTCAAAACCAGGCTGTAAACTTACATTCAGAATGGAGTGATCTTCAGACTGTTATGCTCTTTTAAGGAGGAATTTTAAACAAAGGGACATCTGGCCAGAGGGTGAGGACATAAGGCAAATATATCAGTATTGCTCACGACCAAACCTTACTTTCCCATACCAATCCACAGTCGGCAAGACAAAGTTTATAATTAGTGGGGGAGAAAGTAGGGCAATTGTCCTCAGTCCCCAGGGAAAACTGAAGCAGTGTAAAAAGTTACAAGAGCTTGGTAAAATCCTCCAGCCCTAGATAAGTTACCTATTGTGACATAGATGAGCTTCAGTTTCCTCATCTATGCAATGAAGATAATGATGCTTTTTTTTTTACAGACTTGTAGGTATCATAATTAGTGCTTTCAAATCTTCAATAATTAGCAGACCTAATTATTTGTACTAAAGAGGGGAATTAAGATGGTTAGAAAAATTCAAAGGGTAAAAATAAATTATATAAATAATTTCAGAACAGAAAAAGTATATCAGCTATTGCATCCATTGCTTAATTTATCAAAAAAGGGATCAAGTAAATCAAATAAAATTAATAATTTGATATTAAATATTGATATTAAATTTGATAAATCAAATTTAATTTAATTTAATTTTTTTTGAGTAGAGCTCTATACCCAACATGGGGCTTGAGCTCCCAACCCTGAGATCAAGAGTCATATGCTTTACCGGCTGAGCCAGCTGGGTACCCCAAGGGCCAATTACTTTTGAATAGCATCTCATTTGGCATCCAAAAAATGTCTAAGTTTATCATAGCAATTGATGAGGAAGTAAACATAAAAGGAAGATAGAAGTAGAAAGGCATGAGGATCGGTGTAGTGTCAAAGTTTCTGTAGAATAGGTCTTCTTAGCAACCAGCTGCTCTGTTTCCTACTTGGGGTCTAACTCTACTCTATACCTTTATATAAAATTATAGCCCATAATAACTCACACAGTATCTAACTGGCATTGATCAAAGTGAAAATAAAAGATAAACAATGTGCACTGACCAGAAGATGACTGTAATTAAATAAAGTTCCATGACTGGACATGACTGTGTAAGTATGTTTGATACAGAAGACTCTCAGCCTCCCCAAATTAATTAACTCCCTAATGAAAGTTGTCTGCTATCAGAATAACCAATTTACTTTTTTCAAGAATATAGCCACATTAGTTTTCAATTAAGATTCAAAAAGCCAAGTCCTGATGAGCACGGAAGTCATAAATGATTTATGAGTGTCCTACTTTTATGTAATGTTACATCTATTATTCTACTTTAATCCTCTAGCACACTTTTCAATTCGTGAAAAATTAATGCTGAGGCTATTTTATAAAGATTATGTGCACTTGGAAGGTAGCTATTCCAGGAAGCATATTCTAAAACTAAGAATGCAATCTCTTCAAATTTAGCAAGCTGATTCCTAAAATGCCCAATTAAATTTTCATAGTTTTTTTTGGTTTAATTGACAAAATTTTCAGTCCAGTAATTCTAATGAGCCAATGGCTATCATTTCTTCTCCCTTCATAACAGGGTGAAATATTTCCCAGGTATTTTTATTATTATTATTATTTTCCTTTCAGAATCGAAGGACTCAGGAACTTTCACATGTTGGAAAACATTCAGTGCTTAACATCACTGAGTCCCAGTTCTGTTCAGAATGACCTTCTAGAAGTTTGTAGTGCCCAAAGCCATCAGAACTCTTGGTTTCCTTTGATTTTCACTTTGGCCACACTGCTATTCCACAGTCCGATCTTCATTAAATTCCACTGTCATGCTAAGATCCTAGGTGAAGCAACATTCCAGACAAGTGTTTTAATGATAAGGAGCAGATATCCTTTCTGAGTTAAAGACAGAGAAGAAAAGCTGTAAGGATACAAAAGACAATTTCATAGCCACGCCAAAATAGTCAAGCCTCATGTAAATCATAACTGAACACTGGAAAATCAGGAACTGAGATCATCTCTCTCTCTCTCAATAGCTGCATCATTTCTGCATAATCATCTTGCATGTGGCAGACTGGAAGCCAGTCCCTAATCTATGGCATGACCCATTTGCTCAAGCATCCACTACCAACTTTAGACAAACCATTTCTCTTCATCTCAGTTCTCAAAAGGAAAAAACCTCTAAAGTTTCAGGCTTGTTTCTTGTGAGTGCTCTTTGCAACAGGCCATGTCATAGGCTCCTGTTTAGCTAAGGGTAGAGTGTCATTCACTTAGGAATCTTTCTGTGTTCCCATCAGCTGTGGGGTCACATGATTAATAAGGTTGCCTTTCCAGGGCCTGTGGGAGGACAGGCACTCACAGTGAACTTGTCTGTATCAGGTTTGCATTTGCTATCTCATTCAAAGATGTAACATCCATTTATAACTAAGTTCTCATAAATGTTAGCTATCATCAATATCATTGTCATTATCATCATTTATTTATTCATTCAACAAATATTTATTATTCATTCATTCAACACCTGCTGTGTGCCAACCACTCTGAGACTGTGGTCATAAAGATGATGAAAGTCTTTATTTGGAATAAAGTAAATTCTAAATTTTAAGGAACTGATGTACTTATGAAACAGTCCCAGAAAGAGGGAAAAGATGCTTACTATCCCAATGACAGGTAGAAAATTTTACCTCCAGTGAAGGAAGGAGTGCCCCAGCACCCCCTGGGACACAGCATCCAGAGTGCTTTTCCTGGATACTTAGGGATTAACACAGACTTTTCTATATATAGAGAGAAAGTTACTGTCCCTGTCCAAATTATCTGAGCAAATGCTCTCTAATATGCATACTTATGCTGTGTTTTTAGAATCATGATTATAAACTCAGACATTTAAACTACAGAGTCCAAGCAGTTAAAATAAATGAGTGAAGTAAGCCAGGTGTAACTCGTCATCAGACAGTGGCAGAGATGAAGGTGACTGAGAGAGCACATATTCTGTTTGAAGGCAGAAGTAATTATGCAGCCATTTGGAAAAGTGGCACTGTGATGCTAGGTCTCCCAATTTTTATAGAAATACTTGAAATGCAAATTTTTGGTATAAAATTCCCGACTCAAGAAAAAAACGCACTGAAGACTATTCAAAATATGCAGCTGGAGGCTGCATCCAGCTTGGCGTCCACCAAATTTCAAGCCCTGTTTGATGGCAAGCAAGGAGCACAAATTGGCCTAGCCAGTCATACTCTTGCCTTGAAGAGCTATACAAGAGGGGAACTCAGAATGCTTTGTCCCAGGAGATGCTGGGACAGTCCTGAGCTGTTCAAAGTGGGTATCATTACCAATGGAAAAATCATCATGGTCAGTGGCTGTTGTGGGTTGAATAACGGCCCCCCAAAGATGTCGATATCTTAATCTTATGAATGCGAGGCAAGAGGCATGTGATTGATGGAGTACCTCGAGATAGAAAATTGTCCTGAATTTTCCAAGTGGGCACAATGTAATCACAACAGTTCTCACAAGAGGGAGACAGGAAAGTCTGAGAGAGAGACAAGGAGGTGTGATGACAAGTCACAAGGATGCCATTGCTAGAAACGAGCCATCAGCTAAGGAATGCAGGTGGCCCCCAGAAGCTGGAAAAGGCAAGGAACAAATTTCTCCCCAAGAGCCTCCAGAAGAAACCAGCCCTGTGGACACCTTGACTTTAGCCCAATAAGATTTTGGACTTCTGATCTCCAGAATTATATGATGATAAATGTGTTTTTCCAAGCCATTATGTTTACAGAAATTTGTTGCAGCCATAGGAAACTAATACAACAACATAGAACTTTCCAAAGAGTCGAGCAACCTTCTCTGGTTGCCGCAATTGAGAAAAGACCATGGGAGCATTAGAGTGGAAATTTTATCACGAGACCCAGGCCATGAACTTCAGAGCTCCCTGGCACCGAGAAAATCTACCATCCAAGAGAAAGCCCTTGGCTTTCCCTGCACGAATGATTCTCCTCTTGCTAGGAGTCCAGGGGGACAGTTGCCAATCATCTCCAGTCCTAACCAGACCTTTCCAAAAGTCCACAGATGAGAAGAGATGCAGACCACATGGTGGAAAGAGTGCTGTCTTTAAAATCAAACAAGATACTTTCTGTGTGACAAGCTCCAGGAGCCTCCATGTCATTATCTATAAAATAAGAGTAATAAGGGGCACCTGGGTGGCTCAGTCGGTTAAGTGGCCGACTTCGGCTCAGGTCATGATCTCACGGTCTGTGAGTTCGAGCCCCGCGTCGGGCTCTGTGTTGACAGCTCGGAGCCTGGAGCCTGTTTCCGATTCTGTGTCTCCCTCTCTCTGACCCTCCCCCATTCATGCTCTGTCTCTCTCTGTCTCAAAAATAAAAACATTAAAAAAAAATTTAAAAAAGAGTAATAATACCACATAGCATTATGAGATAGAGGAATGGAATCCAGTGCCATCGTGACTTATGAACAGTGGGAGCCCGATACACGGTAGAAAGTGTTGTTTCTGTTATTCTTTTATTGTTACTGTATTCTCTAGATTTGCAATTATCCCCTGATTATGTTTTCTACATATTCTCAATAAAGTAGCAGTACAAAGGGAACAACAGTGAACATCTTTAAGTGTAATCTTCAGGCCCTATTGCCTCAAAGACAGTGGGGAGACAGATGCTTCCAACACTGTGAAAATGTTACATTTATAATGCAACCTTCTGTCAGCAGAATGTCAGAAAAGTGAGAGGCTTCTAGAAAAGTCCACTTCCCTTAAGCCATCCTGACAACCATGATGCCCAATACACACACTGTGTTACTAATGCTTGTGAAAGAAGGCCTTAATTATCGCAGCTTCAGAATGTGTGCTTATGATATTCAGCAGTCTTGAGGCCCTGCAAAGACTCACAGTAACATTTCCACCATGGTTTTCACAGTACCATCACATTAATTGAGCAGAGGATATATAAATGAGATCCTGAAAAAGCAGGCAAAGGACATGAACAGATTTTGGAATAGGTTACAAATACAACCAACACTTGGGATAGAGACACCGACTCTGAAATCCAAAACCAATGTCACAAACTCAAAAGATCTCAGGGGCCAGGCAGGAAACCCAAGGAGTGAAGGGGAGGAATTTGCCAATGGTGGGGTCTGTGCAGGGTAGGTGGGAGGGTGGGAGGCCTGCTTGAGGGCGTTCCTCTTCAATTCCCTTCTTACTCCTTGGGGCCAAAAGACTCATCTGTGGGCTGACTTCAGCTCACAGACTACGAGCTTATGACCTCTCTGGCCAATGGGATGCTTTGCCAAAAATTTCACCAGAAGCAAAGCCAGCCTGAGGGACGTTTGGCCAGAGGAGCTATTTGTCTGTAGAACCATCCTTACATCAAATCAGTCTCAACCCCACTCCCACCTCTTAGGTGCCCACATCCTGTATGTTGTACTCTGACTGCTCAGATCTCTCCCAGCCCCTGGCCTGACTCGGCTCTGCTTCAACAGTATTCCAAGCCTAAGCCACTCTTTCTCTTTGAGGGAAAAACTATGCATCTGAATACTCATCCATTCCATTAGGACAAGGCTAGGGATCCAGAGCCCATCATGTACAGCAATATTAATTATCATGCCAGTAGCTAAGGCATGCTGTACACATAAATGCTTTGTTGGCAGTATCTGGAAAAATTATATGAGGAATCTCTCAGTACCTGAGTACTGCCAGATAACAAGACTTTATTCATTCCAAATATCGTGGCTATTTGGTGGCATTATCAGAGTAAATTATTCTGTGCTGATGAAAGTTTAGACTGTGTGACAGGCTGCTAAGTATTTTTGAGCAGGGGATCTCTTGTCACCTCAGATCAGACCTTGGCCTCATTTCCATAATTCTCTTTTCCACAGTGGGGAAGGCTGGATGAGTTAGATAGGTAACAATACTGTTTTTCAGAGTGGCTCTTTTGAACCTATTTTTAAAAATAAAGATAGACTTAACCTTTCTGAATAGAAAATAATGAAAACAAATTTAGTAATCTTATTTTTAACTCTACACTCAGAGTTTTCTTAAGACTATGAAGAGAATTGGAGTGATATCCGTTTTTTTTAAAGTTCATTTTATTTTTTTCAAGGTTATTTAAAATATGGATATAATAGAATTTATGTTCTATTGACTATTAGTTACTCTTATTTCTACAGAAGATCATATAATGACACATAAAACAGGCTTCATAGAGGCAGGTAAGTTTGGTGCATAGATACTGCAAAGGATGTGCCTGAGTTCAAAACCTGACTCCAGAGCCTGGCCTGTGATATACTGTCCATCTTAAATGTCTTTCAAAGAAACAATGGCAGAAACATCCTGATTTTTAGGGCCAGAGGTATCATAATGAAAATCTCTAAATGAGATGAGTTTGGTAGAAGGCCTGTTCATAGATAGTAAGTCAATAAATGGTAGCTATTATAATCTATCCAGAGATTTCTGATGCTCCTACTGGCGGAGATATAACATTAAATGTTCAAACAATTTTATGATACCTGCATTTATGCATAGCATAAATATTTCAAAGTATTTTCACATATATTGATTCATTTCAACACTAAAGTCCTTATGAATGAAAGGGAACAGATGTTAATGTCCTAATTTTTCATGAGAAAAACTGAGATTCAGATTAGTATCTGATTCAAGATGCTTTGATCTCTCATGAGCTCTCAGTCTCAAGCAAGCCACCTCATATTTCTGAGCCCATCTGCAAAATGAGTGAGTTAGACAGGTGGTGTGTCAGACCACTTCCTCTACTAGCACTTGCATTAACTTGGAGATCAAGTGGTTGCAATAAACCCGACTTCACTGTGTAGTAGACTGATTAGGTTGCCAACTTTTTGGGATTTGGAACTGAACTTTGAGACTTACTCCCCCTCATCAGTGCCCAGGAGTGATGGGACCCTGAGACAACGACTAATGCCACTAAAAATGCCTGGGAAATCTGGGTATCCAGTGACCTCATTTACAATGAGAAGTAACTGCACAGGAACTAGGATTTTTGCCCTCAAGTTAAACAGGATGGAGGCCCAGTCATGAAAAGAAGTCAATTTTGTTGACTCTAAAATCAAAGCACAAGGAATTTAAATGATTGATGAGAAGTCTTTAAGAGAGCCAAATGATTTCCTCACTATGCTTGAACCTACAGAACTAAGATACTTGGGGTCCTTTGCCAAGGACTTGATTCCTGTGAAACTGCTGGATGGACAGGACCACTCTCATCATTGGTCTACCTCCTTCTGTGAGCTACTGCCATTGTCTTCTACTAGAGACATATGTCTAGTCTATAATTTTACTCTAAGAATATACAGGGACATAGTCCTGTAGTCTCTCCCTGTAGGAGAGAAAATATATGTTCCCAGACACCAAAATTTAAGACACTATAAAGACCAGGAGGAGCCAAGATGGCAGAATAGCATGGAAGTTTTTTGTGTGTCTTGCATCCATGAAATACAAGAACACAGACCAACAATACAAGCCAGACCAACACTAAACCATCCTGCACACCTAGAAAACTGACTGGAGGATTAACACAACAATCTGCACAACCTGAACCACAGAATTCAGCAGGTACGTGGCATGGAGAGGTGAACTTGGGGAGAGGGAAGCCGTGGAGGGCAGGGAGCTGCTTTAGTGTGCAGAGAGAGGATGGAGATGGGGCTGGGGGGAGAATACAGGAAAAGCACCCCTCCCCAAAAGCAGCTGGTGAGAAAGTGGAAAATTGGAAACAGACGCAGAGACTGAACTAAAAAGGGAGAAAGGAGAAAGGAGAGGGTTTAAGTTCCATTAAGACTGTAAACAGGGGGAGCGCAGAGTCTGAAACTCTGAAGCTCGATACCTGGCAGTGATCTGGTGGGAAGGGCAAATCCCCAGGAGCAGAGTAGGGTCCAGGAGGTTCTCAGGCCACATGGAGAGAAGCGGTTCCACTGCTGGAAGGATATTTGGTAGAGGATGTGAGGCCACCTGGGACCAGCGGACCCCAAAGAACAGCCACGTTCTCTGGTGCTGGAACAAGGTCATTGGGGGGTGAAGCCTTTTGCCAGATATGCATTGTGATTTTCCATAGTCCCTGAGGCGCTGCTGCTATACTGTCTCATGAACTTTTTCTGGGGTGGGCTGGCACCTGGCAACAGTCTCTGGGCATTGGCAGCAGCACGGTCCTGCAAGCATTCCTGGGTGTGGCCGGCACCTGGCCATTGCTTGGTAAGACTGTCAGCAGAGGGGCCAAGTGGATCAAAGCCGCAGTCTGTCAGAAGTGGGGGGGCTGGGGAAGGCAGCCTCATCTGAGACAAAACTCGGGAAGGAGGTGCCGCCTGGGCTTGATCACAAACAGTGTGGAAGCGGGGAGTGGACGGAAGCCAAAGATGAAGGACGGGTGCCCAACTGCTGATAAGGGAGGACAGAGTTCGGATACTACAGACTGAGTAGCTGGGTGATGTCATTTCACCACTCCTCCGCATGCCCATACACATCTACAAGGACCACAACATTCCACCCCAGTAGGCTAGCAGCGCCATCTAGTGGAGAACCGAGCCATTACACCAAGCCCTGCCCAACTGTGCCAAATTCACTTTTCAAGAACACAAGTCTCACCGCTTGCTTAGTTTATGGACTATAAAGCGCCTCACAGTTTGACTTCTAGGGGAAAACAAAGTAATTTCAGTCACATTTCAGTCTGTTAGCCAGTCCAACTATTCAGTTTTTTTTCTTTTCTTTCTTTTTTTTCTCCTTTTCGTTTCTTTTCTTTTTCTTGAATACAGAAAGAGAAAAAAATCATTTTTATTTTCAATTTTTATTAAAATATTTTACTTTAATTTTTTCTACTATATTCTTTACTTTTGTGTAAATTTTTTCAAATTCTATTTTATTTCCATCATTTCATTTTAGTCTACTTTATTCATTTTTTCAAACAATTTCTTTTTTTTGCTTTCTTCCCCTTTTTTTCTCTAATCTATCAACCCACTTTCCCCCAAAAGAAGGAGCAGGAAGAAAGAATTCACCCCAAAAGAAAGTGCAGGAAGAAACGACTGCCAGGGACTTAACTAACACAGATAAAAGCAAGATGTCTGAACCAGAATTTAGAATCACAATAATAAGAATACTAGCTGGAGTAGAAAATAGATTAGAATTCCTTTCTGTGGAGATAAAAGAAGTAAAAGCTAGTCAAGATGAAACAAAAAATGCTATAACTGAGCTGCAATCTTGAATGGATACCATGTTGGCAAGGATGGATGAGGCAGAACAGAGAATCAGCGATATAGAGGACAAACTTATGGAGAAAAATGAAGCAGAAAAAAAGAGGGAGACTAAGATAAAAGAACACAACTTAAGAATTAGAGAAATCAGTGACTCATTAAAAAGGAACAACATCAGAATATAAGGGTCCCAGAAGAGGAAGAGAGAGAAATAGGGGTAGAAGAGTTATGTGAGCAAATCATAGAAGAAAACATTCCTAACCTGGGGAAAGACACAGACATCAAAATCAAGGAAGCACAGAGGAATCCCATTATATTCAACAAAAACCGACCATCAACAAGGCATATCATAGTCAAATTCACAACATACTCAGGCAAGGAGAGAATCATGAAAGCAGCAAGGGAAAAAAGTCCCTAACCTACAAGGGAAGACAGATCAAGTTTGCAGCAGAACTATGCACAGAAACTTGGCAGGCCAGAAAGGAGTGGCAGGATATATTCAGTGTGCTGAATCAGAAAAATATGCAGCCAAGAATTCTTTATCCAGCAAGGCTGTCATTCAAAATAGAAGGAGAGATAAAAAGTTTCCCAGACAAAAATTAAAGGAGTTCGTGACCACTAAACCAGCCCTGCAGAAATTTTAGGGGGACCCTTTGAGGGGAGAAAAGATGAAAAAAAAATAAGTAAATACCAAAAGCAACAAAGATTAGAAAGGACAAGAGAACACCACCAGAAATTCCAACTCTACAAGCATCATAATGGCAATAAATTCATATCTTTCAGTACTCACTCTAAACATCAATGGACTCAATGCTCCAATCAAAAGACATAGGGTAACAGAATGGATAAGAAAACAAGATCCATCTATATGCTGCTTACAAGACACCCACTTTAGACCTAAAGATACTTTCAGATTGAAAGTAAGGGGATGGAGAACCATCTATCATGCTAATGGTCAACAAAAGAAAGCCGGAGTAGCCATATTTATATCAGACAATCTAGACTTTAAAATAAAGACTGTATCAAGAGATGTAGAAGGGCATTATATCATAATTAAGAGGTCTATCCACCAAGAAGACCTAACAATTGTAAACATTTATGCACCAAATGTGATAGCACCCAAATATATACATCAATTAATCACAAACATAAAGAAACTCATCTATAGTAAAACCATAATAGCAGTAGACTTCAACACCCCACTCACAGCAATGGACAGATCATCTCATCAAAAAATCAATAAGGAAGCAATGGCTTTGAATGACACACTGGACCAGATTGACTTAACAGATATATTCAGAACATTTCATCCTAAAGCAGTGGAATATACATTCTTCTCCAGTGCACATGGAATGTTCTCCAGAAGAGACCATATACTGGGACACAAATCAGCCCTAAGTAAGTACAAAAAGATAGAGATCATACCATGCATATTTTCAGACCACAACGCTATGAAACTCAAAATCAACCACAAGAAAAAATTTGGAAAGGTAACAAATACTTGGAGACTGAAGAACATCCTACTAAAGAATGAATGGGCTAACCAAGCAGTTAAAGAGTAATTTAAAAAGTATATGGAAGTCAATGAAAATGATAACACCACAACCTAAACCTCTGGGACTCAGCAAAGGCAGTCATAAGAGGAAAGTACATAGCAATCCAGGCCTTCCTAAAAAAGGAAGAAAGATCTCAGATACACAACCTAACCTTATGCCTTAAGGAGCTGGAAAAAGAACAGCAAATAAAACCCAAAACCAGCAGAAGACAGGAAATAATAAAGATTAGGTCAGAAATTAACGCTATCAAAAACAAAAACACAGTAGAAGAGATCAATGAAACCAGAAGCTGGTTCTTTGAAAGAATTAGCAAAATTGATAAATCACTAGCCAGTCTAATCAAAAAGAAAAAGGAACGCACCCAAATAAATAAAATCAAGAATGAAAAAGGAGAGATCACCACCAACACGGCAGAAATAAAAACAATAATAAGAGAATATTATGAGCAAGTATATGCCAATAAAATGGGCAATATGGAAGAAATGGACACATTCCTAGAAACATATACACTACCAAAACTGAAACAAGAAGAAATAGAAAATTTGAACAGACCCATACCCAGTAAGGAAATCGAATTAGTAATCAAAAATCTGCCAAAAAACAAGAGTCCAGGGCCAGATGGCTTTCCAGGGGAATTCTACCAAACATTTAAGGAAGAGTTAACACCTATTCTCTTGAAGCTGTTCCAAAAATAGAAACGGAAGGAAAACTTCCAAACTCTTTCTATGAAGCCAGCATTACCTTGATTCCAAAACCAGACAGAGACCCCACTAAAAAAGGAGAACTACAGACCAATTTCCCTGATCAACATGGATGCAAAAATCCTCAACAAGACATTAGCCAACTGGATCCAACAATACATTAAAAAAATTATTCACCACGACCAAGTGGGATTTATACTTGGGATGCAGGGCTGGCTCAATATCTGCAAAACAATGTGATTTGTCACATCAATAAAAGAAAGGATAAGAGACATATGATCCTCTCAATAGATGCAGAGGAAGCATTTGACAAAATATAGCATCCTTTCTTGATAAAAACCCTCAAGAAAGTAGGGGTAGAAGGAGCATACCTCAAGATCATAAAAGCCATATATGAACGACCCAACGCTAATATCATCCTCAATGGGGAAAAACTGAGAGCTTTCCCCCTAAAGTCAGGAACAAGACAGGGATGCCCACTCTCTCCACTGTTATTCAACATAGTATTGGAAGTCTTAGCCTCAGCAATCAGACAACCCAAAGAAATAAAAGGCATCCAAATAGGCCAGGAGGAGGTCAAACTTTCACTCTTTGTAGATGAGATGATACTCTATATGGAAAACCCAAAAGATTCCACCAAAAAAAACTGCTAGCACTGATTCATGAATTCAGCAAAGTTGCAGATATAAAACCAATGCACAGATATCGGTTGCATTCCTATTCACCAACAATGAAGCAACAGAAAGAGAAATCAAGGAATTGATCCCATTTACAAGTGCACCAAAAAAACATAAAATACCTAGGAATAAATCTAACCAAAGAGGTGAAAATGTATACACTGAAAACTATAGAAAGCTTATGAAAGAAATTGAAGAAGGCATAAAAAAATTGAAAACGATTCCATGCTCCTGGATAGGAAGAACAAATATTGTTAAAATGTCGATACTATCCGAAGCAATGTACATATTCAATGCAATACCTATCAAAATAACACCAGCATTCTTCACAGAGCTAGAACAAATAATCCTAAAATTTGTAGGGAACCAGAAAAGACCCCGAATAGCCAAAGCAATCCTGAAAAAGGAAACCAAAGCAGGAGGCATCACAATCCCGGACTTCAAGCTATACTGCAAGGCTGAAATCATCAAGACAGTATGGTACTAGCACAAGAACAAACACTCAGATCAATGGAACATAATAGAGAACCCAGAAATGGACCCACAAACGTATGGCCAACTAATCTTTGACAAAGCAGAAAAGAATATCCAAAGGAATAAAGACAGTCTCTTCAGCACTTGGTACTGGGAAAACTGGACAGCGACATGCAGAAGAATGAACCTGGACCACTTTCTTACACCATACACAAAGATAAACTCAAAATGGATGAAAGACCTCAATGTAAGACAGGAAGCCATCAAAATCCTCGAGGAGAAAGCAGGCAAAACCTCTTTGATCTTGGCCGCAGCAACCTCTTACTCAACATGTCTCCAGAGGCAAGAGAAACAAGAGCAAAAATGAACTATTGGGACCTCATCAAAGTAAAAAGCTTCTGCACAGCAAAGGAAACAATCAGCAAAACTAAAAGCAACCAACAGAATGGGAGAAGATATTTGCAAATGACATATCAGATACAGGGTTAGTATCCAAAATCTATAAAGAACTTATCAAACTCAACACCCAAAAACCAGATAATCCAGTAAAGAAGTGGGCAAAGACATGAATAGACACTTCTCCAAGGAAGACATCCAGATGGCCAACCGACACATGAAAAAATGTTCAACATCACTCATTATCAGGGAAATACAAATCAAAACCACAACGAGATACCACCCTACACCTGTCAGAATGGCTAACATTAACAACTCAGGCAACAACAGATGTTGGCAAGGATGCAGAGAAAGAGGCTCTCTTTTGCATTGTTGGTGGCAATGCAAACTGGTGCAGCCACTCTGGAAAACAGTATGGTGGTTCCTCAAAAAACTAAAAATAGAACTACCTTACGACCCAGCAATTGCACTACCAGGTATTTACCAAGGGATAAAGGTGTGCTGTTTCAAAGGGACACATGCACCCCCATTTTTATAACAGCACTATCAACAATAGCTAAAGTATGGAAAGAGCCCAAATGTGTCCATCGATGGATGAATGGATAAAGAGAATATATGGTATATATATACACACACACACACACAATGGAGTATTACTTCGCAATCAAAAAGAATGAAATCTCGCCATTTGCAACTATGTGGATGGAACTGGAAGGTATTATGCTAAGTGAAATTATGCTAAGTCAGTCAGAGAAAGACAAAAATCATATGACTTCACTCATATGAGGACTTTAAGAGACAAAAAAAATGGACATAAGGGAAGGGAAACAAAAATAATATAAAAACAGGGAGGGGGACAAAACAGAAGAGAATCATAAATATGGAGAACAAACAGAGGGTTACTGGAGGGGTTGTGGGAGGGCTGATGGGCTAAATAGGTACGGGGCATTAAGGAATCTACTCCTGAAATCATTGTTGCACTATATGCTAACTAATTTGGATGTAAATTAAAAACAAATTTTTTTAATTAAAAAAAAAGACACTATAAAGACCAGAGTCTTTGTAAATTTTGGTAATGTGGTGTCAGGGTGTAAAGAGAATGTCATGATGGAGATGATTCACCTTTTTCTAAGGTGGTGATCTGAAGTTATAATTTTCCTTGTTATGTGATAAGTGGGTTCTGAGGCTATTAATACCCCCAAATAGACTGACATTGGTGGGCAATGGTTTTACAGACAGAATCCTTTTAACTTCCCCTTATTAGCAAGGTCACTGTTTAGAACGAAAATTTTTCTTAAGAACTAAATGATTACTAAAATATGAGGCTGAAATAATAAATGGTACTCTTTGGGCCTTCATTGAGAGTTCTATGATTGACGATTAAATGTTCTGAGCAAATACAGTCTCTGGTTTTCAATTCCAAACTTTGTAAACATATCAGAGACAAACAAGTAGGTGGGGTGGAGGCATCATTTGGGAGGCCACTGGAGTCGGGCACAGTGACACTGAGATATTCAGAAAGGGGTCAGGAAACTTGCAGAGAAGACAGCTTGCACAATGCAGTCAAGGAAGACAACTGATCTGGAATATTCAGAAAAGGCATGTTATTCTTTTTAAAGAAACTAGAAGTTTCGGGGCACCTGGGTGGCTCAGTTGGTTGAGCATCCGACCTTGGCTCAGGTCATGATCTCACAGTCTGTGGGTTCGGGCCCCGCGTCCGGCTCTCTGCTGACAGCTCAGAGCCTGGAGCCTGCTTCGGATCTGTGTGTCTTTCTCTTCCCCTCCCCTGCTCATGCTCTGTCTCTCTCTGTCTCAAAAATAAATAAAAACATTAAAAAAATAAAAAAAAAGAAACTAGAATTTTAAAAAGTTAAAACAAGGCTTTTAAAAAAAAGAAACTAGAAGTAATAATGAGATATAAATTTACATTTATCATCACACAAAAAAAGAGTGGTAACACCATTGTTTATAGAGATGGAGGGTGGCTACTTTCCTACTTTCTGGTAAAAATGAAAATTACTATTGCTTTTCGGAAACAAATTCAGTCACATATTATTTCAATGTAGCAATCTCACTTTTGGGAATCTATTCCACAGAAATAAACGTATTAGCATGTAGCAGCATATGTATAAAAGTGTTTTTACAACTTATTCACAGGGTGAAAAACAAGGGTGAAAACACTGTGAATTACTACCAATAGAGGAACAGAGGAATAAATTATGGTATAACCACACCATGAAGTTGTTTGCACCATTAAAAAGAATCCATTATGGGGCGCCGCCTGGCTGGCTCAGTTAGCAAAGCCTGTGACTCTTGATCTCAGGGTCTTGAGTTCAAGCCCCACATTGGGTGTGGAGCCTACATAAAATGAATAAATTAAAAAAAAAAAGAACCCATCATGACCATTGATTAGAAAAGTTTTCCATGGGTATCATTGGGAAAGAATGTTGGGGAGAGAGCAGAAAATGTCTAGAATATTATACATTTTTATGGACTACAAAATGACAAAATCCCAATGTAGGTGTATGTGTGTATATATGCACATATCTGTGTGTGACTGTGCATGTACGTGTGTGTGTTTATGTGATGAGATGAGTGTGAAGAAAAAAAAACGAAGGGTGCACCTTAGATTCTAGTGGGAATGACCAGGAACATAAGGGGCTTCAATAGAAGCAGATGAAGCAGATGAAGGGAAGGAGGGGAGAGGAAGTCAAAAAACATGATACAAAATGACTGCAATAAAAAGTGAAATAAGTGATTTCTCAGTTGGGTAGAACTACACATGCGTAAGTTTATCCATGTATAAAGAAATCGGGGGAAGATAAATGAGAGAGTTAAAACTGCCTTATAAGAATGACCATGATATATTGTTGAGAAGAAAAAAAAGAGACAGTCACAAAGGTTGTTTCTAAAAGGAGGTGAATATAAACATATGAGCACAACACAATTAAAAATCTGTATAGCAAAAGACACTATAAAGAAGAGAAATGACAGCCTGGGAAGAAATAAATGCCACCCATATGGCAGACAAAGGGATTATGTCCCAAGAAACAAAAAGCTTCTACAAGTTGTTAAGAAAAAGATAATTAACCTGATATGCAACTTACGAATAAGCAATTGCATGAGATGAAATCCAAATAACCAATCCACATGAGAGGTGTTCAGTCTTTTATATCATCGTGGAAATGCAAATGTAAGCAATAATGAAGTACAACTGTTACTCCCTTGGTCAGCAGAAATTAAGAACAGCAACTAACCGCTAGAGAGACTGTGTACCAGTCAGGCAGGCACCTTTATACATTACTGGTAGGAGGGTGAATTGCTACAACTGTTCAGAAAAT
This sequence comes from Acinonyx jubatus, assembly GCF_027475565.1. NCBI lineage: Eukaryota > Metazoa > Chordata > Mammalia > Carnivora > Felidae > Acinonyx > Acinonyx jubatus. Next base: position 93,577,151 of record NC_069387.1, read on the forward strand.
AAAAATTTGGTAATATAGTAATTAAAACACTCTTGTGATAATCTCTCTCTTAAAAATCTTATTCATCTTTATAAAATACCTAAGTGAGCAAACAATATACATTTATGTACATACACACATTATACATAGATACATACATACATATGTTCCTCTTCCTCCAAGGGTGTCTATACAAGATACTGACTGTGGCAGTTTTGTTGTGGCAAATACAAAACATATACACAAAGCAAGAAAATGGCAAACAGCCTGAATGTACATTGATTCTGAGAAGTAGTTCAAGAAAGTATGGTATATATAAACTTGAAAATTATGCAACTATTTGGAAGAAATAAATCAAATTTATATCTAAAGACTCAGAGGTACATCTATTATTATTTTAAAGAAAAGCAACTTGTACAGTATGACCAAGTGTTAAAACAACAATATATATGTATTTAAAACAGAGAAATGTGTAATATAAATTAAAAAGATTTACATCCCTATACAATTATACAGGTAAACTTCAATTATCAAGAGTATGTGTTTATATGTGTGGAATCCTTATTACCTAATCTTCCCCAATAAACTGGGAATAAATTATCAGCTTATTAATAAATTATAAGGTCATTAATAACTTATTTTGCATTTGGATTAATGATATATTTTTAAAAAATAAAAAAAAAATCCTCTTTGTAATAGAGGCTCCTGACAATACAGCTAATGTTAACATGCTAAAGGCAGTCAACACATTATTTTATTTCAGAAAATTTTAGGTGAAAAGAAGGAGCTGTATCTGGGAGCACATGACAAGAGGTGAACACAGAGCAGGAGTGAGCACGTTCTGGCTGACGGGAAAGGTGGTTCAGCTTTCAGCGGGTAAGTGTAGCAGGTGGGAGTCCCACGAGAAGACAGCTCATGGCAGCATGAAAAACTACCAGCAGGTAGAGGTGAGGGCTGGCTGTGAGAACGGAGTTCAAAGACAAAACAAGTAATAAGGCAGGTCTCCAGGCTCAGAAGAACTGAAGTGTGGGTCAGTGGTAGCAAACACTCAGGAAAGGAAGATGTCAAGAACCCAGGTAATTAGCAATGGAGTATAAGCAGGGTTTTAGTCAGGGCCACCACGTGTGGCTGTGAGCTGTGTGACGCACAGGGGATGCTGTTGGCTTAAACTACCATGCGAAGGGTGCCTCCTGAATTTATACAACGAGGCAGGAAGCTGTTGCAATGCAGAGATTTTACCCCAAGATCAGAGGAGATGAAAATTGACAATTCTGTTGATTATCATCACTAGCACCACGACTGTGACAGCTGACATTACGACAAGGTATTATACTTTACAGAACAAATTCACTGTCCTGGGAAGGATCAAAGGAGGTAGCCAGGTCAGGTACTACAATCACCATTAAAATGAGGAAACAAAGACTCAGAAATGTTTGTTGACCTGCCCAGGATTTCAAAGGTAGTCAATGGCCGAACAGGCTTGTGAACCCAAGATGTCTCCTTCTAAAACCATCCGTTCCCACTGTCTCAAATTGCTCATAAGAGGAATGAAGATTGCTCTGTGACATTGGGGATTGGCCTGCTGAGCAAAGAGCCAACAGATCATTTTACACCTTGTATTTCTTTCACGCGAACTTTATTTTCTTATTTTTTCAAACCTAATAGGTAAACAAATTCTCCCTTAAGGAGATTTCCTGTTGTGCAACATTCAGACTCAACTTGTCCATACTGATGGCTGTTTTATTGTAGTGACTATTTGTTTAGACAGAATGTGTTACAGAAAGATTTATAGCAGCTTACAAAAACACTTACGATACAACATAAAATTGAATAAAAACTAAGGAAATGAGGACATTGAATTAGAAGGAAAATGAGTGAAGAAAAGCAAACATCCAGCCACAAATGAAGTTAGTTCACAAAATAAATAAGGCACTCAATAAAGTTCGCTATGTTTGCTAAAGGTGGACTGCAAATTTGGCTCTCAGCTTTTCAGCAGGAAGAGAAAGAAGGAAACATGATTCACAGCACTTGAAAGATATAATTATAAGCCAACCAGTGGCTCAGGAGAAATACAAGTATTCTTGGTACTAAGACTGAAAAGTTATATTTTCCATTGTTCCATATGATGCTAATAATAGCAGCCAATTTTTATAAGGATCTTACCATGTGTCGGGCATGCTTCTAAGTGCTTTGAATGCTTTGTATCATTCAATTGCCATGAAAATTCCACAGGATGGATTTTATTAGTAATTACTTTTTTACAATTGAGGAAACTAAACTACAAAGATGATAAGTAAGTCTCTGAAAACACACACACACACGCACACACACACGCACACACACACACACACACACACACAATTAGTAAGTGCCTGATTTGGGATTCCAACACAGTTCTGCCGACTCCAAAGTTATTCTTTTACCATGTGACTTCCATTTAGGAACTATACCTTGATTCAGTCCCTAAGTATCCCTGAAGACCTAAGAGACTCCCTCAAGATCCAACATTCTGTAGTTTCAACCATGTTCTCTCTACTACAGAACTTTGTTTTTTTCACTGCACTTACTACCATCTGCTTTCTTATTTTATTATCTTTCTCCTAACAGAATGTGAACTGTGTAGCTGCAATGATCTTATCTTTTTAATCTTCTATCCTTAGTCTGCTTTTCTGCCTAAAACATAGGAGGCATGCAATAATATTTTTGAGTAAATGAATGTCTCAAGGAACAAGGAGTAGGTGTCCATTTAACATGCTTTCATGTCTGAAAATCCATTTGCCCCTGCTTATGCTTAGCTCCTTACACATATTACTCACATATTCTTCCCTAGTCTCCATAACTTATACTAGTTACCAAAAATTCGCTGGACCCTATAATTTGGCTATATTCTGTAATCTACCTTGGCATGGAGTTAATTTTATTCACTTGACCTTACAATTTAGAAAAGTATTCCTAAGAATATAGATGTCACCATCACGTGTCACACATGAGGAAATTTTTAAATTTTTATTTATTTGTCCATAAGCAATGACCGCTGATTTTTAAAAGTATACATTCAAAGAATATAAGGCCTTGTGACCTGTTCAACATAGATTTTGGTATTGTTGCCCAATATTTCCTATTTAAAAAAACAGACCACTTCTAGAACAGAGAGAAAGCAACCTGTGCTTAAGGGACAAAAAAACCAACATGAACTTGTTCTGGTGAAATACCTAATTCCAGTTACCATGTTTTCAGCAGGAAAAATAATCAAATTGTTAAACAATGCAGCTTCACTAGGTTTGTAATGGGAGCATGAGATGATTAAGGTTTTTTTTTTGTTTGTTTCTTTGTTTGTTTTAACTACAGACACACAAACACCCAAAATATTCAGAATAATTGATTGGATGACATTAATAAATACAATTCAGGAAATCCCAGAATAAGACAGATTCTTAGCCCTCATTGTCTTGATGCATATTCTCAGCCTTCTCTAAATCTTTCAGGATTTTTTGGAATTTGTATCACATGGCTGTCATTTCCAGAGAGGAGGACAAACAAATCTCACAAACACATCTCTTCCTGCAATCTTGGAAATTGACTGTGAACATATGGCCTATCCCTCAAAGCGGGTCTTTTTCTTTCTTTTTCTTTGAAGTTACCTGTTGCTAACTTATTGTTTTAGTAAAAAGACTAAATCATATGAAAGTGTAGGCTGAATTGACGACATGTAAAGTTGATGATGTGCTCTTGACTTATTTTCCTGAACTCGAATAGTCGAAATGTGGCACACAGGTAATCAAAGAAACAATGTGGGATAAGAATAATGGCTGGATTATACTTTCATACTTTATTCTATTTTTTAAGTTTATTTACTTCTTTTGAGAGAGAGAGAGAGAGAGAGAGAGCAGGGGAGGGGCAGAGAGAGAAAATCCCAAGCAGGCTCTGCACTGTCAGCACAGAGCCTGATGCGGGGCTTGATCCCATGAACTGTAAGATCATGACCTGAGCTGAAATCAAGAGTTGGATGCTTAACCTACTGAGCCACCCAGGAGCCCCATAATTTCATACTTTAAAAAAAAATTTGGCAAATATTAAAGTACAAGATTATGACCAATCTCCTTGTAAACAGACAATGATAAATGGCTACAGTGATGTGATATTGTGATTTATAATAACAACAACAAAAAATCATTTTGGTCTTCCTCCACAGTTCCTGGCACAAAGCTCCTAAAACCATGGCAGTTTCCTATCTGACAGCAATAGGGGAATCTTTTGTCATACTATTTAGTTTTGTTCCCAGTTCCTAAAATAACTCCAAAGCCATAAAGGTGAAATGGGTGTTTTTCCTTACTCACAATAAGCCCTTTCAACCACACTTGAGTTTATATTAACGGGGTGACTTTTGGAACCCCCCTAAAGATGGGGGGGTCGGGTGGCCAACGGAACCAGCCAAGTGATTAAAGGCACAGAGCTTTGAGTCCCACCCCTCAACCTCTGGGAAGGGGAGGGGAGCTGGAGGCTGAATAATCACCAATGACCATGATTCACTGAATCATGGCTACATAATGAAGGCTCTGTAAAAACACAAAAGAGCAGCGTTTGGAGAGTTTCCAGGTTGGTGAACACAAGGTGGTGCTGGCAGAATAGCACACCCAGAGAGGACATGGGGGCTCTGTACACCTTCCCGCATAACCTGCCCTATGCACCCATTCCATACGCCTGGTCCTGAGTCACGATAGCCTTTCTAATAAACTGCCACTCTAGTAAGTGAAAGGATCTGATTCTGTTTCCAAATAGATAGTGTCAGAACTGAGTAGAGGAGAAACACAGGAGCAATTTTCCCTTTACATTTTGGTATGAGAAGTGGGCTTTGCTAGAACAGTCTTGGTCCATGGAAACATGGGGTTTACAAGAGAAAGGATGACAGGGTGGGGGATGAAGGACCTTTGATTCCTGGGGGGTCAGGTGGTCACTCCTGCTATGAAGCAACAGCTGTGTTACACTCAGTTACTAAAGGTAAAAGTTCTTGAGGAGTAAGCTTTGTAACTTTGCTCAGGGAGAGAACCTTCCAAAGACTTTTAGCTCCTGTGTTTACCTCAAACAAGAGAAATGAACAAATTGTTTCTACCATCTGAACTATAGAGATCAAGTGGAGGGAACTGAGGCATTTGCTAAATAGTATCAAACCCATCATGCACAGGCAGGGAGGGTCAGATGCCCAGAAAGCAGAGTATAATTATCCATTAGCAGTTAGATATTAAAGTGAAGCATTTTATAGTAACAACAACAAAACAAGCAAAAAACTAAGCATGATTCATAGTATTTATGATTAGAGGGAAACAGAGAAAGAAGGAAGAAAAGAAAGAAAAGGGGACAAAAGTCACTCACAGAAGGTATAAGAGAACGGTTCTCAACAATCGTAAAACCAAAGCACAATTTTTACAGAGATCTGACAAGTATGTATTTGCTCCAAAGCAAAGATACCCTCTTTGTTCACCTGAAGACCCCATTTGTTTTTATACTGTTGTGGAAATTTTAGATTAAAAAAGAGTTTTTAGGTTCCAACATAAAGACACACAGCACCTTCCACCTTCCTCAATGAAAAACACTGAAATACAACATTTTATTTGTTTTCAACGGAACACCCTCTTTTTTGTCCTGCTAACTTCCTTGACTGCTTTAAATATTTACCTTGCTTTACACTTAAGGTTTATGGAACATAAATAATCTGGCCAAGGGAAAGAAAAAACAGACCCCATATTGCAATTGTATATAGAGTTCATAAAGAAAGAAGTTTCCATTAAAACAAGCTCTTAAATTCTCTTAATAATAGTAATCAGGCAGTTGAAATGAAAAGAATACTGTTTGACACAGTCAACATTTAGTTCTCCTCAAAATTAGCTGCCTTAAGCCACTGGATGTGTGGGGAATATAAGTCAATATATATAACAGTAAAATCTATCATATAATGGAATTTTTAGCAGCTGTTAAAAATGATGCTTTTTAAAGGCAGTTAATGGTATAAGATGTCCAAAATATAAACTAAGTAAAAAAAAAACACCTGCAAGCTTTATGTATGCACATTCCATATATCTGTAAAAAAGAAAGTCTATACCTGTATATATAAAAGACTATACAGATACATATAGCAAAATGACATTGTTATATAACAGTTAATGATTATTTTTATTCCTATTTTTCCTTCTGTATATTTCTAAATATTCTGAAACTCTAAGAAATTACATTACTTTTTGAGTTGAGACAAAAATATTAGTCAATACCCAATGTCCAAGTAGTATGATAATCAATTAAAGCAGCTCTCTTAAGACTCCAGTCATCCCAATGTTGAGTCTAAATGATCCAAACAAGCAGATGCACTGAGTGGTCCAGTATCAAAACTTCACACAGACACTGCCTAAGCTTGACCTCTAGCATTTCCAGAATGTGTTCCAGAATCCTCCTTGCTGCTTTAGTAGTGAGAAATGGAGAAAAGCAACAGATGGCGACAATTATGACTGTCAGGATGCCAACCTCAAGAACGAAATTTTTACTTCAAGACAATTTGCAGGGGTACAATAATATCTGGAGAATCTAGGCACAAGCTTTCCGAAATGCAAATGTTTGGGATAAAAAGAAAGTTGGTTATATAAGAAGATCTGATAGTTTAACATGAAGCACTTAGGTTAAGAGCAAAAATTTAACCAAATTTCTGAAGCAGATTACAGAATTTCTTTTTTCAGACTTTCTTAAAAATAAAATGTAATTTGACACTACAATTCCTTTTTTATTATAATCTCTAGACCGGCCATCATGGATCTTTACCTTTTACTCTCTGGCTCCAACATTAACATATAGCTATCAAGGAGTATATTTTCAAAGCATGAAAATTAACATTATCATTAGCTTAAATAAAAAGTAATCTATCAAGTTATAAATTTTCTATTGAGGAAATGTACAACATTTTCCTGAAGCAAACCAAATGACTTATGGTAAAATTTAAAATGTTCTGAGTTTTGAAGTCAAATTTGGACTTGTATTCTGCCTGTAGTACTTATTATTAACTGTACAACCTGCAGAAAGTTCCTGATTTGGGGCCTTAATTTCCTCATGTGTAAATTGGAAACTAATCATGAGGGTTTTCTGATGCTTGAAGGTTCATTATTGAGGTAGTTTCTTCCATTATTACCATATATGATGAAATTTCTGTGATATGGTTTCAGCACACCCTTACCTTTCCTGAAGTTCATAGGTAGAAGAATATAATAAGCAATGGCATAATGCAGAGATGCCCCAATTTTGAAGACTGTGGTAGCCAAACCCCAAGATAGTGCTCAACGATCCCAGCCTCCTGGTAATCACGCCCTTTGGAGTCCCTTCCCCATGAGAATGGGCTACACCTAGTGACTCATTTCTAAGGAGCACACTAAAGTGGAAACGATGGTGTGTGACTTGGAGACTAGGTCATTGTGGCAGTGTGGTGTCAATCTCTCTCTCTTCACATGTGCTGGGGGAAGCCATGTCGTGCACAGCCCTGTGGAGATGTCCACGTGTTGAGGAACGGAAGTCTCCTGCCAATGCCTCGTGAGTGAGCTTGCAAGTGAAGCCTTCGGCTCAGTCAAGTATGCAGAAACAAAGCCCCAGCTGGCAGCTTGACTTCAGTAACCCCTGAGGCAGAGAACTACACAGCTTCTGCTCCCAGATTCCTGACCTTCAGAAACTGTGTGAAATAATAAACATTTTGTGTTTTAAGCTGCTAAATGTTGAGGTAATACGTTGTGCAACAATAAATAATTGCTACACAGATCAAATCCAAAATGACAAAGTTGGTAAGGTCTACAGACAAAATACCGCTTTCAAGGAAGACAGAAAAGAAGTTTCTAAGATATAACTACATTTATCTGAAAATCCAGAAGAAGAGTTACACATTTTATTATTTAACAAATGTATTATTACCATTGTACATGTTCTCTCAGGCTCTTATATTTATTCCCTCTAGGAACTTGGGATAAGTGTCCCAAGGACTATATTGGAAGACATCTGAGTCACATTCCATATTACAGTAGGCTTGCGTCTTACATCCATTTAGCATTTTGGACTTGGTATTAGTATTTGATCCCAATACGCTTCACACAAAATAATTCATAATTTTCCCAAAGCCTATATCTGAATCACACTTTCTGTGGGTTGCCCAGCATGAGCAAGTCACTTAGCTCAGGAATGAGCCCATGCACCTGCTTCCCCTACACTCAATACAGCCTTCTTGTTCCCCGCCATATAAGCAGTCAGCATCAAAAAGTACACAGGCTACAGTGGTTTTCACAAATCTGAGACATTCTTGAGACATAATATCATGTGTCTAGCAGATTGCACTAAATCACAGTCCTAACTGGCAAATAGTCTGGGTGTTTGGACATAGCCCAGGAACCTGAATTTTCTATTCTGTCAGAGTAAATTTGCTGCCTACTTGGGCCACTGTCAGAGAGTATAACCGTAGTCACCCATTTTGTACAAGAATCACATTCCTGAGGTCACGTTGTAAGTCCTCCTATCTTCATTACTTCTTGAAGGGGCTATTGTGTTTTAATAGAAATTGAAGTCCAGACACTCTGCTCTAGCATACATTTAACTGCCATCTGACATCTAGTCTATCTTTGCTTGTTAACAGTGTCCCAATTTTTATTCAAGTAACCTCCCCTCCCATAAACAGCTTGTGAGTTTTTAGGGATGCTCTAGGGGGTGGAGCATGTAGTTTAGGTTTGAGATAATTAGCTTAATTTTATCTGCAAGTTGTTCAGGGATGAAGTGAGTAATTAACTTAAATTGCACTAGTCATAGAGATACCCAGGATATTATTGATGGTTGTGAAAGAGTCATTCTTTTCCACTAAAAATGAACCTGCAAGGACAAAACTCCAGGAGGTTCAGGAAACCATGTGGAGATGAACAAGAGAGAACCATCTGAGAATGAAGTTACCCCAGAGGAAGCAGAGCTGGAGACTGAAGCTGGCCAATTATTTGTCTTTGATCAAACCACACCTAAAGCTATATATACTACAGAAATGTTGTTATCTGAACGACAAAATTTTCTCTAGTTTGGACTGGTTTCTTGTCACTTGCCACAAAATATTTCTAACTAATAAACCCTGACATGGCAGAATTTCAACAGTAGGTACAAAGGCTAAGTCCACCGTTTAGGATATTTCCTACACAAGTACAAAATTATGATTAAAACAACATGTCTTTTAAAAAAGTGTTCAACAATTACCTGTCCACAAAACATAAAATACACTAAACATTACAAAATTTATTCACTGTGTCAAGGCTGGACTTTATTCACTGTGTCAAGGCTGGACCTTCTAAGCTGTTCAAATCACATCTAGAAATTACCTCTTCCCTTGTAAGATGAACCTCAAAAACTAGTCCACAGCAGAACCAAGATGAAGTGAAGCATAACACAGACTCAGGATGTAACTGAAAGCCAGAATTATTCAAAGCATTTGGTTTTAAGGGTCTTCTGTATCAATTGCCTGATGAAAATGTTTTCAAAGAGAGTTTGTGTCATAAAACAAGAGAATGTCTATGTGCTGGTCTGGGTGAGTGGTGAGCAAGACAAAAAGTTTTAGGAGTCTGGGAAACTCACAGAGGCCATCTAAGGCTACTGGAAACTCCCCCATCATCTTCTTATGTGCTCACAGAAGTCTTCTCTCTGCCCCAAGAACTGTCCCTATATCCTCTCTTTTCTCCTCTTTCCTTTCTTTTTTAATGTTTATTTATTTTGAGAGACAGAGAATGTGTGTGCACACGAGCAGGGGAGGGGCAGAGAGAAAGGGAGAGAGAGAATCCCAAACAGGCTCCATGCTGTCAGTACAGAGCCTGATGTGGAACTATGTGGAGCTTGATCCCACAAACCATGAGGTCATGACATGAGCTGAAACCAAGAGTCCAACAGTCAATCGACTGAGCCACCCAGGTGCCCCTCTCCTTCTTTTCTCCTTTCCTTTATCCCTTCCCATCTTCTTCCCTCCACTTTCCTTTCTCATCCTCCTCTGCTTCCTCCTCTTCTTAGCTCTTCTCCTCCCTTTTCTTCCTTTTATTTTCCTTCCTATGAAGAACATTCCATGAAGTAAGTCATAATGTCCCAACTTTTATATTCATTCCAAAGCCTTTCTAGTCCCAGTTTTCTCAGATTTTCTCCAGGCTAGAACATTCTTCACTCAGCAACCTATATGGACCTTGCTGAACCGGAAAAGCCTGTAGTTGGTTCCACTCTACCGTTTTCATCCATACCCCTAAGTTCTCTCCTTCCTGATGTTGGGGGCTTGCTGCCTGATGTAGGACTATGGAATTTCCAGCACATATTTGTTTAAAGCCAATTTTTTTTACTCCTACTACAGCCCTGACCTTGAGGACATTCATATTCCCTCTGTATTCCATTTGTACAGAAATCCTAATAACCACATCTTAGTTGAGCTTGTGGGATGTAATTAGCATTCTTTGGGATAAACATTCTAATTGTGTTGTTCTTTCCTTGGAATAAATAAACTACAGATTTTCCTGATCATAAAAGAAAGAAAAAAAGGGAAAAAATCATTTGTGGACAAATGCTCTAATGAAATTCTTTGTGGAGACAACTGACAATCTGAGAAGGAGGAGTGACACATACATCTTCCATGTCCCTTTTAAATTTCTCATTTAGGAAGAGAAAAAGTCATCTCTTCCTCTCAATGGAAGTCTTGAAAGTTACATACACTTTTTGGAAATTGGCACTGGTGTTTTTATTCTGGCTGAAAAAAAAACCAATAATTTCTCTAATTCAGGAAACATACTCATGAACGCTGCTCATTTTGGTATAAATTAAGCCATAAAATAATTCTTTGCTAGCACTACAATATTCCTCAATATATATTGTTTATATATATTGTTTTATATATGTAAACTCCTAAATAATATATATATATATATATATATATATATATATATATATATAAAACACAAATATATATATATATATATACACATACCAGCTAACACTTGACGGAGTGTTGACCGTCTATTTTTTGAGTAAGCAGAACATTACTGATTTATTTAAAAATAACCCCACTTCTCTGGTTTTCCTACTAAATCACACGTGCATAAGTAATGTCGATAGATTATATGAAACACTGACACTAGCAATTGTTGCAAGCTACCAAAGCCACAGCATGATTAGAGACTAGATCACAAGAGGTTAGGGGAGGCTAATACAGCAAATTCGCCTATTGCTTTCATGTAATCATCACTCAGAAGAAAAAGCACAGCTTCTTCATGAGTCTTCAAACCACGAATAAGCTAAAAGTGAAATGACCTGCCAGAATTCCTCATTGCTGCCTTTTATCCTCCATAATATTAAATTAACTAGAGAGTGCATGACATTACAAGATAGAACAAACCTCTTGAATGGCAATTCAGTGACTTCAAGAGTTGATGACTATGGGAATATGATGGTCACCAGAGGAAATATCTCCCATGAGCCCCTAGTATTAACACAGGCATATCCAGATACAGCCACATCGTTAACATCATTTGTCTTCACTGAATAGACAGAGTACATGGCTTTCACCTTCAGAACATCTGTTACTCATGTAAATGTACAAAATTTGTTCGAGTACCTCAGGAGGCCAAGTGACCCACATATTTTGTAACAAGAGCTCATCTTGTGTTCTCAATTGATGATTTTTTACTGAATTACCGACATTTCCCCTCAAACATTTGCCAAGCAAAACCAGAGATTCCATTTCATCTGTCTCTTTCTGGATCCCCCAAATGACAACTGGATCATAATAAATACTCAGTGTATGCTAGTTGAAAACATCAATGAATGGATCTTTGATTATCAAGATCAAGTAAAGCATCCTATGTGTAGAAGATAAAAAATAAAGAAAAAGAAAAAAAGTTTATTAAATTTAACTACATTTGGTTCATAGAGAGGTTGTCAAAATGTAAACATGGCTTCATTCAATGATCTTGGCCTCAAAAGTCAACATATTTGATTACATTTGGGGGCAAAAAGGCAATAGCAGTCATTTAGCTACTGACTTGCAGTTTTAATGTGAATCCTCCTGTTGTGATTTTAAACTTAAGAGGGACTGTAGTCTAAACAGGGTGTCAAACTTGTATTCAAAGTATGTATTTAAACTATGATACTTCCATAAATTGGAGAACTCTGGCCTGAGTTACATACCCTGAAAATATGAGCAATGGAACCACTGCATTATCTTGATTAATAAAGGGTGATGCCTCTTCAGTGATATTAAGAATATTATCCATCAATTACTCCCAAACCATCTTATTTATTCCAGTGCCAGAAAACTACCTTCCCCCTCTACTACACTTCCACCTTTCAGTAGTCTCTTCATTCATTACAATTTTAAGACAAGTGGCTAGAAGATCTTCAGTAGGTACTAATTAGTTATGTAAACTGAGACTAAGCCCTGTCTGCTGAACAGATTGTCACAGAAGACAGAGGCTCAGTGCAGAGTATTACCTACTATAACTGCAAGGCTTTCCTAAAGCATTTTTTTACTCAAATATTTATTGACCACCTACTATGTACCATGCACCTGGCTGTGCACAGAGGATACAGACAAGGTTTCTTGTTTCATGGGCTTACATTCAAGAGGCATCCAAGAGACAATAATCAAGTACCAAAAAAGAAAAGAAATATCAAAGAATGAGAAGCGCAGTGGTAAATAATCCTTGAGATCCAGTGATAACTATGCACCATTGATTTTTTTTTTCCAAGCATCAACCACAGAGGAAAGTATCGGCATCAGCATCAGCATCAGCATCAGTTAAACAAAACACTTACCACCACAATTACATTTGCTGCAGGGATAGGAAGGTTTTCCACTTCAAGATCTTGACCAGCCATAGCCAGCAGATTGAGAGATGAGTCATACGCAGGTCTTGGAAATGCTGAATTAACAATTTGGTGGCGTTTGTTTATTTGAGCTTTAGAAGAGGAATGATAGGTATGCTTATATATCTTTTGTGGAGTTATATCCAGGCTCTTCTCAATGTCTTGTGAATGGTGATAAGTGAATACTGGCTTTCCACTCTTCTTCTGCTGAATTGCCAACACTTGATCATTATTTCTGGAAAAGCACCCTGAAATGGTGAGAAAGCAAAAAACAAAAATCAAAGATCTTATTCAGTGAGATGAGTAGAAATATCTGATAAAGAGAATTACCTGTCCTCAGGCAGCTTTAAGACTTGTGAAAAATTTAGATCAGTTGGTTTCCATCTTTTTCCCTGCTTCATTATCCCACAAATAGGACACACTTGGCTGGTCTGGAGGCATCTCAGAGACTTAGGGTGGACAGAAGTGGGTGTAGTGTGAAAAAGTCCTATTTATTAGATACTCTTACACATCTTTCAGTCCAGAACTTCCTCCTTTATCTATACTCCCAGTTCTAACATCCATTTGAGTTTCTATTCCTGGATGCCCTATCTGTTATGATTTGCATAACCATTAATGTCATATCCAAGCCTTCCTCCCTTTAATCAATAGCCTTTAATACAACTCTTTTTTATACTTATCTTGTTTGTATTATAGTTAGCAATGTATGATTTTTTTAAAATGCTTGCAGAATATTTTAAGCTGAAGGCAGAAATCTGAATATACTCAGCAACTTCTCGTTCTGTAACAATAACCATTCTCTCCTTAGTAATATGGCTGTCCAGATACCATGATACATTCACCTTTATTTCTCTGTTAGGCAAATATCCATTAACTTGTCTAACTCCTTTTCCTATTTGTCATTGGCCACAGGAAGAAATAGATAACATGTACACGTGACCCAAAAGAATATCACTAGGTCAAGCATCAGTTAGAAAAGCAAAGATCTTCTATATAAGATGATAAGCAGAGTAAACGTATCACAAGTAATGCCACCCAGATTTTCCTTTGGTAGGTCACAGAAACAATAAGTGGTACAAATACTGTCCTTAGAAAATTACCTACCTCTTTTTATAAAAGTTCTGGGGTGCCTAGAATTCTTATTGAATATTTATAGTAGAGGAATTGCTAGTTTTTACAGCTTTTGCCCTCCATCAAGCTTTTTGTGACCAGCATATATTTCTATCATCTTCAGCAATTCTGTCTTACCAACATGCTTTCAACTTTCACTTAGGGATATAAAGACAGGTTATTTTTAGTTGGCTTAAGTGCTTTCTTCCATGACATAACACTTTGGGAATCATCTTTGGGTACCAGTGACTTCAGCCTTTCAGATTATTCAAATCACAATTATATTTCATGTGAATTCTGAAATAGTAATATATACCAATTGTATCTTCAATCTTGAGTTTGCTAAATATACTAAAAGCTTTTAAAAAGCAATCAAGCTACCATAATTTTCCAAAGATGATGACTGGGCAGTGATGACCTTGAAATAATTGTTTCTCTGATAAGAGATCCTCAGATTTGGAAATGAAAATGTCTTTAGGAACATATATAATATTATGAAATTCACAACAGGGTACTTCAATGTTATTATTCTTGCAGTGTTTTATTAACGGAGATTGGTGCTAAAATGTTTTAGATGTATATTGACTTTCTGACCACAAGACGTCCATTTAGAATTTTATTGAAAGTAATTTACTCAATAATATTATAGTGTTCTGGAAGTTTCTATACTTCTGAAAAGTGAACACTTTTCTCCCTCCCCTCTATGAGAACTGAATCTAATATTGTGAAATGCAACAAAGAAGTGGTCAACTTGGAGTTAAGAAATAAAATGGGCATACTATTTTTATCTTAGTTGGCTTTTTTAATACTCCTGTTTTAAATACGGTCTCTTTTTTGGGAAAGGCATACTGTATGCTTGAATGAATTTGGGTTTCTCACGTGACAGACTGGCTCTCCTACCAAAAAAGAGGTTTCTATAATGGTTAGTAGCATGAAAACTATACCTGCCACGATAGCGCCATTGAAATAGGCATGTTAATAAAGATTAACATGCAAAAAAAGACAGGTTTAGGAAGACTCAGAAAGTAAAAGATAAAATAGTGGGGAATGGAGAATTTCAATAAGAAAGAAAGAAGCAGCTTAAAAGATCAGAGAATGCAGATTTATGAGGAGAGATGAATATAGAACTGAGAAAGTTACACAATTATCTTCAATCTTTCTTTTTATACGCTATCAATCTTAGCAAACCTTGTCAGAGCCACTTTACTTAAATAAGATAGGTGAGTCTAACAAATCTCTCTTGTGCTAAAACTGGCCTACAAGGAAAGGTGAAAAAATCTAATTTTGTGAGTAATTGTAACACAATTAAAATTTCCCAGCCTTATCCAGCTGTGTATGTGAAAAGACTTAACTCCTTCCCTGTCCTTAAGTAACAAGAACAAAGTAGGCAGCATAATATTAGGAGCCCCACTATAACCATCAGGTAGGAAAAAGTTTTTCAAAGTGTTGTGCTTAGCTTCCCACAACAGAATCACCTGGGATATTCAGATGCAGAGTCCTAGATCCCAGCCTAGAACGGCCATGGCAGAATCTCTGGCGATGTAGCCTAGGAATCTGGATTTATAACTAAATTCTTCTCACATTCAAACTCTGAAGCTGAGGCCCACTGACCTAGTCTCTGGAACTAGCTCTGTCTTCTCTATCTTCAAATGCCACCTCTCTATTACCCCCTTCAGTTCAGCATTATGAATACACTCAAGTAAATATTTCAGTAATGTTAAGATTGAGATGCCTATTAAATATCAAACTGCTGAATTAGAAATTTAATAACTAAGTGTGTAGTTCATAGTTGGAGAGAGAAAGATGGATTTGTGACTCATCCAATACACATAAAATTTAAAGCCAAGTGACCAGATACTGATGGTGAAGAAAAGACTATGGACAGAGCACTCTAGAATTCTAATATTTTGAGTCAGGGAACTGACTGAAGGAGGAAGCAAAGACAAGTGAGAAGGAATGGTAATAGAAAAAGAGAAAAACCAAGGAAGAGAGAAAAACTTAAGGAAATGTTTCTGAACTTGTATGTATTATAGGCACTGAAAAATCACTCTCATAGTGATGTCTCTAGAAATAAGTATATAAATGCAACTTCCACGTGTTACCATGGAAGATAAATCCCACTGAAGAACATTGATAGATTTTAAAAATTACAAAGCACACTGAGACTACTTGCATGAGAGACAGTCAGAAGATGGAGTAAGTGGGAAGATTCTCATCTAAGAAAGAATAAATAAAAGAGAAAAATAAATGAGGCTTTAAAATAGGTTGATTTAAAACACCCAGAGATAAAAGAAGAAAATAAGAGTAAGGGATTTAAGTAAAAGAGAATAAGCATGTTTCATTCCAAGCGGAAATCATAGAAACAAAAAAATAAGGTAATTGATGAAACGCAATGTATGGGTTATACAGTAGAGTAGACACCACTGAACAGAGATTTAGTAAATTGGAAAAATTTAGGTGACAATTCAGAAATCAGCACAGAGAAATTAAGAGAAGAGATGTGAAAAAGAAGGTAAGAGACTGTGGTAGACTGACTTTTCAGATGGCACTCTGTGATCCACACTTGGTATTCACATCCTTAAAATAATCCCCTCCCATTGACAGTGAGCTGGATCTCACTTTATTTATTTTTTTTATATGCACCTCTTTGTTTATTGCAGCATCATTTACAATAGTCAAGATATGGAAACAACCTAGTGTCCATCAATAGACAAATGGATAAAGAAGATATTTTTTATATACATATACATATATATATTATATTTTTTAATATACACAAATATACATAAATGGAATATTACACATAAAAAAGGATGTGATCTTGCCATTTGAGACAACATGGATGAGACCCAGAGGGTATTATATTCAGTGAAATAAGTCAGAAAGGCATGGGAATAAAAAGCACAGCATAGAGAATATAGTCAACAATGTTTTAATAACGTAATAATGTGTGGTAAGTGTAGCTTCACTTGTGGTGAGCATTGTACATGTGAAACTAATGTAACATCGTGTGTCTATTATACTCATATAAAAAAGATTTTTTAGGGGCACCTGAATGGCTCAGTTGGTTGAGCATCTGACTCTTGATTTCAGCTCAGGTCATGATCCCAGGGCTGTGGGATGGAGCCCTGCATCGGGCTCCACACTGTGTGTGGAGCCTGCTTAAGATTCTCTTTCTCAGCCCCTCTCCCTCTGCACCTCCCCCACTCGTGTGTGTGTGTGTGTGTGTGTGTGTGTGTGTGTGTGTGTGTATAGACACGCATGTGCTCTCTCTAAATAAAAAAATGTAAAAAACAATTTTAAAGGGAAAAAATAAAATGGTGTCCTGGAATAGAAAGATGTGTTGTAGATGAAGTGAGGGAGATGGATGATGGTGATATTAAATACTAATTTTTAGAGATTGGAGCATTAATATAGCAATATTTGTGAAGCTTATTTTTATTTGATGTTGCTTGCTGTTGCTGGCCTGTGTCATATATTCTTGTCATTAAATATAATATCTAAATGTAGGGAGGCTGGAGAGTCTTGGGAGTATTATACATACTGAACATCAAATGTGAGTTTGGGAATATCACTTAAAATCATATGTAATACAGTGTTTATATTTAAATATTACGTAAACTGATTTAGGAACTATAAGTGGCATTTAAATTTTATAAATAGAAACAATTTCAGATTATATGTGATTTTATAGCTTTTGATAAATGAGTGAATAAGATGGCATTTACAAATTTTTATGGCATTTTTATGGTATTTAAAAGAGTTAGTTTTTGTTGACTGAAATCTTGACCATCTCTGGATTCACATATCTTTCTAAATTTGTTCCTGGATTAGAATTGCAGCTCCTAATAGCAGTTTGTATCACCTGCTTAATCCCCCCCCCTTTTTTTTACCTCTGTGGGGTTCTCCAGCCCACCTTCCCACTGCCTTCCGTGCCTACACCATCCTCTCTTCTCTCCCCCACTCCCTCTATGTCATTAGGGTGCTCATATCAGAGTGGTGTCCCTTCCACAGAGTTAAGGTGTCAGCCACCTTAACTTCGATTCATACGTGTAAATACATTTTTAGTGTATATCATTTTCTTGGCTAGTTTTTTCTCAAAATAACACAGGAAGAAAAATCCTAAATTTTTTTTATTACACTGTTTTTGGTTTACACCCTCAAAATTATTATATGATTAAAAGGTATTTGTACATCAAAATTTTACTCTATTCATTTATTTAATCACTTGAAATATTGAGCATTTGCATGTTGTTCCTTATTTAAGTTTGTTATATAGCACTGTTCAATTTAAATAATTCATATGTGGTCTCTTGGTATGTTTTTAAAATTCACAGTGTTATCAGGAAAACAGTACATATTGAAAAATGCGATATTCCATTTTGGGTTGTTCAATATAGGATTAGGTTTATAGGCAGCGTATTAGAAATTATCACTTTGTATTCCTCCTTCCCATTTATGATGGAAATAAAGTCTGTCCATTTTAGCTTTTCTATAATAACAGCTTTAAATATTACTTTAAATAAAACTTTAAATTTTAAAAAAGGCAGCAACAAAATAATTCACTATAATCTGTAAATAATGGCAGCTCTTTTCCTGATTATTGAGATATTTATAAATGGTAATTTTGTCTCATCAAATATTCTTTTGTTTTTGGAGCACCAAGGCATTTTGGATTCTGAAGCTTTATAAGGACATGTTATTTAGGGAGTAATTGATGCCAACTTTATTGAGAACACCTATTTTATTTTACTAAGATAATACTTTTTTGACATGCAGGATTACAGTGACCCAGTTGATTCCAGTACACCACCCTTTACAAAAGAGGAAAAACGGAAATTTTGAAGGAGATGGAGTTTGTACTTCATAGTCTACTTTAAAAGGATACACTGTCTTCGTTTTCATTATACTTTCAGTACAGTTGACTTCTGAAATGTGGATTATAAACAAGTTTGAAGATTAAGAATTTGAAATGGGAATATATGATGAGAAAATACAGGAGCTAACTATTTTGGTTCTTTTTCATCTATTAACAATTAGAGTTTTGACACCTCAAAGTTGCACACATTTGATTCTTCAACTTCTTCACTCTTTAACTTTCATCCCTTTCATCCTGGCCCTGCTTCTTCACCATGAGATAGAGCTTTTGTTTCAAACGTAAGAGAAAATGATAGATAAGTTTTGTAACTGCTCTCTCCTCTGCCTTTAATTGCACCTGTTATGGGGAGTAACCATACTACCATGTCAGAGAATGAGGTGCCTTGCGCTTTCTCCTGGTCAGTCCATCTCCTGTATACTGGATTCATCCTCTTGTTTCTCACATGGGACTTTCAGTCTACCAGCTGTCAGCACAGACACCGATGTGAGGCTTAGACCCACAAACCGTGAGATCATGACCTGAGATGAATTCGGACATTAAACCAACGGAGCCACCCAGGCACCCCTGTTCCATACTTTTCTGTTTCCTTTTATGACTCTAATACTGGATCTCAGTTTAGACTTACTCTTAACCAACAGATAATGGCAAAGGTGATGGGATATTACTTTCTTGATTAGGTAAAAAAGATGTCACTTCTGTGTTGCTAGGAGACTCTCTCCTGCTGACTTTGATGAAGCAAGTTGCCATGCTGGGATGTTAAGGGATCTGGTGGCAGAAAATGAGCAAGTTATCTTCTGATGGTTTCTATTTTCTCTGTGTAGAAGTGAGGCCATCTCATAAGCGAGAGGACAAAGGAGGAAAGATAGTTACGTTTCAGAAAAATGGAGAAAGATTGAAACAGTTCTTGAGATAAAGTTGATCTGAGATCTGAGATGTGTAGTAGGATTCCTCATCTTCACTGAGAATTCAGTGGTAACTGTCTCAGGCCCCTAAGGGATAGAGTGTCTCACAGAATGTTTAGCAAACAGCTTTTCAAAGATACTCATCTGCATTTAAAATATAAGTAGTTTGATCACTGAAACAGCATTTATGTGCAAATAGCCAGTTTTGATGGTCATAAAATTCCATGATTTAAATTTCACTTTGGATATGACCTTGATAATCTCTGAAGAGATCTTTAACAAAGAGCAATGGATAGGGGCGCCTGGGTGGCTCAGTTGGTTGAGTGTCCGACTTCGGCTCAGGCCATGATCTCACGGCTTGTGAGTTCAAGCCCCGCGTTGGGCTCTGTACTGGCAGCTCAGGGCCTGGACCCTGCTTCGGATTCTGTGTCTACCTCTGTCTCTGCTCCTCCCCCCACTTGTGCTCTATCTCTCTCAAAAATAAACATTAAACAAATTTTTTTTAAAAGAACAATGGATAAAATGACAATGTTAAGTTAGAGTATGTTATGATCCATTATTTCAGATTCAGGGTTGGTAACTCTTAGATGCACCAGGTAGAATGGCCTTGCATGCACCATCTCAGAATAAATCCTCAAGCAGCAAGGGTCAATCAGTAACCTGTGAAAGGAACAAAAGGATGAAGCAGCATTCTCTCAGAGACCCGAAAAAGTGAACAATCAAAAAAGGGAAACTTGGTTCTCTGATCATTTTGTGAAAGGATAACCATTGTTTTTAAAGCACTGCCAGCACTTTCCTTTCTAGAAAGTAGATATAAATGGATAGCATCAGGGAAGTCCCTTGGGAATTTCTACAGGAGAAAAGATGAGGCTCTCATCTGATTTGTAAACGCCTCTCAGGAAAATGTTAAAAATACACAGGAGCACCAATGAAAGTCTATATAGAAGATGCCTATTAATGATAGCCAGAAAGGAAAGAAACATACTTCTTAAAAAAGCAATGGACCAGGAGGTAAGGGACCTAGATTCTAGTTGCAACACCCCTACCTCCATCTATGTAAGCCTGAACAAGTCTCCTCACAGCTGAGCCTCAGTTTTCTCCTCAGAGAATGAAAATGCTTCTGGTATATCTATGACTAGATTAGAATGCACTGTACTTCAGTAAAAGAGAAGCCCCAACTCAATTGGATCTTGCATGATTCTGACTTTTTTCTCAAGAGATAAGTTTTTCCATATGTACAATAAAGAAGTACACTTACTTTCCATAAGGAAAATAAAAAAGGTTACACCTAAACCTTTACAGTCATACTCAATTTTCTAATTCTTTTCTGATGTAATGAATTATATTACTGTTATGTTTTTGCTTCATCTAAGATAGCTAAGATTGCTGTTAGCCTCCAGTTCCCCTTAATGAAATTTGCTTTCCTCCATATATCCTCTTGGGACATCTTCAAAACCCTCCCTTAAAGAATGCAACTTATGATATACAAGGTACGGATAGTGATCCTTTATAATGTATTACCTTGTATCCTCTGAAATTTGTGATTTTTTTACATTTATTTTAAATTTAAGACAATAAATGTCCAGACTGTAGTCAAGTTTCAGTTTATGTTTTCCCATGATTTTGATTTTTTCCAGAAAGAACAAAATTATATGCATATCACCAACATTCATGTATCAGACTCAAAAGACTGTTTTTCACTTAGTTCAAGTTTTTTTTTTTTTCCCACCAGTCAGTGTGTCATACACCGTTGCCACTGTTCTTTTCCAAATGTCTGATGTGTACTATGACTGACAACTACTTCTCTCTGGGTCTAATCAATTAGATCAATAGACCAAGTACAATAAAAGAGCCTCTGGGAACTTATAGGAGCAGTGATTTCCAGAAACGATATCCTTGGATGTAAGGAGGCTAACATTTAAACTATTCTCTCAGCTGTTCTGCAATTCTATTGGTAATGGTTAACCCAAGATGTCACTACAGTACTAATCTCCAGTTACAAGGACCACCATAATAACCCTGACTCTTCCTGGTGAACACTGCAGTGCCCCCCAGATGTGACAGCTGATGTCTTTTAGGATAACCTCCCAGCTCTAACATATGATCACTCCTACCAGTGTTTTCAGGGAAAGTTACACCAGTGTTTTGAAAGAGTATATATGGCCCTGTTTATCTATAAAGTCAGTTTTATAAAATTCAGTTTGCGTGTCTTAGTTACATTCTAACAACATACATGTATGTATGTATTTATATGTACAACATTTATTTGGTTTTGTAGCCTGACAGCAGACAACAAATTTGACCAAAAACAAAAAAAAAAAGGTTCATCTTCAAATGAGCAATTATGTGATAAAAAGTAAAAAAATAAAAATAACAAAATGAGAGTTTCTACAAGATAACTATGGAATTTATAAAAATTATAAACCATTATGGCCCCTGTTAAACAAAAGGCTTGGATGAGCTTGTCACTGAAGGAACACTTCTTTCCAGGAATGGTCTTCCTAAAATCTGGTCTAAGCACGGGTATCTACGATGTGAAAACATAATCCCACGAGGAAGTGCTATGTCATTCTCTAAAAGACTATTTAAATGTTTCACATGTTTGACCAGTGATGTGTCTAGTATATCTATATATTTTTTTAAATACCAAAGTAATTAGTCTATCTCATAGAGCTGGCTCTATTCTTCTCTATGTAGGAGAGAACCTGAATCCTAATGATTTTAATTAAGGCATCTTGTAAACTTTTTCTGTATGTTCTTTGATATAAACACTCCTTCATATTTCTTGAAATATTCCATTAGAAGATGTAGTTCCTGCTCCTACTTCCAACCCACTGTAACTACTTACTTCTTCCTCTTTATCTTATCCACCCAAAGTTGAGCTGCACAATAACCAACTCTATTTGGGAGTCGCAGGACTGACTGTCATTTCAGGAAAAATCCACTGTGTGCTATGTGCCGGTGGCAAAATTACAATGAACGAGTTTCATGTTTCTTGATTTCTGCCCAGCTTTAATAGAGTTATTTTTCATCTGATAAATGCATGTTAGAGTACAGCATAATACAGTTAGGACAGTGCCCTTTGGGACAATGTGACTAGACATAAGTCACAAGGAAGGAATGGGGTTAAGACCACTGGCCTCAGACTCTGCTGGAGAAAGTGAGATTTATGTCAGTTCAGACAAATGCAGTCAGAAGCCCCCACCGCCCCAGCCCCCATTCCTGAAGAACTGAGCTGAAGGATATTTGCAGGAGAGGTCGACAAGAGTGAATGCTACTATCTCTTAAATCCTACACAGCCAT
Source organism: Acinonyx jubatus (assembly GCF_027475565.1). NCBI lineage: Eukaryota > Metazoa > Chordata > Mammalia > Carnivora > Felidae > Acinonyx > Acinonyx jubatus. The sequence goes on from NC_069387.1 coordinate 93,600,203, forward strand.
TAAGAGAACTTCATCAAGATATGCTTTCTGGGGAAATTCAGAAGTACAGAAAAATGATCATGTGGCTGGAAAACTGAGAAATACTACTCTCTGAAGAAATCATAGGAATTGGGTTCCACATGTACTTACTGAGTAATGAAGCAGTGCATTTGTAAAATCTAACTTTTATACTTCAGTTATTGTTATGCAAACAGCTAAAATATTATTTACATATAGTTACAGAGATTATAAATTATTTCCATCATTTTTATAGTAGAGTCCTCCAGATGATTTGAAAGGTGGGATCCAATAGCAAGACAAAGAAGAAAATACGTGTCTGTTTTAAGAATAATTCTCGCAGTAGATTAAGAATTATATTAAAACATAGCAAAATGAACATTAGAACAAACAAAATGAACATTAGAAAATTAAAATATTGCCATAGTAATGATATTACAGAGATATAAATGTCTGGATATAGGGGCAGGAGGAGGGTGAAGAACAAGGTCCAGTGGCCACTTGAAGAGACCCCTGCCTGGTCCCCCCTGCCTACAGTTAGATAGAGATTTGGACACACTTGGTAGGCCCTTAAGTCAACACTTCCATTCCATTCTGTCTTAGTCCCTTCCTCCATCATTTGAAATTAATATCACTGGTCTAAGGCACTGCTCTGTCATAATTCTTTGAAAAATAAACCTCTACTAGGGGAGGACCACGCAATTAACAACTATTCTTACTTGGAGTAGAAAGTGCTCCAAGATACCAGTTAATCATTAGTCACCCGACCTCTCCTACCCCTAATCAAATAATACTTGGCACTTAAATGGCACTTACTAAGTGTAGTTAGCATACAATATCCTATTTAATACACAACTGTACAGTTGTATAATATATAACCTCCATTTTAAAAAGAGGAAATTGAGACTTAGAAAGATCAAGTAACTTGCCCTAAGTTACAGAGCTAGAAAGTGATCGTGTGTGGATTTGAACCCGATCACAATATCATGCTCTTAACTACCATGGTATTCTGTTAAAGGTTATCTAAAAATATGGCATTTTCCCCTTTATTTTAATTTTCTCTTTACTTCTCTCTTTAAGCTATTTTATTTTCTTCCAGGGAGAATAAAAATACTGTCTTGAATCAACAAGGCAAAGCAAGTAAGTTGCATATAATTTAAAACCACACCACATGTTAGTGGATTGATGGGCTTTAAAGCTAACTCACCATATTATGTACAGCATTCTTTGTATGGAGCATCTTTCCCAGTAACCCAGTGATTGGAGTTGGCTCTGTACAGTTATGCATAGTGCTTGAATTCCCCTCCAGGGTCCATCAGGAGTTGGGGCGTTACTATAGTGAAAGAAGAGCAGTAGAGTCTTGCTCTGTACATGTTGCTGTACAGGCTGGTGAGACACTCTTATTCTGTGTTCATTTTGTGCTCTTTTCCAAGGATCAGTAGTTAAGGGCTGCCTTAATCCATTGTGCACATTTAAATGAGGACGTGGGCATTGCTTCAGGTCTGAACTAGGAATAAAATGATTCATGTCCTCACTGAACTTGGCATTTGCTTCGGTATAATTAAACATATTGATCTACGTTTAATACAGATACAGATACATTGCTGCATCATGTAAACAATTAGTTTTGCTTTGTTTTTGGTCCATGCGGCTGCAATTTTAATGGACACGAACATCTTAATAAATTGAAATCAAATGAGATTTGATTATGAGGACAGTCTTGATAGCCATTACGAGTAAAAAATTATTTAAATGGAAAGTGCTAATAACGTTCATAATATAAATTTGCTAATTGTCACTCTGGCAAATATCATTGCAATAGCAGACACTTTACAGAGATGTTATCTGGGGAAAAAGCATTAGGAAATTTGATCTTAAAACAATAATTTACCATTAAATATTTTTTTCAAAGCTATTAAAATCCTTTATGCTGGGAAATATCAATGTTATTCTAAATGTGTCAGCATTTGTAAGTGCTTTGAAAATGAAGAATGCATTCATGGCCAAGTAGGATCTTTCAAAATCCCCTTTTAAAGGGAAAAAATGGCTTTCTCTACCTTTTAAATTTGACTTTGTAAACAGTTTTTAAAAGATTCAGCAATAAACTTACCATAAAATATGACAGCCATATTATCATTAGTACTAATGGAAATACATGGGTTTTGATGTGTGAGCCATCATTTTATAAAAAGTGACTTTTTACAATTCCTAAACTAGTCTCCATTCTTCAGATATAAGCATGTCTCCCTTTAGGTGTAGCATTTTTCCATATGAAAAAAATGTATGGTATCCAAAAATTTTATGGTTCCATAAACACTTTAGCTACACATTAAAAGAGAGAAACAAAATGTACACAGCCATTCAAATACTCCTAAATTTTCTGTGATGGTTTGTTTTTTGTTTGAGAGAGCAGCGGGAGATTGGATTATTTGGGGTCTTGATATATTGAACCCATTAACACACTTCCGCTTGATTTTGAATGTGTTAAGTGACTCATATTTGTTATTGCACGATAGATGATAACCAATCAGTAATCAAAATTAGGAGTTCTGGATCTATTCCTTAGTTCATAACTCTCACGCTATGTGTCTTATCTAATTCCTTGATCTATTTAAAATAAAGACATTCATCTCATTCCCATCCTGAAGTAGTATAAGAAACTCATTTAGGAATGTCTAACTAAGAGGAGTGCAACACACAACTCCACTACAACTATCATCATGCCCAGGGTGCACAAACTTATCCTATAAACTATGTTTAAATGAAAGCTTTTCTGTCCCATTTCATTTCTTTGTAACTAATCAATGTAAATTGGATTGAGGGAACAATAGTAAAATCAATTCTACTCTTCACAGTTATGAAGATAAGATGTAATCTCTTTAATTTAATTTATTATAATATATTTTGCCTAATACATCCTGAATGCGTTTATTCATTCATTGGACATTCATTGATGGCATACTAGGCAACAAGTTCTAGGAAATGGTATAGAAGCTACAATTCCATTATTATCCTCAAAAAGCTTCAATACACAGGCTAAGTACAATAACAGAAGAATATACAGGGCCCCAAAGGAAAACCCAGGAAAGTTACTTGAACGATGTGGGATATCAAAGGAAGGATTCTCAAAGTAGGCAATGCCTGACGAAGATTTGAAATGGGAGGAAGAGTCGTCTAGAAAAAGAAGCAGAGATGGGTAGTTAAGATAAATGGACCAATATGTGAAAAGTATGAGAGGCATGGCAAACCAAAAGAAATTTGGCCTTAGTGTGATAATAGTGTGCAAAGATGGCTGCCATGACAGGAAATAAGAATGGAATTAGCCAAGACCTGAGGGTGGAAGACTTTGCCCTGCTAATGAATTTGGGTTTTATTTTAAGAGAAAAGAAAATAGCTGCATTAAAGAATTGTACAAGGGGAGAACATGATCAGATATGCTTTTTTTTCAAGTTTTACCTCTGACATTATTATGAGGGATGGATGTGATAAGAGGATTGTATTGTAAGATACTATATGAGAAATAAGGACCTACCCCAAGGCAGTGATGTGAACATGGAGAGTGGAGAAGACTTGGTGACCTTTCAGATGAACACAGTAAAGGAGGGAGGGCACAGGATGAGTTACTAATTTCCGGCTTGGGTGATCGTGGGGGATCTTGGTGTTATTCACAATGATAGGAAATACAGAAATAAGAGCAATTGTGATGGGAAGCACTGAGTGCTAACAGATAAATATAAGGTGTTTGTGGGATATCCCATGATTCCTAGGTAATTATAACTACATGACTGAGATTCAGGAGAAATATATGAAATTAAAATATGGATTTAGGAATCTTTGATATGTAGATTTGAATATAATCATCCAGGGATATTGTACAGAGAGGGAAATAAAAGTAGACACATAAATTCTAGAAAGTGCTAACCATTAAATACTACTCAGAGGAAGACCTAAAAGTAGAAACTGAGGAATGGCTTGAGAGATAAGAGGGAAGCTAGAAAGTAGTGGCTATCCAATGGAAATCAGTGAGGAGAATTCTCAAATTCAGAAAGAGACAAAATTAGATAAATGATGTAAATATTCATTGGTAAGAAGAAGATAACTTAATTATGTTCAACATATCATAAATGGGACAATAAGATGAGGATTGGAGTTGGTAGAGAAACAGATGAGAAACAAAAAAGAGAATGATAAATGTGGATAATGCATTCCAGAATTTTTATAAGGCACTAGTCAGGGTATGATCTCCAATAAAACACGCAATCTTCAAGGTGTTAGGAGTGTGTGATGTTCAGTATACATATATATATGCTTCTGATGTGCCAAAGAAGTAGACAGGTTTGTCCAAGTGCTTTAAATCTTGTTTATAAATTAGCTATATGAATCCTTTTGTATCACAATAGCCATTCCTACATGTATGTACAAGGCATTTCACTAAGAAGTGAAAATATAGCGGAACCAGCAAGGTATTTGAACTGTATAGCATCTGGTAATCAATTTGAAGGAGTTGATCTGCTATTCTGGTCTCTTGCAAGCCCATCCATATTGTTCTTAAGTTCACAATGCTGGAAAAGTCTGTTTGAGATAGGATGTCCCCTGGGCATGTGAGGTCCTAGGGAGAAACCTGAGTGTTGGATAAATGAGCTCTGTTGAAGTCCATTCTAGAAGTGGCTAAGTTGACTAAGTGTGTCTTGCATGGGTGCCAAGAAGCAGTTAAATGCAAAAGAGAGAGACCAAAAATATCACTGTGTTGTTTCTATTTATTCAATATAATTTAAGTCTTTAGTAGCTTTTATACCAGGCACCGCCCCCAGGTGCTAGGCTGGGCAGGAGCTGCAATAAATACAGCAGTAAACAAAACAGACAAATACCTTTGTCTTTAAGGAGCTTACATTTCAAAGGGGAAAGGAGGAATCACGGTAAACAAAACAAATAAGTTAAATATATGATATGGAAACTGGTGAAAAACCTCTGGGGAAAAAAGTAAAGCAGGAAAGGGTATTGAAGTTTTTTGGGGGGAGAAGATGAAATAAATATTAAATAGGATAGTTAGTGAGGGCCTTCCTGAGAAAGTAACATTTGAGTAGAAGGCTAAAATGAAGGGATTAAGCCAGAGATACTCGTGGAAAGAGTGTTTCAGGCAAAGAAAAATGCAAAACAAATGAGGTGGGCAAGTGCCTGGCATCTTCTTGGCATAGCAAGGAGACCAATGTGGCTGAAGACAGACAAAAAAGAGGACAGTAGTGAGAGATGATATCAAGGAGATAATGGGAGAAGAGAATATGGTAGAACCTGGGCCATTGTAAGGGCTGTGTTGAGCGATTTTGAACAGGAAAAACAAATTCTGGAGTTCACTGAGAAAAGACATCTTAAAATCTTAAAGAATAATGTATTATTTTCCTATCAATCTACCCTTTCTTTTGAAGGTGGTGCCTCTGCAAATGATTTCCCTGATCCTCCTGGTCTCACCATAGGAATCCTTCTTTCTCAAAGCCTAGAGAAATTGACTGTGCATTTCTCTGAGAGTGAAGCTGTATCTTCAGAAGATACATTGAAGGCAGTCTTCGGTGCTGTCCAGAATGCTGTCCAGAATGCTGTCCAGAACAACGTGAACGTTTGAAAGAACCTTTTCCAGAGCTTAGAGAGAGAGAAATGCATTGAAATTACGTTCTGTTTTGTTGTTGTTGTTGTTGTTGTTGTTGTTTTTAGCAAAACATTCACTAGAAACAATAAAGCTTTCACATGAGAATTTTTAACAGCCCAAGACCTACACTCCTTTGTAAGTAAAACACTACTCAATAAATATCATCTCCTGAAACAGAACATAGGTTTTTGGGCAAAGAAAGAGAAAAGCCAAGGAAAAAATAAGCTTTCTGTAAATCTTGGGGTACCATCCATATTATTGGGGCACACTTTCTTGGATATTCCTGAAGTAGTCTTTTCAACTGGAGTTTATGTATCACATTGGTTCATAGAAGGAGTAAAGAATGAGTACAGCTAGGTAAAAAGGATTTGACTAACTCAATGGTGGCCTTAACTCAATGGTGGCCACTAACTCAATGGTGGCCTTTCCTACTGTATGATTTCATACAATATACAGTCACAGGTCTGGACACATGCGTTTTCATCTTGACTATGCTGTTCACTGGCATAACTGTTAAATAGTTACATTCACTATTTAAAGTAAATACTGTCTACCATTTACTGGATCTTAGTTTTCTTACCCGAATAGTAAGCAGTTGGATAGACAATAACTACAACTTTCCTTGTTAGGGAGATCTAGGAAAATGAGCTGCCATAGAAAGAGTTGAAACTGAGTTATTTAACAAGCTCTATGCTCAGTAATTTATTAGAATTATTTTACCTAAAGATGTTAATTACACAGTATTGTACCTCTCATCATCTTTTTGTTCCCACGGACACTACAAAGAGACCACAGTACTTTTCCCTATTAAGCCAGTTAAAACTCAGGGTTGGCCAGAATTTATTTATTTATTTATTTATTTATTTATTTATTTATTTATTTATTATTTTCTTGCTTGCTTATTATTTTGCATAGTGTCTTAGGTAATCATGACCAAATAATTGGAGATGGCACTCAAGTTGAAAACAGTTGGCTACCATCATTAGGGGAATGATTATCTGGAAGGCAACAGTTCCTTGTTGCCTGAGTAGAGCACTCACATCCTGTCAGCCAATTCCTCCCATCCCTAAACGGTTCTAATATGTTATCAGTTCCACCAGCATGAAGTAGCTGTTGGCACCCAGGGCATAACCAAAATGGACCAATTAGCTTTTCAGTAAAGAGGGCGAAAAAAGAGAATTCTTTTCCCTCCTTTATAAGCCTCGCTTCTATCCTGAGAGGAAAGCGTTCTGTAAAAGAAACAAACTCACTCAACAAGTAATCAATGACTTCTTGCTCTTTGTCTCCCACCCATTTGCTTTCTTATTACTCAAATCTGCAGGAGCTAGATCAAAAAATATGTGTTTCAGTTCCAATGAAAATCCTAATAATGTTATTAGATAACTGTGATGAATTTTAATCTGATGACAGCTTGTGACCCACAAATTGCTGTTTAAAATTAAAATGCATTCAAAATGAAACTGGCAAGACAGCTACACTATTAAACTTGCAATCTGCTGTGAAAAAACACCTATCAAAAGCACTATATTAAATATGAATACAATTAATTTCTATATAGCATCTTGCAATTGAAATATGAAAATGATAGCCCAACAATGCACTGCCTTATCAATTTCAAATTGGTTGAGTATTTTTTTTTTCAACTTAAGAAGTCAAAGTAGAGGTGGACAGGCTTGTCTCTGGTAATACACCCTTTGGCAGAGCTCCAAGTATAATCTAGGGCTACAGACTTCTAGGTTTCCCCTTTGATCAACAAAATCCTCTACTTTCCTCATCCCAAATGTTCACCTACAATAAATTTAGAAATGTTTTCCACCTGCCTAGATTGAAGTTTATTTATAACTTTGAAGCTATAATTGCTCAAGATACATTAAGTGTAATCTTTAGAATTTCTTATATATTAGTTTTCAAGAATGACTACACTGACATTTTTGATAGATCAGCTAAATCATTCTTAAACTTGGTAAGAACTGAGGCTTTTTCTTTAAAAATTTTTTTTTGGCAATGGATGTTTGTATCAGCGCTATCATTAAACATAATAATGTAAATAAAACTCAACCCAATGTGCATATTTTCATCCCAAACTTCAACATTAAACAACTGTACGTAGTAATAAAATGATGCAGTACAGCTGTTTGCAAATAACTTAATGACCAAGTCAAAGCTATTTGCTAGTTTTTAAAAGGTGCCAAAGAACTATTGAAATTTTCACAATAAAGCATCATAATTATAACAATTAACATGTGTACTTAACTACAGCCTTAATATTCTCATGTATTGCTTGTTGAAGAGGTTCACAATACATTAAAAAAGCACAAGCTAGAAATGAGGAAGTACCATATTTTACTTGCATTATTGCACACATAGGAAAGGAACTCACCCACTCTTTTTAAAAGATACCACAAGAATTGTGATTTTGCAGCCATTATTTTTATTCATTATCCCTGGGATATAATACATGCTCAATAAATGTTAGGCGAAGGAATGAATGAGTATGTGTGATTGGGTGACAAGAGAACTCGGGGAAAATATCTAGTCTTTGGTTGCTACAGGACTACTGCATGGACAACTGCTGTCGCAGTAGGGTGCCCAAAAATCTCTCTGCCATATTCTATTTTGGTACATGTGTGTGTAAAAATGATAAAGGATTCAGTCCAGCAAGTCCTTGCATTACACAGAGACTGCATGTATCCAAAAAGCAGGATCTGTAGTGGCATTGCATATAAAATTCCCCAGGTACCCTCTAAGGTTTGCTCCCATATGAAATCTAATATTGGTTCTGATGTCAAATATGTTTATATTTGGGCGCAGTCTCACTGTCACTCTTGGCCGGTCCTCCCCAAATCTGTCCCAGGGACAGTGCCTACCCTGGGGTTGTCAGCCTTGAAACTGTGATTGGGTTTTTGTTTGGTGCCCTCGGACGCTGACCATGATGCTGAAAGAGAAGAGGGGGCCCTATTTTAAACCTTTCCTTCTTCTTATTGGCTTAGAAAATTCGAGTGACAAGAGCAGGGGCCAAAGGAGCCTGGAGCGGCATCATTAACGTGAACCATATATTTCGATCTTTTGGGCGGAGATGTGGTCCTTCAGGTTACAGCCAATGCATCCCTGCGAGCTCTCGCTAAGCCCAGGGACCTTAGGATGTAGCCGCTGCAGTAGAAAAGGTTACATTCAGCAGGATGTCTTGTCTGTCTCCTGAAAAATTGGCAGTCAAGTGCATAGCCTAGAGACAGGATTAGGGAGGGAGTCTAGATGGAGGGGAAGCAAACCTGTGTTCATATTCAAAATGTTCACTACGATTCGTACCAGGTAAGGAAAAATCGAGAGCTGATTTTAGCTTAAGTTTTCCGCCTCAGTCTTCCAACAGGTGCACAACTCCCTCACCCCTTGCCTGTCCGTACTGTCCTGCTTTGCCTTTCTACAGCTTTCTCGGCGAGGCAAGCTTTTCCTAGAGTCCTCAAGCATGTGCAGTTTCCCATCTCATACACAGCTCCAGCTCTACGCCCCGCCACCCCTTACCTGCAGCGTGAAGATTAAGAAGCAGGCACAGCGCAGGGAGGCAGACTGCTGTCCGCATAGTGCTTGCATTGAGCGGTGGAGGGGGAACTCCGCCACGACCCCACTTCAGGCAAAGTGTTATTAGAAAGAGCCACCGCCAAGGGTCCTCTGGTCTCCGGGTTTCATTCTCAGGTCCTGGCTGGGCTCGCAGAGGTCTGTGGCGCCGACAGAAGCCAGCGCCAGCTTCGCCTCCCGAAGAGAGGGCGAGAGGGAGGATGAGTAGGAGGCGGCTAGGAGGGGGGCGGAGCAGGGCAGGGGCGAGGCGCTCGGCGGCGGCTGCTGCTCGGCCTTCTGGAAGCCCGCAGCCGCCGCGGAGAAGGCGGGGTGGACTCCCGCGCCAGCCCCGGAGCCCTCCGCGCGGGGCCAGCGCAGAGCCAGCAGCAGCCAGACGCGCCGCGCCAACTGAGCATGCCCAGCGCTGGCCCTCGCGCCGCACGGAGTTTCAAAGTGGATTCCACTTCTCCGGGTCTTCGCGGCGGCTGCGAGGGGGGCTGGCTGCTCCGAGGGGGGCTGGCTCCTCCGAGGGGGGCATCTAGCGGCGGTTCTTAGTGAGAGCCCGTCTAAGACCCTGGGCTGGGTGGGGAGGGATAAATTTGGGCCTGACCAGAGGAACCACAGGACCTTAAGACCCACCCTAGTCCCTCCTCTGCATGTGGACAGGGCTCGCTCCTGGCCCAAGGGTGCCCAGGGCTGCCCCTACGAATAGAGAATTCGGTGGTATCTTACCCTTGCTGAGTTTGCGAGCACCGTGGGCTGCCTGGGGAAGCATTCCCAAAGCACCTGCTGGGGACCGTGCCTTGCGGGTGACTCCTTTCTGACAGCTTTCCTCTTTTTCTTTCCCTTTCCCCTTTGTCCAGCTCGATCCCTGTGTTTAAACTTTCTGTCGACTCAAGCCCAAAGTCTGTCCATGACCATAGTGAGAGAAAGTAGTGAGGTCATACTTTTAGACTAGTAGGATGTAATGTGTAATTGAGGTAATTATCTCTGGTCTTCATTTTCCTTTCTAAGGTGAAAGGTAATAGAATCAGCTCTGTAACTGGACTCCTCTGGTCCCGCTCATGTCTCTAGGTAGCCTACAACAGTCTGCGCAATAGAGGTGACACCCCCTCCCCCACATCTAAGACTTTGGAGGGTGAAGATCCTTATATTGTCTAGTAAGTAATTACTCCTAATCATAAAGCACGCCCGGCCAGTCTACTCTCCCTTAACCATCCCAGGAGCACTGACCTTTCTGCCTCTGTGTCTTCATGGGATGCCCTTGCCCCCTTCCCAGTTAACTTCCTCCTGCATCACCACCACACTCAAACTTACAAAGGTCTAACCTTGGTCTCACTTCCAGAAAGCCCTGGCCCACCTCCAGATTACAGTGAATTTACCTTCTACACACAACATCTGCCTCATTTTTTTTTCACCAGATATTCATTTATCTGTGGTTTGTCTTACAACACAGTTGAAAGCTCGATAAGAACTTCTGCATCTTTGTATCACTTAAATTGAATAAAGCCTTTCCAGGCAAATAAGAGGTACTAATAAACGTTTGTTGAATTGAACTGCATGCCTCACTTGATGCATTCTTTCTCCATCCACTGTGAATTGGGACAACTAATAGGAAATATGCTACCCACAGAGCTTAAATCAGGCAAGCTGTCATAGGATCTGAGAGCCCAGCCATATCATTGCCTCTATAATTTATTTCAGCTCTAGCACTGAGACACAAGGCCAGGAATTGCACGACAGGTGGGAGAAGGAAAGAATGACATATATATTTTAATATTAGACAAGTCTTTGATGCTGAGAATAGAGATATATGCAACTGCATTTTCCCAACCCCTGGACGCACCCCCACGAGTGTACCCTGCACCATTTCTGTGGCACTACTATTTCACCCCAAAACACTCTAAGTTGCAACCTCTTCCCCTACTCCAGATTCATCTTTTCCTGGTCTCCTTTTCCCATAGTGTGCAACACTTTCTAGCATACCCAAAGAATTATTTATTAAATCTGTCATATTGTCCATTTCCCTATCTTGTTTCCAATCCCTGAAGTGGAATCTGACCCACAATGGCAGAGATCTTTGGCAATTTTATTCACTGAGGCATCGTGACTGATTAGAACAATGCTTCTTTCAAAATCGGTGCTCAAAAAAAGAATAAATTAAAAGCAACTAGTTGGTGAAGTTCAATACTCTATCATTAGCCTAGCTCTTAGCCATTAGTCTAGCTCTTTGGTGTTCATACTGAATAGATATTCCAGATAATTTATTTAGCTGTGCTTAAAGCTTAGAGGATTAACCCTTCCCATCTAACATCTGGTACTAGAGTTACTGTATAGAATTGGGGAAAATAATAGTAGCCCACTTACAATGGTTTTACTTCTCTTGTTTTCTTCCTTCCTAAGACAAAAAGTTAAAAAAAAAAAAGAAAGAAAAAAGAAATGATGGGGCACCTGGGTGGCTCAGTTGGTTAAGCACTCAACTCTTGAACTCCAGTCATGATCTCACAATCAGTGAGTTTGAGACACCCATCAGATTCTCTCTGCTTGGGATTTCTCTCTCTCTCTCTCTCTCTCTCTCTCTCTCTCTCTCTCTCTCTCTCTCTTTCTCTTTCTCTCTCCCCCTCCCCTGCTCATGCTCTCTCTCTCTCAAAATAAATAACTTAAAAAAACCCACTAATTACCAAACTTAAACAGGTCTCCGAGAAGAAAATGCACATAAGATAATGAAACAATGCCCTAACATTGCCCTGAACCCCTTGCTCTCCTACAGATAATTCCAGCATGTTCAGAGAAAGGGGAGGAGCATTTAAAGTTTCAAATAATATAATTGGCTGTGACTTTGCCAACAAGCAGTCAGCTAGCTATTTATTTTGCCCAGGGGTACAGGTAGTTGAATTATTAAACTTTGCATGAAAATCCCCTTAGCAGCAAAATTTTCCAATTTCCAATTGCCTAGATATACTACAAAAATAGTTCAGTATGGTAAAAATAACCTCGAGTGAGCTATAATTTTGGTGATGGGACATTCATTATTAATTTACTTGAAAAGGATAAAGGATTAAGAAAAATTCGTATTCCTTGGCAAGTCGATCTAATATACTTCTAATGGATTTGATCCCACAATGTGTGAAGTCAAAGGACAATAAGTGAATTAGCCAATTAGTGAAAAAGCTAACCCCTTAACTCTTTGAGCAATATTCCCTGTGAGTCCTTAGATGCTGCTTTCCCTTGACTCTGTGACCTAATGCCTGTGAAGGGAATTTTGGTGTTTTAGAGGAGAAAGAGTTAAAACACTGCACCAAGGTTTTACAAATTAGTATCAATTCAGAGGCATGGAAACTAATATAAGAGTGCCATAGAAATTAGTACAGGCCCACAGAGGGGTGTCCTCAAGGAAATCATTTACATTTTGAAAAATAAATGGGAAATTCTTAACATATGACTTCTCTTTCTCAGTAGATGTATAATCTCTGTTTCTTAAGACATGAGATTCAGGGAGAATTTATAAGAAGAGAAGCCTTTCAGAGCTTTTTCTCAAAACAAATTTAACTGTTTTAAGCCTGCACATTAATTTGCTTATAAATGGATGGTGATCATTCATGTTGGCCATCTTTCCTGAGAACACTATAAACAGAGATATTAGATCTACTGACTGTTAGTTTCCTACTCAAGTCATTTAGATTAGTATTATTCCTTAACTATAACGATATCTAACATTGATTGAACGTTTCCTATGTGACAAGTTCTGTTCTAGGCATATGGATGTCCTATTTATTTTTATTTTATTTTATTTTTTATTTTAGAAAGAGAGAAAAAATGAGCGGGGAGGAGAGGGCAGAGAGAGAGAGAGAGAAAGTGCACAAGCAGAGGAAGGGCAGAGGAAGAGAGAATCTTAAGCAGGCTTCATGCTCAGTGTGGATCCCACAACCTTGGGATCATGACCTGAGCTCAAACTAAGAGTCAAAGGCTCAACTGAGCCACCCAGGTGCCCCTGGATGCCCCATTTAAACTTTATAATATCCCTACAAAGAGGCATTACCATCATCTCATTTTAGAGATGAGACAGTTGAGGTACAGAGAAGTAACTTGCTCAAAATCAAGTCATAAGTAATCAACCGAAGGGCAAGTTGTTAAAGTTAGGATGCACAATCAGATAATTTGATTCCAAACTGCTACAATGCATTACTACATATATAATAAAAGTACACAGTATCAGTTGTAGGCAGCTCACTAGAATTAGATCGGGGCCAGGGCAGGAGGTCCTGACCCGAGATCTGGCAGTGACTAGCTCTGTGGTGAGAAACACCCATAGGTGAATGTCTCCAAGAGGATGAAACACTGCTTGTGGCAGTGGGCACTGGGATCTAGAATCTAGTGAACAAAGACAAATAGCAAGTCAAACCATGCTTAGAAGAACCATAGTAGAAGATGCCTAAGGTAAAATAGAGCAGCATAGAGGAAATGATCTCTTCTAGGGAGGGTGGCAGCAGAGGTGGGGATGTGTAGCAGGCAAGAAACTGTTGGTGAAGGGCAGCAAATGAGCTGAGTCTGTCTAGGTAAATAATTTCTAACTGCTCTACATATAGACAGAGGCCAGGGGATTGTGTGAGCCAGCAAGAGAGACATGAAATGGTGAAATGGCTTCAAGAAACTTCTGAACGTGTACAAGAATAGGTGACAGTGACCAACAATTCACTGCGATTTGTAATGTGTTTACCCTGCCCCATCCTTTACAGAGTCACATTATTAACCCCCAAGTCTTTCCTTTTGTCTGAGAGGTATCTCCGTGTAAGAGGAAGAAAGAAGAGTAACAATTTACTTTTACCTAATAAAGAATTGATGTGAATTTAAATATATTCAAAGTGATGTAAATTAAACTATATTCAGTGTGAAAAGGAATGTATTGGAAATTCATGGGTGAAGATCTCATGTTCAGGTGTTTGGATTCATCACTAATTTTTAAAAATATTCTCTCAACCATAACAGGGCAGAACAATATACCCTTCTGTATGGACATATGGTGAAGGAAACAGTGAAGTTACAAAAGGCACTAAGAATGGGATGGAAAAGAACTAAAATTTACAAACTATATGTTATCACATTGAACTCTCACAAGAGCTTTATGGGGTATTATTCCCCCTTTGTGATGAAAGAAGAAGCTGAAACTCAATGAGGCTAGTAATTTGTCCATGGTCATCTAGTTGGTAAGTGATAAAGCTGGGATTAGAACTCTGGTCTGGTGAGTCCTCGCAACAGGGTTAATGAAAGCATTTACTTCATGGCTCAAATGGAAAACATAGTATTTTTAACCCAAGAAACAGACTTTGAGATGATTAATAGCAATTAAAATTTACAACTTAACACAGCCTTGAGATTTATCTATTTGAAGTGTTTGATACACACACAGATACACACACAAACAGCAATATGTATTCTAAGAAAAAAAATTAGGTACCCAAAATAAGGTATATATTTTTCTATATATATGTGAAATATGATATCCTAGTCAAATACAAAATATCAAAGACAGAAAGCGTATGATTACCTATGGATTCTGCTATTGGTTCATCATTAAAATTTTATTCAAAATGAGGTATGAACTTTCCTTGGAGCTAGCCCTTGGTACCATGTATCGTATTGTCATCTTTCTCTTCTCTCCCTCTGGCACTGCAAAGGTCAGATCCATCCAAGATGTCGGTAATAGATTTACAAACCGCTGACTCTCCTGCATTAGCTCTTTGTCCATCCCAAGACACTAATTAGGCTGCACTTACACCATCCATCATCCTGAGCAGCACACAGATGTGAGGCTTCTATTATGGCTTACACTAGCTACTTGGGGCCAGTCAAGCACATTTTCTACAGTGCTTGGTCATTGTTCTGGGTTTCCTTGAATGAGGCCACTTTGGAACAACTCATTCACCTAATAGCCCAAAATATTAAGAGTATCCTGGAAATATAGCTATGGTTTGATTAGATCACTTAATCCCAATCCACTCTGTGTCATTATTTTCTCACAAAACTCAGATGATGTAAAAGGACATCTCCAAAATATGGGACTTCATGCCTCTGTCACTGGTATCTTGAAACCTGCTGGGGTGAGCATGATGTTTCATGCTTCAATGCTTCTCTCTGTCTCCTACTTCTTTCTTTCTCTCATTCTTGCAGCTGTATGTCTACAGTAGGTAAAGGGCTAACTTAACAGTTTATGGTTTGGTTTTGAGAAATATTTTTAGATTAAAACATTCTTTAGTGAAAGACCTCTACAACAGGGAAGGGAGAGTTAGAGGAAATCTTACTAAAAATATCGACTATAACATGACCACTAATACTCCGAAATAACTAAGCAGTCATCTGTTTATGACCACAATTTAAATCATTCATCAGAATCCATGTGTGCTGGGACAATGCTAGTGCCTTTCTTCATTGAATATACGAGGAAAAATCAGCTGAAGTCAAGTTACAATGTGATATGGTATGTTACATATTTTCTAAAAACAGTGGCATAATCTGCTGACATTTCACTGATACATGATTTATTTTAAATAGTTAAGTATATATTGAGTACCCATGATGAGCCAAGAAGTGTCTTTAGTACTTGGGATACATTGCTGAACAAAATAGATAAAAATTCCTGCCTTCATGAAGCTTACATTCTAGGAGGAAGAAATATGCATTGAACAATAAATGTAAGAAATAAGTAAATTATATAGTATGGTGGAAGGTGATAACTGCTATGGGAAAATGTAAAAGTAGATCAAAATAAGGGGAATTTGGGGAGTAGGGATTGGGGAGAGAATGTGAGTACAAGGAGTTTACAGAATAAAATGGGATCTTTAAGAAAAGCCATGTGGAGAAGAAGAGCATTGAGCAGAAACTAGGAGTTGGTAAAGGAGTTATGAAAGCAGGTACTTGGTTAAAAAATTTTCCAGGAGGTGGAAATAGCTACAGCAGAAGCTTTTGTGATTATGTAGAAACCTTAATGAATCTGAAAAACTGTACTGTGTCAGAAGTAATTTCCAGCATACCTTTAAATATATGAAGTATTTAAGGAGAAATGTAATTGAAAAAAAAAGCCAAATTACACTAAATGAATAACTCTCTACCAGAGCTTTTTATTGATTCAAGTTGCACTGATTTGAAATTACATTGATACAACTGTGCAAATAACGAAGCTATTTGGCTCAGAGATTATAACTGCCCAAGGCTAACTGACAGAGCAACTCAGAATTCTACTTTTTTTTTCATATTTTTGGTGAACATCTTGTTAATTAAGTAAAATAAACACCTTATTGATTTAGAAATGTGGGTCATACTTTGATACTTTATTCATCTTAGGAACTTAGAGGAAAATTGTGTGAACTGGCTTTACAGTAAACAACTAAAAAAAAAAAGAAGTCAGTCTAATGTATTATGGATGAGAAATTTAAGCAGGAAAAGAATGAGAAAAATACGCTACCAAGCATTTTTGTGTTCTTGGCTTCCTGCTTGGCCAATGGCATCAAAATATTTGGGTTAGGTATTTTCCAAATGCTGGAGAGTAAAGAATAAAGATTTCATGAATTCTCTGTTTCTTAGAATAGCTTCAGCAAATAATTTTAATTTTTTATTATTTGGGGATAGAATAGGGTGGCTTCATTTCATATTTTAATAAAATGTATTTTTATTCAATTCCATACCCACCCAAATACTGCTTTGTTATTAATACAAGTGGAGAGAAAATATAAACCATTCCTCTTACAAGAGTTTTCTGGATCCTTGAGTCTTAGAAATAGCTCTACTTTAGAAAAAAAGGTAAGCAACTAGTCTAGATTTTGACTGCAGAACTTAAAATCATATTTTATATTAAGCTTATGCCAAAAGTGATTATCACAAAGACTGTACTCCTTTCAAACCAAATTCAGTGGTAAATTTGGAAATAATATCAAATTTAACTACCTTTGAATCAGCCATAAATAGACAGCAATCCAACTTTACCTCACTATTTCTAGGAAGTAGACAAAAACAGGCATGATATTTCTAAAGTTTTCTTTTATCTAAATTAATTGTCCTCGGTCTGGAGGTGAACGTTCTAAATTACAAAAGTGAAAACACCCATTGCACAACAGACAAAATAGAAAGACAATAAAATGTTCCCATAGATTCCATTAACTGGTGGTAAGCACCGTTAACATTTTGTTGTGTGTATTCTACTACTACCCTGGGTATAGATGTGTTTATGCACGTGAGTATTTACAATTCTTGTTTATTTTAACATAATTTTTACACCCCTGGGAGCATACTGTGGATTTGGAAGCTTTTCTTTACCTAATAGTATGGTGGGAACATATTTCCATGTCAATATTTTTAACTGTTACATAGCTTTGCACTATAGCATTCTATTTTTGACTTAGTTTTTAGAGCTCTTCATCAGTTAATGGGAACGGCTTTAGAAGAGCAAGAAAAAGCATTCAAATGATGTTCATTTACCTCTTAAAACATTTGAAAGCTGTATTTCTAACATGGCAGTTCTAGTGCTGATGAAGCCATTGACCCATGAAAAGAAGAGATTCCCAAGTGTCAAAACCTAGTGTCAGGAATAGGACATCAGAGATTCTGAGTCACATCTTGACCTGTAGCAAATTAGGAAGAACCTAAATGTGTACATTCCAAATAGGGATCCTGCTTTTTCTAAGAATGTTGGCTAAAAGCAGAAGGTGAATGAGAAGACTTTGCTCCCTTTTCATTATCTCTGGATAACTCAGTTGACTAACACTGGAATTATCATCACAGGAAATACCATTGGGTAAAAAGTACTGGAGAGTGAACTGCATAAATCGGAGTTATATGTAATCGTGGTAGCTCCTTTCTTTTTGAAAAATTACTTTTCTTTGCTTTTCATCTCTTTTTATTAAAAAAAGAAAAAAAAACCTTAACAATATACCTATCCTCTTCTGTTCCTCCTCAGATGTAATGACTATTATGATCTTATAGTTTATCATTCCTAATCATGTCTTTGAATTTTATTGGAGGTATCTGTAAAAAACATGCAGTATTTTTTTTACTTTAATTTTTACTAACTGGCATTACATCCCATAAAACTAAATCATTTCCACTTTTTTCCTCTATTATAGTTCTTTTCTTTTTTATTATTTTTTTAAAATATGTTAAGTTGATTATTGTTTCAAGACAGTAATTTCCCATTAGGAATACATTCTATTTTATATTTTTTAAAAATGTTCATTTGTTTATTATTTTTGAGAGAGAGAGAGAGAAAGAGAGAGAATGAGAAAACACAAGTGGAGGAGGGGCAGAAAGAGAGGGAGACTCAGAATCTGAAGCAGGCATCCGAGCTGTCAGCACAGAGCCCTTCATGGGGCTCAAACTAATGAACTGTGAGATCATGACCTGAGCCAAAATCAAACGCTTAAGCAACTGAGCCACCCAGTCACCCCTCCAATTTGCATTGTTAATCGCAGTGTATAAGAATACAAATTTTCCTGTAGCTCCACACATAAGTATCAGACTTACTCACTATTTTGCCAAATCAGTGCATATGAAATAGCATCTCATTTTTGAAGCTCATCTTTTCTTGACTACAAATAAAACATGTTTAAAAATGTTTAATGGAGGCGCCTGGGTGGCTCAGTCCGTTAAGCGTTTGACATCGCCTCAGGTCATGATCTCAGGGTTTGTGAGTTCGGCCCCCCTTCAGGCTCTGTGCTGACAGCTCAGAGCCTGGAGCCTGCTTCGGATTCTGTGTCTCATTCTCTCTCTGCCACTCCCCCACTTGTGCTCTGTCTCTCTCTGTCTCTCAAAAACAAGTAAATGTAGGGGCACCTGGGTGGCTCAGTCAGTTAAGCACGTTAGGCTCAGGTCATGATCTCGTGGTTTGTGAGTTTGAGCTCAGCGTCAGGCTATGTGCTGACAGCTCAAAGCCTGGAGCCTGCTTCTGGTTATGTGTCTCCCCCTCTCTCTGCCCCTCCCATTCTCATGCTTTCTGTCTCTCAATAATAAATGAAGAAAGAAAGCAAGAAAGCAAGAAAGCAAGCAAGAAAGAAAGAAATGTAAAAAAAAAATTCAAATGTTTAAAGGACAACAGTGTTTCCTATTCTATAAGTTGCCTTTTTATATCCTTTGCCTATTTTTCTTTTACTAATTGATTTTTAGAAGTTTTCTATATAGTCTAGAATTTAGATAATAAGCACTTGATTTTTATTATGCTGCAAAAATTCTGTCATTGTATGATTTTTCTTTTCATTTTTATAGTGTGCTTTGATCAATAGTTCTTAATTTTAATGTAGCCATACTTATTAATTAGTCTGGATAGAGGTTTACTAATTTTATTGATCTTTTTCACAAAACAGAATTTTTGTTTCATTGATTTTTCTTTTTTTTTAATTTCAAAGATTTCTGCTTTTGTCTTTACCCTTTCTTCTGCTTGCTTTGGACTTAATTTACTCATTTTTTTCTACTTTCTTAAGGTGGAAACATAGATCTTGGATTTGTGAAAAAAATTTTAATATAAACATGTAATGTGCCCAGTAATCACTGCATTAGTACTCTCCACCAATTTTCTTATCTGTATTTTCATTTTCACTCAATTGAAATTAATCTCAAATTTCTTACATAATTTTCTTTCCAGTTCATAGGTGATTTAGATGTGTGTTATTTAATCTCCAAATATTTCGGTAATTTTCCAGATGATTTTGTTATTATTTGAGTGGCTTCCATTACGGTCTGAGAGTATATGCTACATGATTTCAATTACGTTAAATTTGTTAAAAACTGTTTTATACCGAGAATATAGTCTATCATGGAGAGTGTTCCATGGGCACTTGAAAACAAAATGTGTATTTTGTGTTGTATAGTGTGTCCTAGAAATGTTAATTAGGTTAAGCTGGTTAATCGTGTTGCTCAGGTCTTCTATATCCTTATCGATTTTCTTTTTTTGTCTACTTGTTATATTGATTACTGAGAGATGAGTGTAGAATTCTCTGACCACGTGTGTAGATCTGTATTTATCCTCTGAGCTTAGTCAATTTTTGCTTCATGTATTGGGGACATCTCCTGTTAGGTGCATGTTGCAATTGTTATGTCTTGGGAAATTGAGATTTGTATCATTATGCAATATATTTTAGAAGCCTTTTTATCCTTGAAATATTTCTTGTTCTCAAGTCTACTTTGCTGCTGACATTAAAGCTACTCCAACTCTTTTTTGATTAGCATTCACATAGTTTTATCTTTTGACCTATTTATGTCTTTATTTGTTAATTTTTTTATTAAAAAATTTTTTTTAATGTTTATTCATTTTTGAGAGACAGAGAAAGAATGGGGACAGGGGAGGGGCAGAGAGATAGATAGATAGGGGGAGAGAGAGAAAGAGAGAGAGAGAGAGAGAGAGAGAGAGAGAATGTGAAGCAGGCTCCACGCTCTGAGCTGTGAGCACAGAGCCTGACGAGGCTTGAACCCACAAACCGTGAGATTATGACCTGAGCTGAAGTCAGACACTCAACTGACTGAGCCACACAGGTGCCCCTATGTCTTTATTTTTAATGTGGGTTTCCTGTGGACAGTAAGTAGTCAGGTCTTTTTTTTTTCTTTTGTTTAAATGTAATCCAACAATTTTGGTTTTGTTTGGAGCACTTACAATTATTGATATGACTAGATTTAGCACTACTGTTTAATTATTTGCTCCCTGTTTGTCCCCTCTCTTTATGTTCCTCTGTGCCTCTTTCCCTTCTTTCTTTTGGATTATTGGAATATTATAAATATTCCATTTAAATTTATCTATTGTGTTTTTGACAAATTCTCATTGTATCATGTCTTCAGTGGTTGCTCTGGGGAATAGAAACATACTTACTTCCCTTTCACAGTGTGCAGAGTTATTCTGCCAATTTAAGTAAAGTTCAATTTACAACCATATAGATTCCTTGAGCCTGTGTCTTCTGTTCTATTTATCATATTTTCTTTGCATACATTGAAAACCCATCAGACAATGTGATAAATTTTGCTTTTAACGGTCACACATATTTTGAAGTTCTTAAAAATGTAGTCTTACATAGATATATACTATGTATCTTATTCTTTTTTCATTCTTTTTTTCCAGTTTTATTGAGGTATAACTGGTATACAAAAATTGCATAGTCCAGGGGTGCCTGGATAGCTCAGTCGGTTAAAAGTCTGACTCTTAGTTTCAGCTCAGGTCATGATCTCATGGTATGTGAGTTCAAGCCCCGCATCAGGCTCCATGCTGACAGCGTAAAGCCTGCTTGGGATTCTCTCTCTCCCATTCTCTCTGTCCCTCCCCCACTCACTCTCTCGGTCTCTCTCTCAAAAATAAATACATAAAACTTAAAAAAAAAACTGCATAGTCCATCTTCTGTGTAATGTGTCTGCTTTTTCAAGATTTTTTCCTTTACTTTTGATTTTCAGCAGTGATGTGTCTTGGCATGGATATTTTGTTTTGGTGTAGTTTACCTTGTTTGGGGTAATGAGCTTTTGGAATGTATAAATTTATAGTTTTGCCCAAATGTGAGTAAATTTTAGCCACTATTTCTTAAGGTACCCTGTCTGCACAAATATCTTTCTTTTCTCCTTCTGTGACTCCAGTGATATAACTGTTAATCCTTTTGATATTGACCCACATTTTTCTGAAGCTCAGCTGATATTTTTCTGTTTTTTTCTCTCTGATCTTCAGATTGTGTGCCTATCATTCTCTTGTCAATTTCACTGACTCTTTCACCACCTTCAATCTGCAATTGAGTCTATCCAGTGAATTACTATAATATTATGATTTCCAATTCTAGCATTTCCATTTGACTATTTTTTATAGTTTCTGTTCTTTGGCTAAGAACTTCTATCTTTTCACTCATTTCTAGTGTGTTTAACTGTATCGAAAATAGTAGCTGCCTTAACGCCTGTTGGTAATTCCAACATCTAAGTCTTCTTGGGGTTTGATCTATTGGTTATATTCTCCACTTGAGAAGTGGTTACATTTTCCTGGTTCTTGGTATATCAAGTAATTTCATATTTCATGCTGGCCATTTGGAATGCTGTGCTTTTTAAGCCCCTTGGGCATGTTAAAAATCCTCTGGACAAGGTACGGTTAATGGAGGTTCAGTTAGACTACAAGTTCTGCCTTGCCTTCTGGTACTGGTAGTAGTCCCAATGTCAGTTCAGTTGTTGAAGTCTTTGTTAAGCTACTTTGGATCTGTCCTATGCATTCATGACTCAAGAAATTGTCTGTGATGGCTGGCGGTTTAAATGATAGTGCAGATCTCAAAGAATTTGCTATGCTATTTTGGACCTGCATAATGCATGTGTAGTTCAAGGGTAAGCATGGGTCTTTTGCAGGTGCATATCATGGAATTAGAGACGTCCAGTCTCCTTAGCTGATATCTGTTCCTACCCATCCATGGTTTGAAGGTTAGCCAGATTTGGGGGGCAGAATTTATATACATGATTTGGGGCTCCCTCTTTCTTATTCTTTTATGGGGTTCTTTCCTGCTTTTCCAGGAACCCCAAACTCCAGCCTCCAGTTCATTGTTCCACAAGAACTGCAAGTTTCTTAGTGGAGTCTAGCTGTTCCACACGATGCCTGGCTTCTAGATAAATGCCATAAGAATGAGTAACTCAATCTATGCTATTCCCTTCAAAATTTCACCTGGCTTCTATAGTCCCCCTAGTTTTATCTTCTCTTTGGTGCCTTAAGTTCATCTTTTTTGTAACTTTTGTTCAGTGTTTATTATATATGAGAGCATTGGCCTAAACCAGAATCATAACCCGTAATTTTTTTTACTGCCTACTATGACAACCCTTTAATAGTTACAAGTGTACGTAGAGGTCTCTCATTTTCCAACTGTCTGTCTTACTTAAGATTATGATTTGCCTATATTGGAAATTAAAACCTAATGTCCAAGATATAAGAAAATATGATAACCTTCCTACTTTTCCCCTTATCTGGACCACCCCATCCATCACCATTTTAAACTTTTCTCCTTGTTTCTGTTTCAGGTTGTGTGTTTAGTAGCCTGACTTCCATTTTCCCTGTTGATTTTTGTCAGCTGGGGATATAGTCCTTCCTTTATTTTGAACTTGGATATACTTTAAATTTAGCTGTCATAGTTTATTCATTGCTCCCAGGTATTTTCCAACACAAGGCTTAAGAATAAATAAGTCTAGTCTACCATTTTGTCAGAATTAGAGCACTATTTTGCCATCTTTATTATTTGGTTCTGTATTTTGGAACATTCTGAAGTAGAAGCATTGTATATACTCGGTATATTGGTCATTGTCACTTGATAGAACAGATAATAAAGATTTTAGTGATTATAATTTCTACTAAAAATAATCCTTATAATCACAAAAATGAATATTTCTTTTACTGTTTCATATTTTGTTCTGTAAAAATTCAATGAATATATAATGTGCAACTCCATGAGATCACCATGGTTTACCACTAGCTCATATTATCAGCAGGACATTGTTACATAAGCACCAGCATGAAATCAGGTACAGTTTATTTAGTGTTGGGAAGCTGAATCAGGAACATGTTTTTCTTCTTGAATTGTCCTCAAGAGCTCTTTAAATACATTGAACAGATATAGGAAAGTTAATCCATGTAATCATTGCCTTCTGCTTACTTAATAGGCCTGAAACGGGTTCTAAAAATGTGTTACAACTGCAATCATAGTTATGTCTGCTTGGCTGAAAGAGGACAAAGGCCTTTTCAAAGTCTAGAGCGGATAACTGTGAATGTTTATTGGGGACCAGAGAGAAGGTCAACAATAAACAGCATTTCCTCAATAATGTCGCCATTTCTGTTTTATTAAACAAAAACGTAGAGTAAAATTCCATGCCTATGAAGTGTACGGAAAGTGTTTCTCTCTCTTTTGGTAGATCTGAACACGGTTCACTGAAGCTCTCTAGTCAGTATCTGGGCCAGTTTGTTTCCCTCTGTTTTATCACCAGAAACACACCTTTTACCCTGATCAGCTATTTCATAAAGATGTGTGCTGCTTGTCACTCAAATGCTAAATAAGTGAGAAGACATGGAACAACAAAAAATGTCACTCTATTCTCAGAAGAAAAGGACTTTTCAAAGCAGCATAATCTTTCTACATCAAAAGTGGCATTCACATTGCAGGTTATTGTCCCTGACCTTCGGGAGCCACTGGTGACCTGATGTGTATAATATAGTAACCTGCAGGTCACTTGGGAATGCTGTACAAGCAAGCATTTACTCACCATTATATCAGACATTGCTTGAGGAAGATTTCTGCTGGAAGTTTTTTCTTGAGTTTTAGTTAAATAACTTGCTAAATGAGTTAAAGGATCAGTTTCCATTTTGGTATTTGGGATAATGCTTTTTGGTCCAATTTTTGAAATCCTTGAAACCAGAGACCCTCAATACTTTGTGAGTTTCATAGAGATTAAAAAGCTACCCTCACTGATGAGATGGGAGACGAGTGAATGTCCTATGACACTTTGAGGTTTTCTGCCATAAAGCTTTACCTAGTTCTAGAAAACCACAACCCCAGTAGAAGTTTAACTAAGAAGTAAAAACACAAGTGACTGTTGATATTCTACCATTGATGTGTTGAGTGTGCTCTTTCTCTCCTCATTTTATCCAAGTTATTGTCAGAGGAATGTAAGGGTATTATTCTCCCAAAGCTCAGATAAATAGGACAAATTGTAACATAAAATTTGCCAGAGACAGGTCACAGTGTTTCCCAATAATGATTTTTTAATATTCTTTCATATACTCTTTTAATATCATGCATAATTTTCATAGATAAATTTTATTTATGAGATTTGACTATGAATAAAAGGAAAGAAATAGTATTATAGCTAGAGCATAACAAGGAATTAGTTGGGTTTTATTTTCCTCTTCTAAATAAAGGAGAAAAAGGAAAAGATATACGACAATTTAATTACAATTCTATCCTATCCTGTGCAATTATTGATTTTGTCTGAGGAGTCAAATCATAGCCCATTTAACCTATCCCTTAATGTCAAATTCAGTTTCCATATCCTGTATGAAATCTTTATCTACTTCTCAACTTACAGCCATCTCTCCCTTGCCTGATTATTTTGGCTAGAACTGCATGTATCATTCACTGCAGTTCTTATGTGAGCTCCTCAAGGAAAGGTGCGTTCTGTTATTCATGTATATTCCTAGCACTCAGGCAGTACCTGGCACAAAAGTACTCATCACATTGTATCATAAATTCTAGATTGTTTCTCCGTTCACTCCCAAACTGTATTGTAAAATCCTTCACAATAAGGATCATGTTTTCTAAGCTGTGAAGTCCTCAGGGCCTGTCATAATGTCTGGTACACTACTGGTAACCATAAGTACCTTCTGAATATATATGTAATCATAATGAATACAAATTTATCAATTATGTATGTATATTTCATGAAACACAATATTTATAGTTGGATATGATTATGAAATATCTTACATTCCTGATTACACTGGTACATTCTTTCTGAATAAGAACAATACCTCTTGAAAAAAATTTTTTTAATGTTTATTTTATTTTTGAGACAGAGAGAGAGTGCGAGCAGGGGAGGGCAGAGAGAGAGGGAGGCACAGGATCCAAAGCAGTCTCCAGGCTCTGAGCCATCAGCACAGAGCCTGACGCAGGGCTCGAACTCACAAACCATGAGATCATGACCTGAGCTAAAGTGGGTGCTTAACCAACTGAGCCACCCAGGTGCCCCAAGAACCATACCTTATCTTCTTCCTATATCCTTACTTTCCCCAAATCAGAAATGAATCCACTAAACACTTTTAAAATTGAATAATAAGATATAATTATGAGGAACCTCAAATTTTAAGTCATACCCCATGTAATGTTCAAAACACCTCTTGGTTCACATCAGGAAACACTTGCTGAGAATTTGCTGCATGTCAGGCATTACACTAGGCACTAGGTTTACAAGAATGGAATAAAAGAATAAAATTGGGAAGACACTCCTAAGGAGCTTATATAGTAGGTAACACTGGTACATAATATGTTACCATAGGTAGTAAGCAAAATATGGCTATACACTGGGTATTTTGGAAGCACAGAGGAGCACTTAGCTCAACCTTGAGTTAATAAATGGCTCCCAGGAGAAAATAATACATTGAAGGATGAATAAGTGTTAGCCAAGAAAAGAAAATGTGTGTCTCTCTTAGAGGGATCAGGGTGAATGAAGGCACAAGGGCTAGCGGAATACGATGTGTATTTATTAGTGTTAAATATGAAATTAAGAGTGAGGAGAAACTAGATGTAGAAAAAGACTGCCTCAGGACATAAAGGCATTCATGTGCCAGTCTAAGGAATTTAAACTTTATCCCACAGTCAATGCAGAGTTTAAGTGTTTTGAGGACAAGAGTGCTATGGTCAAATATATATTGTAAAGACCACTTTGGCTTTGCGCAGAGGATTGATTAAAGAGTTTGAGCAAAATAGGAGTGAAAGAAAACAGGAAGAAACTGAAATTGTGTAGGCAAGAGATGGTGAAGGCTTCTGCTTGGCCAGTAGAAGTAGGTATATAGAGGAACAGAAAGGGAGTACATTCCAGAAACATTATGAAGAAATAATTGGCATGGCTTGGTGATGGATTGAATGAGGTATATGTAGGAGAGAGCTGAGTCAAGAATGACTTTCATCTTCCTGGAGAAGATCAGACCACCAACTAGGAGAATCAGAGTAGAGAGTGCAGAGATAGTGGGAACTATTTGTGATATTCTGACTTTGAGGTAGTATCAAGTGCAGGTGCACAGCCTATATTTAGGCTTCTATGACTGAATCACAGAATAGATGCTAGAGCTGAAAGCAAAAGTATATACGCGGAAGATAAAGACAGACTAAATCAGACAACTCCTCAGCAGTGTGTGAAGAGAAAAGAGCAATGGGATAAGATATCGAACTCTGATTAACTTCAATGTTAAAGAGAGGGAGTAGATGAGGGAGACTTTACCTGTCATAAAGGTAACAGGGGTGTCAAATCTTAAATAACATCAAAAGGCATGAGATCAATAATATCCAACAGCATCAGGAAGACATTATTCTGTCCTTCAATGTAAGTATTTTAGCAATGTTCCTCTGTGTTACACCCTGTCGTCATTTCCTATTTCCTATACCTGTCGTCAGTACGTATTTCTCATGAATAGCTTTTTAAAAATGACATGAGGCTGTCCACAAGCCACTAAGGGTGCACTAAACCATAATGTGCCACAAAACGAAGAAGGGAGAGGAGCATTTGTTCACAGTTGTGACCTTCCCAGTCATGCTGGAAAGCAGAGAGCAGGCCTATTGGAGGTCTGCTTACCAAAGGGTTCATGCCAGCTCCATATTAATGGAAAACCACAGATGGCTAGCTGTACCTCATGGGCGCACCCTCCCTGAGACACATTTTAAGCAAACTGATGCTCTTTTGGACAGCTACTTAGCTCTTTGGACTATACCTATGAGTACTTTACCATATGTTTTGATGTATATTTGATGTGGGTTTTTAATGTGTCTTAGAATAAACCCTCCGCACAGCTATATTCTTTTCTGTGCCCCAGAGGGATGTTATTTGTGAATCTTATTAAAAATTAACAAGAATCTACTTCCCATACTCTGTCTGTCATAGATAAAGAATGGCATATGTTGATAAACATAAGCCATTCATTGATTTCTGAAGCCAGAGGCACTGGAAAGCATCACAAATCATGTGGTAGGACTGGGCAAACTCAATGATTTATCTAAATGATGTTCAGAATTAGATGTGTCAATAAACTTCCTGGGTGGCTATAAACGCAGAGAACTCTATTTCTTTTGTAAGGGGAAAAATATAATATTCCATGAGTTGGGTCCCAGTTCGTACATTCCCAACTTCACCTGCTTTTAACTCAGCTTTATGTGTTAGAACAAAACCACTCGAGTCAGCATCCCACCAGTGATGAATACAGACCTTAAAAGAGAACAGCTAAACCTAGAATTACCTGAAAAAACCTAGCTAAGACCACAAAACCTTTGTTGCAACAGACCATCACCAAAAGTATTTAAGTTCAATGCATATCTTGCTACCTTACAAAAATGAAAAGAATGACCCACTCCACCAAAACTAGATATAACAGGGGAACTTGGGTGGCTCAGTCAGTTAAGTGTCCGACTCTTGGTTTCAGGTCAAGTCATGATCTCATGGTTTCGTGAGTTTGAGCCCCACGTTGGGCTCTGTGCTCACAGCTCAGAGCCTAGAACCTGCTTTGGATTCTGTGTCTCCATCTCTCTCTGTCCCTCCTCTACTCATGCTGTCTCTATCTCTCTAAAATAAATAAATAAACTTAAAAAAGAAAAAAAGAAACAAAATAGTAGCTTTATGGAACACAGTCCGAAAAGTTCTGGGTTAATCTTTTTATTATACAATATCACGAAGAGATTTAATTATAATATTCTCCTCAGTCCACTTCAGTACAGTGTCCAGAGAGTACCTGAAATTCCGGGCAAGAGAATTATGAAGAAGGAGCATAAACTTTAAGAGGCATTAGGCAAGTTATTTAGCCTCTATAACCTCAGTTTCCTCATCTGTAAAATGGAAATATAATTCTCTAGTGTTAGTGAGAGTACATTCTATATATAAAGTATATAAATAAAAGTTTCAACATAATACTATGTGCATATAAAACAGATGATTAAGGGTAGTCATTACTATTACTATCATTATGGAGTTGGCAATAGCAATCATTTACTACTTGTAAACTCATTTGTCCTCTGCTAGCCGGTGACATGGAAAGAATAAAAAACTGAAGAAAAACCCTAAGATAAAAACACAGGGGTGCTGGTGGCTCAGTTGGTTAAGTGTTGAACTTCTGGTTTTGGCTGAGGTCATGATGTCAGGGTTTGTTAGCTAGAGTGCCTGCCATGTCCCCCCACCCCCCACTCCTCCTGATCAGCACAAAGTCTGCCTAGGATTCTCTCTCTCTCCCTCTCTCTCTGCCCCTCCCCAACTTGTGCTCTCTCTCTCTCTCTCTCTCTCTCAAAATAAATAAATAAACTTGAAAAAAATCCCCACAAAAGGAACCAAATAATATTCATTAACTTTACCTATAAATTGGAAAAATATATATATTTCAGTTAAGTGGATATGTTTGTATATGTGTTCTATAGAAATATATGTGTTCTACAGAAACATATTTTGACAAACCACTTCACAAGACGTAACCTAATTACACACTCTGAAATATGCAAATTACCTTTTATCCAGGGAGGAATTTGGCTCACCCTAAGAACTGAGTCTTCGCATAAGATATTTTTCTATTGTAAAACATTTCTATTCCATTTTTTTCCACAACAAATAGAAATAAAAGATAAATGACTGCAATAAATATGTCTAATTCACCAACTTGCTTCTTTTCCAAAGATGTGTGCATTCAGTGCTGTGATTTTTAAATTGTATGCATATAATACAGCCATGTTTTCTATAACTCATATTACTTCTCCTTTAAATCAGAGTTCAATACATCAGCATGCATCATTCTTCCAGGCGTTTTGCCACCTGAACAAATTTGAGATGCCCCAAGCTAATGTATGAGAATGGCTAATTTCAGGAGTAGGCTATAAATCTCCAGCAGTGAAGGATTATACTGAATTTGAAGGTCTCCAATGGAAGATCTGATGAAGTGAGGTGGTGGAAAGAAGGTATTGCCATAATAAACGGAGAGTGGAATAATCATGATGTAGTACTTGTGGTACTTTGTAAATTACTTCCTACACCTAAAAATGTGTTGATTGAATGAATACTGGTATCCCACCAGAAGAGAGGAATGTCACAACAAGCATGCAAACAAAGAAACATCCCCAAACTCCATGGGGGAAAAATCCACATATTCAATATTTATTCTCAATGAAAACAGGAGAAAAGCAAGGAGCAGGAGAATACACTGTAATTATAAATGGGAAAAATGGAACTATTTCTGACACAAACCCACAAACCCACGAACCCACGAACAGTTCCAAGAATGTGACATTTAGCAGTCAAGGATCCTTTGTTATGAATGTATCCACGCATTCAATCCCCACTTAAATGAAGCATGTAATCCATTCCAGGCTCTGTCCTGGGCACCAGGGATTCAGAGATGAACAAGCTGCCAAAGACTCTATAGTATATTTGCAGTCAAATGCTCTAAAACTCTGAGTGTATTTGAAAAACAGGTGAGAAAGTGAAACAATGATTGAACAGCAAATTAACTGACATGGGGTCCAGATGAAGATCACCTTACCTGGCATGAAGATAGCAGAATGCTTCCAAAAGGAAATTATACTTGAGCTGACTTTGAAGGACATGTAGGAATCCCTGGAATAAGAAGAAAGTATAGAACACATTCCAACATACAAAAAGTCAGAAGTACAAGAGCACAGGAGGTATTTAGGGGGATGACAAGCAGGGTTTCACTGTAGAACACATTATGTTGGTAGGAGAATGTCTGTAGGAAGATGACGGGGACTAAGTCATGAAGCCTCATATAAAAAAGTAATTCAAATATGTCTGGTGTCTAGCTTCTTCTGGAGATTTGGCTCCAGGGCTCCATGTGGGTCTGAGGTGACAGTGATGTCAGTAGTGTCATTTATCCATGGTTTACCATACTTACATAGAGGCACATATATGAATAGACATGGCTATTTACTCGAATTGCAAGGGCAAATTCCAGAATCATCTTTGACAGGGAATAACCAGGAAATTTTGTCTAAAAGCAGCTAAGGATCTTGAGCCAAGCATTAGAAGCCAAAGTCTAATGCCAAATGGGAATCTGAGAACTAGACAAATGAGTGCAAAGAGCAAGAGGACAGAAGAAGAAAACTGGTATCAATCTGGGCTAATTCTGGAAGTGGCTGAAAAACCCATGATGGAATGTTTTGGCACTCGTGGTAGTTTGTTTATGTGGGTGGTTGAATAGGTCAGTTAACTGTCACACAGTAGGATCTCAGCAGGGTGTGTGATCGCATTATACCATTTGTTTATTTATATATGTGCCTCTATGCAATGATTCACCTTAGAGCCAAGAATCTCTCCTGTGCAGAAAATCTTTTAGGAATATTTACTAGCCACAGGTATCTTATTCTTTCAAAATAATTATCTGCTTGTTCATCACTATACACGAAGACCTATTATAGCCCCCAGAGTAGATGTTATCTGAACTGAACTGAAATAAAAGAGCCCTCCAATGCAGCCCTCCTCCCCCACCATTGGAAGACAGATTCAAATTGTGACAGATCAGTGATTTCTATACCTTCCTCAGTTTTAATTTTAAGACTGATCATCCTTAATAGTGATAGCACTAGCATCAGCTTTATATAAAAATTAAAACAATTGTATAGAAAACAGTAAACTAAAATTTAAAATAATAAGAACACAAATATTAAATTTTATAACAATATATTGGGGAATACTTTACAAAGCATTATCTTTGTCACATTAAAAAAGAGAGAGGTATATTTTTATGGTCAACAGACCAGACTAAATAATTTTTATGATTGAAAAATCAGTGTATAGTTTTACAGCTTGTGTGTAGATGTAAAAAAAAAATCATAAAATTTCAAGAGCTGAAAGGAAAGAAAAAGACTATCTGATTCAATCCCTTCCTGTTCTGGATGAGTTGAGACCAACAAAATTATTTAATCCAAAGTTCTTTTTGCACAACTCTTTTCAGTACTTAGATGAGACACAAAACCCAGGTGCATTAGAGTCTTTATTTTCCCTAACTGTAAATTCTTAAGTATAGGCATTGTGCAGAGGTGAATATCTTTGCATCTCTGTTATGCAGCACAGAGCAAGGCATTTGATAGGAAGTCAATGAATATTTGTTGGATGAATGAGTAATGAATGAATGCTATTCCATGTATGTAGTCTGCCTATGTAAAGGGGGAAAAGTATCACACATAGGATTGTTATCTCTTTCACTAATATACATCTGTTCTGTTCATTGTCTATACCAGCCTTCATCCTGGAACTCTTTACCTAGTAAAGGACACAAGTTACCTGATTTTGGTCCATGCTAGTGAACATAGGATTTTTAAGACTTATGAGTTCATGTGATATTGAACGTTTCACATCATTTATTTCTAGAAGCTTAACACAATTACCTACCTTTGGGGATCTTATATTTTGTAGATCAACTCTGAGTACAGGTTGATTATGGGTTACTCCCACAATCTTTAGGATCTCAAGGAAGGCTAAGTTGTTTTATATATGATCCTTTCATATTTTTATGGCAAAGATTAAGAATTTGGTTGCATGCACAAAATGTTATCAGCATTAAATTAAATAAAGTTTTTTCACGGTGGATGTGAAATTGATCAAGATGATATATTACTATTGGCGAACCTGGGTAGATCAGTCGGTCAGACTCTTGGTTTTGGCTCAGGTCATGATCTCACGATTCATGAGATGGATACCACCACCCCCATCCCCTACCCTGGGACTCTGTGCTGACAGCATGGAGGCTACTTGGGGTTCTCTCTCTCCCTCTCTCTGTGTCTCTCCCTTCCTTGTGTGCATGTTTGCGTGTGCATATGCATCTGCTGTCACTCAAAATAAATAAATAAACTTTTAAAAAAGGTGGTAAACTAAATAAACATTTTCTTTTGAGTCCAATAAGAAGAGGCCATGTTTAACCATTAAGGCATATGAAATGATACTATAACTCTCTCATTCAGTAAAATTCCTGGTCTAAAAAGCATAGCCCACTAGCCGATGTTCTTTGTAAGCAGATGACTTGAGATACTGGCTTAATACCAAAAGAATAATCAATACTTTCTTGTTCATTAAATTTTCTTGCAAAAGTTCCTTTATGCAACGGGTCAATAGGATACTTATTGTTCAGAGCTTACATATAAATAGGGTTATGTGGGCTAAGTATTACTGGGATCGTGATCTTTAGTGAGACCTCTGCTTGAAACATACCTTCCTGTTAGTAAGAAAGGGAGCAGCAGCAGCTGGTAACAGTGGGGGTCTTAAATTATGGGACAGCAAGTTATTGTCATTCCCTTACTCCTGTATTCCATAGAACTCACTCTGCAGTGCTCTGACGATGCTGTTGAACAAATGACATAAAGACAGAATTTTCAAAGAATTCTCTCTGTGGCAGAAGACAGCATGAGGGTTTTTTTGATGTTTCAGTTTTGTTCTTATATTCAATAGAAAACAAAGATTGTGATAGTACCATTCTACTTCTCACAATTTGGATTCCTTTCCTTTCAGTGAAACCAATTTCTGTACCTGTTGGTTATTCGGATTGTACTGGAATGATTATAGAAAAAGATGCCCCCTGTCATTAATGCAATGCTCTAGAGGAAAAAAACTAAGCATCTCTCTTTTAATAGCAGAAACATTTGAAATGTATTAGGAAGGCTTCCTGTGTAAGAATGCCTTATATATCCTCTTAGGCACACGTTTTGTTCTCCTATGAGACTGTATTCATGTTTCAAAAGTCTTATTCTTTGGGATATTGAATAAATTGAGAAGTTGCTATTATTTAGAGCATATATTAAATAAACATATATTTGTGACTGGTTGATTGAAGAATTTGAATTCATTGGGATGTTATGATGAAATAGATTTACTTGTTCCAATAACTTTTATTCAATGCTGAATCTAACCTTCTCGTTGGGTAAAATATCTCTTCATGACATCTTGGCCAAATTCCAGAACTTTCCTGATACTCATTGTTATTAGAATAGTTGCAGGTTCTTTATAAAGTTTACCTCCCTTCAGTGTCCAGTGCTAACTAGACATGAATTAGGCACTGTGCATATATTATTCCCTGATAGAACACTATAAAGTAACTACTTTTATCATCCCCATTTTACAGATGAGGAACTTGAGATTCACAAAGGGTAAGTTACTTGTACAATTTGTATAATAACAAGCAGTGAATAATCTCAGCTTCCTGATTCTACAGTCTGAGCAATTTCCAATAGAATACACTAAACAATATTAAACTCTTCATTGCCATTTGTATAACGGGTAGGTCACTTTTTAAAGACAAGTGTTTGCAATCGTCTGGAAGGACATTCTTTAGAATTACATCTTGCTATTTCTCATGAAGGCTCCAGAGGTTAAAGTTTATAAATCTGTTTTCTCCCTTAAGAAAAATTTTTCTTTTGCAATTTTCTTCATGGACCTTGATGTGACCAATTTCTAACACTCAATCGTTAATATACATCAATGGATCGGCAATGTCAATATCATTATTAAGTGCTTTAGTATGTGTAGAGCACTAACCATAAAATCGAGATTCCTTACTTACAAGTTACATAGCTGAATGTAATGAAGACTCTTGGGCCTTTACTGGTTCTTGTCCAGTTCATTCAGAGAAGGATGGCAGGTTTTGCTTAATAATCATTCCTATGGCATGCATTCCTCATTTTGCCACATTAATTCTCTTCTTTCACCTATGTTCTCCATTTTCTCCAATTTCTGCTTGACTTCTAAAGCATAGCAACTGTTAGACATTCATTTTAGTTTGCTGTTTGCCTGACATTTTTATTCTTGTGGCCAATATTTGATCTTCAAACCCATGTTACTGGGAATTGCTGATATGTTTATTTTCAATTTTCCCAAAGAGCTCCCTTAGCAGGTTTGTAGTAATGACTACAATGATCTGACATGTTCCTTTTTGAAGATTGACTTAGAAGAGGCTCTGCATATTCTCCCTTCCAAAATTCTCATGATTTTCTTTCTCTTCTCTTGATTGTACACTTATTTTTGTTTTAGTGTTTTTCTACTCTAATGTACTGACTTTATGTAAGCCTTCCTAAGTCTCCTTAGCATTCAGTCATTTTTCTTTGAACAATACTTGATATTATATGACTTGGGATTCCCGCAAAGAACTTAAAGAATCTTAGCAAATATGATAATGTTTATGTTCATCTCAACCAAAATAGCTCACAGGTATGTAATGAGATCCTTTCACCTAATGGTGAAGGATGGTCTTGTGAAGTTCAGCTTAGCTTGGCTACCCAACTTTTTAGGACAAACAAGCCTAATTGTTGCTGTGACTAGGAAAGTAAGACCTCAAATTCAAGACCTAACTCATCTAAAATTTGCCTGAAATTCTAGTGCTGCTGCTTACTTGCCTATTCAATTATCCTGATCATCTGATTCAAATGGAGTCTTCAGGAGTTTAACTGTTAATCTGTACTTGACTTTCTATACCCCATCTGAATAATTGTCCTTCAAGCAAAGATACAATGAAATAAATTGTAACAGATATTTAAAAATCATTTTGTTTTATTTCATTTTTCATAATAATAGGTCTACTCATTAACCCCCAACCTCTATTTCCCCCATCCCTACCTCTCACCTCCCTTCTGGTAACCATCAGTTTGTTCACTAGAGTTAAGTCTACTTCTTGGTTCCCCCCGCCTCTCTCTCTCTCTCTCTCTTCCTTTGCTCATTTATTTTGTTCCTTAAATTTCACATATGAGTGAAATCATATGGTATTTGCCTTTCTCTGATTGACTTAGTTTGCTTAGTATTCTACTCTCTAGCTCCATTTATGTCATGGCAAATGGCAAGATTTCATTCTTTTTTATGGCCAAATAATATCCATTACACACACACACACTCATTTTTTATGTATATACACACACACACACACACACTCACACACACACACACATACATACATACATACATACAAACATACACATACAGTTTACTTACCCATTGACCTGCTGAAGGATGTTTTGGTTGCTTCTAAGTTTTAGCAATTATGAATAAAGCTGCTATAAACATCCATGTGCAGTTCTTTTGTGTGGATATGTTTTCATCTCATTTGAGTAAACACCAAGCAGTGTGAACGCTGGATCATCTGGTAAGAATATGTTTGGTTTTGTTAGAAACTGCCAAACTGATTTCCAAAGTGGCTGTACCATTTTGCATCCCAGCAACAGTGAGTGGGTTCCTGCTGCTCCACATCCTCACCAGCATTTGGTGCTGTCAGTGCTCTAGATTTTGGCCGTTCTAATAGGTGCGTGGTGGTAGGTCACTGTTGTAATTTGCATTTCCCTGATGCCTTATGATGTGAAACATCTGTTCTCATGCTTATTTGCCATTGATATATCTTCCTAGGTGAGGTGTCTGTTAAAAGTCTTTGGCTCACTTTTAATCGCATGGTGTCAAGTTGAGTACCGCGTACCAGGTACCAATCCCAGGGGAAGGGAGATGGGCATCTATATGTAGAGGAGAGTAAAAAGCATCACCACGCTACCCACCAGGAATGGAAGTCCAAACAATTCTTCCCATTGCTTCTTGGTTTCAGAGTCGCTAAGGAAATCATAACACAGTCAAGCACTGGATGGAACAACATTTTACTTACATAAAGAAGAGACAGAGCAAGATCAGCTTCAATAGTGGGTGTCAGTCCCCCACGGTCAGAGGATCTTTCCCCCTCTGCTGCCACAGTGGAGAAGGAACCCTGTCCTCTCCAAGTGGATGATAGACAATGCCTACTCTTTAAAAAGAGACAGAGTACTCATTGAGCCTGAAACAAAGAAAGATAGTCTCACACAAGGTCATGTCCAGCAAAGAATGTGAGGGTTTTCTATCTCTTGGTAAGGAAATGTTCCAGGCCCAAGGCCCATCCATACGCAGTAAAGTGGGAGGAGAAAGACTCCTCATGAGAATGTCTTTCCCAACAGGTTGTTTGTGTTCTTTTTGTTGAATTTGAAGATTTCTTCATGTATTTTTGGTAACAGTCCTTTATCAGGTATGTCATCTGCCAATATTTTCTCCCGGTCTGTGGTTTGTCTTTTCATTTTCTCGACAAAGTCTTTTACAGAGCAGATATTTTAAATTTTAATGGAGTCCAGCTTACCAATTCTTCTCTTTATGGATTCTACCTTTGATATTATATCTAAAAAGTCATTGCCATACCCAAGGTCATCTAGGTTTTTCCCTATGTTATCTTCTAGGGGTTTTATAGCTTTGTATCTTACATTTAGATCTATAATCCATTTTGAGTTAATTTTTGTGAAGAGTTAACTTTTGTGAAGGCTGTTCTAGATTCCCCTTTCTTCTTCTTCTTCTCCTCCTCCTCCCCCTCCCCCTGCCCCTCCTCCTCCTCCTCCTCCTCCTCCTCCTCCTCCTCCTTCTTATTCTTCAACACAGGATTGTCCACTTGTTTCAGCACCATTTGTTGAAAAGACTATCTTTTCTCCATTGCATTGCTTTTGCTCTGTTATCAAAAATCAGTTGCCTATATTTATGTGGGTCAATTTCTGGACTCTCTATTCTGTTCCATTGATCTATTTGTCTCTTGCCAATACCACACTGTCTTGACTAGTGTCACTTTATTTTTTAAATTTTTTTTAATATTTATTTATTTTTGAGAGAGAGACAGATTGCGAGCAGGGAGGAACAGAGAGGGGGGAGACACAGAATCTGAAGCAGTTTCCAAGCTGCTTCAGCACAGAGCTCGAACTCACCAACTGTGAAATCATGACCTGAGCTGAAGTCAGACACTTAATCGACTGAGCCACCTGGGAGCCTCAACTACTGTCACTTTACGGTAAGTCTTGAAGTCTTTTTTTTCCCATTAAAACTAGGAACAAATAAAGGATGTTTCCTATCAACACTGCTTTTCAACATTTCCCTGGAAGCCCTAGTTAATGCAGAATGACCAGAAAAGGAAACAGAAGGTATACAGATTGGAAAGG
Source organism: Acinonyx jubatus (assembly GCF_027475565.1). Taxonomy (NCBI): domain Eukaryota; kingdom Metazoa; phylum Chordata; class Mammalia; order Carnivora; family Felidae; genus Acinonyx; species Acinonyx jubatus. The sequence goes on from NC_069387.1 coordinate 93,638,075, forward strand.
AAGAAATAAAGTTGTCTTTATTCAAAGGTGACATGATAGTCTATGTAGAAAATCTGAAATTTTGATATGTATGTTCTCCTTGCAGAAAGTTTTAATTAAGTAAGGCAATTCAGATTTTATATTTAAAATAGTTGGGAAATAAAATTCGCTTTCTAGATATGTACCCTCAGCAATCTTGGTAAGATTTTACCTGTTTCATGAGTAATACCTTTAACAGGGTTTTCTTGATGATCCTAAACTGTGATTTAAGGTCTAATTTTTTGTTAAAATCATGACTTTGCTGGACATCTAGTTGTATGCCCTTGTGTGTATAGAAGAAGCTTTTCTTTCAGGCTGAAGGAAAGCAGAATTTAATATTTTTCATTGGATAAAGATGAAAGATTATAGCAACAGTGGAAAGGGAATGGCTTCTATTCTAGAGTGTCCTAGGATACGGTATGCCTACATATAGCTGGAGCAGAAGCACATGTCCTTCATGAAAGAAAGACTCAGGCACAAGCAGCACTGTGTAGGTTCTTTAGTAGAGTCTGAGCCATTCTCACCTCCACAGTGCATTGTTGGTACCCAGAAGATATCAAGGAGGTGGCCCCAGCTCACCTGTACTGGTGCAGCGCAGCTAAGGCTGGCTGTGACCAGGGTCCTCCTCAGGTAGTTTGCAGGTAACAAACCATGAATAGATCAGAATGGAGGCAGGTGAGTTGCCTTCATGTGTCGGACATTCCTGGAACTATCTGAAAACAACTAGAAAGATCAAAGAAAAGGAAAAGATTTATCTGTCAGTAGATGGGAGTAAGGAGAGAACGGAATTTTAATATTGATTATTTGTTTTCACAGGTTGATGGTCCTAGACAGCCAGAGTCACTCCCCTTTCATAAAGATCCATTTTTATTACAGATAAGGACATGCTGGACATGGAATTCGGGGAATTTTTATGGTCAATAATAGACTTTTCTGTGTGTGCAAGTGTGTAAATTATTTAAAATCCGTGTATACTACCACACAATTAAACTGCTACATATCCATCCAAAATATTTATTTTCACAACTTGCATGATCAATATTGACTATTGCAGTTACTTGATTATATCAGAATCCACATCAGGGTGCCTGGGTGGCTCAGTTAAGTGTCCGACTCTTGATCTCAGCTCAGGTCATGATCTCACAGTTCATGAGAGTGCAGAACCTATTTGGGATTCTCTCTCTCCCTCTCTCTCTGCCCCTCCCCAGCTCGCTCTCTCTCTCTCTTTCTCTCAAAATAAATAAACACTAAAAAAAATCTATATCAACTATTAAGACTGACCAAACCATTATTTTCGGTGTACAGATCCATTCAATGTGTCTTAAGGTTCATTTTTTAAAAAGTGGACTACAGATTGTTTTGTTAAGAGATGACTCACAGAAGAGATATGAGAGGAACCCTTCTCACGCATGAGCTCTTTGGATGGGCAGGAGAATGTGCTTCTCCTCACAAGAGAATAATAACAAGAGACAATATCAACCTGCATTTGCATAGCAAGATTTTCAGGCCCTTTTTCTTCTCCCATTTCGTATTATTCTCATGTTATTTAGACAGCACAATTATTCCTCTCTACATCATGCAAATGATGAGACCAAAGAGAGGTGCACTGAAAACCTAGTGAACAGGAAAACACAATCCCTTTGCCTAGGATGCCAGCATACTTTCCTTAGACCACTGAAGAACTTTAATTCTCTGTGTGCTCTGTGTTCAGCAAGTGCATTATGAACCATCTGAAAGTTCATTCAAATACATTTAAATTCTCCTATTTTTCTTTTTTTCTCTGGACACTTTACCTGGCTTACCGTAGGAATAATAAACCAAAATTGGCAGACCTGAATCACACAGAATGGAAAACTATTTCATTGGTTTAATAGGAAACATCTGCTGGGTTGGTTGGATCACTACTGGCTATACAATTCTTTTATCCTTTGTGCTTTTAGTGATCATTGTATGTGCCTGAATTATTTTCTTAACTACATTGTACACTCTTCCAGGGAATAAATGATCATTTCTACTTTATATTCTTAGCACCTATGCTTAAACATTGGTAGTCATTAAAAATGAATTTTTGTTGATGATGTTTATGTAGAAAGGGGCTTAACATATGCATACACTATGGATCCAGCAGTTTCCAAATGAATAAAAATTGCTGAATGAGTAACTTCTTTCAGGTTATTAAATGTACCATGCAACCTAGTCATGGCTCAACATCTGCTATATTTTGGCTTTTTATATTGTATCACATTTCATACAGGAAATGTCACTATAATACTAACTTTATGATGTTTTCATCTATTGGTGTATAGTATATTTTGATCTATATGAAGTTCATTCATCCAGAAAACACTTACTAATCTCCTTTTATATGCCAGACACTGGATATGAACTTGGCACATGGGATATGCATAAAATTGGCCCAGACTTTAAGAAACTTTACATTGTATAGCTAATTTAAAACATGTTGTACATTCTTCTGTTTTTTTTTTCTATTTCCTCTATTGCTTCTTACTCCCCATTTCTCCTTGAATTTTCTCATATTTGTTTATATAGCCTGGCAGCAGCTGTTTAGTAACAAGAGGGCTTCCATTTATTGAGTACTCACTGAATAGCTATGAGGAATGGTGTTAAGTGCTCTTCACACAATGATACTTTGTTGATTAGTGCTTAAACCTTAGAGCAAACCTACTAGGTGGTTATTATTGTCTCGTTCATGTTATAGCTGAGAAAATAAAGGTTTGGAGTGGTTGCATAGGACCTGTGTCTCATGTAGGGGAGCCAGGGTTGATGCAGATCTTCCTTCTTCAAACTCCACTCACTTACCCACTACATCATAGTGCTATTTAACAAAGAGTGGAGTCAATTATTGATGTAATGACAGACCTTTTGTGGCATGTACACTTTTATTTCTCTAATGTATGTGTGTCAATAGGAGCACATGTAGAGAATAGGAAAGTTGTAGAGAGGGGCTTGAAATAAGATCCAGGAAGGCTGGAAGAAGTGAGAATGTTTAGATGAAGAAGAAGAAGAAGAAGAAGAAGAAGAAGAAGAAGAAGAAGAAGAAGAGGAAGAAGAAGAAGAAGAAGAAGAAGAAGAAGAAGAAGAAGAAGAAGAAACCTTTGAGGGGATATAACATCTCTCTGTGTCTAAGGCTGTGGTATGGAAAGGGAATATTACCTCTTAAACACTACTCCAAAGATACAGCTAGAAAAAGTTCCAAGTTAAAAAGAAACAAGTTTGGGCTTAATACCAGCAAATATTTTCTGATAGAATTGTTACCGAAGAAATAAACTAACTCAGAATGAAGGGAATTCAGCTGGTGTAGAGGTTCTAACATGACAGTGTTGTGGAGGGGTTTCTGCAGAATGGGGACATCAAAGAGACTGTGACTGTGGTCCTGCCTCTGGAGCTGAAAAATGGTCTTAGAACATCCCCCAGGATTAGCCCTACTGAGCAGTAGATGTCACTGTTTCATAGAAAGAGCGGTAAAGAGGCACCTTCCTGATTGTAAATGGGATACTCAGAAAAGATGTATTCAGATCTCTTTTCATTTTCTACGGAGAAAAGTTTCTAAAAACTATTTCTAAGAAACATGCAATGAGAAATCCAATATTTTATAGCATTTTGATTTAAGAAGTCAGGCCTTATTTTTATTGGAAGGTTTAGTCCAACATTATGGTGGAAGATTATACTAGGTCCAAAGGTTTCCATGTATAAGATGGGATCTAAAAGAAGACAAACTTCTTGTTCCCTAGATGCTGCTGCTTGTATAGAGGATGATATACACACTCTCAATATATGCATATATACACACGCATATATATATATATATATATATATATATATGTATATATACACCCCAACACACACGCATTTTGAACAAATGCTTATTCTGTCCCCCTTTCTGGCCCCTTATTATTTCTGTACTTAACTCAAGGTCTTTTAGAAAAAGGGTATGATGTTGTATATATTGACTAGTATTTGTATTTCTCAATTTGTAAGACCCTTAAGCTGAGATCACTGTAAATCAAGTTCCAAGCAGAGGGAGCTTTTTCTTGATAATCTGCAAAACCCAAAGGTTGGGAATTAAGCAACTTCTCAGCCCCAGAGAATGTTACAGGGTCACTGACACTGTTTAGCAATAGGAGACAGCAAAGCCCTCTGGACCACATTTCAAGGGTTTCCTCTTCCCTCTGCTTTGTCTTGTCAGTTCCGATGATCCCCACTGGCTCACACAAGACCTGATCCTCATTTGACCTGTCTCTCTGGGGAGCTTTTCTCTGGGAAGACGTTTCTTTCACTTCAAAGAGACTTCAAAGACAGAGAGAGGGAAAAGAGCAGCTGGGGTCCTCAAAACCTGCCCTCTTCCTTGGCTGTGTACTGCTTTCAACAATGGCTTCCTAAGAATCTATAAACGTATGTAACTCATGGTTGCATTCTTTTAAGGAGCTTATAGTCACAGAGGAAGGATGAAATATAGACAAATGACATAATAAAAGGTGGAATGCACCCTAAAATTAGAACAAAGGGCCATATGTTTTAAAATAGGATAGTGAGCTGGAGTAATCACAGAAGGTTTTTTGGAGCATATGAAATTTTAATTAGGATGCTGAAGGATGGGCAGAATTCTGATACTAAGAAAATGCTGGGGAATGACATTGTAAAAAAAAGAATGGTCACAGTATATATAGATCAAAGGTGGAAAAGGAAGGGATTTGGGGTTCTTGTTCAGATCGGTTGAAATGTGGGGTTCATAACGTGGAAATAAAGCCAAACCAAAATCATGATCATAATCTTGCTCTGCATGTGAGGATAGACATCAAATGGCTTTTGGGAGGGAAAAGATAGTTCTAAAAGGAATGCTTTAGAAAGATACTATGTTGCCGTGGTCTTTTCTGTACAGTGGTGATCTTTATCACGGGAGGCCAGATCATCTGTTGAGAGTAAGGAAAGTATGCATGCAATTGAGATCTTTAGAAGCATGGAAATTTGGGGTAGTTACTATAGGAATTTTGGCTTTATAGGAGAAAAAGAAAGCACTGCAATGAGGACCAACAGGCTGAAGTCAGAGAGCACAGATTATGAAACATGAGTTAGTAACTGCCACCATAATGCTTCAGTTAACAGTGCTGGAGTGGAAGCATGGAAAGCAGATGGTGACAGCCACTAAAGGCTAGGAATGTGCATGATGAGTAGGACACAGAGTAAAGAAGACTAGGAAATCTCAGGTACAGAGAGGGCAGTTTTGTGAATGACTGAACACTAGCTTCTGTTCAAGTGGAAAGAAAATAAAGCATACACGTGTATCTATAATCTCCAAGCACCTATGTGTGCCAGGTAAGGCTCTAGGCAATATTAATAAACTACATGAATTAGATGTTGATGTAATTGTTTTACAGATAAAGAGATGGAGAGTTAGTAAGGCACTAGTAGGACTGGTGTGAGACAGAATTGGGATCCAACCCAGATCTGCCTGATGGAGACAGAAGAAAGTGGTTGCCGGTTGCCTTATGGATCAACGGCAGAGCAAAGATAATGAAAGGAGAGGTCTCTTTGGAGAAGCCTGTGTCAAGCCTGTTGGGATGCAAAAGAAGGATGATACAATGCAGGCCAAGGGGAGTTCAATTATTGTCTTGATATTCATTTCATATCTTTGATGCTTTGATAATGAGATTCTCCAGAATTAGTAGAATATGGTAAGACTGGCTCAGCCATGGTAAAAATATCAATTATAATAAATCTTAAGATGAGAGAACAAGATCTAACAGAATCTCTCATGATCCTATAAAAAAAATACTACTCTGGCCGGAAGGAGTCATCCGCAGTCAGTCACTGCTACAGCCAGGGCCCATCTAAGAGATAACCTCAAGCTGTGAGTCCTGAAGCACCCTAGGGCATTTGGTTGAAGGTGGGAGAGAGTGCCAAAGCCAGGAAACAAGGACACTGAGCCACTGTGGACCAGGTCTAGGCAGGGGTATCTGCCTGGTGACACTGCATGCTTGGCCAGTTCCAGTCTCTGGAAAGAGATTTACAGAGCAAGAGGCCGGGAGCTTGGAAGAAGGAGAGCTGAGACTTGAGCCCTTGTGCAGCCTTCACGATTGCCCCATTGCCCCATTGTAAGTGCGGTATTGCTCGTCACAGACACCTTCGTGTTGAAGAGCTCGTGTTCTGCAGTCAGAGCTGCTTTGGATTCCCACCACTGTCATTTACTCACCAAGTAATTTTGAGCAAATTGACCCCCGGCACTTCAGCTCTTTCATTTCTGTATAAAGGTGGGACTACGCTATCTATCAGATTAGCTACTTGATATTTGCCCTACAGCTAATAGTACATACAGTGTACTGGCACATTGCCCGAATTAATAAATGGTAACTGCTACTAGCTGATAGTAAGTCATGGAAAAAAAGGAAAGAAACTAACTGCTTAACAATAGAAGTTCGCTTAAAAAATGCCGACCATTTTGTATAAAATCACTAAATTGTATTCATGGTAGGATCTCATTTTTGTAAAAGAAAAGGAAGAGGAGGGTTGGAATAAAATGAGACACAGTGTGAGGATGAATTATCGATCGTCCTGTTTGTGAGTAATATGAGTAGTATGTGTTACTTTTGCAATAAAAAAATAAGTTAAACATTTTATTAGAGGGGTTGTACTGAGAGAGTGAAAATGTAGTTCTAAGGAATATTTTTAGGTTTATGTTTCTCATTATTCTGTAATCTCAAATTCAAAATGCTCCAAGGTTTACAAAAGAACATTTTGAGTTCATTTAGTGTTATAACTACAGTACAATATTATACCTGGTGAATTCCAAAGAGATACATTTATGACTCCATTTGTATTAGCCCCAATTTTCTCTATTTAAACACAACTGTTTTTATTTGTTCTGTTCCATTTCATTTCGTGTCCATTCGTAAACATATACCACATATTGTAATCATAGAGAATGTCGAGATTTCATATGCCTCTTTCTTCACTTAACGTTTTTCATATTGCCCCATTGTCTCCAGATTTATGACTTTCATGTCAGCTAAGTAATATTCTATCGAGCACCATGATCTTATTTGTCAATTTCTCTAAGGTTTAACATTTCAGATCCTCCCACATTTTTACAAGCATAACCCAATCCCACTGCCATAAACTTTTCTGCAAATGTAATTTTTTTCTTCTTGTGAACTCTTTCCGTAGGGTGAAGTTTTCAGAGGTAGGGCAATATTTTCTAGTTCTTAAAATTTACTGTCAGATCGCATTTCAAAACCACTCTACGGATTTACAATGCCACTCTCCTGACAACTTGCACAGCTGTGTGATCTTTTGGCCCAATCTCACTATTATCATTTATTATCATTTTAATTTGCATTTCACTGATTACTAGCAGGTTTAAGCACTTTCATTGTTAGGTTTACTTTTTATGTTTCTACTGGTAGCTCTGATGCTTGTAAATAAATGCAACTTTTTGAGGTGTGATTGGAGCAAAGAAAGTCCCTTCATCGTTGGCCTTTCTCTACTTGATTTAAATCCAACAAAAAGTATTCGTTTTACTTTTGAGGTGCCCCCAAAATGCCAAGTGGCATAACTGGAGATCAAAAATAGAAAACAAATATACAAATTGTTTTGCTTTCATGCCATTCCACACTCAGGAAAGAAACCAAGGGCCTCAGACTCGTCGTTTCTCAATATTTTGAATCCTGATGGCACCAATCCAAGGGTCTCCTGGTGGAATTAGTTTTAGGGACAGCCAAAACACTCATACTCTGGACAACAGATTGGATTACTGACCAGGATCAACTCTTAATGGGCCACTTGTTTGGTCGTTATAGCAACAAAACTTAATTTAACATTCTGTTATCCTATCAATGGTTCAGCAACTAACCCTCAAACAGCACATTCTGTTGAGCCTGAAGCCTGCCTTTCTCTCTTCCAGAATTCTTATGCCAATGTCCATCTGACAATTTTCAGGCCTTAGTATTTCAGCTGAAAGTTTTCAGGGCTTAGTATTTCAAGCTTGAAATGTGTGCCTCCACTCCCACCCGCCCCCCACAAGGGATCCAGCTCTTCCTCTGGATGTTTGCGTCAACTTAAGTCAGGAATCATAGAGGATGCACACAGTTGCACCGCTGGACAAAACGAGGTGTCACTCATTACATCTGGACCTTGGGAAACTGAGGGAATTTGATTTGCTTTACTCATTATTCTGGGAGAACCAGAGAAAGTCCCTGCGCTGGCTGAACAAGCAGGTTCTCTCCTTTCTGGAGCTTCCTGGGGTTATAGCTGTCCTTCATTAATCATGCTGAATGTGACTCTTCCTCTAGGACCATTGAGCTCAACAGGCTAAATCAAAGGGCTGTAACTTCATACATATTTCAACAACAACCTAAGAGGTTCCATACACTTTGACGATTTGGGGTAAACGCTTCACAGACTGGTAACCCCTTAGGGAAGCAAATGTGGTAGTTTAACTGTGGCTCTAAATGTAAAACTATACCTGGATATATGTTTGTTCCACTTATAAGAAATTTTACATTCTATCTTTAGCTAAGTGTTACTTACACATTTATACAAAAATGTATGACATTTTTCATCCAAGAACCTATTTTGAATTCAAATTAAAACTGTGTATGTATGCGTTTATGAAGTCTTAGAGTTAAAAAAAGAGTCTTACGGGTGGAGGCAATGCTTGATTGAAGCCAATATATAAGGCTCCACTACCAGTAAAGAAGCTATAAATATTGTTTCCTGTTGCTCATGTGGAAACATTAAAAAATGTGTTGAACTGAGTCAAATGTATCTTCCTGTGGGTTCTCCCACAAGCTACGATATGCATAGTCTGGATGTGTATTCAATTTAAGAAAACAATGACCTAGATACATTTGATTTTAATTTCTAAGTTTTTTTTTGAAAAGACATTTTATTTTTGCTAACAAGACAATGCTACCAGCCAACCATGAACCCATGTAGAATATATATTTTGAGCGCATTTATTTGCTTTTGCAGTAGTAGGGATGGATTTGATTTTTTTACATGTTATTCCACTTTTTCTGCCTCCAACCAACAGTATACATGGGGGAAATGGTTAGCCAGAATTTAGAGCACAACAAAGCTAACTGACCTGCAAAATGATGGAACCCAGAAAACTGTCCTGTTCAGTTTGCCAAGGCAGTTTTCTGTTACATGCTATCCTTTTAAATAGAGACCATGGCAAGCTGGAGCTGGTTACTCAATCTTATTTCTTTAAGACAGGGAAGAATTAATAGTCTCTTGTAAGCAATGTTGCTTCTTTCTATTTGCTTTGTTGTTGACTACATGCCCGAACCGTTTAGCAAATCTAATGCAGCAGTTTTTAAAAAGAACTTTCTTCTAACCTGTCAATAATATCAGAAAGCTGAGAGGTTGGGTGATAGTTCCTGACTTTGTTTTGATTATAACTCTCAGGCAAGAACTTGGTAGTTTGTGTCAGCCTTGCAAAATTCCTAGACAGAGAGAAATTTGCTAAATGTGTGTTCCTCTGTTTTTTAAAGAGCACATTACTTCTATTTTTTATAAACTATTTTTAAGCCAAGGTCACAATGACTTGACCTTGACCTTGAGTCAAGACTCAAGGTCATCCTATCCTGGTTAGGGCCTTAATTTCTTAGGTGCACAAATTTCACAGATTGATATTCTCTCTTTCTCTTTGCCTCTTTCTTCCACTACCTCCCTCCCTCTTTTCCTTTACCACTTCTTCTCCTCCTTCTTCTCCTTTTTCCTCTCTCTCTGTTCTTAACATTGTTTTAAGTATAAAATGTTTTCTTCTGCTGCTTTTGTAATGACATTACCTCCTAAGGATGCCCTTAGGACTGCCTATAGGAATTCACATAGGGTTGGGAGACCTCCCCCAGGTTGATGAAAGCTCCCTCAAGCCCCTCTACTAGGCAGCACCACCTGGACACCCACGCTTTATATTCCATCAAAACACAATATGCTGATCCCCGGTCAAATACTTGATTCTTTTCTTGACGTTACCTGCCTTTGTGCATCTTCTTCTGCTTTCCAGGGTAGGTGGTAAATATTCATTTTTGTTTCAATACTCTCATAAGCATTCTTGTGAGTTCTATCTCCTTTCAAAACTCCCTTCTTTGAAATGGGAGCACTCAATAAAAGCGGTACCAGTGATTTTTATGTGTGTGGTTTACATTGTGACCATTCACCCATGCCATTTAGTTACTTATGTCAGCCGTTAGTCTTATCAGTTTAGCTGATGTTACTTTGAAACGTTCAAATCTTGTTTAGCTTTAGTTTTAGCTAACATGAAGAGAAGAGTTTGACAGATATGAAATTTAGTGCTATAGATAAATGGATTCATGTAAAAGCTGAGTGAAAGATGGCTTTCCAGTAAATACCTTATCTGTCTTAAATTCTCAGTGAATTATAGCGCGACCATGTAGGCTCGCACACTCTAATGCAACAAGGGTTACCAGTTTTTTTTAATGTTTATTTATTTTTGAGAGAGACAGAGACAGAATGTGAGTGGGTTAGGGGCAGAAAGAGAGGGAGACACAGAATCCGAAGCAGGCTCCGGGCTCTGAGCTGTCAGCACAGAGGTTAGGGAAATCTAATTTACTCATATAGCGTTGAAGAAACAGACAGGAAGGTTGTGACTTGCTCAAGGTCACACAACTGGAGGTGGAGTCGACCTGAGCCGAAGTCGGACGCTCAACCAACTGAGCCACCCAGGCGCCCCAAGGGTTACCATTTTTAAAACAAATGCATACGGATAAGTCAGGATTGATAATCAAACATGCCCTACTTCTGGTATTTCAGACCATAGTAAGGAAAGAAAAAGTTCAATTTGAAAAGCGACTTCACTTTTCTGCCCCACTCTCTGATGATGAAAAGCACTTAACATTGGCCCTGTTGCTTTGAAAAAAGAGCTCTTGTGCAGATTTGGATTTTAGCCCTGGCTCCACCTCCAGTTGTGTGACCTTGAGCAAGTCACAACCTTCATGTCTGTTTCTTCAAGCTATATGAGTAAATTAGATTTCCATAACCCCTTCAGCTTAAAAAGTCTACAACTAATACAAAACTAAAAGGATCCATCTATTTAGAAGTAATGAATCCATTTTATTTTTCATTGTGCATTTGAAAAGCAGTCACACAACATGAGTTGGATTAAGTAGAAGACCCAGCCTGAATGAGGCTAGCCAGGACTAAGGTTAGATGAGTATTCAGTCAACCTCCTGAGAACTCTAGACTCTTCCACGAAATCACCATCCAAAAACATATCACAGTACATTGTTCTCATGAACCCGTCAGTCAGGCGAGGGTCTCCTAATAATAATGATCAAGTAATTATTACCTTTTATAAGTTATCTTATTCTTTCAGTCAAGAATGAGAAGTTACTGTCTCCAAGACATTGTTTGGGCCAGTGTGTGGGATTACTATATGCATTTTTAAAGATCAAACTTCAAAAGATTTTTAGCAATGAAGCAGGCTACCGTGCACATGAAAAAATATACTTCCAAGTGGCAGAGAAAAAGCTCTGATTTTTACAATAGCAAAAGACTTTGAGTCAGATTCTTTGATTAAAATTCAATTCCCCACGAAGCTTCTCATGTTTCTTATCACTTAAAAAATCATAAAATATTTCTGCTCAAGAGGCATAACTCAAACTCCAATAAAACCTGCATATTTTCTGCATATTTCTTCCCAACAACTATATCAAAGCAATAGTGTTAGGCAACCTGGGAATAAATGATACTCAGTTTAAGCTTCACCGTGGTCTTAAGCCAAATGATGTTGCCAACAGTTCAACAAAGATTAGCTCTAATAGAGAAGAAATGACAGCCTGCAGAATTTCTTCTCAAGTTTCTTCCAATTGTCAGTGAGTCAAAACCACAGTCACTGATGCAACAGCCCAGAAAGAGAAGGGGAGTTGAAAAACTTCCAATAACTGTCAAAGGAACTTCTAGTCTTTCTTAAGTTTTTAAATTAAGTTTTACTCATGTCAACCCCATCAGCACAAAGGAGTAAACTAAGACTGTGTTTATATGACACGACAACAACCAGTCAGTTAAGTGGGGAGGGAACTCCAATTCCTTGATTGACTCCAGTTTTTACTTACAGTTTGCTGTTTCAGTGTATTTAATTGGTCACAGTCTTAACATGCACATACTCAGTCAGTAAAATTCATGCGGCATTTAATCACTACTAACAACACTGTCCAAATTAACTCTGGAAATCTCAGGAATATATAACATAACAGCTCTTAGTCGATGCGAGTGCATGTTCATTTCTGAAAAGCAGTTTTGCTTTGAGCTGTCACTGAGAAACAGTGTAGATGAAAGCAATGTAAAGAGGGCGATAAATGTGGTCTCCAAATAAATTAGACCCAGAGTAATTTAAACAATGCAAGGGTTGAAAGAGCAAATCTAACTGCACTGTTATTTAAAGATGAATTCAAACACATACACGTGAAAAATGGTGAGTATTTCAATTATATGATGTTGTAATTTCAAAATTATATTTTGGATAATAATCCATAATGTTTTGCTTTTTCTTTTTGAAAATTTTATTTTTAAGTAATCTCTGCCGCCAGGGTGGGACTCAGACTTACAACCCTGAGATCAAGGGTCACATGCTCTACCGACTGAGCCAGGCAGGCATCCTAAACCATAATGTTTTAGATTGGCAAAAATAATAAACAGAAACAATGTCTACTTATTTACCAGATGAATTAGTAGATAGGTATCCTATTTTACCTACCTTAACGTTGTGCAGTTTATACATATTACAGACTAAATATTAGCTGTATTTGGTTAAAAATAGTGTATTATTAAGTATTTATGTATTTCAAAGAAAACTAGTATAGCCTAATGAAAAGAAATTTGAATGTGAAGTCAAAATACTTGGGGTCCTTATTAGGCTCAATGCCTTCTGGCTTCTTGACATTGGGAAAGTCATCAGTCTGCCTGAACATGAGTTTTTTAATAAAGAAAGTGAAAAAAAAATCTGCCTCACAAGGTTAGACAAAAATTAAATAATCATGATAAGTAAAAATTTGTTATAAAATTATAAAGCACCACAAATTATTATTATTGGTTATGGTATGAAATCATTAATCTGCATTATCTTGCAAGGTCGGTATCATTCTACATGTTGTTCACAGGAAGACACTGAGGTTCAAAAGGGTTAGTAATCAATTCAGGAACATATATCAGCAAGAGAATACAGCAAGGATTAAAACCCACGTTATCTGACTTCAAAGCCAAACGCCAATGCACAGTGCAGCATCCTACTTCATAATAATGACCTTCTCTGAGATGCTTGTGGATATCCAGGGCACTTTACATCCTTAGTTGTCCATTATATAGGTATTTATCAATATGCAAATGACTAATCTTATAGCAATCCTTTATTTGAAGTCTTCGATGAACACAAAGTGAGGTCATTTACAAAATGAACTACGTTTGAAATGTAGTTAATCAATATCTTATCTGCAAATTTAGGGCTTTTTAAACTGATGTTTTCATTTAGGGAGATAGTTTATGGATGGCAGGGAGTTAGTGTAGTCAGCAAAGTACTATACATGCTTCTATCTACTCAGACTTGGAAATCATCAAAAAGTGGGGCCACTGGTGTCCAATCTGCTTTCTAAGTGAAGTTTTAGAACAATTTTTTTTAATATATGAAATTTATTGTCAAATTGGTTTCCATACAACACCCAGTGCTCATCCCAAAAGGTGCCCTCCTCAATACCCATCACCCACCCTCTCCTCCCTCCCACCCCCCATCAACCCTCAGTTTGTTCTCAGTTTTTAACAGTCTCTTATGCTTTGGCTCTCTCCCACTCTAACCTCTTTTTTTTTTTTCCTTCCCTCCCCCATGGGTTCCTGTTAAGTTTCTCAGGATCCACATAAGAGTGAAACCATATGGTATCTGTCTTTCTCTGTATGGCTTATTTCACTTAGCATCACACTCTCCAGTTCCATCCACGTTGCTACAAAAGGCCATATTTCATTCTTTCTCATTGCCACGTAGTATTCCATTCTGTATATAAACCACAATTTCTTTATCCATTCATCAGTTGATGGACATTTAGGCTCTTTCCATCATTTGGCTATTGTTGAGAGTGCTGCTATGAACATTGGGGTACAAGTGCCCCTCTGCATCAACACTCCTGTATCCCTTGGGTAAATTCCTAGCAGTGCTATTGCTGGGTCATAGGGTAGGTCTATTTTTAATTTTCTGAGGAACCTCCACACTGCTTTCCAGAGTGGCTGCACCAATTTGCATTCCCACCAACAGTGCAAGAGGGTTCCCGTTTCTCCACATCCTCGCCAGCATCTATAGTCTCCTGATTTGTTCATTTTGGCCACTCTGACTGGCGTGAGGTGATACCTGAGTGTGGTTTTGATTTGTATTTCCCTGATAAGGAGCGACGCTGAACATCTTTTCATGTGCCTGTTGGCCATCCGGATGTCTTCTTTAGAGAAGTGTCTATTCATGTTTTCTGCCCATTTCTTCACTGGGTTATTTGTTTTTCACGTGTGGAGTTTGGTGAGCTCTTTATAGATTTTGGATACTAGCCCTTTGTCCTATATGTCATTTGCAAATATCTTTTCCCATTCCGTTGGTTGCCTTTTAGTTTTGTTGGTTGTTTCCTTTGCTGTGCAGAAGCTTTTTATCTTCATAAGGTCCCAGTAATTCACTTTTGCTTTTAATTCCCTTGCCTTTGGGGATGTGTCGAGTAAGAGATTGCTATGGCTGAGGTCAGAGAGGTCTTTTCCTGCTTTCTCCTCTAAGGTTTTGATGGTTTCCTGTCTCACATTCAGGTCCTTTATCCATTTTGAGTTTATTTTTGTGAATGGTGTGAGAAAGTGGTCTAGTTTCAACGAAGTTTTAGAACAATTTATGTGCTGAGACCTCTTTCTATAAAAACAAAACTGTCTAAGTGTTCACTGCTAATTCTTTTAACTTTTAGCCCTTCTCTTTAGGTACATTCTCCCTGAGAGAGCTTGTGCCACTAGCATATGGACATGACCATCTATGGGATAGGTGTTCTTGAAGAAGCCAAAGAAATTTGAAATGCTTTATGGTCCAATAGCTTCCTTTCAGAGAGAAACATACTCAAATGGAACAGGTAAGAGGGAGAAGTAAATATGTTTCTCAGTTATAATAAGGCTTAAGAGGGCTACCATATTCTTTGTGCACGTTGAAAGATTTTAGGGCAATGCGTTTCAACTGTTGTTCTTGAACCAGTCTCAAAAACATTTGAGATGCTTATTAAGGATTAATATTATTAAGAATTTATATTAAGTTTGACTTCATCCAGGCTTATTAAATCAGAATATTAAGAAGGGTATACTTAAATGCACTAAAGTTTGAGAATGATTGATTCCAGAACACTTCACTTTCAGGTTACATAAATTCAAATTTTCAATGGTTTCTTTTTACATAGAATAATAGTCATTTTTCTATTCATTCCTTAGTTGTGCTTAATATTAAGCATCGTTTATGGTTAGTTCATTCAATTTATAAAGAAATTGTAGAGGAACTACTTTTCTTTATTACTGGGTATGGGTCTTCAGCTGGGTCTTATGAGGACTACAGCCTTCTACAAAAAGATATGTGCACATGTCTAAATACAGTACATACAACTTCAGTAGGTTCACAGACACCCTGAAGCTGATTCATGGACCACAGTTAATGATGATGACTTTAATAATGTAAAATTTTACCAGCATAATGGGAGATTTTAATGAACATTTTTAAGGAGTTGATAAGTTAAACAGGCAGAAGCAAGCAAACTTCAAAAAATACAAAAGAAAAGATGTGAAAAATATGAATAAGTTTTACCAAACGAATGTGTGTGTGTGTGTGTGTGTGTGTGTGTGTGTGTGTAACCGCATACAACATTTGCAGAGTACCTATTTTTGTCAAGAATGCACCACACATTTACTGAAGTGGGCCACACACTGGGCCATAAACATGTCTCCACAAATGCCAAAAAGTTTATAACAGTATGTGACTAAGGTGATTTAACTAGAAATCAGAAAATATGGGGTGTATTAGTTTTCCATTGCTGTGTAACAAATTACCACAACTTAGCCGCTCAAAACAAAGCTCATGAATTATCTCACAGTTCTGTATGTCAGAAGTCTGGAGAGCCTTGTCTGGTTTCTCTGTTCAAAATCTCCCAAGACTATAGTAAAGTTGTGGTCTGGGCTGGGATCGTATGTGGAAGATTTGGGGAAGAACTTGGTTCTGTATTAGGAAGGATTCTCAGAACCAGGAGCACCAATACCAGCATTAGGTAAGATTTTTTTAAATGGAAAAATCTAAACAATAAATTATTAGAATTAATAAGATAGTTTACCAAGTTTCTGCAATGAAACATAAATGTAGAAAATTATTGTATTTCTATGTATTAGCAATAATGGAAGAAGTAGATAATGAAATT
This sequence comes from Acinonyx jubatus, assembly GCF_027475565.1. Taxonomy (NCBI): domain Eukaryota; kingdom Metazoa; phylum Chordata; class Mammalia; order Carnivora; family Felidae; genus Acinonyx; species Acinonyx jubatus. The sequence goes on from NC_069387.1 coordinate 93,654,526, forward strand.
TAAGAAGCATATCAGCCACAAAAATCTAAAATAAACAACAAACACATTTTAATGCAGATACACAAAAATCTTCCTGAAGAAAAATGTATAATTTTATTAAAAGACATTAAGGTAGGCCTAAATAAATGGATACCCTATGTTAATTGGTTGGGACACTCAATACAGCAAAGATTTCAATTATTTTCAAATAGATCTACAAGTTTTATGGAATTTAAATCAAAACCTCATTATGTATATTTTTTTTTGTAAAAGTGATACTATGATCCCAACATTTATTTGAAAGCAATTTGGTAACTAAGATGACCTTGGAAGAGAAGAAGGTTTGACCACTTATTCTTCAGGTATCAAGATATATTATAAAGATACATGATAAATAAAGCAGTGTGACATGGAGCATGGATGGATAAATAAACCAATATAAAAGAACAGGATCTATTATTTTTAGATAAACAGGGTATATGACAGAGTGGTGCTGCAGATATGTGAAGATGGTCAACAAATGGTACTGGAGCGATTGGTTATTCACATGGGAGGAAAAAAGAGAAAAGAAAATGGATTCCTACCTTATAGAGTACACAAAACACAATTCCATTCTGATTAATGATCTAAATGGGAAAACAAAAGTATAGAATTTAATATAGGGTGGGTGAGGGGCATTGAGGAGGGCACCTGTTGGGATGAGCCCTTGGTGTTGTATGGAAACCAATTTGACAATAAATTTCATATTAAAAAAATAATTTAACATAGCAGAATATTCTTGATTTTGACGTATTCAGGATTTTTTTTTTAAGTTAAAAAGTACACAACATAAAGAAAATATCCCCTGGTAAATGTGGCTTGTATATGAGCCATGTAATAATTCAGATCTTATCCTACTATGACCATATTTTGGTGACCTTTGGGAACAGGCATTGTGCCAGAAACAGCTCCCTAACGTCAACTCTTTCCCATTGGCCACAGCAGCAGTATTATAGGACAAGCAATAGGCTAGAATAAAATACAGATGCTGAAGGGTGTTTGAGAATAGACTGCAAAACATGAAGTTGTGGACAAAGAAAGGGAGAAAACCAGAGGAGAGTTAAAAGAGAGAAGCCATTCCTCTGTTCAAGCCCCTTTTACCTGATCTGGGTGCACCAGGTCCTAAGGGCAGCTCACCAGAGGACAGGTCGGTCTGTACAGTATAGGCAACTTGAATCTAGACTAGAGGATTTCAAAACAAAAATCACTGTTCTTTTATTATTTAAAAAGTAAATCACAGGAACGTGGATTTCAGTTTTTTAATCTATGTGTTAATCCGGTGAATAAAAATCAATACCTGTAATACTATATGTAAAAGTAGCATATGAATTTTGCTGAAAATTGTGTGTGTAATCTTCTATTCAACCCGGAACAACCCAGATTGAAGGTTTGCATCAATAATCATGACATCCAATCCACTCCATTAAGATAAGTTTATTAATCGCTTCATGCTGAAAGAGATTGAGGAAAAACCAATTCAAGTCTGAATGCTTTGTTATTATTAGAGAATTTGCCTTTGAAAAAAACTATAGGATTGTGCTCTCAAGGATGATCATTAGGAGTCTAAAATTAGCCAAATAACATAAGAAATGATAGAAAGTAACTTGAAATGATCTCAAATATTTGAAATAAGCTTACTGGGAAAATATGTAAAGTTAAATAACTTATTCAGGGAAAGAAAATGGCAATAGTCCTCAATTGCTACTAACATTTATTGAATAATCTGTTTAGTGGAGGTTTCACACAGATTTTGGTTTTCAAGGTTACTATCTGGAGACATATCATCTAACTGTGCCTAGTCTCCATAAGCCAAAGTGCCACTTCTATCTAAAAGCAGCTCTCAATACCACAGTCATAATTACCAGTAGGGAATCATTATTCTTTTGGGACTGGACTTTATAGATCTTACTTCTGTAGGTATAGCAAATAGCTCACCACTATATGAATATATAAACTAAGGATGACACAGGCAGGACAGAATTCTGACAGGTTAATGGACCAGTCACATTATACTCCCTTTTCCTTTACTAATGCCAAAAATCAGACAACAGATATGATACTCACTACAAGTAAAATGTATCCATGGACCCCATTCTCAGAGAAACAACTATCAAATGACCTCATGTTACAGAACATCGTATCACCAATAATGAAGGAAGCATGGATTATCAGTAAGAGTTTAGGCCTACTGAAATACCCAAAGGCATTGTTAGATTGTTGTAACATTGTGAGGATATTCTTTTTAACTAAAGGTGAAATATTGGCTCTCCACTTAAAAAACGTATCACAACATATTTGGAAGCACTGTTACAGGAAAGCGATCCCAGATGTTCTCTGAGAAGTCATGAAAGCCCATTTGGAAAACACTGGTACACTGTAATGTATGTGTGGGTATAAGTTAGATCTATGTGTTTACATACAATTATGTATATCTTATATAGACAGACAGACAGACACACATACACACACAGGTATACATGATGACAAGAAATAAACCAGAGTAATGGACATTTGGGGAAAGACATTGATAACTCTCCATAAACAATTTGCTAAAGTAAATCACTGAACTTAATGGTTGAAATGAAACACACAAGGGAGCAATTAGGTAGAGCAAAGGCAAATAAATAAGACCAAACTCCATGCAAATATAATGTTTCCTCAATGCTGCTGATATGGTTCAAGAAAAGCTAGCTTGACTAGTTAAATCTCAGGAAGGAGAAGTATTATGACCATCCTCAGAATCCAGATGGGCTATAAGCTCCATTTTTGTATTCAAAAAACAAAAATAAGTTAACACTTTTTTTTTACAAAGTAGCTTTAAATAGACGGTTAGAACAACTATTAAGGTTTAATATTTTTATACCAGAATTAACAGAAGAAATAAAATATGATAATGAATATTTGAAAAAGGTACTAGAAAGCAGTGAATTAAATTTTTTTAATTAAAGGGGTGACTGGGTGGCTCAATCAGTTAAGCGTTCAACTCTTGATCTCAGCTCAGGTCATGATCTCACAGTTCATGAGATTGAGTCCCTTGTCAGGCATCTGTGCTGACAGCGTGGAGGCTGCATGGGATTCTCTCTCTCCCCCCTCTCTCTGCCCCTCCACCACTTGCACTTGCTCTCTCTTTCAAAATAAATAAACTTTAAAAATTTAATTAAATTATTATCCTGTCCAACATACACTTTTAAAAGCTGGGGATATTTAAGAAAAATGAAAAATTATCAAAGAGTACTTCCTTAAAAACAACACTTATGGATTTTTTTCTGACCATAAACATAATCATTTATTGTAGAAAATTTAGGTGAATAGAGAAAAATAAAATCTCAATTCAGTCCTGTATAGGTGGAAACACCCAAGGCCATAGATAAATTGCATATAAATTGGAATAAAAAATAAGTATATAAGCATGTAGATTAAAAAGGAACAAATAAAGTCATTTACCTAGAACCACATGGACTAGTGCAAAAGCTCAGGAAGCTAATCAGACAGAAAATAAGCATACAGAGATTAATAGTTTTCCATCAAACAAACAAAAAAATATTAGGTAGGTATTTTTTAAAAGATTCCATTTAAAAAAGCAGTAATGCCTTTATCAAAGTATAAATATATAACCGAGTAACAAGTTATGACATAACCTATAAAACTTTACTGCAGTATTTAAAACAAAAACTTACTAAGTGGAAAATAAACCATATTTATACATAAGAATGCTCAATATTGTAAATATCTTAATAATCCAAAGTAGCCTATAAATTAAGTGACATCTCAATCAAAATCTCCACAAGATATTTCATGGAACTTGATAAAATGGTTTTATTTTTTTTTTCAAATTCTTATTTAAATTCTAGTTATTTAACATATAGTGCAATATTGGTTTCAGGAGTAGAATTCAGTGATTCATCACTTACGTACAATGTATGTGATTTCAAGAAGTGATTTTAAAATTCATATGGAGGAACAAAGGCTTAAGAATAACCAGGAAAATCTTGAAAAGGCAAAAAGCAACTGAATGATGCATTCATCTTAACACCAAAACAGAGTATAGAACTAAAATTAAAATAGTGACAGAGCGGGAATAGTACAAGACAACATGGATTAATCATATATAGCTGAGTGAAGTTCTGAACTTTCCACTGTGGAAATGTGGAAAATCCAGAACTTCACTCAAGCATGGGTGGTAATTTAACATGTGATATAGGCCAGCATTTAAAACCAGTGGGAACTGATGAGCTCAATCAATGTTTTGGGAAAATGAAAATGTAGAGAAGAAGAGTCCTGCTTCAAATCATTAAATGAAATAAATTTTGACTGGTCTATAAACCTAAATAAAAATATTAAGGTATTAGTAATGAATATGGTCAAATGTGTTTATGGTGGTGGGGAGAGGAAGAGCTTGAGTAGCAAAACACAAAAAACAAAAGCTAAAGGAAAAGGTTGACAAGCTTAAATTCAAACTAAAAGTAAAGAATGATTATTACTTTGGAAGCTAATATTTACAGCCTGTATAACATAATCAATTAATATCCGGGAAAATGTGAATATGTTATATAACTTACATAACATATATACCCTTCAAAATTAATACACCAAAAACAAAACAACTCAGCAGAAAAATAGGTGAGAAATATAAACAGATAATAAGAGACCAATAAACATAAAAATATGTTCTACTTTGCTAAAAGAAAAATGGATTAAGATAAAATGATTTATCAGTTTTTGATCTTTATAGATAGGCAAAATGTTAAAGTTTAATAATATCAACTGTCAACTAGAGTGTAAATTAATACATTCTTTTTGCATTGCAGATGGGAATGTGAGTTGGCATAGCCCTTTTGGTGGACAACTTGGGAGACTGTTAAAATTGAAAATGTGAAAACCCTAGCTTTGTTTATAAAATGGAAAATTGGAAAAAGATGAATGGCCATTACAGTGAGCGGTGGAACTATGGAATTAAGCAGATTTTTATATACTAGCATGACAAAAGTCTTAAGTTGTGACTAGGTAAACAATAAAGACAAAAGATCAAAACAAGAAAAAAAGAAGATTGCAAATTAGTACATTGCAATGTGCTATTTTGGGAAAAATCCAATGAAAAACAAAACTGTATAATGCTACAGATGTAAATATAGAGGAAAATTCTAAATGGCTGCTCATGAACTTCATAATAATGTTATTTCCATGGAGGCAGAAAGGGGACCAGGACATGGGAGAGAGCCAAATATGGAGAGACTATATCCTGGGATGTCTGGGACAGTTCACATTTATTCCTGTTTTAATCATCAGTTGACTTACCTATACTCAAGTTGCTTTTCCTTTCATACCTTTAATCCTAGATTACACTTTTGGAATAATAACAATAGTAAACAATGTTCATTAAATTGTGCCAGGCATTATTCTAAAAAGTACTCCAGAATAATTTGTGTATCTTTCTCATGGAGACTGTGTTTTCCAAGATGGTTACAGTATCTCATTCCATATGCTCTTACAGTGTAACACTTATAGCCATCCCATTAAGAAGTGGGATCTGTATTTCTTTCCCTTGAACATGAATGAGTCTGTGACTACAGTGGAAGAGACACGATGCAGCTTCCAAAAGGAGGTCATAAAATGTGACACAGATTTCACCTGGCACTCTTGAGATATGTGCTCTTGAAATTTGGCTACCATGCTGTGAGGAAGTCCAGGGTACAGGGAGAGGCCACCACCAGCTGTTGCAGCTAAAACTTGTTTCACAATAAATCATGCCAAAATGTAGCAGCCTAGAAGAGCAACAATCATTTTATTATCTTTTATGGTTTTGGACATTGGCTCGGATTACTCTGTGGTTCTTACTCAAGATCTCTCATGCGGTTGCAGCCAGACAGTGCCTGAGCTAAAGACATCTCAAAGGTTTCCTCCCTTTCATATCTGGCACTGAATAGTGGCTCATTTCAGGCTGTCTTCTAGATTACCTACATGTCAAGGCTTCCTATGTGACAGGGATCTAAGAGTGAGCATCCCACAGGAAAGCCAGGCAGAAACTGTATAGCTATTTATGACCCATTCTTGGAAGTCACATAGCTCCGCTTGTGTCATACTTGAGGCAATTAAAGAGTTCTTCCCAAGGACAAGGAGAAGAGATACAGATTCCAAGTCTTAGACAGGAAGTGGCAAAATCACACTGTAAGAACATGTGAGATGGGAGATGCTATTCCAGCAATCTTTGGAAAATACGATTTGCCACAGCCCTCAACAGTGCTATTATCATCCCCATTTTACAAACAAGAAAAATGAGGCACAAAAAAAGTAAGTTAACTTGTTCACCAGCACATACACATAGAATGTATTAGAGCTAAGATTTGAATCCAGGCAGTCTGATCCCAGGACATAAATTCTTGACCTTTATTCTATGCCATGCTGCTCCTCTCTAATGAAAGTATATTCTTGTGTGTGTCTTTGAGACAACTTAATTTTTCATCTGGAGAGAGTGTACACAAAACATTTATAAGTGGCGTTGGTATTCATAGTTTTTAACGAATATTAGTTAGTTCCTAGCTGGGAAATGGAGATTCTTGCTATATATAAGTATATGTGGGAGATGGGGGGAGAGGCATGAAGAGGCAGAGGGATGCTCCAAGTAAAGAAGAATGGTCTTAAATTGGTTTCAAGAACAGAGGAGTTTTGATTCCTTCATGCAACTCTTCAGGAGGCTGACATTCTCCTTAATATAGCCAGAACCACCTTTGGGCATACTGGCCAGAGAAGAGGAGATGGACATTTTTGAAACACTTATGTTGTGCCAGGCACTGAGGTAGCTGCTGAACATTTATCTACCTCAATCAAGAGGAGAAATGGGAGGCTTCTAACAACAAAGATATTCTGATAGTGCATGCACAACTTAACTTCAAGAAAAAGAAAATCGGGGGATTTTATATTTCATTGATCCTACCAGCAAGAATTAACATCTTTAAAATTTTTAAGTTATTTTTATTATTGAAGTATAGTTGACACGCAGTGATCTATTAGTTTCACATAGCGGTTCAACAACTCTATACATTACTCAGGGCTCACCGCAATAAATGTGGTCACCATCTGTCACCATACAATATTATTGTGCTCTTAGTGACTGAATTCCCTGTGTTGTACTTTTTTCCCCTGACTTATTTTATAACCAAATTCATGCCTCTTAATCCCCTTCACCTGTTTTGCCTATCACTCTCCTCTCCTTCCTTCTGGCAGGCACCAGTTTGTTCTCTGTGTTGATTAAATCTGTTTCTGTTTTTGTTTTGTTTATTTCGTTCTTTAGGTTTCACAGATAAGTGAAATCATATGGTACTTGTCTTTCTCTGTCTGCATCTGACTTATACCATTTAACATAATACCCTCTAGTTCCATCCATGTTTTTGCAAATGACAAGGAGTCATTCTTTTTTATGGCTCAGTGGTATTTCATTGTGTGTATGTATGTGTGTATATGTAATCACCATATATGTGTATATATATGTACATACATTTATATATATATATATATTCATATATATCACATTTTCTTCATCTATTGGTTGACATATCAAGTAAGGGATTAATAGCCAAAGTATCTAAAGAACTTATTTCAACACCCAAAAAACAAATAATCCAATGAAAAATGGACAGAGAACCTGAGTAGATATTTTTCCAAAGGACACATTACAGATGGCCAACAGACATATGAAAAGATGCTCAACATCACTACTCATCAGGGAAATGCAAATCAAAACCACAACGAGATGTTACCTCACACTAGTCAGAATGGCTAGTATCAAAAAGACAAGAAATAGCAAGTGTTGACAAGGATGTGAAGGAAAAGGAACCCTCATGGACTATTGGTGGAATATAAATTGGAGCAACTACTGTAGAAAGCAGTATGGAGGTTCCTCAAAAAATTAAAAATAGAACTACCCTACGACCCAGCAATTGCACCACTAGGTATTTACTGCCCCCACCCCAAATGAAAACATTAATTTTAAAAGGTATATGCAACCCTATGTTTATTGCAACATTATTCATAATAACAAAGATATGGAATATCAACATCTTTTAATGACTTTACAGCACTTTATTTGTGCCACTATAATTATAGTGTTTTTTTTTTTAATTTAGCATTTATATATAGCTTGATCTCCAACAGGGCCAAAAAAAAAGGTTTATTCATCTTCATGTTGCTTACAGCGTCTTGAATATAGTTGAGGCTGGATTGAAAGAAATTAAAGCATTGAATAAAATGCTTGGTTTTGAGCGTAAACTTGCATGTTCAATTGATATATCATTTCTGCTGCAGAAGAGCTAATTCTAAGTTATACAATTGCATCCTGCCAATAACAAGCTTATTTAAGAAGACTTGAATCTCAATTCGTAGCACTGGCTGGAAATTTATGGCATATTCTGCATTACCAGATGTACGGAAGTGTCATCTTTTGATAATTTACTCAAACTTGTAGAGACACAATTCCTGGCACACTGAAGTCTTGTTTTTATTTTTTTTGTTTGTTTATTTTCGAGAGCAAGAGAGACAGAGCACTAGCAAGGGAGGGACAGAGAGAGAAGGAGACATAGAATCTGAAGCAGGTTCCAGGCTCTGAGCTGTCAGCACAGAGCCCGATGATGCGGGGCTCGAACTCACAAACCGTGAGATCATGACCTGAGCCGAAGTCAGAGGATCAACCGACTGAGCCACCCAGGCGCCCCTCTGGCACACTGAAATCTTAATGCAGTGCTAGGTGTGTTAGATTCTTACCCTTTCTTTTTCTTTTGCTTTCTGTTTCTTTGTTTCTTTCTTTGTTTGTTTCTTTCTTGCTTGCTTGCTTTCTTGCTTTCTTTCTTTCTTCTTTCTTTGCTTTCTTTCTTTCTTTCTTTCTCTTCCTTCCTTCCTTCCTTCCTTCCTTCCTTCCTTCCTTCCCTTCCTTTCTTTCCTTCATTCCTTCCCTCCTTCCTTTCCTTCTTTTTTCTTTCTTTCTTTCTTTCTTTCTTTCTTTCTTTCTTTCTTTCTTTCTTATAAAAATTCTTACTGACAATGAGTATGAACTCCAATTAAAAACAAAAAAAGATTGAGGTGTTGCAACAAGGGCTGAGTTACCAAACATCTTTCCATGGGATTTGTACAAACACTTATCTCTACTAAGTCTAGCTTCCACACTGTCGAAACAAGTAATAGCACTAAGTCTAGCACCCATTCTTTGGTGCTGAATTCAAACACAGTGTGAAATCTAGGATGATTTCCTCATCTCTCTTACCAGTGAAATAGTACGTGGGCCATTTAAAACAGGTAATGATCTTCATCTTGGCCAATATAATTAAGTAGCAAATGTGCAGAATTATTATATTCTCCAGTTAATTTTATGTGTGTATTGCTTAGCTGAAATAATCAACAATGATTTTAATGAATTTTTAATAAGTGAAAGAAATGTGGTAGAATGAAAATAGCACCAAGTTGGAGATCTGGAAATTCGCCAGTTCTGGTATTCCTCTACCAACAACTCCCAATGCAGCCTTAAAATGTTGCTTAATTATGCTATTTTCTAATGTATAGAGAGAATATGTGCTTTCACAAGTTTTTTGAAATTATCTTTAATCCACTTTAATGAGGTAAATAAAAATTCACCAAATTTAACTGTACAAATCTGTGTTTGACAAATGCATGTAGAAGACATTTAACAACCAACACAAACAAAATGCAGAACATTTTCATGGTCCCCAAAAAGTTCATTTGTGCCCCTTTGCAGTAGATCCACTCAAAGCCCCTAGCACAGAATTTTACTTATTAGGATTTTGTTTAGAATTTTTGCAACTATTGGGATGCCAGGGTAGCTCAGTTGGTTGAGCGGCTGACTTTTGATTTTGGTTCACTCATGACCCCAGGGTTGTGGGATCGAGCTCCGTGTTGAGCTCCATGCTGAGCATGGAGCCTGCTTGGGATTTTCTGCTTCTCTCTCTCTCTCTCTCCCTAAAATAAAATTTAAAAAATTTAAAAAATAAAAGAAATTTTGCATCAATGTTCTTGAAAGAGATCGGTTTATAATTTTGTTTCTTGTAATATTCTTGTCAGTTTTGGTCCTTAGGCTATGCTGAGCTTATTAAAAGAGTTCAGCTACATTAAAATTAAGAACTTATATTTTTCAAAAGATATCAGAAAGAGAATGAAAAGAAAAACCACAGGATGGAAGATAACACTTTCCATATATATAACTAATAAGGGACTTAAACCCTGAACAGAGAACTTTTGCAAATCAATAATAAAAACAAAATGAAATAGGATTATGGAGGAAAAATTGTGAGTAGGCAGACCACAAAACAGAAAATCCTATGACCAATAAACACATGATAAAATAATAAACTTCATTAACTTTCTGGAAACAATGAAGTTTAAACTAAACTAAGATACCAACGACTGCATATATCCTCCAGATTGGAAAAATATTTTTAAACTCTGAAAATATCAAGTATTAACAAAGATATGGAATAACAGAAATTCCCCTTCATTGTTGGTAGGTAGGTACAGGAATTGATACAACTATTTTGAGATGTTAGCAACATGATCTATTAAATGTAAACATATCCATGCTTCATAACTCAGAAATTCCAATCCGGAGTGTATAGCATAGAGGAATAACATTATATGTGCACCAGAAAATATGTATAAGCATCGGCTTTAATGTAAACAAACTGAAAATAACACAAATATCCATCAGCAGTAGAATGAATAAATACACTTGTGGTAAAATGCTAAACAAATGAATATTATAAAGTAAAAAAAAAAGGTCAATAAATTAGAGCAATACACAATAATGGAGATGAAATTAACTAATATAATGTTTAATGAAAGAAGAAATTCTCAAACTAATGGGCAATGGATATGTGGAGTGAGACTTCAAAGGTACTTGTGATGGTTTATTTCCAAGCTTTGATCATTCCACGAATGCTCACTTAGTAACTGCGTCATGATGTACATTGTAATGTATTTTTCTGCACATATGCTATATTTTACATCTTTAAATGTTTATAAACATTTTGAAGTGAAAATAATTCCCATTACACAGGTCTTCATGAAAGCAGATATTGACTATCACTTTCTGAAATTCCAAGATTTCATAACAAATATGATTGTGTCCGAGAATCTAGGTTTTCAGCTATTTGTGATAATCTTCAATGATTTTTTTGCACACGACATTGTTATATCATGATTTAAGTGACAGTAAACTTAAAACACAATGCAATTTAGAGTTCTTTAAAAGACTTGCACATTTAAAAGTGAAAGACAATAGACTTGGTAAAACTCCAAATGTATGAATAATAGTTCGTGATATCATTGTTATCTCAATTACAATCCACTTAGCTCATCTATTATGAGAGAAATACTTATTATTATTTCATAAATATAAGTTAATTAGATAAATTAACCATTAGGGAAAGGATGTTTTCTATAACTCAATAAAATATGAGACAGATTAATCTTATTAGTCTGAGAGAGGCCACTATGTAATTTTAGCCATTTATTCTAGAATATTTTGTGGTTTTTGGCAGTAGATGACTAGGAATGTAAGTAAAGAGAGACATTTTTACAGTTCTATTCAGTCAAAATAAAATTGTTTTTCCCCCCTTAGAATTGACTAAATGATTAGTGATATATGTGTATTGAGATGTGTTTCTGTATAGTTCAGTGTGCTTTTTTGGAAAGATGAGAAATATTGCAGAAAAAACATCAACTTTGGAATTATGTAGAATTGAGTCTGGGCAAGTTACTTCATTTTTCTGAGCCTCAGCTTCTGTATCTATAAAAAGGGGAATAATACTAGGAAACTTTCAGGTTTGCTGTGGGTATTTACCCTGAAAAAAATAATTAATGGCATATGGTAGACATACAATGAATGTCAGGTATCCACTTTCCAGTTAAGATCTTTTCCAAACCTATGACTCTGTATCTAATTTAAATGTAAATCTATTTAAAATTTAGTATATTTATATTATGTAAAAATCTTTCACCCAATCTTGTTTTAGAAATATTAAAAATAAGGAATATCATATTGAAGAGAAACTCATAATGTTACAGTCAGTATTTTTGCAAATAAAATACATTGACATACATTGATCAGTGGTATATATTGATTACCATGTTCTTCTCTCAGGGTATTTAGGAAAAAGGCAAAAATCTGTCTTGAGAAAATCTGATGAGCCTCAAGTCTAGGACTAACAGTGATATGTAGAAAAAACAAACCAAAAAATCCCCACAAAAATCAGCACAGTTTCTAACGTAATGATTCCACTGACTACATGACCCTGTATTGGTCATGTGTCTTCTTTTAATATTAGATTTCTTAACTGTAAAATGACACTAATACCTGCCTTGCCTCTTTCACAAAGTTCTTATAAGGACCCAAAGGGAAGAGAGTAAAAATAACACCTGATTAAGAATCTAAAGACCTTCGATTTAATTAAAGGAATAAAAGATATCTGGTAATATTGGACAAGAGGAAAAAAGGGGGCACTCATTTTAAATATCCAATGAATCTCCTTCTGAAACGTCTTTTCTAAAATACAGGAATAATAATACTAATATGAAAGATCAAGCCCTTTGTATCAGCAAACCTTCCAGATTTCAGAGCAGAAAAGCAAGCCTGACCCTGGGAAATTCACAAAGTCTCTCTGAACCTGAGTGTTTCATCTGCAAAATAAAAGGACTTGAATAAAATTTCTCCAAAGTTTTTTCTAATTCAAACTTTCTATGATTTCATTTGAGGAAAAGATTTAGTAATTGGATAAAGACCTGCACTTTACATCAGCATAATAAGGTCTCTTTGTGAACCAGAAGGCAGGATAAAATAAGTGAGTGAAACAGAACCTGAAATATTAAGCTAGTTTAATCAGAATTAGAGGTTTTAATGATTGCATATCCACAAAACATCTGTGCAAAATTCTCTCTAAATGAAACAATCTACCTGAAAGCCTTTTGGAAACTGTAAGATGCTATGCATCATCATCCTCTTCTTTACTTGAGCCCAGAGACTTGGCAGAAGTAGCCTGACATACATTTCATATATTTCAGCTATGACCAATCACCCAGGGTGGCCATGGTGGGGAGAGAGGAAGAGGAAAGAGGAAGAGGATTTGCTTTCCCGGTTTCTAACTTCCCCCTTGTTCCCTGAGCATGTAGGTATGTGATATAATACATGCATTTTCCCCCAAGTGTTAAGAGATAGGTATTTCTTAATAGCTAGATAGAAAAATAGTTAGGTCTTTGGTGTATTTAAGGTTAAGGAAATAGATGCTCATTTCTTGATTTGAGACAGTTTTAGACAAAGCAGGTGGGATAGCATGTATTTTGCCACTGTATCCAATATTTTACATATACCAGCTTATTTCTTTTCTAAAATAAGCTATAATTTGTATAATTGGGAAGTGCTTTAAAATAAGCATTGCGAGTTATGAGTCACTGCAATGATGTTAGACAACCTGGCAGTATTACTTGCATTTGGCCGTGAGAGAAACCGAGGGGTTGAGACAGAGGTAGAGCAAGAACTAGACCTCCAGGGCTGTCTGCAGAATGCCAAATCTCTGGGAAAGAGTCGTAGAATGATAATTTGGAAGATGCCTGAAGACGGACAAACCTAGCTGCATAGAAACCTAAAAAATCTTAGTAGATGAATTTGTGCTGTCTTAAAATCTTACGACCTGGCTCAATAGCATATTGTAAACTGCTTGTTTAAATTGAATGCTAATTTGCAAGAACCTTTTGGGAAATCACTTTGACCAATTATGAACTAGATTGTTAAGAAGGAAAGCTGGGCTAGCTCTCGCCTGAGGTTGTATTTTCATCTGCTCTCATCTTTCTCCTAAGAGGATAATTGGATAAATAGTGCATCTTACCCTGCAGATAGGGGGTGGAGTGGGGATTGGAGAAAATTTTGCCTTTACTTTTTTCCCTCTCTGATTTCTAGCCATTATAGGCTTGGCTAAGCCATTAGTCAAACTCCCTCATGGTACAAGAGGGATAATGTCAATGTTAAAAGCTTCAGAGCCAATAAATAACATATTTATTTCCCTACAGTTTTCCCAAAACTAACTGCTCAGCTCAGCTCAGCTCAGGATAGAAGATTTGCAGCATGACAAACAGGTTTTTCTCAAACTCAATTTGAGAATTTCTCATGTACCCTCTGATAATTATAAAAGGAAATCAACGCATCTGCTGGAAGGCACATGATTAAACAGTAATGTTCAGAGCTTCTGTGGCCTGGAGAGGTTTTAATGGCATTACACACAGCGAGTGCCATAGTCCAGCCCAAATGCGAAAGGGAGATTAAATTGCTGAGTGGGGAGGAGGGTTGTTTTCAGTTGGAACCGCAAGGAAAAAATCTCTTTCTGCTGTAAGAACTTCAGTCCTTCACAAAGGCACGGAAGAGAAGGGTGAACAGCCAGTTATATGGTAGCACAAAGCATTACATCGTGATTCCTGGAATAAATAAGAAAGGTCCAAGAAGCATCAGTGACAGGGTTTTGAAGCAAGAGGTGGACATTCCCACACAGAGTAGGTAGGGAGAAAAGGGGGACCTAAAAAGCAGACCTAAGAAGACTGAATCAAGGTGATTGAGAAACAATGCTATCAGAACCCACTGCGTTCTTAAGATGGCTTATTGTGCACTAAGAGTACATATGTAGCAAGGTAAAAAAAAAATTTTTTTTAATTGTTATCTTAATAGTAAGAACTGGGGGGTGGGGGGAAGAACAGAAAGTTACTCGTATGGAGAGAATTGCCTTTGTTAAGAAAATAAATCACATGGTAACTCACTTTGGGTGTGGAAGGTGAACCCTTACCAGCAGCTGGAAGCTGGCAGCTGAGCCCAGGGAACCACTCTGCACAAGAAGTTTTAGGAATTTGTGATCCTGGGAATCGTGAGCGGGTAAGGAAAAGGTTTTAGAGGTGATCCTGAGAAGACTAGACCACATGGTAGGAAACTAGGGTGAAAAGGGGTCCAGTGAGAACCCCTGCAGGGACATGGAAGATTTCCAAAGACCTATTGAGAACAGAGATGCTAATAATCAATTTAAAGTTATTTGAGGCTTCTCAGGCTCTGTTATCCTGAGCCTTTGATACAGTCTGCTAAACACATTTCCTTGTGCAGGAGGTGTGTGTGTGTTGGGCAGGAAGATACAGGACTCGGATTGGGAAGCAGGGTAACACAGGGAGTGGAGGAGGGCAGAACAGTGAACACAGGACCTCAGAGCCAAGAGGACTGGGTGCAATGTAAGTGCATTCTCCCTAGACTTCCGGCACCCCAAAGAATCTCTGGGGCAATGACAGTTTTCACCTCAAGTATCCCAGTCTCTTTTCCCTGCACAGCAAGCGTGCAGGTACCACTCCTGGTGCAACTCTAAACTGGGGGTGGGGTGGGATGGCAGTGGGTGGATAAATGCCTCAATCTTCCTTTGTCTCCTCTGGAGACAGCATTTATTTTTATGTTTCTTAGAAAGCATGAATGGGGGACGGGGGAGAGAGAGAATCCCAAAAAGGTTACATGGTGTCAGTGCAGAGCCCAGCTCAGGGCTCCATCTCATGAACCGTGAGATCATGACCTGAGCCAAAATCAAGAGTTGGACACTTGACTGACTGATCCACCCAGGCGCCTTGGAGAGAACATTTTGAAATACGTTTAACGTAGTTTCTGAATGAGTCCCCTTGAGACTGAGTACTGTTTGCCCACAGTGTTAATACGCTCTTTATCATACTCTTTGGCTTATCTTCTTTCCTTGTTTCACTTTCTCCAAATCTATACTTGTGCTTCCTGCCATGAACTGTCATGAATACCTGCACTTGAATTGTTATTTTCTTCTCAAATTTTATTTAAGTTCTAATTAGTTAACATACAGTGCAATATTGGTTTCAGGAGTAGAATTCAGTGATTCATCACTTACATGAAACACCCAGTGCTCATCATAACAAGTGCCCTCCTTAATGCCCATTACCCATCTAACCCATCTCCCACCCCCTTCCCTCCAACAACCCTCAGTTGGTTCTCTATGTTAAGAGTCTTTTGTGGTTTATTTCCCTCTCTTCTCTTGTTTTTCCCCCTCCCATATGTTCATCTGTTTTGTTTCTTTTTTTTTTTCCAGGAATAGAATTTAGTGATTCATCACTTACATATAGCTCTCAGTGCTCATCCCCAAAAGTGTCCTCCTTAATGCACATCACCCATTTAGCCCATCCCCCCCCCACCTCCCCTCCAGCATCCCTCAGTTTGTTCCCTGTGTATAAGAGTCTATTATGGTTGTCTCCCTCTCTGTTTTTAATTTATTTTAGCTTCCCTTCCCTTATGTTCATCTGTTTTGTTTCTTAAATTCCACATATGAATGAAATTATAAGATATTTGCTTTTCTCTGATTTATTTCGCTTAGCATAAGACACTCTAGTTCCAGCAACATTGTTGCAAATGGCATGATTTCATTCTTTTTGATTGTTGAGTAATATTCCATTGTATATATACACAACATCTTCTTTATCCATTCATCAGTTGATGGACATTTGGGCTCTTTCCATACTTTGGCTATTGTTGATAGTGCTGCTATAAACATTGGGGTGCATGTGCCCCTTCAAATCAGCACACCTGTATCTTTTGGACAAATACCTAGTAGTGCAATTGCTGGGTCATAGGGTAGCTCTATTTTTAATTTTTTGAGGAAGCTCCATTGTGTTTTCCAGTGGCTGCACCAGTTTGCCTTCCCACCAGTAGCTGCACTTGAATTCTTAAGTCAGTGTCCATTTTGGGGGGAAACAAAAGTAAGACATCTTCCCACCCTTGTCCCCAAGTACACTCTGTTAATCTCAGACACAACCACTTCTACCAGTTTCTTTTTTTCCAAAAGCATCCTTTGCTTAGGTAAACATTTACATATATATGTGTGTGTGTGTGTATACGTACCTATCTCAATTATCCAAAGTAGAGGAAAAAATTCCATATCCTAGGCAACAGTTTAAGGGATCTTTTATAAAAGGTACACCTGTACTTAAAAAAGAATACATCATATAATATCAATCACATTTAAAAATCATGCATAATGCATATCAGTTAGTTTGAATTGTGTTGCCAAGGAGTACTCAAGGGCTCATCATTCATTAGTGGCTTGCCATCCACCACACTTACCTTACATTGGTGCCTTCGTATTTTGTTGCACGAACACACAAAATACAGGACTTCCAAGCAAAGTAGTTCCTATAACTTAAGTAATAATTTCAAATATTTAAATATTTATTGTAAAAAAAACCCCTGAAAATTAACATAAAGTTGTCTTAAACTTAACAAAATTTGACGTTAATGGTGCTACGTCTTAAAATTATTTTAGCGTTCAAATGTTCTGTTTGTTGTGTTGGCTTTCCATGTGCCAAACTAGCAAAATTAAGTTAATTCTTGGTAACTTAACTATTTCTTCTGTTGGGACATGTGGTTTTCTCCAACATATGGATGTAATATTAACTATTACACTTAATACTTCTTACTGTTAAATTGGAAGAGATTGGTCTCTTCTGATGCTAATTTGACCTACTACTGCTTGCCTAGAGTGGAAGATAAATCTTTCTAAAGGCTTATTAAACTATGACTAATATGCTGTGATGACTTACAAATACACACACACACACACACACACACACACACACACATTTCCATGGGAACTCACAGTGGAATGGGTATCAATTGAACCAGCAATGCAAGAATAACAACTAGTGGAATTATCTTTTATTCTTCAGTTATATAGACACTATTTGCACTCAATGCAATTATATTTAGATGATTGAGTATCATAAAAACTACTTTTCACCTTAGAATGACTCAACTTATTTTAGAAGGGGATGTACAAAATCAGCTATGTGATCATTATTTCTTGGCTTCTTTGCATTCTTGCAAAATACTTCTGTATCTTCAGATATATCTTCATTCAGTTTTTAAATGCCAAGCATAACATAATAGCTGCATTCAGAAATAAGTATTAGGACCTCTTTTTAGTGTCCTGCCTATCACAGTCAAACATCTCAAACCATGTGTTATTTTCCACCCAGAAAGGCTTTTTGGCCCTGCCTCTCTAATTAGCAATTTTAGTGGCATCCCTTCTTCACCCTCCCACTAATATATTCTGTGCACTGATTTCACCCCAGCCTTCCTTATCAAAGCTCACTCTTGGGAAACGAATCTGGGTCTAATTCACTCCACTATATAACTCAGTGATATCACTTGTTTTTCTGGAGAATTGGGAGCTGTGGGGAAAAATTCTATTTTGGACAAAAAAAGAAATAGGAAGCTTGCAGCAAATTTTAAATTTATGTGTAATTGTTTTATTGAGTAGCTTCAACATGGGTTTATAACATGAAATGTTTTTCTTTTTCTCCAGTCACTGTTTTCAATTGTGCTCTGTCAAATGTCACTTCCCTATTCCTTAAGGACATCTTGGAAGTATGCCAGACCTTTCACTAAAAGTCTAGGTCTGTTTAAGACTCTCATCTCATATGGGCTTAAATCACATTTGCTACTCCTCCTACCCACACCTCCTCTGTCTCCCCAGTAGATGAGGCATTTGGCTAAAAGATCTGGAGTCAAGAGAAAGAATGATCTGATCCTGGTTAATTCCTTCTCTTCCCAATTTCAAAGCTCAGTTCTTCCAATTTGGGAGACCAGCAGGGTGGGGGGTGGGGGTTTGAGGGGGGGTGGGGAAAGGAAGGCAAAGATCTTTGGAGTACTTGGTCACCTGCTGGCAGTGGGGATGCAGCCAAGGTCTCAGGCAGGCTCAGGTCAATTCTGTGTGCTCTTCCAACATAAGGGTCTCCACGGAAATTCCATGCATGGTTCTCTTGGGAAGGATTTCATTTTCTCTCAGCCTCCTCAGCCGCTGGGACCCTCAAAGAGGGGAAATCTTGTCTCCTTTTAGTCTCTCCTGAGTAGTCCATGTCCCAGTGCTCCTCAGCATGGTACGTCTCCTCACTCCCTCCCTGATAGCGTTGGAGAACTGGAATGGGGGTGATTCTATCCTCTTCTAAGGCATACCACATCACCATCTGTTATTGCTTCTCAGCTGTCAAATATTCTCTCCAGTCTTCTGCTTTTGCAGAAAATATGCTGGCACCCATCATGATTTTTACACATATCCACAAGTTTCAGGGAAAGTTCATCAGACCCTCCTCCCAGGACCTCCCCTACTATGCTCTGCTGTTGCCCAATGGCACCACCAAGGTAGGACTGCAGTAAGAAATGAGATTCTTGTCTTCCCATCTCAGACAACTTCTGGCTGTATTTACAGAGCTTCAAAGACACCTCCCATGGTATCTTTTGTGGTAGGCTGAATTCTCAGGTGACCCCCAGGATTCCTGCCTCTTGTACATATGCCCTATGGATGCTATCCCCTTGAGTGGACAAAACTGATAAGTATAATGGAATATTACTCCTTGGATAGGTTATTAATTAGTTGATTTCAAGGTCATCCAAAGGGAGATGTCTGGATGGGCCTGATACAATCAGATTAGCACCTAAAAAGAACTGGGCTTTCTCTTCCTGAAGGCAGAGATTGGAAGTGTGAGAGGGTCAATGTCAAGGGCCATGTGAAACCAGAATGGCCTAGAAGCTGAAAGTAGATCCAGGAACACAACAAGCAAGACAGAAAGACAATAGGGACCTCAATCCTACAAGCATACAGAAATGAATTCTACAAACTTTCTGAGGAAGCTTGAAAGCAAATTTTCCCTAGTTGAGACTCCAGATGAGAACACAGTCTGGCTGGCACCTTGATTTCAGTCTCAGGAGACTGAGCAGAGGATTCAGCTAACTTGTAGCCTGGGAAACTTGAAGATAATATATGTATGTTGTTTTAAGCCATTAAGTTTGTGGCTATTAAGCCATTTGTTATGCAGAAATAAAAAAGTTGTATACCCTCTCTCTTCCCTTTCTGTTTCTCTTACACCATCTTGAATTGAGAGCTCAGTGCTGGGATTATATCTAGAAGATAGCAGGGCCAGTTTGGCAATATTATGGCAGGGATAGAAATGTCTGGCTTAATTTCTTGATGACTTTCTTCAGAATGGCAGAGATGGGAGATGATAAATACTTTTTTTTTTTATCCCCAGATAGGAGTCCTAATCACAAATCCAGAGCATCAACATATTCAATACATACTATTGTTTGATTAAACATGCATTATTGGCTATCTTAGTAGCTTTCTTATACTGTTCAATTCTACTGAAGGTGTGTGTACACGTGTGCATGCACTTGTGTGTGTGAAACTTAATACAAAATTAATACATGGAAAAACATCTTTTACATTGCAGGGTAGCATGCATTGAGGCAATTAAAAACTCACAACATTCATTCAATATTTGTTGAGAAGCCCCTCTGTGCCAAGTCTTTGAACTTGCTCTTAAATATATATAATTGGTAACAAATTGAGTCTCAAGGACCCAATTCATTCAAGAAATATTTATTGAGCAACCTGGAGATAAAATCTGAGTAAAGAATAGTCCTCATCTCCTAGGGGTTGACATCTCCATACTGGAGATGGTTAAATACCTAAATAAATATTCCAAATTCAATGACAAAAGTGGGCACACTATCAATGTTTAAAGACTACTTCGTAAGAAACTGTGTCTAAGCCAGGCAATCTATTCAAAATTCTGTGTATGTGGATTTATTTATGAAAAAAGAATCCATTACTTTATCATATTTTCTAACACATCCATAAACAAGTTCACAAGGGAGGAGTGTCCTAACATACGCAAAGACAAAGAAACAACACAATATATTGCCTGGTCCAGTGAATGGATTGACATGGGTTACCTAATAGGGTGTGTGTAGAGCACTCTGGCAACTTTTCATTATTAATGCTTGGGGGAAGGTCATAAATATGTAAAAACAATAAAACCCTGAGGTGAGAGCCAAGCAAAAGATTTATTAAGCAATGTTTCCTAAATTTAGGATGAGCAATATCACACAGGTAAAAAGACCACTCACTTTCATAAAAGCAAGGGGGAGGGCAGGGAAGCAACTCTCTTAGTACAAATTTGGTACAAAAGAACCACCACGCTTTTGTTTTTTGTTTTGTTTTGTTTTTGAGGTAGAGAGAGATAGAGAGACTGTGAGCAGGGGAGGGGCAGAGGGAAAGAGAGAGAGAATCTTAAGCAGTCTCCATGCCCAGTGTGGAGCTTGATGCTGCCCAATGGGGGCTCAATCCCACCACCGTGAGATCATGACCTGAGCCAAAATCAAGAATCAGACACTTCACTGACTGAGCCACTCATGGGCCCGAACCACACTTTAACCAGTAGAAACTCCTTTTGATGCATCACTTTGATTATTTTAATTTTTATTTCATTAAATTTTGAAAACTGGACTTGGACCCAACTTGAATGACAATTCTTTACCTTTTCATATTTTCCTTTATTTTATTTGTTGATTTGATACAAATTTATACTGCAAAAAATAAAGGAATCTGAAACAGGAGAGGTTAAGAGAGTTGGATTCAGTCTTTTCAAGTATGCTATGAATGTTTTGTAACATGCTTGCAGAACCTCAAACTGCATTTCTGGACTGAGTCTCTAAAGACAAAAAAATGTTCTAACAGCATTTGAAGGTGTATTTCCATTATTCACCCCAATAAGTGCTGCTCATTTTATACTCTGATATTATAGCAATGCTATTATCACTGATACTTTTGCATCAAATTCCAATTAGCACTTTCTAGATACAACCGATTTACAACAGCATGGTTTTGTCTAATGATACAACAGTTAAGTTCTTCTGCTTTACTTCTAAGCCCCCTTCTTTACTTGTAGTGGATATACTCTAATACTCTTCTTTACTTGTAGTGAGTATTATTCACCCAGGGGAATAATCTAATATTGAACTTATTTCTATATTAGCTATCCCATTGGATAAAAATATTAGATATCATTGGAACAAGGACCAAAAAGCAATGTGAAAAGCTTGTCTTAGGTATTTATCATTTATCATTCTTAAAACATTATAATTATATATAATAAAATAAATTATAATATATAAATTTCAATCCACATTTTAAGTTTTTAAACATGATAATATATACATAATAATAAATTAAATTATAATATATAAATTATATATTTTTAAATTATTTAAAATTATGATTACATTATGCATAATAAATTGTATGTAATATACATATGCTATTATATACATACACATATAATGCATAATACCAAATTATTTATATGTATATATATATATATATATATATATCACAGAGTTATTGTAACAATCTTATAAGATAATATATTCAAAGTGCCTAACAGTGCAAAGCACATAACAGGTATACAATAAATGGGTTATATAATTATATAAATAATTATAGATTATATAATTATAAATAAAATTAAATATAATTATAAAACTATAATTATTTTTAATATAGTCATATAGTTAAAATTACAAGTTTTAATTATATTTTCTTTTTTTATTTGAGAGAGAGAGAGAGAGAGAGAGCGAGCATGAATCAGGGAGAGGGGGCTGAGGGGGAGGGAAAGAGAATCTTACATGGGGCTTGATAGCACTACTGTGAGATCCTGGCCTAAGCCAAAATCAAGAGTCGGATGCTTAACCAACTGAGCCACCCAGGTGCCCTGAGTTATAGTTATCATTCCTAAAAATTATTTTAAAATTCCATCTTCACATATTTGTGAAACCAACTAATTCTCCTCCCAATTACTAACTTTCCTTCAACTCTCAAAATATTCTGAACCTATGCATATTAACCTATCCAGAGATTATTTTCATTTAATAGTGACCAGAGATTCAAAATAAATTTAATAAATATGTAATTTGAGGCATGAAACAATTTTTAAGAAATCAGCCTTCCTAAAGAAAGCCCTGGAAATATCTTCACTCATGCTCTGCCCTACTTCATGGGTAGTTTAGACCAGTATGCATGACCAACAAGGCAGTTTCTTGAATCTCCCCATTGTATGTCTGCTGCTTGACTGCATAATCAGAGAAATTTTATACACCACACTACTTTATATATATTTGCATGGGCCTAAGATTAGCAATCCTGGCACAGGTCAGAGATGCCCAATAACTGCATAATCATGATTTCCGGAGTGAAGGCTTATCTCACTAGGCTGTCCAATTCCGTCAATTCCATCAAGTTTCCAGGCCTGATCAAGACATAATTACGACACCACCCTCTCCTCCCAACCCTTCTATTCTCATATTAAGGTAACATTTTGAAAGTGTTGCTCTGAGTCTGATTTTGTTCCTCATTCAAATATCTCATTTACTTGTGTGGAAATTCACTGGTCAGGTCAATATTCTCTCAGATTTTGACACCTTTCCATACCTCAACCTCAAGACAGTTTCCCTTTCTAGTGGAGAGCATTACTTTGCCACCCACTGGGCAAAAAAGTGGTGGCACAATGTTAGGTGCATTTATACATTTCATAAGGTGCTTTCTACTGGCTACAGACTTATAGTTCATGAAATTAAATATCAGGGGAAAGAGCAATTTTTCCCTTTTTCTTCCATAAATTCTGTGCTTTCCAAACCAGAGAAACTCCTAGATATATCTTATCAAGGAAGAGTTGCATCACCAAACCAGCCAGCCTTATGTGGTAGTATTACAGAAATCAGAGTCTGCTGTTGTGTGTGGCATCTCTCAGAATACCGTTGATCTCTATTTGGGACAAAAAGGTTGTTATCGTTTTTGTGTGTAGTGTTTCAAAGCACTTATTTTTTAGAAGAAGTGACTTGAACCACCCAAAGTTATTGTATCAGAGTTATTGTGCCAAGCTTATATTACCAAATGCCTAACACAGTGCAAGACATGTAACAGGTGCTCAGTAGATGGATGCTGAATAATGAAAGCTTAGCCTACTTGGCCAAGCAGAAGTCTGTCTCATAATAAGTCTTGTTTCCACTGTGCCAAGCTAAGGGTATCTTTGCTCTTTATCACGAAAGACTTCAGTATATATTGCAAATTGGTCACTCTTCCATCATATGTGTTGTCTAAAAGCTACTGAAATACAATGGGTGTGCAATATACTGCACACATTTAAAGTATACAATTTGGGGCACCTGGGTGCCTCAGTTGGTTAAGCAACCAGCTCTTGATTTCGGCTCAGGTTGTGATCTCACAGTCATGGGATCGAGCCCTGCATAAGGCTCCACAGCACTGAGCATGGAACCTGCTTGGGATTCTCTCTCTCCCTCTCTCTCTGCCCTTACCCCACTCAAGAACGTGTATGCATGCACTCTCTCAAAATAAATAAACTCGAACAAATAAAAATAAATCAAATGGCTTTCAAAAAATAAAGTATAAAATTTGATGAATTTTAACACACGTATTCATTTAACCTATGAAACCATCACCACAGTCAAGATAATGAGCAAATCAATTATCCCTACATTGTTACCTTGTGTCTTTGTGATCCAACCTCTCCTTTGCTTTCCTACTTTCCTGGGTAATCACTGATTTGCTTTGTCACTAAAACTAGGTTCACATTTCTTAGACCTTTACATGAATGGTCTCCAGAACTTGAGAGCCTCAGGCCTACACTTTCAATGAACTGAATTCTATCAAAAATTACAGGAGTGTGGAAGAGGACCACAAGCCTCAGGTGAGACCACACTCCTGGCAACACTTGCAACGCAGTCAGTGAGAGGCTGAAAAAAGGACCCAGCTAGTCCACACTCAGACTTGAGGTCCATGTCTGACCTCAAGAAGCTAGGAGATAATAAAAATGCATTATTTTAGGCTGCTTAATTCTGGTAATTTGTTATATAGCAATAGAAAACTGACACACCGTCTGTCCCATCACATTCTAATTAGAAGTTTTTCATTAAAGGATCTGAGAGCACTTTTATGATAGCCTTCCCAAACTGCAGCTAGAAATGTTAACTGCAAATCTCCTTTATAATGGCATTGGTCTGCCGAGATACGGTAGCTGCCCTTTCATTGTTCACAGTATCTTTCCAGGGTATGTGATCATTCTGATGACTGATCACATCTCTGCATATGTTAGCCAAAGAAAGATGAACTGGAAAGCATTTTTGTTTGAAGACTGGCACTGAGGATAAAAAGAATGATAGGTATCAGAACTCTTTCTTTCTTTGAATCTCCTCCTCTTTTGTTCCCTCTCTTAGCTCCAAATGAAATTGAAAATTCAATGTGAAGCCAAAAAACATCAGTAAGATGTACTTGACAGTTTTGATTGATGTTTCCCACTGCAGGTGAATTCTATATTTTTACACGCCCGCTTTGTCTGAGAGAGCTTGGGCATGGATACCTGCACTTAGGCTGGCCTAGAGGTTAATATTCTAAGGTTGTGATATTGATATCAATACTGCTATTTTGTAGCCATTCTGTCATTTTCATGCATGCCTTTTAATTTTTTTGTGTGTACTATTTTGGTTAAAAGAATAAACTTTAGAGTCAGCTGGCCTGAGTTCCATCCCTAAATCTCCCAGTTATGTGTCATATGCTTCTGTGTAAGTCAGCTAAGCTGCTAAGCTCTCCGAGCACCAGTTATTTCTCTGTCAAATAGACACAAGAACTACCATTAAGTGTAATCAGGAAGATTAAAAGAGATAGGGTCTGACATGCATTTAACAGTGACTGGAATATGGCTATTCATGTTATTCATATGGTAAAATTTTAATAGCAAAATCTTAAGGTAAGCTTATTAAAAATCTGCACGCTAGTAAATTCATTTTAAGAAATATCAAACACTTATTAACTACTTACCTATTATTTGCAAAGTTTTATGTAAGGGAAAGACAAAACTCTAGGCTGGACAGAGCACTATTTCTTAATCATAGGTCCTAACATCACACACACACACACACACACACACACACACATCCCTGTACCATTTCTTATGAAGTATATTATAGGTGATATTTTATTGATTTATTCACTCCATATAAGCACCACAATAATAGTTGTATTTG